>NC_141694.1:581870396-583343247 GCF_964263255.1 Lissotriton vulgaris
CACTACCGGCGATACCCACGGGGTGGGCCCTGTGGAGCGTTCAATGATATCTGATCCCTCCCTCCGGTCTTGCAGCTCGTCATCCACTGCCTGTTGCAAGTGAAACTGTACCTTTCTATGGTGCTAAGCTATGGGTGTTACTTGTTCATCAATGTGTAGTTTGACCTTGAACTGATTAAGTTTCCCTAAGCCTTTGAAGAGATTCGGAAACTTGTTGATAATGTCCGGGGTGTCTTCTATCATATTCAGAAGTTCGACGAGCTTGAGGCGTTCTGCGGTTGGCAGGTTGAGAAGGCAGTCTGCCGCGTCTGGACCTTCAACCACGTGGACATAGGCTTGGATTTGTCAGTCTTTGTAGGCTCTGGTTGTGCTGAACCGTCCCAGGAATGGCAGCGGCTTCCTGGACATCCATGTGTAGACTCGAACGGCTGCTGGCTCTAATTTCGGTCTAGGTTTCATGCTTTGGTATTCTAGAGTGCAGATGTAATTCAGTGACGCTCCTGAGTCCAGCACGAACTTGGCGGGGTGATTCCCTATCTGAATGTCCAGTTTGGGGTATTTCTTTAGTCTGTCAGGATCTGATACCATACATCGCTGTCTTGTAACACGGGCGTGGGTGACGACAATTCACTGGATCTTGACCTTCAGGATCTGTAGGAGCCAGCTAGCGAATGCTTGACCCAGACGAGCTGGAGGAGCGACCTTCTCTTCCCTTCACTGCTCGGGCATGGTGACGAGTGTCTGACCTTGGCGTTGTTTTCCGCTCTGACCGTCGCGTTTGACAGGCTGCTTCAAAGTGGTTCTCTCTCCCGCAGCGGTGACACTGTTGGCCGATGGCGGGACACTGCCCTGAGTGAGGGTATTCTTGTCCGCACCTATAGCACTTTGATGCGGGTTTGCTGTTCTGACTGTGCCGTGGTTCATTGCGCGATGACGTCCCGCGGGAGGTCTGCGTGAACCTTCTTTATTTGTGGTGGTCCGATCGGCATTTCGGGTCTGTGCGTGATTGTATTCTGAATGCTTGTTCCTTTTTTTCGGGTTTGTTGGCTTCCGTCTTTTTTGCGTGATCTTCTGCTTGATCGTTTATGCGTGTCAGTTCTTCTATCTCTTCAATGGTGTAGTTTTTTTAGTAATCGGCAGCGTAGGGATTCAGATTGGCATCTTTCGATTATACGTAATCGCAGCACGTCTTCTGTGGTAAATGCGTCAAACTCACAATGTCGGGCTAAACGTCCGATGCGAGCGATGAAATCACACATTGGTTCATCTTTTTCTTGTGACGCGAGATTGAATGTGTATCGCTCATAATCCAGATTATGCTTGTGTAGGAATTTCCAATCTAGGGCCCCTTTTACATTGTCAGAGGAGGTGGCGTTGGCGGCAGGCAGTTCTTTGATAATTTGTGCGACATCCTTTCCGACCAAGTTTCGCAGTGCTATTAACTTCTGTTTAGGGTCCTGCACTTGGGATCCTGTCATGAAGTCTTCGAAGTCTTCTGCCCAGCTTTTCCACTTGGGTCCCATGCTGTTTCCTGACGTCAGTTCTAGTGGTTCTGGCGGGTGTAGATATGACGCTCCCATTAATATTTGGGGCGGTTGCTGGAGTTGTAACGCTGCCCCCATGGCTTCTGGATGCGAGATATCAGGCTCTGTCGTCATTCTAGTTCCAATTATTTGTTGCCTGGCTGACTGCCGCTTGATTTGTAGAACTTTTGGGTAGTTTTTGGAAATTCGCCTGACTTCAAAATGGCCACCACAGAAGAGGCAATGTACGTCTATGGCTGACGCCTGACTTCAAAATGGCCGCCACTTGGGACAAATCTCCCTTCACAATAATTCATGGGCTTCTTCTCTTCACTCGTGTATTCATGCCCAGAACCTTTGCTATTCCTCTCATGCAGGTTCAGCATTCAGGACTCACCCCTCGGCAGCTCCGTTTCAGCTCGTGACGCTTAGGCAGCATCCAGGCTCCCTCTCGCGCTTTTCACGCTCTTATCGCGCTGCCGTGTGTTCAGCTGTTCACGGCGAGGTTCGTCAGTGGCGGCGGCTCCTGCTTTAAGCGGGCAACGTTCAACCAGCGCGCAGGATTTCTCAGCGATTTTTACTCGCGTTTTTGCGCCTTCAGCTGTTGCGGCGCCGCAGGTGCTCTGTTCTTCGGCTGTAGGCCTACAGCAAGGGGGCATGGGCGGTGGGTGTCACAATCCCATCCTCGTCACCAGTGTAGCATTCCCGCCCCCCAAGGAAGACTCGGGACAAGTGCTACAGTATGGCACATCTTTATTCTTCTTCGGCCATCACCATACTAACTTTGTGTTCCCCATTTCCTGTCCCGTCCCTTCCCCTTCCGCCTCCCCTGTCCCATTGTCAGGGTCAGGCGAAGAAGACACGACAATACCCACTAATATCAAATTCACTTCTGGTGATTGCAACTAACTGTGACCTATAAACGCTGCCATCAGCCTATTTTTCTATCCCTGTCTTGTTTACGTGACAACTAAGTACAAAGCACAGAACTTTCGGAGTTGTTTACGTCTATTGCCTTATAAACCATGGACTACAGAACTTAAGTGCCTCTTTGAGCTACAGCCATATGTGGATCTTGGTAACAGTGATGTGTTGAAGCCATGTATGCTCACATATCATAAATACATTGATTTACAAATAATCATACGTGGATGGGATGGAACCTAGTGCAAGGCATGTTACTGTGATGGAAAACACCAGCAAGGATACTCCAGAATAACATCATCCATATACACAAGAGTGTGAAAGGCCTCAAAGACAACATCAGGTGACTCGAGTTCTTGCACAATGTGGATGGAGGGCTGCACTACAACAATATTAGAATTGTGGTCTGGAGAAGGAGGAGGAGGGCCAGAGTGTTTAGCTTTTCGTAGAGCCCTCCAGATATATATTCGTTTAGTTGGGGGTGCAGGAGCATGACAAGGATTCCACAGTCCCCAGAAAAAGATGGAAATAGATACATTTTGAGATGTGTCATGTGTTTCCTCATTTGTTTTTATTTCAAATCTCGATTACTTATGGAATTCCTGCGGGCCCACACTAGTGGCTAGATTAATTTTCTGGTAAAATAATGTTTCATTACATAGTTATATAATTGGGACACTAGAGCACCTGGTGTCTTCCACTACACAGCCTTTTAGATTTTGACATTTGGGGATGCACAGTAGAGAGTGCATTTCTCACACCCCCATCCCATTGCAATAATTAGAACATTGGGTGATTCTTTAACAGGCCATCTCCAGAGAGTGCCCTTCTGAGTGTGCATGGAGGGAGAGTTTTCTGGCCTCTTTGTGTGTTTTTACAGTCTCTGAATTGTGATATTTGGAGTTATTGTGGAGCAGATATAGAAACATTGTGTCAGGTGGCCCTTAACAGTGGTAGTAACATTAGTTCCCTACATCACGCCATTCTAGAGTTCACATCTCTGGGTAGATGATTTTAGTATTAGGTGGGGTTAACAGAGATGTCTTGGCTTCACATGTACGTGCCCATACAAAGATACGATTTAGAAAATCTTTCAGGATGCGCAGATCTTGATAAGGTTCGACAAATGTAGGAAAGCTATCTCTCTGATTTCACAAGCATTACAAGCAACAATCTCTACTGTTATAGAGAGCTTACAGGCTCAAGTCTCAAGCTCTCTTCAAATGACCCAGACAGTACAGTCTGAGAGTTCAGACAGGTTACACATATCTTGAGATCTAAATCACGTGACAGCAATGCGATCAAGTCACACAGTCCACACAAACTCAGGACTAAATCAACAGACCCAGGTAACATCAACTTTGCAGGCTCTCAGACATTTCTTGTTGCCCCCTCAGTTCCTCACTTTCCTGAAACCTGCACACAATCCCTTTTGCACAAGATGCAATCCCAGAAGAGGGAGATAAATGGGGAATCTATGAAATAATAAGGAAGACATTACTCTTTGCAAACCTTATATATATTAGAAAGAGTCAGGCATGCCATTTATGCCCCTCCCTAAAACTAAGGACCTGATTTAGAGTTTGACAGACAACTGACTCTGTCACAAATGTGACAGGTATTCTGTCCACCATATTACAAGTGCATTATATCCTATGTCACTTGTAATAAGGCAGATAGGATATATATCTCACTGAGATGACGTAAATTGTCCTCCAAACTCTAAATCAGACACTAAGAGTGCCCACCCTAATATTCCAGTGCCTTACTGGAGGAGGGGCATGGTAGAAGCTGAAAACTTGAAAACAATATGTCCTGACATGACATCCACGCGATAAGCTCTTGAAAGAACAAAATATGTGCCCTTCAAATCTATACATCTTAAAGCCAGGAAGAGTTTAGAGAAATCCAACCGTGTTCTAGCATAATCCTCCATGCTATGCTTTGGACAACTCTGAGTGGTCCAGTGTTTTTGGTCCTGAAGTTATACAAACTTTGGACCAGTTTTTACTGATCTGTACCTGGGAGATGAGCATGGGCTACAGGCAGAGGCACAGCCATGCAAGCCTCCTCCAATACTATGGGGGAACAGATGATGCTCGCTCCCAGAGATGCCACAGCCTCCCGACCCTACTGACACCGTTCCTGCATCCACCCTGCAACCCTCTACCTGCACAGGCCTCCCAGATGATATTATGCTGACTTTCATTAATGTTGAGCATTTATTAAGGTTTTGGTTTGAAATGATTATTTTTGTCTTATGTGATGATTCTAAATTTTAAATAAACCGTTATGGTTTGCACTCGTCTCTTGTCCCGTGTGGATTTTCACGTGTTGTGTTTCCTAACCGGATTTTCTTATTGAATGATAGGCCTCTGAAAAAAAGCTATCACTCATGCTACTTAACTCTTACAGACTCAGGAATCTGACTGAGGAGCTACTCCTCAGGTAATGCACAACGCACAGCTTAACATTTTGCTGATTGAACTATCATTTGGGTTCCGTAGCTTTTACTGGCACAGGTGTCTGATAGCAGTGCTAACTTTCTAGGTTTCACAGGCCTTTTCGGCTCTGTCTTTTGAAAAACCGGGAAATCCTTCAGGTTGCATAAATAAGACTACAAGTCCCAGAATTCAAGGAAAAAAACCTGGAATGGAGTCGCATGTACCTGGGAAACATGGCAGAGAAGTTCAAATCATTTTTTAAGGGGTAATATTCTAACATGATGCATTGACATAGATTAGACTGGGGAAGGGGAGGGAGCGACCCTGCAACATCCATTTACACACACAAAAAGCACAGCCTTGGGAATATGGCCACCATAACAAAGCGCCCCTAAAGGTCGAGACCTTCAGTCAGCCAAAGCTGTATACCCATGCCTTAACAGTTCGATACCTCTACCTCCTTTTTTTCTGGTCCGATTCCTTCCCACATTACCTGCCTGCCTTCTCACTTTTGGTACTTTACCACTACTTCATTCCAAGTTATCTTCCCTCTCTCCTTCTTTCTGCCTACTTTCCCCTTTTCTCTCTACATTACTTCTGTTTCTATTTCAAGATACTTTGCTTTTTCCTTCAATGCCCTATTTAATTTGCACCCCGCTTTTCTGCCTCTCTACCTTTCTCCCTCCCCTTTGTTCTTTAGCTTTCTGCCACCTACCTTCCAATAACTCCTCATATTTCCCTTCTTCGACTAGATATTTAAAATCACTGAATGTCAGGTGTAAGTAACTTTTCCACTCCGGTTTTCCACTGGACCCTGGCCATTGTAGTTTTGCACATAATTGAAAATGAAATGAAAAACTACAAATCACTGAATACAAAAACAAACCAGGACTGGATGATCCATGGAAACATTCTTAGGTCTGACTTGGCAACGCAGCTTCCAATTTCTTTGGAAGGGATGAGCCTGGGGCTTTTGCAAAATGCAAAGAAGTCTTTTTTCCTAAAACATTGGAAAGTGCAATCCCTGAAACTGTACTTTTCAAAGTCACGTTTCGAAAGATGTACGATGTACCTCTCATGCTTTTTGCTAATTGGGACTCGAACTTTGAACCTTTGTGTATATACGAACATAGAGGGCCTTAACCTTTAAGGCGCATATACACCTTTTTGCAATCTGACGCCACTTCTGTATAATATTTCTTATAACATGATTCAGTACATGCCATAGGTCTTACTCGTAGGTCTCCCACATAATATGTAGCCCGCCATCCCATTTTAGGTGCCAATGCATGTGTTTGCTCCTTTATTTGGGCCTATGTAAAGATGATATAACGCCAGGAAGTTGAGTAGTAATATCTTTATTTCAGGAGCAAGCAGGTACATGTAACTGCAACAGCAACTCCACTCCCACTGGTATACCAAGACTATTCTAGAATCCTGCTATGTAGTATGCTCCCAGTTACCATGGAACTGGAAGCATCATACCTAGGATGTCACATCTTCTCCCCTTACATTGAACCAAAAGAATACAAGATAGTGGGCCAGATGTAGGAAGCCTAATTCTGGTCGGTAATGTCTGAAATTACCGAATTTCGGCCGTTACCGACCGGAATTAGGCTTTTCAGATGTAGGTGGCCAAATTGTAGGATTCGGTAATTTACCGAATCAGTAACTTAAGGAATCGGTAAATTGGGCCATATGTATCAACACATTTTCCAATAGACACAGAATGGGCAAAACCCTTTGATACATCTGGCCCCTAATTCTTAACATACCGATTTGGTAAATGACCGATTCCTTAATGTAGAGAGCACTCAAGTGAGTGCTTTTTACATTTAAGGATTCGTTATTTATCACCAACTATTAGTTGGTGGTAAATCCTGAATACCTTTTAAAAAGCAATTTTGTGCTTTTTATTCAGTGCCATGTGGCAGACATACATGCCCTTAGAGCATGTATGTCTGCCACATGTGCACCCATACACTATACAGGGGTGCAATAGGGTGTCAATGTGACACCCTGCCACCCTTGTAGGTCTACCCCCTATTACCAATTCGGTATTTACCGGATCAGTAATTCTAATTCATTCCTATGGGCCTCTAGGTCCATAGGAATGAATAGGGAATACCGATTCTGTAAATACCGAATCGATAAAATTCGGTATTTTAGAATCGGTAAATGATATTTACCTACATCTGGCCCAGTATTATTAATTAAAATACATTGTGGTAACAAGGAGAAATAGATGCAAGGTTAAACACAAGGAAATAGTAACATTTTGTATATTTACACAAATGCGGAATGCACACATAAGATACCAATGTTACCATTCCTCCCTTTTTTACATTATTTATATCACATGACATAACTTCTGTATTTTACTGGTAAGTTCACTGGTCTCCCAGTGCCCGTCACTCTAATGCCACTGCAAGAAGGTCTTTCAACAGATTGTGCTGCACTTACTATAGTACTTCCACTGCAGGTGTTAGAATGTTGAAAAAGAGAATTGTCCTTCTCTATCTCAGTAACATTATCCCACATCCAACTCATGGGTGATGATTTATTCTTTATGTTACAATCTGTGTACATACAATCTTCCCTACATTTAGCCATCCGGCTGTGGTGCCAAATGTTATTGTCACGTACCTTTGCAGATTTTGAGTAAGTGTCTAAAACTTGCAAAGGTGCAGAGAATTTGCTATCCCATTTTCTTACCTTTGTACCAAGTTTTATTTTTACCCAATCTCCAACATGTCGATCAGCTTCCTTAGTGCTGTCAAAATTGGCTCTATAGGATTCATGTATTTTACGTAAATTAGAGCGGACAACAGCAGGTGACCATTTTCCATACACCTTCTACAATTCCAAGCCACTTCGTGAATGGCTCTCTACCTCTTAAAATCCTAAAAGGGTGGTAGCTGGTACAAGTGGTAGTGATTCTGTATGCCCGTATTGTACTAAACAAATCTTTCTCCCACTTTTTTCCAGCACTGAGAGGCTTGAATGCTACCCATAACCACTCTGTTGAAGAACTAAGTATACCGTTCCCAGCTCACTAATACCATTCCTTTTTAGAAACTGTAAAACAATATCTGATGTAAATTGTGGACCATTATCACTAATGATGCTTTTAGGTGTGCCTTCCCATATGAATAGTTTTTCCAAAAAATGTTATGACTTCTTTGAAGTCATATTTCTCAGTAATCTCAATTTCAGGCCACTTTGAGTAGTTGTCAAAGACAAAAAGTATATGCTTCATATTACCTTTATCGCTCTCGATAGTGCCCAGCCAATCAATACTTAGGTCCTCCCAGGGATGATCCAGAATATTTCTGGTGCCAAGGGAAGGTTTTAAATACACGTTGAACTTTGTTGGAGTTTTTGGAAATAGAACACTACTTCACAACATTTTCAGTGTCTTTATCAATCCCAGGCAACCAGTAGGACATCTTTATTTTGTTTTTATTCAATTCAAAATCTTTATTTCGGTACATTTAGTACCATAAAAGATGCATAAAAAACATGTACAATTACATTTAAGACACAATTCATTTAAACATAGCTAACATGATAGGGACTGGCAACAGGGTAAACAGCGGTTCAATAATATCCCCAATGACAGTTTTAAGGGCGGATATAATAACATTTAAAAAACAATAAATAATTAAAAGTATAAAAAGGCAAAGTATAAAATAAATATTATAAAATTCATGGATAAATACGCAGCTAACCAACACTAAAAATAATGGGCAGATATAATTACATTTAAGATATCAATAAATGATAAGAGTATAAAAGACATGAGTATGAAATGAGTATATATAAAATTCATGGATAAATACGCAACTAACCAACACTATCAGTTATGGAAAGTGCTATCAAAGATATTCTACCCATTCATTGTAGCAATGTAGCGTAAAGTACTTCCCAAGAATTTAAAACAAGGACATTTTGCTATAGTTTTAGGCCCGTTTTGATTCTTATAAAATTTGTGGCTAACAAAAATCTACTGATGCCAAAGACAATAACCTGGCTGGTGTCAGTTTTTAAAATTCTTCCAGCCTCTTTATATGATCTTGTGCCTATATTTAGGCAAAGGGGTTTGATCCATCTTTTTCTAGGTACTGCGTAGTTCGGACAAAAGAACAAAATCCGTAAGTCATCTTCCTTTACCTGACTCGAGCATAGGGTGCATTGATCGTTGCTATTTTGAGACCACCTTGATGCGCAGGTGTTTGTCCTCAAGATGCCATATCTATATTTCGTATAAAGTGTGGATAAACCTCATCGAGGAAACATTCATAGAGTGCTATATCTTTGAACATTCAAAAGCTATTTGTTAACGATCCATAAACTCTTCCATTCAGCACATCATGGTTCACATATGCCCACAATGACAACTTAAAATTTTCTTCGAAGTTCGATTTAATAAAGATGGATCATCCCAGAAATGTGCCAGGCCAATTTTTGTTAACCAGGATCTTACATGTCTGAGCCATAGGACTTTGTTACAGCAATCCAGTTCTCTAATTTCTTTTAGACCATCCTTTTAATCTGTCAGCTCAGAGGTCCACCAATGCATGACCCAGAGCATCAGGGGTCTCAAGATTGCATGATGGTCAGTACGTTTCATACTGAGATCTAAGAAGAGTGGTACAAACGGCGTGCTGACCGGTATTCTTAGCAATGCCCTATAAAATTTGCTCTCACCAGTTTCGAAAGATTTCTTACACATGGGTCCCCATAATTCTGCCCCATATAGTGCAGCTGATTGTACTTTAAATTTAAAAATCTCTAAGGCTGGTGAAACTACTTTGTTTAGGCTATTACCATGTCTTTTCATTATTGGTAACAGGTTTTGCGTAAATACTATTTTACTTTTTTCTATCTGGGTTTTCCATGTTAAATTAGAATCCATAGAACCCAGCCAATCAATACTTAGGTCCTCCCAGGGATGATCGAGAATATTTCTGGTACCAAGGGAAGGTTTAAATACACGTAGAACTT
Source organism: Lissotriton vulgaris (assembly GCF_964263255.1). NCBI lineage: Eukaryota > Metazoa > Chordata > Amphibia > Caudata > Salamandridae > Lissotriton > Lissotriton vulgaris. The sequence goes on from NC_141694.1 coordinate 581,880,295, forward strand.
TGTTGATTTCTAAGATTCTGGAGTGTAATTTCGAAGGGAGGACACTCTTTCACCCCTGCATAAGTAGTTACTATAGTCAATGGATAATTCCACTTTGATTTCTCACATAGCTCTTCAGTCACCCTATAAATCGATTTTGTTGAGTCAGCCTTTAACAACATATTTAGCAGCATCGCTCAAGGTTTTATCATGTTCATATTCAGTGTCCCATTCTTTTTTTGAAATAGTAGTTGCACAATCATTAACAGAATAATGAACTAGCTAAATTAAAATCATCCCAGTCAGCACATACATTATCTTGTAACGGTAATGGGGATCTGGTAAGATAATCAACTACTTGGTTCCTTTTTCCAGGTAAATATTCAGCATTGTAAGTGAACTCTAACAGATTTAAAGTCTTCCTAGACAGTCTGGGTGTAGCTTTAAGTATGCCTTCAGTTGGGGGCGTGGCTTGGCACGCAGACAGATGGCCGTACTGTAGTGCAGCTCTGCAGGCCGCCATTATCATCCTTACATCATCCTGCTCCTACTGTGACCATCGAGGTGATTTTCCGGGCAGAGTGGTTGGCGGATTATCCTTACACCCGGAAATATGCTGCCTAAGGCTGCGGAGTATCAACACTGTGCAATGTAGCGGACCTCGCTGCGTTTGCTCGCACTCAAAATGGTGGCCCCGTGACTGGCGTAGCAGCAACCTGCCGGACGGTGAGATGCAGATGGGGATGCGGCTGCAGTGAGCGAGCAGTGGTTGAAGACTTGTGATTGCGATCGACGCTGCGGGTGAGCTGTTTGCTGGCAGGCGCTCTGTGCACTGTGTGATCGTTGACCACTGTGGAGGAGGCGGGGGAGCGGCTCCAATCTGCGCGGGAGCCCTGGTGTGCATCAGCCTGATTGGAGGTGGCCGCGCTCTGGGCCTTGCGGCGGATCGCTCTCCCTGGGCCTTTAACAAATATAGAGAGTCACAGCGCGCTCCTGGACTGGACCCCGGCAGACTGGTGAGCGACCTTCACTAACGACACAGGGCCTACGCGAGAGACTGAGGGCTGCTGAGTGCGGCAGATACTTCTTGCATTCTGTCAAAAAAAACACAGGCCTCTTTGTACCATCTGAGCACCCAGCACTTCGTCACACCCTCAGACTCAGCTTAATCTGACTATTTTGCCGGTGGCAGGCATTTAATCACTGGACACTAACTGTGAGAGGCTCCCCTGCGTGTTGGTGTTGCCCCCCCTCGAGCTGCGGGCCTACCTGACCAGTTGCAGCTAGTCATCATGGGCAAGCCAGATAAAACCAAGCCGCGCCTGACTTTTGAACTGCGCAGGGGCGGTAAATCCTCGCAGACCACACCCTCTGATTCTGAACTAGATACTACTATGCAGGCCCCAACCGTCCTAGAAAAAAACACTATCTGCCATTCAGGCCAGCCTTCAGTCAGAAACAATTCTATCACAGATTCGCGATAGAAACAAGGACATTGAAGCGCGCTCTTGGTGCAATAATGTGCGAATTTTGGGTTTGCCAAAATCCATAAATGTGGGGAAGTTGGAGGAGTATGTTAAGACCTTGTTTCGTGATGTCTGTGGCTCAGAGAATCTGTCACAAATGCTGGTTGTTGAGCACGCTCATAGGTCCTTTGCAGCGCATCCGCCACCAGGTGCACCACCCAGGCCTATCATTGCGCGCTTGCTGAATTTCAGGGACCAGGACACGGTGTTGCCTATCACCTGTCAGAAAGGCACCATCAATTACCAAGGTAATGTCTTATCTTTCTACCCAGATTTTACAGAAACAGTTCAAGCATCGCACAAGGAGTTTCAGGAGGTTAAGACACTGTTAATGAAGGACCAAATCCCCTATGCCATGCTGTACATGGCCCAATTATGCATTGGAGCGGAGATTAAAGGGAAGATTTTCATGAATCCAAAATTGGAAATGGATTACACCAGATCCCTGAGATGTGGACAACAGGCCTCTGATCCGACCTCAGACATTGATGAGTAATGCCCTCCCTTTTCTGGCTGTGTCCTGGTATATTGAGTTGCAGTGGTGCTTACGTGATGTGCTGCACATGTTAGATTGTGAGTGGCGGGCATGTTTGCCTGCTGGTCGGACTGGCTTGGATAGTTTAGCGGGTGGTGGCGCACTAGCCGGGGTTTGTGTGAACATCACCAATAGCTGTCAGCAACAATGGTTTTGTTTCTTCTAGATTGATTTAGTATAACTGAAATGGCTGCGACGGTTGTGGATATGTCACTCTGTTCTCTGTTTCCAGTTTTAATGTGCTCTGGAAGTACCGGGTATCTGCACATGAGGGATATAGCATGGCCATTGTGTTGTTGCTATTAGCCAACAGCCCCTATATCTATCTGTTTGTCAGCTATATCGGCTTTTAATAGCTGGTCCACATATTGGAGCACACCACTATTTGTAGGCGGCCTCCTCCCTATCTCATCTGTGGGTGATATGTGCCGCTACAGCCCCCGATGGGTAACACCCGTCTGATTATGATGGCCTTTTTTGATATGTTATTCTTGTTTTTTTTTCCTTTTTTATTGTAGAGTTTGTTGTATTCTGGGGTCATGGCTTTGGCAATTTGGGGATGCCAAGGTGGGCGGGGGAGAGGCATTTTATTCTTTTCATTTGTGATTGGACCCATGATATGTAATACAGGTCAAGACACAGAATCTACAACATGCAGACTGTTCGAACTTCAAGTACGCCTTACATTGTTAACACTGCCTGACAGGTGAGAGGTATAATTGTATAACTTGGAATATACGTGGGCTCAATACTCCCAAAAAGGTTTGTCAGGTGATTGCTTATTTGGAGAGGCACAAGGTACATATTGGGTTACTACAAGAAACGCATCTGAACAGACGAACAGAAGTTAATATTGCACACAAGTGGGTGGGATTCAAACTAGCCTCATCTATTTCCACCTATGCTCGAGGGGTGCTAATATTGATCAGAAAAGGAATACCCTTCCTCCCTATTCACACACACACACTGACACTGAGGGTTGCTGGGCGATTGTTCAGGGTAAATTGGGTATGACTCTGCTCACACTTATAAATCTATATGGCCCAGTAGTGGACGATCCACAGCCCGTCTTACAGATACTGAATGTGTTACGCACCCTCTCAGATCATAACCCTGTATATCTGATCACCCAGATCCCCACAAATCCACATCATCCTTTCACCTGGAGGTTTCGCGCGGAGACCATGGGATCGGTAGACAGCGCTTCCGTGTTATAGGAGGCATTTAAAGCCACGTTCCGCGGGGTGTGCATAAGCACCATATCGGGCACATTGAAGGACATCAGAAGCCAACTTTCTAAAACGAAGAAGGCACTGGACGAACTAGAGGCGCAGCACTCGGTTCAACCATCAGATACTTCTCTTGCTTGTATTCAGGAGCTAGTCAAGGAGTACAGTAAGTTGGCTGATTCAGAGGCGAGGTATATCGCACGCCGATGCGTGGCCAGGTCGTATGGTGAGGGCGGTCGACCAGGCAGAAATGTGGCCTTCAAATTGAAATTTTGGGAGAATCATCATCACATTACTAAAATAATGGATGAAGTCGGGACAGAACATTATACACCCCATACAATACTTGATCAATTTAAACGTTATTATAGCGCAATGTACGCCACATAGGGGTGGAGAGTAAGCTGATCTCGATGAATATCTATCTGACATTGCCTGTGCTTGGTTACCTGACGGTCAACGAGAATATCTAAGTCACCCCATTGATGAGAAAGATATTAGAGAGGCAATTATTTCACTCCCTAATAATAAAGCACCGGGGCCTGACGGGCTGACAGCAGAGTTTTATAAGGCTTACGCAGACCTCCTTGTCCTTTATTTGCTGGAAATGTATGCAGAGGCCCATGAGTCTGGTGTCTTGCCTCCCTCCTTAAGACAGGCACTTATCATCATACTTCTTAAGAAGGATAAGCCCCCACTGAACTGTTAATCATACCGTCCGCTCTTTGTGATCATCCTCGATGCCAAAATTTTAGCAAACATTTTGGCAACCAGGATTCAACCCCTCATACCACAGCTAGTGCTCCCAGACCAATTGGGGTTCATATCTGAGCGGTCCACTTCACACAATCTCAGGACCATAATTGCCATTTTTCATGTTTTAAATCCCGAGCTCCCAGCTGCAGCAGTCATGCTTGATGCTGCGAAAGCATTTGACTCAGTTAAGTGGAGTTATATGTTTCATGTGCTCAAGTGCATTGGGTTCCCTCTAGTGTTACAGCAATGGCTGAAAGTTTTATACATTGACGCGTCGGCGAGGGTACGAGTGGGGGCTTCACCTCTGTCCCTTTTCATATTGAGAGGGGCACAAGGCAGGGTTGTCCCCTGTCCCCCCTTCTATTTGCCATCATACTGGAACCATTGGCATGCATAATACTCCAACGTCACAGGAGCTCTGTACTTAATTTTCATCATAGATCCGTTGGCATCTCAATGTATGCGGACGACATGGTCCTTTTCTTTCGAGAACCACAACAATATCTTTCTCCGATTCTTCGTGAATACATTAGATTCGGTCTCTACTCAGGACTGTCGATCAATTGGGAGAAATCGGTCATGATTCCTCTCACACCGAAAACTCCTCCTCCACCTGTAAAATTCCCGCTAATATGAAGTGTGGGTGCATCGGGAACCCGAGACTGTCATAAAAGAAAACTACGGTCGTGCTTATGATGCACTGGTGTGTCAGGTGGATAAATGGATACATCTACTGCTCTCCCTGGCGGGTCGTATAGCAGTCATTAAGAGGGTCAACCTCCCCCGTTTCTTGTATCTGTTCTGTAACATCCCCATCTGGCTAACCAAGCACTTATTTGCAACAATAAAAACACAACTCTTGAGACTGGTGTGGGGAGCCAAGACAGCCAGGATCAGCTGGGACACACTAACACTTTCTTATTCACATGGAGGGTTTGGTGCTCTGGACTTTTACATATATTACTTATGCGCTCAGGCCCAGTACGCCTATTACTGGTTTAGACCGCATGCCTACACACCGCATCTAGCGGTGGAGGAAGGGGATGCCTATCCAACACTGCTGGTGGGCTTGATCACACATGTTCAAAGGGGCACTCCCAAATCAGAAATAAATACCATAAACACCACTATCATGGCATGGCAAATGATAGGCAAACTAGCTCACAAGCTACCTATATATGCCCCTGCTCTTCCCCTAGTTGATCATGCTGCACTCTCAGTCACTCAGGAGTCTGGAGGAGTCAGTTTTACACATATGCGTGACCTTTATTGTGCGGATAGCTATCTTACAGAAGCCGATCTTGAGTACGTTACCAATCCCACTCCACTTTTTCAGTATACTTGCCACAGTTTGAAGAGAGCGATTAGATATCACTACCCGAGTTTTCCTGATGAGCCACCTCAAGTTCATTCGCTGCAAATACTGCTGACTGCCCCTTCCAAGAAAAAGCTTGTTACTAAATTATACAAATCGGTGCAGGAAGAAGTGGTAAGATCTGAGTCTAAAAGCTTTGAACAATGGAATGCTATAGTAGACCCTCAAATCACTCTGAAGGAATGGGAGAACATTTGCACACTAACTGGTAAACTGACGCCCAATGGCAAACTGCGGGTCATTCATTTTAAATTTCTTCATCAAATTTATTATACTGCTACAAAATTGCACAAAATAGGGCACAGAGAATCCGATTGTTGTAAGAGATGCCTTCAAGGGGCGGCCGATTTTCTTCATTTGGCATGGGGATGCAGGGCTGTCTTGACGTACTGGGGAGAAATCATGCAGAGATTGCAGATCATGACAGGTACTGTGTTACAGTGTACGCCTCTTGTATGCTTACTTGGTTATGTCCCTCAACTGAAGGGTACCCTGGGCATGTTCACCAGAGTGGCCCTCCTGATGGCCAAGCGAAGAGTCATTTTCACTTGGGAGAGCAAACGTAGTCCACAGCCTGAAGGGTGGGTAACAGATCTGGTATATATATCAAACAACAAGAGAGCAAGGGTAATAATGTCGCTCTTATACCCCTGTGTCAATCTATGTTACAACAAGGAAAGAGCAACTAAAAGTAGTGCACAGCCCAAAATTTTAATAGTGCAACCCATCAAGAAAGTCACAAATACTTGCTAGAGGTGAGAAAACCATGCACCCCAATGACAATGTGTAAGATGGAAAAATGTATATATGTACACCCATTGATACATATATATATTATATTAATCTATATATACACCTCCACCAGGTGACTAAAAAGAACCCTCAGTCACCACAAAGTGGTGACTTGTTTCATCATTGAGTTCTTTTAAAAAAAGGGGCCACGGTGTATGTGCCCCACAGAACAACCAAATTTGAGGTAAATGTGCAATTAAAAGAGAGGTAACTGTTCCCTATAAATACTTTAATAAGGGGGCGTGGCCAAGATGGCGGGGTGAGCGGACGCTTCCTCCTGCAGCTCCTCCAGCCCGACTAGGCTTGAGCCCTTTTCTTGCGCTTCTCTCCCCCCGCTGATGCTCAGCGTGTGAGAGGAGTGTGGCGGAACACCTGGCGAGCACGTTGGTGTCCCTTTGGCCAAGATCGCCTCCGCGAAAGCACCTCGGAAGACCGTCTGAAGATCGAGGGACGACGGAGCGCCCGAGAGGCGGAGCGATTTGGTGTGCTGTCCAGACGCCTCGGCTGGACCTGATGCTGAAAGTTAGCGATCCGGAGGGAGTCAGTCCCGGCACTCGCCGGAGACCGAAGGGGACCTACTGACTGAGGACCGGCTATGCGGAGGACTTTGAGCGTGTGCTTTGGCGCCCGGACTTGAGGCGGTGGCACCCCCCCTTGCGAAGGGCCCGGTCCCGTGAGCGGAGGACGGTCGGCTTGAGGCCGGGGTCGGATCATTCGGCCCCTCCATGTGACAGTGTGGTGTCGGCTGTGGAACTTTTCATTTCGCCTGGCTCCTGAGGGGCCCCCGGTGGTGTCGCCGGGCTTTGCCGCTCTGCCGGGCCCCACCCTGCCGCCATTTTGTCTTCGAGGGATCGGTGTCGTCGGTCCCCTCCGGAGTCCTTGGCTAGCGGGTGTCTGTGCCCTCCACTGCTACACAGCTGACTCTTGGTGGTGCGTTTTGGCCGATGGCCCCCGGTCTCGCTTTCAACTGCCGCCTTGACTGGGCGCCCACGGCTGGACGTGCCGGGATTGACCCGCCATCTTGTCGTCTGTGACGCAGCACCACGGCTCGGTTGGGAGCTCCCCGCATCAAGTGACCGCTGGCGGCTGGTCATTCCCTGTGACCACTCATCAACTACAGCGCCTGTGATGACTGGAAGAGGCGGTTCGAGGAAGGGGGATCGCACCCTGCCGGATATGCTTGGCAGGGCCCAGCAACTACGGGACAGAACACAGCCGTCGCCAGGGTCCTCTCGGGCCTTGGCGGACGCGACTGGAGGTGAACCCCCGGTCACGAGGTCCTTTATGGAAGAACTGTTCAGCTCCCTCTAAGAGGACTTCCAAACGCTGAAGAAGGAAGTGGCCAGTGAAGTCCGGGAGGTACGCAGGGAAGTGGAAGGCCTCGGTGAGCGGGTTGAGACGGTGGAGGCGGCGGCCCAGCGCCGGGACGAGGAGATAGTCCACCTACAGCAGGACGTTCTCCGCCTCCGGGAGCAGTGTGTGGAACTCCAGGCCCACTCCAAAGACCTTGAGAATAGGTCACGGAGAAATAACATCCGAGTGCGTGGTGTGCCATCCGCAGACGAGGGAGCGGATTTAGTGGCCTATCTGCAGGACCTTTTCCGAGAGATTCTGGGGGAAGCTGCGGACTTCCCTGTCCGCATCGACAGGGTCCACAGGGTCGGTCGGCAGCGCCAGTCATCGGCGCCCCCGCCAGATATCTTGGCTTTCCTGCCCGACTTCCCGTTGAAGGAGCGCATCATGTCTGAGGCCCGTAAAAAGCAGCCCCTGACCTTCCGGGAGCGGCCGGTCGCGCTCTATCAAGACCTGTCCGCCATTACTCTGCAGAAACGCAGATCCTTCAGGATTGCCACTGACTTCTTGCGCGAACACGAGACACCGTATTCCTGGGGACATCCCTTCCGCCTGATCTTTCGATGGAATGGAGTGTTGCATCAACTACGCTCATTGCAGGACATCTGTGGGGTCCTGGGGCTTACGGCCACTGAGGAAGAAGGAGCCACACCATCGTGGAGGCGGACGGAGAGAAGGAGCCGGAGAAGGTCTGCGAGGAGACAATCGTCGACTAGCGCTGGGCGCCCTGATTCCCCTACTATCAGAGCAGACATGGCCGACGCTTTGAGAGCGGCGGCTAGGGACTTGGCCGACTCCAACGGCGTGGCGATGACGGCCTAAACTCACTCCGGGGGGAGATGTTCTTAGCTTCTTCGAAGCCAGGTTTGGGGCTGGGGGGGTTGTGGGGGGGAGCGGATGGAGGTGAGTGGCTGAACGTCCACTTTTCTACGGACTCGCCCCCTTGGGGCTTGACTGAGACAATGGGGGGTTTGCATTGGTATTTGGCTAGTTGCCATGGGTTTGTTTCAGGGGGGTTCAGGGGTTGTTTTGGAGTTGGGGGAGTCCCGTCCGATGTTGTCCATGCCCACGCTTGGCCTACTCTGGCCTACCTTGCGCAGCTGTCCCGCGCCCCCCACCCGCTGGTTCCCTGCCCGCGACAAAGCGTTCCTGCTCCCTGGGAGACATGTCGTCCCTGAAGGTGGTGACCCTTAATGTTAAGGGACTGAATAATCCTGTGAAGCGCAGGGCGATTTTGTCTTTGCTTGAGGGGACGCAGGCTGATATCTGCCTTCTGCAGGAGACCCACTTATTGTCCCGAGATTGCCATAGGTTGCGCTCTGCGAAATTCCCCACCCAGTTTTTCTCCTCTGCTGCGACCAAGACCGCGGGGGTGGCCATCCTCATAGCGAGCTCCTTCAGGGGGGAGGTCTTGTATAAGTATGCTGAGCAGAAGGGGAGGCTTCTTGCATACCGCCTGCGCTTAGGGGGCATAACATTCACAGTTGGCTCGGTTTATAGCCCAAATGATCATCAGGAACGGTTTTTGGAATCCGCGCTGGTAGATGTCACTGCCTCTCCCGACCGGCATGTCCTCCTGGGGGGGGACCTGAATATTGTTTTTGATTCTGTGCTGGATAGGTCGGCGCAGCGGTCTCCGCAGACGGGCGAATTGTCCCAGGCTGTAAAGGCCCGGATTGCGGACATGGACTTACACGACCTTTGGCGCTCCATGCACCCCACGGATAGAGACTACTCTTATTTTTCCCACGCACACCGGACCTACTCTCGGCTGGACTATCTGCTGGTTAGTGGACCAATGCGTACTGCCGCTACAGCGGCGGACATTGGAGTCCTGACCCTGTCTGACCATGCACCAGTCGCTGGCGCCTTCACGTGGCCGACGTCCTCCCCCTCCCGAGGGGTGTGGCGTCTTAGAGACACCCTTTTACACAGAAAGGCGGTAGTGAAGCGCATTGAGGAGGTCATACAGGATTATCAGGCTCACAATAGCAACACAGACACCTCCCAAGCGACACAGTGGGCGGCATTGAAGGCAGTCCTCCGGGGGGAGTTCATCTCTATCTCCTCAGCTGAAAATAAAGAGCGGCAGCGGAAAAGGGATGAGCTGACTGTTCAGGTTCGGGAGCTCAAACAGGTCCACCGCCGCACGGGGGCTCCAAGGGTGTGGAAGCAGTTGAAGGCGGCAAGGAAGCTCCTGTCGGCGCTGGATCTTGATAGAGCCGAATACGCCGCCTTGCGCTTGAGGCATGCATACTACACTGGGGGGGACAGATGTGGCAAGCTCCTGGCACATCGGCTTCGGGTCGCGCAGCAGCGCAGCGTTGTGAAGGAACTGGTAGGCACCGACGGGATGGTCGTTTCCGGGGATGCAGAGGTGGCGGAAGCTTTCCGCTGTTTCTACGAGTCGCTGTACGCCGAGGAGCCTTCCTCGCCGTGGGAAGCCGAGGACTATTTGGAATCGGTGACCCTTCCGGTGCTGGATCCCGCTCAGGCGGAATTTCTGGAACGGGACATTCGTGTTGAGGAGGTGATTTCCGCTATAGCTCGGCTGAAGCATGGCAAGGCCCCGGGCCCGGACGGATACACGTCCCTGTTCTATAAGACTTTTTGCCCGGTTGTGGCCCCTGTCTTAGCCCGGCTATTTAATTCCTTTTCCGCCCCGGGAGCCATCCCACCGGATCTCCTGAATGCGACGGTCTCGGTAATACCGAAGCCTGGGAAAGACCGGACCTTATGCGGTTCATACAGGCCCATTTCGCTCTTAAATGTCGACCTCAAGCTGTACACAGGGATTCTAGCGTCCAGGCTGGCTTTGTACCCGGCAGACAGACGGTTGACAATACCAAGCGGGTGGCGCATGTTCTAGAGAAGGCCTCGCGGATCCCGGGGGAGCGCATGTTGTTGTCGGTTGATGCGGAGAAGGCCTTCGATAGGGTTTGTTGGCCGTACCTCGAACTGGTTCTCAAGAAACTGGGAATCGGTGACAAATTCCGCACTATGATATTTAATTGCTACAAATATCCTTCGGCGTCAGTACGAGTCAATGGTTGTAGCTCTCGTGGCTTCGCCATCGAACGCGGCACAAGGCAGGGTTGCCCCCTCTCGCCGCTTCTGTTTGCCCTCTACATGGAGCCCTTTGCCCAAAGGATCCGCGACAACCCGGATGCGATTGGGGTCAAGATGGGCCAGTATGTCCACACAGTCAGCCTCTATGCGGACGATGTCCTTCTGACCCTGGATGATCCTAGGAGGTCATTACCCGCTTGCATTCAGGAGCTAGACACCTTTGCACATGTGGCCGGCTTTAAAATGAACATGAGCAAGTCGGTGGCCCTGGACGTGTCCCTAGCTGCAGACACTAGGAGGGACCTTCAGCGCCTCTTCCCCATGCAGTGGTCCTCGACCACGGTGCCGTACTTAGGGATTCTCCTAGCACCCACATTGCCGGAGATGGTGGCGGCCAACTACACTTCTCTCAGCAGGAAGGTCAGGGAGGAGCTTGGCCGCTGGAGTAAGGGCCTGCTGTCCTGGCTGGGACGAATCGCGGCGGTCAAAATGACGGTGCTGCCCCAGATATTGTATCTTTTTCGTGCCCTGCCTCTCCAGCCCCCGGTGGGCTGGATACGGCGGATGCAGACTGACATCTCCCGCTTTATCTGGCAAGGCCGCAAACCGCGGATGAAGAGGGTCCTGTCCACGCTCGCCCCGGAAGCAGGGGGCCTTGGTATCCCGGACCTCCGTAAATACTTTCAGGCGGCGCAGCTGCGATATCTAGTGGAATGGAGCAGGTGGGAGTCCGACAAGCACTGGCTCTTTCAAGATCAGGCAGTGGCGGGCCGTACCTTACAGGAGGTTCCGTTCTTGCGCCGCGTGCACCGCCCCCGTAACCTTTACGCTTCCTTTGTTACACAGGTCCCTCTGAGGGTGTGGGATGCAGTCTGTGAGGTGCGGGGCCTAACCACCTTCCCGTCGCCGTTTACGCCCATAGCGGGCAATCCAGACTTCTCCCCGGGGAAGGAGCCGGGGGCTTTTTCCCATTGGACGACCGTGAGCTGCAGAGTGCTCTTCCAGCTCTACGGACCGGAAGGCGTACTTCCTTTTCAGCAGCTCCGACAGGAATTTGGCCTGACGGAGCTGGATAGACTGCGCTATATGCAGGTTCGGCATTGGGCTCTCCAGCCCCAGGTGCGGGACTCCGCTGCTCGACCAATTACGCCGTATGAGCAGTGGCTGGTGACCCGGACCTCCGATGCCAAATTGATCACTGATCTGTACAAGCATCTGCAGCCCCCGCCGTTTCACTATTACAACCCAGGAAGGGAGCGATGGCACAGGGAATTAGGTAGGACACTTAGCCACAAGGAATGGGACAAGATTGCATACCGGGCACGGCACTCTGCGTACCATACTGGCCTAACGGAGACCTTCACTAAGGTGTCTACCTACTGGTACTATACCCCAGAGAGACTGTATGAGATGCATAAGAGACACTGATAAGGGGTGCTGGCGGGGTTGTGGGCAGGTGGGTACCCTTTCACACATTCTCCTGGACTGCCCCGTGCTGGCTGCCTATTGGAAGGAAGTTTTGGATGAGGTGGACAGGCACTTTGAGATTGAGCTGCCGCGCTTTCCGGCGTATGTCCTGCTGGGCCTTCCCAATGACCTAATGTACCCATTGAAGTCCCGTAGGGGTAGGCAGATAGCAATTGCGCTGGGATCTGCGGTCCAGAATATCCTTATTCACTGGCGCACCGCCACTGTCCCCTCTGTTACGGGCTGGTTGCATAGGCTCTGGCACGTGTTAGGGATGGAGAAACTGTTGCTTACAGTGGCAGGGGAGAGAGACCAATTTGAGGAGCTGTGGCACCCCTTCCTTGCGCTGCTGTCCACCGAATTTAGGGAGCTCACCTGCCCGAGATACCTTCAACTCCTTAGGTTGACGCCGCCGTTGGTCCCGGCGGAATAGAATGAGGGGGGACGGGTTCCTGGGGGGGGTGCGGTTCTGTTGGGGCGGATGATACTAGTAAGGGGCCATTGGACGGGGAAGTTGGGGGGAGTTTGGGGAATGTTTCTCTTTTCTTTGGGGGGGAGGACTAGGGGGGTTGGGTTGTGCTTTGATGGGTTGCTACTGGCTTTCACTGCTTAGATGGAGGTGTTGGATATGCACACAGGGGATGTACGGGTTGCATTTTACTTTCCATTTTTCGTTGCTTTTCCCTTGGACTAACGAACTGCTTTTCGCCAACACTCCTGAGTTGCGCCTCTTTTCTTTTATTGTACTGTATGTAACCCTGACCTCCTACTCCCCTTCCCTATGTTCTTTTATCCTAATAAAATACTTTAAACCTAAATACTTTAATAAAGGGACAGCCAACCTATCAATAAAAACAAGTGCAGATAGGACAATCAAAGGTTGAGTTACCTTGAATCAGTGATTCCTATCTTAAGTTACGTGATCAAGTGGTCAACATGTTTCTGCTGTTAAGTGCTTTTAATGCTCAGCATTCGTCAGGATCAGATATACAATCACCCCAGTAGGTACACGCATGCTAAGGCGGGACCCCACTTGAGGGATTATACCAGAAAAAAACTCACAGAATTCCTGTGTGTGCTCGCCTTGTTAAATTCAAGGGCCTTCAATCTAAAAGACACAAAGTTTTATCACACAGAAAAAATAATTTCAAAGAATGTGCAATTGCAATATCAACCCAGGCCCGTGAACAAAGCCCTAGTAAAATAGTGCCAATCACCTCCTCCTTTTATTATTAGAAGTGTAAATGTGTCCCAGTAATTTTTTCAGTAACACACTCTTAACTCACACACATGTAGACCTTATGTGGACCTCATATTCCTTTGGCCTCATAAATCGCTATACTGATTCATACCACTTACTCTCAGTTTATTAATTTAAACAACCAAGAATTATCTATATATACATATATGTGTTTCCACGCCTAGGAGCATATTCACTCAGCTTTATCAATTCTGATTAGTCACGTTTCGCTCTACAGGAGTAACCTTTCTTTAGGGGCCCTCTACTTGGAAAATGCCAGTGCTTTTGAACACTACCATTGCAATCAACTACGCCCCCCCCCCCCCCCAGGTGAAAAGTTCTAGGACAGGGGTTACAGTTAAAAGAACAAACACAAACATTTAAAATGGAAGATTATAGGACCAAAAACGGCATATTCACTCACTTGCAGCAATTCTGCCTAGTGTGTCATGGGCTCTTGTGGCAGGGGAAACCTTCACGTTCTTTTTAGTCAGCTGGTGGAGGTGTATATATAGATTAATATAATATATATATGCATCAATTGGTGTACATATATACATTTTTCCATCTTACACATTGTCATTGGGATGCATGGTTTTCTCACCTCCAGCAAGTATTTGTGACTTTCTTGATGGGTTGCACTATTCAAATTTTGGGCTGTGCACTACTTTTAGTTGCTCTTTCGTTGTTGTAACATAACAGATCTGGTATACTGCTGCAATAACTTGGAATTATTTGCAGAGAAATTACCATCAGTGTCGAGACCCAGACATCTGGGAGCCATTAAGGCATTATTTGTTGACAAGGGCCCAAGTGGATGGCACATCATCTGAGCGATCCGTAGTACTGTCAAGCTGAAATGGTGCGCTATATGTATCATAACAAATGTGTGTTGAGACCTAGATAAGCATTGCTACAACTTGTCCAATCACTGAAGTTACAGTTAATTCTGACTTTCTTTTTGCTGTTTCTCTATCTCGATTGCACTGCCCTGTGAGGCAGAAGATATTTTGCTGAAAATGGAAATTTATTAAAGAGAATTATAAAAAAAAGTGGGACTTCAGATGTCAATATTTTGAGTAAGGGTTTGTGATCGGTGCGAAGTGTAAATCTTGTGCCCCAAACAAACTGCGTGGATTTCTCCATGGCCCAAACAGTGGCCAACATCTCTTTCTCTATTACAGAGAATTTCTCCTCAGCAGGAGATAAAGAACGAGATGCCAAAGCAATCATTATGTATAAGCCTCATTGACCTGAGACAGCGCTGCGCCGATTCCCTTGTCACTAGCATCAGTAGTGATGATGCTGTGGGAAAAGGCTGTTGAACTCTTGTAATGGAAAAGCAGAGACTAAATTGTGTCTTATTTTATCAAACTGTTTCTGAAGTTCTGTGTCCCAGTAAAATTCTTATCTTATTTTGAGAAGTTGTCTAAGGTTATATATTTTGGTGGCAAAATGTTGTACATACTTGGAATGAAGCTCGGTTAAGCCAAGGAAGGATCTTACATCATCCTTTGATTTTGGCACAGGTGCATTGCTGATTGCTGTGAATAATTTCTTTTTGAGTGAAATACCATTACCACCTATCTCATGCCCTAGGTAGGTAACTATTTCATTCAAAAATTAAAAAAAATTGACACTGCAGTAAGACCTCTTTTTGCAAGTGTGTTAATACCATAGTGAGATGTTCGTCATGTTCTTTTTTGTCATGTTCAATGATCAAAATATCGTTTTGGGAATAAATCACCCCCTTTTGATTCTTAAACGGCTTATGCATTAACCTTCGAAAAACCACTGCTGCCGAAGCTAGGCCAAACGGCATTCTCACAAAGCGGCAGCATCCAAAAGGTGTTTTGAATGCTGTCAGGTTTTTGCTGGTGTCATGTAGTTGGATCTGGTGGTATGCTGAAGTTAAATCTATGGTCGAGAACCATTTGATACCTTTTGATTGGGCCAATAGTTTGTCTATTCTTGGTAAGGGAAATTTGTCAATTAGAATATTCTTATTTAGGTCTCTTAAATCAATACATAGACACAAAGGGCCATCGGGTTTGCGTGCTACCACCATGTGGCCAACCATTCCGCACACTCTACGGGTTCAATTATGCCCTTCTTCTCTAAAGCCTCCAGATCTGACATGACTCCTTCCCTCATGCCAATGGGATGTTCCTGGGCTTATGACATACAGGAATTGCAAAGTCCTTTAACACTATTTTATGTGTGTACCCAATTTATTTCCCAACTTCTTCAGAGAATACTATAGGGAATTACTTGACAATGTTGTCAACAAAATGTGAGTCACCATCCTCTAAGAGAATTACCTGATTTTCAGTTTTAGGATTGAGAATGATACTCAGAGCTTCCTGGTCTACACAACCAAAGACTGAAGGTCCCTTTTCAGCTACATATAGCTTACCAAGTGCCCTTCTGTCCTTGAATTGGAAGGTTTCTTCAATGAATCCTACCAAGGGAATTGTTTCTCCTGTAAATGTCACAGGCTGTAGGTCAGGGGGTTCTAATTTCTTATTGAATGTTTTTGCAAATAAGTCTTCCGATACATTACGTTGAATATTAGTATAGGGAGATCCCGAATCGGGTACAATCTGTAGTTGTATAACACCTATTATAATGTCTCACAAATAAAAAATTTTTAACTTAACACTCAAGTTTAAAGCAACATTTTTCGAGTCATACACATCTTCTGTGCACAAAATGTCATCATCACTGGATGAATCAGTGTTATTTCCACATTCTGTACTTTCATCCTCAACCCACCCAACAACTTTTTTGTTATTTCTACTTAACCTTCTTCTGCAAACTTTGGCAAAATGGCCTACTTTGCCACAATATGTCCTTTTTGATTTTAAAGCGGGACACTTTTTATCATTTGCTATATGGACATTATATGCACATCTATAACAAATAAAACCTTTGTACTCCAACTGACATTTGTTATATGATGTATATTGTTTACTCATATCTGTAAGAAGACTTTTTTCATTCCTTTTTGCATCATTTTTCCTGTGAGAACTTTACTGACGATCAGTCCTTCTTCCTTGTTTATCAATGCTACTTTGGCACACCTTTTGGACATTTCTGCCTTATTTACTATGGCAATGATTTCATTTAAAGGTGCATCACCGCATACCCATAACTTTTCCTGGACAGATGAGTTATTTGAATGCATGACAAGTTGATCTCTAACAAAGCTATCATGTAAAGTGCCAAATTCACAGTGTATAGCTAATTTCTTTTTAGAAGGAAATATAGTCTTCAACAGACTCAGATTTGCTTTGTTTCCTTTGAAAGAATTCATACCTATCGATACCAACACACACAGTAGGGTGATAGTGAGAATCTAAATATTCAAAGGCTTCTAGAAAAACGTTGCCATTTTCAGAAGATCTTACTTTCTTCTCCATCTGATTAAATACTCTATTACCCTATGGTCCTAAACTGTTTAATAACATATTTTTCTTAATTGATGGTGTAAATTCCTCATCGTTCTCCTCTTCTAGTGCAGCTATATAATTTAAAAAATATTCTTTCCAGTCGGACAATTTTATTAACGGTTCCCCTGGACGAGGTAAAATGGTACATGTGGAACTAACACACAACTGTGATCCCATGTTATACAAGGTAAATAAAAAAATCTACTGTATAATATGATGTGACCAGCAAGTAAAATTTGTGTAGTAAATGTATACCTAAATACTAAATACTTAATACAGCATGAAGTTAAAGTAAAAATGCAATTGGTATGCACATCACCGCGTGCAACAACAGTTTACATTTGAAGTGGTCACCGAAGAAATCTGCAATAGTAAATACTGTGTTGTCTGAAGGAAGCAGAAGCTTTCTCTAGGTTACCAGTGAAGTTCCGTGATTTAATAGTCTTGTTTGAAGAAAACGCGAGCTTCTAAAAGTTCCCGGTGAAGGTACGGTGGCAGGTTGCTAGGAAGCAATTAAAGAATGAAAAACAAAGATAGCCTCAACGCAAGATCACGCTGCGTGACCTTACATGATGATGTGGTCTCTCCGTCCCTGCACATTCTGGACAGCTATTACGATGAACGTCACTAAGCGGGAGACGCTCGGTGGAAGTAGAGATCACAGGGAATCCTTGGATTACTCGAAAGATGCAGCAGAAGCTTGAAGGGGATTGCGAAGAATGGAATCCTACTGCCACGCGAATGATAAGGCCAAAGAGGGGATTCCACCAACGGTACCAACGAGGTACGAGTCACAAATTTGAAAGTAAACACCCCAGAAAAGTGCTCAAACAACGTAAACTTCAGTCAGGATAGCTGTAAACGTACCAGGCTCGTCTCAAAGATGATAAGTGCACAAGATGTGTAAGAATCAGTCACATGAAACCGGCATTTGAAGTATCAATCTTGAAGCTTGAAGAATAAGGAAGTAATTTCATAGCTTGGGTGACTGGTGCAAAGTTCAATGCTTGTAGAAGACAGTAAAGCCTTTGGTTGCTTCCTTAAATAGAATCAGTTTCCTTTAAATCGATGAAATTCAGTAAAACATCGTGGGTTCGTTGAGTGCTTTTCTTTGCTTGCTCGTGTTCTCACCATCAATCGTTGCTAATTTGTAAAGATAATATAACGTCAGGAAGTTGAGCAGTAATATCTTTATTTCAGGAGCAAGCAGGTATATTTCACTTCAACAGCAGCTCCACTCCCACTGGTCTACCATTACAATTCTAGAATCCCGCTATGTAGTATGCTTCCAGTTACCATGTCACTGGAAGCATCATAGCTAGGGTGTCACAGCCTATAATGAAATTTGCCCCAAAATGCACGAGCAAAAAGCGCACGTGTGCTGTTTGCTCACATTAGAATGAGGAATAATCTGCGCTACTTCGTGCATTATTCCCCATTATGCGGTGCCATCTCAGAACAGAGTGCAAATTTCACACCTGGCAATTTATGCAATCGGTACTAACACATATCACTTGGGACATAATATTCATCTGCCAGCTCGATGTCTATCGTGATCACCCACCCAGCAAAATGTGCCTGACTTTAGGGTATGAATTCATTTCTGTATATTTATTTTCATAATTTCATACACCGTGAGAAAAGCTCACATAAGCAAATGTGTACTTAGAAGCTAAAACATGAATCGTCAACATAAATTAAGGACCAACCCCTTTTTAAAATCAAAAGTACAAATTACGTAATGAAACAGAAACCAGGAAATCCGGGAACCATAATCTGCAAACTGTTGGGAGCCAGCAGAAGCCATGCAAATGCCTCTTCCACCCAGGGGCGTAACGAAACTTAAGGGGGCCCCCCTGCAAACTACATGGAGGGGGCCCCCCATTCTCCGTGCCACTCTAGAGCTCTCAGGCCAGCGACCCGCCATACTGCAGGAGATGCGGGTCGATCATTATGCCACTGTCACCAATCCAGCCGTTATAAGTAACACTGAATGGTGGAGGTAAAGGTTGGGCTTAGTCTGCCATTAGGCTATCAAAGGTGGTGGTTCATTCATTACAGGGCCCCTGCCATCAGTAGGCCGAGGAAGTTTGCCCAATTTTAGGTGGGTTTCCTGATGCAGACTCCTGTCTTGATATACCATATCAGGCCCACTCATTGTTCAGTTTTGACAAAAGTGCATCCACTGCTCCTTTTCGTTTCCGTTTTAAAACATTAGACAATGCGACAATGCAGTATTTCAAAAGCAGATGTAACTACAAAGAGCACATTTTGATAATAAATTTTTATTAGTAGACAATAGCAATCTTAAGAGGCATTGCATAGCTTCATACACACTTTGAACCCAATTCCATCACAGTTTCTCTCTCTCTCAGTGAGTCAGTCTCTCTCTCTCAGTCAGTCAGTCTCTCTCTCTGTCATTCAGTCTCTCTGTCAGTCTGTCAGTCAGTCAGTCTGTCAGTCAGTATCTCTCTCTCTGTCAGTCTTTCTAACTCTCTCTTTCTGTCAGCCTGTCAGTCAGTCAGTCAGTCTCTCTCAGTCAGTCAGTCTCTCTCAGTCAGTCTCTCTCTCTCTGTCAGTTTCTCAGCCAGTCAGTCTCTCCGTAAGTCAGTATTCAGTCTCTGAGTCAGCCAGTCTCTACTCTCTCTCCACTCTCCCTCTCTCTCTCTGTGGTAAATAAAATAATTACCCTGTCGGAGTTTCTATACATTAACAAGGATCATGCATATAATGAGAGGCAGAGTCCGTGGTGTCCGATTCAGAAGGGCTTTATTCAGTAACTCGAGTTAAGGGAGAATCGGGTTCCATCTCCACTAGGGATCAGGAAGGATCGTCATCTGAACTTTATTCACAGAGTTCATTATTTATAGTTAAAACATACATTAACTTGCATAGAGAAGGCGGAGCGCTCCAGGCGGAGCAAGTGAAAGAGAGAGATAAGAGCACATGGGCGTGAAAAAGGCGTGTAAGAAGGCGTACACGTGGGTGTTCACTTGATGAGTCATAGGTGTGTCATAGGTGGGTGGATACATGGAGGGGGTCTGCATGGTCAGCAGGAACCTTTACCCTACTTGTGTGCGTAAACTTGGTCGTGACGTAGAATTGACGTGCAACTGGGGGAAGCTGGGGGGAGTTGACTTTCGTGCTAGTAGAGGAGTCTTGAATGTCAGGACGACCTGCACTTCTGGTATTATCTGATATCTTGAGTTTGGAGGATGTATTATCTGACTTAAAGGTCATTCGAGCAAAGGCTGCTCATCACTAAATGCTAGTGTGTGCATATATTTCTTTGTGCATTGCGTGGGGCCATGGGCCTTCTATGGATGCGGGTTCTGTAAATCACTTGAATGGAGACAGAAAGGCTAGGCCCTATCATCTGCAGGAGGAATATGTTTACCCTTTTCATTAAGCAGGAATGTGTTTCTGTTGAGCAGAGCAGATAACTGTAGGCAAAATACTGTCTTGGCAGGCCGAGCTGGGCACCTCTCGGCTGAGCAGGAAGTAAGTGAGAGGTCAGGGATACATAACTAAACTGCAGCTTTCAGAGTGTCAGGAGACATGGAGCCTGAATTCGGGTCCTGGCTCGGCTGAGCCACAAAACGAGTTCATCTCGACTTTTAAACGTGTACCATGTAAATGCATTGGCAACATAGGCCTCAGTGCAGAATTAACGTTTCTTTCATGGAGGGCCTGGTAACTAACATGCTAACATTGAACGGAAATGCAGAGGAATTATTATTACAGGCATGAGAAAGGAATTGCATGGTGACATGGACATACATGGGGCATATGTACATACATAGGGTCCATGTAGGGAACACACTGGCCACGTAAAATTTCTATTTCCTCATTCCCTCCTTGTCCCCTACTGTGCCCTTCAGGACACATCTATATTCGTGATACCGTATATCTGATCATACAGCATCATTTGCTCGTCTTTTTTCTTTTGTATACGTGGACGGGGAATACAGGCAGTGGCACACAAGCCGCAAATCGCTGGGCCACATTGCAGACAGAGACAGCAACTAAATATATCAAGCAGTAATATTCCTAGGAACGACAGTACTTTCTAACCCCATGCTGATATTACACTCCAGAGCCAACCGGACAAAGTCCATGTGCCTGGGTTCTGATGTATCTCGTGAGCTATCTTGTGGAGTCTTGTTATTGCTGCATACACGGATGGCGCATTATTAGGAATAAACACGCAACAACTGGAGCCGATCACTCTACAAGCCCCGCCCCTATCTGCCAGGATGACGTCAAGAACAAGGCGGTTCTGAAGAACAACAAGTCTCATAGCAGACTGCTCCTCGGTCAAGTTCGCTAGAGCAGAAGTAGTCTCATTCACTACTGCTTCAAGTGTTCTTGTTAACCTACGTATTAATTTACTATTTTGGATGGGACCTATGGAGAAAAAGAATCCTTTATTGAAAACTGTATATTGCTCTAAAGCTGTCTCAGTCTGATCGACAACTGGGGAATCGGTCTCCCTCCTGTGTCTAACATGTACTAGTCGGGAATCTCGATGATAATGGGATGGGGCTAGAAAGACGGGTGGCAGTAGGAAAGCAATATAACACGTCCCACCCCAGTCTAAGGGCAGACGTACATAGGCTGTCTGGCCGCAAATGAAATAGGAATGGCGGGAAGCTTTGAAAGTAGACTTTCCTTTATCACTAAACTCGACCACAGTATTACAATCACTGTGTCCCAAATGTATTGATCCTTTCTTTCTAACGCATAATTCACCTTTTACTGGTAAGACTGTTATAAACGGTGGACCTATATTTTTCTTGGACTGGACATTCAAAATCATAAAGTTAAGGGAAGCATTTCCTTGTTCGTACACTTCATTTTCTAGATCTGTTCCTTTTTTCTGGGGAAGACCATCTTCGTCTGGAAAACATGCCTCATTCATTACTTTATTTAAATCTCCCCAAATCCAATCACTCTGGGAATCTCTGAACTTACTGTCTTGTGATGACATTAAAGCAAACCATGCTCCGCACGAACCATTGTGCGAGAACGGGAAAGGAAAGAGGGGCAGAACTCCCTTCGTTTTCTGATAAGGTGGGAGTCGGCCGCATACCCAGCAATTCGTTACATTACTGGCCTGATGAGAATGGTGCAACATTCGAATAAAAGTATTGTTGCGCAGGGCTAGTCGATATGACAGTTCATGGGGTGGCAGATCACTGAATGTGTGCTCTACAGTGTCGTTAAAGGAAGAATGTATGTGTGAACCAATAGGAGGAAAGAAAACATGTAGCGTCAAGCTGATACATATAATCGATATACTTAGAAGAAACATAATGATCAGAGTTACTATACATCTGCTGCATAAGGTCTTGCAGTATTTTTCTTTCTTATCTCTCTTTCTGCTATTCTGGTCTACGATCTTATACATGTCAGGAACCTGTCTAACCGATTCACCACAGGGTGGACTTAAACAATTAAACGCTGTCTGACTTACTAGACCGTAATTTTGACCTATACTCCTGTTGCGGAGTCTTTTCTAGCAAAGGGGGCTTTGAGTCACTGGTTCCGGGGCAGTCCTTAGTTTCGATCACAGTTCCGGTATGTCCATGGAATTTTTTGACGTGTTGGGCATGAATCCAGCCCTTTCTTCCCTCGACCTTGACGGCAGTCCTCGTTGTAAGCAGTACTAACTTCGGTGTTCGCCAGCGGGGCTCGAGAGGGCTTGAACGATCAAAATTCCGTACCAGCACTACGTCTCCTGGAACGACGGCGTGCTCTTTAACTTGGGTGTTGTCGGGGAAGGCGGCTGCAACCTGTGAACGACAAGAGAGGAGTGCAGACATCAAGGAAGCCAGGTAATCTGTCAGCATATTACTGTCAACATCAGTAATTTTCTTTGGCATAGGCGTACCCCACATATTTGGTGGTCTACCAAAAACAACTTCGTAAGGGGACAGTCCTGTTCTGGAATGAGCTACCATACGCATGTAAAAGAGGGCAAACGGCAAGGCTACCATCCAATCCACGCCTTTTTCTGCACAGACTTTCGCTAATTTTGTCTTAAGTGTCTGGTTATGTCTCTCAACGAGTCCGGCTGCCTCTGGATGTCGTACACAATGGAACTTCCACTGGTACCCTAACAGAAGAGATACTTGTTTCATTAATTCAGAGGAGAATGGCTGACCGTTATCTGAGTACACGACACGAGGCAATCCGTAACGGGGAAAAAACTCTCGAACCAACTGCCTGGCAGTGGTCACAGCAGTGTAATCTGGGACTGGGTACGCTTCTGTCCATCTAGATAGTGCACATACAACTACTAGGACATATTTGTATCCTCGACATCTGTCCATCTGGATATAATCCATCTGGAGGACTTCAAAAGGGTGGTCAGGGGGGTGGAATCCACCTTGTTCCACCGGAATGCCTTTGCCTGGATTGAACTGGCAACAGATCATGCAGGTACGTACTTTCTGTTTAGCTGCTGCACGCAGGTGCTTGTTGAACCAAATATTCTGTAAACTGTCTAGCATAGCCTTTTCTCCTAAGTGTGCTGGACTATGTGCTGTGTTTATGATGACTTGAACCATAGAGTCAGGGAGAAACCATGTAGCTTTGCCTTTTGTCATCCAACCCTGGTCAGTCTGGACCCCTCCTTGTTCAGTCCATTTCTTTATTTCGTCTGGAGTGGCATGTGTCTGTATGTCAAGTACATCTTGTGAGGTATCCCTGACTGTCATGCTGTTTGTTAGTGTTTGTACTTCTGTCTTTGTCGTGTCTGTTGCAGTGTCTATTGGAGTCTGGGCTGTAAGTTTAGCTGTTCGATCTGCCAGGTCGTTACCCTGGGAAATGGTGTCTGTGGCTTTCGTATGTGCTTTGCATTTCATGATGGTTATGGCTGTAGGCAGGTGTATAGCTTCTAACAGAGCTTGAATATGTGGACCATGCTGAATTTTGGCCCCATGAGAGGTCAGGAAACCTCTCTCCTTCCATAACACTCCGAAGTCATGAACGACCCCGAAAGCGTACTGTGAATCTGTATATATGTTTACTTTCAAGTTCTTGGCTCGGATACAGGCTTGTGTCAGAGCGATGAGCTCTGCTGCTTGTGCTGACAGTGTGTCTATTCTCTGTGTCTCTATGACTTCAGTATCAGTGGTCACGGCATATGCGGCCACTAACTCTCCTGTGCTTGTTCTCATGCATGAACCATCCACATAAAGTGTCAGGTCAGGGTCTGGTAATGCAATGTCTGTCAGGTCTTGTCTTGGTTTCGTCACTGTATTAACTACTTCCACACAGTCATGTGGTGCAGTGTCCACTGTGCTTGAGGGCAAGAGTGTCGCGGGGTTCAGAATATTGCATCGTATGATCTCTATGTGTGGCTGAAATAATGTCAGTTCATATCCTGTCAGTCTTGCTACAGTCAGATGTTGTGTCTGTGTCCTGTCCAAGAGAACTTCCACTGACTGTGGAACCTGTACTGTCAGGGGGTGTCCTAACACTATGGAATTGCTCTGTCTTATTGCTAGGGCTGTTGCTGCAACTGATTTCAGGCACGCAGGCAGAGCCTGGGCCACTGGATCTAATGTACTAGAAAAGTAAGCACAAGGCTTGTGTTTTCCTGCTTGATCTTGTGTAAGGACAGATAATGCTGTTCCATCTCGTTCAGTGACAAAAAGCGTAAAAGGCTTGCTGTAACAGGGACTCGCTAAAACTGGTGCTTGACATAAGGCTTTTTTCAATTCTTCAAATGCAAGTGTATGTTCTTGTGTCCAAGGGAGGACAGTCGAAGACGCTGCCTCCTGTGTTGTTAACTGTATGAGTGGCTTTGCTAGATATGCATACTGGGGAATTCATTGTCTGCAGTATGAAGTGAGGCCAATGAAGGCCCGTACTTCCTTTTGTGTCTTGGGCTGTGAAAGATTTGCAATTAACTGAATACGGTCTTGTGTCAGCTGTCTACCCCTCTTGGACAGCAAGTGTCCAAGGTACACCACTTGCTGTGCACAGAATTGCAACTTCGAAGGGGACACTTTGTGCCCCTTGTCTGCCAGAAAGTATAAGACTGTCAGTGATGCACGTTCGCAGTCTGGTTCTGTTCGTGCTGTGATCAGAATATCGTCTACATATTGGAGTAGTGCGGTGTTGGCAGGCATGTGAATACTGTCTAGTTGTCTTTTCAATGCTTGGCTGTAAATACTAGGACTTTCTGTGAATCCTTGAGGAGCTCTCGCAAATTTGAAGCTGCGTCCATTTAAACAGAATACGAAGAGGTATTGGCTCTCTGGATGTATTGGGACACTGAAGAAGGCGTTCTTTAGATCAATTACAGTGAAGAACGTCGCCTCGGAATCAATTGCAGTCAGTAATGAAGAGATGTCTGGAACCACTGGATATTGTGGTATTATGCATTTGTTCAGTTCTCGAAGGTCAATCACTAGTCTGTAGACTGGTGGTGCATTAGGGTCTGTTCGTTTAAGAATAGGGATGACAGGTGAATTACAGACATTTGAGTCAGTATCTACTACCACTCCTTGTGCAATGAGCTCGTCAACAATTTTCAGTAAGGTCACTACGTCATCAGGTGGTAAATTGTATTGTCGGATTCGCAGCAGTACTACTCCTGGTTTGAGAGTGACACGGTGTGGCGTAATGTGCATGTAACCTACGTCAGTCGGACCCTGTGCCCATAAATGCTGTGGTACATTCTGGAGTCTGAGATCAAAATCTTTCAACACATAATGTCCTTTAAAATCACGTAAAAACAATCGCACTCCTTCGGGAGAACAACATATAACAGCTCCTAGTTCTTTCAATGTCTTTATACCAAGCAAATTTTCTGGACAAGACTTAGTAAGTAACAAGTCTGTAGTACGGGACAATGGACCGACTCCTAGGGAAACTGGCTTTGACACCTTGTTAACAATAGGCTTTCCTGAAAATCCCAGGGAAATATTCTGTGAGCCTGAGAGGGGTGCCCCTGGAACCTCGTCATGACTGATAGTAGTTCTGCTCGCCCCTGTGTCAATCAAAAATGTTCTGTCCTTTCCCAATACACGACTATATACATAGGGACCCTCTTGATCTACAGGAACCTCAATAAGGGGCAAGCCAACCTCCCTCTCTAGGCTGTTTCATGAGTATTGCTGATATTCTGGATAGTCCGACTGTGCATGCTGGTACATTTGTTGTGTGACTTGTTGTGTGGCAGCGATTGGTTGTGGTAGAGCTACTGTCTTTTGCGTGTTCTGTGGGGTGCTATTCTGTCTAGGAGGATGCGGTCTTTCTTTTGTCTTGCCTGTAGCTATATTGTGTTTCAGGACAGCACATTCGTTTACATAGTGACCTGGTTGCTTGCAATAATTACAGTTCCCTTTAACAGGTGTCGTGCCCTTTTTATTCCCATTAGTTGGTACTGATTGTGCAACTAGCACTTTCATTTTCATATCTTTGATGCATCTCTTTTCATGTTCCTGTTCCTCTCTAATTCTGTTCTGGTGATATTGTAACATTTGCAACATTTGGGAAGGGCTATTTGCTTGCCAGGTACTCTCAACCTTCAGTACTCTATTCTTGATCGGGGGTAAGGAATTCTCTACTAGTTTGCTCACAAAAAGATGTGGGTATGATTCACTACTTGGCTTAAGGCCACTATTACTAGTAAAACATTTCTCGAATCTAGAATAAAAATCACTGGTGTCCTCGTCTGGTTTCTGTTTACAGGCTGAAATAGCATCCCAATCTTCCTTTTTAGTAATCAATAATCTTGGCAGGACCTATATCAAGAGTTCAGGTAGTGCTTTAGCTTTTTCCCCAAGACCAATACCAGGGAGCCGTGTTCTATCCTCTGTTTCCAATTCTGTCCAATTTATCTTTTTCTCTCCCACCTCCCAGTCTTTCTCTTTAAGCTTTTCATAAATGCCTGCAGGTAGCAGTACTTTCAATAATTTAATGATGTCAGCGTACGTGTAATCCCCTATGCGGAGAATGTCTTTTAATTCACGGTGGAACCCCCCCGGGTCTTTATCATGGCAAGGCAACATCTTTTTCATTTCCAGTATTTCTATTTTCGTCAAGGGTGTGTAAACATATACTCGCTGAAGCTCTCCCCCTGTATTTCTAACGGGATGAACCTCTCGTAGGGGGTTCTGTCTGTCTATGTGGAAGCTCTTTCTGTGGTGGTGTGGGGCAGGAATCATGCACGTGGTCCGAAAAGTCAAGTACTTATGTCGTTGGTCCAGAATGACATTAATTAATTCGGTACCTAGGCCTATCCATCTATCTAGAAGTACATCGTCCAGTAATTTATACAAGGGACCGGGATCAGAATGTTGACTCTCGTGCAACGTTATCAAATGTTGAACGTTGAAATGTTGAAAAAGGTCTGAGCCACTACGTCACCATTATATATGTTAGAATTAGACACCCATTGAACTGCTGACCGGGCCAATTCCTGTTCGTGTATAGTGTGGGGTCTATCGCACTCTACTCGTCTTTTTAGTGCGTTCTCAGTAGCTTGGAATAGATTCTCGAGGGAATATCCTTCTTTTATAGGAGGTCCCTTTTTGCGGTAATCGAGGCATATGGGCCTGTCAAACGGTCGTGCTCTGCCTACATAATTTATTTTACCCACTTCCTCTGTTACGTGCTCATCATCTTCTGATGCTGAATCCTCTTTCTCATCAGACTCTTTCCTGTGTAAGTTTAGAATCTCTTTTCGTATTTTCTTGTACATGCATTCTGTCTTTCCCACTTTATCATGTTTACCGGCAGCTATGTTGTCACTCCAATCAGTCATACCTCTAGTTACTCCTTTGTCTGGCTGGTCTTGTTCCCTGATCAGACAGTTAATCAAAAAACGTAAACTTTTGCGTTGTACCTCCACCTTTCTTTGTCCCATGGCCTCTTCTATACTCTCGGATCCCTCCCCCGTTCTAATGAAATGGTATATTTTGTCTAAATGGTCCTTCATGCCTGGTAGTGTGATCAGATACTCTACAGCGCATATTAATCGTAGTGAGTACACGAGCATTGCACCTACACCTGGTACTGGATCGTATATACAATGTGAAATCGTTACATTATGCTTATAGGGTAATGCTGTCGTTTGTGGCATTCGTTGTAGTCCTAACTCTTGCAGTGCTCGCTTTTGCGGCGGGGTTTGTGGCGTGTTTGTGGACCCCCCTCCCACTGCCCCTTGTCATAAGTCGTCTTTCACTGCCACTGGAGGCCGCAGTTGTGTAAGCTGGTCCTGTGTTGGGGGCGGAGGGAGAAAAGGATTGTTGACGGAAGGGACAGGAGGGAATTCTGCGTTTACATAATCCGGAGCAGGCTCCTCTAAATAAGAGGAAATAAAAGCCTCAGCTTCTGTCTGTCTATGCCTACGTACTTTAGTCGGTATCAGTGGTGGCGGCAAATTACTAGGTACTTCTGAGGGAGTTACTTTAGCTAGTTCTTCAGCGAGGACGGGATACATGCCCATAATGAGGGCATTTCTTTCTCGATCTGCTTGTTCTGCCTTGACCCGTTCCCCCTCTTCCTTTAGTTCTTTTTCTCTGGCTGTTTCTGCTGCTTCTTTACTTCTCTCTGCTTTGTGGAATTCTTTCTCTGTTCTCCTATGCGCTTCTTTACGCCATAACTCAATGGCATCTTTCTGGGACTGTCTAGCTTTCTTTTACCATAGTGCTTCCTCTACTTTCATAATGCATTCAGCATCCCATGTTCCTGAGACAGGCCATCTATACTTTTCTTCTAGATCCTTCGTGTAATCTACCCATAAGTCTAAGAATAGTATGGCATCTAGCTCATGCTTCTGATACATAAAATGGCCAGGAGTGTCTCTAGGCGGGACGGGAACTGACTCTTCCAGTATCCCTTTCCTGGCCCGTGTCTGACGTAATTTCGAAAACAGTGGCATGTTGGAACTTAACTTTAACGAAAACACAATATACACAAGAATAGACTGAAAACAACCATTCATGCAACAACATTAATACATTAAAAACAGATACATCCTAACTAGTACGTAGGAGAAAACATGGTCCTGAAAGACTGTTTACTTTATGTACTGCAAAACAGTACTACCATACCGGTCTCATAAAGAGACACGTCTTTACCGTGCCCACTGAAGGGGACACGTCTTTACCGTGTCTGTGTACCCAGACACGTCTTTACCGGGCTCAAATAAATGAACCCGTCTCTATGCGTTCCCAATAACGGTACTCACCGGGAAGCAGAACTTGAAGGCCTCGGGAACTCGATACTGCGTGACTGCGGTGCTGAGCATGCGCCTCGGAACAGGTGGGCCTCGGGATACCTCGGACCTTGCTCTCTCGACTTGGGCTCTGGTTGGGATGGTCCGCAATCCTCACCGCCTCGTGTGGATGCCTGGTCGCAGTCTCCGTCTCCTCCGTGGGCCTGAGGGAGTAGGCAGGAAGTCCCGCTGTTGTATACACTTGAAGTCCGTCACGGCTGTAGAAGGGGGCAGGGGAATGGACCTACATCACCGGCGCGTGGGAAAGGGGACTGGTCCCTATTCGGGTGCCAGATTATGTGGTAAATAAAATAATTACCCTGTCGGAGTTTCTATACATTAACAAGGATCATGCATATAATGAGAGGCAGAGTCCGTGGTGTCCGATTCAGAAGGGCTTTATTCAGTAACTCGAGTTAAGGGAGAATCGGGTTCCATCTCCACTAGGGATCAGGAAGGATCGTCATCTGAACTTTATTCACAGAGTTCATTATTTATAGTTAAAACATACATTAACTTGCATAGAGAAGGCGGAGCGCTCCAGGCGGAGCAAGTGAAAGAGAGAGATAAGAGCACATGGGCGTGAAAAAGGCATGTAAGAAGGCCTACATGTGGGTGTTCACATGATGAGTCATAGGTGTGTCATAGGTGGGTGGATACATGGAGGGGGTCTGCATGGTCAGTAGGAACCTTTACCCTGCTTGTGTGCGCAAACTTGGTCATGACGTAGAATTGACGTGCAACTGGGGGAAGCTGGGGGGAGTTGACTTTCGTGCTAGTAGAGGAGTCTTGAATGTCAGGACGACCTGCACTTCTGGTATTATCTGATATCTTGAGTTTGGAGGATGTATTATCTGACTTAAAGGTCGTTCGAGCAAAGGCTGCTCATCACTAAATGCTAGTGTGTGCATATATTTCTTTGTGCATTGCGTGGGGCCATGGGCCTTCTATGGATGCGGGTTCTGTAAATCACTTGAATGGAGACAGAAAGGCTAGGCCCTATCATCTGCAGGCGGAATATGTTTACCCTTTTCATTAAGCAGGAATGTGTTTCTGTAGAGCAGAGCAGATAACTGTAGGCAAAATACTGTCTTGGCAGGCCGAGCTGGGCACCTCTCGGCTGAGCAGGAAGTAAGTGAGAGGTCAGGGATACATAACTAAACTGCAGCTTTCAGAGTGCCAGGAGACATGGAGCCTGAATTCGGGTCCTGGCTCGGCTGAGCCACAAAACGAGTTCATCTCAACTTTTAAACGTGTACCATGTAAATGCATTGGCAACTTAGGCCTCAGTGCAGAATTAACGTTTCTTTCATGGAGGGCCTGGTAACTAACATGCTAACATTGAACGGAAATGCAGAGGCATTATTATTACAGGCATGAGAAAGGAATTGCATGGTGGCATGGACATTCATGGGGCATACGTACATACATAGGGTGCATGTAGGGGACACACTGGCCACGTAAAATGTCTATTTCCTCATCTCCATTCTCTCTCTCAACTCTGTCTATTCTATCTCCACTGTCCCTCTCTCTCCACTCTCTCTCCAGTGTCTCTCCCTCCACATTTCTCTCCCTCCACTGTCTCTCTCCGCTGTCTCTCTCTCCGCTGTCTCTCTCTCCACTCTCCCTCTATCCACTGTCTCTCCACTCTCTCACTCTTTCTCCTCTCTCTCCACTCTCTCTCTCTCCACTGTCTCATTCTCTCTACTCTCTCTCCACTGTTTCCCCCCACTCTCTCTCCACTCTCTCTCCTCTACCTTCTCTCTCCACTCTCTATATTCTCCCTCTCTCCACTCTCTCTCTCCTCTCTCTCTCTCTCTCCAGTGTCTCTCTCCACTCTCTCTCGCTCCACTCACTCTTTCTCTCCTCTCTCCCTTCACTCTCTCTCTCCACTCTCCCTCCACTTTCTCCCCACTCTCTCCACTCTCTCTCTCTCTCTCCACTCTCTCTCTCTCTCCACTCTCTCCCTCTCCACTCTCTCTCTCCATCCACTCTCTTTATCTCCACTCTACCTCCATCTCCACTATCTCTTCATCTCTACTCTCTCTCTACTCTCTCTCTACTCTCTCTCTCTCTCTCTCTCTCTCTCTCTCTCTCTCCAGTGTCTCTCTCTCTACTCTCTCTCTCCACTCTCTCTCTTTCCACTCTCTCTCTCTCTCCCCTCTCTCTCTCCACTCTCTCTCTCTCCCCTCTCTCCCTCCACTCTCCCCTCTCTCCCTCTACTCTCTCCACTCTCTCTCTCCACTCTCTCGCTCCACTCTCTCTCTCCACTCTCTCTCCACTCTCTCTCCACTCTCTCTCCCTCTCCACTCTCTCTCCCTCTCCACTCTCTCCACTCTCTCTCCCCACTCTCTCTCTCCACTGTCTCTCTCCACTGTCTCTCTCCCCTGTCTCTCCCCGCTGTCTCTCTCCCTGTCTCTCCACTTGAGGAAATATAAATTTTATGGTCAGAAATGTTCCCTAACGTGTACCCCACCGTCTCCATGTACGAGCTTAAAGTGCATGTAACTTCCCTCCTGTACCAGCTACAAAGACGCAAATACATTTGCGTCCAACGTTAATATGTCCTCTTTCAGATCCACTATGAATGGGTCAGATATTCCGTTCCTAAGTGTGCCTTGCCAACGTCTTTTCATGGTGCACTTTTCATGTTTTCCCTGGCTCAGGCGAGTTAGGCCCTGATTTCTGTCATCGAGTCCTTTCTTGCTTTCTGCCTCTGAATGCTCCAGCTTGGATGAGCATCTGTATCCATGACCTTTGTCTTACTCCCTGCGCGGCTAACGGTGCCTGGCTCAGCCTGTTGCCTGCCAAAACGGTATTTTGCCTTCGAGTTATCTGCTCCGCTCCTCGAAAATACATTCCTGTCTAGGCCGTTTAGGAAAACATCCTTCCAGCTGCAGAGCAAAGGGCCCGGCCTCACTGTCTCCATGCAAGTAATTCATAGCTCCTGTTACCATGGTAGGCCCCTGCCCCCTCGCACCTCATGCAGACACGTAGACGCATATGCACGCACTAGTAGTCAGTATAGAATAGCCTTTTGCCCAAGAGACCTTTCCTTCCAGATAATACAGTTCCTTAAACACAAGATATTAGATACGATTTGGGATTAGGTTGTTCTGACACCCCAGACTTCTGTCTCCTCATGTAAGGCTAAATGTCAAGTCCCCTTCACCCTCCAATTACACGTCATACTGCTGCGCGCGCATCTCTGCCATATATTTCTGCTGACACTGCAGGATTCTCTTGTGAATACACCCACCTGTGACATCTCATAATGACGTTTCTAGTACATGCCCTCATGCACGCCTATTGTAACGCCTCTTTCATTACGTATGTGTATTCTTATCTCTCCATTCAGCTGTTACGCCTCCTGCATCTGTCTTTACTGTAATGCATTGACTATATATATGATAACTTGTCAATAAAGTATTGTCTATCCTTTCCCAAGCCTTCGTGGCAACGGAATACGATTTGCCATGGTTCGAACCATATAACCAATTCCTTTATAAGGAATAAAACCCCTTTTAAAACCTCAAATACCACGGATTCTGCCTCTTCTTTTTGACTGAGTTATTCTTATTGAACTTTACCGCATAAATTAAGTATAGGTAATTAATATTTACCACATAATTGGCGCCCGAACAGGGGCCCTCCCCCACCTTACGCGCCGGAGGTGCGTTGCAGGCCTGGTCCCCTGCCACAGCCGGACGGACAACTACGCGTACCCGCAGGATTTCCTGTATCTCCCTCAGGCCAACGGAGGTGACTGAGGCTGCGATCAACACCCAGACGAGGCGGTGAGGAGTGCGGAGGATCCCGACCAGAGCCTAGCTGAGAGAGAGCAAGATCCGAGGTATACGGAGGCCCACCAGGTTCCGAAGTTCCGAAGTATCTACGTCACGAGTCGAGTCCAGTCCAGTCCAGTGTCGAGTTTCCGAGGCCTTCTGTTCCGTGCTTCCCGGTGAGTACCGTTGCTGGGGACGCATCTAGACGTGCACATTAATTTGTGCCGGTCAAGACGGGTTTGGGTACACAGACCTGGTATGCACTGTTTTTAGCTGTGTATCTGTACTGTTTAGCAGTATATCCGGTCTGCGCTGTTTTAGCGGTGTATCTGTACTGTTTAGCAGTACATCTAGTATCATGCAGTTAGCTAGTTTTATTCTAATTATTATTGTTCGTTTTGAAAATGTTTTAATGTGGTTTTAAATGTCATGGTATGAGTGATTGTCCGATTTTCATTACTGTGTTTATTGTATTAACTGTGTTCAAGTTCCGCGTAAATATCAAGTATCAGGGTTCAAGATGCCGCTGTTCTCCAAATTAAGACAGATAAAAACCAGAAAAGGGGTACTCGAGGAAGCTGTTCCTATTCCACCTAGGGACACTCCAGGGTACTTTATGTACCATAAACATGGCTTAGATGCCGTATTATATCTCGATTTGTGGGTGGATTATACTAAAGATCTAACAGAGAATCAGAGATGGCCCACTGCTGGGACATGGGATGCTGATTTCATCATGAGAGTAGAAGAAGCATTATGGAAAAAGAAAGCCAGACAGTCACAAAAAGATGCCATCGAATTATGGCGTAAAGAATCGCATAGACGCATAGAGAAAGCGCTCAGAAAAGAAGAGAAGAGTAGAGAGGAGTCTGACAAAACCCGAGAAAACGTATTAGTTGGGGAAGGTATACGAGTAAAAGCAGAACAAGTAGACAGACAACGAAACACTCTTATGAATGGTATGTATCCTCTTCTGACCAAGGGTTTACCTAAGGCCACCCCGGAAGTACCAAAAGATCTGCCACCTCCATTGCTCCCGACTAAATTACACCACAAGACCGCAAAGGACATTTTCCTTTCATCCTACTTAGACGATGTAGCTCCCGCATATACAGATCCACGTGTCCAGGCGCCACCCGCTGATGGCACTCCGCCCCGAAATAATCCGCCCCCACTTCTACAGCAACAAACTCCTCCTGCCGTTCAACACCTTCCGCCCGTTCCACCACCTCTTCCTGCACCTATTCTCCCTATCTTCCACTCAACAAATCCTTTTGGACCTGGCACCTCAGGAGGTGCCACAGGAGGTTTTCAGACCCCACCACAAGCACATAGACTGACTTTTAGGGATTTAGCACACCAACGTACACCACAATCAGCGAATTACGACATACTTAAGGAGCCTCTTACAGACTGTAGATATGATCCAGTGCCCGGTAAAGATGACGACAGAATGATGCTGTCATCAGTACGTCTACGACGAGTTTCAAACTACTTACTGTTACTACCCGGAATGGTTGATCATCTAGACAAAATATATCACTTTGTCCAAACAGGGCAAGGTCCTGAAAGCATTGGCGAGGCCATGGCATACCAGAAAGTCGATACTCAAAAACTGTTGTTACGTTTTTTCATAAACTGCTTGATAAGAAACAGAGATAGGCCTGGTGTAGACCAGGAAGAAATGAAAGCACTTAACAAATGGGGTCAGAATATAGCAGACGGAAAACATGATAGACAAAGTTGTATAGAAAATATGTACAAAAGGATCCGAAAAACAGTAGTACAGATACATGAAAGAGAACAGCCTGAAATAGAGAATGATGCAGATAAGACTGAATCCTCGGAGGAGGACGATCAACCAGGAACGACAACAGGACAATTACAATTACAATTACCAACTAAAGAAATGATAGCTTATGTAGGTAAGGGAAGACCCTTAAATAATTCAATGCGTCCAGTACGTCCAGAAAGTAAGAGACTTTTTCAAGCTGCCATGTTAAATCCAAAGACGCCTGAACACTTATTTCAGGCTACGGATAAAATACTTCGAGAACGAATGGGGTACCATGTACTCGATTCTATGGATGAACAAGAATTAGCCAGGTCAGCAGTACAATGGGCTGACAGTTCTGATAAATATAGTGATGATGCGCTAGCACACACGTTTTTTGAATCTTTCACCACACGAACAGCGTTTAGCTGGTATGTACATGATACAACATCTCCTTATATTGTATAAAAGCCAACACTCTGATCCAGGTCCCCTACCCGATATATTGATAGAACTACTCATGAGGAAATGGAGAGGTCTAGGTACTGATTTAATTAAAGTAATTCTAGAACATCGGCACAGGTACAGTGCCTTCTTGTGTCCACGGCTTGATCCAGCTCCCTTCATGGAGAGAAAAACGTATTACATAGACAGACAGAATCCCTTACGAGAAGTACATCCAGTAAGAAAAGATGATGACACACTAGAACGTGTGTATGTATATACACCCCTCACAAAAATAGAATTGCTCGAGATGAAGAAACTAGTACCCTGTCATGATAAAGACCCTGCAGGTTTTCACCGAGAAATTAAAGATATGCTACTCATGGGAGACTACACATATTCAGATATTATGAAAATGTTAAAGGTTCTGTTGCCAGCCGGCATTTACGAGAAACTCAAAGAGAAAGAATGGGAGGTGGGAGATAAAAAGATTAATTGGGCCGAGATAGAGGATGAAGAAAATGGTCGTACTCCAGGGGTAGGCCTTGGGGACAAAGCTAAAGCATTACCAGGATTAATTGTGCAAGTTCTGCCAAGATTATTGACAACGAAAAAGGAAGACTGGGATGCAATCTCAGCCTGTGAACAGGAACACGAACAAAGACGTATGAAAGACACGAAAATTAAAATGCTAGTTGCTCAGTCAGTTCCGTCTGATGGTCAGAAAAAGGGTGCAACACAGTCCAATAATTCAGCAGGTCCTGTTAAAGGGACATGTAACTATTGTAAGCAGCCAGGTCACTATATAAACGATTGCGCAGTTTTGAAACATAATATCTCTACGGGTAAAACCAAAGAGAGACCACGTCCACCCAGACAAGACCAGGTCCAACAACAAGTACCACAGAATATCCAGCCTATGCAAGCCTCACAACAGACAGTACAGACCGTAGCAGTACCACAGTCACAGCCCATCACCGCAACACAAAACACGACACAACAGATGTATCAGTATGCGCAAAATGATTATCCTGACTATCAGCGATACACATGAAACAGCCTAGAGAGGGAGGTTGGCTTGCCTCTTATTGAGGTTCCTGTAGATCAAGAGGGTCCTTATGTACATAGTCAAATATTAGGCAAAGACAGAAAGTTTTTAATTGATACAGGGGCAAGCAGGACAACAATCAGTCACGACGAGGTTCCAGGGGCACCCCTCTCAGGCTCACAGAATGTTTCCCTTGGATTTTCAGGAAAGCCTATTATTAACGAAGTGTCGCAACCACTTCCCCTTGCAGTTGGTCCTTTGACACGGACTACAGACTTACTACTTACCAAATCATGCCCAGAAAACTTGCTAGGTATAAAGACACTGAAAGCTCTAGGAGCTGTAATATGTTGTTCTCCGGAAGGAGTACGAATGTTTCTGCGCGACTTTAAAGGTCACTATGTATTGAGAGATATGGATCCCAGATTACAGAATGTCCCTGCACATTTATGGGCGCAAGGCCCCACTGATGTAGGTTGTATGCACATCACACCATATCGAGTTACACTCAAGCAAGGAGTGGTATTACCCCGAATGCGACAATACAAGTTACCCCCAGATGCTGTAGTGGCTTTACTGCAAATCATTGACGAGCTCATTGCACAAGGAGTGGTTGTGGAAACTGACTCCAATGTATGTAATTCCCCCATCATTCCAATTCTTAAACGCACCGATCCCAATGCACCACCAGTTTATCGATTAGTTATCGATTTGCGCGAATTAAATAAATGTATTGTACCACAGTACCCCGTGGTCCCAGATATCTCTTCATTATTGACAGCTATCGATCCAGAAGCAACGTTCTTTACCGTAATTGACCTGAAGAACGCTTTCTTTAGTGTTCCAATTGACCCAGAAAGCCAATACTTGTTCGGATTCTGTTCAAATGGACGAAGCTTCAAATTTGCACGCGCACCTCAAGGATTCACAGAAAGCCCCAGCATCTATAGCCAAGCACTGAAAAGACAACTCGACAGTATTCACATGCCTAATAACACTGCTCTACTTCAGTATGTCGATGATCTGCTGATCACCGCCCGAAGCGAACCTGAATGTGAAAAAGCATCACTGACGGTTTTACATTTCCTGGCCGACAAGGGGCAAAAGGTGTCCCCTTCGAAGCTGCAATTCTGTGTTCAGCAAGTTGTTTACCTTGGGCACTTGCTGTCCAAAGGGGGGAGACAGCTCACACCTGATCGCATCCAGTTAATTGTAAATATGTCACGACCCAAGACACAAAAGGAGGTACGGGCCTTCATAGGCCTCACTTCTTACTGCAGACAATGGATTCCCCAATATGCATTTCTAGCAAAGCCACTCATTCAGTTGACAACCCAGGAGGCAGCGTCTTCGACTGTCCTCCCTTGGACTCAGGAACATACACAAGCTTTTGAAGACTTAAAGAAAGCCTTATGTCAAGCACCTGTTTTAGCAACACCATGTTACAATAAGCCTTTTACACTTTTTGTCACAGAACGCGAAGGTACTGCCTTGTCAGTACTCACACAGGAACAAGCAGGTTCACACAAACCGTGTGCTTACTTTTCTAGCACATTAGATCCAGTAGCCCAGGCTCTGCCTGCGTGCTTGAAATCAGTTGCAGCGACAGCTCTAGCAATCAGACGAAGTGATTCTATAGTGTTAGGACATCAGTTGACAGTACAAGGAAAACAGTCACCCACGCTCTGGTCACGAGCCGACTGGACTACGGAAACACCCTCTACGCAGGTACTACCGCAAAACTCCAGAAGAAACTCCAACGAATCCAAAACGCCTCAGCCAGACTCATATTAGACATCCCACGCAACGAACACATCTCTGGTCACCTTAAAGACCTCCACTGGCTACCCGTCAATAAGAGGATCACTTTCAGACTGCTTACCCACGCACACAAATCACTCTACGACATCGGTCCAGAATGCCTCAACTCACGACTGTCCTTCTACACCCCCTCCCGCCAACTACGTTCTTCCAGCCAAGCCCTCGCCACTGTACCTCGCATCAACAAGACCACCATGGGAGGCAGATCCTTTTCATACCTGGCTGCTAGAACATGGAACTCACTCCCCGCTTACCTTCGCCTTACCCAGAACCACCTAGCATTCAGAAAGCAACTTAAAACTTGGATATTTGACAAGTAATCCTCCCCCCTTCCTAAGCGCCTTGAAACCCTCTAGGTATGTAGTGCGCTATACAAATTCTCTGACTTGACTTGACTTGACACTCCGTGGAAGTTCTTTTAAATCGAACACAGACCCAGCACTTGACTATAGCACGACTGACAGGTTATCAATTGACATTGTTTCAGCCACACATAGAGATCAGACGCTGTAGTACATTAAATCCCGCCACACTTTTGCCGTTAAGTGGAACAGACCCATTGGCACATGATTGTATTGAAGTCATTACTATTACGACGAAGCCTAGACAAGACTTGACAGACACTCCATTACCAGATCCAGACCTGACACTTTATGTGGATGGTTCATGTATGAGAACAAGTACAGGAGAGTTAGTGGCCGCCTACGCAGTCACGACAGACACTGAAGTCATAGAAACCAATTGTATTGACACCCTGTCAGCTCAAGCAGCAGAGCTCATCGCTCTGACACAAGCCTGTATCCAAGCCAAGAACAAGAGAGTTAACATATACACAGATTCCCGTTATGCTTTCGGAGTTGTGCACGACTTCGGCGTATTATGGCGAGAGAGAGGTTACTTAACTTCTCACGGTGCCAACATTCAACACGGTACCCTCATTCAAGCTCTGTTAGACGCAATACATCTGCCTACTGCCATATCCATCATGAAGTGCAAGGCACATACAAAAATCACTGATATCGTTTCCCAGGGTAACGACCTGGCAGACCGAACAGCCAAGCACACAGCTCAGACTCACGCAACTGACCTGACAAAGACAATAGTTCCGACACCGACACACTGCATGACAGTTAGGTATTCCGCCCATGATGTAATTGACATACAGACACATGCCACACCAGATGAAATAAAGAAATGGACTGAACTAGGAGGGATCCAAACAGATCAGGGATGGATGACGAAGGGAAAATCTACATGGTTTCTCCCCGACTCTATGGTTCAAGTTATCATCAACACAGTACACAGTCCTGCACATCTAGGAGAAAAAGCTATGCTAGACAGTATTCAAAACATCTGGTTCAACAAACACTTACGAGCAGCAGCCAAAGAGAAAGTGCGTACTTGCATGATTTGTTGTCAGTTCAATCCAGGTAAAAGCATTCCTGTAGAACAAGGTGGATTTCATCCTCCCGATCACCCTTTTGAAGTCCTCCAGATGGATTATATCCAGATGGAACGTTGTCGAGGATTCAAATATGTCCTCGTAGTTGTATGTGCACTCTCCCGATGGACAGAAGCATATCCAGTCCCAGATTACACTGCTCCGACCACTGCCAAGCAGCTGGTTCGCAAATTCTTCCCACGGTATGGCTTGCCCCGTATCGTATACTCAGATAACGGCCAGCCATTCTCATCCGAGCTTGTAAAACAAGTTACACTCCTGTTTGGCTATCAGTGGAAGTTCCACTGTGTCCGGCATCCCGAGGCAGCAGGTCTCGTGGAGCGCCATAATCAGACTCTGAAAGTTCGACTTGCTAAAATCTGCAGAGAGAAAGGCGTTGACTGGATAGTAGCTTTGCCAGTTGCGCTCTTCTACATGAGAATGATAGCGCATTCTCGATCAGGGCTATCCCCGTATGAGGTGGTCTTCGGTAGGCCACCAAATATGTGGGGGACGCCTATACCTCGTAAAATAACGGATGTTGATTGTAATATGCTGACAGATTACCTTGCCTCCTTGATGTCTGCACTACAATCTTGTCATTCACAGGTAGCTGCAGCCTTTCCCGACAACACCGACGTGAAGCCCCATGAAGTGGTTCCTGGAGAGTATGTTTTTATAAGGAACTTTGATCGACGGAGTCCGCTGGAGCCCCGCTGGCAAACGCCGAAATTGGTACTTTTGACGACGAGGACTGCTGTGAAAATTGAGGGCCGAAAAGGGTGGCTGCACTCGAGCCACATCAAGAAATTTCACGGACTGCCTTCTGATTTGAGTTCTCAGCCCTGCCCTCCTCCACAGACTGACTCAAAACTCCCCCTGGTTGAGAAAACCGCTTCCCAAGAATACAAACTGAAACTAAGGTCTAGCAAGTCAGACAGTTTAATTGTTTAAGTCCTCCCCTAGGTGAATCGGTTAAATTAGTTTCTGACATGTATCCCCTAGACCGAAATAGAGAGAGAGATAGGCAGAAACAGCTCAAGAAAGATGAATATTGTAAATCACTTCGTAGTCACTGTATAGTGACACTATTGATTATGTTTTTTCTAAGTCTTTTGATTATTACTGCAAGTATACTATTGCACATCTATTACCCTATTTTCAAGCGTGCACATTCTGCTTTCAACGTCACTGCCGAACACTCTTTTAGTGAATTACCCCCGCATGAGTTGTCCTACAGACTTGCGCTGCGCAACAACACCTTCATTAGTATGTTACATCACTCTCATCAGACCAGCATCGCTACAAATTGTTGGATATGTGGCCGACTCCCTCCCTACCAGAAATACAGGGGAGTTCTGCCCCTTTTTCCGTACCCGTTCACACATAATGGTTCCTGTGGCGCATGGTTTAGTTTGATTAATTCTCTAGATTCAAATACAGTAGTTTACAAGGGCAACTGGGTATGGGGAAACCTGAACACAGCTCTGCATAAAGTATGTTTCCCTGACAAGGAGGGACTCCCCAAAAGGACAGGGATTGATCTAGAAAATGAAGTATATGGACTAGGTAACTTTACACTCAACCTCATGATTCTGAATGTTGAATCCGAGTCCGAGCCAGTCTTGCCCGCTATGTCAGTATTACCAGTCAAAGGTGAACTATGTGTTAGAAAGAATGGTTCAGTACACCTGGGTCATAGTAAATGTACTACTGTGATCGAATTCAGTGATAAGGGCAAGTCTGCGTTTAAAGCTTCACGACATTCCTACTTCATTTGTGGTCATACCGCATATATACGTTTACCTCTAGATTGGGATGGTACCTGTTACATTGCATTCCTTCTGCCACCTGTTTTCCTAGCTCCTCCTGATTATCATAGGAATACCCATCTAGTACACAATAGACCCCAGAGAGATCTCCCGATTGTCGACTATACTGAAACGGCATGGGAGCAATACACAGATTTCAATAAAGGTTTCTTTCCCTACTTAGGTGCTGTCTTTAATAGTAAACTGATACGCAAGTTAACTAGAACACTCGAAGCAGTAGTGAATGAGACTACTTCTGCCCTATGCAACTTAACAGAGGAGCAGTCTGCGATGCGGATTGTTGTTCTTCAAAATCGTCTCGTCCTTGACGTCATCCTGGCCGATAGGGGCGGAGCCTGTAGAGTCATCGGATCGAGTTGCTGTGTTTTCATTCCAGAAAACGCGCCATCAGTATATAGAGCCATTACTCGTCTTCACAAAATTGCAAGTCAGATACACCAGGATCCAGGCACCTGGACTTGGTCCGGTTGGTTCTGGACTACGTTGTCAGCCTGAGGATGGAAGATCCTATCCTTCCTAGGTATTGCCCTTCTCATAGTATTCAGTTGTTGCCTATGTCTACAATGTGGGCCAGCGATTTGCGGCTTGTGCGCCACATCATGTATTCCACATTCAAGTTCTCATTCAAAACGACAAGAGAAGAAAGAAGAGCAAATGATACTACGTGAACAGATTGATAGACTTATGAGTATTGATATATCATGAAGGGTCCTTAGGGAACAAGGAGGGAATGAGGAAATATAAATTTTATGGTCAGAAATGTTCCCTAACGTGTACCCCACCGTCTCCATGTACGAGCTTAAAGTGCATGTAACTTCCCTCCTGTACCAGCTACAAAGAAGCAAATACATTTGCGTCCAACGTTAATATGTCCTCTTTCAGATCCACCATGAATGGGTCAGATATTCCGTTCCTAAGTGTGCCTTGCCAACGTCTTTTCATGGTGCACTTTTCACGTTTTCCCTGGCTCAGGCGAGTTAGGCCCTGATTTCTGTCATCGAGTCCTTTCCTGCTTTCTGCCTCTGAATGCTCCAGCTTGGATGAGCATCTGTATCCATGACCTTTGTCTTACTCCCTGCGCGGCTAACGGTGCCTGGCTCAGCCTGTTGCCTGCCAAAACGGTATTTTGCCTTCGAGTTATCTGCTCCGCTCCTCGAAAATACATTCCTGTCTAGGCCGTTTAGGAAAACATCCTTCCAGCTGCAGAGCAAAGGGCCCGGCCTCACTGTCTCCATGCAAGTAATTCATAGCTCCTGTTACCATGGTAGGCCCCTGCCCCCTCGCACCTCATGCAGACACGTAGACGCATATGCACGCACTAGCAGTCAGTATAGAATAGCCTTTTGCCCAAGAGACCTTTCCTTCCAGATAATACAGTTCCTTAAACACAAGATATTAGATACGATTTGGGATTAGGTTGTTCTGACACCCCAGACTTCTGTCTCCTCATGTAAGGCTAAATGTCAAGTCCCCTTCACCCTCCAATTACACGTCATACTGCTGCGCGCGCATCTCTGCCATATATTTCTGCTGACACTGCAGGATTCTCTTGTGAATACACCCACCTGTGACATCTCATAATGACGTTTCTAGTACATGCCCTCATGCACGCCTATTGTAACGCCTCTTTCATTACGTATGTGTATTCTTATCTCTCCATTCAGCTGTTACGCCTCCTGCATCTGTCTTTACTGTAATGCATTGACTATACATATGATAACTTGTCAATAAAGTATTGTCTATCCTTTCCCGAGCCTTCGTGGCAACGGAATACGATTTGCCATGGTTCGAACCATATAACCAATTCCTTGATAAGGAATAAAACACCTTTTAAAACCTCAAATACCACGGATTCTGCCTCTTCTTTTTGACTGAGTTATTCTTATTGAACTTTACCGCATAAATTAAGTATAGGTAATTAATATTTACCACACACTGTCTAGCTCTCCACTCTCTCTCTCTCCACTGTCTCTCTCTCTACTCTCTCTCTCTCTCTACTGTCTCTCTCTCCACTGTCTCTCACTCTCTCTACTCTCTCTCCACTCTCTCTCCACTGTCTCCCTACACTCTCTCCCTCCATTCTCTCACTACTCTCTCTCTCTCTCTC
The DNA here is from genome assembly GCF_964263255.1 of Lissotriton vulgaris. Lineage (NCBI taxonomy): Eukaryota > Metazoa > Chordata > Amphibia > Caudata > Salamandridae > Lissotriton > Lissotriton vulgaris. Next base: position 581,923,558 of record NC_141694.1, read on the forward strand.
CCTTCTCTGTCTCTACTCTCCCTTTTCTCTCTCTACTCTCTCTCTCTCCACTCTCTCTCTCCACTCTCCACTCTCTCCACTCTCCACTCTCTCTATCTCCACTCTCTACCCACTCTCTCTCCACTCTCTCCACTCTCTACCCACTCACTCACTCCACTCTCTACCCACTCTCTCTCTCTCTCCACTCTCTCCACTCTCTACCCACTTTCTCTCTCTCCACTCTCTCTCCACTCCACTCTCTCTCTCACTCCACTCTCTCTCACTCCACTCTCTCTCTCACTCCACTCTCTCTCTCACTCCACTCTCTCTCCCCTCTCTCTCACAAAGTAGTGTGTGTTGCCATGGGCGTCCGCAGAAATGTTTCCAGGGGGGGCACAGTTTTTAACTTCATCACCATCCCCCTTGCACTCTTCCCACCCTCACCCTTGCACCCTTCTCCCCTCCCCCTTGCACCCTTCTTCCCCTTCCCCTTGCACTCTTCTCCCCTCCCCCTTGCACCCTTCTCCCCCTCCCCCTTGCACCCTTTACTACCTTGTACCCATCTCCCCTCCGCCTTTCACCCTTCTCCCCTCTCCCTTGTATCCATCTCAACTCCCCCTTGCACCCTTCTCCCCTCTGCCTTGCACCCTTCTCCACTCCGCCTTGCACCCTTCTCCACTCTGCCTTTCACCTTTCTCCCCTCTACCTTGCACCCTTCTCCTCTCTACCTTGCACCCTTCTCCCCTCTGCCTTGCACACTTCTCCACTCTGCTTGGAATCCTTCTCATCTCTGCATTGCACCCTTCTCCCCTCTGCCTTGCACACTTCTCACCTCTGCCTTACACCCTTCTCCTCTCCACCTTGCACCCTTCTCCTCTCTGCCTTGCACCCTTCTCCCCTCTGCCCTGCACCTTTCTCCCCTCTGACTTGCACCTTTCTCCCCTCTGCCTTGCACCCTTCTCCCTTCTGCCTTGCACCCTTCCCCCTCTGCCTTGCACCCTTCTCCCCTGTGCCTTGCGCCCTTCTCCCCTCCCCGTTGCACCCTTCTCCCCTCTGCCATGCACTCTTCTCCCCTCTGCCTTGCACCCTTCTACCCTCCCCGTTGCACCCTTCTCCCCTCTGCCTTGAACCCTTCTCCTCTCTTCCTTGCACCCATCTCCTCTCTGCCTTGCACCCTTCTCCCTTCCACCTTGCACCCTTCTTTACCTTGCACCCATCTCCTCTCTGCCTTGCACACTTCTCCTCTCTTCCTTGCACCCTTCTTCCCTCTGCCTTGCACCCTTCTCCCCTCTGCCTTGCACCCTTCTCCCCTCCCCGGTGCACCCTTCTCCCCTCTGCCTTGAACCCTTCCCCTCTCTACCTTGCACCCATCTCCTCTCTGCCTTGCACCCTTCTCCCTTCCACCTTGCACCCTTCTCTACCTTGCACCCATCTCCTCTCTGCCTTGCACACTTCTCCTCTCTTCCTTGCACCCTTCTTCCCTCTGCCTTGCACCCTTCTCCCCTCTGCCTTGCACCCTTCTCCCCTCCCCGGTGCACCCTTCTCCCCTCTGCCTTGAACCCTTCCCCTCTCTACCTTGCACCCATCTCCTCTCTGCCTTGCACCCTTCTCCCTTTCGCCTTGCACCCTTCTCTACCTTGCACCCATCTCCTCTCTGCCTTGCACTCTTCTCCTCTCTACCTTGCACCCTTCTCCCCTCATCTTTCACCCTTCTCTGCACCCCTTGCCCCCCCCCCTGCGGACTCCCACATGGTGCCCTCTAACAAGAGTGCTTACCCTAGGGCACCATTTTGCTGCCTCATCCCTTCTCATATGAGCTTTGCCCTGGAGAATGCCTCTCTGGGGGCCCCCACTCCCACCCTTGTCAGGGTCCTGAGCAGTGCTCTTTGTTGCCTCCTGCTCTCCAGAGCCCCCACCCCAGGGTCCCAGCAGTGTTCTATGCTGCCTCCTGCTCTCTGGAGCCCCCACCCCATCCTTGTCAGGGTCCTGAGCAGTGCTCTGTGCTGCCTCCTGCTCTCTGGGGGCCCACTCCACCCTTGTCAGGGTCCCAGCAGTGCTCTGTGCTGCCTCCTGCTGTCTCTGGGCCCCCACCCCCACCCTTGTCAGGGTCCCATCAGTGCTCTGTGCTGCCTCCTGCTCTCTGGGGCCCCCACTCCACCCATGTCAGGGTCCCAGCAGAGCTCTGTGCTGCCCCCTGCTCTCTGGGGCCCCACCCCCACCCTTGTCAGGGTCCCAGCAGTGTTCTGTGCTGCCTCCTCCTCTCTAGCATAGCTGCCAAGGTTTCAGATTGCTATGTGTGACATTTTCATAATTTCAGGGAAATTATGAGTGACATTCCAACGACTATGAGTGACACTTTCTCACTAGCAAAATCAAGGAATGAAGACGCGGGGAAACATATAAATATCAGAAATTATACCCATTTGGGAAACGAGAAACTCTAACAAGGTCTAAAAACTGCTACAATGCACCATAAATGGCAGTGCACTCATTGGAGGCAGACTGCATGACTACAGCTCTCAGTAACAGAGGGCAGGCAGTCACTGCAGCCGCTCAGATGATGATTTCATTGATATGATCATTCAAGACTGCTCGCTAGCCTAAAAAGCACATGTTATAGCATAGCAAGTGCAACTGGGAGATTTTACTGTCACCCAGTCTCAGGCAATTACTGCTTTTGTGAGCCTGGCAAGTTGGAGCCGCAGCAACAGGCAGGCCCTGCCACACTCACCAGCCCGGCTGCAGGTCTCCATAGCAGCATAAACCTCACAAGACAATGTAGAAACTACTTAAATGAATGCAGGATTTAACAGAAAATATAGAACATTGGATAGAAAGTGTCCGCCTACACAACAACAAGAAACAACTGCCGCTACTCTTAAGATGTGCAATGAAAATACCTGATAACGTCAGCTTTATGCGTGGTAGCAATGCATCCAGGGGAAACATGTTTGTATACTTCAAATTACGCAGTGTTGCTGCGTGGAATGCGTTGAAAGTCATGCTCTGTTTGCATGAGATATGCGCAGAATCTGCAGTCTTTGGTGCTCCTTAAAACACATTTTACTCCTTGAATACTTCCCTTGAGCTACCTCGGCAAAGACACTGCAACCCAGTTTGAAACTCTGGTATTCAAGGCAGCATGTAGTGCCTGGAGGTGGGTCAACTGAGCTATGTATCAGGACGTTTACTGAAGCCTGAAAGTGCAACACTGCTATACAAACCTACTCACTGTACTGGGGCGCTGTGGAGTGGGCACTGTTTCAGCCTTTAGTGGTGCTGCAGCAGTTAGTGGTGCTGTTACAAATAAAAAGACAATGGAGTGACAGTTCGGTTTCGCTAACTCATAGTGCTGTGTATGTAAGAGTTATATCACAGCTGTGAGAGAAGTGTTTCTCATTAAATTACAGTGAGGAGCAGGCCTGACAGTGAATCTGTGGATGAGATGCACATTTTGCTAGTGTTTAAAACAAATCTTGCATGACACCCGTACATTGCTAGTAATTTGACAGGTGTGCATTGTTTAAAATAAATTATCTGATTTGGTTCTAAATTGAAGTGAATATTTTGTTGTCTTTTTTACAGCGTTTTTTAGTAGGGGAAAGACACGCTGATCTACATTTTCTCCTTCCTTTGTTTAGCAGTGAGTTGGTGTGCTGCCTTGCGCTGATGGGTGGCTGTCTGTGTTTTCAACCAAGGTGCACAGTTACGGATTAAAATGTGAACCTCATACATGTAAATGCCCCTGTCTTGTCAGTGAGCTGCTAATTGATCTGTCAGTGCACCAGGCCCAGCTGTAACGCAGAGAGTCACCCCCTGCAGGTCACAGCATGTGCCTCAACGTTTTTACACTACCGTTTACACAGGTTCAGACTTAGATTATCTGCGGTCCTGCCCTCGAACCTGGCTCAATATTTACTTATGGGGCTGGATGCCCTACAGTCCACTCTTGCCTCGCACCCAGTTAAACTATTTGAAACTCGGGTGCAGCAAGGAACAATCGGCACTCCAAGCCAGTGTGACCTCGAGGGAGGACTTCCCCGAGAGGCAGAAACTGCGTAATTTACATCAACAGTGATCAGCGTTTCACGAGAGAAGCCTAGAGGCTCTGGCCAACAGGCAGGGGCTCCCATCGCCGCCTGCATCTCCGAGTGGCTTCCCGTCTGCTGGGTAGCTGGGGGGAGAGTTAATTATTTGTGTTGTACGAGGGCAGGCATGCTAACAGCAACAAGATGTGCAACTGCATTAGGAATCACTGTATGACCAGAGTCTGGAGTCCAACCACAGTGCAGCTGCCCAACAGGCCGTTAGTTGATTTTTTTGCGGCACGGTGTGGGGCCTGCCGCATCTGCCCCTCTCACTTACCCCAGGGCCAACCCATCAGGAGGAGAAACGGACATGCAGCGGTCCACAGGGTGGCTCAGTCTTCTCTCACCAATCGCCATGGTGCCTGCCTCCGGCCCGGCCGCTTTGTTTCCTGCTGCCTGAGCGCGAGTTCGGCCCGCACCACCGGTCGCAGCACAGCTCCCCTCTGAGCGCCCGCCTTGACTCAGGGGCGGCCGTAATGCTCTGCCGGCCACTCCACCAGTAAATATGCGCAGGCACTGGCAGCGCACTAAGTATAATGCCGCTGGACGAGGACAGCACACCAATCACTCTGTCACTTTCCACGGCTTCTTGAATATCCGACCTCACGTCCTTCCAGACTAGGACGTGAGGTCACAGCCACAACGTAACCATTGCCCGGGTCTCAGTACTATTGGGCAGTGAGTCAGTGACGTGACATCTACGCCGGGGCGGGCGTTTCAATGAATGGAGCCAGCAGGGATAAAACAAATTTAAAATGATACCCTAAATAGCAGTGGGGAGCTAAAGAGACCGCCGACGGCGCACAGGTTGTCACAGTCGTGGGTGCGTGCGCTAGCAGCCCGTTCAGCGCTGGTAGCTGATTGAGACAGTGAGTGGCAGGCATTAAAATGCGTGACAATGCATTTCAGTGCGGTGATGCGGATCACCACACTGAAAAGAGTTAGAGTCACGGCTGTTGCGTGATACTTAACAGGACCAGCAGTGCTCTATGCTGCCTCCTGCTCTCTGGAGCCCCACTCCCACCCTTTTCAGGGTCCCAGCAGTGCTCTGTGCTGCCTCCTGCTTTCTGGGGCCCCCACCTCACCCTTGTCAGGGTCCCAGCAGTGCTCTGTGCTGCCTCCTGCTGGCTGGGGCCCCAACCCAACCCTTGTCAGGGTCCGAGCAGTGCTCTAAGCTGCCTCCTGCTCTCTGGGGCCCCCACCCCCAACCTCTTTCCGGGCCTGGCACCTCTGACTGAAGAGAAATAAAGTATGTTGATACTTTGTTTCTCTTCAGTCAGAGGGAGGGGGCGAGGGGCTCGGAGCAGGCTGCAGACAGCCTGCACCTGCTTCAGAGAGAGAGAGGCTTGCTCAAGCGCAAAGCAAGCCTCTCTCACGAAGAGCTGAGGGAGGCCCGGGCCCCCTTCATTTACTGAAGGGAATGGGCCCCCCCCACAGTGGAGCATGCGGGTGCGTTTGTTACGCCCCTGCTTTCACCAACTGTGCATGCGTAATCCACCCTCGGACTGACACTACCTGTGTGTGCGTGAGCAGTTGACCTGAAACTCTGGACAGACAGGAAAACATTGACTGCTATGTCCTGCGACCTTCAGGGCATCTTGTGTTCTATCTCTTGTCTCTTCCTCGAGCATCACCGCGCAGGTGTCCTCGTCAAGGGGAAAAGAAACCAGGACATTTGTTTGGCTGTCTGATCCTGCGGGTTCCTGAAAGCTTCGGGCTTTGCTGTGTTGCTCAGGAGGTCACTCCATAACCTGTTAACTCCAAATGTACCAACTTAGCCATGGGCGATTCTGCAGTCTCTTTCTTCTTGGCATCATGAATATTCCTCCGCATATTTCTAACAATACTAATCTAAATTATGCTAATTTAGATAATTGTATCTCACCTTACCTTGCTTCCTCTACATCTCTGCAATGTTCCTGTTGATCTTTTGAATGCTGGGGGCCTCATTTACAAGTCTCCTGCACAGTTGGACCGTCACTGTTAGTGACGGTCTGGCGGCGCACAGTGCATGGCCATATCAACAAGGACACCTAAAGCCACCTTGAGTGGCTTTTTATAAACTTGATGATATGGATTGAGGCAACAGAGCGCAAGTTGCTGCATTGCCTTACCCTGCGATAGGGAGGCATGCTATGAGTGTTAGGGTGGATGTTCCCAAGTAAAACCCATGACATTTGACATATTCCTAGACTTACAAGATTTTGTAAACGTAGGAATGCCTCAAAAGCCTACTGGGTGGCATAGGAGAGGAGGAACAAGGAGATATAACATTATTTCTCCTTGTTTTGTCCTCTTTCTATGTGTGCTGCATCCTGCAGAACACATAGAAAAAGGAAATCGCCTACATTGATTGTTTTTGTGCAGGCATGTGTCCCTTTCAAAAAGAAAACTTGATGGACGTAATGCTGAACAATGTCAAACACTCACCCCCAGTGCAGAGATCTAGGTCTAAATCCATCCTTTCACTGCTCCCCATGCCCTTCCAGTTTAGACCCAACCATATGTAAATCAGTCTTGACCCTCCTCTCGATGGGAACAGTCCAGCCCAAACTCCCAGGCTAGATCTTCCCTGGTCTGGAAACAAGCGTATTAGAAGCCGTTATAGGGCATCACCCCTCATCACCCAGGATAGCTTGACTCAAATGGCATGGTGGGCACGGGACCCACCTCAGGGCATACCGTCCCACTCAGGGTGACAATTGCAAAAAGAATAATTAGTGGATGGAATGTTGAACAATGTCAAACATTCACCCCAGGACATAGTTATGGGCCTAAATGCATTGTTTTTTGCTTGCTATGCCATTCCGGTTTAGACCCAGCCATATGCAAATCAGTCTTGACCCTGCTCCCCATGAGGAACAGTCGAGCCCGAACTGGCAGGCCACATCCTCCCTGGACCCGAAACAAGCATTCTGGGACTGGTTTTGCGGTCTGTATATGCCCAGATGTGGATCCCTTGAACGCTGTACTACTGGTCCCATGAGGAGCAGTGTCAAGACTGATTTGCCTATGCCTGGGTCTAAACTGGGTGGCGTAGTGAGCAAAGAACAATGGACTTAACCCAGATCTCTTGACTGGGGGTGAATGTTTGATTTATTCAGCATTCTGTCCATCATTTGTTACCTCAGCATTTGTTTTTTCTAAGTGGGATGGGTATGCCTGGACGTGGGTCCCTTGCTCGATGTGCAACTGGACTCACGTTAGCCTGGATGATGAGGGGTGATACCCAGAAATTAGTCCCATTTTGCGTTTTCATCAATACAATAAACATACCTGAATATGCATTTGGGCTGAACTGTTTCCATGAGGAGCATTTCATTCATCATTTATTGCGGTAAGGTGTCCCTTCCTGCATAAAATAATCACCCATAAAAAGCAGACACACTTGAACCATGGTGCAAGAGTGCCTGTGCTGGAGGATGGCAGCTATTTGTGCCCAGCACAGGGGGAAAAGGAAAGAAATGCACCATATCTGGTAGATATGGTGCATTGCCCCCCTTCTTTTGAGGGCAGCGCTGCAGGAAGGCTTACGGTGCTGCCCTGCATCAAAAGATTGTAAATGAGGCCCTCAATCTCTCTGCGACAAACACATTGCCACATTGAACACATATTTTTTACTCTCCAGTTCTCACGCATTGCAGAAACTTGGTTCTCATCTACTGAGACCACAACTGCTACTATACTTAACACTTCATCTTCCTGTTTTCTTCATTTTCACCACTTTCAGAGGGCCACTGGGTAGTCAGGGGTCACTCCAGCTGTTCGGGGCCTGGCCTAGTATGGGTTAGGCCTGGGCAGAACTTGCAGATTTTCACCGCTGAGTTATTGAAAAACTCCCAAATTCACAGGGTTCGGTGAGCAGGTGGAGTATTGCTCGGCCAACCCTAATGAAGTCCACATGGATGCTGAAAATAGTTCGGAGCCAAGAACCCTAGTAGGTTTACGCACGCTAAGGCGTGACCCCACTTGAGGGATTATACCAGAAAAAAACTCACAGAATTCCTGTGTGTGCTCGCCTTGTTAAATTCAAGGGCCTTCAATCTAAAAGACGCAAAGTTTTATCACACAGAAAAAATAATTTCAAAGAATGAGCAATTGCAATATCAACCCAGGCCCGTGAAGAAAGCCCTAGTAAAATAGTGTTAATCACCTCCTCCTTTTATTATTAGAAGTGTAAATGTGTCCCAGTAATTTTTTCAGTAACACACTCTTAACTCACACACATGTAGACCTTATGTGGACCTCGTATTCCTTTGGCCTCATAAATCGCTATACTGATTCATACCAGTTACTCTCAGTTTATTAATTTAAACAACCAAGAATTATCTATATATAAATATATGTGTTTCCACGCCTAGGAGCATTTTCACTCAGCTTTAACAATTCTGATTAGTCACGTTTCGCTCTACAGGAGTAACCTTTCTTTAGGGGCCCTCTACTGGGAAAATGCCAGTGCTTTTGAACACTACCATTGCAATCAACTACGCCCCCCCCCCCAGGTGAAAAGTTCCAGGACAGGGGTTACAGTTAAAAGAACAAACACAAACATTTAAAATGGAAGATTATAGGACCAAAAACGGTATATTTACTCACTTGCAGCAATTCTGCCTAGTATGTCATGGGCTCTTGTGGCAGGGGAAACCTTCACGTTCTTTTTAGTCAGCTGGTGTAGGTGTATATATAGATTAATATAATATATATATGCATCAATTGGTGTACATATATACATTTTTCCATCTTACACATTGTCATTGGGATGCATGGTTTTCTCACCTCTAGCAAGTATTTGTGACTTTCTTGATGGGTTGCACTATTCAAATTTTGGGCTGTGCACTACTTTTAGTTGCTCTTTCGTTGTTGTAACATAACAGATCTGGTATACTGCTGCGATAACTTGGAATTATTTGCAGAGAAATTACCATCAGCGTCGAGACCCAAAGACATCTGGGAGCCATTGAGGCATTATTTGTTGACAAGGGCCCAAGTGGATGGCACAGCATCTGAGCGATCAGTAGTACTGTCAAGCTGAAATGGTGCGCTATATGTATCATAACAAATGTGTGTTGAGACCTAGATAAGCATTGCTACAACTTGTCCAATCACTGAAGTTACAGTTAATTCTGACTTTCTTTTTGCTGTTTCTCTATCTCGATTGCACTGCCCTGTGAGGCAGAAGATATTTTGCTGATAATGGAAATTTAATAAAGAGAATTATAAAAAAAGTAGGACTTCAGATGTCAATATTTTGAGTAAGGGTTTGTGATCGGTGCGAAGTGTAAATCTTGTGCCCCAAACAAACTGCCTGGATTTCTCCATGGCCCAAACAGTGGCCAACATCTCTTTCTCTATTACAGAGAATTTCTCCTCAGCAGGAGATAAAGAACGAGATGCCAAAGCAATCATTATTTATAAGCCTTCCTCATTGACCTGAGACAGCACTGCGCCGAGTCCCTTGTCACTAGCATCAGTAGTGATGATGCTGTGGGAAAAGGCTGTTGAACTCTTGTAATGGAAAAGCAGAGACTAAATTGTGTCTTATTTTATCAAACTGTTTCTGAAGATCTGTGTCCCAGTTAAATTCTCATCTTATTTTGAGAAGTTGTCTAAGGTTATACATTTTGGTGGCAAAATGTTGTACATACTTGGAATGAAGCTCGGTTAAGCCAAGAAAGGATCTCACATCATCCTTTGATTTTGGCACAGGTGCATTGCTGATTGCTGTGCATAATTTCTTTTTGGGTGAAATACCATCACCACCTACCTCATGCCCTAGGTAGGTAACTGATTTCATTCAAAAATTTAAAAAAATTGACACTGCAGTAAGACCTCTTTTGCAAGTGTGTTAATACCATAGTGAGATGTTCGTCATGTTCTTTTTTGTCATGTCCAATGATCAAAATATCGTTTTGGGAATAAATCACCCCCTTTTAATTCCTAAACGGCTTATGCATTAACCTTCGGAAAACCACTGCTGCCGAAGCTAGGCCAAACGGTATTCTCACAAAGCGGCAGCATCCAAAAGGTTTTATGAATGCTGTCAAGTTTTTGCTGGTGTCATGTAGTTGGATCTGGTGGTATGCTGAAGTTAAATCTATGGTCGAGAACCATTTGATAACTTTTGATTGGGCCAATAGTTTGTCTATTCTTGGTAAGGGAAATTTGTCAATTAGAATATTCTTATTTAGGTCTCTTAAATCAATACATAGACACAAACGGCTATCAGGTTTGCGTGCTACCACCATGGGGCCAACCATTCCGCACACTCTACGGGTTCAATTATGCCCTTCTTCTCTAGTGCATCCAGATCTTACATGACTCCTTCCCTCATGCCAATGGGATGTTCCTGTACTTATGATATACAGGAATTGCAAAGTCCTTTAACACTATTTTATGTGTGTACCCAATTTATTTCCCAACTTCTTCAGAGAATACTATAGGGAATTACTTGACAATGTTGTCAACAAAATGTGAGTCACCATCCTCTAAGAGAATTACCTGATTTTCAGTTTTAGGATTGAGAATGATACTCAGAGCTCCCTGGTCTACCCAACCAAAGACTGAAGGTCCCTTTTCAGCTACATATAGCTTACCAAGTGCCCTTCTGTCCTTGAATTGGAAGGTTTCTTCAATGAATCCTACCAAGGGAATTGTTTCTCCTGTAAATGTCACAGGCTGTAGGTCAGGGGGTTCTAATTTCTTATTGAATGTTTTTGCAAAACAGTCTCCCGATACATTACGTTGAATATTAGTATAGGGAGATCCCGAATCGGGTACAATCTGTAGTTGTATAACACCTATTATAATGTCTCACAAATACATTTTTTTTGTACTTAACACTCAAGTTTAAAGCAACATTTTTCGAGTCATACGCATCTTCTATGCACAAAATGTCATCATAACTGGATGAATCAGTGTTATTTCCACATTCTGTACTTTTATCCTCAACGCATCCAACAACTTTTTTGTTATTTCTACTTAACCTTCTTCTGCAAACCTTGGCAAAATGGCCTACTTTGCCACAATATGTCCTTTTTGACTTTAAAGCAGGACACTTTTTATCATTTGCTATATGGACATTATATACACATCTATAAAAAAATAAAACATTTGTACTCCAACTGACTTTTGTTATATGATGTATATTGTTTACTCATATCTGTAAGAATACTTTTTTCATTCCTTTTTGCATCATTTTTGCTGTGAGAACTTTACTGACGATCAGTCCTTCTTCCTTGTTTATCAATGCTACTTTGGCACACCGTTTGGACATTTCTGCCTTTTCTACTATGGCAATGATTTCATTTAAAGGTGCATCACCGCATTCCCATAACCTTTCCTGGACAGATGAGTTATTTGAATGCATGACAAGTTGATCTCTAACAAAGCTATCATGTAAAGTGCCAAATTCACAGTTTATAGCTAATTTCTTTTTAGAAGGAAATATAGTCTTCAACAGACTCAGATTTGCTTTGTTTCCTTTGAAAGAATTCATACCTATCGATACCAACACACACAGTTTAATCATAGTGAGAATCTAAATATTCAAAGGCTTCTAGAAAAACGTTGGCATTTTCAGAAGATCTTACTTTCTTCTCCATCTGATTAAATACTCTATTGCCCTCTGGTCCTAAACTATTTAATAACATATTTTTCTTAATTGATGGTGTAAATTCCTCATCGTTCTCCTCTTCTAGTGCAGCTGTATAATGTAAAAAATATTCTTTCCAGTCGGACCATTTTATTAACGGTTCCCCTGGACGAGGTAAAACGGTACATGTGGAACTAACGCACAAATGTGATGCCATGTTATACAAGGTAAATAAAAAAATCTACTGTATAATATGATGTGACCAGCAAGGAAATGTATACCTAAATACTAAATACTTAACTTAATACAGCTTGAAGTTAAAGTAAATATGCAATTGGTATGCACATCACCGCGTGCAACAACAGTTTACATTTGAAGTGGTCACCGAAGAAATCTGCAATATTAAATACTGTGTTGTCTGAAGGAAGCAGAAGCTTTCTCTAGGTTGCCAGTGAAGTTCAGTGATTTAATAGTCTTGTTTGAAGAAAACGCGAGCTTCCAAAAGTTCCCAGTGAAGGTACAGTGCCAGGTCGCTAGGAAGCAAATAAAGAAAGAAAAACAAAGATGGCCTCAACGCAAGATCGCGCTGCGTGACCTTACATGATGATGTGGTCTCTCCGTCCCTGCACATTCTGGACAGCTTCTCCGATGAACGTCACTAAGCGGGAGACGCTCGGTGGAAGTAGAGATCACAGGGAATCCTTGGATGACTCGAAAGATGCAGAAGAAGCTTGAAGGGGATTGCGGAGAATGGAATCCTACTGCCACGCGAATGATAAGGCCAAAGAGGGAATTCCACCAACGGTACCAATGAGGTACGAGTCACAAATTTTAAATTAAACACCCCAGAAAAGTGCTCAAACAACGTAAACTTCAGTCAGGATAGCTGTAAACGTACCAGGCTCGTCTCAAAGATGATAAGTGCCCAAGATGTGTAAGAATCAGTCACATCAAACCGGCATTTGAAGTATCAATCTTGAAGCTTGAAGAATAAGGAAGTAATTTCATAGCATGGGTGACGGGTGCAAAGTTCAATGCTGCCTGTAGGCTATCAAAGGTGGTGGTTCATTCATTATAGGGCCCCTGCCATCAGTAAGCCGGGGAAGTTTGCCCAATTTTAGGTGGGTTTCCTGATGCAGACTCCTGTCTTGATATACCATATCGGGCCCACTCATTGTTCAGTTTTGACAAAAGTGCATCCACTGCTCCTTTTCGTTTCCGTTTTAAAACATTAGACAATGCGACAATGCAGTATTTCAAAAGCAGATGTAACTACAAAGAGCACATTTTGATAATACATTTTTATTAGTAGACAATAGCAATCTTAAGAGGCATTGCATAGCTTCATACACACTTTGACCCCAATTCCATCACAGTTTCTCTCTCTCTCAGTGAGTCAGTCTCTCTCTCTCAGTCAGTCAGTCTCTCTCTCTGTCATTCAGTCTCTCTGTCTCTCTCTTTCTCTCAGCCTGTCAGTCAGTCAGTCAGTCTCTCTCAGTCAGTCAGTCAGTCTCTCTCAGTTAGTCAGTCTCTCTCTCTCTGTCAGTTTCTCAGCCAGTCAGTCTCTCCGTAAGTCAGTATTCAGTCTCTGAGTCAGCCAGTTTCTACTCTCTCTCTACTCTCCCTCTCTCTCTCCATTCTCTTTCTCAACTCTGTCTACTCTATCTCCACTGTCCCTCTCTCTCCACTCTCTCTCCAGTGTCTCTCCCTCCACATTTCTCTCCCTCCACTGTCTCTCTCCGCTGTCTCTCTCTCCGCTGTCTCTCTCTCCACTCTCTCTCTATCCACTGTCTCCCCACTCTCTCACTCTTTCTCCTCTCTCTCCACTTTCTCTCTCTCTCCACTGTCTCCTCTCATTCTCTCTACTCTCTCTCCACTGTTTCCCCCCACTCTCTCTCCACTCTCTCTCCTTCTCTCTCTCTACTCTACCTTCTCTCTCTACTATCTCTCCACTCTCTATATTCTCCCTCTCTCCACTCTCTCTCTCCTCTCTCTCTCTCTCTCCAGTGTCTCTCTCCACTCTCTCTCGCTCAACTCACTCTTTCTCTCCTCTCTCCCTCCACTCTCTCTCTCCACTCTCCCTCCACTCTCTCCCCACTCTCTCCACACTCTCTCTCTCTCCACTCTCTCTCCACTCTCTCTCTCTCTCCACTCTCTCCCTCTCCACTCTCTCTCTCTATCCACTCTCTTTATCTCCACTCTACCTCCATCTCCACTATCTCTTCATCTCTACTCTCTCTCTACTCTCTCTCTCTCTCTCTCTCTCTCTCCAGTGTCTCTCTCTCTCTACTCTCTCTCTCTCCACTCTCTCTCTCTCTCCCCTCTCTCCCTCCACTCTCCCTTCTCTCCCTCTACTCTCTCAACTCGCTCCACTCTCTCTCCACTCTCTCCACTCTCTCTCCCTCTCCACTCTCTCTCCCTCTCCACTCTCTCCACTCTCTCTCCCCACTCTCTCTCTCCACTGTCTCTCTCCACTGTCTCTCTCCACTGTCTCTCCGTGCTGTCTCTCTCCCTGTCTCTCCACTGTCTATCTCTCCACTGTCTCTCTCTCTACTCTCTCTCTCTCTACTGTCTCTCTCTCCACTGTCTCTCCTCTCTCTACTCTCTCTCCACTATCTCTCCACTGTCTCCCTACACTCTCTCCCTCCATTCTCTCACTACTCTCTCTCCCTCTCCCTTCTCTGTCTCTACTCTCCCTTCTCTCTCTCTACTCTCTCTCTCTCCACTCTCTCTCTCTCCACTCTCCACTCTCTCCACTCTCCACTCTCTCTATCTCCACTCTCAACCCACTCTCTCTCCACTCTCTCCCACTCACTCACTCCACTCTCTACCCACTCTCACTCTCTCCACTCTCTACCCACTTTCTCTCTCTCCACTCTCTCTCTCTCTCTTCATTCTCTCTCTCACTCCACTCCCTCTCACTCCACTCTCTCTCTCATTTCACTCTCTCTCTCACTCCACTCTCTCTCCCCTCTCTTTCACAAAGTAGTGTGTGTTGCCATGGGCGTCCGCAGAAATGTTTCCAGGGGGGGCACAGTTTTTAACTTCATCACCATCCCCCTTGCACTCTTCCCACCCTCACCCTTGCACCCTTCTCCCCCTCCCCCTTGCACCCTTCTCCCCCTTCCCCTTGCACTCTTCTCCCCTCCCCCTTGCACCCTTCTCCCCCTCCCCCTTGCACCCTTTACTACCTTGTACCCATCTCCCCTCCGCCTTTCACCCTTCTCCCCTCTCCCTTGTACCCATCTCCCCTCCCCCTTGCACCCTTCTCCCCTCTGCCTTGCACCCTTCTCCACTCCGCCTTGCACCCTTCTCCACTCTGCCTTTCACCTTTCTCCCCTCTACCTTGCACCCTTCTCCTCTCTACCTTGCACCCTTCTCCCCTCTGCCTTGCACACTTCTCCACTCTGCTTGGAATCTTTCTCATCTCTGCATTGCACCCTTCTCCCCTCTGCCTTGCACACTTCTCCCCTCTGACTTGCACCCTTCTCCTCTTCACCTTGCACCCTTCTCCTCTCTGCCTTGCACCCTTCTCCCCTCTGCCTTGCACCTTTCTCTCCTCTGACTTGCACCTTTCTCCCCTCTGCCTTGCACCCTTCTCCCTTCTGCCTGGCACCCTTCCCCCTCTGCCTTGCACCCTTCTCCCCTCTGCCTTGCACCCTTCTCCCCTCCCCGTTGCACCCTTCTCCCCTCTGCCATGCACTCTTGTCCCCTCTGCCTTGCACCCTTCTCCCCTCCCCGTTGCACCCTTCTCCCCTCTGCCTTGAACCCTTCTCCTCTCTTCCTTGCACCCATCTCCTCTCTGCCTTGCACCCTTCTCCCTTCCACCTTGCGCCCTTCTCTACCTTGCACCCATCTCCTCTCTGCCTTGCACACTTCTCCTCTCTTCTTTGCACCCTTCTTCCATCTGCCTTGCACCCTTCTCCCCTCTGCCTTGCACCCTTCACCCCTCCCCGGTGCACCCTTCTTCCCTCTGCCTTGAACCCTTCTCCTCTCTACCTTGCACCCATCTCCTCTCTGCCTTGCACCCTTCTCCCTTTCGCCTTGCACCCTTCTCTACCTTGCACCCATCTCCTCTCTGCCTTGCACTCTTCTCCTCTCTACCTTGCACCCTTCTCCCCTCTGCCTTTCACCCTTCTCGGCACCCCTTGCCCCCCCCCTGCGGACTCCCACATGGTGCCTTCTAACAAGAGTGCTTATCCTAGGGCACCATTTTGTTGCCTCATCCCTTCTCATATGATCTTTGCCCTGGAGAATGCCTCTCTGGGGGCCCCCACTCCCACCCTTGTCAGGGTCCTGAGCAGTGCTCTTTGTTGCCTCCTGCTCTCCGGAGCCCCCACCCCACCCCAGGGTCCCAGCAGTGCTCTATGCTGCCTCCTGCTCTCTGGGGCCCCCACCCCATCCTTGTCAGGGTCCCAGCAGTGCTCTGTGCTGCCTCCTGCTCTCTAGCATAGCTGCCAAGGTTTCAGATTGCTGTGTGACATTTTCATAATTTCAGGGAAATTATGAGTGACATTCCAACGACCATGAGTGACACTTTCTCACTAGCAAAATCAAGGAATGAAGACGCGGGGAAACATAAATATCAGAAATTATACCCATTTGGGCAACGAGAAACTCTAACAAGGTCTAAAAACTGCTACAATGCACCATAAATGGCAGTGCACTCATTGGAGGCAGACTGCATGACTACAGCTCTCAGTAACAGAGGGCAGGCAGTCACTGCAGCCGCTCAGATGATGATTTCATTGATATGATCATTCAAGACTGCTCGCTAGCCTAAAAAGCACATGTTATAGCATAGCAAGTGCAACTGGGAGATTTTACTGTCACCCAGTCTCAGGCAATTACTGCTTTTGTGAGCCTGGCAAGTTGGAGCCGCAGCAACAGGCAGGCCCTGCCACACTCACCAGCCCGGCTGCAGGTCTCCATAGCAGCATAAACCTCACAAGACAATGTAGAAACTACTTAAATGAATGCAGGATTTAACAGAAAATATAGAACATTGGATAGAAAGTGTCCGCCTACACAACAACAAGAAACAACTGCCGCTACTCTTAAGATGTGCAATGAAAACCTAACAAAATACCTGATAACGTCAGCTTTATGCGTGGTAGCAATGCATCCAGGGGAAACATGTTTGTATACTTCAAATTACGCAGTGTTGCTGCGTGGAATGCGTTGAAAGTCATGCTCTGTTTGCATGAGATATGCGCAGAATCTGCATTGTCTTTGGTGCTCCTTAAAACACATTTTACTCCTTGAATACTTCCCTTGAGCTACCTCGGCAAAGACACTGCAACCCAGTGTGAAACTCTGGTATTCAAGGCAGCATGTAGTGCCTGGAAGTGGGTCAACTGAGCTATGTATCAGGACGTTTACTGAAGCCTGAAAGCGCAACACTGCTATACAAACCTACTCACTGTACTGGGGCGCTGTGGTGTGGGCACTGTTTCAGCCTATTGCTATGTAGTTAGTGGTGCTGTTACAAATAAAAAGACAATGGAGTGACAGTTCGGTTTCGCTAACTCATAGTGCTGTGTATGTAAGAGTTATATCACAGCTGTGAGAGAAGTGTTTCTCATTAAATTACAGTGAGGAGCAGGCCTGACAGTGAATCTGTGGATGAGATGCACATTTTGCTAGTGTTTAAAACAAATCTTGCATGACACCCGTACATTGCTAGTAATTTGACAGGTGTGCATTGTTTAAAATAAATTGTCTGATTTGGTTCTAAATTGAAGTGAATATTTTGTTGTCTTTTTTACAGCGTTTTTTAGTAGGGGAAAGACACACTGATCCACATTTTCTCCTTCCGTCGTTTAGCAGTGAGTTGGTGTGCTGCCTTGCGCTGATGGGTGGCTGTCTGTGTTTTCAACCAAGGTGCACAGTTACGGATTAAAATGTGAACCTCATACATGTAAATGCCCCCGTCTTGTCAGTGAGCTGCTAATTGCTCTGTCAGTGCACCAGGCCCAGCTGTAACGCAGAGAGTCACCCCCTGCAGGTCACAGCATGTGCCTCAACGTTTTTACACTACCGTTTACACAGGTTCAGACTTAGATTATCTGCGGTCCTGCCCTCGAACCTGGCTCAATATTTACTTATGGGGCTGGACGCCCTACAGTCCACTCTTGCCTCGCACCCAGTTAAACTATTTGAAACTCGGGTGCAGCAAGGAACGATCGGCACTCCAAGCCAGTGTGACCTCGAGGGAGGACTTCCCCGAGAGGCAGAAACTGCGTAATTTACATCAACAGTGATCAGCGTTTCACGAGAGAAGCCTAGAGGCTCTGGCCAACAGGCAGGGGCTCCCATCGCCGCCTGCATCTCCGAGTGGCTTCCCGTCTGCTGGGTAGCTGGGGGGAGAGTTAATTATTTGTGTCGTACGAGGGCAGGCATGCTAACAGCAACAAGATGTGCAACTGCATTAGGAATCACTGTATGACCAGAGTCTGGAGTCCAACCACAGAGCAGCTGCCCAACAGGCCGTTAGTTGATTTTTTTGCGGCACGGTGTGGGGCCTGCCGCACCTGCCCCTCTCACTTACCCCAGGGCCAACCCATCAGGAGGAGAAACGGACATGCAGCGGTCCACATGGTGGCTCAGTCTTCTCTCACCAATCGCCATGGTGCTGGCCTCCGGCCCGGCCGCTTTGTTTCCTGCTGCCTGAGCGCGAGTTCGGCCCGCACCACCGGTCGCAGCACAGCTCCCCTCTGAGCACCCGCCTTGACTCAGGGGCGGCCGTAATGCTCTGCCGGCCACTCCACCAGTAAATATGCACAGGCACTGGCAGCGCACTAAGTATAATGCCGCTGGACGAGGACAGCACACCAATCACTCTGTCACGTTCCACGGCTTCTTGAATATCCGACCTCACGTCCTTCCAGACTAGGACGTGAGGTCACAGCCACAACGTAACCATTGCCCGGGTCTCAGTACTATTGGGCAGTGAGTCAGTGACGTGACATCTACGCCGGGGCGGGCGTTTCAATGAATGGAGCCAGCAGGGATAAAACAAATTTAAAATGATACCCTAAATAGCAGTGGGGAGCTAAAGAGACCGCCCACGGCGCACAGGTTGTCACAGTCGTGGGTGCGTGCGCTAGCAGCCCGTTCAGCGCTGGTAGCTGATTGAGACAGTGAGTGGCAGGCATTAAAATGCGTGACAATGCATTTCAGTGCGGTGATGCGGATCACCACACTGAAATGCGTTAGAGTCACGGCTGTTGGGTGATACTTAACAGGACTAGCAGTGCTCTATGCTGCCTCCTGCTCTCTGGAGCCCCACCCCCACCCTTTTCAGGGTCCCAGCAGTGCTCTGTGCTGCCTCCTGCTTTCTGGGGCCCCCACCCCACCCTTGTCAGGGTCCCAGCAGTGCTCTGTGCTGCCTCCTGCTGGCTGGGGCCCCACCCCAACCCTTGTCAGGGTCCTAGCAGTGCTCTATGCTGCCTCCTGCTCTCTGGGGCCCCCACCCCCAACCTCTTTCCGGGCCTGGCACCTCTGACTGAAGAGAAATAAAGTATGTTGATACTTTGTTTCTCTTCAGTCAGAGGGAGGGGGCGAGGGGCTCGTAGCAGGCTGCAGACAGCCTGCACCTGCTTCAGAGAGAGAGAGGCTTGCTTAAGCGCAAAGCAAGCCTCTCTCACAAAGAGCTGAGGGAGGCCCGGGCCCCCTTCATTTACTGAAGGGAATGGGCCCCCCCCACAGTGGAGCATGCGGGTGCGTTTGTGTAATGATCCAAGGGAGGCAGTTGAGTAGATTGAGATAGATTTATTAGATGGCATACAGGAACAGCCAACCAGTTCAGTTAGAGTCTAAGGTAGAGTGAATCCTTAGTGGAATGCACCTAATGAACATAGCAAGATTCTAAGAATACATTGAAGTCACATTTAAAGGGACAAGGTATCAATGTACAGTACAAGAAGAAACAAAACAAACCTAGAATATTACATCATCTCCTTTTCTTAAAAGAATGAATTGTCATAAAAGAAAAAAAACACAAGAGAAAATAAAAGAAAAGCAGAAGTAAATAACAGTCTAATTACAAAATTCATTTGTAAACTTACTCTCTAAATCTCAAAGGTCTATTTACAATGCGAGAGCTCTTTCTGGTACCAGTGTCAGCGGAGGAAGTATTATTGAGTACAGAAGTATTGGAGGAATTTTCAGAAAGATGTGATGAAGAATTAGCTTTAGAGGGAACACCAGAGTCACGGACAATTTTAGCAACTCTATTAAGATTCCACCAGAAACCTCCTTCAACTTGTATGGCATTACCTGTAACTTTAACAACTTTTACAGGAGGTCCAAACTTGCTTTCCCCTTTGCTGACATGCCCAGACTTCCTGATCCGCACACAATCGCCAACTTCCAAAACACTCTCTTTCGTTCCTTTCCTTACATCAAAATATTCCTTTTGTTTGGACTGGGCAAGCAGGACATTACTTTTAACAATGGACATGAGACTTGAAACATCTGAACTTGACTTAATCCATTTGGACATCCACCCAGGACAAAATGAAGTGTTAGGCTTCCGACCTCTCATTAACTCAAAAGGAGAGATCTTAGTGGAGGAGCGAGGAGTGGTTCTGTAAAACCAAATCATGCTCTTCAAAGCTTTACTGACCTCAACATTGCTACTTCAAGCCCACTTCACACAATCGCCAACAACTCTGTTCATCCTCTCAACGAGGCCATTCCCTTGAGGATGATAAAGGGAACTCTTGACATGCTTGACCCCAGACTTGAAGAGAAATTCGACAAACTCATGGCTCACAAATTGCTTCCCATTGTCGGAAACCAACACTTCAGGAAAACCTTCCCTGCTCCACACATCACAAAGAAATTCAATTACACTTTTGGTATCAGCGTCTTTAGTTAGTTTAAACTCAAGCCATTTGGAAGCATAGTCGACTAAAACCAAAATGAACCTGAAACATCCACTGAGCATGGAGTAGGGGCCCATTATATCAATACCCAGCTTAGCCCAAGGACGATCTGGACATTCAACTGGCATAAGAGGGGGAACCCAAGTCTTGAGACTCTTATCAGAAGATTTACATATACAACATTCCGCAACAAAACAATCAATGTCTGAATCCATGGCAGGCCAACAGAACATCTCGCGAATCCTTCGTTTAGTGAGGGAACAACCTAAATGACCCTCATGAGCTTTGGCAATGATGTCTTTTCTAAAGGCAAAAGGAGGGATAATTTTATCATTGCGTAATAAAATACCGTCCTCAATGGAAATCTCATGCCCAACTTTAGAAAAGGGTTGAAGAGAAGCAGACAACACTTTTTCACGTGGCCAACCCATTTTAACAAAGTTGCAGACATCTTGAAGAATACTATCCTTTTCAAAAGCCTTCCTCCACTCAACTTCAGAACAAACTTGTAACTCAGGAATGTCCACGCAAGCAACTAAGCAATCATCACAATCCTCATCAATAAGATTTGAAAATGGGATGTCGACATCGTCGTCACACACAGTAGGAGGAAAGCGGGACAAGAAATCAGCCCTTACATTTTTTCCCCCGGCAATATGCACAACATCAAAATTGTATTGTAAGAGCCTGGTGACCATTCTTAAAATCCTGGGTGTACAACACTTGGTAAGACCACCACCAAAGATGTTGACCAAAGGTTTGTGGTCGGTTTGAAGTAAAAAACGCCTACCCCAAATGAACGGTCTGAATTTCTCAATGGCCCAGGTGCAAGCCAAAAGCTCCTTCTCTATCACAGAGTATTGAATCTCAGCCGATCTCAACACTCTTGAAGCAAAACTGATGGTTCTTTCCACACCACCTTCGTTTTGTGTTAAAGTGGCACCAAGACCGACACAACTTGCATCAACGGTAAGGCAACAAGGTAAGGCAGGGTCAAAGGGCTTAAGTAGAGAATCAGACGTTAGGGAAATTTTCACTTCTTCAAAAGCTTTGACACACTCTTCACACCAAACAAATTTGACCCCTTTTTTCAACAAATTACTAATAGGACGTACAATGGTCGCATAATGGGGAATAAACCTGGAGTAGTATTCACAAATACCCAGAAGAGACTTAACCCCAGTTTTATCAGACGGAGTAGGAGCTTTAGAGATGGCGTCCAAAAGTCCAGGTCTAGGCTTAATTCCGTCTTGTGTCAAAATGTGGCCGAGATACTCAACTTCCGTACACATAAATTTGCATTTTTCAAGTTTCAAAACAACACCATGATCTTGAAATAAACTAAGAACATTATCCAGAACACAATCATGAGAACCTACATCTTTGCCAAAGATCAAAACATCATCTTGGAAGACTGTTACACCCTTAACACCTTGCAAAATATTACCCATAACTCTCTGAAAGACCGAAGCGGCCGACGCTAGACCAAAAGGCATGCGTTTATACTGAAACGTACCCAAAGGGGAAATGAAAGCAGTAATGTGACGGGAATCGGGATGTAGCTCAACCTGGTGGTAGGCACTGGCTAAATCAAGTTTGGTGAAGAACTTTGCTCCTTTGGTAGCTGCAAAAAGATCGGTAATACGGGGAAGGGGATGAGAATCTACCCAAATCTCTTTGTTGACTGAGCGAAGGTCAACACAGACCCTAAGTTTGCCATCCCTCTTACGGGCTACGACCAAAGGCGAAAGCCAAAGAGAGGATTCAGTAGGTTCAATCACACCATTCTCACATAACATTTCCAGTTCTTTCTTCAAATCATCTCTGACGCTGAAAGGTACACCCCTAAGTTTGTGTTTAACAGGTGTTGATCCTTCTTTTACAATGATCTTGTGCTTGAAGCCTTTTATTTTGCCCAATTTTGAACTAAAAACAGAGGGAAACTTGCATTTGAGCATTTCTAAATAATCAGAACATGTAGCAATAAAAACGTGTTCCCTCGCACCAGTTTTAAGTGTCATTCCGAAAAGACCCTGATGGAACCAACCCAATATATTGAGTCCTTTAATCGCAACATAAATTTTCCCTCTAATCTTCCTTCCCTGAAAACATAATATGTCTTCAAAGAAGCCAAGGAGACTAATCCTCCTCCCTTCGTAAGACACAGGAGCACGGTCTGGAGGAAGAAGAGGACAAGTGTTATTCCATGTAATGTCAAATAATTCCTTATCAATCATGGTGATTTTAGCACCAGAATCTACAAGCAGTTTCAACATTTTGTCACCAACAGCCACATCAATAATGGGGTCAACACAGGAATCAGGATCACCTTCGATTATTGATTCATCAGGAAAATCAGAGACAACTCCAATAGTTATCTCAGAATCTGAAGAAGAATCAGAATCTACAACACCCACAACAGGTTTATCAAAATTTTTCTTGTTTTTCAATTTTAAGCAGACCTTAGCAAAATGTCCCAACTTTTTACAATAGTTGCACACAACGTTGGAAGCAGGACAAGAAGAACCTTTAAGGTGTTGGGGGTTGCCACACCTTATGCACATTTGAGAGGAAACAGCTTTATTCCAAACTTTACCTTTAGTGAGATTCGGTACGGATTTTTTTTTTTTGAACCTAGAAGAAGGATTTAAACTTAAGGCATTTATAGGTTCAATAACTTTGTCCTCAAGTTCTTTGAGAGAAACCATAGATGTTTCTACACTTTTAGCTAATTTAATAGTGTCGTCAAGAGACGGATCGCTCAATGCTAACAACTTTTGTCTGATGTTCTTATCCTTGCAATGACACACAAACTGATCCCTTATAAGTTGTTCATTGAAGTTCTCAAATTTACATTCAGATGCCAATCTACGTAAGATAGAGATATAAGTATCAATATCTTCGGAATCAGCTTGTTTTCCCTTACAGAAAGTGTGTCTACGAACCATAAGATTAGGTTGTTTATCGAAACGTATTTTAAGTTTCTGAATGGTGTCACTATATTCATCAGAAACAACACCTTCAGTAACAGGTAGGTCAGGGAGGTGTTTGTAGACTGACCAGCCCTCAAAGCCTAGGGAGTGTAACAGAAGACATTTCTTCCTTTCAGGGCGAAATCTAGATGCTCCAATAGCTCCTAGATAATTCTCAAAAGCATCATGCCAGATTTCCCACCTTATAGAAGGTTCGCCAGGAGTTTCCAGAAAAGCTGGAGGTGGGTTAACTGACTGTAGAGTAGACATAACTTGAAAAATAATTGACCAATAAAATCAATAGTATCAATAAAGCAATGTAAATAGTATGAACAGAAATGTGAAATATTAGCCAAAAGTTGTGTATAATAAAAACTGTGTGCACAAGCGGTAAATATGGGAACTAGTATCAAATAAATAGAATAAAGGTAAAACAGTACTTTATGTTCGTAATTTAAACAAGAAGAGCTGTGCGCATCAGCGAGTGTCCAAGAAGAGCTGTGCACATAAATAAGTTGAAAACGAGAGTTTGTGAATACACGAGAAGAGCTGTGCGCATAAATAACTTGAAAGCGGGAGCTGTGCGCATCAGCGAACAATTGGTTGCTAAGCAATGAATGCTGTGCACATCAGCGGTGAATGCGCGAAAATGTAGACAAAAGCTGTGCGCATCAGCGGTGAATGCGCGAAGAATATTTAGTACGTCATAAAGACGAATGGTAGGACCAATCCAGACAGTCAAAGCATTCGTCCAATGAAAAGGAACAATAGGAGACGTAGGGTGATGACGTACGACGCTCTTCACAACGCTCTTCACAAGCGTGATGACATGGAGGCTTGTATAGACATCACAGGACTGCACATGGAAACAGAATGCAGAAGATCAGAACTCCAGTCACAGAAGGGCTCGAGGTATGAAATGTAATTTTTTGAATTGACAACGGTCAAAGCCAAGGCAGAGCAAAAGTATCAGGGAAAGGAAATAAAATAAAGTAGAAGTCCGAGTAACCACAAACTATGAGTAAGACAGATAAATAAGAATAAATAGTCTTACAGTTTTCGAGTAGTCTTTGTTTGAAGTCGGTTGATTTAGTCCAACGAAGGATGTGGTTCTCGAAAATCCTTCCTGATATCTCCGTATTAGTAGGAATTAAGTGTAGATAATTCCGAAATGATAGAAATATGCCTCCGTAATTGCAGAGAGCCCGTTTGATGATTCCGTGTTGAAGTAGGAAATGCCTACTCGATCCTTAAAGTGACGGGTGGTCAACAATAAACAGGAACGAAGCTCAATCTCTTGATGGCCAGACCCAAGGGTATTACACAGCACGCATCGTCGCCAATAAATTTATGTAATTATCCAAGGGAGGCAGTTGAGTAGATTGAGATAGATTTATTAGATGGCATACAGAAACAGCCAACCAGTTCAGTTAGAGTCTAAGGTAGAGTGAATCCTTAGTAGAATGCACCTAATGAACATAGCAAGATTCTAAGAATACATTGAAGTCACATTTAAAGGGACAAGGTATCAATGTACAGTACAAGAAGAAACAAAGCAAACCTAGAATGTTACAGTTTGTTACATCCCTGCTTCCACCAACTGTGCATGAGTAATCCACCCTCGGACTGACACTACCTGGGTGTGCGTGAGCAGTTGACATGAAGCTCTGGACAGACAGCAAAACATTGACTGCTATGTCCTGCGACCTTCAGGGCATCTTGTGTTCTATCTCTTGTCTCTTCCTCGAGCATCACCGTGCAGGTGTCCTCGTCAAAGGGAAAAGAAACCAGGACATTTGTTTGGCTGTCTGATCCTGCGGGTTCCTGAAAGCTTCCGGCTTTGCTGTGTTGCTCAGGAGGTCACTCCATAACCTGTTAACTCCAAATGTAACAACTTAGCCATGGGCGATTCTGCAGTCTCTTTCTTCTTGGCATCATGAATATTCCTCCGCATATTTCTAACAATACTAATCTAAATTATGCTAATTTAGATAATTGTATCTCACCTTACCTTGCTTCCTCTACATCTCTGCAATGTTCCTGTTGATCTTTTGAATGCTGGGGGCCTCATTTACAAGTCTCCTGCACAGCTGGACCGTCACTGTTAGTGACGGTCTGGCGGCGCACAGTGCATGGCCATATCAACAAGGACACCTAAAGCCACCTTGAGTGGCTTTTCATAAACTTGTTGATATGGATTGAGGCAACAGAGCGCAAGTTGCTGCATTGCCTTACTCTGCGATAGGGAGGCATGCCATGAGTGTTAGGGTGGATGTTCCCAAGTAAAACCCATGACATTTGACATATTCCCAGACTTACAAGATTTTGTAAACGTAGGAATGCCTCAAAAGCCTAATGGGTGGCATAGGGGAGGAGGAACAAGGAGATATAACATTATTTCTCCTTGTTTTGTCCTCTTTTTATGTGTGCTGCATCCTGCAGAACACATAGAAAAAGGAAATCGCCTACATTGATTGTTTTTGTGCAGGCATGTGTCCCTTTCAAAAAGAAAACTTGATGGACGTAATGCTGAACAATGTCAAACACTCACCCCCAGTGCAGAGATCTAGGTCTAAATCCATCCTTTCACTGCTCCCCATGTCCTTCCAGTTTAGACCCAGACATATGTAAATCAGTCTTGACCCTCCTCTCGATGGGAACAGTCCAGCCCGAACTCCCAGGCTAGATCTTCCCTGGTCTGGAAACAAGCGTATTAGAAGCCGTTTTAGGGCATCACCCCTCATCACCCAGGATAGCTTGACTCAAATGGCATGGTGGGCACGGGACCCACCTCAGGGCATACCGTCCCACTCAGGGTGACAATTGCAAAAAGAATAATTAGTGGATGGAATGTTGAACAATGTCAAACATTCACCCGAGTACATAGTTATGGGCCTAAATGCATTGTTTTTTGCTTGCTATGCCATTCCGGTTTAGACCCAGCCATATGCAAATCAGTCCTGACCCTGCTCCCCATGAGGAACAGTCGAGCCCGAACTGGCAAGCCACATCCTCCCTGGACCCGAAACAAGCATTCTGGGACTGGTTTTGCAGTCTGTATATGCCCAGATGTGGATCCCTTGTACGCTGTACTACTGGTCCCATGAGGAGCAGGGTCAAGACTGATTTGCCTATGCCTGGGTCTAAACTGGGTGGCGTAGTGAGCAAAGAACAATGGACTTAACCCGGATCTCTTGACTGGGGGTGAATGTTTGATTTATTCAGCATTCTGTCCATCATTTGTTACCTCAGCATTTGTTTTTTCTAAGTGGGATGGGTATGCCTGGACGTGGGTCCCTTGCTCGATGTGCAACTGGACTCACGTTAGCCTGGATGATGAGGGGTGATACCCAGAAATTAGTCCCATTTTGCGTTTTCATCAATACAATAAACATACCTGAATATGCATTCGGGCTGAACTGTTTCCATGAGGAGCATTTCATTCATCATTTATTGCCGTAAGGTGTCCCTTCCTGCATAAAATAATCACCCATAAAAAGCAGACACACTTGTACCATGGTGCAAGAGTGCCTGTGCTGGAGGATGGCAGCTATTTGTGCCCAGCACAGGGGGAAAAGGAAAGAAATGCACCATATTTGGTAGATATGGTGCATTGCCGCCCTTCTTTTGAGGGCAGAGCTGCAGGAAGGCTTGCGGTGCTGCCCTGCATCAAAAGATTGTAAATGAGGCCCTCAATCTCTCTGCGACAAACACATTGCCACATTGAACACATTTTTTTTACTCTCCAGTTCTCACGCATTGCAGAAACTTGGTTCTCTACTGAGACCACAACTGCTACTATACTTAACACTTCATCTTCCTGTTTTCTTCATTTTCACCACTTTCAGAGGGCCACTGGGTAGTCAGGGGTCACTCCAGCTGATCGGGCCTGGCCTAGTATGGGTTAGGCCTGGGCAGAACTTGCAGATTTTCACCGCTGAGTTACTGAAAAACTCCCAAATTCACGGAGTTCGGTGAGCAGGTGGAGTATTGCTCGGCCAACCCTAATGAAGTCCACATGGATGCTGAAAATAGTTCGGAGCCAAGAACCCTAGTAGGTTTACGCACACTAAGGCGTGACCCCACTTGAGGGATTATACCAGAAAAAAACTCACAGAACTCTTGTGTGTGCTCGCCTTGTTAAATTCAAGGGCCTTCAATCTAAAAGACACAAAGTTTTATCACACAGAAATAATAATTTCAAACAATGAGCAATTGCAATATCAACTCAGGCCCGTGAAGAAAGCCCTAGTAAAATAGTGTCAATCACCTCCTCCTTTTATTATTAGAAGTGTAAATGTGTCCCAGTATTTTTTTCAGTAACACACTCTTAACTCACACACATGTAGACCTTATGTGGACCTCGTATTCCTTTGGCCTCATAAATCGCTATACTGATTCATACCAGTTACTCTCAGTTTATTAATTTAAACAACCAAGAATTATCTATATATAAATATATGTGTTTCCACGCCTAGGAGCATTTTCACTCAGCTTTATCAATTCTGATTAGTCACGTTTCGCTCTACAGGAGTAACCTTTCTTTAGGGGCCCTCTACTGGGAAAATGCCAGTGCTTTTGAACACTACCATTGCAATCAACTACGCCCCCCCCCCCCCCAGGTGAAAAGTTCCAGGACAGGGGTTACAGTTAAAAGAACAAACACAAACATTTAAAATGGAAGATTATAGGACCAAAAACGGTATATTTACTCACTTGCAGCAATTCTGCCTAGTGTGTCATGGGTTCTTGTGGCAGGGGAAACCTTCACGTTCTTTTTAGTCAGCTGGTGTAGGTGTATATATAGATTAATATAATATATATATGCATCAATTGGTGTACATATATACATTTTTCCATCTTACACATTGTCATTGGGATGCATGGTTTTCTCACCTCTAGCAAGTATTTGTGACTTTCTTGATGGGTTGCACTATTCAAATTTTGGGATGTGCACTACTTTTAGTTGCTCTTTCGTTGTTGTAACATAACAGATCTGGTATACTGCTGCGATAACTTGGAATTATTTGCAGAGAAATTACCATCAGCGTCGAGACCCAAAGACATCTGGGAGCCATTGAGGCATTATTTGTTGACAAGGGCCCAAGTGGATGGCACAGCATCTGAGCGATCCGTAGTACTGTCAAGCTGAAATGGTGCGCTATATGTATCATAACAAATGTGTGTTGAGACCTAGATAAGCATTGCTACAACTTGTCCAATCACTGAAGTTACAGTTAATTCTGACTTTCTTTTTGCTGTTTCTCTATCTCGATTGCACTGCCCTGTGAGGCAGAAGATATTTTGCTGATAATGGAAATTTAATAAAGAGAATTATAAAAAAAGTAGGACTTCAGATGTCAATATTTTGAGTAAGGGTTTGTGATCGGTGCGAAGTGTAAATCTTGTGCCCCAAACAAACTGCCTGGATTTCTCCATGGCCCAAACAGTGGCCAACATCACTTTCTCTATTACAGAGAATTTCTCCTCAGCAGGAGATAAAGAACGAGATGCCAAAGCAATCATTATTTATAAGCCTTCCTCATTGACCTGAGACAGCACTGCGCCGAGTCCCTTGTCACTAGCATCAGTAGTGATGATGCTGTGGGAAAAGGCTGTTGAAGTCTTGTAATGGAAAAGCAGAGACTAAATTGTGTCTTATTTTATCAAACTGTTTCTGAAGATCTGTGTCCCAGTTAAATTCTCATCTTATTTTGAGAAGTTGTCTAAGGTTATACATTTTGGTGGCAAAATGTTGTACATACTTGGAATGAAGCTCGGTTAAGCCAAGAAAGGATCTTACATCATCCTTTGATTTTGGCACAGGTGCATTGCTGATTGCTGTGCATAATTTCTTTTTGGGTGAAATACCATCACCACCTACCTCATGCCATAGGTAGGTAACTGATTTCATTAAAAAAAAATTAAAAATTGACACTGCAGTAAGACCTCTTTTGCAAGTGTGTTAATACCATAGTGAGATGTTCGTCATGTTCTTTTTTGTCATGTCCAATGATCAAAATATCGTTTTGGGAATAAATCACCCCCTTTTAATTCCTAAACGGCTTATGCATTAACCTTCGGAAAACCACTGCTGCCGAAGCTAGGCCAAACGGTATTCTCACAAAGCGGCAGCATCCAAAAGGTTTTATGAATGCTGTCAAGTTTTTGCTGGTGTCATGTAGTTGGATCTGGTGGTATGCTGAAGTTAAAGCTATGGTCGAGAACCATTTGATAACTTTTGATTGGGCCAATAGTTTGTCTATTCTTGGTAAGGGAAATTTGTCAATTAGAATATTCTTACTTGGGTCTCTTAAATCAATACATAGACACAAACGGCTATCAGGTTTGCGTGCTACCACCATGGGGCCAACCATTCAGCACACTCTACGGGTTCAATTATGCCCTTCTTCTCTAGTGCATCCAGATCTTACATGACTCCTTCCCTCATGCCAATGGGATGTTCCTGTACTTATGACATACAGGAATTGCAAAGTCCTTTAACACTATTTTATGTGTGTACCCAATTTATTTCCCAACTTCTTCAGAGAATACTATAGGGAATTACTTGACAATGTTGTCAACAAAATGTGAGTCAGCATCCTCTAAGAGAATTACCTGATTTTCAGTTTTAGGATTGAGAATGATACTCAGAGCTCCCTGGTCTACCCAACCAAAGACTGAAGGTCCCTTTTCAGCTACATATAGCTTACCAAGTGCCCTTCTGTCCTTGAATTGGAAGGTTTCTTCAATGAATCCTACCAAGGGAATTGTTTCTCCTGTAAATGTCACAGGCTGTAGGTCAGGGGGTTCTAATTTCTTATTGAATGTTTTTGCAAAACAGTCTCCCGATACATTACGTTGAATATTAGTATAGGGAGATCCCGAATCGGGTACAATCTGTAGTTGTATAACACCTATTATAATGTCTCACAAATACATTTTTTTTTACTTAACACTCAAGTTTAAAGCAACATTTTTCGAGTCATACGCATGTTCTATGCACAAAATGTCATCATCACTGGATGAATCAGTGTTATTTCCACATTCTGTACTTTTATCCTCAACGCATCCAACAACTTTTTTGTTATTTCTACTTAACCTTCTTCTGCAAACCTTGGCAAAATGGCCTACTTTGCCACAATATGTCCTTTTTGACTTTAAAGCAGGACACTTTTTATCATTTGCTATATGGACATTATATACACATCTATAAAAAAATAAAACATTTGTACTCCAACTGACTTTTGTTATATGATGTATATTGTTTACTCATATCTGTAAGAAGACTTTTTTCATTCCTTTTTGCATCATTTTTGCTGTGAGAACTTTACTGACGATCAGTCCTTCTTCCTTGTTTATCAATGCTACTTTGGCACACCGTTTGGACATTTCTGCCTTTTCTACTATGGCAATGATTTCATTTAAAGGTGCATCACCGCATTCCCATAACTTTGCCTGGACAGATGAGTTATTTGAATGCATGACAAGTTGATCTCTAACAAAGCTATCATGTAAAGTGCCAAATTCACAGTTTATAGCTAATTTCTTTTTAGAAGGAAATATAGTCTTCAACAGACTCAGATTTGCTTTGTTTCCTTTGAAAGAATTCATACCTATCGATACCAACACACACAGTAAGGTGATAGTGAGAATCTAAATATTCAAAGGCTTCTAGAAAAACGTTGGCATTTTCAGAAGATCTTACTTTCTTCTCCATCTGATTAAATACTCTATTGCCCTCTGGTCCTAAACTATTTAATAACATATTTTTCTTAATTGATGGTGTAAATTCCTCATCGTTCTCCTCTTCTAGTGCAGCTGTATAATGTAAAAAATATTCTTTCCAGTCGGACCATTTTATTAACGGTTCCCCTGGACGAGGTAAAACGGTACATGTGGAACTAACGCACAACTGTGATGCCATGTTATACAAGGTAAATAAAAAAATCTACTGTATAATATGATGTGACCAGCAAGGAAATGTATACCTAAATACTAAATACTTAATACAGCTTGAAGTTAAAGTAAATATGCAATTGGTATGCACATCACCGCGTGCAACAACAGTTTACATTTGAAGTGGTCACCGAAGAAATCTGCAATATTAAATACTGTGTTGTCTGAAGGAAGCAGAAGCTTTCTCTAGGTTACCAGTGAAGTTCAGTGATTTAATAGTCTTGTTTGAAGAAAACGCGAGCTTCCAAAAGTTCCCAGTGAAGGTACAGTGCCAGGTCGCTAGGAAGCAATTAAAGAAAGAAAAACAAAGATGGCCTCAACGCAAGATCGCGCTGCGTGACCTTACATGATGATGTGATCTCTGCACATTCTGGACAGCTTCTTCGATGAACGTCACTAAGCGGGAGACGCTCGGTGGAAGTAGAGATCACAGGGAATCCTTGGATGACTCGAAAGATGCAGAAGAAGCTTGAAGGGGATTGCGGAGAATGGAATCCTACTGCCACGCGAATGATAAGGCCAAAGAGGGAATTCCACCAACGGTACCAATGAGGTACGAGTCACAAATTTTAAATTAAACACCCCAGAAAAGTGCTCAAACAACGTAAACTTCAGTCAGGATAGCTGTAAACGTACCAGGCTCGTCTCAAAGATGATAAGTGCCCAAGATGTGTAAGAATCAGTCACATCAAACCGGCATTTGAAGTATCAATCTTGAAGCTTGAAGAATAAGGAAGTAATTTCATAGCTTGGGTGACGGGTGCAAAGTTCAATGCTTGTAGAAAGCAGCAAAGCCTTTGGTTGATTCCTTAAATAGAATCAGTTTCCTTTAAATCGATGAAATTCAGTAAAACACCGTGAGTTCGATGAGTGCTTTTCTCTGCTTGCTCGTGTTCTCACCATCAATCGTCGCCAATTTGTAAAGATAATATAACGTCAGGAAGTTGAGCAGTAATATCTTTATTTCAGGAGCAAGCAGGTATATGTCACTGCAACAGCAGCTCCTCTCCCACTGGTCTACCATTACAATTCTAGAATCCCGCTATGTAGTATGCTTCCAGTTACCATGTCACTAGAAGCATCATAGCTAGGATGTCACAGCCTGTAATGAAATTTGCCCCAAAATGCACGAGCAAAAAGCGCACGTGTGCTGTTTGCTCACATTAGAATGAGGAATAATCTGCGCTACTTCGTGCATTATTCCCCATTATGCGGTGCCATCTCAGAACAGAGTGCAAATTGCACACCTGGCAATTTATGCAATCGGTACTAACGCAAATCACTTGGGACATAATATTCATCTGCAAGCTCGGTGTCTATCGTGATCACCCACCCAGCAAAATGTGCCTGACTTTAGGGTATGAATTCATTTCTGTATATTTATTTTCATAATTTCATACACCGTGAGAAAAGCTCACATAAGCAAATGTGTACTTAGAAGCTAAAACATGAATCGTCAACATAAATTAAGGACCAACCACTTTTTAAAATCAAAAGTACAATTTACGTAATGAAACAGAAACCAGGAAATCCGGGAGCCATAATCTGCGAACTGTTAGGAGCCAGCAGAAGCCATGCAAATGCCTCTTCCATCCAGGGGCGTAACGAAACTTAAGGGGGCCCCCCTGCAAACTACATGGAGGGGCCCCCCCCATTCTCCGTGCCACTCTAGAGCTCTCAGGCCAGCGACCCGCCATACTGCAGGAGATGCGGGTCGATCATTATGCCACTGTGACCAATCCAGCCGTTATAAGTAACACTGAAAGGTGGAGGTAAAGGTTGGGCTTAGTCTGCCAGTAGGCTATCAAAGGTGGTGGTTCATTCATTATAGGGCCCCTGCCATCAGTAGGCCGGGGAAGTTTGCCCAATTTTAGGTGGGTTTCCTGATGCAGACTCCTGTCTTGATATACCATATCGGGCCCACTCATTGTTCAGTTTTGACAAAAGTGCATCCACTGCTCCTTTTCGTTTCCGTTTTAAAACATTAGACAATGCGACAATGCAGTATTTCAAAAGCAGATGTAACTACAAAGAGCACATTTTGATAATAGATTTTTATTAGTAGACAATAGCAATCTTAAGAGGCATTGCATAGCTTCATACACACTTTGACCCAATTCCATCACAGTTTCTCTCTCTCTCAGTGAGTCAGTCTCTCTCTCTCAGTCAGTCAGTCTCTCTCTCTGTCATTCAGTCTCTCTGTCTCTCTCTTTCTGTCAGCCTGTCAGTCAGTCAGTCAGTCTCTCTCAGTCAGTCAGTCAGTCTCTCTCAGTCAGTCAGTCTCTCTCTCTCTGTCAGTTTCTCAGCCAGTCAGTCTCTCCGTATGTGAGTATTCAGTCTCTGAGTCAGCCAGTTTCTACTCTCTCTCCACTCTCCCTCTCTCTCTCCATTCTCTTTCTCAACTCTGTCTACTCTATCTCCACTGTCCCTCTCTCTCCACTCTCTCTCCAGTGTCTTTCCCTCCACATTTCTCTCCCTCCACTGTCTCTCTCCGCTGTCTCTCTCTCCGCTGTCTCTCTCTCCACTCTCTCTCTATCCACTGTCTCTCCACTCTCTCACTCTTTCTCCTCTCTCTCCACTTTCTCTCTCTCTCCACTGTCTCCTCTCATTCTCTCTACTCTCTCTCCACTGTTTCCCCCCACTCTCTCTCCACTCTCTCTCCTTCTCTCTCTCTACTCTACCTTCTCTCTCTACTATCTCTCCACTCTCTATATTCTCCCTCTCTCCACTCTCTCTCTCCTCTCTCTCTCTCTCCAGTGTCTCTCTCCACTCTCTCTCGCTCAACTCACTCTTTCTCTCCTCTCTCCCTCCACTCTCTCTCTCCACTCTCCTTCCACTCTCTCCCCACTCTCTCCACTCTCTCTCTCTCCACTCTCTCTCCACTCTCTCTCTCTCTCTCTCCACTCTCTCCCTCTCCACTCTCTCTCTCTTTATCTCCACTCTACCTCCATCTCCACTATCTCTTCATCTCTACTCTCTCTCTACTCTCTCTCTCTCTCTCTCTCTCTCTCTCTCCAGTGTCTCTCTCTCTACTCTCTCTCTCTCCACTCTCTCTCTCTCTCCCCTCTCTCCCTCCACTCTCCCTTCTCTCCCTCTACTCTCTCCACTCTCTCTCCACTCTCTCTCTCCACTCTCTCTCCACTCTCTCTCCTCTCTCTCGACTCTCTCCACTCTCTCCACTCTCTCTCCCTCTCCACTCTCTCTCCCTCTCCACTCTCTCCACTCTCTCTCCCCACTCTCTCTCTCCACTGTCTCTCTCCACTGTCTCTCTCCACTGTCTCTCCGCGCTGTCTCTCTCCCTGTCTCTCCACTGTCTATCTCTCCACTGTCTCTCTCTCTACTCTCTCTCTCTCTACTGTCTCTCTCTCCACTGTCTCTCACTCTCTCTACTCTCTCTCCACTCTCTCTCCACTGTCTCCCTACACTCTCTCCCTCCATTCTCTCACTACTCTCTCTCTCTCCCTTCTCTGTCTCTACTCTCCCTTCTCTCTCTCTACTCTCTCTCTCTCCACTCTCTCTCTCTCCACTCTCCACTCTCTCCACTCTCCACTCTCTCTATCTCCACTCTCTACCCACTCTCTCTCCACTCTCTACCCACTCACTCACTCCACTCTCTACCCACTCTCACTCTCTCCACTTTCTACCCACTTTCTCTCTCTCCACTCTCTCTCTCTCTCTCCATTCTCTCTCTCACTCCACTCCCTCTCACTCCACTCTCTCTCTCATTTCACTCTCTCTCTCACTCCACTTTCTCTCCCCTCTCTCTCACAAAGTAGTGTGTGTTGCCATGGGCGTCCGCAGAAATGTTTCCAGGGGGGGCACAGTTTTTAACTTCATCACCATCCCCCTTGCACTCTTCCCACCCTCACCCTTGCACCCTTCTCCCCCTCCCCCTTGCACCCTTCTCCCCCTTCCCCTTGCACTCTTCTCCCCTCCCCCTTGCACCCTTCTCCCCCTCCCCCTTGCACCCTTTACTACCTTGTACCCATCTCCCCTCCGCCTTTCACCCTTCTCCCCTCTCCCTTGTACCCATCTCCCCTCCCCCTTGCACCCTTCTCCCCTCTGCCTTGCACCCTTCTCCACTCCGCCTTGCACCCTTCTCCACTCTGCCTTTCACCTTTCTCCCCTCTACCTTGCACCCTTCTCCTCTCTACCTTGCACCCTTCTCCCCTCTGCCTTGCACACTTCTCCACTCTGCTTGGAATCCTTCTCATCTCTGCATTGCACCCTTCTCCCCTCTGCCTTGCACACTTCTCCCCTCTGACTTGCACCCTTCTCCTCTTCACCTTGCACCCTTCTCCTCTCTGCCTTGCACCCTTCTCCCCTCTGCCTTGCACCTTTCTCTCCTCTGACTTGCACCTTTCTCCCCTCTGCCTTGCACCCTTCTCCCTTCTGCCTGGCACCCTTCCCCCTCTGCCTTGCACCCTTCTCCCCTCTGCCTTGCACCCTTCTCCCCTCCCCGTTGCACCCTTCTCCCCTCTGCCATGCACTCTTCTCCCCTCTGCCTTGCACCCTTCTCCCCTCCCCGTTGCACCCTTCTCCCCTCTGCCTTGAACCCTTCTCCTCTCTTCCTTGCACCCATCTCCTCTCTGCCTTGCACCCTTCTCCCTTCCACCTTGCGCCCTTCTCTACTTTGCACCCATCTCCTCTCTGCCTTGCACACTTCTCCTCTCTTCCTTGCACCCTTCTTCCATCTGCCTTGCACCCTTCTCCCCTCTGCCTTGCACCCTTCTCCCCTCCCCGGTGCACCCTTCTTCCCTCTGCCTTGAACCCTTCTCCTCTCTACCTTGCACCCTTCTCCTCTCTGCCTTGCACCCTTCTCCCTTTCGCCTTGCACCCTTCTCTACCTTGCACCCATCTCCTCTCTGCCTTGCACTCTTCTCCTCTCTACCTTGCACCCTTCTCCCCTCTGCCTTTCACCCTTCTCGGCACCCCTTGCCCCCCCCCCCTGCGGACTCCCACATGGTGCCTTCTAACAAGAGTGCTTACCCTAGGGCACCATTTTGTTGCCTCATCCCTTCTCATATGATCTTTGCCCTGGAGAATGCCTCTCTGGGGGCCCCCACTCCCACCCTTGTCAGGGTCCTGAGCAGTGCTCTTTGTTGCCTCCTGCTCTCCGGAGCCCCCACCCCACCCCAGGGTCCCAGAAGTGCTCTATGCTGCCTCCTGCTCTCTGGGGCCCCCACCCCATCCTTGTCAGGGTCCTGAGCAGTGCTCTGTGCTGCCTCCTGCTCTCTGGGGGCCCCACTCCACCCTTGTCAGGGTCCCAGCAGTGCTCTGTGCTGCCTCCTGCTGTCTCTGGGCCCCCACCCCCACCCTTGTCAGGGTCCCATCAGTGCTCTGTGCTGCCTCCTGCTCTCTGGGGCCCCCACTCCACCGTTGTCAGGGTCCCAGCAGAGCTCTGTGCTGCCCCCTGCTCTCTGGGGCCCCACCCTTATCAGGGTCCCAGCAGTGCTCTGTGCTGCCTCCTGCTCTCTAGCATAGCTGCCAAGGTTTCAGATTGCTATGTGTGACATTTTCATAATTTCAGGGAAATTATGAGTGACATTCCAACGACTATGAGTGACACTTTCTCACTAGCAAAATCAAGGAATGAAGACGCGGGGAAACCTAAATATCAGAAATTATACCCATTTGGGCAACGAGAAACTCTAACAAGGTCTAAAAACTGCTACAATGCACCATAAATGGCAGTGCACTCATTGGAGGCAGACTGCATGACTACAGCTCTCAGTAACAGAGGGCAGGCAGTCACTGCAGCCGCTCAGATGATGATTTCATTGATATGATCATTCAAGACTGCTCGCTAGCCTAAAAAGCACATGTTATAGCATAGCAAGTGCAACTGGGAGATTTTACTGTCACCCAGTCTCAGGCAATTACTGCTTTTGTGAGCCTGGCAAGTTGGAGCCGCAGCAACAGGCAGGCCCTGCCACACTCACCAGCCCGGCTGCAGGTCTCCATAGCAGCATAAACCTCACAAGACAATGTAGAAACTACTTAAATGAATGCAGGATTTAACAGAAAATATAGAACATTGGATAGAAAGTGTCCGCCTACACAACAACAAGAAACAACTGCCGCTACTCTTAAGATGTGCAATGAAAACCTAACAAAATACCTGATAACGTCAGCTTTATGCGTGGTAGCAATGCATCCAGGGGAAACATGTTTGTATACTTCAAATTACGCAGTGTTGCTGCGTGGAATGCGTTGAAAGTCATGCTCTGTTTGCATGAGATATGCGCAGAATCTGCATTGTCTTTGGTGCTCCTTAAAACACATTTTACTCCTTGAATACTTCCCTTGAGCTACCTCGGCAAAGACACTGCAACCCAGTGTGAAACTCTGGTATTCAAGGCAGCATGTAGTGCCTGGAAGTGGGTCAACTGAGCTATGTATCAGGACGTTTACTGAAGCCTGAAAGCGCAACACTGCTATACAAACCTACTCACTGTACTGGGGCGCTGTGGTGTGGGCACTGTTTCAGCCTATTGCTATGTAGTTAGTGGTGCTGTTACAAATAAAAAGACAATGGAGTGACAGTTCGGTTTCGCTAACTCATAGTGCTGTGTATGTAAGAGTTATATCACAGCTGTGAGAGAAGTGTTTCTCATTAAATTACAGTGAGGAGCAGGCCTGACAGTGAATCTGTGGATGAGATGCACATTTTGCTAGTGTTTAAAACAAATCTTGCATGACACCCGTACATTGCTAGTAATTTGACAGGTGTGCATTGTTTAAAATAAATTGTCTGATTTGGTTCTAAATTGAAGTGAATATTTTGTTGTCTTTTTTACAGCGTTTTTAGTAGGGGAAAGACACACTGATCTACATTTTCTCCTTCCGTCGTTTAGCAGTGAGTTGGTGTGCTGCCTTGCGCTGATGGGTGGCTGTCTGTGTTTTCAACCAAGGTGCACAGTTACGGATTAAAATGTGAACCTCATACATGTAAATGCCCCCGTCTTGTCAGTGAGCTGCTAATTGCTCTGTCAGTGCACCAGGCCCAGCTGTAACTCAGAGAGTCACCCCCTGCAGGTCAATGCATGTGCCTCAACGTTTTTACACTACCGTTTACACAGGTTCAGACTTAGATTATCTGCGGTCCTGCCCTCGAACCTGGATCAATATTTACTTATGGGGCTGGACGCCCTACAGTCCACTCTTGCCTCGCACCCAGTTAAACTATTTGAAACTCGGGTGCAGCAAGGAACGATCGGCACTCCAAGCCAGTGTGACCTGGAGGGAGGACTTCCCCGAGAGGCAGAAACTGCGTAATTTACATCAACAGTGATCAGCGTTTCACGAGAGAAGCCTAGAGGCTCTGGCCAACAGGCCGGGGCTCCCATCGCCGCCTGCATCTCCGAGTGGCTTCCCGTCTGCTGGGTAGCTGGGGGGAGAGTTAATTATTTGTGTCGTACGAGGGCAGGCATGCTAACAGCAACAAGATGTGCAACTGCATTAGGAATCACTGTATGACCAGAGTCTGGAGTCCAACCACAGAGCAGCTGCCCAACAGGCCGTTAGTGGATTTTTTTGTGGCACGGTGTGGGGCCTGCCGCACCTGCCCCTCTCACTTACCCCAGGGCCAACCCATCAGGAGGAGAAACGGACATGCAGCGGTCCACAGGGTGGCTCAGTCTTCTCTCACACATTCACCAATCGCCATGGTGCCTGCCTCCGGCCCGGCCGCTTTGTTTCCTGCTGCCTGAGCGCGAGTTCGGCCCGCACCACCGGTCGCAGCACAGCTCCCCTCTGAGCGCCCGCCTTGACTCAGGGGCGGCCGTAATGCTCTGCCGGCCACTCCACCAGTAAATATGCGCAGGCACTGGCAGCGCACTAAGTATAATGCCGCTGGACGAGGACAGCACACCAATCACTCTGTCACGTTCCACGGCTTCTTGAATATCCGACCTCACGTCCTTCCAGACTAGGACGTGAGGTCACAGCCACAACGTAACCATTGCCCGGGTCTCAGTACTATTGGGCAGTGAGTCAGTGACGTGACATCTACGCCGGGGCGGGCGTTTCAATGAATGGAGCCAGCAGGGATAAAACAAATTTAGAATGATACCCTAAATAGCAGTGGGGAGCTAAAGAGACCGCCGAGGGCGCACAGGTTGTCACAGTCGTGGGTGCGTGCGCTAGCAGCCCGTTCAGCGCTGGTAGCTGATTGAGACAGTGAGTGGCAGGCATTAAAATGTGTGACAATGCATTTCAGTGTGGTGATGCGGATCACCACACTGAAATGCGTTAGAGTCACGGCTGTTGCGTGATACTTAACAGGACCAGCAGTGCTCTATGCTGCCTCCTGCTCTCTGAAGCCCCACCCCCACCCTTTTCAGGGTCCCAGCAGTGCTCTGTGCTGCCTCCTGCTTTCTGGGGCCCCCACCCCACCCTTGTCAGGGTCCCAGCAGTGCTCTGTGCTGCCTCCTGCTGGCTGGGGCCCCACCCCAACCCTTGTCAGGGTCCTAGCAGTACTCTATGCTGCTTCCTGCTCTCTGGGGCCCTCACCCCCAACCTCTTTCCGGGCCTGGCACCTCTGACTGAAGAGAAATAAAGTATGTTGATACTTTGTTTCTCTTCAGTCAGAGGGAGGGGGCGAGGGGCTCGGAGCAGGCTGCAGACAGCCTGCACCTGCTTCAGAGAGAGAGAGGCTTGCTTAAGCGCAAAGCAAGCCTCTCTCACGAAGAGCTGAGGGAGGCCCGGGCCCCCTTCATTTACTGAAGGGAATGCCCCCCCCCACAGTGGAGCATGCGGGTGCGTTTGTTACGCCCCTGCTTCCACCAACTGTGCATGAGTAATCCACCCTCGGACTGACACTACCTGGGTGTGCGTGAGCAGTTGACATGAAGCTCTGGACAGACAGCAAAACATTGACTGCTATGTCCTGCGATCTTCAGGGCATCTTGTGTTCTATCTCTTGTCTCTTCCTCGAGCATCACCGCGCAGGTGTCCTCGTCAAGGGGAAAAGAAACCAGGACATTTGTTTGGCTGTCTGAACCTGCGGGTTCCTGAAAGCTTCGGGCTTTGCTGTGTTGCTCAGGAGGTCACTCCATAACCTGTTAACTCCAAATGTAACAACTTAGCCATGGGCGATTCTGGAGTCTCTTTCTTCTTGGCATCATGAATATTCCTCCGCATATTTCTAACAATACTAATCTAAATTATGCTAATTTAGATAATTGTATCTCACCTTACCTTGCTTCCTCTACATCTCTGCAATGTTCCTGTTGATCTTTTGAATGCTGGGGGCCTCATTTACAAGTCTCCTGCACAGCTGGACCGTCACTGTTAGTGACGGTCTGGCGGCGCACAGTGCATGGCCATAACAACAAGGACACCTAAAGCCACCTTGAGTGGCTTTTCATAAACTTGTTGATATGGAGCGTAGGCATAGGGGAGGAGGAACAAGGAGATATAACATTATTTCTCCTTGTTTTGTCCTCTTTCTATGTGTGCTGCATCCTGCAGAACACATAGAAAAAGGATATCGCCTACATTGATTGTTTTTGTGCAGGCATGTGTCCCTTTCAAAAAG
Organism: Lissotriton vulgaris; assembly: GCF_964263255.1. Classification (NCBI taxonomy): domain Eukaryota; kingdom Metazoa; phylum Chordata; class Amphibia; order Caudata; family Salamandridae; genus Lissotriton; species Lissotriton vulgaris. The sequence continues at coordinate 581,964,579 of NC_141694.1, forward strand.
AAAACTTGATGGACGTAATGCTGAACAATGTCAAACACTCACCCCCAGTGCAGAGATCTAGGTCTAAATCCATCCTTTCACTGCTCCCCATGCCCTTCCAGTTTAGACCCAACCATATGTAAATCAGTCTTGACCCTCCTCTCGATGGGAACAGTCCAGCCCGAACTCCCAGGCTAGATCTTCCCTGGTCTGGAAACAAGCGTATTAGAAGCCGTTTTAGGGCATCACCCCTCATCACCCAGGATAGCTTGACTCAAATGGCATGGTGGGCACGGGACCCACCTCAGGGCATACCGTCCCACTCAGGGTGACAATTGCAAAAAGAATAATTAGTGGATGGAATGTTGAACAATGTCAAACATTCACCCCAGTACATAGTTATGGGCCTAAATGCATTGTTTTTTGCTTGCTATGCCATTCCGGTTTAGACCCAGCCATATGCAAATCAGTCTTGACCTTGCTCCCCATGAGGAACAGTCGAGCCCGAACTGGGAGGCCACATCCTCCCTGGACCCGAAACAAGCATTCTGGGACTGGTTTTGCGGTCTGTATATGCCCAGATGTGGATCCCTTGAACGCTGTACTACTGGTCCCATGAGGAGCAGTGTCAAGACTGATTTGCCTATGCCTGGGTCTAAACTGGGTGGCGTAGTGAGCAAAGAACAATGGACTTAACCCAGATCTCTTGACTGGGGGTGAATGTTTGATTTATTCAGCATTCTGTCCATCATTTGTTACCTCAGCATTTGTTTTTTCTAAGTGGGATGGGTATGCCTGGACGTGGGTCCCTTGCTCGATGTGCAACTGGACTCACGTTAGCCTGGATGATGAGGGGTGATACCCAGAAATTAGTCCCATTTTGCGTTTTCATCAATACAATAAACATACCTGAATATGCATTCGGGCTGAACTGTTTCCATGAGGAGCATTTCATTCATCATTTATTGCGGTAAGGTGTCCCTTCCTGCATAAAATAATCACCCATAAAAAGCAGACACACTTGTACCATGGTGCAAGAGTGCCTGTGCTGGAGGATGGCAGCTATTTGTGCCCAGCACAGGGGGAAAAGGAAAGAAATGCACCATAACTGGTAGATATGGTGCATTGCCGCCCTTCTTTTGAGGGCAGCGCTGCAGGAAGGCTTGCGGTGCTGCCCTGCATCAAAAGATTATAAATGAGGCCCTCAATCTCTCTGCGACAAACACATTGCCACATTAAACACATTTTTTTTACTCTCCAGTTCTCACGCATTGCAGAAACTTGGTTCTCATCTACTGAGACCACAACTGCTACTATACTTAACACTTCATCTTCCTGTTTTCTTCATTTTCACCACTTTCAGAGGGCCACTGGGTAGTCAGGGGTCACTGCAGCTGATCGGGCCTGGCCTAGTATGGGTTAGGCCTGGGCAGAACTTGCAGATTTTCACCGCTGAGTTACTGAAAAACTCCCAAATTCACGGAGTTTGGTGAGCAGGTGGAGTATTGCTCGGCCAACCCTAATGAAGTCCACATGGATGCTGAAAATAGTTCGGAGCCAAGAACCCTAGTAGGTTTACACACGCTAAGGCGTGACCCCACTTGAGGGATTATACCAGAAAAAAACTCACAGAATTCCTGTGTGTGCTCGCCTTGTTAAATTCAAGGGCCTTCAATCTAAAAGACACAAAGTTTTATCACACAGAGAAAATAATTTCAAAGAATGAGCAATTGCAATATCAACCCAGGCCCGTGAAGAAAGCCCTAGTAAAATAGTGTCAATCACCTCCTCCTTTTAGTATTAGAAGTGTAAATGTGTCCCAGTAATTTTTTCAGTAACACACTCTTAACTCACACACATGTAGACCTTATGTGGACCTCGTATTCCTTTGGCCTCATAAATCGCTATACTGATTCATACCAGTTACTCTCAGTTTATTAATTTAAACAACCAAGAATTATCTATATATAAATATATGTGTTTCCACGCCTAGGAGCATTTTCACTCGGCTTTATCAATTCTGATTAGTCACGTTTCGCTCTACAGGAGTAACCTTTCTTTAGGGGCCCTCTACTGGGAAAATGCCAGTGCTTTTGAACACTACCATGGCAATCAACTACGCCCCCCCCCCCCCCCCAGGTGAAAAGTTCCAGGACAGGGGTTACAGTTAAAAGAACAAACACAAACATTTAAAATGGAAGATTATAGGACCAAAAACGGTATATTTACTCACTTGCAGCAATTCTGCCTAGTATGTCATGGGCTCTTGTGGCAGGGGAAACCTTCACGTTCTTTTTAGTCAGCTGGTGTAGGTGTATATATAGATTAATATAATATATATATGCATCAATTGGTGTACATATATACATTTTTCCATCTTACACATTGTCATTGGGATGCATGGTTTTCTCACCTCTAGCAAGTATTTGTGACTTTCTTGATGGGTTGCACTATTCAAATTTTGGGCTGTGCACTAATTTTAGTTTCTCTTTCGTTGTTGTAACATAACAGATCTGGTATACTGCTGCGATAACTTGGAATTATTTGCAGAGAATTTACCATCAGCGTCGAGACCCAAAGACATCTGGGAGCCATTGAGGCATTATTTGTTGACAAGGGCCCAAGTGGATGGCACAGCATCTGAGCGATCCGTAGTACTGTCAAGCTGAAATGGTGCGCTATATGTATCATAACAAATGTGTGTTGAGACCTAGATAAGCATTGCTACAACTTGTCCAATCACTGAAGTTACAGTTAATTCTGACTTTCTTTTTGCTGTTTCTCTATCTCGATTGCACTGCCCTGTGAGGCAGAAGATATTTTGCTGATAATGGAAATTTAATAAAGAGAATTATAAAAAAAAGTAGGACTTCAGATGTCAATATTTTGAGTAAGGGTTTGTGATCGGTGCGAAGTGTAAATCTTGTGCCCCAAACAAACTGCCTGGATTTCTCCATGGCTCAAACAGTGGCCAACATCTCTTTCTCTATTACAGAGAATTTCTCCTCAGCAGGAGATAAAGAACGAGATGCCAAAGCAATCATTATTTATAAGCCGTCCTCATTGACCTGAGACAGCACTGCGCCGAGTCCCTTGTCACTAGCATCAGTAGTGATGATGCTGTGGGAAAAGGCTGTTGAACTCTTGTAATGGAAAAGCAGAGACTAAATTGTGTCTTATTTTATCAAACTGTTTCTGAAGATCTGTGTCCCAGTTAAATTCTCATCTTATTTTGAGAAGTTGTCTAAGGTTATATATTTTGGTGGCAAAATGTTGTACATACTTGGAATGAAGCTCGGCTAAGCCAAGAAAGGATCTTACATCATCCTTTGATTTTGGCACAGGTGCATTGCTGATTGCTGTGCATAATTTCTTTTTGGGTGAAATACCATCACCACCTACCTCATGCCCTAGGTAGGTAACTGATTTCATTCAAAAATTTAAAAAAATTGACACTGCAGTAAGACCTCTTTTGCAAGTGTGTTAATACCATAGTGAGAGGTTCGTCATGTTCTTTTTTGTCATGTCCAATGATCAAACTATCGTTTTGGGAATAAATCACCCCCTTTTAATTCCTAAACGGCTTATGCATTAACCTTCGGAAAACCACTGCTGCCGAAGCTAGGCCAAACGGTATTCTCACAAAGCGGCAGCATCCAAAAGGTTTTATGAATGCTGTCAAGTTTTTGCTGGTGTCATGTAGTTGGATCTGGTGGTATGCTGAAGTTAAATCTATGGTCGAGAACCATTTGATAACTTTTGATTGGGCCAATAGTTTGTCTATTCTTGGGAAGGGAAATTTGTCAATTAGAATATTCTTATTTAGGTCTCTTAAATCAATACATAGACACAAACGGCTATCGGGTTTGCGTGCTACCACCATGGGGCCAACCATTCCGCACACTCTACGGGTTCAATTATGCCCTTCTTCTCTAGTGCATCCAGATCTTACATGACTCCTTCCCTCATGCCAATGGGATGTTCCTGTACTTATGACATACAGGAATTGCAAAGTCCTGTTACACTATTTTATGTGTGTACCCAATTTATTTCCCAACTTCTTCAGAGAATACTATAGGGAATTACTTGGCAATGTTGTCAACAAAATGTGAGTCACCATCCTCTAAGAGAATTACCTGATTTTCAGTTTTAGGATTGAGAATGATACTCAGAGCTCCCTGGTCTACCCAACCAAAGACTGAAGGTCCCTTTTCAGCTACATATAGCTTACCAAGTGCCCTTCTGTCCTTGAATTGGAAGGTTTCTTCAATGAATCCTACCAAGGGAATTGTTTCTCCTGTAAATGTCACAGGCTGTAGGTCAGGGGGTTCTAATTTCTTATTTAATGTTTTTGCAAAACAGTCTCCCGATACATTACGTTGAATATTAGTATAGGGAGATCCCGAATTGGGTACAATCTGTAGTTGTATAACACCTATTATAATGTCTCACAAATACATATTTTTTTTACTTAACACTCAAGTTTAAAGCAACATTTTTCGAGTCATACGCATCTTCTATGCACAAAATGTCATCATCACTGGATGAATCAGTGTTATTTCCACATTCTGTACTTTTATCCTCAACGCATCCATCAACTTTTTTGTTATTTCTACTTAACCTTCTTCTGCAAACCTTGGCAAAATGGCCTACTTTGCCACAATATGTCCTTTTTGATTTTAAAGCAGGACACTTTTTATCATTTGCTATATGGACATTATATACACATCTATAACAAATAAAACATTTGTACTCCAACTGACTTTTGTTATATGATGTATATTGTTTACTCATATCTGTAAGAAGACTTTTTTCATTCCTTTTTGCATCATTTTTGCTGTGAGAACTTTACTGGCGATCAGTCCTTCTTCCTTGTTTATCAATGCTACTTTGGCACACCGTTTGGACATTTCTGCCTTTTCTACTATGGCAATGATTTCATTTAAAGGTGCATCACCGCATTCCCATAACCTTTCCTGGACAGATGAGTTATTTGAATGCATGACAAGTTGATCTCTAACAAAGCTATCATGTAAAGTGCCAAATTCACAGTTTATAGCTAATTTCTTTTTAGAAGGAAATATAGTCTTCAACAGACTCAGATTTGCTTTGTTTCCTTTGAAAGAATTCATACCTATCGATACCAACACACACAGTTTGGTGATAGTGAGAATCTAAATATTCAAAGGCTTCTAGAAAAACGTTGGCATTTTCAGAAGATCTTACTTTCTTCTCCATCTGATTAAATACTCTATTGCCCTCTGGTCCTAAACTATTTAATAACATATTTTTCTTAATTGATGGTGTAAATTCCTCATCGTTCTCCTCTTCTAGTGCAGCTGTATAATGTAAAAAATATTCTTTCCAGTCGGACCATTTTATTAACGGTTCCCCTGGACGAGGTAAAACGGTACATGTGGAACTAACGCACAACTGTGATGCCATGTTATACAAGGTAAATAAAAAAATCTACTGTATAATATGATGTGACCAGCAAGGAAAATTTGTGTAGTAAATGTATACCTAAATACTAAATACTTAATACAGCTTGAAGTTAAAGTAAATATGCAATTGGTATGCACATCACCGCGTGCAACAACAGTTTACATTTGAAGTGGTCATCGAAGAAATCTGTAATATTAAATACTGTGTTGTCTGAAGAAAGCAGAAGCTTTCTCTAGGTTACCAGTGAAGTTCAGTGATTTAATAGTCTTGTTTGAAGAAAACGCGAGCTTCTAAAAGTTCCCAGTGAAGGTACAGTGCCAGGTCGCTAGGAAGCAATTAAAGAAAGAAAAACAAAGATGACCTCAACGCAAGATCGCGCTGCGTGACCTTACATGATGATGTGGTCTCTCCGTCCCTGCACATTCTGGACAGCTTCTCCGATGAACGTCACTAAGCGGGAGACGCTCGGTGGAAGTAGAGATCACAGAGAATCCTTGGATGACTCGAAAGATGCAGAAGAAGCTTGAAGGGGATTGCGGAGAATGGAATCCTACTGCCACGCGAATGATAAGGCCAAAGAGGGAATTCCACCAACGGTACCAATGAGGTACGAGTCACAAATTTGAAATTAAACACCCCAGAAAAGTGCTCAAACAACGTACACTTCAGTCAGGATAGCTGTAAACGTACCAGGCTCGTCTCAAAGATGATAAGTGCCCAAGATGTGTAAGAATCAGTCACATCAAACCGGCATTTGAAGTATCAATCTTGAAGCTTGAAGAATAAGGAAGTAATTTCATAGCTTGGGTGACTGGTGCAAAGTTCAATGCTTGTAGAAGGCAGCAAAGCCTTTGGTTGCTTCCTTAAATAGAATCAGTTTCCTTTAAATCGATGAAATTCAGTAAAACACCGTGGGTTCGATGAGTGCTTTTCTCTGCTTGCTCGTGTTCTCACCATCAATCGTCACCAATTTGTAAAGATAATATAACGTCAGGAAGTTGAGCAAGTAATATCTTTATTTCAGGAGCAAGCAGGTATATGTCACTGCAACAGCAGCTCCTCTCCCACTGGTCTATCATTACAATTCTAGAATCCCGCTATGTAGTATGCTTCCAGTTACCATGTCACTAGAAGCATCATAGCTAGGATGTCACAGCCTATAATGAAATTTGCCCCAAAATGCACGAGCAAAAAGCGCACGTGTGCTGTTTGCTCACATTAGAATGAGGAATAATCTGCGCTACTTCGTGCATTATTCCCCATTATGCGGTGCCATCTCAGAACAGAGTGCAAATTGCACACCTGGCAATTTATGCAATCGGTACTAACGCAAATCACTTGGGACATAATATTCATCTGCAAGCTCGGTGTCTATCGTGATCACCCACCCAGCAAAATGTGCCTGACTTTAGGGTATGAATTCATTTCTGTATATTTATTTTCATAATTTCATACACCGTGAGTTAAGCTCACATAAGCAAATGTGTACTTAGAAGCTAAAACATGAATCGTCAACATAAATTAAGGACCAACCACTTTTTAAAACCAAAGGACAAATTACGTAATGAAACAGAAACCAGGAAATCCGGGAGCCATAATCTGCGAACTGTTGGGAGCCAGCAGAAGCCATGCAAATGCCTCTTCCATCCAGGGGCGTAACGAAACTTAAGGGGGCCCCCCTGCAAACTACATGGAGGGGGCCCCCCCCCATTCTCCGTGCCACTCTAGAGCTCTCAGGCCAGCGACCCGCCATACTGCAGGAGATGCGGGTCGATCATTATGCCACTGTGACCAATCCAGCCGTTATAAGTAACACTGAAAGGTGGAGGTAAAGGTTGGGCTTAGTCTGCCAGTAGGCTATCAAAGGTGGTGGTTCATTCATTATAGGGCCCCTGCCATCAGTAGGCCGGGGAAGTTTGCCCAATTTTAGGTGGGTTTCCTGATGCAGACTCCTGTCTTGATATACCATATCGGGCCCACTCATTGTTCAGTTTTGACAAAAGTGCATCCACTGCTCCTTTTCGTTTCCGTTTTAAAACATTAGACAATGCGACAATGCAGTATTTCAAAAGCAGATGTAACTACAAAGAGCACATTTTGATAATACATTTTTATTATAGACAATAGCAATCTTAAGAGGCATTGCATAGCTTCATACACACTTTGACCCCAATTCCATCACAATTTCTCTCTCTCTCAGTGTGTCAGTCTCTCTCTCAGTCAGTCAGTCTCTCTCTCTGTCATTCAGTCTCTCTGTCAGTCTGTCAGTCAGTCAGTCTGTCAGTCAGTATCTCTCTCTCTGTCAGTCTCTCTATCTCTCTCTTTCTGTCCGCCTGTCAGTCAGTCAGTCAGTCTCTCTCAGTCAGTCAGTCAGTCTCTCTCAGTCAGTCAGTCTCTCTCTCTCTGTCAGTTTCTCAGCCAGTCAGTATCTCCGTAAGTCAGTATTCAGTCTCTGAGTCAGTCAGTCTCTACTCTCTCTCCACTCTCCCTCTCTCTCTCCATTCTCTCTCTCAACTCTGTCTACTCTATCTCCACTGTCCCTCTCTCTCCACTCTCTCTCCAGTGTCTCTCCCTCCACTGTCTCTCTCCGCAGTCTCTCTCTCCGCTGTCTCTCTCTCCGCTGTCTCTCTCTCCACTGTCTCTCCACTCTTTCACTCTTTCTACTCTCTCTGCACTCTCTCTCTCTCTCCACTATCTCTCATTCTCTCTACTCTCTCTCCACTGTTTCCCCCCACTCTCTCTCCACTCTCTCTCCTTCTCTCTCTCTACTCTCCCTTCTCTCTCTACTATCTCTCCACTCTCTCTACTCTCTCTCCACTCTCTATATTCTCCCTCTCTCCACTCTGTCTCTCTCCTCTCTCTCTCTCTCTCTCTCCAGTGTCTCTCTCTCCACTCTCTCGCTCTCTCCACTCACTCTTTCTCTCCTCTCTCCCTCCACTCTCTCTCTTCTCTCCCTCCACTCTCTCCCCACTCTCTCCACTCTCTCTCTCAGCTCTCTCCACTCTCTCTCCACTCTCTCTCTCTCCACTCTCTCCCTCTCCACTCTCTCTCTCTATCCACTCTCTTTATCTCCACTCTCCCTCCATCTCCACTCTCTCTCCATCTCTACTCTCTTTCTCTCGCTCTCTCTCTCTCTCTCTCCAGTGTCTCTCTCTCTACTCTCTCTCTCTCTCCACTCTCCCTCTCTCAACTCTCTCTCTCTCTCCCCTCTCTCCCTCCACTCTCCCCTCTCTCCCTCTACTCTCTTCACTCTCTCTCCACTCTCTCTCTCCACTCTCTCTCTCCACTCTCTCTCCACTCTCTATCCACTCTCTCTCCACTCTCTCTCCACTCTCTCCACTCTCTCTCCACTCTCTCCACTCTCTCCACTCTCTCTCCCTCTCCACTCTCTCTCCCTCTCCACTCTCTCCACTCTCTCTCCCCACTCTCTCTCCACTGTCTCTCTCCACTGTCTCTCTCCACTGTCTCTCCCCGCTGTCTCTCTCCCTACCTCTCCACTGTCTCTCTCTCCACTGTCTCTCTCTCTACACTCTCTCTCTCTACTGTCTCTCTCTCCACTGTCTCTCACTCTCTCTACTCTCTCTCCACTCTCTCTCCACTGTCTCCCTCCACTCTCTCCCTCCATTCTCTCACTACTCTCTCTCTCTCTCCCTTCTCTGTCTCTACTCTCCCTTCTCTCTCTCTAGTCTCTCTCTCTCCACTCTCTCTCTTCACTCTCCACTCTCTCCACTCTCCACTCTCTCTATCTCCACTCTCTACCCACTCTCTCTCCACTCTCTCCACTCTCTCCACTCTCTACCCACTCACTCTCTCCACTATCTACCCATTCTCTCTCACTCCACTCTCTCCACTCTCTACCCACTTTCTCTCTCTCCAATCTCTCTCTCTCTCCACTCTTTCTCTCACTCCACTCTCTCTCACTCCACTCTCTCTCTCACTCCACTCTCTCTCTCACTCCACTCTCCCTCCCCTCTCTCTCACAAAGTAGTGTGTGTTGCCATGGGCGTCCGCAGAAATGTTTCCAGGGGGGTCACAGTTTTTAACTTCATCAACATCCCCCTTGCACTCTTCCCACCCTCACCCTTGCACCCTTCTCCCCCTCCCCCTTGCACTCTTCTCCCCCTCCCCCTTGCACCCTTCTCCCCCTCCCCCTTGCACCCTTTACTACCTTGCACGCACCCATCTCCCCTCCGCCTTGCACCCTTCTCCCCTCTCCCTTGCACCCATCTCCCCTCCCCCTTGCACCCTTCTCCCCTTTGCCTTACACCCTTCTCCACTCCGCTTTGCACCCTTCTCCACTCTGCCTTTCACCTTTCTCCCCTCTATCTTGCACCCTTCTCCTCTCTACCTTGCACCCTTTTCCCCTCTGCCTTGCACACTTCTCCCCTCTGCTTGGAATCCTTCTCCTCTCTGCTTTGCACCCTTCTACCCTCTGCCTTGCACACTTCTCCCCTCTGCCTTGCACCCTTCTCCTCTCCACCTTGCACCCTTCTCCTCTCTGCTTTGCACCCTTCTCCCCTCTGCCTTGAACCTTTCTCCCCTCTGCCTTGCCCCTTTCTCCCCTCTGCCTTGCACCCTTCTCCCTTCTTCCTTGCACCCTTCTCCCCTCTGCCTTGCACCCTTCTCCCCTCTGCCTTGCACCCTTCTCCCCTCCCCGTTGCACCCTTCTCCCCTCTGCCTTGCACTCTTCTCCCCTCTGCCTTGCACCCTTCTCCCCTCCCCGTTGCACCCTTCTCCCCTCTGCCTTGAACCCTTCTCCTCTCTTCCTTGCACCCATCTCCTCTCTGCCTTGCACCCTTCTCCCTTCCACCTTGCACCCTTCTCTACCTTGCACCCATCTCCTCTCTGCCTTGCACACTTCTCCTCTCTACCTTGCACCCTTCTTCCCTCTGCCTTGCACCCTTTTCTCTTCTCCCCTCTGCCTTGCACCGTTCTCCCCTCCCCGGTGCACCCTTCTCCCCTCTGCCTTGAACCCTTCTCCTCTGTACCTTGCACCCATCTCCTCTCTGCCTTGCACCCTTCTCCCTTCCGCCTTGCACCCTTCTCTACCTTGCACCCATCTCCTCTCTGCCTTGCACTCTTCTCCTCTCTACCTTGCACCCTTCTCCCCTCTGCCTTTCACCCTTCTCGGCACCCCTTGCCCCCCCCCTGCGGACGCCCACATGGTTCCTTCTAACAAAAGTGCATACCCGAGGGCACCATTTTGCTGCCTCATCCCTTCTCATATGTGCTTTGCACTGGAGAATGCCTCTCTGGGGACCCCCACTCCCACCCTTGTCAGGGTCCTGAGCAGTGCTCTTTGTTGCCTCCTGCTCTCTGGAGCCCCCACCCCACCCCAGGGTCCCAGCAGTGCTCTATGCTGCCTCCTGCTCTCTGGGGCCCCCACCCCATCCTTGTCAGGGTCCTGAGCAGTGCTCTGTGCTGGCTCCTGCTCTCTGGGGGCCCCACTCCACCCTTGTCAGGGTCCCAGCAGTGCTCTGTGCTGCATTCTGCTGTCTCTGGGCCCCCACCCCACCCTTGTCAGGGTTCCATCAGTGCTCTGTGCTGCCTCCTGCTCTCTGGGGCCGCCACTCCACCCTTTTCAGGGTCCCAGCAGAGCTCTGTGCTGCCCCCTGCTCTCTGGGGCCCCACCCCCACCCTTGTCAGGGTCCCAGCAGTGCTCTGTGCTGCCTCCTGCTCTCTGGGGCCCCCACCCCACCCTTGTCAGAGTCCCAGCAGTGCTCTATGCTGCCTCCAGATATCTGGAGCCCCACCCCCACCTATGTCAGGGTCCCAGCAGTGCTCTGTGCTGCCTCCTGCTCTCTGGGGCCTCCACCCCACCCTTGTCAGGGTCCCAGCAGTGCTCTGTGCTGCCTCCTGATGTCTGGGGCCCCACCCCAACTCTTGTCAGGGTACTAGCAGTGCTCTAATCTGCCTCCTGCTCTCTGGGGGTCCCACCCCCAACCTCTTTCTGGGCCTAGCACCTCTGACTGAAGAGAAATAAAGTATGTTGATACTTTGTTTCTCTTCAGTCAGAGGGAGGGGGTGAGGGGCTCGGAGCAGGCTGCAGACAGCCTGCACCTGCTTCATAGAGAGAGAGGCTTGCTTAAGCGCAAAGCAAGCCTCTCTCACTGAAGAGCTGAGGGAGGCCCGGGCCCCCTTCATTTACTGAAGGGAATGGGCCCCCCCGCACCGCGGGGCATGCGGGGGTGTTTGTTACGCCCCTGCTTCAACCAACTGTGCATGCGTAATCCACCCTCGGACTGACACTACCTGGGTGTGCGTGAGCAGTTGACCTGAAACTCTGGACAGACAGGAAAACATTGACTGCTATGTCCTGCGACCTTCAGGGCATCTTGTGTTCTATCTCTTGTCTCTTCCTCGAGCATCACCGCGCAGCTGTCCTCGTCAAGGGGAAAAGAGACCAGGACATTTGTTTGGCTGTCTGATCCTGCGGGTTCCTAAAAGCTTCGGGCTTTGCTGTGTTGCTCAGGAGGTCACTCCATAACCTGTTAACTCCAAATGTAACAACTTAGCCATGGGCGATTCTGCAGTCTCTTTCTTCTTGGCATCATGAATATTCCTCCGCATATTTCTAACAATACTAATCTAAATTATGCTAATTTAGATAATTTTATCTCACCTTACCTTGCTTCCTCTACATCTCTGCAATGTTGCTGTTGATCTTTTGAATGCTGGGGGCCTCATTTACAAGTCTCCTGCACAGCTAGACCGTCACTGTTATTGACGGTCTGGCGGCGCACAGTGCATGGCCATATCAACAAGGACACCTAAAGCCACCTTGAGTGGCTTTTCATGAACTTGTTGATATGGATTGAGGCAACAGAGCGCAAGTTGCTGCATTGCCTTACCCTGCGATAGGGAGGCATGCCATGAGTGTTAGGGTGGATGTTCCCAAGTAAAACCCATGACATTTGAAATATTCCCATACTTACAAGATTTTGTAAACGTAGGAATGCCTCAAAAGCCTACTGGGTGGCATAGGGGAGGAGGAACAAGGAGATATAACATTATTTCTCCTTGTTTTGTCCTCTTTCTATGTGTGCTGCATCCTGCAGAACACATAGAAAAAGGAAATCGCCTACATTGATTGTTTTTGTGCAGGCATGTGTCCCTTCCAAAAAGAAAACTTGATGGACGTAATGCTGAACAATGTCAAACACTCACCCCCAGTGCAGAGATTTAGGTCTAAGTCCATCCTTTCACTGCTCCCCATGCCCTTCCAGTTTAGACCCAGCCATATGTAAATCAGTCTTGACCCTCCTATCGATGGGAACAGTCCAGCCCGAACTCCCAGGCTAGATCTTCCCTGGTCTGGAAACAAGCATATTAGAAGCAGTTTTTGGGCATCACCACTCATCACCCAGGATAGCTTGACTCAAATGGCATGGTGGGCACGGGACGCACCTCAGGGCATACCGTCCCACTCAGGGTGACAATTGCAAAAAGAATAATTAGTGGATGGAATGCGGAACAATGTCAAACATTCACCCCAGTACAGAGATATGGGCCTAAATGCATTGTTTTTTTGCTTGCTATGCCATTCCAGTTTAGACCCAGCCATATGCAAATCAGTCTTGACCCTGCTCCCCATGAGGAACACTTGAGCCCGAACTGGCAGGCCACATCCTCCCAGGTCCCGAAACAAGCATTCTGGTACTGGTTTTGCGGTCTGTATATGCCCAGATGTGGATCCCTTGAACGCTGTACTACTGGTCCCATGAGGAGCAGGGTCAAGACTGATTTGCATATGCCTCGGTCTAAACTGGGGTGGCGTAGTGAGCAAAGAACAATAGACTTAACCCAGATCTCTTGACTATGGGTGAATGTTTGATTTATTCAGCATTCTGTCCATCATTTGTTACCTCAGCATTTGTTTTTTCTAAGTGGGATGGGTATGCCTGGACGTGGGTCCCTTGCTCGATGTGCAACTGGACTCACGTTAGCCTGGATGATGAGGGGTGATACCCAGAAATTAGTCCCATTTTGCGTTTTCATCAATACAATAACCATACCTGAATATGCATTCGGGCTGAACTGTTTCCATGAGGAGCATTTCATTCATCATTTATTGCGGTAAGGTGTCCCTTCCTGCACAAAATAATCACCCATAAAAAGCAGACACACTTGTACCATGGTGCAAGTGTGCCTGTGCTGGAGGATGGCAGCTATTTGTGCCCAGCACAGGGGGAAAAGGAAAGGAATGCACCATATCTGGTAGATATGGTGCATTGCCGCCCTTCTTTTGAGGGCAGCGCTGCAGGAAGGCTTGCGGTGCTGCCCTGCATCAAAAGATTGTAAATGAGGCCCTCAATCTCTCTGCGACAAACACATTGCCACATTGAACACATTTTTTTTTACTCTCTAGTTCTCACGCATTGCAGAAACTTGGTTCTCATCTACTGAGACCACAACTGCAACTATACTTAACACTTCATCTTCCTGTTTTCTTCATTTTCACCACTTTCAGAGGGCCACAGTGTAGTCAGGGGTCACTCCAGCTGATCGGGCCTGGCTTAGTATGGGTTAGGCCTGGGCAGAACTTGCAGATTCTCACCGCTGAGTTACTGAAAAACTCCCAAATTCACGGAGTTCGGTGAGCAGGTGGAGTATTGATCGGCCAACCCTAATGAAGTCCACATGGATGCTGAAAATAGTTCAGAGCCAAGAACCTCTATTGTTGCCACAAGTGAGTCCCCCACTGCCAGAGTGCTGAGGCCTTGTTGGAGGCTCCTCCCCCTTTCTCTACCACTCTGCAATCGCACCTCCTGGTGCATTATTGGTTGATGGATGAACTCCCCTTGGCTACTGAGGGTCGTAGGGGGCCAAGAATCCCTATTGTTGCCATAAGTAAGTTCCCCACAGCAGGATTGCAGAGACCGCATCAGCGGACCCAACACTCTGCAAACGCACCTCCTGGTGCACTACTGGTTGGTGATGAACTCCCCTTGGCTGCAGAGTGTATTTGGGGGCCAAGAACCCCTATTGTTGCCACAATAGGTCCCCCACAGTGGGATTCCTGAGACTTCATCGTAGGCCCATCCCCTTTCTCAACCATTCTGCAAACATGCCTCCTGACGCACTACTGTTCGGGGGATGAACTCCCCTTGGCTGCTGTGGGTTGTTGAGGTATTTATACTTGATTGAGTAGGGGGCGGTCTGACTTCTTGTTCCCTCTGTTGCTCCCATTGTGAATGCGGGTTGTTGAGGGCCAAGAACCCCTATTGTTGCCTCAAGTAAGTCCCCATCAGCGGGATTGCTGCGATCTCTTCGGTGACACCGCCCCCTTTCTCAACCACTCTGCAAAGGGGCCTCCTGGTGAGCTACTGTTATGGGAATGAAGTCCCCACCCCCTTTCTCAACCACTCTGCATATGAACCTCCAGGCGCTCTAGTAGTTGGGGGATGAAGTCCCTTCGACTGCTGAGGGTTGTTGGGGACTAAGAGCCTCCAATGTTGCCACAAGTAAGTCCCCTACAGCAGGATTGCTGAGACCTCATTGGAGTCCCGCCCCCTTTCTCAACCACTCTGCAAATGTACCTCCTGGTGCACTACTGGCTGGAAATATAGGTGTTTACATTGCATGCATTTCCAACACATGCGATTATAACATGGTCATTACAACAACCGCGTTGTTACATCGCAGTACCATTAAAATGCAAGTTGTTACAACGACTTACTGTAGGGAGCGCACGCGACTTAGGAATAGTATTATTTACTATTCCAACTCCAGTGTGTGCAACAGTAGGTAAGGTGTTGGAATAGTAAATTATACTATTCCTTAGTTGAGAGCGCCTCCTACAGCAAGTCATTTAACGAATTGCGTTGTAATGGTACTGCGATGTAACAACACGGTTGTAACAACTGCATTGTATTCGCATGCGTTGTAACTCATGCAATGTGATGGCTGATTCCCCTCATTGGGTGATGAACTCCCCTTGGCTGCATGAGGGTTGTTGGAGGGCCAAGAACCCCTGTTCCCCTCCTCAGAGGCCCCGCCTGCTTTCTCAACCACTCTGCAAAGGGGCCTCCTGGTGAGCAACTGGTTGGGGAATGAAGTCCCCGCCCCTTTCTCAACCACTCTGCTAAAGCACCTCCTGGTGCACTACTGGTTGGGGGATGAACTCCCCTTGGCTGCTGAGAGTCATTGGGGGGCCAAGAGCCCCAATTGCTGCCACAAGAAAGTCCCCGACAGGAGGATAGCTGCCACCTCCTTTCTCAACCACCCTGCAAATGTGCCTTCTGGCACACTGCTGGTTGAGGGATGAACTCCCCTTGGCTGTTGAGGATCTTTAGTGGCCAAGAACCCATGTTGTTGCCACAGATATATCCTCCACTGCGGGATTGCTCTGTCCTCGTTGGAGGCCCTGCTCCATTTCTTAACCACTCTGCAGATGTGCCTCCTGGCACACTACTCTTGGGGGACACGGTCTAAACGCACAGAGGCACTTTGTTTTTCTTGAACTGCAGCGGTATTTCCTGGACTTCAATCCCACTGCTCGCCGCACCCGCTCCGCGGGTGCCGCTTCGCCTCGCTAGGCACTGGGGCATTTGCTGGTTGGCTGACGGACTCAGAGCAGGGCTACGGGTGAGTGGTGACAGCGGGGCTGCGAGCGTGCAGGGGACTCCAGTTCCCAGGAGTCCCTGCAAGACCATCTTCGACCTGCCGGTCCGCTCTCCCTGCTGCCCCGCCCCCCGCCCCTCTGTGGTCTTTAAAGGCTCCCTTCATCTCCTCACCTGTGGGACACGGTCTAAACGCACAGAGGCACTTTGTTTTTCTTGAACTGCAGCGGTATTTCCTGGACTTCAAGCCCACTGCTCGCCGCACCCGCTCCGCGGGTGCCGCTTCGCCTCGCTAGGCACTGGGGCATTTGCTGGTTGGCTGACGGACTCAGAGCAGGGCTACGGGTGAGTGGTGACAGCGGGGCTGCGAGCGTGCAGGGGACTCCAGTTCCCAGGAGTCCCTGCAAGACCATCTTCGACCTGCCGGTCCGCTCTCCCTGCTGCCCCGCCCCCCGCCCCTCTGTGGTCTTTAAAGGCTCCCTTCATCTCCTCACCTGTGGGACACGGTCTAAACGCACAGAGGCACTTTGTTTTTCTTGAACTGCAGCGGTATTTCCTGGACTTCAAGCCCACTGCTAGCCTCGCTAGGCACTGGGGCATTTGCTGGTTGGCTGACGGACTCAGAGCAGGGCTACGGGTGAGTGGTGACAGCGGGGCTGCGAGCGTGCAGGGGACTCCAGTTCCCAGGAGTCCCTGCAAGACCATCTTCGACCTGCCGGTCCGCTCTCCCTGCTGCCCCGACCCCGCCTCTCTGTGGTCTTTAAAGGCTCCCTTCATCTCCTCACCTGTGGGACACGGTCTAAACGCACAGAGGCACTTTGTTTTTCTTGAACTGCAGCGGTATTTCCTGGACTTCAAGCCCACTGCTCGCCGCACCCGCTCCGCGGGTGCCGCTTCGCCTCGCTAGGCACTGGGGCATTTGCTGGTTGGCTGACGGACTCAGAGCAGGGCTACGGGTGAGTGGTGACAGCGGGGCTGCGAGCGTGCAGGGGACTCCAGTTCCCAGGAGTCCCTGCAAGACCCTCTTCGACCTGCCGGTCCGCTCTCCCTGCTGCCCCGCCCCCCACCCCTCTGTGGTCTTTAAAGGCTCCCTTCATCTCCTCACCTGTGGGACACGGTCTAAACGCACAGAGGCACTTTGTTTTTCTTGAACTGCAGCGGTATTTCCTGGACTTCAAGCCCACTGCTCGCCGCACCCGCTCCGCGGGTGCCGCTTCGCCTCGCTAGGCACTGGGGCATTTGCTGGTTGGCTGACGGACTCAGAGCAGGGCTACGGGTGAGTGGTGACAGCGGGGCTGCGAGCGTGCAGGGGACTCCAGTTCCCAGGAGTCCCTGCAAGACCATCTTCGACCTGCCGGTCCGCTCTCCCTGCTGCCCCGCCCACCGCCCCTCACGCCCTGCCCTCCTATATATTGTTACGCCACTCCCGCAGCGCGGGACGTAGCCCGGAGCAAAGACCGGGCTAAGAGCGGGCCGTTTGAGGCCGTTCGAGGACAGAGAGGACTGGACTGGCCCATCCCTTTTCGCCCATCATTTTCGGGATCCAATACAATTACTGAGGGGAAAAAGACCTACCTTCGTCACTGTGCTCTTAGCGCTATGAATTCAAGGGTAACTCGCAGCAAAACTCTTAAAGGTGGGTCACAGATCAGTGGTCCCATGGATGACTTTATTACCCGCACCAACATAGCCATTGACGAAGAGATATCCAAACTCCAAAACCGGGTCTCGCTAGAATTAGAAGCTGCTAGAAGAGTGTCCCAAGTAATTGCACTTTCTAAGAAATCTTCTTTAGGCCACATAGCCACTTCTGTCACCCCTGAGCGCCCAGCCCGCCCACACTGTATAATCACTCAGGTCGATGTTCATCATTCCCCGACCCCGGCTATTCCCCAACCTGCCTTAGGAAGTAAAGATGAGGTAATTCCACCGACACCATTTAGTGTGCCCAACCCAGTCCCTATTGTACCTTTTCCGACAAATTTACCCAATACTACTTCTAGTGGCAAGCAACCAAAGAGGAAACGCAATTCTCGCTCTGCTTATTTCCGTAAAAAAGCGAAAATTGCTGTTCCCAAAGATCTGCCTCTGACTAACATCACAGCACCTAATGCTGGTGTAGAGCATGCTCTCAATGCACAGCCATCTAGAGAGGGACAGGAAAAGGTTCCATCCATTCCCTTCCTTAATACCCCAGCTGGTGAGGACCCTGAAGTAGATGGGTTAACCAAAAATAACAAAGAATTTATAGAGGTGGTTTGGGAGACTCTTAAAAAACTTTTGTCACCCCTAGATTTAAGACTATCAAGGATAGAAAATAACTTGTTAGAAATGGAGAAGAGCATTATTGCTCTGGCCACTCTTGGGTTGAAAAGTCTTGAAAACCAGGGCATTATTGTTGCTGACCCAATGCCACAACCCACTGCACCCCAAACCATCCAAACCACCTCTTCGGTTCCACCCACAGTAAAACCCGTCCCTAAACCAAGGACCGTTACGGTTACGGTGGAGCAAGCTCGTGATAAACCAAAGGCCCCTCCACGGGGCTCTTTGCGTCACCAGCAAAATACCAAACACGATATACCCAACAGGTCGATTCCTAGTGAAACCCAAGTCCCCCCAGCTAAAGACAACTTTAGGGGTGGCTATATTGATCTTCCCCCAGAGGCAAACGACTATGTGGTTGTCCTGACGGGTGTTCCCATGATAGGTAATGGCCAATTCGAAAACCACTGGTCGCTGAAAAATAAAATAATGCACTGGTTAAATGTAAACAGACCAATCCCCAATGGCCGAAGAAGTCGCGTACTGATGGTTCGCAGAACTCCCTGGGTAGGTCCAACCCTGAAATCCAGTCCGGGGGACTGCGTAGTAGTGACCTTCGAAGATCCCCATACGGTGCATCACATTTGCTCTTGGCCCAGTAACGATGACTCCCTAGTTATACCTAAACCACTATCCTTTTTTTATCCTCCTCGACCAAGCCGAAATCAGGGGGATAACTGGACATTGGTTCAACAACATCCATGGCTGAATAAGTCCCGGGGCCAGAAGGAGACGCTCCTACATTGGAACGGTCTCTCTACTTATAACAGATACGGGAGCCTAGAGGAGGTGGATTGACTCCCTGCGCAATCAGCCAAGCAACCCCGAAGGGAAATCTTACCATCGCAGCGGCACCATCCCAATGATCGTACTGGTCCTGAGTTCGTAACAAATGAAGTGGGACGACCAAACAGCCCATGGTATGAAGGGGAGCCATCCACACTTGACACAACAAAAAATCTTGGCAGGGAAGATTGGCCGCCCCTACCCTACATGTACCACTCTGCAGCTACCTCTATCGAACCATCTGGCCCCACCTGTTCTGGCTGCTATGTGACCCCTAATCAGCAAATTGAGCCACCTGTGAGGTCTCCTAAACTTGAGGCTATGACTATTTCTTCTATGCCCATTGTTTCTACAAAGGTTTCTCCACCCGCTGACTTTGTTCTAAAAATCTTAAGTTGGAATGTGGCTGGTCTCGGTCGCAACTTTGATATCCCCGAATGGCATGATTTTCTGGAACCCTATCACATCTGTCTTTTCCAGGAAACCTGGTGCCTGGAGCCAAGACACCGAGTGGGATTTTCTACCTTTTTTATCCCCGCTGCCCAGGAACAAGGATCTAAAGGTCGCCCTTCAGGCGGCCTTATTATATGGATTAATATTGCACTGGGCTTTAGAGTAATAGAAAGAAATACCCAGTCACCTGATCTCCAGTGGCTAACGATAACCCACAAAGGGGGAAGAAGCTTGGAAGTTTTCAATATTTACCTGAGGGGTGCTAAAGGCGGTGCATCCCATCTACCTGCTACAGGCCTAAACCACAATCTGGCCGCCTGCAGTGCGGACTCATATGTAATGATTGCAGGCGACTTTAATTGCTGTTTTGAACCTCTGGCCAGAGAAGATATCTTGGACACTTTCGAGGAGGACACCAGGAGAGGCATTCCTATTCTGAGCCTTGACCCGATCCCTAAATGGTCGCAAAACGCAATAGAGATCAATGCTCTTTGTATGGAGCATAATTTGCGAGCGACAAACGGGCGATCCAAATCTGACCAAACTGGTGCTCACACCTATAACAGACTAGGCCATACATCAAGGATTGATTTCGTCATGTTTAACTATAACCTCTGGCAATACCATCAAGACATGGAGGTCATAGTGTCGGGTGATAGCGATCATAACCCTTTATCGCTAACTATTTCATCTCCTTGGCAGGCCGTAAACCCAGGCCCTCCCGGCCATAAGTGGAAATCTTCCCATGAACTAGCCCCCACAAACTGTAGCAGGCGCCTGAAGTGGGCAAAAGTCTCAGCCGATGAAACAAGGATGGCCCAAGCCGGGACTATTTTGGAAGGAGTGGAGTTACGGATGGACACCTCAAGGCCAACTGATAATAAGATTCTACCCCTATTCACTGAGACTGTATTGGCACTGAGTAACTTATTCACTGTTCCCCAATCTACTCGTAGGGGTCCCTCGAAACAAACAGATAAGTGGTATACAGCTAAATGTCGTGCAGCTAAGAGGGAACTTGTTGTGACATTAAAGTCCAAAGACGCAGCTGATATTAGGGCTGCTAGGAAAATTTATAAAAAAAACCCTATTTGAAGCCAAGCAGGATTACGATTCTAATTTTTGGGGAGATCTTGTAGAGGCAAGCGTTAGGAAGGATGCCAAGAGGTTCTGGGACTTATTAAGATCTAGGGAAAAGCCCATTGACCAGCAGCTAACTTGTAACATCCCAGGGGGCGTATGGTTTAACCACTTTTTGAAATTATACTCTGCTCCCCCAGGCCCATCCCAGTTAGCAGGCCCATCCCAGTCAGCTTGCCAACCCATGAGTTTACTGTCTAACCCTATTACTGATCCCCGGTGCCATGACGGTTTATTTACCAGCTTGGAAGTCGAGAGAGCAATCCAATGTATTGTCCCGAACAAAGCGGCAGGTCCTGATGGGATCCCAGGAGACCTAATTAAGAATTACCCATCTTCCTGGAGTAGACTAATTGCCTCCCTTCTGAATGAAGTATTATCGGGTGGAGTCTTTCCTGACTCCTGGAGGGGCGCTGAAGTCGTACCTATTTTTAAAAAAGGTACTAGGGACGACCCAGCGAACTACCGGCCAATTAGTTTATTGGACTCTTCCCAAAAGGTAGCAGGAAAGGTGGTATTGGGCAGGATCATCCAGTGGGCCAATGAAAATCATATCCTGTCAGATCTTCAAGCGGGTTTCAGAACAGGAACAGGTACAATCGAGCAGACGTTCCGCCTTCTAATGATCTATTGGAAAGTGGTGGTGCTGGGAGGGGGCAGTCTGTATTTAGTCTTCATTGACTTGCGGACTGCGTTCGACCTAGTACCACGCGCACTTTTATGGAACGTCCTCGATGGGTTAGGCCTCCCTCCCTACCTGCTCTCGCTCCTTGTAAAATTTCACGACAGGAATTTTGCCCAAATTAGATGGGGTGCACAGGGAGAGAAAACACCTCGTATCCCCGTGGACAGGGGCGTCCGCCAAGGGTGTGTGCTTGCCCCCACTCTGTTTTCTCTTTACATTAACGGAGTGGTGGAGCATCTACTCCAGCAACCATCAGACGCACCCACCCTGGCTGGAAGGAAAATTCCAACGCTCCTGTTCGCGGACGATACCCTCCTTATCTCGAAAACACCAATGGGCATCCAATCGCTGCTCTCCAGCTTCAAGGCCTTCTGCGATGAAAGGGGTTTGGCCATAAACATAGGGAAAACTAAGTTTTTGGTTCTTAACCCGCCCAAAAAGTCTGTCTTTCCCCCGGCCCTAGATTCTGTCCCACTTGATCGCGTCAAAGAATTTGACTACCTGGGTATACGCATCAGTGACACCATGAGCTGGAAGGCACACCACCAAAAAGTGTTCTTGACTCACAAAAGGGTGGCAGGTGCCTTGCTCAAGGAACAGCGAGCCTCTTCACTAAAACCTATTCGGGCCCCCCTGGATATTTATAGGGCAAGGGTTGTGAGCGCGGCACTTTACGATGCCGAGCTGTGGAGCACTCACAGAGTTGATACTCTGGCTCATCTTGAGAGTAACTTCCACAAAGATCTAATGGGTTTGCTCCGCAGCACACCAACAATCCCACTGCTGTTAGATGCAGGTACCCGGGCTATTTGCGATCAAGCGAAACTACGCCCACTCCTGTTATGATCCAGAATCTGGAATGTGCAGGAACTTAGAAGTTATGCAGAAGCCTTGAATGACATTATGTCACTACCGGGCTCACATAAAATCATCTGTCTCAGGGAAGTCAAAAAGTTGCTGCACAAACTAGGACTAGGAGAGGCTTGGGCTAACAAATCTGCACCCCCGAAACAACAGCTAAAGAAGGCTTATTGGGCATGGGTAGACAATGAGAGGGTTTGTAGTACAAACCATTGCAAATCTGTAATCCTGTTTTTGTCGGTCAAAGAGTTACCCTTAAGGGAATCTTACCTGGATACTATCCAGAGCTCATGGGACAGATCACTGTACATCAAGTTTAGGGTGGGGGTGCTTCCATTATGTGAGTTTACGTCCACTTGGAGACCGCCGGCCCAAACTGTACCTTACTGCCCTTTTTGTGACCTAAGGGTAGAGTCTGTGCCCCACATGTTGTTTGAGTGTAGTGTCTATGCAGCCCCGAGACGTAGGTGGTTGAAGCCCCTTTGCAGGTGTTTGGGAACTCGTTCTCATTTAGAAGCGCAGCGTATCTTACGTACAGATGCTAGACCCTTCTTTTCCACCTGCATGGCAACATTTTTGGGCTGGGCCTGGCGTCTTAGAGCTGCAAGAAAACTGTTAATCCAGTGATCGAGCTTTTACACCCAATATGCTGTTATGTAGATTAAATGTACTTACGCTGATGATTGCTGTTTTAAAAATGTTTTTTAAGATGTATGAAATGCTTTTATGATATGATTTTATCGAATAAAGCTATTACTACTACTACTACTCTTGGGGGATGAAGTATAGGGGTGAGTGTGCCTGTAAACTCCGCTCCGCATGGAGGGCGGAGTGGCAAAACCTCGCTGGTGGAGCAGAGTTGACGACCCACTCCTACTATGGGTCCTGAACAGCTGGGTGAAGTAGTTTCCCTTCATCATTCAACTCTCAGTGATAGCGCACGTCGAGCAGTCCATTGCTTTTTGGGAGTGGGTACATGAAAGGCATACAGAGCCATACGCCTCAAAGAACAAGCATTAATCCCAATAAACTGATTTTGCAGTCAAATTCTCCCTTTTGTGACATAAGCAGTATTTAATATTGTAAGAAATTGGAGTATTAGTTGAGTGGGGTGAGAACCCATGTCACATATTAATCACAGTCTTTCTCAGGATGAACTACTAAAGTCACTAGATAAATCTGTGCTTATCACTCTGGTGTTGTGGTACCAAGCAGTCAAGCTTAACTTAGAGGCAATGTGTAAAGTATTTATGCAGCACTTAAATGGCAATAACGTGAAAATACAAAATAAAAACATCCAAACCCAATTTAGAAAATTAGAGAATATTTTAATAAATATATGACACAAAAACTACAAAAATCCAATAAGTAGAACTGGAGATATGATTTTTTTGAGTTTGAATTCATAAAGGTGCCAATAAGCACAAATTGCCAACTGCGGTTATTCGGTCGAACTAGATGGGGTGAAAGTCAAATGTTAAGGCTGATCACAATGTAGCATTTGCTAGATACAGGGACAAGGATCATCCTGGAGGAAAGTTTACCTTCAGACTTTTATGGCGAAAAAGTAATCGGAGATGGTTTCTCAGCAGGGAAAGCTGCAAGCTAGATCCCAAGCAGGGCTTCTCACCGGCAGATTGCTGAAGTGTGGCGCTCCGGTGTGGTTGTTGAGGATTACGGGAAGCCTCAGAGTGGCCAATATCTATAGTCTGTGCTCATGAATGACTCAACGTCAATCGGCTTCGACTCAACTTCAGTCTTGTTGAAGCCCTCTGCATTCAGACTTTTCTGGAACTCAGATCTCTTTTAGTGGTCCAAACCAGGCAGCTGAGGCCAACTGGCTGCTTTTTTAACTGCGATCCCAGTCTCCCTTCATTTTCCAGGCAGAAAGTTTGCAAAAAGTTTCTAAGTCTCGGATCTTGCAGTTTGTGGATAGGATGGGTACACCAAGGGTCCAGGGTTTGGGAGGCACCACCTTGGCTTAGGACTCATGTCAAGGCAGGAGTCCACCTCCCCACACCAGTAGCTCCTTGTCCACTGTCTGGGAGCAATACACATTCACTTACAGTAAGTATTTAAGTAAGTAAGTAATCTTTATTTAGCATAGTTACTTAAAACCATTGCAGTGTAAAAATGATTTAAGAACAGAAAGGTAAAAACGACAGTTTTAAAAGACTCAAAAATTTAAAATTTAAAATGTTCACATTTCCTTATGACCGATGTGCTTGTAATTGGACTTAATATTTGTAAGTTATTGCTCAGTGTCCTCATGAGCTCATAAGGTCAGTGAAACAGTCAGCGAAGTGATGTCAAGTCGGTTGGATTGGGGCAGTTATGGATTGAGTTTTTTGGCATCTTTTTCCCAACTGCCTTCAGGAATTTTACAAAGCTGCAGTTCAAGCCAGGGTCATTAGGATGAAAACATGCAAGGACCGCCGCCCTTCTAGTGCGGATCCCTTGCCGATTGAAGTGATGTTTTAGCCAGCGTTTCCGTTCGTCTCGTAGTTTTTCACAAGTGCATATCAAATGCAGCATGTCCTCCTGTGCCAAGACGCATAGCCGACAGAGGGGGTCAGCTTTGATTTTGAGCCAGCGTGGGAGGTTTTGAGTACAAGGTAGCAGGCCCAACCTGTGCCTTAGAAAGCACATCTTGACACTTTTGGAATAACCCTCGGCCAGATAGCGCTGTTGTGCTTTAGTTGTGTACGAATTCAGAGTCAACCAGCCGTGTGTTCTCTTCGAGAGGGTTTCCTTGTCTTGCAACCATGATTGTAATTTGATTGATTTTTTTACCAGTTTTTTAAAATTTGTATGACTTGTTGGAGTGTTCCAGAGCTGTTCTAGACCTGTATTCGTCAGGCTGCCCGTGAGGTACTTAGCTGCTGCTGAGGAAGGATGCTGTTCTAACTCCTTCCACAGGTGTTCATTCAGGGTTCCTTGTTTTGATTTCCTCACTTTGTCCCAGGCTATCGCGTAGGCTCCCTGCCTTGCCAGGAGTTGTTGGTCGATGCCAAATTCGAGCCTGATTTGAGTGGGTGAGGCTTGCTTGGGTAGACTGAAAATAGTTCTGTAAGCTGCTGTTATAGTATTATCAAGGATCTTAGCATCCCTTCCTCTAAGTGCCTCACTCCCGTAAGTAATTGTTGGAAGAAGTTTAGCACAAATTACTTGCGTCAGGGGTAACAGGGATGGGCCGGAGAGTTTGTGATTTAACGCCTTCAACGAAATCGCTAACGAAAGACCTTTCCCTCGTATGCTTGATCTCTGAACCGAGAACTGCCCACTGTTATCGATCTTCACTCCTAGGTATTTGTATGTTGGAGTTTCTTCGATTCTTGTTGTGTTCCAATGCCATGATGTTGGTTTCCTTTTTTTCCTGCTAATGGTCATTGTTTGGGTTTTCCCCAGATTTATTGTAAGATCGTTCTTACTTGAGTACCTTTGTGTTGCGTCTAAAAGATGTTGAAGTCCTACCTTAGTGTGGCTTAATAAGACGATATCGTCTGCGTATAGTAGACAAGGTAGCTGGAGCCCTCCTAGTTTAGGGGCGTGGGAATTGCAGCCATTTAGTATTGGGACAAGGTCACCTAGGAATAGGTTAAAAAGCATGGGGGCCAGGACGCAGCCTTGCTTTAGGCCCTTATTGGTCTGTATGGGCCTTGACAAGGCGGATCCATCCCCTATTTTTATCTGTACCCAGGTCTCTGTGGGCAGGTTGATGAGCAGATCCAGCAGGGGTCTCGAGATCCCCCAGTCGTTCAGTTTAGACCACAAAAGCTTCCGATTTACGTTATCGAAAGCGGCCTTGTAGTCGATGCACTTACAGGGGAAACATCAGAGGTCAATTGACAGATAGATACTTGCAGAAAGGCCTTTTGGGATTAAGCAGGAAAATGGCAGCTTTCTAAAAGTGTAATTTCCCAATTCAAGCTGACCATTAAGTTGGATTTTTGTAATTACAAATAAAATGAGTCCCTAACTATTTTCTAGCTACTCTCAAACTGAAGTTAACACTTATTAAATGTAAAAGTAAATGAAATAGGTGTACACCAATGTTGGTTTATGGGAAAGCCAGCCTTGCCACTGTGAACAACGACTTTTGAGGTTTTTCACTACCCGGACATGTAAAACTTTAAATATACATCACACATGCAGCCTGCCCCATGAACATTTGGGGCCTAATTTAGTGGTGACTTATAAGTATTAGAGAGGAAGATTTAGGCCAGCTAAAAGGTTTATCTCCTCTTCCAGATGACGTGGGACCCCCAACAGCTTCCAGACATCCTGTAGCTGTGTTGTCTCCTCCGCAGATTCCTTGGTTTCTGTATGAAATTACAGCAAACTGTGGTATCTATGGCTGGTCTTTCTGTGTAGATCTTTTGGCAGTGGCCCTCTGGGCATGATGTTTCAGGGGGATAGGCCTGGTGCCCTGGTGCCCCGCACCTTTCATAGGGAGGGTACATTTATTGTGGCAATCAGGTGCATACCAACTTTAAAATGTTTGGAAGGGAGGGTTATCAGGGGTAAAGTACACAGAATGGTATGGCCAATAGAAAAACAGGTTCAGCAGTAGATGGCAAACATCTGGGCTTATCCTGAAGAAAGGGTAAATAAAAAAAAAATATATGTGCACACAAAGTATTTACACAGCACACATAATAATATTGACAGTTTCTTACGGTCAGCATGCTTGCGTCATCCTGGGAAGTGCCCCGAGTTCCTCATTCCCTTCTAATCGAGTTAGATAATCCCCACTTGCTAATGGCGGCTTTCAGATGTGGTCCATACTAGTTAACATGCAACAAAGTCTCGTTCCGGCCTTAAACGTCAATAAATCAGTGACAATTACTAAGTGTTGGTAACTCCCAGGTAGGCTAAATGGCCTAGCAAAGGCCCTACGCAACCAAGGGCAACCCGTGAGTTCAGGGTGGATGGGATGCTTCTTCTCGTGCTTCCCCCCTCAACGCTGGAGGGTAATGACATCTTGTGGTCTCTTCCAAATGACGTTGGACAGCCACAGTCTCAGATGGCCTGTAGTGGTGTTGGATGTCTCCTCCTCAGCTTCCTTGGCTTTTGGTAAGGGTTACAAAAAATGGTGGTCTCTAGGGCAGGTCATTCTGTGTAGATCCTTTGACAGGGTACCTCTTGGCATGATGTTCCAAGATGATAGCCCTGATCTTCGTGGTTGTACCATATACTAGAAGCTTATACATAAATGTAATGTGGTAATCAAGTGTATTCCAACTTTAACATTTTTAAAAGGGAACGTTAGCAGGGATAAAGGGAACAGAGCCATAATGACCAATAGAAGAACAAGTTCAGCAACTGAAGGCAAAAATTTGAATTTTGAATTTTTGAATTTAAAAATACTTATAGAGCGCACGTACACTGAGTCAGTTTCATGGCGCTGGTGAGGTCCCTGAGTGAGAGCAAATAGGAGAGCTAGGTACCAAAGGCCTGCTGGAATAATAACGTTTTTAGTGACCTCCGAAACTCCATGTAGGAGGAAGAGAGTCTTAAAGGTAGGGGGAGGTCATTCCACAAGGTGGGTGCAAGTACGGCAAACTTCTGCCCCCCTGCCCGCTTCTTTTTGAACCGGGGCGTAGTTAGTAAGGCTAGGCTAGAGGAGCGGAGGTCCCTGGAGGGGACATAGGGAGAGATTGCCGAGTTGATAAAGGCAGGGGCTGTGCCCGCTCTTGCTTGAAAAGTCAAGCACCCTAACTTGAACCTGGCTCGTTGTTTTATGGGGAGCCAGTGTAAGCTCCTAAGCAAAGGGGTCGAATGATGGGACCTAGACAGGCCAAAGACCAGGCGGGCAGCCTGGTTTTGTACTAACTGTAGGCGCTGCAAAGCATAAGCAGAAGCTCCGTTATAGATGATGTTGCCATAGTCAATCTTTGACAGGACCATGGCCATCAGGATCAGCTTTAGTGCAGAGGTGGAAAAGAATCTGTCAACTTTCCGAATAACTCGTAGTGTCAAGAAACAAGAAGAGACCACCGAGTTGATGTGTGAGTGGAGAGTTAATTGGTTATTAAGCATAATCCCAAGGGTTTTAACTGAACAAGAAGGGAGAGGAGGGGGTCCAAGTGAAGGGGGCCAAAAAGAAGGGGACATGGGGTTGGCAGCACCGCCCGTCGCCACAAGTTCTGTTTTATCCGGATTAAGTTTTAACTTAAAATCTGGGGTGACCCTGCAGAAAGAGTCATACTGGGCAGTGCCCCAGAGTTCCCCCTTCCCTTCTAATGCAGTTGGGTATTCCCCATTCCATAATGAGGACAGCTTTCAGATATGGCCCATACTAGTTAACATGCAACTAAGTCTTGTTCTGGCATAACACGTCAATTGTGGAGTGACAAGTGCTAAATTCAGGTAAGTCCCAGGAAGGCTAAATGCCCTAGCAAACGCCTTACCCGACCAAGGATAACCAACAGGTTCAGGGAGGAGGAGATGCATCTTCTTGTGCTCCGGCTTCTCAATAATGGAGGGACATGACGTCTTGGGGTCTCTTCCAGATTATGTAGGGCTGCCACAGTCTCCAGTCAGCCTGCGATGGTGTTAGACATCTCCTCCGCAGCTTCCTTGGCTTACGGTAAGGGTACAACTAACAGTGGTCTCAAGGGCTGGTCTGTCCATGTAGATCTTTTACCAGGGTTCCTCTTGGCATGATGTTTCAGGGACATGGCCGATCTTTGTGGTTTCACCTCCTGACTTGTAGGGGGTAGTACCATATATCAGGGATTTATACATTAATTTAACGTGGCAATCAGGTGTATAATCTGTGTGGGCGGATCTCACAGTTTTAATCCGCAGAATTATGCGGAGTCACATCAAAGATATGTGAGATTCTGCAGAATTCCACCCACCCATGTCACCAGTGGCACACTGAATGCCAAGGCTGCACAGTTTTGAAAAACACTTCACACCTCTTTATCGAAGCCTGGGCTGTTTAAACAGCAAAGCAAAACAAGCTGTTTCGCTTACATACAAAAGTACAAAGGCAGCGAGTCTCAAACTAATTTGCACACTCCACAAACTTCAGAAAACAACTGTGTGTAATGCTCATGAAAAGACAGCAAATGTTAAATAGAGACTAGACATTCCAGCTGATAGTTAAAATATTTATGACTGCGTGAGCCAGCTTTTTTCTTGGTCGCCGGATGTACGAAATGTAGGAAACCCCTTGTATTATGTGGACATGTATGTGCTTTATAACATGCACAATTTGGGCTTTGCACTATGCAGCTAATTGTATCCATGAATACACAAGTATACATTAAGTGCACATGGACTTTACAGTTCTCAAACCTAAATCCCAGTGAAACTGAGCTAATTTTCTTCTCTGCCTATTCTCTCAGTACTATACCTTCCCTGTCTCTTTTCATCCTAATACTATCTAATACTCTACAATTGCACACAGACTGGGTTTTCAGTTTAACTCTTCTGTGCTCTTTTGCACCTTAAATAACCTTAATTGTCAAAGAAAGCCAGCTTCACCTCCTGAACGATCACAAAGTAATACAAGAGATTTCTTGTTCATCCTGCGGCAATCGAGAATGGTAACAAAGTAGAGATTCCATAGTGTGTGCTCTTTCTATTCCTTTAAACCTTTTTTTTCAAAATCAACAATCACCTTTGGTTTTTTTAAGTATATATCAGAAAATATCAAGATATGGCTACTAACATTTCGTATAATACTACGAACCAGTTACTATGAAACATTTTATTACCTTAAAACCATTTCCTTACCAACATAATTTCAATCCACTTTATAAAATTTCTATGAACTGTAATGAATCTATAGTGGAGAATGCCCAATTTTGCACTAGTATACTTATTTTCAGTTCCTTCAATAAGAATACAAAGAATGAGTCAATTTTTGTAATAGTGGGCTCGATTCACAGAACTAACTTAAGCAAAATCCTAAACTTACTACCATTTACTCATTTTAGTATTCACAGAAGGCACTTACTCATTTTCGTATTCACAGAAGGCACTTACTCATCAATGAGTAAGTGCCTTCTGTGAATACCAAAATGAGTAAGGGGAGTCCCAAAACATGTTTACCCCATGTTAATTTCCATAGGGACCTTTAGACACGGCTACAGCCCGAACAGCTGAATGGAATTACACCAAACTTGGCAAAATGGTAGGGCCTGGTATGCAGATGTGCCTTTGCTATGTTTGGTGAAAATCCCTCCAGTAGTTCTTGAGAAAATTGAATTTGAAATTTTTCAAAGGGCATTTTCTATGGGACCTTTAGACACGGCTAAAGCCCGAACGGCTGAACTGAATTACACCAAACTTGACAAAATGGTAGGGACAGGTATGCAGTAGTGCCTTCTCTATATTTGGTGAAAATCCCTCCAGAAAATTGAATGTGAGCAAATTATATATCTATATGCGCTCACCGTACGCGTACCGTACGCGTACGGTATGCGTACCGTACGCGTACGTGCGCGTACCCTTACGTGCGCGAGCGAGTTTCTGATTGTCTGGCAGTCGACTGTCAACATTCCAAACTGTCCAAACCAGGAAGTGTTGGCCACCATCTTGTTTTTCAGGAGAACTGAGGCACAAGAGAGCCCAAAATAAGAGTGGAAAACACGAAAAGGGGGCAGGGTAGAGACCCCCCACCCCTCTAGCCCTTCTCAGGGGGTCCCAAAAGGACCCCCAAGGGCAAAAAAACAACAAACAAAAAAAAATCGCGGGGTACTTGGTGGTCCTTTTGGGACCCCCTGAGAAGGGCTAGGGGGTCAGGGGGTCTCAACCCCGCCCCCTTTTTGCATTTTCCACTCTTGTTTTGTGCTCTCTTGTGCCTCACTTCTCCTGAGAAACAAGATGGCTGCTCAGGTGGTCCCAGAAGGATAATAACATATATAAACGTTATCCGCTAATAGAATTAGCATTTACAAAACCTTTGAAATTTATAGAAAAAAAATATAGGTTTCACGCCTGATATAGTTAGGAATTAGCATTTAAAAAACCTTGCATGGGGCGTGGCCAAGATGGCGGGCTAAGCGGACATGGTTTCCCTCGGCTCCCCGGCCCAAGCCCGAAACCAGCCTTTTCACAGCGGTGGTGACCCCCTAAAACCGGCGATTTTCTGCTCCTGCGGTGTGGGCAAGTGGCCACTAGCAACGAGACCGTCCGCCCGGACCTGCGGGAGTGGACGCAGTAGCCCGCGTTCCGACCCGGAGCGGGAGACAGCCGCTGACGAGGCAGGCTCTGGAGGCGGAGCGGCCCGGTGGGAGCAGCGGAGCGGCTTTCAGTGGACACGGACGGGTTGGTGGTGAGCCCCATGAGACGCGGTCGGATTCCGCCGGCGGCCGGTGCCACGCAATTCCCCTGAGGCGGCGGAGGCGGCAAGAAGCGGTGGCCGTCCGACTCCCAACCGACGGGCTGATCCAATTGAGGCCCCGGTTTCGGGCCTAGGCGGACCGCGATGGGGCCTCGCAGAAAGGCGCAGCAGCGGCACTGGGCCGGTGTGGGTGAGACCCAGCGAGTAAAGGCACTGACCCCGAGGAAGTGGAGGTCTTCTACACTGTGCCTGGAGCCTACATCACAGCGAGGCCGGGACTGGGCCGCTACCAGGGGTGAGTCCACGCGCCCCTGGGGAGAGTGCGGCGCCGATAATCGGGGGCGCCGGACCCGGAGCGGGAGCGAAGCTGCAGGGAGCCCGGGGGTGAGCGGCTGGGCCCCCGTCGTGGGCGCTGCACCTGTGGGCCGGACCCGTGGATTAGAGACCCTGTCTGAGCACTGAGAAACCGCAATCAAGGCCCCGGCTTTGGGCCTAGGTGGCTGGACACGAGCTCGCAGAGCCGGGTTGAGCTCCTGCACACTAGCGAGCGAGAGACTGGCCTGAAGGGCAGAGGCCCCGAGATTGGGAGCGGCGACAGGGGGGCCCAGACCTCCGAGACGGTGAGTGGCCTGGGGCCCGGGCCCGCGGCGGCAGCGGACCGGACGGGACGTAGGGAGAACGGCACGCCCGGGAGCGCGGGACGCAGGGTCCACCGCCTGCGTGCCTCCCGACCGCCCAGGCAAAACTGGCGGAGAGACACTATGCCCCAGAGGAAGATTCGGTGTTCATGGGGAGACGTGCCGGTGGGGCGCACTGCAGATTCGCAAGGAAGCCCAAACTGAGGTGAGGACTGGGCCACATATCTCGGGGGGCAAGGGGATCGGGGCCCCGGCGGGAGGTGTGAAGGGCATCTGTCGGGACCGGGCCGGGATTGTGGAGGCAGGTGGGGACGGGTGACGGCAGGCCCCACAGGCAGGAGCCGGAGTGGAGGGGACCACAAAGTTGGTCTGAAGGCCACAGAGGTACCGCCGGTGGACGGGAGTCACTCGCTGGCAGACGGGAGCAGGCACCCCACTGGGCACAGGAGGGACACAGGCCCTGCACCAGGGAGCAGCATGGCCAACTGGAGCCGCAGAGCTAACCGCACCATCACAGACATGCTCAACAAACCTACATCCAAGGGAGGGAAGGCCCAGACACCCCCCTCTACCCCGGCCTACTCAGAGGTGCAAATGTAGAAAAAGAAGGGAGGCCTCCTTTGTATAGTGATAAGGGACAAGGAGAACTAGGTTGGAAGAACAAGGAAAGTCCCTGAACCAATTGGCCTGAATGGAACCCGAATATAGTTCTCATATACCGCAGAATACCACAGAATACCAGGCTATACCTTCAAATATGTACCCTTTAAAATGTCAACAAGTTAATAAACATGAATAAGAACCTTAGATATTATGTTTGTTATAAAAAGTATACAATTTATTATAATTTACAAAGGTTAAAAACATTTTTATGCACAGATAAAAAAACAATGAAACATCACAATTTGGTTAAAAACAAATAATTGCAAGGGGTCACAGTTTGTTTTCGTTGTCGACGCTGCGTTTCGGTGAATCAGTGATTGTAGCAGGGTTTCCGTTCTCCCACAGAACTGTGCATAGAGATCTAGAACCTCAGTGAGTTAGGATGATCCAAAACTCATCTCAGTGTCAGAAATCCCCTTACCTAGCTAGCTACAGTGTCTCATGGATCATTATGGAATGATCCATGTCTTAGACAAACCAGAACATGATCTTTAGAATACCTCAGGAATCGTGGAACACATGAACACTCTTTCGTTATATAATCATTTCAAACCAAAACTGAGAGTCAAAGAACACAAGTGCAAGTTTGTAATATTTATTATTCAATGCAAAGTTCTCAAATGCAGTATCTTGTATAATACCAAAATGCAGATTATAAAAATCAGAGTCAGCAGCATAGTCACTAATCCATAGTAAGCAAAAGGTGCTAGCATGTTATAATGCAAAACCTATAGAAATCTATATCACCTATATTTCGCGCACCCTATCTAGCATATTATTTTATATCTAAGAAGGTCTCATTCGGGCTTTAGCAGGGCGGCCCCATACCTCTCAATGTCAGTAGGAGCAGTTCACATCAACAGCTACCAGCTCTCTTCATGCGCAGCACCAAGTGTCTACGTTCATTCCGTGTAACTCTATCTTAAACCCGCGTAGAGCCCAAAATGTTGGCATCAACATTATTTGTGTTATGTCTAATGTGGTGCGAGGATCAGGCCTCCCAGCAACCTTGTGTTAGGTTAATCTTAGAGTGTGCAGCTCTCAGTGTGCAGACAGTTGTACCAAGTGTACCAGGCAAAGCTGATAGCATAGAAATAACATATTATTCTCAAATAAACCACCTCATCGCTTCTAGGGTGAAAGCTACAACAACAAGTATGTGTCGTGTGCAAAACTGAAGCCGAAGGCAAACCGGCTGTTTAAACATGTTATACACTCATGCTAACTTAACGCAATATATGTAATGAAGTATCCATATGACATCACAATTTGGTTAAAAACAAATAATTGCAAGGGGTCACAGTTTGTTTTCGTTGTCGACGCTGCGTTTTGGTGAATCAGTGATAACACCTTCTTCAGGACAAACAATTCTATAAAAGAACATTACAGTTAGAAGACATCCCTTATTGTGCATAAACAACGGCATTGTCTCTATTTTTCTTTATTCTTTAAAAAAAACACACGTTTTAACCTTATGTCTGTTTTGGGACACATTTACGAAACACACTAGAAACAGTATACATGTTTTACATTGTAGTATACATGATTAGGTTCTGTAGGGTACATTTCTGGGGGCATTGTGGTATATGTGACTATATAGCTAGGTCCCATTACCTGTTGACATAAAGTCACGCATTGGGTAGCTTCTGGGAGAGAGTTGTTAAGAAGCATACCTGTGTGCGATTTCTTCAGCTTCCTCTTCTATTCAATTTAGAGGAATTTTCTCATGCAAAAACTGGTATATGTAGCTTCTGGTTCCTTAAATTCCAGTTAGCAATACCTATCAGTAAAAGGGATACCAAATATACTCATGTCGCAATGGAAGTTTCATTTTCAATTTTTACTATGGTTAACACTACTTGGTGCCCTCGTCATTGCGTATTGTTTACCTGCTTCTATTGAAAGCTCTATGTTGTAGAGGTTACCGGAGGGGGGCCACCGTGTTGTATGTAGGGACCACTGTTGGGATCAAAACAGATAGGATTGGCGATGTTATTTGTTATTGCACCATTTATTTTTCCTTTAGAAATAGGCGGGGTTTTCGCTAGTTACTCTTATCAATATTACTCACCTATACTAGGGATTGTTAATAATTTTTCTTTCTCAATTTGCAACGCGCCACTGGATGTCTTCAATTATATCCGCAGCGTGGGGTGGTTGTCCTTGACGGTTGTTCTTAAATTCAACCTGTGTCAAACACAGGTCAGGAATGTACCACAGGGTGCCGAGGGGAATAGTGTCACTGGATACCTGCAGGATCTTTTCCGAGAGGTGCTGGGGGAATCGGAGAACTTCCCCATACGCATAGACCGTGCACACAGGGTGGGCCTGCCGAGACGGGCCCCGGCTCCACCACCGGACATTCTGGCCTACCTCCCTGATTTCCCTGTAAAGGAACAGATCCTCCAGGAGGCCCGGCGGAAGCAACCTTTGCAATTTAGAGGGTTTGGCATTGCGCTGTTTCAGGACCTGTCAGCCATCACGCTGCAAAAGAGACGCGAATTCAAAGTCGTAACAACCTTCTTGCGCGAGAAAGAGGTACCATATTTCTGGGGCACCCGTTTCGGATCATTTTCAAATGGCAGGGGAAACTGCATCAACTTCGCTTCCTCAGCGACACCTGCTCCCTCTTGAACATTGACCTGCCAGATCCCTCGGACTCAGAGGATGGGTCGCCCCACGGTTCTCAGGACAGGCTGACGCAGCGCAACCAGGACTGCTGGCAGAGGGTCAGAAGACGACGCAGGCGTGGTGCGCGCCTGAAACCGGACCCTGAGACAATCGCCCAGGAACAAGCAGTGGCCGTCCAAGAAGTGGTGCGGGATACCACTGTTGCCCCGTGAACAGGATGATGGGGGTCGCCCATCACACTTTGTTT
The DNA here is from genome assembly GCF_964263255.1 of Lissotriton vulgaris. Lineage (NCBI taxonomy): Eukaryota > Metazoa > Chordata > Amphibia > Caudata > Salamandridae > Lissotriton > Lissotriton vulgaris. Next base: position 582,000,295 of record NC_141694.1, read on the forward strand.
TGATATTGGGGGGGTGGGGGGGCGAAGGGGAGCCACCACTGCCACGTTTCCCACAGAGACTCTTCTATGGACCTGTATTACCTACCAGGACCGGGACTATGGTTTGTTCTTTGGAATTTCAAATTGGGGTATTGTTGGGGGGAGGGAGTGGGGAGGGAGGACGGGAAAGGGCAGGGTGGGATTTGTGGAGTTCTCCAGTTGGGGTTCGGGTGGGACAGTCTTTTGGAGGGGTGGGAGGGGGGAAGGTAGGGGGGGAGCCTTCTTGTCCGTAGATGCTGAGATGTACCATTGATTTTTTATTTCTCCCTCTCAGGCCACCGGCCCACCCTAAACATGAGCTTGCCCCTACTCCGCGCCTAGAATGATACGTCCGCTGACTATTCTTTCCCTAAATGTCAGGGGGCTTAACAGCCCCAACAAGCGCAGGGCGATCCTCTCCTTCCTAGAGCACTCACAGGCCGACATCTGCCTCCTGCTGGAGACGCATCTGCTGTCCAAAGACCACCACAGGCTTCGGTCCCGCGCCTTCCCTGAGAAGCTCTTCTCGTCCACGTCCAAGAAAGTTGCCGGGGTGGCCATTCTGGTGGCTAGGTTCTTTAAAGGATGGGTGTTGCAGAAAGAGGTGGAAGTGAAGGGGAGGCTACTGATCCACAGCTTCCTTGTGGCAGGGCAGACGCTACTAATAGGCTCCATGTACGCACCCAATGAAGGACAAGAAAAGTACTTGCACTCCGCGCTAGAGGCGGCCACAGCCAACACGCACCAACACCTACAACTAGGGGGGGACTTAAACCTGGTGTTTCACAACGTCGCTGATCGCTCCAACCAGAGGGTGGGCCAGGTAGGGGCATTGTCAGTGGAGGGCCACGCACACCTTGCAGACCTGGGATTGGTCGATTTGTGGAGACACTTTCATCCCCACGCCACAGCCTACACTCACTACTCAGCAGCCCATAAGTCTTATGCGCAACTAGATTACCTGCTATGCTCCGCCCAACGCGCGCAAGAGGTAGAGATCCACCCCGCCTCGCTCTCTGATCACTCACCGGTTTCAGCATCCTTTCTAGTACCCGACACACCCAGCCCACAACGTCACTGGCGCTTGCGAGACGGCCTGCTGCAGAACCCCTCTTCGGTGGAGAAGATCAAGGCAGCCATCAGCCAATTCCTCACACACAATGCTAACGGCGACACTACCAAAGCTACCCAATGGGCAACTCTAAAAGCTGTCCTCCGTGGCGAGTTTATTTCACTGGCCGCGGCCAACAATAGGGAGCGCGCGCAGAAAAGGGCTGACCTCGCACAGCGCGTAAAGGAGCTGGAACAACTGCACCAACGCACCGGGGCGGCCAGGGCCTGGCGCCAGCTCTGCACAGAGCGGAAGATGCTGGCTGCACTAGATCAGGATGTTGCGGAATTCGCCGCTATACGCCTGAAACATGCCTACTATACAGGTGGGGACCGCTGCGGGAAACTGTTGGCGTGCAAACTGCGGGAACAACGGCAGCAGCGGCACATCAACGCCATCCGATCCGCTCGAGGGGGTACACTCACTGACGACGCTGCTATTGCGGCTGCATTTGGGACCTTCTATGCCGACCTGTATGAAGCAGACAGGCTGGACCTACAGCGCGGCAGCGACTACCTGGACGGGGCAACCCTTCCATCGCTGAACGAGGCGCAATCACAGTTCCTCGATAGGCCCATAGGCCTGGAGGAAGTCATTTACGCGATCTCCCGCCTCAAGCTGGGGAAATCCCCAGACCCGGATGGCTACTCCGCGGCTTTTTATAAGAAATTCTGCCAGCAAGTGGCCTGCCTACTGCGGAACCTCTTCAACACCTTCGATCAGGCCGGGGCTATCCCCCCGGAACTGCTGGAGGCGGCAATTTCGGTGATACCCAAAGTAGGCAGGGACCCCACTCGGTGCGGCTCCTACAGGCCGATATCTCTATTGAACGTAGACCTTAAGCTGTATACGGGTATCATCGCAAGCCGGTTGGCGCCATACATGCAGCAGCTGGTCGAACCCGATCAGGCCGGCTTCATCCCCCAGCGACAAACGAGCGATAACACCAGACGCGTCCTCCACCTTATCGAAGCAGGATCGTGCACGAGACCAGGCTGTATGCTTCTCACCATAGACGCCGAGAAGGCGTTCGACCTGGTGCACTGGCCCTATCTAGAACAGACGCTCCAGAGATTTGGCTTTGGGGAGACTACCCGAAATCGGATATTTAACTGCTACAGACAGCCCACCGCGACGGTCCGGGTTAATGGTCATACCTCGCCGCGTTTCCCGATAGGCAGAGGGACCAGGCAAGGCTGCCCGCTCTCTCCTCTCCTGTTTGCGCTTTACATGGAGCCACTAGCACAAAGGGTCAGACATCACCACCGCATTAGAGGCATCCCCTTTGGGGGAGACACGCACAAGATCAGCTTATATGCAGACGACATTCTGCTCTCCCTAATGGACCCTATGCAATCCCTGCGGGCGCTTCTTGTCGAACTGCACTCCTTTGCACAGGCCTCAGGTTTTAAAATTAATGTGGAAAAATCTGTGGCCCTGAATGTGTCCCTGCCCCCCGACGTGTTGGCGGATGCCAGAGCCGAGTTCGACCTGCAGTGGTCCAGCTCCACAGTGCCGTATCTGGGGGTCTTACTAGCGCCGACGGTGCGAGGTACGGCGGAAGCCAATTACGCCAGGCTTAGCACACAAATTAGCGAGACACTGCGGAAATGGAATCGCCTCACACTTTCCTGGCTCGGACGTATAGCGGCGTTCAAGATGACCCTCTTACCGCAGGTCCTCTACATCTTCCAGACCCTTCCTCTGCGCCCACCGACAGGATGGCTCCAGAAGACGCAAGCGGATCTGGCGCGCTATGTCTGGAATGGGCGTTGCCCCCGCTTTAAGCAGCGGATCGCAACTCTCCCTCTGGCCCATGGAGGCGTGGGCCTGCCAGACCTCACCCTGTACTTTCAAGCAGCGCAGCTGCGCACTCTGGTGAAATGGTACCAACTTGAGTCCAGCAAGCATTGGCTCTTTCAAGACCAAGCCGTAGCTGGCCGACCCCTCCAGGGTGTACCCTTTCTACTGCGGCATCATAGGCCACCTAACCTCTATGCATCATACAGTACGAGTACGGTGATGAAAGTGTGGGACCAAGTGGCCGTCCGGAGAGAACTCACCTCGTTTCCCTCCCCACTGACGCCAATATTCGGGAATCCCGACTTTACACCGGGCTTGGATCCACAGCTTTTTAAACCGTGGAGGACTACTCCCTGTAGGGAAGTGGGCCACATGTTCAATCTGGAGGGCATCCTCTCCTTTCAGAAGGTGAAGGAGGAGTATGGGATACAGGAAGCAGACTGACTTCCCTACTTGCAGGTCCGACACTAGGTCTTACACCCCTCCATTAAGCCGGGAGCGCAACGTTTCCTCACGCCGTACGAGAAATGACTCCTCACGTGCACGTCTGAGAAGAAATTACTCTGAGATTTATACCAACACTTGCTCCTCTCCAACATATACACCTACCACTCAGGGAAAGCTAGATGGGAGGAAGACTTGGGGAGGCAACTCACGCGTAAGGAGTGAGAAGGGATATATCACAGAGCCAGGCACTCGGCCTACCACACCGGCCTCACAGAGACCCTGACTAAAGTAGCCACATATTGGTACCATACTCCAGCGTGAATCCATCGTTGGGATCCCCAAGCAAGCGATCGCTGTTGGAGGGGATGCGGGGAGCGGGGAACACTTGAACACCTGCTATGGAGTTGTGAGCGGCTGCGACAATATTGATCCACCATCCTAGTAATCGTAGACGCGCACTTAGACACCCAGCTCTCTAGGTTCCCTGCCTATATAATCCTTGGCTTGCCAAATGCGCTGATGTATCCCCTGAAATCCATGAGAGGGAGGTTGATTGCCATCGCACTGGGAGCCGCTGTGCAGAACATTGTGGCCCGCTGGCGAGACCCACAGCCCCCCATACAACTTGGCTGGCTACATAGACTCTCGACAATCCTGGGATAGAGAAGCTGTCCCTGACAGCGGCAGGGCGAGGTGAGGAGTTTGCAGACCTCTGGCGGCCATTTTTGACTTTGCTTACTGGGGAATTCAGGGAGCTGAGCTGCCCCGAGACCTACGATTGCTGCATCTCGCAGACACTCCACTCACTGAGCCCAAGGCCAAGGCCTGCAGGCGTAGAGTCCAGATTTGAAACTGTTCGAAGACCGGCCCTTTAGGGCTGGAGGGCTGGATGGGGTTTTGCTTGGTTTACTCAGCGGACAAGAAGGGGGGTGGGGTGTAGGGGAAGGGGGGGTTGTTTGGGGTTTGGTTTTGTTGCACAGATGATTACAGCATCCGATACGCTCCATTGCCTTTTGACGCGGCCGGCCCAAATGGGTTGTAGGCGGCTTGCTGTGTTTAATGCATCTTGAATGGCACTTGTGCCCGCTATGGTCTTACTTTGCATTGTAATTGTGTGGCCGGTGCCTTCACAAGCATGGGTCGGTATTTTTGCCATGAATAAAAAGATTTAATACTAAAAACCTTGCAAATTGACTGAAAAAACCATAGGTTTCAAGCCTTATATAGTTAGGAATTAGCATTTAAAAAACCTTGCAAATTCACTTAAAAAACCATAGGTTTCAGGCCTTATATAGTTAGGAATTAGCATTTAAAAAACCTTGCAAATTCACTTTAAAAACATAGGTTTCAGGCCTTATATAGTTAGGAATTAGCATATTAAAAACCTTGCAAATTCACTTAAAAATCCATAGGTTTCAGGCCTTATATAGTTAGGAATTAGCATTTAAAAAAACATTGAAATTGCTCCTATATAGTTAGTTGTACTAACTATATTTCGCAAACCCGCAATCCACTGCTGATGATGTCACATATTACATCATTCATGACATGGTCAGTGACATCCCTGATGACATCACTGATGACATCACAAATGACTTCACTGATGACATCACTGATGACATCTCATTTGACATCACTGATCACATCACTGATGATATCATTCATGTGATAATACGATGCACCTCGTCACACTCTAATATAACCTTTGATACACCCAGTGTTAAATACAGACTACCATTCTTGAAACCATTGACACACCAATACCAGTTACTACATACGCACTCACTGATTCCTAGGTCTACACACACATTCACTCATTCACCCATAGAATCACTCATACATACAGACACTCATAAATACAACACTATCATATGCACTCATACACCTATACAGACACTCACACACTGTCACTCATCCATGGAGTTACTCACACACCTAGTCAGTCATGCAAAGAATCAATCACACTTCCATTTCCTCAACTATACAGATATACACACAACACCTTACTTATTCAAACATATACTAACACATACTTACTCTCTTATACAATCACTGATACAAGTACACAATGATCCATACAGCCACTCGCACATTCACTGATTCTCATGTATAGTCATTTATATATGCCAACTTTCACATGCACTGTGTTTTACATATGTACTTACTTGGACATGTAGCACTGAGATATCCATTCACTCACCAACACACCCATACACACAGTCAACCGCCCATATAGCTGTTTCCACATGCACTCTTGAACTCATACACCTAGTGAATCAACTGCTCACACATCTATGCACAGAGTCACACACCTCCCAGCCACCCAAGTCAAGTCAAGTCAAAGAACTTTATTTGAATGTTCATAGTAACATCCATAAAAGCACATTTCACACACACTCATTCTCCCATTCAAATATTTGGGCAACCAATCAGTAACCCATATAGCTACTCATATAGCTACTGATCAACACATGCAGCAGCTTACACAACAACAGACATACTGATGCACACATTCAGACAGTTTAGTCACTAACCCATGCATTTAGTAAGACACATTTAATCACTCACTCATACAGTCAGTCACGCACCTACTAAATTCTTCATCCAGACAATTATACATCCACTCATTCTTCAATATGTAAAACATATTTAAACTTTACAGAAATACATAGTCACTGGATGATGTAAACAGTGATGTCATCAGTGATGTCAAATGAGATGTCATCAGTGATGTCATCAGTGATGTCATTTGAGATGTCATCAGTGATGTCATCAGTGATGTCACTGACCATGTCAAGAATGATGTAATATGTGACATCATCAGCAGTGGATTGCAGGTGCGCGAAATATAGTTAGTACAACTAACTATATAGGAGCAATTTCAATGGTTTTTCAAATGCTAATTCCTAACTATATAAGGCTTGAAACCTATAGTTTTTTAAGTGAATAGATAGATAGATAGATAGATAGATAGATAGATAGATAGATAGATAGATAGATAGATAGATAGATAGATAGATAGATAGATAGATAGATAGATAGATAGATAGATAGATGTGTGTGTTTATTTATTCAATTATTATATTTAAATTTAAAATATAAAATTGAAATATTAGGTACATAATATTGTTTATTATATATGTAACTAAATATATGCATATTGATGTATATATGTGTTTTATAATTTTCTAAGCAAGTATAATTGGTATATTTATTTCAAAATCGATTATATATATTTAATTAGTATACTTACCAATGTGTTTAATGTTTAATATTTATATTTATATATTTTATTTCAAAACAATATTTTTTACAGCGATATTAATGACAATATTTTTAATTAGATATTTTTGTCATTTACATTATAAAGGTAGTCCGAAGATATTTTTTAAAACAATATTTATGTGACAATATTTAGGTATGGTTGACCAGAATCTCTTCCATGTTCAAAACCTACAGCGCCCCCTGACTTAGGGGTCGATTATAATGTCATTCAGAAAGGCTCCGAATCGGTTTCAGGTCTGCCAAATCCGATTTGGAACCCATCTTTCCGACCGGAGGCCTGATTCCGATGCAGTTAGGAAGGCCTCCTAATGGCATTTGCTCTGTCCAAGTCGGATTGGGAACGTGTCTTTCCGACTTTTGGACCCGATTATGATGCGATTAGGAAATATTGCCGACCGATTCGGTTTGGAAATGGTTTCCGACCCACTCGGAACGGGAGAGTCTGACCTACCTAGTGTGATGCATCCGGATGCAAGCATTTTGATGCATCATACTCTGTCCGTTGGACTCTCCCCATCCGATTCAGTTGGAAACCATTCCCAAACCCATTCAGTCGGAATGATTTCCTAACCGCCTTGAAATCGGGCCCTTATAGTAGATTTTTGGAGATGTCTCCAGATACTTTGGTTGAAGTGATAATAGCACCTTGTATTGCAGTATGGGGATCTATTTTTAAAATTGGCGGAATCATTGCTTGTTCAATGACGAATATTATTTTTTGTGGGAAGTAGTTGTTGGTTTGTTGTTTTAATATTGTAAGAAGTTCTATGTAGGTAGTATTTTGCTTGTAGGTGAGTAGTGAATATATGAGGGGAATGTTAGTTTCTTCATATGCGCCATGGATGGTATAGAGTTGGTAAAAAGGCTTGGTGGAAACTTTAGGGCGTGATTCCAATGCAGTTAGTAAAGTATTCCCACCTAGGGCCTGATTACGATGCGGTTAGGAAGGCCTCCTAATGGCATTTGCTTCTTCCAAATCAGATCAGGAACTTGTCTTCTCAACTGAGGGCCAGGTTAGGAACATAGGCTCCCATAGAAGTAAATCGGAGTCCAACCAAATGGTATCTGGAAGCATCCGGATGCATCATACTCGGTTGGTCCGACTCTCCCAATCCGAGTCGGTCGGAAACCATTTCCAAACCGTATCAATTGGGAAGATTTCCTCACAGCATCAGAATCGCACCTTGAATGTACCATCCATCATTAACCCTGGCCGGTAAATTTTGCACTGCTCGCGTAATTTGCGGACTTTTTGGCAATTCCGCTATCCGTGGCGTGGCGGAATTATTTCCTTGTTCGCACTTTCAAAATGCGTGTTCGCACACGGAAGTGACTTACCAGGATCCCTGCATTCGCAGACGGGTTTTCCTATCCGTTTGCGTGTGCCATGAGATCCCGCAAGAGTGTGCGATCGCGAACACGTCATTCAGACCCGCCATCGGACATCCGTGTTCACGAACAGGAAACACGCATTGCGAGCGGGAGGGATAAATGAAACAAGATGGCCGCACCAAATGGCGAACGCAATGGTCAGGTTCACAAGATATTTTCGCCCGAGCACGCACACAGCCTCCCGAACAGGTAAAGCGAATGGGCGGAAAAAGCAATTCCGCGTGCTCGCAGAATTCTGCTTAGCTCACTGAGATTTTTTACTGTTTCACAGAACTTTGTGGAACGGGCTATGCAAATTCCACCCACCCTTATCCATCATCCCTGTTTCGCAGTTTTTTAGCTTTTGAATGTTGGTGTTGGTGGCAAAGATGATAATCGTTTTTTCATGACTATTATTGTCCTAAAGAATTAATTTTTCATCTTTGCATGTGACTGTGTATTTTTGTATAATTTAATTTTCTGCAAAAGTTTGGAGGGTGGGTGGTGTTTAAGCAGTAGATCTCTTAGTTCTGGCTATTGGTCGTTTTAGAGTGGAGATGGATGGTGTCAGGAAACCTAGGGCCTCATTAGGATGGCGGTGAATCCGCATCCTCCGGGCCGGCAGAAGCCACCGCCGGCCCGGAGGATGCGGATTCACCGCCGCGGCCACATGAAACACCCACCACCAGATTAGGATGGCGGTGGGAATGTGGTGGGACCAGCGGCGAACGGCAGGTCCGTCCGCCCTGATCCGCGGGTTTTGCCGGGCTATTTGGTGGCGGTGTCTGCGAGACACCGTCAGCCAAATTAGGAAGCATGAGTAGACATGCTTTTCCGCTGCGGTTTTTCCGCCGTGGAAAAGCATGTGGACCTTTGCTTCAATAGAATAGATATAGGCAGGTGATGTTGTTTGTAGAAGAATGTATAAAGGATAGGTTACACTGGAATTTTGATGATTATGAAGATGTAACAAGAACAATTTTTGATATTTTTTTGTTTGTCTTATTATTTCAGCCCTGATGATGTCCTTTTAGGATGAAACGCGTTGGCTGACTTAAAATGTGGAGTCTGATCCAAATGATGGATTACAGCTTAGCTACTGGAAATGAGAATACAGCAGCTTGATTGAATTTCTGTTGATTTATAATGAAGAAGAAGAACTTTGCATTGAATCTACTACCTGATGACATTTTTATTAGAAGGCCTTCAATAATTGATTGTGATACAAACTGACATTTGTGGCTCCTTCTCTCTATAGTCTACTAAATGTTGGAATTCCTCAATGTGGTTACACAATTGTTCATGAACACATTTCTAAAGTAGTTTTACCAGAGTAGGGAGGTTTGTGATTGGGCGAAAATTATTCAGATCTTCAGGGTCAGCTGTCTGTTTTTTAATAATAGGCAGACCCAGACCGGACTTTAGGCAGTCCGGGATTTCACCTTGAAGGAGAGAAGCATTGATAATCTTGGACCAGAGCGGTACTAGTGATATTAACATGACTTTAAAGAGATTGGAGGGGAGGGGATCATTAAAGTGATTTCAAAGTTTCAAGGTAGAGAGAGTGTTGAAGATGGATGGGTTGTTGAGGGGTATGAATTGCCTCCAAGAGGCATTACTTTTTGGGGAGCAACAGGGAACAATGAGAGGCGGCTTGGGTAAGCGGTGGAGAAGTGTGGCTCACTGGTTAGAGCAGGCAGACCCTGAAGCAGAGGTCAGACCCGGGACCAGGGTTCAATTCCCGACGCGGCAGGGTCTTGAGCTCAAATGTCCATGGACTCGATAATTCTCGCTTCGGTGCCTGACCTAATCATGGGTTCACACTCTGCAACTCTGGGCATTAAGCTTGCTTAATCTCCACAACGGCCCCCCGCGGCGGTATGCCTGGCTTTCACCTTGGGGATGCCCTGTAGGGGCTATCTCACAGGGAGATGCCAGGACGGGTTCCCAAGGCAAGCGCGGATATACCCCTTCGGGGGTCGATTCTGGCGCTATATAAGAAACATAATAATAATAATAATAATAAGGAGGAATCAGGAGCACATGGTAGATTGATCAGGGCTGACCTTAGATCCGATTAAATTTTCATTGAATTGAGGCTGAGGGCAAAAGGTGAAAGGAGATTGGATAGGCGTGTTGTTGGCTTGTAACTTAATCAGTTTGAACAGCCTTTTGGGATGATTTTGAGCATTGTCCAGTTAGGATATGAAGAAGGCTGCTTTCGCTGATCTGATGTGCTTGTTGTAACTACTCCTTCTTAGTCTTAGATTCTTAAGGAGGTAAATAGATGGAGAGGATCTCCAGGTATGTTCTCCTGGTCTCAGGTTGCATCTATCAGCATTATACCATGGTTTGGAGTCTTTGTTGGACTTATTTTTTAGTTGAAGAGGGGCAATTCCCCCAATCCGGTTAATTTCTATCTGCTATCTCACTGATCTCCCAATCAGCGCCAGGAAACTCACGGTGTCAGTGCGCTCTAGAAATATCCCCCTAACATAACATAACATAACATTGCATTCAGGGTAGCCAGGACAGAGTTGTTGTAGGTTTCAGTGAGTTTGTGAATGTTGAACATGGAAGCAGGCAGCGCGAGGGACAGATTGTTGTGGGAAATGAGCTTGTTTACATTCGTGTTACGCAGTGATCTTTTCCAGAGTTTTTGTTTTAAAGGTTGCCCTCTTTTGAAGTTCCACCTTTTTAGGATTCGGAAGGTGATATAGTGATGATCCGATCTGTCAGATGGGTCAATAGATTCAAGCTGAATGGAGTTGGGATTGGAAATGATAAGCCTAAATTGGGTGTTGGACTGACACAGAATTGCATCAGGGTGAGGTCAGCCAGGAGTACTTGAGACTGATCACCGACAGAACATTTGGGTCATTCCAGTGAAGATTGAAGTCATTATGGAAGATCTGGGGGCTTTGAAGACCCAGGTTGGACGAGATGGTTTCCATAGTTTCTTGAAACAGAAGGAGGTTATCCCCAGGAGAATGGTATAAAATGTGTAGGTTGCATAGGGGCCTATGTTTGCTGATGGTGTCTATGCACATATATTCACATGATGAGAGAGTAGCAGAGGGTGACTGACTTGATGAGAGACTGTTGTGGTAAATACAGGCTATGCCCCCTCCCGTTTTCTTAACTCGGTCGCGTCTAATAATGTTGTAGCTAGGAGGGATTAAGTTGTCAAGGATAGAACCGGAGGAGTCATTAAGCCAAGTTTCTGTAAGGATTAGAAGGTCTAATTCTTGATGTATGGTGAAGATCAGCAAGGTCCGTAGCAAGTTTCACCGCTGATCTACAGTTTAGCAGCATGCATTTCAGGTGTGATTTGAGGTCAGTGGTATACGGCTGAGTAATGGGAAATTGCATATGTTTAGCAGTGTTTAAGGCATTAGCATTGTGTCTGGGCACTCTGTATGGTTTTGATGGAATGGATTGTATACCCGCTGCTATGACTTGCTTGTGATTAGTGTGAGAAAGTGGCTCTATATATACTGGACTAGAATGAAGTACAGTGTGTATAGAGTCCACCAACCCCAGAGGTATGACAGAGGTTATAGTCAGAACTGACCCTACTCTCCAAAGCGGTAGCTTGGTCGAGCAGTAAGGCAGTACCAGAGGACAGTGTAAAGCATTTGTTGTACACACTCAGTCAGCAAAAGTTTTCACACACTCAAGGACTGAACTCCAGGCCAATTGTTTTTATATCCACAGATATAGGTGTTTTATTTTTAGAACCAACAGTTATAAAAATATACTATTCTTGTTATGAGTTCTCTCATGTAATTACTTTGCAAAGGAGCAATAAAGTTTGTGCAACAATTAATACAGTATTGACAGTAAGCAACACAATCCTAAAACACACTATGGCATTGAGCTCAGTGGGGTTTCCACATGTAAGTACAGTTGATTACTATATAGATTACTTCAGTAGTCCCAGGACTAGATCCTAGACTCAGTCCTGGGGTCTAAGCTGAAACCAGATTAGCAAAAACGTTTTAGTTACTATAGTGAATTTTCATGAATATAAAGCACTTAGAAACTTTTCAATGGAAATCTGACAATGTTATTCAATGGGAGAAAATTCAGGTTGCAGGTAAAGTACGATCGTGTTACTTTTGTAATCCAGCACTGGTCTCCTAGGGCCAGCACTGGGGTCTTAACTCAAAACAGGTAGGTAATTGCGTTTCAGTATTTCGTGTGTATTCAAAAGTAGACACTTAAGAGAAATTTCATAGAAAAGCAGACAATGGGTTCCTATGGAGAAAATACAGATTACTAGTAACGCCGCTAGGGAATACTTTTGCGGTTTAGTACTGGGCTGAAAGGTATAGTACTGGCTTCTCCCCTGATCGCAGGTGAGTACTTCGGAATTCGGACTTTGGCTGATTTTATGTGAATATTTTCAGTTTTCCAAACTTCACACTAAGAACATTTTCGAGTCACAATGGGTCAATGTTATCCAATGGCAGGTAAGTAAATTACCGGTTTCAGGTGAGTACTTGGTTGGTGAAGTTAAGGTTCTGGGCATAGACTCAGGGCCCCCCCCCAAGGTCAGGTAAGTACAGTTAGTTCAATCCCAGTGGCACAAGGGCGGCCGGGTGCAAAGGTAGGTAGGCCCAATGATATCCAATGAGGGAAGGGGGGCCTTCGGTTGGTGGATGCTAGCTAGCTCCTGGTCACATGCTCAGGGCAAGGGGGGAAGTAGGATAGGACACAGGGGTCACAGCCAGCGGCACTCGGGCGGCTGAGTGCCAGGTGCTTTTGAGCTGTTGGGCGCTCAATGTTATCTAATGGGAAAGGTCAAAAAGGAACAAAGGCTGCAGGCTCGGGCGGAGACTCTCCAGGGGCGACCAGCACTTCGAGAGGTAAGTTGGGATCTTGGAGCACAGGTACGTGCCCCAAAGGGAGGCACAGGGGGCTGTAGGGCGCCGGGTGCAGGGGTATCTTTGGGTGTCGGAAAAGCTTACCCTCAGCTGGTCGCGGTTGGGTTGGCCCCTGGTTCTCAGTCTGCAGGCGTCGGCTGGTTCATTGAGGATGGTCTTTGGGCACTGTACTTTGGGTCCCAGTCACCGGGGGGACGTCCTCGTGGTCTTGGTTCGTTTGGGCCCGTACCAGGCTCGGCGGGTGCAGAGTGGGCTGGTCCGGAGCTTCCTGGCTGGCAACAGGGGGGTTGTTGCAGCAGAGCCTCTGCTGATGGGAGACCCAATCTTCAGGAGGGTCAAGGCAGGCAGGTCCTCTGGGTGTCCCAAGGTTGCTGTCCGCAGGAGTCGCCGGGTTTTAAGCAGGAGCAGGATCCAGGATCAACAGGCCGGTTGGGCTGGGGCCAAGTCAAATTTTGTTGTCCTGTTGTTAGCAGCTGCACGGCGGGTCTTCTTCTTCTTGATCTTCTTTCTTCTTTTTGGTATCGGAATCTGAGGAAGGTAGGTTCAGGAAGCCCTTAAATACTAAATTTAGGGGCGTTACAGGTAGGGCAAGGGCAGGGACCAATGGGTCCCTGTCCTGGGGTGAGTACACCCCCTAGCCTGCTCCTCTCCTGTGGGAGGGGGGCAGGAGCCTAGCTGGGATTGGGCAGGGCTCCCCATCTACAAGATGGCCGGAGCCCGGGGTCGTGCTTCACATCACCTCTTCCACCTGAGGGGTGGAGTTGGCAAAGGTTGGCACACCCCCCTTCCTGACGTAGTTTTTCCTGCCAGTCCTCCCGCCAGAGTGGGGGTTAGAACTGGTGGGGGCCTGTTGCTGGGTACACGAAATGGTCTGGAGAAGCTCTCAGAGGCGGCATGCCTTTGAAGCTTCCCCCTGCCCATCCTGGGGGAGGAGACCTAGCACCTCGCCTAGGATGTGCATTGTTGCAGGCCCAGGAGAGCAGGGGGCTTTCCACCCAGGGGTCCAGTAAAATGTCTGCTGTGTGGCAGGTTTGTAGGTTTGGGTAGGTTCGGGTTTTGGAGGGCATCTCTAAGATGCCCTCTGGTGCATTTTACATTAAATCTCACACTGGCATCAGTGCGGGTTTAATGTGCTGAGAAGTTTGGTACCAAACTTTACAGTCTTTAGGGTCGCCATTATGGTGCGGGGGAGTTCGTAATGACAACCTCCCAGCACCATATACTCTTAATGGAATTACTGCAATTACAGTGCCCAGGAATGGCCCTGGGTACTGTTGGGGCACAGGGCTCATGCACCTGTGCCCTCACCTCTGGCATAGGGCACCCAGCTAGAGGGGTGACTGAAGTTTGCCCGGGCAGTGGGTTCTGTGGGCATGGCACACAGGGGTGTGTGCCATGTCGACTCTTGTTTTTGTTCTGTACTTAGGCACTCAGCCTGCAAAGGCAGTGTGTGGATGCCAGGGTACAGGGTCCCTGAGGGTGGCACAATAAGTGCTGCAGCCCTCAGGGGTCTTCTCTGGTCACCATGCCCTGGGTACCTAGGGTACCATTTACTAGGGGCTGACAGATGGCCAGAGATGCCAATTGGGTCTTTTGTTTTAGGGAAGGGACACAGGCCCTGGGTACTTGGTTGGCAGGAACCCAGGGCACACTCAGTCAAAGCACATCTGCAGTTCAGAAAAAAGTGAGGGTCTTACCAATGCAAAATAGATGGCACTTTCTCACAATTAGTAGCTCACTGATGGATTAGAGGGGCAGTTCGGGTGATTTCAGTAAAGATTTGTTTGACCGGTAGAGAGGAGTTGTAGTCACGGAGGAGGGAGAGAATGCCCAGATTTTTGGATCTAATGGGTCTAGATGGGGTGTTAGGATAGGTAAAAGTCCTCCAATTCTGGATGGGCATTTTCTGCCCATGGTCTGTCGATTGCATAACAGAGGGAGTCGGTATTTTGGGGTATTGGTTGCTCATTTGCAGGACCTCCTGCAAGGTTTTATTAGAAGATAGGTCACGGGCCAGCTCAGAGGTGATGTTTATGAGTTTTTGGATGTTAGTTTTGATTATTAGAAGCTCCAGACTTATTTCCTTAAACCTACAGGCGGGTCCGGACCGGGGATCATGACTATTGGGTATTGGAGGAGGCGGGCCTTCCTCAGAGAAGTAGTTCACTAGCTGTTGGTCAGAAGGTAGCTACAAGGGGGGACCCGAGTTGGAGCGAGGGAGGAGCATGGGTGGCGGGGGAAAGATGTTAAAGGGATGGGGATTTGCAGAGGTGCAAGTTCCAATGCTATTAAGGTGGTTAGGGATGACTGCCCTTCGAGTAGAGAGTGGGTGTGGAAAAATAGAATTATCTGGGTGAGTGACAGGAGGAAGGGGAGTGAAGGAAGTGTTGTAGAGGTAATCAGGGCTAAGGTTATTTTTATGAAGGTAAATGTCCTGCCATTGGAAAGATATGTAAAGGTTGTGGGAAAGAGAACCTATTAGTGATGGTCTGTAAAGCGAAGGAAAAAGTAAGTGCGTCATGGTACGAAGACAAAATGGCCACCAGAACATTCCAGAGGTAACGTTTGACGCACCCCCACAAGGCCAAGTAAACAGCGACATCAATCAAGGCAAATTGACCCTGAGCACAGTAGATTGTTATCCATATCATCATCAGATAGTTTGTCTGCCTCATTATCATGTGAAAGTGACTAAGACAGTAGCACCATGTTGATGCTTACATCAGAGAAACGTGTACATGTTGGACTGGATGCATGTGAGAAAATATGTCAGCCAAAGAAAAGTCGACATGCAAAAGCACCAAAGTCATACATACATTGTCTGAAAATTACATTGAAAATAAATGAGTACTTGATGCCTTTCATCATCAACAGTGGAGTAGGCCTGGGCGGAGCTCACAGAGTTTCACTCCTTACCAAAAAGCTCAGTGAGATTCCGCGTGTGAGTGCGGAGTCAGTTTTGTTTCATGACATTCAGTAGTTTACAAGTCACCTTATCCAGGAATGCTGGGTTGCATACATCCAAAATCATCCTGTGTGATTCTTTGTATAGTGCCTTTGCTGTTCCAAGCCCTACTGTTCACAGTGAGCTAAGGGTGTAAAGACGTTTATAAAATAGATAACAGAAATGTATTGCGGTTCTTCATTAAAGCACAAAGCTTCGAACTGTACTGTTGCTGTTCGCGCCTCTACTGGTGTGCAGTGTATCCTTTATGCTGCTCTTGTTGCCCACACCGACACCCTGCTGCTGCCTATGCTGCCCGCCAACAGCCAAAACAACTAGGTCTAGCAGGGATCTTCTGCAGTGGTGCTTTACATCACAATCGCACCACTAAAGTGTACTCCCAGCAAAGGTCACAATAAAAAATGTGGAATTCAAGATACAAACAGTAAAATGCTAATGTGGTGCCAGTAATTCTCAACTGCAGGAATGTCACCATGAGAAACGTTGTATATTTTAATGTCTATTATTGGCAGGAACATATTACATCTCTACTGCTGCACAAGAACACTCGCTACGGACCCACAAACTAAATGGACTGGTCTGAATGGCATCAATAGAATTTGCTCATTTGCAATGCAAATGTATAGCTCCTGTAAGGAAAAATAAGTAAGCAGAGTTTTCCTCATATAAGTGAAATATAGAAGTGAAAAGTTAGCATGTGTTTATAAATCTATACTAATATAATAAAGAGAGAGCCCAAACCTTTGAGGCGGGTAATCTCAGGAACCACAGCACCAATCACAACACCCAATACAACGTTGGAAAGGGCAGTTGCAGCAGAAGGACATAGGCTATGCAGACACCCCACCATATACATTTAAAAGGAAAAAGAACCGTGCCAGCAAAGTAGTCCCTTGTGGGTGTGCCTGCTTTGTGCTGTGGGAGTGTGCTGGGGGCGTGACAAACGCTGGGGGCGTGTGGTATGTTCCGCCCTTCATGCCATGTCTCATATCGTGTGCTGTGGGCATGTGCTGGGGGCGTGTGCTGGGGCGTGGGCATGTGCAGGGCACGGGATAAGGGGAAAAAAAAGCGAGCGTTGTGCCCAATATTTCATTTTTTTTTCTTCCCAGGTTCTGTAAATTCCAGCTCCGCTTGTGCTTGCCCCGCGCTCCCAGTGATGTGCACCTGCTTTACTGTATGGAGGTTAGGCATGGTGCTATTCCCAAAGGCCGGAAGGAGCGCAAACAGGGGCCATTGTGCAGGAAATGTAATCTCGCCTTAACTTCTGGTGATGCCTGAAGCGCACACTGGAGATTTTCCACTTCTGTTGCGCACAGGCCTCGCGCCACGCACATCCTGACACAAGGCCCGCCTCCACGGAAATTGCAAGAAAGGGACTATCCCTCCCCCGGGAATATGTGATGATATTCCGCAAACCAACATCCCGCATACCATCACTCTGCAATTTTTATAACGCAGAACTATTACTCCGCAAAGACATCATTTCTAAAACTTTTACAACGCATACGACTTTATCACGCATACCATTATAACGCAAATGCATGTGTGGTAAAGTCATATACATTGTAAAAGACCATTATTAAAACATCAAATATATGTTTGTATATATGTGTATTTATAAATATATATATATATATATATATATATATATACACATTTTTAAAATGGAATTAAAACATTTATTCTTTTAAATTGCATTATTTATGTTATTTTTATTTATTATTTTATTTTATTACCCTTTACACCCTAAAAACGAATCCCACCCTGCTCCCTTTAAATACCCCTGCACCCCATAATCATAACCCACTCTTACTCCTTAAAATACCCCAACACCCTTAAACACTAAACCATCTTAACCTTATAAATATTCCCTGTATCCCAAAACCCAAACCTATCCCTAAACCCTAAAAATACCCCTGTACCCCAAAACCCAAGCCTAGCCCTGAACCCTATAAATACCCCTGTACCTCAAAACCCAAACCTACCCCTGAACCCTAAAAATACCCCTGTACCCCAAAACCCAAACCTAGTCCTGAACCCTAAAAATACGCCTGTACCCCAACACCTAATCCTACCCCTGAACCCTAAAATACCCCTTACCCCAAAACCCAAACCTAGCCCTGAACCCTTAAAATACCCCTGTACCCCAAAACCCAAACCTACCCCTAAACCCTAAAAATACCCCTGTACCCCAAAACCCAAACCCACCCCTGAACCCTAAAATACCCCTGTACCCCAAAACCCAAACCTAGCCCTGAACCCTAAAAATACCCCTGTACCCCAAACCCCAAACCTAGCCCTGAACCCTTAAAATACCCCTGTACCCCAAAACCCAAACCTACCCCTGAACCTTAAAAATACCCCTATATGCCAAAACCCAAACCTAGCCATGAACCCTAAAAATACCCCTGTACCCCAAAACCCATACCTATCCCTAAACCCTAAAACTACGACTGTACCCCATAACCCAAAACTATATCTGAACCCTTAAAATAACCAAACACCTCAAAGCATATACCTCAGTACCCCAAAATATATACCCCTATACCTATACTTACCATATCCAAACATTTTTTAAAAAACATGCTTTTACCATTCATACATTTACAACGAATTTCGTTGTAAATGTATGCGTGGTAAAAGCATATAAAATGTAATGTCATGCGTTATAATGGCATTGTGGAGTCATGGTACTTTCGTAATGAAAGTATGCAGAGTGATGGTATGCGGAAAGAAAGTTGCGGAATAATGGTTGTTTACCCTCCCCCGGTAAGTACATTGGTGGCACGGCGGCCCACATCTCCAGCAACATACTCATATTTTTTCACCACCCATTTGAAAAATGCACAGGTCTCTCTCATTGATGGCCACCATCGACATACACTTTTAGACACACCTCCCGCCACAAGTTCTAGAATTGCGAACCTTAGAGCTGGGGAGCTACGTTCGAATCTCTGCATCAGCTCAACATCCTGTGATTCCAGGCAAATCGCTTTGTCTCCCCGTGCCTACCACAAATGAATGTGTTCTTCTGTAATGTAAATTGTGCTCATGCCATGTTGTCGAGTTTGCGCTATATAATATTGGACGGAAAAATAAAGCAGGGAAACTCGAGTTCACACACTACTGAACGTGCACTCTTAAGTGCATCAGCAGTCCACTGTGAATCGGAGCGTTTCACCGTTCTGTCACAGATAAGAAATGCTATCAAAACGAAATCCTACAAAACAATATACTACTGGCCGGCAGCAATTCATACCCGGACAACGTCAGGACGGGCTGCTAGTAATATATATGTAGGAAATCTCTAGGCAAAGGATTTCAGTTTGTTAGTAGTGTCCAAACCTCAGAGCCGTGCACTCCCACCTCTCTGTGGGCAAAGCAGTGCAGGGACTCACAAGGCCGTATATTCTTTTCAATAGCATTCTTCCAATTAATGCTGAGTGCAAAAATAACAGAAACCACTATTGGGCGAAATGGGTAGAGCAAAGACCACAAACAAGCTCTTTATGTGTGGAAAAGGCAGCTTTATTGAAGACAAGTGCACCTCACAATGTAACCATGGCCTTTTTCTTACAAAAATACACCTCACTATACATTTATTTACCTACCTCACCTTCTCACCTTACTCCTAAGGTTCCCACCCTTATCCTTTACTTGTAACTATTTAAAACCCCTACTCGGTCATTGACTGTTGAACTTTAACCCTGTAACCTCTTTCCTACTTCTCTAAATATCTACCTGTCTAAGTACCTCCTATCTTAACTTCTCCTTATTGCTTGCTCCCGGAGTTACTTGTTCACAACCGTAAACTTAACCGGTAACTATGTAAAAACTAGCTATCAACCGCCTTGCACCTGCTTCAAGTGACAACCCAATGCATTCTCTTTGTCCCCCTAGCACACCTGTGGGCAACAAAATCACCTATAATCCAACACTGCCCTTAGGGAAAACACCTCCACTAAAGATATAAATTAGGGGAGGGAGGTACGGGGGGGGTTAATTTCAGTTTCCTTAGGCTAGCAGTCATGTCACCCTACACAAAATGTTAGCACAGAGCCTGAAATGCCTGGCTAAATACCTACACTCCCAACAGACCAAAACTAGCCCAAGGAGCCCAATTGGGCCCGGCCATTCATTGACCCAAAACACCCTGGGGTGCAAGTCTCCCTAGCGGTAATCTGCCCCCCCCCAAGTGCAATTGGCCCATAGGGGGAGCAGCACAGAGCAAAAACATTCTTTTTGCATGAAAAAGGCAACTTTGCTGAAGACAGTGCTCCTTACAACGTTAACCTTGGCTTTGCCTTACAAAACTACACCTCACTATACATTTATTCACCTACCTTACCTCCTCCCCTTACTCCTAAGGTTCTCACCCTTATCCTTTCCTTGCATCTATTTAAAACCCTACTAGGAATTAACTGTTGAACTTTAACCACTGTAACCTCTTACCTTCTTCTCCAAACTCTGCCTATCCAAGTCTCTCCTATCTTAACTTCCCCTTATTTCTTGCTCGTGTACTAACTTGTTCACAACCATAACCTTAACCTGTAACCATGTCAAAACTAGATACAAACCACCACTTAGAAAAGTCTCTCCTACTCTCTGACTTTTCTGCATACACCCCGGAAAATGTAGGGTACCTTCTTATGTCCAATGCCCTGTCCAGCTCCTCTTTTATCTGAATCAGATATAGTTTCATCCCGAAGCGAGACAAGTATACTCAATCTACCCTGAAGAAATCAACTGCTGCATACTTCAACGCGGGGTGCACTACTCTACCGCATCCTTCCTCCCTAGAAAATATTCTCATGTCCCTGTTGATTTTTCTCCTTGCTTTGTCAATTGTGGCAAGTCACTTTACCTCATCCACTGTCTCTTCATGATAAATTCAGTTCACATGACGAAAACACAGACCATTGCTGTCTTATCTCCAATAAATCCCTTTTCAGCTGCTTCAGTAATGCTAAGCCTTTGCATACTACCAGATCATTTCCTCCTAAATTCATAATTAAAACAATAGGCAAAGAGAATGATATTTTCTTGGTGTGCATATAATGTTCCAAAATAGTGACGTGGTGGCCAAACGGCCACCTATGTTCCACTCTTTGTCTTCCATCATCATTCCCAATGCTCCTCGTGCTGGGAGGATGTTCTGTCCCCTAGGTATGGCCCTCCCAGGTTGATGCTGCTTTCATACAGCAGATCAGAACCTTTCTCCTCCTTTGAATTACGTTCCATTTCTCGGAGTAAAGTATGAGGAGAAAGCAATTCCACAGGAATCCGCAGAGCTTCCAGGGAAAGACAAGACATACTGGGAAATACTCAAGGAAAAGCACTGACAAAACATAACAAAACCTGAGCCACTGCATTTTTCAACTGAGGAAAAAAACAGGCAGGACAAGAAAGAGAGACATTTGAAGGAGCCAATCTATGTAGCCTGGGAGGGTCTCAGAATCCTCCACCAATAAACAAATATGGAAGACTTCAAAAATAGAGTAACAATTAACGCAGGAAGCTTTATTTTGTTGACTCTTTCCAGTGATCCAATGGCATTGGAAGAAGACACCAGCCAGAGGTACAGGAGAGGAAGAAGAATTGCCCTTGATTATAAAAGGCCTTTCTTTGATTTTGGCCAACATGGGCCTATAGGGAAGGAATTAAGGGCCAGATATACTAAGAACTGTTTGCAAAATATTGGTTGCAATGTGTGGCCGGTATTTCTGCAACCAGTGTGGTAATTTGCAAACAAACCTATGTACTAATAGTTCTGTTTGTAAATTACAGATTCAGAGTGTGTCACAATTTGACCTGGCACATGAATATTAATAAGGTAACTAGCAAATTGCGACCCACTATGAATCGCAGCCACCACAGGGATGGTGGCTTGCTTGGGTCATCAGATCACCATCTTTGTGACTTTTTTTAAGTAAAGCAATCTTTATTTGGTTAAATGCAGCTTGTTTCTCTTAAAGGAAACTGCATTTAAAAAGAAAGGTTTCTTTGGTTTTCGGTTTGTTTGTTTGTTGAAGAAGATGCAGTGGTCCAGTGAACCACTACCTCTTCATAAACAGACTCGTTTTAAGCATTAACAAACGGGGAAGGGATCCCAGGAGACTCCTTCCCATTTGCAAATGCATTACCACTACACTTCTCTATTCAGTAAAGTATTCATGTTTTGCAACTGGATTCCAGTTGCAAAACGTTAATACATACCATTCAGGTGAAAAATTTGGAAGGGATGCCCTAAACCCACCCCCTTCCAAATGCCAATTCAGGATTGGGTCTCAAACCCAAGTTGTGATTCAGTAACTTAATACTGAATAGCAATTTGGTGTTGGTACATAACAAAAAACATTTTTGGGATTGCAAACGGCCTGATTCAGCCAATGAGGCTGTTTGCAACCTCAACACTCATTTTTACGTCTGTCCCTAAGAGCCCTCTTTAAATTAAGTGTTGTTGTTGTAAATCAACGGTGATTAGGTTAAGCACTAGTGGATGACATGCTTTGTTTGACCATTATCGTATCAAATGTGCCGACTCCATTTTGTATTCCATACATTGCCATGCGCTCGTCATGTGCGTTTGTTCCACCTCCTTGTTAACTACGCCTGAAGTCTGCCCGGCAACAGGCTATATTTAACCTTCCCCGCTTTCAGCATGTCCAGACATGCGCAGTAGGGTCAATAGCCGTTACTAATTAGTTCCAGATAGGAATGTGTTTACTAGTTTCTGAAGACTGTTAACTCGATTGTGCCTTCCAATATGTCCTTGTATGGTCATAAAACTGCTCTTGTCTTTTGTACCACCTTCTTTTGAGCCCCCTCATTGTGTATAAAAGGGGCCATGTGCTTTAGTTTGGTGTGCTACTCGATACAATACTGCAGGGTATTGTGTGGACTGTAGTACCACCTTTAAAGGTTAAATAAACTTTTCTTTTGTATTTTCCAGTTGTGCAGAGAAGGGCGAACCCCTTGCACTAAGTAGGCCTAGCTGAGGTTTGCTTACAACAAATTGGCGCCCGACACGTGGGGCTCATGGGCGACTCGGATGCCCGAAGGAGTGGTTGTGACGAAGGATTGAAATCTCGCTACGGACGTGTACGCATGCCAGAGGAGACCCGAGTCTTGGCATCCAAGGCATTTTTCCTTTCTTTGCGATCTGACCATCCAGGTAGTGCCAGTCCTCGACTGAGATCTCTTCAGTGGGTTTGCCGTGTAGTAGCCGTTTGGTCGAATTTAGAACTTGGCAGTGGGAATCTGGCCACCCTGTGATTGGTAAGAACCGTTGTACAGTATTTGCTGTGGGTTTTGGAAGCTTGGGATTGGCAAGGCAGTTTTAGGATATGCTTGCTGTGGCAATTTTGGTTTGGAATGACTAGTCAATGATGTGTATGTGTATGTGTATGTGTAATATATGTGTTGCAATACATATAGGCAGGTAATGAGGAGATTTTTCTCTACAATGCGATCTTGATTTGAACGGCACAACGTATTACAGATACTTTAAGTGCTACTTTGATTATTATACTGCATATTTTGCACTATTTTTGGCATGCCTGCTTTTAGCGCACTTTGTAGGTTGTGCTGCTTTTGTGGAAATAACCGGTTAAGACTTGAGGAATCGCAGCCGGCTCCCCCAGAGGGGACGCCTCATAGAGAGAAGTATCTAAAATATGGTCTTTCTTCCATAATGTACACCACATTGTTGAGGAAATACACACGAAAGGATCCTGAGTTACGTTGGCCAAAGTATGGGTCGTTTGATATGCAAAAGATTGAGTATGTGGAACAGTGTATGTTTAAGTGAAAATCTAGACAAGATATGTTTGAGAGTGTGCGAATGTGGGGGAAAGAAGTACGTGAGTGCGAGAAACGTGAGCAAGCGCTGATTGAAAAAGAGCAACAAAAGAATAGGTAGGAAAAAGCGCAAGAACTAAGGAAGGAAGAAGCGAAAGAATTGGAAGAGAGACAGGAGAAGGAGCGCTGATTACAGATATCTGGCCAATATGCTGTTCGGCAACCTCTTTATCCTGTCCTTAATAAATCGCAAGATGATTTTTCTTTGTTAGATCGTCCGCCGCCTCCGTATGCCGTTCCGTCCGCTCCATCTGGCGAAGATAAGGACTCTGGTGCAGATGGAAAAGCGAAACCAGATACTCGCTCCATGCTGTCGGTCGACCGTGCGGCCGAACTTCGAAAGTTTGCTCGACAGTCACTTCAGGATACTGTTATGGTTTCTGATATTTTATAGACTTTAAAAGGATGGCAGGACAGAGAGCAATTATATTTTACTGAGTCTTCTGCTGATGAAGTTGTTGAAATGTTTCAAAAAGTTTATGACATTCTCGAACCTGATGATATAGCAGCCGATTGTGAGTAATTGCGTAAAAGTCTTTTTGCTCTCCCTCAGGTGACTGATACGATCAGGCGGCTGTTTAAACTTCGAACTGAGGCGCTTCGTCTGCGAGAGGAGAAATGGAAAGCTAAAGCAGACGGACGGACGGGATTGGTCGACGGGAAACAATCATCCATTTTTTAAACAGATAAGACCGCGATAGTGCATGCGAAACCTATGCGAGAGGCCGTGCCTTTATACGTTCCTCCTAAAGGAGCGGGTACGAGTGACAATAAAAATTCTGTAGATGCTAAAGGGTATTTCATTTATAATTGGGTGTATACTCCCTGGAATAGAGCAGATGTCATGGCACTTGAAGCTGCATTGCATGATCCGCGTAAAAATCCTGCCGCTTTCTATGAGGAAGTTGGGGGAGCCTTAAATTCTTGTACCATGACATTAGCTGATATTGATTTATTTTTCGGGCTAATATTGCC
This sequence comes from Lissotriton vulgaris, assembly GCF_964263255.1. NCBI lineage: Eukaryota > Metazoa > Chordata > Amphibia > Caudata > Salamandridae > Lissotriton > Lissotriton vulgaris. Next base: position 582,025,019 of record NC_141694.1, read on the forward strand.
GCCTGATATGCGGCGATCCGTGCGTAGAGTCGATGATCGTGCAGCGTATGGGGCGTTATGGAAAGAAATAGAGAGGGAAGATGAGGACAGGGAGCCAGCGAAAAAGCCATGTAAGTTGATTTTAGATCTCCCCGGTACAATATTAGCTAAGCTAAAAACGATTATCCCCCCTAAAAAGATTGATTGGACTATTCTAGCATCTTGTAAGCAAAAAACTGACGAATCAGTTTCAGATTTTTTTTATGCGTTTTGAGGAAGCTTTTCATGATTTTAGTGGCCAGTCACTAACGGACGATACAGGCCGACATTTGTTTGTAGATAAGTATGTTACGAATTTATTACCAGGAGTGGCTAGCCGATTGAAAGCTAGCGAAAGCTCTTGGACCACCTCTTCTCCGGCATCCCTCCTGACAATGGCTCAATATTACGAGCGTCATGAATTAGAAGCAAAGGGTAACGAAGATAAAAAGTCTAAAGAATGAATTAAAAAGGAAGGTTATGTTATCTCAGATTTATGGTCCACCTTTTCGAGGTAATGATAGAGGTGGACGAGGATCTTATAGTTCCTCTTATGCTCGTTCATCTTTTGCTATTGATCAATGTGCGTACTGTAGGAAATGTGGTCATTGGGCAGATGAGTGCCTATTGTTGCGCCACAGCGCTATGTTCGTGGCCGAGGATCCATGAGGAACCGCTCGGGGACCTCAGGACCCTGCGGTGCTATGAACGATCGTGCTATGTCTGATTCTAATGTGCGGGTACAAAATGGGTTCAATACTTTTGATAGGCGTAACCAATACCAGATGTCTGATTATGTGCAGCCTGAGTCGCATGATTCTGCTTATGCATAGGATTGCGTAGAATGGGATAAGGAATCAGTTGAAGTTCCAGTAGATCAGGCCAAACCAGGCAGGCTTCCGGCCTACCTTTTCAACGGAGGCTGTCATCCTGGCTGTCCTTGACACGCTGAGGAGGAACGCCGATGCAGGGACCCCGCAGGCCCTCATACTCCTGGACCTATCGGCTGCGTTCGACACGGTGGACCATAACATCTTGCTCCACCGTGTCGAACAGGCCGGTATCCAAGGCCTCGCCCTGAGCTAGATACAATCATTCTTGTCCGGAAGATCTCAGGCCGTCCGGCAGGGTCCCTACACAGCGCCCAAAACCCCCACGATATGTGGTGTTCCATTAGGTTCCTCCCTGTCACCCCTATTGTTCAACCTGTACCTCCAGCCCTTACTCCACTCTCTCCACAACTGGGACATCACAGTATATAACTATGCCGACGATCTGCAGATCATTTTCCCCCTTAACTCCCAAAATGCGGTAGCCAACTTCCACGCCGCCATGGTTCACATACAGGAATGGATGAACATCAACCATTTGGAATTGAACCCTGGGAAAACAGAGCTCCTCCTTCCGGGCTCTAACCCTTCCGTCTGGGGGGCGCACTTCTGGCCCACGGAACTGGGCACCCCACCAACTCCCGCGAATACTGTAAAGAGCCTCGGCATGACCATCAACGCCGAACTCTCCCTCCGATCTCAAGTCGGATCCGTGGTTTCATCCTGTTCTTTTCAACTCCGCAAGATCCGCAAAATCAGCCACTTACTCCCCCCGCTGCTCTAATCCAAGTGATCGTCTCCCTAGTGCTTTCCCGTTTGGACTTCGCTAACTCTCTCTATCACGGCCTTCCCAAATCACTTCTCTATCGCCTACAGGTAGTCCAGAATCAAGCAGCCAGCCTCATTTACAAATCCCTCAAATGGCAATCGGCCAAACCACTGCTGCACAAACTACACTGGCTGCCTATAGAGCAGAGAGTGGCCTTCAAGGTGGGCTGCCTCATGTTCAGAGCACTTCATGGCACCAGCCCCGCCTTCATAACTTTCCTCATCCATCCTTATCACCCTACTCGCGACTTACGCTCTTCCCACCTTCACAAGCTTGTCGTGCCCAAAACCAGAACCAATACATTTGGCGGACGAAGGTTTGCCCTCCTGGCCCCTAAGTTCTGGAATCCCCTCCCTCTGACCATTAAATCCAGCAGCTCCCTCCTTCATTTCAGGAAGCAGCTCAAAACTTTCCTCTTCCCTCCACCCTGCTAATCTTGTAATCTCCCAGTCTGCATCTCACCTCTGTCTTACAGCGCCAGGAAACTCATGGTGTCAGTGCGTTCTATAAATGTCACTTAATAATAATAATAATAATAATGTTACAGCACATGTTTTGGGTTCTACTGATCAGTTTCTGGTTGATACAGGAGCTACTCGTAGTGCTTTGTCTAAACAATTGGTTCCAAGGGCTCCCCTGTCTGGCTTAACGATTACATCAATAGGGTTCGATGGAACACCTTCCCTTAGCCCATTGTCACAACCGCTTGCATTTCATGTTGACAAGTTTGCTGCCCAGTTCCGTTTTTGCTTTCTCCAAATACACCACACAATATTGTGGGTCTTGATATGCTCAAGTATTTCAGAGCCACAATAAGATGTTCCCCCGAAGGAGTGCGTGTGATTTTGAATGATAATTACCCAGTAACTGACAGAGTTTGTATTGTTCAAGAGGATACTGCTTTAGCCTCCCTACCTAAAACTTTGTGGGCTACTTCAGATAAGGATGTGGGTCAGATGGTTATTCCACCAGTGCACATTAGTGTAAAGGAGGGAGCTGTGTTGCCACGCTTGCCTCAATATCGAATTTCACAGGAGGGTGAAGAAGCACTCATACCGATTGTACAAGATCTTATTGAAGTTTGGGTTATTGAGGAAGTTCCATTTAACATTTGTAATAGTCCGATTCTCCCAATTTTGAAGAAAGACACTGATACCAGGATTTACCGATTTATTATTGATTTGCGGGAGGTAAATAAGATAGTGGTACCATAATATCCAGTGGTTTCTGATATCACAACACTTCTTACTTTAGTTCCACCTACTGCAACTACGTTCTCTGTTATAGACTTGAAGAACGCTTTCTTTTCGATCCCTATTCATCCTGAAAGCCGATATTTGTCCTGTTTCACTTTGAATAATCGATCGTATCGATTTTGCAGAGTTCCTCAAGGCTATACTGAGAGTCCTAGTATTTACAGCCAAGCTTTGAAAAGACAACTTGATTCTTTTTTTCTACCCGAAGGTGTGGCACTCATACAGTATGTTGATGATATTTTGTTGGCAGCTGATACCCCTGAGCAATGTGAGAAGTGTACTCTGTCTTTGCTTTCTTTTCTTGCCTCACATAATCATAAAGTATCAAGAAAGAAATTGCAGTATTGTAGACCAAAGGTAACCTACTTAGGTCACCTTTTGTCTAAGGAGGGGCGTGCACTCACATCAGATCGCATTCAGGCAATTCTAGACACACCAGTACCTTCCACACAGAAAGAGGTTCGAGCATTTTTAGGTCTTACTTCTTTTTGTAGGCAATGGATATTGGGATTTTAACATATTGCTAACCCCTTGTTAGCGCTTTTGACAAAAGATACTCCAACACCCCTTTCTTGGACAGACAAATGTGAGAATGCTTTCCCACAGTTACGACAAGCCCTTTGTTCAGCACCAGTGTTAGGTACTCCAGATTATACGAAGCTCTTTACATTGTACGTACACGAGAGGGATGGATGTGCATTGTCAGTTTTAGTACATACACATGGTGATAAGCAATGCCCCTGTGCATATTTTTCAGCGGTACTTGATCCTGTTGCTCGAGCGTTGCCTGGTTGTTTTCGCTCGGTTGCAGCAACAGCTGTGTCAATACGCCAGAGTGAAGGGATAGTCTTATCACATAAACTGTTGGTGTTGGTACCCCATGCAGTTGATGCCCTTTTGAATCAGACAAAGACGCAGCATTTAACTAGTGCTCGTTTGACAGGATATGAGCTGCCGATGTTAGCCCCTCACATTACATTGAAGAGATGTGCAACACTAAACCCAGCCACGTTGTTGCCATTTCCGGCGACCCAGCCTGAGGCGCAAGAAACACATGATTGTATATTCTTGACTGAGGAACAGACAAAGGGTCGTATTGATTTGCAAGATACGCCCCTTCCAGATGTGGATGGAGAACTGTGGGTTGATGGGTCTTGTCTGAAGTTACCGGATGGTACAACTTCAGCCGCATATGCAATTACTACGCTTCACACGATAGTGGAGACAGCTCGCATATCGCAGAAATCAGCTCAAGCAGCAGAACTGATAGCTTTGTCACGAGCGGGTGAGCTTAGTACAGATTTGTGTGTGAACATCAATACAGATAGCCTCTATGCTTTTGGAGTGGTGCATGACTTTGCCCTGCTCTGGAAGGAAAGAGGCTTTCTGACATCACACGGGATGCAGATATTGCACAGGGAACTAGTGCATAATCTTTTGACTGCATTAACATATCCAAAGAAGATAGCTATAGTGAAATGCAGTGCGCACAAGAAAGTGACTGATAAGGTGGGACAAGGAAATGCTTTTGTAGATCGAATGGCACGTGAAACTGCGATGCAGCCTGACACTACTTCTATGTATGTAGTGAAGTCACAAGCTGAGCGTAGGACGATGCTAGGAAAGAAGTACTAGAGATACAGAGGACCGCTTCTGACCAAGAAAGGGAGCAATGGTCCAAGGATGGAGAGTTGGATGATGAAGGTTGTTGGCGAAACAAGCAGATGGATAGATGGAAGTTGCCTATAGCTTTCGTGCAACCTATGGTTCAGATGGCACATGGGCTAGCACATGTTGGAGCTTCAGCAATAGTGAAATTGCTTACACACGTTTGGGAGCATCCAGAAATTGCTAGCACAACTAAGAGAGTAGTACAGTCCTGTATGATTTGCCTACGATTTAATCCTGGAAAAGGGACTCGAACTCCAGCAGGAGGGTTTGTTACACCGACTGCACCGTTTGAGGTTTTGCAGATGGATTATATTCAGCTTGAATGCTGCAATAATCTGAAGTATGTCTTGGTGGTGGTATGTGCCTTCAGTAAATGGATTGAGGCGTACCCCACAAAGGACAACACTGCAATTAATACAGCAAAGGTGCTTTTGAAGGAATTTTTCCCTCGCCATGGAGTTTGTAGATTTTTGTGGAGTGATAACGGACCTAATTTTGTAGGGGACATTATAAAGTATGTCCTGAAAGGATTAGAGATCAAACAGAAGTTTCATGCAGTGTTCCACCCACAATCAGCAGGATTGGTGGAAAGATACAATGCTACTTTGAAACTGAAATTAGCTAAGATACAGGCTTCTACTTCTCTGAATTGGCCAGATGCGTAGCCACTGGAATTGTTGTCAATTAGATCAGTGCCTCATTCTCGAACAGGTCTCACACCTTATTGGTAGGCTGATGAATATCTGGGAAATTCCTAAACCGAGTTCTGTCTATGATGTACCTTGTGTCTTAATGAATGACTATTTGGCACAATTAACTGATAACTTGGTTTCTATTCGTCAACAGGTTCGAGAAGCACTTCCTGACAGATCCACAGGTGAGAGCCACAATCTTCGGCCTGGGGACTTCGTCCTTCTGAAGTCCTTTGAGAGATCAAGCAGTTTGGAGCCAAGGTGGCGCGGGCCAGAGCAAGTGCTACTTGCCACGAGAACAGCAGTTCGAGTCGCGAACCGGAGAAACTGGGTTCATGGTACCCATTGTCGATGAGTACTTCTGACTTTGGTGGAGCCTGCTGTGTTCACCGACCATCGAGAGGTTCTGACTGCGGAGAAAGGCCGTGCTGGGACGCCTGACAGATCTGAGGAGTTCTTCCCGGACCAGACAGTCCCTGGAGGAACGAGATATAATTTGAGACCGAGAGAGAAATCTGCAGCGCTTGTGAAAGTTGTCTGGGTCAGTGACACGGAGAGCCGAGGTGGCAAGGTGGGGGGATCAGCCCTGCATTAGAGTAGTGACACCCGTCTTGGCCCGTGGTGAAGAAATCAACGACTACCCAGGGGTAAGAGCTCTGACAACTGCTTTCGTTTCAGGAAGATTTGTTCCGTGTTGTGACTAAAATGGAGAAGAAGAAGATTTTTTGTGCTATAGGGTTTGTTGTTGCTTTGATGATTGCAGCAACGATAACCTGGTCTGTTGAGGAGACAACTCCTGCTCTTGAGTTGTTTATTGTTACCACACCTACACCAGAGGAGCACTATTTCTTTACGCTCCCATATCAAGAATTGAAACATCGACAATCTTATCTCAATAATACCTTCATCCAAATGCTGCATCATACCCACATCGCTACGAACGCTACAAACTGTTGCATTTGTGGGATGATGCCTACGCTCCAAAAGAAAGGAGGTACACCGTTCATACCTCTTCCTTTTTCGCATAATGGCGCTTGTCGAGCCTGGTATACTTTGCTCTTTGCGACTAGGAAGCCTACAGTGGGCAGACTGCTTTTCCGGTTAAATAAAGAGTGCCATCAAGACAAAAATGGGTATCCCCAAGCGAATGGAACTAAATGGGAGTGGGAGGAATATCGACCAGACAATATTTCAACGCCATATATCTTCACCAACACAAGAGACTCATCCAATGCCGAACATTTTGTCATTTCTGTTACTCAAACACAAGCAGAACTATGTGTACAGAGCATTGGACATATCCCTGTTGGAGTTAGTGACTGTATTACTGTGTTGAATATAGATGGCTTAAATAATAGTACCTTCTTAGCTTCACGTAACACCTATTATGTATGCGGAAATCGTGGATATTATCAATTGCCTGCCAGCTGGACCGGTATTTGTTATGTATCATTTTTGTTGCCCCCTGTGTTTCTGGCACCTCCATTGTATCATCGAAATCTTAAATTGTTCAACAATATTACTGTAAATAGATACAAAAGAACACTGACTACTGATAATGTTGACCAGACTGACACTAGCCTACAACAATATATAGATTTTAATTTGGGATTGTTCTTTTTTGTGGGTGCTGCAGTAAACAGCAGAAAAGTACGCCGATTGACTAGAGTGATGGAAGCTGTTACTGATCAAACAGCTGTAGCCTTAAGAAACATTACTGAAGAATGGCAAATTGCTAGAATTGTGGCTTTACAGAATAGGATGCTGTTAGACGTTATGTTAGCAGATACAGGTGGTGCATGTCATGTTATAGGTAGTAGCTGCTGCATGTTCATACCTGACCACACCCCATCTGTGTATAAAGCGATTAATAAACTCCATATAATTGCTGCAGACCTTCACACAGAAAATGGTACATGGACTTTTACAGGGTGGCTTTGGACTCTGATTTCTGCCTGGGGATGGAAAGTATTAACAGCTCTATGTATAATAATTGCTATAATCTTCACTTGTTGTGTATGTATCCAGTGTAGCCCGATGATATGTTCTATGTGTGTTACTGCTTGTATACCGACCAAAAGCAATGTTGCAGAAGTCAAAATGCAAAATGATTTGAAAAAGGAGATAGCTAGTATGATGGTCATTGATGTAAGGGATGAGTATCTAGCTTTTACCAGGAAGTCGAATGTCTTCAGCTAATGCTGAAAGGGCCGTCTGTTGTAAATCAACGGCGATTAGGTTAAGCATTAGCGGAAGACATGCTTTGTTTGACCATTATCGTATCAAATGTGCCGACTCCATTTTGTATTTGTAATGGCCATTTTGTATGCCATAAATTGCCATATGATCGTCATGTGCGTTTATCCTACCTCCTTGTTAACTACGCCTGAAGTCTGCCCCGCAACAGGCTATATTTAACCTTCCCCGCTTTCAGCATGTCCAGACATGCGCAGTAGGGTCAATAGCCGTTACTAATTAGTTCCAGATAGGAATGTGTTTACTAGTTTCTGAAGACTGTTAACTCCGCCCATCTATCGATTGTGCCTTCCAATATGTCCTTGTATGGTCATAAAATTGCTCTTGTCTTTTGTACCGCCTTCTTTTGAGCCCCCTCATTGTATATAAAAGGGGCCATGTGCTTTAGTTCGGTGTGCTACTCGATACAATACTGAAGGGTATTGTGTGGACTGTAGTACCACCTTTAAAGGTTTAATAAACTTTGCTTTTGTATTTTCCAGTTTCATTGCCAACTTCTTTCCATGGTCTGAAGTGTAATTTATCTAAATAAAGCTGAATTAATCCTCTAAATTCTGGTCTGTCCATCTGTTGCCACTCACTAAAGCCACGGCTATGTTATTTGGTAAACACTAACAAAATGTATAGAATGGTCTGGGAGGGCAAAATCATGTCAGCAGACAAGTACGCCACATTTTCCTATCATTGGTGCTCATTTACCCACAGCCATGAGACATGACCCCCCATTATTTACAACATGTTTCCATAAAATGAACGATGATGGCAATTTGTGTGTTGTTCCATTATTCTGAGTGTTGCGTGACTATACAACATACATACCCAGACTTTTCTGTGTTTTGGCTGTCACTTGTTGTTAGAAATTAGCATTACAAAGCAAATATACGTACTGTCATGCTACTATTCATGCTTCTGTTGCTAAGCATGGAAACCAAGATGTGTGGCGAAACCCTCCTTTGCACTGGGGTGAGCTATGAGATGATCTTGACTTGTGGTTATGGCTTTGACCCTGCACCCGGATCAAGAATCATCCCTGCGCTTGAATATGTCCTGAACTTTCTTTATGATAACCACGTTGCCCTAGGGCCAGGCATGCATTGATGTTCAGCTGCTTATCAGGATCTCCATACACTGCAACTTTTGAAGAGCCTTCTATCCATGTTCTCCATTTCCCCCTAAATGAGGTTGGATGTCCTCTCAGACCTTCCCTCAGATATTTTGGGGGCACTGCAACACCATGCAGCAGCAGGATCGATGTGAATATCGATTTTTATTAGCCTGGATGGATCAGAAATTGACAATGTTGGACTTAAGCACTGTTCACTTTCAAGTATGTGTGGTTGGCTTAATAGTTTACTTCACACTGCAAGAAGATAGAGTTCACTGAAAAGAGGGAAAGGCACACCATAGTCAATAATGGATAGGTAGGTCACTCTTGGTAACATTTACACTTGATCATTTACACCATCTTTTACATCCACAGAGAAACATATCACCCCTAGTAGTGTGTGTTGTACGCATATTCTGCATAGGTTGAATCAGTAAAGGAGGGGATATGGAGATATCACATAATACGTACCCCACTTCCACACAAATGAACACAGGTGTTTTCCTGAGTTCATTTAGTGCACCCATATATGAGCTTGACATAACGGTGACTGACTATTGCATCATAGAGAAGCAGGGACAGGTGTGTCAGGATGATAAATGGTTATCTGAGGTGAATTCCACATTTCATCAATTACTCAACACTGTCTATTCACTATAAAACTAGAACCAACTAGACATGTTACTTATGTCATGTATGAGACTATGAGATTGTTGTACACACATAAACCTTGACCTCTGGTACCTGGGGTAGGTCAGGTATCTGGAATAGGTCAATGTGCCAGATGTTGGCTCTTGTGTATGCCCCATTACAAGGAGATATTGTGAAACATGCAAGAAAGATCTTGCACACTACTTCAAGGTATAAGGTAACACATATGCATGCAGAAGCATTTGGATCAGTTTTTGATAGAGTATCCAGATTATGCACCACATGTAAAAAACAATTTACAAGAAAATGATGTTTGGACTAAAGTACTTATTGATTACACATTTATATTACATATTTTAGGTCGGATGTTAGCAAAGACCTTTTTATTTGACTAAAAGTATATCTTTAATATAGTTACTTATAAGGGCTTTCAGCCAGACCTCTATCCATTGGTCTGTTATTGTGTCATTCACATCTGCCCCCTACAGCCCATGGTACGATGATTCGTTACGGGCACTTAAGGTCACATGTAGGCGTGCAGAGCTGGTCAGGCGCAAAACCTATAACAACGAGAAGAAGGTTTTGTATTTGGCCACTGTGAAATTTTATCATCGGGCAGTGTGCAGAACCAGCGCCGCCTTCTATGCCTTGCAATTTCGGACTAGTTCTAACCCCTCTAAGGCTATCTTCAAGGTGCTGAAAGACCTCACTGCCAAAAAAGTGACTGCGACCTACCAGAGCTCTGTTGAGCACTGTGAAATATTGGCGGACTCTTTATGGAAAAGGTTAATGCTATTTATCGGGCTTTTCCGTCGGCTACTTCTTTGACCGACACACCTCTTAAGCCTTTGACATCAGAGGAGCTGCACTCTTTTCCAATTCTAACACCTGAAAGCCTCGGCAAACTGGCTCACCAAGTGAAGTCGGGGTCCCCGGCGGATCCGCTTTGCCCGGCTGTGTTTAAAGACTTAGCTGTGCACGACATCTCACCGCTATGTTCTTTGAATAATACGTCGCTCACATCCGGCGTAGTTCCACTGAAGTGGAAACAGGCCATGGTTCGGCCTATTCTTAAGAACCTAACTTGGATGGTAGTAAGCCCGAGAGTTATCGGCCAATTTCACTTCTATCGTGGCCTGCCAAGGTGACTGAGGCGCATGTCAACGCGGTCCTCTCGGAACATCTACTTCATGCTGACGTCCTCGATATGACGCAGAATGGATTTCGGGCCGGTCATAGCACGGAGACGGCTCTACTGTATATGGTGGAGCATCTTCGCTCCATGCTTGATGCGGGGCAAATGGCGGCGCTGGTGCTATTAGATCTGAGCGCCGCCTTTGACACCGTATCGCACCCGATCCTTCTGCGTCGTCTAGAGGAGGTTGGTGTCACGGCATCGCTCTCCAATGGTTCCGGTCCTTTTTAGCCAATCGGGCCTTTAGCGTGACCGTCCCACCGTATCAGTCCAAATACCATCCGCTGGGCCTGGGGGTTCCCCAAGGCTCCTCGCTGAGTCCTACGTTGTTTAATCTATACGTAAGGCCGCTAGCTGAGGTTGTCAGGCAATGGGGTATGACAATGGTGTCATACGCCGATGATACCCAGCTAGCGGTCACGATCAGCGGGGATGCCGATGTGGATGCCCCCAGATTCCAACAAGGATTGCGGGCAGTCGCTGGCTGGATGACGTCCAACTGTCTCCAGCTGAACGCTAGTAAGACCGAGGTCATGATTTTTGGCAAACAACCGGAACTTTGGGGAGAGAGATGGTGGCCAGGGGATTTGGGTCTTACACCCACCCCAGTCTCCGAGCTTAAAAACCTTGGGGTCTGGTTGGACCCTTCCCTTACGTTTGCTTGTCACACCAAACGTACGGTGGCCTGTTGTTTCGGCATCCTACGCGGGCTTCGTCCTGTGCTCAAGTTTTTTGATGCCTCTACTAGGCAACTCGTGATCCAAGCCACTGTCATCTCTAGGCTGGATTACGCGAGCTCCATATTAGTAGGCCTGAACCAGGCAGAGATTGGACGCCTGCAGCGGATCCAGAATGCCGCAGCAAGATCGGTGGTTGGACTACCTAGATCGTGCGCCACTTTCAGTACCCTGCGCTCGTTGCACTGGCTCCCGGTGGCTCAGCGGATTCGGTTTAAGGTCCTCTGTGTCGCCTATAAAATTCTTAAGGGGTCTCCAGCTACGATTCTTTCTAAACTCCTGGTTCATTACATCCCAGCCCGAGCTTTAAGATCTGCTGATCTAGAACTGGCTGTTGTCCCTCGCTTTAAGCGGAGTAGGGCCGGTGGACGCTCCTTTCAAGTCCGTGCGGCGGTGCTCTGGAACTCCCTTCCCCCGGCGATTCGAGCCCTCAGGGATCTGCTTTCCTTTCGCCGTGCGGTGAAAACCTTCTTATTTCCTTAGTTTAAAAATTGTTCTGATTTATTGTTTCGTTGTGTTGTGCTGCTACCTTGTCGGGCGCCAGGACGCTCCTTTGCTGGAGCATCTGTGCGCCTAATAAAAACGCATAACATAACATAACATACTGCCCACTTGAGCCACTTACTAAATTTGCTGTGAATGATGGCATTCTTCCCTTTCACATGGAGCACAACCATACACAAAGTAGTTCCCTTCAGTACATGCATACATGCCAACATTTTATAAGAGGAAAGTGGGAGATGTAAAAAAATAAATTCGGAAAATGTATTTCTTCCATTTACTTCTATTGAAGGAGATGCAATTGCAGGCGGGAGACAGTCAAAATAATGCCATTTTAGTTAAAAAAAATGGGGAGTTTCTCGCCTGAATCTGGTCCATTGGCATGTATGGTGCATGCCACAGACTATTATGGCGTACGCACCAACAGATGCTGTTCAGGCTAGAGACTCCTATTTTTTAAAGTAAAAAATAGCTTAATTTTAGCAGTTTTTTTTACTTTGCTCCAATGTACGTCAAAAGAGACAATTGAGTCCCCTAATTTAAAAAAAAAATTGGGGCAAATATTTTTTGCTTTTAACCTTGTATTTTATTTCTTTTTTTAGACTGATGAAAGCCCAGCAGTTCCCCAGACACTGCTACCAGGTTCTCTCTACTGCTTCTTGCAGTTCGAAGGATTGCCATCTTTGATAGGTATTCATGTCAACCAGGGCCGACTTTAGCACTGGTGGCGCCCAGTGTGGCAATCTTTTTTTGCACCCCCAAACCCCCCCACCCCCCCCACGAAAGACATCCTCCTCTGTGGCCCTCACTACCACCCAGCAAAAGTTTTCTCTGCATCTCTCCATAGCCCTCTTTCACATACATTTTATTTGTTTTAAAGCACTGGGAAAGGCTAGTTTTACTAATCCACTTAACTATCCACATAATATACAGATCTGTCATTTGCAGCCAGCATATTAACCCTCTGCACTACTTTATGGTGAGTCAAAACTGCCACTAGAGAAAACTCGGATCTCTCTCTCTAGTAGGAACTTCAATCACAAGAGTTATCTTGACATTTTTAATGCTGCCATAAAGCTGATTGCACAAGGAACTCTGCAGCAGGTGTTTTTAAATCTTAAGCTATTGCTAAACAGAGCACCTCCCCTGAGGTCTGTGCCCCCTCCCGGTTAGCGCCCAATGCGGCCGGCCGCACCAGTCACACCACCCTAAAGACGGGCGGATGCCAACAGGCCCGATTCAGGAGGGCGACTAACAAATTTTGAGGGCAAAAATGCTTTTATTATAACTGTTCACACTTAAAATTGCGCCTGTTTCAACATATGTGAATAGGGAAAATACACTACGTTTTTTTCTCCCACTTTTCTGTTCTAAAATGTAGGCATGCATGGAATTCATTTCCAGGTCACCCCCTGCGCCCACGCTCAAGTGTACTTGTTTTATATGCTTTCCTCCCGAGTTCATTTTCTGCACGGCAGTCGGGCTGCATCAGTCTGGAACAGTCTGTCAGAGCCCGTATTAGGTATTAACTTAAAAGTCTCCTCTTAAATATTGCCACCTCACAACATTTTCGTTGCTTATGGTTCTCTTTTAACTAGTACTTTCGTTTCAGTTGCTCACGGTGAGAGTATGCCCCGGGTTAGCGTGACAGGAACTTTCGGCCTGTCTTCCGCGAATTAAGTTTGTGTTTCTTTTAAAAATTTCAACTTTTGCGTGTAGAAAGGAAACACCGCGACCACTGTGAAGCTTTTGCAAAAAGTACATTATCCTCACGCCCCACCCTACGTACTTGCCTAAATTAAATTACAAAGCAACAGAGACGATCGCGGTTAGCACTGATAGCTCTGCTCAACCGCAAAGCTCCATTTACATTCCAGTGCGAGCACGTAGCACTTTATTTGTACTCCAATTTCATTTTAACACAAATGAATGAGAAATCATTATGCAATGACAACGGTTATTTTGTACATTCTTTTTTTCTATATTTTAATATTTTCTCAGGTTTTATTGCGGGATGAATGGTATTAGTTGAATATGCACTTTATAAATAAACTTGATAAAAGCAACACCTGACATTTTTCAGACTGCCTGCTCCAGTCCAGCGCGCTTATTTTATTATATGTAAAGGTGTCTTCTTTTGGTGCACTAGGAATTGTAAATAAGGGCTGGCTGTCATGTAGTTGCTGCTCCAATATAACTATACATTGAAAAAACAAAATACAAGAGGCATTTGGCATAACAGGAACAGCTGGTTTAATTAAACACTTGGACTGTCTCAAAGTCCAATCAATCTAAACAGGGTTTTAGGCATTTCTTTGGGTGTCATAAAATACTTTCAACTATTCTTGTTTGGTAAATGAATGCAGGTGTTTTCTGTGGAGTTATAAATATGGTCCCAGATAACAAATGCAGGTGGGCCTTGCCCTTGTGTGGACACAATGCGGGCCAGTGGGTATTGTGTCCAGATGTCTGGCATGAGGGGCACGTCATCACTGCATGTACTGTGTGCGCTGTTTCCTGATTGGCTGTGTATTCCTAACTTCATGTGGCGTCTGACTTTCAGGTGTTTTGGGAATTTGTGCACTCCTCTGGGGATGTGTGCTTTATTGGGGCAAATTTCCCTGAAATATTATTTTATAGAGTTTTATATAGCTCAAAGTAGGCCGGAGACATTGGTTATCAGAGCGCTTTATATGAACACCAGTTTGGTTACCATTGTGGTGTCGCTGTGCTTACCTAGTGAATAAATGTGAGGTTCCTGTTCAAGCGTTTGTCTGCCGGCTACGTGCCACCCCACCTGTGACCTGTCAATCAGTAGCCTCAGGCCTAGGTCACAGACCCTGCCTGACCACGATTTTCGTAGTCGGGGTTGATGGGCGAGTTCATGATGGGCGAATTTGATAATAGTGAAGCGATTTCATTCTTATGTGCGAATGTATCGTTATAACCATTGGCATTGATTCTATCATTATTAACATTGTCTACTTGAGTGCATTTCTTCAGTTAACATTGGTTGTGTTAACTGTTGATTAGTCTCTTTTGTTGTTGCAGTCTGTTTTTGTTAGAACACTGAGCATATATGGCCACTTGGGCAAGCCAGGTTAGATGTACCAGAGCGGGTTTACCAAAGCACATCAGAGCTCATGTGTACATACCATCTAATGAGCACAATATAGCAAACCTGCCAACAGGCCCAATTCAAGTGGGATACTCCAGATTTTCTAAGCCAAAAATGGCAAGATTCCCTTTGTGTTTTCGTTTGGGATTCCTTTCTGGGTTCTTTTCTCTTCTCTGAAGTCAGTGAGTTTGGGCATAAATCTTCAATCAAGAGCTACAAAATAGCCAAGGAGGTTTTTGCACTTTGAGACTTTACCTCATGACTGGGACAACCTTGAGGGAACATTAACACCTCTCACATGTACTATTAAATGCAGGGTGGCACAATACCTACTAGGAAGAGTGATCATTTCCTTGGGCAATCGAAAGGAAACCGGACAGAACCTCAAAGCATCCAGTCCTTGACAACAGTGCGAGAGGAGAACATTTGTGATACTGGTTTGACATGAATTTAGATAGACAAAAACAACAGGTGATGGACCGAATGTGGATCAATGTCACACACTCACCCCAGTCCAAAGATCTGGGCCCAAATCCATCGTTTTTTTGCACTCCACACCACCCTGGGTTAGACAATGGCGATATGCAAATCAGCTCTGACCCTGTGCCCCATGGGAACAGTCCAGTCCGAACTACAAAAGCCATGTCCTTCCCAGAACGGAATCAAGCATCCGAGGACCGGACCGGTTTCGAGGTAACACCTCTCATCAGCCCGGCTAGCTTGACTCCAGTGGTGTGGAGTGCCTGGGACCCACGTCTGGGCATCCCCAGCGCACTTAGGGCGGAATATGCAAAAACAACAGGTGATGGACCGAATGTGGATCAATGTCACACACTCACCCCAGTCCAAAGATCTGGGCCCAAATCCATCGTTTTTTTGCACTCCACACCACCCTGGGTTAGACAATGGCGATATGCAAATCAGCTCTGACCCTGTGCCCCATGGGAACAGTCCAGTCCGAACTACAAAAGCCATGTCCTTCCCAGAACGGAATCAAGCATCCGAGGACCGGACCGGTTTCGAGGTAACACCTCTCATCAGCCCGGCTAGCTTGACTCCAGTGGTGTGGAGTGCCTGGGACCCACGTCTGGGCATCCCCAGCGCACTTAGGGCGGAATATGCAAAAACAACAGGTGATGGACCGAATGTGGATCAATGTCACACACTCACCCCAGTCCAAAGATCTGGGCCCAAATCCATCGTTTTTTTGCACTCCACACCACCCTGGGTTAGACAATGGCGATATGCAAATCAGCTCTGACCCTGTGCCCCATGGGAACAGTCCAGTCCGAACTACAAAAGCCATGTCCTTCCCAGAACGGAATCAAGCATCCGAGGACCGGACCGGTTTCGAGGTAACACCTCTCATCAGCCCGGCTAGCTTGACTCCAGTGGTGTGGAGTGCCTGGGACCCACGTCTGGGCATCCCCAGCGCACTTAGGGCGGAATATGCAAAAACAACAGGTGATGGACCGAATGTGGATCAATGTCACACACTCACCCCAGTCCAAAGATCTGGGCCCAAATCCATCGTTTTTTTGCACTCCACATCACCCTGGGTTAGACAATGGCGATATGCAAACCAGCTCTGACCCTGTGCCCCATGGGAACAGTCCAGTCCGAACTACAAAAGCCATGTCCTTCCCAGAACGGAATCAAGCATCCGAGGACCGGACCGGTTTCGAGGTAACACCTCTCATCAGCCCGGCTAGCTTGACTCCAGTGGTGTGGAGTGCCTGGGACCCACGTCTGGGCATCCCCAGCGCACTTAGGGCGGAATATGCAAAAACAACAGGTGATGGACCGAATGTGGATCAATGTCACACACTCACCCCAGTCCAAAGATCTGGGCCCAAATCCATCGTTTTTTTGCACTCCACACCACCCTGGGTTAGACAATGGCGATATGCAAACCAGCTCTGACCCTGTGCCCCATGGGAACAGTCCAGTCCGAACTACAAAAGCCATGTCCTTCCCAGAACGGAATCAAGCATCCGAGGACCGGACTGGACTGTTCCCATGGGGCACAGGGTCAGAGCTGATTTGCATATCGCCATTGTCTAACCCAGGGTGGTGTGGAGTGCAAAAAAACGATGGATTAGGACCCAGATCTTTTGACTGGGTTGAATGTGTGACATTGATCCTCATTCGGTCCATCACCTGTTGTTTTTGCAAACTCGCTATAAGTGTACTGGGGATGCCCAGACGTGGGTCCCAGGCACTCCACACCACTGGAGTCAAGCTAGCCGGGCTGATGAGAGGTGTTACCTCGAAACCGGTCCGGTCCTCGGATGCTTGATTCCGTTCTGGGAAGGACATGGCTTTTGTAGTTCGGGCTGGACTGTTCCCATGGGGCACAGGGTCAGAGCTGATTTGCATATCGCCATTGTCTAACCCAGGGTGGTGTGGAGTGCAAAAAAACGATGGATTAGGACCCAGATCTTTTGACTGGGTTGAATGTGTGACATTGATCCTCATTCGGTCCATCACCTGTTGTTTTTGCAAACTCGCTATAAGTGTACTGGGGATGCCCAGACGTGGGTCCCAGGCACTCCACACCACTGGAGTCAAGCTAGCCGGGCTGATGAGAGGTGTTACCTCGAAACCGGTCCGGTCCTCGGATGCTTGATTCCGTTCTGGGAAGGACATGGCTTTTGTAGTTCGGGCTGGACTGTTCCCATGGGGCACAGGGTCAGAGCTGATTTGCATATCGCCATTGTCTAACCCAGGGTGGTGTGGAGTGCAAAAAAACGATGGATTAGGACCCAGATCTTTTGACTGGGTTGAATGTGTGACATTGATCCTCATTCGGTCCATCACCTGTTGTTTTTGCAAACTCGCTATAAGTGTACTGGGGATGCCCAGACGTGGGTCCCAGGCACTCCACACCACTGGAGTCAAGCTAGCCGGGCTGATGAGAGGTGTTACCTCGAAACCGGTCCGGTCCTCGGATGCTTGATTCCGTTCTGGGAAGGACATGGCTTTTGTAGTTCGGGCTGGTCTGTTCCCATGGGGCACAGGGTCAGAGCTGATTTGCATATCGCCATTGTCTAACCCAGGGTGGTGTGGAGTGCAAAAAAACGATGGATTAGGACCCAGATCTTTTGACTGGGTTGAATGTGTGACGTTGATCCTCATTCGGTCCATCACCTGTTGTTTTTGCAAACTCGCTATAAGTGTACTGGGGATGCCCAGACGTGGGTCCCAGGCACTCCACACCACTGGAGTCAAGCTAGCCGGGCTGATGAGAGGTGTTACCTCGAAACCGGTCCGGTCCTCGGATGCTTGATTCCGTTCTGGGAAGGACATGGCTTTTGTAGTTCGGGCTGGACTGTTCCCATGGGGCACAGGGTCAGAGCTGATTTGCATATCGCCATTGTCTAACCCAGGGTGGTGTGGAGTGCAAAAAAACGATGGATTAGGACCCAGATCTTTTGACTGGGTTGAATGTGTGACATTGATCCTCATTCGGTCCATCACCTGTTGTTTTTGCAAACTCGCTATAAGTGTACTGGGGATGCCCAGACGTGGGTCCCAGGCACTCCACACCACTGGAGTCAAGCTAGCCGGGCTGATGAGAGGTGTTACCTCGAAACCGGTCCGGTCCTCGGATGCTTGATTCCGTTCTGGGAAGGACATGGCTTTTGTAGTTCGGGCTGGACTGTTCCCATGGGGCACAGGGTCAGAGCTGATTTGCATATCGCCATTGTCTAACCCAGGGTGGTGTGGAGTGCAAAAAAACGATGGATTAGGACCCAGATCTTTTGACTGGGTTGAATGTGTGACATTGATCCTCATTCGGTCCATCACCTGTTGTTTTTGCAAACTCGCTATAAGTGTACTGGGGATGCCCAGACGTGGGTCCCAGGCACTCCACACCACTGGAGTCAAGCTAGCCGGGCTGATGAGAGGTGTTACCTCGAAACCGGTCCGGTCCTCGGATGCTTGATTCCGTTCTGGGAAGGACATGGCTTTTGTAGTTCGGGCTGGACTGTTCCCATGGGGCACAGGGTCAGAGCTGATTTGCATATCGCCATTGTCTAACCCAGGGTGGTGTGGAGTGCAAAAAAACGATGGATTAGGACCCAGATCTTTTGACTGGGTTGAATGTGTGACATTGATCCTCATTCGGTCCATCACCTGTTGTTTTTGCAAACTCGCTATAAGTGTACTGGGGATGCCCAGACGTGGGTCCCAGGCACTCCACACCACTGGAGTCAAGCTAGCCGGGCTGATGAGAGGTGTTACCTCGAAACCGGTCCGGTCCTCGGATGCTTGATTCCGTTCTGGGAAGGACATGGCTTTTGTAGTTCGGGCTGGACTGTTCCCATGGGGCACAGGGTCAGAGCTGATTTGCAAATGGCTTTTGTAGTTCGGGCTGGACTGTTCCCATGGGGCACAGGGTCAGAGCTGATTTGCATATCGCCATTGTCTAACCCAGGGTGGTGTGGAGTGCAAAAAAATGATGGATTAGGACCCAGATCTTTTGACTGGGTTGAATGTGTGACATTGATCCTCATTCGGTCCATCACCTGTTGTTTTTGCAAACTCGCTATAAGTGTACTGGGGATGCCCAGACGTGGGTCCCAGGCACTCCACACCACTGGAGTCAAGCTAGCCGGGCTGATGAGAGGTGTTACCTCGAAACCGGTCCGGTCCTCGGATGCTTGATTCCGTTCTGGGAAGGACATGGCTTTTGTAGTTCGGGCTGGACTGTTCCCATGGGGCACAGGGTCAGAGCTGATTTGCATATCGCCATTGTCTAACCCAGGGTGGTGTGGAGTGCAAAAAAACTATGGATTAGGACCCAGATCTTTTGACTGGGTTGAATGTGTGACATTGATCCTCATTCGGTCCATCACCTGTTGTTTTTGCAAACTCGCTATAAGTGTACTGGGGATGCCCAGACGTGGGTCCCAGGCACTCCACACCAATGGAGTCAAGCTAGCCGGGCTGATGAGAGGTGTTACCTCGAAACGGGTCCGGTCCTCGGATGCTTGATTCCGTTCTGGGAAGGACATGGCTTTTGTAGTTCGGGCTGGACTGTTCCCATGGGGCACAGGGTCAGAGCTGATTTGCATATCGCCATTGTCTAACCCAGGGTGGTGTGGAGTGCAAAAAAACGATGGATTAGGACCCAGATCTTTTGACTGGGTTGAATGTGTGACATTGATCCTCATTCGGTCCATCACCTGTTGTTTTTGCAAACTCGCTATAAGTGTACTGGGGATGCCCAGACGTGGGTCCCAGGCACTCCACACCACTGGAGTCAAGCTAGCTGGGCTGATGAGAGGTGTTACCTCGAAACCGGTCCGGTCCTCGGATGCTTGATTCCGTTCTGGGAAGGACATGGCTTTTGTAGTTCGGGCTGGACTGTTCCCATGGGGCACAGGGTCAGAGCTGATTTGCATATCGCCATTGTCTAACCCAGGGTGGTGTGGAGTGCAAAAAAACGATGGATTAGGACCCAGATCTTTTGACTGGGTTGAATGTGTGACATTGATCCTCATTCGGTCCATCACCTGTTGTTTTTGCAAACTCGCTATAAGTGTACTGGGGATGCCCAGACGTGGGTCCCAGGCACTCCACACCACTGGAGTCAAGCTAGCCGGGCTGATGAGAGGTGTTACCTCGAAACCGGTCCGGTCCTCGGATGCTTGATTCCGTTCTGGGAAGGACATGGCTTTTGTAGTTCGGGCTGGACTGTTCCCATGGGGCACAGGGTCAGAGCTGATTTGCATATCGCCATTGTCTAACCCAGGGTGGTGTGGAGTGCAAAAAAACGATGGATTAGGACCCAGATCTTTTGACTGGGTTGAATGTGTGACATTGATCCTCATTCGGTCCATCACCTGTTGTTTTTGCAAACTCGCTATAAGTGTACTGGGGATGCCCAGACGTGGGTCCCAGGCACTCCACACCACTGGAGTCAAGCTAGCCGGGCTGATGAGAGGTGTTACCTCGAAACCGGTCCGGTCCTCGGATGCTTGATTCCGTTCTGGGAAGGACATGGCTTTTGTAGTTCGGGCTGGACTGTTCCCATGGGGCACAGGGTCAGAGCTGATTTGCATATCGCCATTGTCTAACCCAGGGTGGTGTGGAGTGTAAAAAAACGATGGATTAGGACCCAGATCTTTTGACTGGGTTGAATGTGTGACATTGATCCTCATTCGGTCCATCACCTGTTGTTTTTGCAAACATGAATTTAGATAGGGCACATGGTTTAAACTTTGATATAGCCAGCACAGTGGCGTTTTGTTATGTTATGTTATGTTATGTTAAGGGAATTTTGTATAGCGCACTGTCACCGGAGGTATCATGGCGCTGAAAGGGTGCTGAGGAAACAGAGGGATTTTAGCGGGATTGTGGGAAAAGCCAGGTTTTTAATGATTTGCGAAATTGAATCAGAGTACCGGAAATCCTAACTGAGAGGGGGAGAGAGTTCCAAAGTTTGGGGCCGAGAAAGGCAAATCTTCGACCCCCAGATCTACAGAGTTTGAAGGGAGGGACCACCAGAAGATGTAAGTGAAGTGATCTAAGGTTACGTGAGGGACAGTAGGGGCAGATCAGGGATTTCAGAAAGGCGGGACAGGAACCAGAGAGAGATTTGAAAATAAGACAGCCAACCTTGAAGGCAGCCCTTAGGCTAACCGGGAGCCAGTGTAGCTTGATAAGGAGGGGTTTGGCGGACTGCCACTTCGGAATCCCGAGGGCCAGTCTCGCCGCCTGGTTTTGGATGACTTGCAACCTATTGATGGAGCATTTGGGCAAGCCGTAATAGATGGAATTTGAAAAATCCAGGCGGGAGAGAACAAGGGCCATGATGACTTGAAGCAAGGCATTGGGAGTAAGAAGGTAGGCCACCTTCCTGATCCTGCGCAGTTGGAACATGCAGGAGGAAACCACTGTCCCCACCTGCGGCCCCAGAGAGAGCCCAGCGTCAATAGTGACCCCGAGGCTTTTCACCGAGGTTACCAGGGTGGGAGGAGAGCCAAGCTCTGTCGGCCAGAAATATGGACCCCAGTGGACGGCGCTCCTACCCGGCAGGAGGAGCTCTGTCTTACCGGGGTTCAATTTCAGCTGGTTCTGACACATCCACTGAAAGATATGGGACATGACTGCCTGAAAAGTAGGAATAGAAGAAGGAGAGTTTAGAGAGAAAATGAGTTGTAGGTCGTCCGCGTAATTGAAGACGCGGACGTCCCACTGCCTCAGAGAAGAGAGAAGAGGGCGAAGATAGAGATTGAAAAGAAGAGGGGATAGAGAGGAGCCCTGAGGGACCCCACAAGACAGATGTTCCCTAGGGGCCCTACATGTACCTAGGCTGAGGGACTGGGATCTCCCCATAAGGAAAGATTTCACCCAGGCCAGCGCCAGGCCCTGGATGCCGGCCTGTTCGACACGGTGGAGGAGGATGTTATGGTCCACCGTGTCGAAAGCGGCCGACAGATCTAGTAAAACCAGGGCCTGGGAGGTACCCTTGTCAGCTCCGTCTCTCAAGGTATCTAGGACAGCCAGGATCACAGCCTCCGTAGAATGACCAGGGCGGAAGCCGGCCTGGTTGGCCTCGAGAAAGATGGAACTCTCGATGAACCCCGAGAGACAGGCAGTGACATGGGCCTCCAAGATTTTTGAGAAAAAAGGTAAGAGAGAGATAGGACGATAGTTTGCCGGGACGGCAGGGTCGGCTCCAGGCTTCTTCAACAGAGGCACTAGAACGGCCTCCTTGAAGGAGCTGGGTACCGTCCCGGAAAGAAGAGAAGAATTGAGCAGAGGAAGGATACAGTCGGGTAGAGAATGGCAGATGTCGCAAAGTATGGAAGGTGGACAGTGGTCGTCAGGGGAGCCAGACTTGATCCGGGCCGCCAGGTTGGCTAAAGATATAGCGTCTAGTGGGGGAAGCTGGGTGATAGAGAAAGCATTATGAGGGGGTGTGATGGGAACAGCATCCAATGAGGTGACCGGGATAGTGCCCTTAATCAAAACAATCTTCTGTAAAAAAAAAGTGCTAAGTGCATTGCAAGATTCCTGGGTAGGGGCCTGGGACAAAAGCGTTCTGGCGTCAGACGTGAACTCGTCCAGAACTCTAAAAATCTCCTTCGACTTACAGGGAGCTGACAGGATACGCTCGGAGACATAGGTTTTCTTGGCTGCAGAGATAGCAGATTTGTACCTATTACGAGCTGCCACATAGATATCTCTACTTGACGGGCAGTAGTTTCTTCTCCATCTGCGTTCGAATTGACGAAGTTCTAACTGTACAGTTTTGAGGAGTGGAGTAAACCATTTATGAGAATGGTTATAACGAGAGCGAGGGAACTTGATTAGTGGGGCAAAGATATCGCTGGCTGATATGAGCCAGTTAGAGACTTGCCCATCTAGCTCATTAATGTCAGAGTCATTGGGGGGAGGCGTACGTGTGTGAGACAGATGAGTTAGCAGTTTGGAAGAGTCGACGGCCTTCCACTTACGAGCCATGCCACCCTCCCGCGAAGGGATCCTGACCTGACCAGCCATCGAGATGGTGGTATCGATAAGGCGGTGGTCCGACCACACGCAAGGTGTAATAAGCGGGTGGGAGGGCTTCACCCCATAGACCCAGATATGATCAAGTATATGGCCACCACTATGGGTGGGGGAGGTGACTAACTGGCTGAAGTTCAGGCTCGAGATCCCTTCAAACAATTCGAGGGCGTGGGGGCCAGCGTCCCTGTGCTGAAACCAATAATTAAAGTCCCCAGCAATAACTATGCGAGGAGAAGAGGTAGCAATGCTAGCAAGCTGCTCAATAAACAGTGCGGGGAAAGAGGGCATGGATTGTGGGGGACGGTAAAGTACCATAAAGGTAACAGCGCCCACCTCAGTTCCAAGACTGAAGACAAGGTTATCTACATCGGGAAAAATCATGGAAGTGGGGGTGATAACCTGAATATCCTTACGTATTACCGCCGCGACCCCTCCTCCAGGGCGACCCCCATGGCGGTTGGTGTTAAGCAGGCAGTAGTCAGGAGGTAATGCTGCCAGTATGTCCGGAAGGGAGTCGTCCGTAAGCCAGGTCTCAGAAAGTAGAAGAACGTCAGCCTACCAGAATAAATGTGCAAAGGTCTACACATTGGATCAATGAGAAAAATTGCAAGCTTATTGGTTATAAACAATTGTGACCCTTGACATAATAGAGACTTAGCTTCCGAGATAAAGCATTTCATAGAAGTGGCTTATAAATGTTTGCTCTGCTCTCACCTGCTATGCATACAAGGAAGGCGTCTCTGGCCTTGCTTATAGGGAAGAAAGAAAATGTATCTTTGTTATTTGTACTCTCATGATGAGAACTGATTATTTTCTGGATTTATGTAACATCTGCCAATGTATGTTGTTGTGGGACATCCCAGGTGTTTTTTTTAATGAAAGTGTTGCTGCTAATTAAATTACTACTTCTATCAATTACATTTCTTTACAACTGCATTTGTGTGGTTATTGCTGCTGGACATTGTCACTTGCCTGTATTGCTAAGCAAACGATCGGGTTGGTGCCAACACCTGTTCTGTTGTGAGACACACACTTAGGGCATGATTACGATGTCAGGTGGACTCACATCCGCCACAACCCATTGCGATCTCAGAACTGACCGACTTCTGGTTGGCGGTACAGACACCACAATAACAATGCAACCACACTCCCCCCGTTTTTTATGACCTTTCTGCCCTTTCTTGTGACCTCTGTGCCACTCGTTTCCCCATTTTTTGTGACCTTTCTGCCCTTTCTTGTGACCTTTGTGCCCTCTGTGCCACTCGTTTCCCCCGTTTTTTGTGACCTTTTCTGCCCTTTCTTGGGACCTTTCAGCCTCTGTGTCACTCATTTCCCCCGTTTTTTGTGACCTTTCTGCCCTTTCTTGTGACCATTTTGCCTCTGTGCCAATCGTTTCCCTCCATTTTTTTGTGACCTTTTCTGCTCTTTCTTGGGACCTTTCAGCCTCTGTGCCACTCGTTTCCCCCCATTTTTTGTGACCTTTTCTGCCCTTTCTTGGGACCTTTCAGCCTCTATGCCACTCGTTTCCCCCCATTTTTTGTGACCTTTCTGCCCTTTCTTGGGACCTTTCAGCCTCTATGCCACTCGTTTCCCCTTGTTTTTTGTGACCTTTCTGCCCTTTCTTGGGACCTTTTTGCCTTCTGTGCCACTCGTTTCCCCCCATTTTTTGTGACCTTTCTGCCCTTTCTTGGGACCTTTTTCCTTCTGTGCCACTCATTTCCCCCTGTATATTTGTGACCTTTTGCCCTTTTTGTGACCTTTCTGCCTTCTGTGCCACTCGTTTCCCCCTCAATTGTTGTGCTCTTGGCCTTCTGTTTCCTTTGTTGCCTCTCGCCGCTGCGTCCCCTGCGGCCCTGCCCCCCTGACTGCCCATTCGCTGCCCCCACCTCCCGCCTCCCAGCTGCTCCTCCCTCCCACCTCCCTATATAGGCCGGCCACTGTGCGGTGAGGAGAGCGACCCTTGACCCTTCAAGGTAGGTTGCTCCTCTTCCGCACAGCACTGTCTGAGGGTCCCTGCCCCAGCTGCCGCTGCTGAGGAAGTTCGAGGCCCTCCTCCACCCCCAGGCAACCTACCTGCGCCTCATCCCTGGTGGGCAGTGGTAGGCCGTAGGTTTGCTCATCCTCCATTGTATTACCTGTATTTTCTTTCATGGCTCCCGTTGTAGTGACTGCATTTTCATTGTTGTGTCTGTGACTGCTGTTGTCTGTCTCCCCCACTGCCTGTACGTGGTCTGTGCCCGTTCTCTCCCTCTGTTCCCCTCGCTGCCCCGTGTCTCTCTGCCCGGTTTTTCCTTCTGCCCCCCTCCCGCCCGTGTCTCTCTGCCCGTTTTTGCCTTCTGTTGCTTAGCTGACCCTGCATTTCTGTGACCTTTCTGCACCTTTTT
Source organism: Lissotriton vulgaris (assembly GCF_964263255.1). Taxonomy (NCBI): domain Eukaryota; kingdom Metazoa; phylum Chordata; class Amphibia; order Caudata; family Salamandridae; genus Lissotriton; species Lissotriton vulgaris. The sequence continues at coordinate 582,050,788 of NC_141694.1, forward strand.
TTGTGACCTTTCTGCCCTCTGTGCCTCTCGTTTCCCCCTGTTTTTTTCGTGATGTTTCTGCCCTTTCCTGGGACTTTTCTGCCTCTGTGCCACTCATTTCCCCCTGTTTTTTGTGACCTTTCTGCTCTTTCTTTGGACCTTTCTGCCTTCTGTGCTACTCATTTCCCCCCGTTTTTTGTGACCTTTGTGCCCTTCTTGTGACCTTTTTGCCTTCTGTGCCACTCTTTTCCCCCTGTATTCTTGTGACCTTTTTGCCCCTTTGTGACCTTTCTGCCCTCTGTGCCACTCGATTCCCCTCAATTGTTGTGCCCTTTTGCCTTCTATTTCCTTCGTCGCTCCTCACCGCTCACGCCGCGGCATCCCCTGCGGCTCCACCCCCTGACTGCCCATTCGCTGCCGCTGCCTCCCATCTCCCAGCTGCTCCTCACTCCCACCTCCCCATACATGCTGGCCACTGCGCGGTCGCGCAGCTGGCATGCAGAAAGCCCGTCTGCGCCCGTCCGTGCAAGTCCAGCGCCAGAACCCTTGGCCCCCGCAACCGCCACGACGACCGCCGCCACTACGACACAAGCACTCTGCACTCTCTCAACCTTGGACGGACCCACAACTGCTTGAAGGCCACCCTGAAACGCACACACGGTCTTTTCACCTGCCGGAACTGCAGCTACACCAGCCACAGAGCCAAAGAACCACCCGCCAAGAAAGACCTCAACCACCTCCGATGCATACTACTGAACACCCGCTCCGCACGCAAACAAGCCGTCGAGCTCTGGGACCTGCTCAACACAACCTCCCCGGACGTCGCCTTCCTGACAGAGACCTGATTGAACAACTCCTCTGCACCAGACTTCGCCATAGCCATCCCAGATGGCTACAATATCTCCCGCAGAGACTGCACCAACGGAGTCGGAGGAGGAATTGCCATCGTCCATAAGAACAGCATCAGGGTCTCGACTAACACCGATGATGCACTCAGCACCGCTGAACACATGCATTTCCAGATCCACACTGACCCCAACTCCACCCTCAGAGGCACCCTCGTCTACCGTCCCCCGGACTCCGCCCCCAGTTCAAGGACTCCATCGCCGACTTCATCAGCACGCACGCCCTGACCTCCCCCGACTACATCCTCTTCGGAGACCTGAACTTTCACCTTGAGAACAACAATGACTGCAACTCCACCACTCTGATCGACAACCTCGCCAACCTCGGACTGAGGCAAATCGTCACAATGCCCACCCACTCAGCCGGCACACGCTCGACCCCGTCTTCTCCCCAAGCCTGCACGTTTCTGTCAGCCACACCACCATACTCCTCTGGACCGACCACCGCTGCATTCACTTCACCTTCCAGAAACCCACCCCACACCACCGCACCCAGCAGATCCCCCGCCGCCGCTGGAGCAAAATCACTGAAGACTAACTACATGCAAACCTTGCTCTCAGCCCACCCACCGAACCCTCCAACACCGACGTCGCTGCCCACAACCTCAGACGCTGGATCCAGGACTGTGTCAACCCCCTCGCCCGCTGAAGAAACGCCCCCACAGAGACACCAGCAAGAGGGCCAGCTGGTTCACCCCAGAACTCCTAGATTCCAAGTAAGCCTGCCAGAAACTAGAGAAAAAATGGCACTGTGAACAAACTCCGGATAGCCACGCAGCACACAAGGACGCTGTCTGCAACCACCACCACCTCATCAGGCCTGCCAAGAAGACCTCCTTCAAAGACCGCCTTGACAACAATGCACACACAGCAAAGAGCTCTTCAACATCATGAAGGAACTCTCCAACCCCAGCTCCAACACTAACGACATCCCGCCGTCGCAAGCCCTGTGCGACTCCCTCGCCACCTTCTTCCACCGCAAGATAGCAGACAACAGCCCCAACAGACAGCAACACAACAGACCCTCCGCACACCATCGACCACGTCCCCTTACTAGCCTGGACCAGCATGAGCGTCGATGACACCATCAAGACCATGAGCACAATCCACTCAGACTCTCCGTCAGACCCATTCCCGCACCACGTCTTCAATAAAGCAAGCAGCTCCGTCGCACCCCACCTACACAATGTCATCAATCTCTCCTTTGAGACCGCGACATTCCCAGAGAGCTGGAAACACGCCGAGATAAATGCCCTGCTCAAAAATCCCAAGGCAGACCCAAGAGACCTCAAGAACTTCCGACCCATCTATCTGCTCCCCTTCCTGGCCACGGTCATCGAGAAAATCGTTAACAGACAGCTAACCCGATACCTCGGAGAGAACAGAATTCTGGACCCTTCCCAGTCAGGGTTCCGCAGCAACCACAGCACCGAGACCGCCCTCATCGCCGCCACCGACGACATCCGGACCATGCTAGACAACAAGGAGACTGCAGCACTCATCCATCTAGACCTCTCCGCCGCCTTCGACACCGTCCGCCACTGCACACTATGCGCACGCCTCCATGCCGCAGGGAACCTAGACAAGGCTATGGAATGGACCACCTCCTTCCTCTCCGGCAGAACACATAGCGTCCGCCTCCCCCCGTTCCGTTCTGAAGCCTCCGAGATCATCTGCGGTGTCCTCCAAGGATCCTCCCTCAGCCCGACATTGTTCAACATTTAGATGGCCCCGCTCGCACACATCGCCAGACAGCACGACCTCAACATAATATCCTATGCCGAGGATACTCAACTGATCCTCTCCCTCACCAAGGACCCCATCTCCTCCAAAGCCAACCTCCATGAAGGAATGAAGGCCGTCGCCGACTGGATGAAGATCAACCGTTTGAAGCTGAACTCGGACAAGACAGAGGTCCTCATCCTCGGCTCCAACCCGTCAGCCTGGGACAACTCCTGGTGGCCAACGGCACTGGGGGCAGCCCCAACCCCCACCGACCATGCACGCAACCTGGGAATCATCCTCGACTCAATGCTCTCAATGACCAAGCAAGCCAACACGTCTCCTCCTCCTGCTTCAACACCCTCCGCATGCTCCGCAAGATCTACAGATGGATCCCGACAGATACAAGAAAGACAGTCACCCAGGCCCTCGTCAGCAGCAGACTCGACTACGAAAACGCCCTTTACGCGGGAGCCCAGACCAAGCTCATCAATCAACTACAAAGCATCCAAAACGCTTTGGCACCACTGATCCTGGATGTACCATGACACGGCCCACCTGAGAAACTTTAAAAAACAACAGTGGTCCCATGCACAATGAATTCACGAGAACAATGAACACAATCGATTCTGTATTAATATGACTTGTCCAGCCGGACAGAGGTCTCAATGTTTTTACTCAACAAGGATTAAGCAAGGAATTTCCTTCGACAATTTCATTTGCTGGGGCACAAGCCTGTACCCTACTTAAGCACATACAGTTTAGTACATTGAAAGAAACAGTGAACAAGAACAGGGCTTTTTAAGCAAAAGCTTAAAGGTTCTAAAATAACAGTTAGAACAAAGAATTTGGAATGCACCTTCACATCAACATAATACATGGTATAGACAGTGTATAAGGCAGGGGAGAGGCGTGAGAAGCGAGGCGAAGACACGTCTGGCGGCAGCGGCGAGTTCAACGGCTCCGCAAGCTCCGAGCCTGTGCTGTGCCTGCACCCGTTGAACCGGGGCTTGAGCCTGAGCCTGAGCCTGCATGCGAGCCTGAGTGCGAAGACCAGCGAGGAACCACGAGTCGTAGCCGCAAGGAGAGAGACGCGGTGGCGCAGGCTCTGCGAGGCGAGGCAACAGTGAAGGGGCGTGTGCGCTGCCCGGTGAGCCGCGAAAGAGTGTGATGCAGTGGGGGCAGGCTGTTCCGTGACCCGCAAGCCGAGAGGAGCTGCAAGGAGCCGCGAACAGTGAGGGGTGAGACGCAGGCTCTGTGAGGAGGTAGGCTGCTCCATGAGCCGGTGTGCTCAGGAGAGATACGCATGAGAGGAGGCTGTGACCAAGTGAGCCCTGTGACCCTGTGCTAGCCAGTGCTCCTGGTGAACAGGAGAGGCACTGAGAAGAAGGCGTGTGCGGCTCCTGTGAGCGAGAAGAGTAAGCTCTATGTGGGGGGGGCTGTGGCACCTTGGTTCCTTCGTGTCCCCGTGAGCCAGTGAGCCCGGCAAGCTTGTACTGACCCCAACAACACCATATAATACCACATACTGCATTACATTACATCTGAGGCTTATTAGGCATACTAGGCTATCGGAGCGGGCACGGTGTAGCCCGAATTGGATCTATAGCCTCCAATTTTTAGTGGACAAAGAGACAAAGTGGGGGAAGGAGTGGAAGTTAGCAGTTACCGGCAAGAAAACGGCGGAAAACGGAGGTAACAGCAGAGGGAAAAAAGGATCATTAACTGGATTAGCAAAACCTGCTGCTGGATCCGTTCAGTAGTTGCTGTTGAGCTTCCCTGGAACTGTGAAAGTGAATGTACGTGATCTGTCATTGTTGGGTTCCATTATTTTATAAGTCCCAAAATATTGAGCTTGAGCTTGGCTGTAATCATGGGCTGCTTCAAGAAATAAAGAGGGGGGTAACCCTGACCTGAGTCTAAGTAAAGATCGTGTGCCCGTTCTTTTCTTGATATAGTCAAATCTTAGCCTGTGGACAGTAGATATGAGATCAGGCCATCAGCGTGGGGCTTTGCCTAAACAGAAAAAACGGCAAAAGCCTGAGGAGATAGTGGACGCTGCAGCCCAAACTAAGCCAGGCCAAGAAAATGAAGAAAGTAATGATGTCTGTGCTCCTTCAAGGCATCCAACTGAGCATACAACTGAGCCAGCTGAGGCAGCCAAATTGGATCTTACAAAGGAGCATACGAATGAGCCGACCAAATTGGTTGTTGCCCCCACTATTTCAGGACAAGTCTGTAAGAATTTACCGCATGTTACTCATGTTATTCAGCCGTCCATTAAGAATTTTTTCTTTAAATATCCTCAAAAGCAGTCTCAAAAACAACAAAGAAATAACAGTTATGGGTCTGATAATATCTGTGTAATGCCTCCCTTACCTTCTCTGCCATTAGGTAATAAAAGTGCCCATCTTTGTGTATCAATAGAGTCCACAATAGAAATAGAGGAGACAAAGGAGGATGCTGTCTGCCACGATAGGATTATTATTTCTGATAAGGTTGAAAAGGTGAATAGAGCTGAAAAGGATGAAAAAGCAGTGATATCGTCTACGTCCAAACTCTTTTTATCGTCCCCTGGTCAGATAAGGACAAAAGCACAAATTCACAAAGCACAAATTCACTCGCATGATTCTGTTGTACGTGGAACCGAGTCTACGGGGGCCGATGGGTCTCAACATAGTAGACAGGATGAGTTCTGCAAACAGATAGCTGGAAGTTAAATAGAGTCCGGATCGGTCATTGATATCTCCTCAGGTCTAGAGCAGAACATAAGTGAGGAGGTTTTTGTATTAGATCATATAGCTGAAGAACGGGTACTAGCAACAGCTGATCTAGTATCCAGTCCAAATGGTCAATCCAACAAACCTGGTAATGTAAGACCTTTTAACCTGGACCAGTCAAGTATAATTTTGGAGAATAGTTTTTTCATGAATAAATCATTATTGGTTCCATGTGTAGTTAATGGTGAAAAAGATCCCATTGTAAATGAACAAAGTAAATCCTTAAATATAGTTTCAAATAATCAGTTGAACTCACTGGATTTATATTTGTTAACCAAATGTGATGGGAATTTTCAGGTCAGAACAGGGACAATAGAAAAAACTGGCACTGAGTGTGGAATATGGGATTGTTTACTTCATACTATGGACTCAATTACTAATGCCTTTAATTTTCATTCAGACAAATTAGACACGCAGGTTGACATTTTAAAAACATTGGCATCGGTAGTTGGAATTGATGAAAAGCTTCTCCATTTATCTAACTTGATTACTAAGGTTCAAAAGGACAAAGAAGGTCAATTAATAACCTGCACCTGTTCACAATTGATTAATAAAATCTCAGATCTACCGTCAATTGTTAGCTCTATGGTACAGGAAGTAAAACTGCTGTCTGTTAGAAATGTTCAAGGTAACAAAGAGTGCATCAATTGTCTTGCTAGACAAAATATTATTAATGCTCCTGCACAAGGTGGGGGGACTACCAAAGACAAACTAGCTTTAGCACACGAAGGCAGAAATAGCACAGTTAAAGGCAGTAAAATCAAGTTCCATTCGATATCTGATGAGATGAAAGGTGACAACCTGGAGGCAAATAAACCGCCAAGTGTTATTATTATTAAAAATTCTCAGGTGAAAACGACACCAGAAATTAGCTAAGTTTTGGGTGTAACAGCAAACCCTAGGATTTTATCTAAAAGGGCAAGACAAAGGTTAAGGAAAACTCATAATAAAATTCCACAGGACAAAAACTCCCAGAGATGAAGTAACTACAAGCCATAAAAAAAACAAAGAATCGGTAAAAAAAAGCCTTATTTCCGATTTTTTGACTCGCAGAAGACTCTGTAGTCAATTTAAGGGATGAACAAAATGGTCCTCCTATTAATAATACGCAGGATGAGGCTAACGCTAATATGTGGCCTAAGGTTTCTCATATGGGGATATTACGTCTGATCAGCCCCATGTTGAATCGGTTGAACAACACGGAGAGCAAACTACCCCCAATTGGGAAATTGTAAATACTATTAACCAACAAGGTCCCAAAAAAGCTGTTGACCTCCCTTGCACTCTAGTCCAAAAATTAAAGGAGAGGCCTGCATTGTGCCAACCGGCAGTGCCTGTCTTGGACACTGTTATTGTGAAGGGGGCTCTGGTAGATTCTAGAGTTGTTGTGGACGAATCTAGGACTCTAGTTTAATATTCCCGATGTATGCCTTTATATAGTTATATCAAATCATATCCTTATATAGGCATAATAATCATACCCATATTAAGAGATAGCCAATGTAGTCCAAATACGGCAAGGCTACTTCCACAGACTCCTAGAAAGCACAATGTGTTCTTAGGGAAACCAAACCTCCAGCAGCCCGGGACTTCCCCCTGCTTCTGTATTTGATTTGTCCTAGAACTCCTGAATTCCTGAAAGAACTGCGAGTTCTTAACGACGTCTTATGTCCAACCTTACGTCAAACTCGGCACCCTCCAGGTATAAATATACCAGCATCTGCCCTAGCAAAACACACAGTGGTTTTGAGCAGATCGACTATCTACTTGCCCAATGCCCTGCTGTAGCAAGTGCCGAAGGAAGCCGACCCTCCCGCTGACGCACTGAGAGAGACGCTGTCTTTTCACCTGCCGAGAAATCCAGCTCCAGTGTTTCCCTGCTACCCTTGCGGGTTGCTGGGAGATCGAGTCCTGAGAGAGAGATACAAGACCTCCTACATTCTATAACAAGGTACGGAGCTGATTAGACCCTTAGAGAATTCTTGGTTTAGATTCTTGGCAGAAACTATTTAACTTAAAACTACTTCTCACTTACTTCTTCCCATGTATTAGGCTTAGGTTAGGCACACGGATGTAGGCGTATCTTAAAAGCACCAGTTGAGTACGTTTAGTCATTATTTATCGTTGTATGTATTTTATCCATTTTAAATACTGTATGGCTTAGAAACCATACCATGCTTTTACAGTATTATTTTATAATACTCTTTTTACTGTACGCACTTTACTTTATGACAAGTATTGCAATTGTAGCAATTCACTTCTCTTGCATGAGAAAGAAGACTGCTCAATAAATAACCTCTTTTATTGAAAATGCCCGTCTCTCTATTTCTCTGCACTTCTGGTGAAACAAAGCATGCACGATTGACTGAGTGAAATAGCTATCTATTGTTTCCGCGACTCTGGAGATATCCTCCTTATTCTTGGGGAGCAAAGTTGTCATGTTTATGTGGTTGTCAGAAACTAATCCCTTCTTGTGAATTCGAGAAAGTTTCTAGTGACCTCAGAGCTAGCTGGCATTCATAATTAGGTCTAACATATTCAATAGAGACATAGTCGACTTCAGTCCTACGTCTAAACTATTGTTTATGTTATTTCAATGCGCAGAGCCTATTGGGAATATAGGAACTACACTACATGGCGCCCAACGTTTGGTAAGGCGATAATTTAACGCTAGATACTAAAGTAACTCAGTTGTGCTTTTCACACAGACCCCTTTTTCCATAAAAACTCCAATAGACGTCTGGAGTGGGTGAAAGGTTAATATCCGCCAGAACTAAGTAGGATGAGAATCCTATATATTAGTTTTTGGTTTGTTCAACATTGAAGGATACAGTGTTCCAAAATATTGTGCACCTAATCTTTATTTCCTTGAAACTTACCCTGCTAACTTTCAGTAAACAAAATGACGAAAGTGAAGAAGAAAGGGAAAAAGAAAGATATGCTTTGGCAGCTCAACTATTGGCGGAAGACACAAGTCTCCAACAAAACTTTCCGGGTGCAATAAGCATCCCGATTAATGTAAGAAGGGGTGTAACTTTCAAACTTATAAATAACGGAGTATCATCGAGAGGTGGTACAGTTATCTTTGTCATAGAGGCACATGAATATCGGCAGACAGAGGTATTCTATTCATGGATAACTCTTCCAGCAGCAAATGCTATAACACAGGAGTTCCACTACTATAAAACAGAGGAACCTCCAACTGAATATGTTCCTTTTGAAGACATTGAAATTCCACTAACTTACCAGGACCATCAGCTCTGGTTTAATGGCGCCCTAAAACATCACAATGAAATTACCAGGCTCGGTCCACTAGGTAGACCAGGTGCAACATGGCCAGAACTAGCTGGTTACACACCACATCCTGACATCGAAAGAATGTCAGCCAGTGAACTATTGATTCAGTTGAAGCAATTAATTAAAATACATAGACAATTGGTCCAATATGTCATGCGGACTTTAGCAGTCCAACCAGCAATGAAAATTCCACAGCACACACCTCACCAGGGGAATACAAACAAAATTACACCACAGACTATACAATCAGTCATTGGCAAATTACTCGCAAAACGGGAGCAAATTCCGTTCTGGTTAGCTCCAAAGATTACTCAAATAGAGGCTGTATTCCCTGATAGTACACCTCATGAAAAACACAGAATTCTGACAATCTGTTTACCAATGGGGATCGCACCACATGTGGAGGACTGTGACACTTGGGGAACAGTCTTTGCTTCAAACTAGACAAAAACACATGGTGTTCCGTCAATAGCGATAATACCAGACGTCCTGAGGCAGATTCAAAATGAATACGGTCCAGAACCAGGTTTAAACTTAGGTATGAAATTACTGAAAGACTTTAAGCAAGTCTCGGCTATATTACTAGCCAACATAAAAGGAGAAGCAGCATCTGTGGCGATCTGCCAAAAATTAAAAGAAACAAAATTAGCAGACCAGCCTTTTGAACTTTGCAGAATAATTGAAAAGTGCTACGAAGAATTAGGTAGAGATAGTTTGGGTGGGAAACCACTAAAACCACAACTACCAGAAAATCCTGAAAAATCATTTATAAAAAATAATATCACTACTCCAAAAAAGAAATGGGAGGGTAATAAACAGACTCTTCCCAGAGTAAAAACAGTTTCAGTCCAGAGGAAGGTCTCCCCAAAGGAGACAAAGATCTCCAGAACGGGGGGTAGGTCTCCCCAATGAGAGCCCTCTGAAAAAAGATACAACCTTAGAAATAGGGATAATTTGAAAAAACCTGACAGATATCAAGATAATGATACACGTCCCTCTCGATCTTTTCAGACTTCCTCACAGAAATCGGAAAGAAGAGGGCAATCAGAACATACAGAAGAGCGCGTCAAGTCGAAAGACAAGGAACCTGCTCATCAAAGTAAAAAAATCACAATTTTCTAAAAAGAAGGTAGCTAGCATAAAGATAAAACATGCCGAGGATCCTGAGGACACAACTCAAGAACGGAGAATGGACCCTGACAATGCTAGACAGTGCAGCAGAAGTGACCATAGCTCACAAGATCCTGATGAATCTTCTGGAGACAGTGGACACGAATGAATACATTCCGGTGGAAACTGCGGGCACCAGAGTCAGTGTACCCCATAAATTATATGAAATTAAACTACGTACAGAAGGGGCCATAACTAGGAAAATAAAAACTCTCTTTTGGGAGAATCTATCTGAAGGCTATGATATCCTTCTAGCTGAGAAAGACTGGCCACCAGAATTTGTTAGGGAATGCCCACATGGTGAAGAAATGATTAGGCCTGCCTTCTCAACACATGTTCCAATTCATAAAATACATACTTATGCAAGGAAATGGGCTGTGGCACAGGCTCCAGCACTATACAAAAATCATGTGGGATGGGATGAGGATTCACCTTACCATAAAATCCAGTTAAAAAATCAACCTACTGCACAAAGGCGGTATCCTGTTAAGCAAGAAGCTAAAAAACAAGTCAGGGTGATCTTAGATCAACTTGAATACCAGGGGGTGATTGAAACATGCACCTCACAAATGAACAATCCTTTGTTTCCTGTCTCCAAACCAGATGATTCATATCGTCTAGTATTGGACTACAGACACCTAAACTCTTGTTGCAAAACATTTGCAGTACAAAATTCACACAGTGCAGCACGGATGAATAACATCGTGCGCAAAAAATATAAGATATTTCAAATGGTTTCTTCTGTCAAAACATTGCACCAGAAAGCAGGTATATGACAGCTTTCTCCAGTATGGGTGGCCCAGAGGCAATTTTGCCGTCTCCCCCAGGGATTCAAGAATAGCCCAGGGTTATTTTCAGCGAGAGTAACAGAGTTACTACAAATGTATGATGATGAGGCATTATCTTATGTCGATGACATCTATCTTACAGACGATAACTTGGACATACACTTGAAAAGAGTGAACACCATTATACTTGGATTCGCATCTGAAGGGTACAAATTCAACTTGAAAAAATCACGAATTGCCCACCTCACAGGCCTATTGCTGGGATATGAGTTATCGACTGAAGGCAAAAGCCTAGCAGACAACTTCTTAGAGAAATGTGCAGTGCTCCAAGCCCCAAAAACGCTGAAAAACTTACAATCAATTCTAGGTTTCTTGAATTTCGGAAGAACATACATTCTAAACTATGCAGAGAGGGTTAAACCTCTACGAATTAATCAAACCTGATTTCAAAACAGTTAATTGGACACAGAAACACACAGAAATTTTACATTCAATACAAACAGACATGTTAACTAAAACAAAGCTGCAAACATGCGCAAACTAACGCAACTTTGTAATCCGAGTGATCCCAGGAAGATGTGGATTCACATACCTGACCTCTAATGAGGGAGAAACGGTACCAATAGCATACAAATCGCACTTGTACACACAGGCTGAAATGAAATTCAGTTCTACTGAAAAAAGTCTAACTGCGGTTCAAACTGCTGTAGCAAAAGAAAAAACCCTAGCCCAAGGGAATCGCATATATGTTTTGACAGCAGTATCAGCCCTTGAGGCAGTAACAAGACCGAGCATTCCAAATGCTATAGCTTTACAGCCATAATGGATACAATGGGTTAATTCTTTTGCTGCAACAGACGTGGTACACGCTTTTGATCCCAAAATGAAAAAAATAGAAAATCTAGAATACGAGTATGAATGTCCTCTGCCGACCGAAATTCTGCCTCTCGAACAGCACGTCTGTGTAATCTACACAGATGGATCTGCACAACACCGGATTGTGGATAAACAAGTATACAATGCCGCATGCGTGATTGTAAAAGGTCGCTGGCGCATAGGTAAATTCACTAAAACTCAATCACTCAGAAACTCTACAGCTCAGCGAGCTGAACTACAGGCTTTAAAGATGGCGCTTGAAAATGCTGATCGCGAATTCCCCACACTAATAGTGTGTGATTCACATTACTGTGTCTAGTCTTACAATGATTTCTTGCAGACCTGGATTGAAAACGATTACAAAGATGAGAAAGGTGGCACAATAAAGCACAAAAAGCTATGGGAACTAGTAGTTCCTTTACAGAAAGAACTACGAAAGACTCACGTGATACATACGCTGAGTCTTCAACGTGATGGCGTTCACGTTGCAGGGAATTCATTGGCGGATAAAGCCACAAAGGCAGCTATTCAACCGGCTTCCGTAGCTACAGTAAAGCGTTCTAAAAAAAGAATAGATGGTGAAACGCTACTAGCAGTAAAAGACTCAATGGAAGGCAATTACGCTGCCTTACCTCTAAATTATCCACTCGGAAATGCATACATAATTGATGCAAACTCCGTTCCATTTTGGTCAAATCCCTGGAGTGGGGGACAGAGTAATTCCAAACAGGAACCAGAGGGCTTACTTTATTCAAGAAGCACACATGGGATTGGGTCTGAGGCATCAAGAGATCTTAAAATCTGTAATAGAATTACAATTGAAGTACTGGTGGCCAGGAATGAGCGTGCAAGTTTATAACTTTGCAATAGATTGTCAGGACTGCAACAGAGATCGCAGTTGTGAACCGGACCAGATAACTGACTCAGGCACAGTAAGAACAGCCCAGACACCTCTTGTAGACAGCATTAGACTATCTACACGTAGGCGTCCGCTCGGACAAATGCGGTCCCATAAATATTAAGACAAGATTCATTTGGATGTGGCCCCAGTGCTCGGCTGATACCAGAACTGTTATTAAAGATCGGCGAGTCTTTATCGGCACATACGCAATTGGCACACTACATTTTGGCCAGGGTCCTGCGTTTAGCTCTCGAGCTTACAAAGAGGCCATGGCCAGCTTGGGCATTGCATTGCGGTACTCTAGCCCCTTACATCCTGAGGGTAATGCGGTAGTGGAGAGAAAAAAACGTGACATAAAGAAATCTATAACAGCGAGGGTATTAGGTTCGGGTGATGTGTGGGTCAAACATCTAACAAGTGTCCAACGTAGTCTTAATAATCTGCCAAGACATTCTCTGGGTGGAATCACTCCATATAAACTTTTGTTCGGTACTAGAATGTTGATCGAAGACCTTGATCGTCATACTTCAGTGGTGGAACAAAAAACCTTTGATATCAAAGATCGTTTGGCTGTTTTACAGGACTTAAATGAAACAAGAAGAAGTCTAAGTAACACAAAGCAAAAGCCAACAGCCACTGAAGAAAAACACCTGTCCCAGCAAGACCTGTCTGGATTCCAAAGATTAGGGATCCGGTCAGAGAAAAGATTGCAGTGAAGAAGGAATTTGGGCCTTCTTACAGACAGAAAAGCAGTACCTGTCTTACCAATTCAAGGAACAAGATTAGTAGTACTACTGCCCCTTGCTGGTAAAAAGGAGAACAGAGTTGTATCAATCGACCTGGTAAAACCACAATCATGTGTCCAATAATAAGTAGTAGGCCCAGTGGTCTCCCAAGATGTAGCAGAAGATCAAACCTAGCTACAATTCAAGAGGTTCAAACTGAGAGACTAATCACTTTTGATAAACCTGCAGTGAGAAAACAAGGACTATGCAACAAAGCCATGGAACTTGTGCCTCTTGAAACCCAAATTGCAACAGTTTGTGAAGAAACACCTGTCTACAATGATGTAGCCTCGGACTATACAAATATGCCAAAGGAAGAATCCATTAGAAAAATTAATGAAAATCCTGAAGCAATTCCAACAATTGATAGAACTGCATCTGGCTACTTCATCAATTTCGATGACTTTTCAGAGGATCCTAGTGAACATGAAGAGAAGCCAGCAAACAAGACTTTCAAAGAAAAAACAAGAGAACTCTGTCATCAACTTGGAGAAACATATCTGATTTCACCATGGATTGAATTGTGGATTGTGTTAGGTGTACTTTTCCTCCTGCTCTGGCTCATTTTAGTTTTAAGCTTGGGAAAAATGATTTATGGAAAATACAGTACAATGGACACAGCAAGTCAGAAAATCAACTTGGTTCTAAAGCCTCACAAATCTTTTCACATTGAAAAAAGAGAACTGTCATCAGTGAACATCACAGCCATTCCTATACCTGGTGGTGTAGCATGGGTCGCTACTGATAACAATATCTATGGCCCGGTTGAACTCTTGAAGTATCCACACCAGTTCAAGGTTTCTTTAAGTGACTTTGTCTCACCTCGCACTTTCTCTGATGATTGGGACTTTAAAACTGTTAATAACATGACGTCAGATTTAGAAATGTCAGCAAAATGTACAGAACATGATTATTTAGAAGGTTCATCAGATTATGAAGAAATGTATTGCTGTAATCATTATGGGCACCATTATTTGCATAAATCTGCGAATCCTAGAAATGTTTTTACTTATAATCAATGGGAACATTGTCCAACACCGCCAAAAGGCAGCTCGAAAACATTTTTTAAGAAATTTGCATATTTCTCAGGGTTTAATAACACAGATCCAGAAACGTTTTATTTAAAATTAATGAATAAGACAGGAAGGAAAAACATGTTTACAAATACTAAACTAGTTTATTCTGCAAAATTTTATGCACAATTGTCTACATTTGGTTTTGAATTTTGGAAAGACAACATTGAGACAAAAATGGTCTGGGGTAGAAAAGACTGGCAGGTACAAGGTTTAGAATCATTATTCAGAGCCTGCATGATCCCAGAACAAATAATGTTCCTGAATTACACCATTCAACAAACAACCTATCTTGGATTAGCCAAGATTAAGGATTTAAATAAGCCGACTATACCAAAGCCCATACCTGATAGTAATAGCACTACAGGTGTGGAGACAGACATATCCCATATTTTACACCAAAACAGAACTAATCCTGATTGGAAACAATGGTTGATCTGTCCCACAGACACTAATAACTGTCACGATAGATTCCTGAAAAAAACACAGGGGTTCACTCAAAACAGGCCAGACCCTAGATATTCCCAGAGACAACATCCAGGGATAGTCACCACATACAGTGTAAGAAAACTATGCCTCAAATGGCTACAGAAATCCTCACTTTCTGAAATTAAGCAACACTTGACCTTACTTAAAGAAGGTGCTGACTTGCGAGATTTCTTATTGGTACCTCGCAAACAGCATCAAAAACGTTTCATATACGCCGGTATATATGCTGCTTACAATGAAGCTTGGAAAGTAACGCAAATTGAAACTGCTGAGAAAATACGAGAAATTGACTGTAGTAATTTGGAGAAATCCCTATCTATAGTAGACAATGGGTTAATGACTCTGTCCTTCAGAATTTTTTCTTTGGACAGCATTGTATCATCTGCTATTGATATACTAGAACAGGATATGCTAATGTTACAACATGGCCAGTCCCAATTTCATTCTATTATACAATTAGGCTGGACGTTGCAAAACCTCCGTTCAGGATACGTGCCCTGGCGCCTGATTAACACAATGTCATTATTTTCGAATTTTAACCTAACAGATAAACAAATTTCTTTGCCACAAAAGGAGCAGACTATACGGTGCTGAGCATTGAAAAACTCGAGATATTACCATTGACAGTTTCCGAGAAGCCTGTCATTGAGTGGATATTACATGGCACCATTACAATACCAATAACGACATTTCAGTTTCAATATTGCCCAAAGCACATACCAGCGGGCCTGTATGAAAAGTTGGGTAAAGGGTACATCAAGTCAACCTGGAATTTACCTTACACACATAGATGTTAGAGTGGGGGGAAAAAAAGGTATTTCTTAGTGGTAACAATTGTAAACACTCACTAAGCGGTACACTTCTGTGTCAAGAAATTAACTTACATTGAGACTGCGAAGGTTCATCTAATGACCTTTCTTGCCACCTGCACGGCACCCCAGCCACACAAATAGAGCCTTTTTTTCAGACAACTTTCCAACGGCAGTTACGTTATGTTAAGTGACTACAGCTGTTGTGGCATGTTGCCAGGAACAGCCTATCTTGTCAGTGTTACATCCAGGGTCACTTGCTGTATGCAAGTATTGTATCCAAACAGCAACCCAGACAAGGAGGCAACGATATGGCCATCATTGAATATCTCTTCTATTCGAATTGATACTTTAAGCAGAATGAAGTCCATTCTTTTGTAAAAAACGGTGCCTTTGACATCGTCTAGAGAAATGTATGACCTGCAAGTAGCAAGGACTTCTGCAGAGATAAATGCATTATTATCAACAAATTGCCCCATGCATTTCGTAGAAATATTGAGCCAAATCTTAAACATGTCTGATACCAGCGGCATCGCACATGTATTTAACACAATTTTTTCTGTGCTATTATCACCCTTTTAAGCAGTCCCAAGCATCTTCCCGAATTTCGTGCACTCTGTGTTTAGTGGCCTGCCTCTCATCTTGGGACTCGTAGCAGGAATTTTATTTTTGTTTCTTCTGCTCCTATATGGCAAGTCCAGTCACAAGCAATACACAGGTTACCATGTAACAAACGATCCTGGCAATGCGGTACAGAGATAGGATTACCAAAGTCCTCGGCTTGGCTCGGCTAAGAGATCTGAATACCACATGGTTCCTTTCATTCAGACCAATCTGGCAAGTTTGCATCCTACCTGTTCTACAATGCCTGCTCTGCGGAGAAGAATGCGTGTTAGACGTCTGTCTCACACTCCCATCAGCAGTACCTATGGCTGTCGATACTTTGCTTGGTTCGGTAACGGCTCATGCAACGTGTTATCCCCAGCGGCTACCAATTCTGATGACGGCATTCGTTGAGACCTCACAGCTACAAGCTGGCGGTGAGGTACGAGATGAAAGCGGCACACAGGTACAACCTTCAGTAACCATTGCTGATCTAGATAACAATGACGGCAATGCATCGCACACATGCACTATTTCTACTTTTTTCGGACATGGCCGAACTTTCACCTACTGTTGTAGACAAATTCTTTGCCAGCCTATCTGAGCTAATGTTCTCTCCTAACAACGAGAATAACTTTTAAAAACAGGAGCACACAGCGTTCCCTGAACTTTGAATTCGGCCTTCAGTTTTTGATAAACAGAACTTCTAAAACTTTGGAACAATTTTTTCCTCAAACAAAATTATATTTTCCCCGTTCCCAAAATATTTACTTTTTTTAGCACTGATACTCTGCTTAAAGTAGAACTATTCTTAGAGAACAAGATTTCTATTTTTAAAACAACTAGAGTCAATATTTTCAGCACAGCCTCTAGCACATGTACAGTCTTGGATAAATATGTGATGTAATGGTCTCGACCTTCTCTTCTGTATTAAGAGCCATTTCATGAATGTAACTTTTCGTGATTCATTCAGTCAGCATTTCAAATGTAAACTATATGCATTGTTTGAATGATACCACTGCTTAGAAAACGTACAGTACAATACTCATTTGTTTGTGTACATGCCATTTCAAATGCATTTTATGAATTTTGGGGTGGGATGGAAAACACATGCTTAAGATATGTTTTATTACTTAGTATTTAGTAATGATGGACATTATACGTGGAGTGGGTGTTGTGGACGAATCTAGGACTCTAGTTTAATATTCCCGATGTATGCCCTTATATAGTTATATCAAATCATATCCTTATATAGGCATAATAATCATACCCATATTAAGACATAGCCAATGCAGTCGAAATATGGCAAGGCTACTTCCACAGACTCCTAGAAATCACAACGTGTTCTTAGAGAAACCAAACCTCCAGCAGCCCGGGACTTCCTCCTGCTTCTGTATTTGATTTGTCCTAGAACTCCTGAAGTCCTGAAAGAACTGCGAGTTCTTAGTGACGTCTTATGTCCAACCTTACGTCAAACTCGGCACCCTCCAGGTATAAATATACCAGCATCAGCCCTAGCAAAACACACGGTGGTTTGGAGCAGATCGACTATCTACTTGCCCGACGCCCTGCTGTAGCACATGCTGAAGGAAGCCGACCCTCCCGCTGACACACTGAGAGAGACGCTGTCTTTTCTCCTGCTGAGAAATCCAGCTCAAGTGTTTCCCTGCTACCCTTGCGGGTTGCTGGGAGATCGAGTCCTGAGAGAGAGATACAAGACCTCCTACATTCTATAACAAGGTACGGAGCTGATTAGACCCTTAGAGAATTCTTGATTTAGATTCTTGGCAGAAACTATTTAACTTAAAAACTACTTCTCACTTACTTCTTCCCATGTACTAGGCTTAGGTTAGGTGCACGCTGGGGTAGGCGTATCTTAGAAGCACCAGTTGAGTACGTTTAGTCATTATTTATCGTTGTATGTATTTTATCCATTTTAAATACCGTATGGCTTAGAAACCATACCATGCTTTTACAGTATTATTTTATAATACTCTTTTTACTGTACGCACTTTACTTTATGACAAGTATTGGAAGTGTAGCAATTCACTTCTCTTGCATGAGAAAGAAGACTGCTCAATAAATAACCTCTTTTATTGAAAACGCCTGTCTCTCTATTTCTCTGCACTTCTGGTGAAACGAAGCATGCACGATTGACTGAGTGAAATAGCTATCTATTGTTTCCGCGACTCTGGAGATATCCTCCTTATTCTTGGGGAGCAAAGTTGTCATGTTTATGCGGTGTCAGAAACAAATCCCTTTTTGTGAATCCGAGAAAGTTTCTAGTGACCTCTGAGCTAGCTGGCATTCATAATTAAGTCCAACATATTCAATAGAGACATAGTCGACTTCAGTCCTACGTCTAAACTATCGTTTATGTTATTCCAATGCCCAGAGCCTATTGGGAATATAGGAACTACACTACAGAGTTAAGGACAAAATAGAGATCCGATTCCCAGATAGCCTGGCCGAAAAGAGGAAAGTAGATTTTTGCCATCAGTATACCACGAGAAGTCCTTATGACATTCTGAATAGTGGAAATATCCTGAAGTTATTTAATCCAATCTCAGATCTGAAGGGCGTAACATCAGATGACCTGGAATCTGTGGAGTTTAAGACTGATTGTAATAATGAAGCATCAATTACTATCTGGCGAAGTGAGGATATTGTTAGCAAAATAATTGCTAATAATTATACATTTGATAAATGAGGCATTAAAGTCGGGAGTATTCGTAGGACTCAATATCCAACTCTCTTGATTCCTACTAAATCAACTCTGTTGATTCCTACTAAATCTCCTTGTAGCTTAACAAAAAATAGTTCAGGCTTCACCTGTTAGAGTACTGAAAGGTGCCCCAGGGCCATCAACTGAGCTGAATCTGCTACGTGGTATTAAGATCAGGAGTTGTCAGTCAGGTTCGCAAATATGTGAAGAGTTAAGGACTATCCCCAATCCAATTGAGGATTGGAGTTGGCTTCCTTCAATATTAACGAAGGCAAATACTGCAAAGAGAGATTGATTCCGGCCTTTCCCTGAAAAAAAATTAAAACCTTTCAAATTCTGTTCTTGGAGTACAATTTTTTTTAAATCACTTCTTGAGGACTCGAATGCAATTGTTTTTTTGAAATCTCATGATATTTTAATACTACAAGAAACTTGGAATATGTGTAGTGAACCTAGTATTGGCAATTTCGAATATTTGAACGTGGCAATTCGCAAAGCCTCTATAGGTCGTCCTAGTGGAGGCCTCTCTATATATGTTTCATTGAATCTTGATGTTAAACACTTTGAGATAGATCTTCAGGTAAAATGGTTACTGTGCGGTAAATTAATTGCCAAACAATCAATTATTTTTCTAAATTTTTATTTGAGTTCGAAAAAAAAGATCAGGTCTATGCAACTCTTACAGTTATGGGAAACAGTGAAAGTGTTATACTATGACCATTTAGACTCAATGATCATCATTATTGGGGATTTTAACATGCACTTTTTTTCATATAAAACACGGAATATACCTTCAAACTTTTTATTACAAAGGGTTAACTGTGAGTTTATAAAATATAACTTAAATATTTTTAAAGATGCTGATAATACACCAACATTTAGTAAAAGCGATAGCCCTTCCATATTTGATTATTGTATAATGTCTGAAAAACTTGTGAAGTTAGTCCAAAGCTATCATGTAGTACCAAGGATTGAGAGCGATCATAATCCCCAAGTTATCTCTCTTGTTTTTGCTTTTGATTATTTGCCAGAATCGAGAATAATTAAAACAGTGTCTACCGCTTTCAACCTTAAAAGACTTATATGGAATGATAATATTGAAAAAGACATCTTAGAAGTGCTGGGCGGTCTAATTGTAGATGTGCAAGAAGCGAACTCTGAAGGTAAATCTATGGTAGAACTTTGGCCTTGTTTATGTACTGCGCTTTTGGCTAAATTTTCTAATTTGAAAACCTCCGGTGGTATGACGTTAAATTCTAGGAACCCAGGATGGTTTTCCCATTGCTTACTATACCTCAAAAGAAGTCTTAATAAAACAATAAGATTAATGTATATGAAAGCGAATGGAACTACATATTTTGTGGTAGCACAACAAATTAGAAAATTAAAAAAAGGATAAGGAACGAAATTTGGAAGGCTAAACAAGCATATTATGAAACTACTTGGTCCAAATTACATTATGCTTGTAAATCGAAAGACTTCCGGCTATTTTGGACTATTATTAACAATTTAGAAAATGGAAACCAGAGAAGTAATAGTGCCAATATAGATGAATTATCTTGGGTAAACTTTTTAAATAATTTTGAAATTGTTCCTCCAGGCCCACAGTGCAGTGATGGTAAAATTATTTTTACTTGCGATAACCAACAAGAGATAATAGAAATAGCCAGGCAAGATCCACTAAGTGCCCTGGATATTGAGCCATTGACGGTTGACAAAGTTAAAAAAGTGATAAATAAGATTCGATCAAGTGGAGCGCCTAGTCCCAATGGAATGCTGAATGCCATTTTTAAATCAAATTTCAAAGATTGACCAGAGGTACTACAGCTCCTGTTTAATGATGTACTTAGAACCGGCAAAATTCCAAATTCATGTCAGGGAAGCATTATACAACCAATTTATAAAAGTGGTCCCCAAGACAATAAAGCAAATTATAGATTAACTAGCAGCCCGTCCCGACATTGTCCGGGTATGAATTGCTGCCGGCCAGTAGTATATTGTTTTGTAGGATTTCGTTTTGATAGCGTTTCTTATCTATGACAGTACTGTGAAATGCTCTGATTCACAGTGCACTGCTGATGCACTTAAGAGTGCACGTTCAGTAGTGTGTGAACTCGAGTTTCCCTACTTTATTTTTCCTTGCAATATTGTATAGCGCATACTCGACATCATGGCATGAGCACAATTTACATTACAGAAGAACACATTAATTTGTTGTTGGCACGGGGAGACAAAGCGATTTGCCTGGAATCACAGGATGTTGAGCTGATGCCGAGATTCAAACGTAGCTCCCCAGCTCTAAAGTTCGCAATTCTAGAACTTGTTGCGGGAGGTGTGTCTAAAAGTGTATGTCGGTGGCTGCCATCAATGAGAGAGACCTGTGCATTTTTCAAATGGGTGGTGGTGAAAAAATATGAGTATGTTGCTGGAGATGTGGGCCGCCGTTCCGCCAATGTACTTACCGGGGGAGGGTAAACACCCATTATTCCGCAACTTTCTTTCCGCATACCATCACTCCGCAAACTTTCATTACGAAAGTACCATGACTCTGCAATGCCATTATAACGCATAGCATTACATTTTATATGCTTTTACCACGCAATTCATTGTAAATGCATGATTGGTAAAAGCATGTTTTTTTAATGTTTGGATATGGTATGTATGGGTATAGGGGTATATGTTTTTGGATATTGAGGTATATGTTTTGGGGTGTTTGGGTATTTTAAGGGTTCAGATATAGTTTTGGGTTATCGGGTACAGGGGTAGTTTTAGTGTTTAGGGATAGGTATGGGTTTTGGGGTACAGGGGTATTTTTAGGGTTTAGGGCTAGGTTTGGGTTTTGGGGTATAGGGGTATTTTTAGTTTTCAGGGGTAGGTTTGGGTTTTGGGGTAATGGGGTATTTTTAGGGTTTAGGGCTAGGTTTGGGTTTTGGGGTATAGGGGTATTTTTAGTTTTCAGGGGTAGGTTTGGGTTTTGGGGTACAGGGGTATTTTAAGGGTTCAGGGATAGGTTGGGTTTTGGAGTACAGGGGTATTTTTAGGGTTCAGGGGTAGTTTTGGGTTTTCGGGTACAGGGGTATTTTAAGGGTTCAGGGTGAGGTTTGAGTTTTGGGGTACAGAGGTATTTTAGGGTTCAGGGGTAGTGTTTAAGGTTGTTGGGGTATTTTAAGGAGTAAGGGTGGGTTATGATTATGGGGTGCAGAGGTATTTAAAGGGAGCAGGGTGGGATTCGTTTTTAGGGTGTAAAGGGTAATAAAATAAAATAATAAATAAAAAGAATATAAATAATGCAATTTAAAAGAATAAATGTTTTAATTAAATTTTAAAAATGTGTATATATATATATATATATTCAAGCTCCAAGTACCCACAGGTAAGGACGCGCACAGCAGCAGGTGACCAAAAGGCATTTATTCAGGTAAAATACAACTCTGCAGTCCCGCTTGATTACAGTTCTCGTGTCGGTTATACTAGCCTGACGCATTTCTGAGCTTCCGCTCTCTTCAGAGGCACGACAATGAGTTTGTGCTACTTAAAACACTCCCACATAATTGGTGAATTAAACGCCCTCCAATGGGCTTCTCAAATTAGTTGAACGCAATGTATGTTGGGTCTTATAGTCCGTGTCTTAGGTACTTCCTTCCATGCACATTAATTATACTGTGGCAAACGAAGCCCTCTGATGGACCTCGGGGTGCGTGTCGTCCATAGATCCCTCACGTGCTGTTTCACATTTGGGGCTCGGCAGGATTCCGGGCTCCGTGGCCCCCTGTCTTCATGGGGTGGTGCAATCCTTCGCGACTGGGCTGCCGCGTTTACATTCAAGCTCCAAGTACCCACAGGTAAGGACGCGCACAGAAGCAGGTGACCAAAAGACATTTATTCGGTTAAAAGACAACTCCGCAGTCCCGCTTGATTACAGTTCTCGTGTCGGTTATACTAGCTTGACGCATTTCTGAGCTTCCGCTCTCTTCAGTGGCACGACAATGAGTTTGTGCTACTTAAGACACTCCCACATAATTGGTGATTTAAATGCCCTCCAATGGGCTTCTCAAATTAGTTGAACGCAACGTATGTTGGGTCTTATAGTCCGTGTCTTAGGTACTTCCTTCCATGCACATTCATTATACTGTGGCATACGAAGCCCTCTGATGGGCCTCGGGCTTCGTGTCATCCATAGATCCCTCACATGCTGTTTCACATTTGGGTCTTGGCAGGATTCCGGGCTCCGTGGCCCCCTGTCTTCATGGGGTGATGCAATCCTTCGCGCTGGGCTGCCGCGTTTACATTCAAGCTCCAAGTACCCACAGGTAAGTACGCGCACAGCAGCAGGTGACCAAAAGGCATTTATTCGGGTAAAAGACAACTCCGCAGTCCCGCTTGATTACAGTTCTCGTGTCGGTTATACTAGCCTGACGCGTTTCTGAGCTTCCGCTCTCTTCAGAGGCACGACAATGAGGGGCTTTTGGGAGCAGAGATATATATATATATATATATATATATATATATATATATTTTTTTATTTTTTTTTTATTTTTTTATTATATATATATATATATATATATATATATATATATATATATATATATATATATTACCTACTGGCGATAGCCAGTAGGTATATATAGTTAGGATTTTTTTCCTATGAGACTTTTGAAAATTCTATGTCTAATAACTTTGGCGTTTGTGGACGGAATCGGCTGAAATTTTCAGGAAAATGGCACATTTTGTTTCTGAGCAGCTCCTGAAAATTTGGGGGGGGTTCGTCAAGGGGGGGCCGAGAAAAAAGGGGGGTCCCAAAACGCGTTTTTCCCATGTTAATTTCCATAGGGCGGTTGGACTCACTTTTAGCCCGAACGGCTGAATGGATTTCCACGAAACTTGGCAAAATTGTAGGGACTGTTAGCCCGATGTGCCTTTGCTAGGTCTCAATATATGTGCTTCAGTGGATTTTGAGAAATTAACGTTTAAATCAAGATATATATCTGTAACAGCGCTCCGGGCAGCGCTCCGGTTCGCGAACTTTTCGCGTATCGGAACTTTGCAAAGCGAAGCTGATTGGCTCTCCGGTGTCTGTCAACATTCTAAACAGTCCGGTGCGGCCGCCATCTTGTCTCTCGGTAGGATCGAGAGACAAGAGGAGGCCAAAACAAAGGGGGAAATGAAGGAAAGGGGGCAAGGTAGACCCCTCCTGACCCCCTGGGATTGATGAGGGGGATATTATAGAGCCACGCCGGGCCCAAAAAAAAAAAAAAAAACATCCGATTTTTTCGCCGTAGAGACGCGTCTTGGTTCGCGAACCGGGCAGCTAACCGGGCAGCTAACCGGGAAGCTAACCGTCAGTGTAACCAAAAAAAAAAAAAAAATCCGATTTTTTCGCCGTAGAGACGCGTCTTGGTTCGCGAACCGGGCAGCTAACCGGGCAGCTAACCGGGAAGCTAACCGGCAGTGTAACCCAAAAAAAAAATCAGATTTTTTCGCCGTAGAGACGCGTCTTGGTACGCGAACCGGGCAGCTAACCGGGCAGCTAACCGGGAAGCTAACCGGCAGTGTAACGGGAGTCTGAGGAGTAGCTGATTGGCTGTCAATATTGTAAACAGTCCGGAGCGGCCGCCATCTTGTCTCTCGGTAGGATCGAGAGACAAGAGGAGGCCAAAACAAAGGGGGAAATGAAGGAAAGAGGGCAAGGTAGACCCCTTCTGACCCCCTAGGATTTATGAGGGGGATATTATAAAACCACGTGGGGCCAAAAAAAAACAAACAAAAAAATCCGATTTTTTCGCCGTAGAGACGCGTCTTGGTACGCGAACTGGGCAGCTAACCGGGCAGCTACCGGGAAGCTACCGGGAAGCTAATCGGCAGTGTAACGGGAGTCTGAGGAGAAGCTGATTGGCTGTTATCATTGTAAACAGTCTGGAGCGGCCGCCATCTTGTCTCTCTGTGGGATCGAGAGACAAGAGGTGGGAAAAAAAAAGGTGTAAATGAATGAAAGGGGTAAGGCAGACCCCTCCTGAACCCCTAGGATTGATGAGGGGGCTATTAAAGTTCCCTGGGGGGTGAAAAAAAAAAATTTGCGATTTTCGCGGTAAAGGTGCTTCCTGGTACGTTAACCGGGCAGCTAACCGGCAGCGTAACGGGAGTCCGACATATTGTGTTTTTTGAACGTTTGTGATATGTGCACGTGTGGATTTTGTCTAATTAAGGTTAAAAAATATATATATATCTTTAAGCGTGTTCTGGCGCGCTTACGTTTTGGGTTTGGTTTGCGCTGCAGAGACGATACGTCACGGTTATGCGATGCATCATGAGGCGTCTCACGGGCTACGTGATACGTCACTTAATAAAGAATATATTTTACAGCTATAGATATTAGCTTTTAAAAAACCAATGAAATTCACAGAAAAAACCATAGGTTATAGACCATATATAGTTAGGAATTTGCATTTACAAAACCTTGAAAATTCACTGAAAAAACCATAGGTTATAGACCATATATAGTTAGGGATTAGCATTTAAAAAACCTTATTTTATTTGCACAAAACCATTGAAATTCCATATATAGTTAGTTGCACTAACTATATATCGCGGACCCGCAATCCACTGCTAATGATGTCACATATTACATCATTCATGACATGGTCAGTGACATCACTGATGACATCACTGATGACAACACCCAGTGACTGTATGTTTCTGTAAAGTTAAAATATGTCTTACATATTGAAGAATGAGTGGATGTATAAGTGTCTGGATGAAGGATTTAGTAGGTGCATGACTGACTGTATGAGAGAATGATTAAATGTGTCTCACTGAGTGCATGGGTTAGTGATTAAAGTGTCTTAATTTGGCAATCAATATTTATGTTCTTCTGTAAACTGCTGCATGTTTAAATCAGTAGCTATATCAGTAACTATATGGGTTATTGAATGGTTGCCCAAGTATTTGTATGGGAGACTGAGTGTGTGTGTGGGTGGCTGGGAGGTGTATAACTCTGTGCATAGATGTGTGAGCGGTTGATTCCCTAGGTGTATGGGTTCAAAAGTGCATGTAGAAACAGCTGTATGGACAGTTGACTGTGTGCATGAGTATATTGGTGAGTGAATGGATATCTCAGTTCTACATGTCAAAGTAAGTACATATGTAAAGCACACTCCATGTGAGAGTTGACATATATAAATAACTGAACATAAGAGTCAGTGAATGTGAGAGTGGCTGTATGAATCATTGTGAACTTGTATCAAGGATTGTATAAGAGAGTAAATATGTGTTAGTATATGTTTGAATAAGTAAGGTGTGTATAACTGTATAGTTAAGGAAATGGAGATGTGATTGATTCTTTGCATGACTGAATAGGTGTGTGAGTAACTCCATGGATGTGTGACAGTCTGTGAGTGCCTGTTTACACTGAGTGTATCAAAGGTTATATTAGAGTCTGAAGATGTATTATCACATAAATGATATCATCAGTGATGTAATCAGTAATGTCAAATGAGATGTCAGTGATGTCATCAGTGATGTCATTTGAGATGTCATCAGTGATGTCATCAGTGATGTCATTTGAGATGTCATCAGTGATGTCATCAGTGATGTCACTGACCATGTCATGAATGATGTAATATGTGACATCATTAGCAGTGGATTGCGGGTCCGCGATATATAGTTAGTGCAACTAACTATATATGGAATTTCAATGGTTTTGTGCAAATAAAATAAGGTTTTTTAAATGCTAATCCCTAACTATATATGGTCTATAACCTATGGTTTTTTCAGTGAATATATATATATATATATTACCTACTGGCGGTCGCCAGTAGGTATATATAGTTAGGATTTTTTCCCTATGGGATTTCTGAAAATTCTATGCCTAATAACTTTGGCGTTTGTGGACGGAATTGGCTGAAATTTTCAGGAAAATGGCACATTTTGTTTCTGAGCAGCCCTTGAAAATTTGGGGGGGTTTTGTGGAGGGGGGGCCGAGAAAAAAGGGGGGTCCCAAAACACGTTTTTCCCATGTTAATTTCCATAGGGCGGTTGGACTCACTTTTAGCCCGAACGGCTGAATGGATTTTCACGAAACTTGGCAAAATTGTAGGGACTGTTAGCCCGATGTGCCTTTGCTAGGTCTCAATATATGTGCTTCAGTGGATTTTGAGAAATTAACGTTTAAATCAAGATATATATCTGTAACAGCGCTCCGGGCAGCTATCCGGTTAGCGAACCTTTCGCGTAACGGAACTTTGCGATGAGAAGCTGATTGGCCCTCCGGTGTCTGTCAACATTCTAAACAGTCCGGAGCGGCCGCCATCTTGTCTCTCGGTAGGATCGAGAGACAAGAGGAGGGCAAAACAAAGGGGGAAATTACCATAAGGGGGCATAGTAGATCCTCGTTGACCCCCTAGGTTTTATGTGGAGGTTTTAAAAGGGCCTAGGAGGGTCCAAAAAAAAAAAAATAATTTTTTTTTGCGTGATAAGCGCCAAGTTCGCGAACCGGAAAGCGTTCTGGGCAGCGAACTTTATGGATAAAAGAATGAAAGACTTTTCTAATGCTGTATGTTAATTGTTTGTTGTTTTTCTTGTTTTTTTTTGTTTTCTTTTTTTTAAAGTGTTTTTTTTATTTTGATTCTTTTTCATAATTTATTAAACTTTCTAATATTTCAGTGTCTGAAATGTCATTATTTTCTTGATATATTGTTTGCAATCTGTGAGGTTGCAAAATGTCCTCATTTGCAAGGAGGACATCTACTGCTTGGACACATTGCAGCAGTTCATTATCCAAGCTTTCATCCATAAATTCCATGTCAATTTGTTCAATTAATTCCTGGCTGCTCTCTTGCAGGTCCATCTCAAAAGAAACTTGCTGCTCGCCTTCCATTTTGCCTGAAATTTGGATTAAAAAAATATATATTAGTAGAGATAGGGCACTGTTGGGAATAATTTTAGATAGGCAGTTTTTATCAGTGAATTTATCTTTTGGCAGTGTATAGTATGAGAGTGGAAATAGGACTATAATTTTGCCTGAAATTTGGATTAAAAAAATATATATTAGTAGAGATAGGGCATTGTTGGGATTAATTTTAGATAGGCAGTTTTTATCAGTGAATTTATCTTTTGACAGTGTATAGTATGAGAGTGGAAATAGGACTATAAAAAAGTGTATGTGATTTAACCAAGACAAGCCTTACTCCATTGATAACTATAACAGAGAAGTCTATCTAAATACATTACTACTACAGAGGGATAGTGTATATCTAGCAAAAAAAGTCTACTATATTAAGTCATAGTGCACAATATATTAAATTATAACTTACCTTCACAAAGAAGTTGAAGTTTTTTGAAGCTATTGAAATAGGAGGTACAACAAGAAGTAGTAGTCAAAATGGCTGTGTTTCCTTCTCTCCCTTTATATATATACAGGTATATAACCAATCAAATGTCAGGTAATAAAAGTAGAAAATGAAAGTAACATTTTCATTGGTTGTCAATGCCAACAATTCAGATGTGTTTTGTGAAGTAATTTACCTCACGGTACTTGGAGAGGTCTACAGGCTAAATGGCTAAATTGAATTTCAATGAAATTTGTGAGAATGGAAGGGATTGTTATGTAGTATGAGCTAATCTATATTTGGTGAGAGTGTCTCTAGTCGTTTTTCTGTAAATTACTTTCCCGCTTTTTTTTAGGACCGCTTTCCGGAAAGCGGCCCGGTTAGCGAACCTTAAGCGTCACGTGAGTCCACCATTTTGTGTTTCGGTCGCATTAAGATACAAGATGGAGGGCAAATAATGTTTAGAATGGGTAGAAGGGGTCATGGTAGACTTATCTTGACCCCCTAGGTTTTCTGAGCGTGGCTGAGGAGGCTTATATGTGCGGAAAAAAAACTTTTTTTAAAAAAATCCGCGAGGTTAGCTTTCGGTTAGCGAACCGGGTAGCGCTCCGGGGAGCGAATTTTGTGGAAAATTAGTGAAAAAAGTTAGAGGAAAATAATAATTGTGAGTGATCAGATGTAGGGTAGCTCTGAGAAGAGCTTTTGGGTTTATGGTACATTTAGGTACTTATAAGTAGGTACCAATGCACAGTCTTAAATTCAGAATGAAAATTCTGTTGCCCTCATCTGAGAAGTGAACTCCATCTCCTCTGTAGATATCTTGCATGTAGTAACGCAAGTTATTGTTGTACAGAGAGCCCATTCCATGGTCTCTCATGTAAGCTGAAACAGATTTGTTTACATGCTTCCTCGCTTTCTCAATTTGTGGACAAAATTGGTTGGACCACCTCCATTTCTGTCTTTGGCATATATTGGAATATACCAAGGCAGTTTGAGGAAAAAGTGCCATTAATTGCTCAAAGGTGTCCTTTAAAAGCATTTCCAGACCTACCCCTGTCAAAGTGCCCAAATCATTACCTCCACAGTGCACTATTAACAGGTCAGGTTTTGGCAAATGCATAAAGGTTTTCACCAATGGTATCAATTGGTGACATTTTAATCCTCTTTGGCCCAACCACTTAATTTCCACATCTTGTAAATTGAGGTTAGGTAAATTTCTGCTCTCAGCATACCTTTGAGCCCAGTGGATGTAACTATGTCCAACAATCCAGACCTTAAACATGGTGGGAGAAGGTTGTTCTGCAGTCAGATGAAGTGTGGTAATGAAAGGGCAGTTGAAACAGTAGGAGTTTCTAAAGAAAAAAAACTGTGGATTTACAATGCTAATGATTCATTAGCAGTGATTGGTGCATTTCCATTTCTGAAAACAGAAAGTTAGGGTGCATGGATGTGTTCTTTGAAAGATGTAATTTGAATGGTCAAGGAAGAAACATTTATTGAAAGATTGCTCTGGATACGCAGGTGCACTGAGAGTTCAGAGTTCAATTGAAACATTGTTGTGTGAATTTGCAAACATGAGAGGTCTTCCAGGAGGTGGTTGCTATGGAAACAAGGGAGAGAGGGCAGAGGGGGGAAGGGTTTTGATTTGAAAAAAGTGAGGGAAGAGGTATGATTGGCTAATATGAGAGATATGTGAAATGAATATCTGTATTTCTGTGCTTTCAATAGCTGCAGTCTTTGGAGTGCATCCTTTTTCTTCTGCTGAAGACAATTTGGTGTATTTCTGAGACTGTTTTCAAAACTCAAACAATATTTGCTAAGGTGAGAAAAGATTTATTTAATTTAGATAGAGAATAGTATGATTTAAGGAGAAAATGATGAAGAAAGCTGTGTTTTTAAAATGTGGTTTTGTCTCTAGTGATATAGTAATAGAATTAGTTTTATAGAGAAATTGTAATTGCATATTTGGTGTAACATTCTGGCATGCAGTAACACAAGTTATTGTGGTACATGGAGCCCATTCCATGGTTTGTTATGTAAGCTGAAACAGATATGTTGTTTTTAAAAACGATTTAAGAAATCAATTTATGTGCGATAAAATTCGCCGAAGTGCGGCGATAATTATTGTCTCTAAACAAGTTAGAGACAAAAATTACCGCTAGTTGTTGGAAATATGCCCCCGGGTTTTTCCTTGCAGGAATCGGGAAGCGAAAGACTAGCACTGAAATCAGTAGTCTCACACCTGAATCGGGAGGGTAGGCATGTCTGGATACTCTACAGCTGGAGCCATAAACTACATCCGCAGGGCTAGGTGATAGCCTAGGTCCGGCCTGGACAATCGGACACAGAGGAAGAGAAGTGTCAGAGGGTGCGGTAGTGAATAGGGTGAAAGGGAGGTGTCGAGCGGGCACAGGGTGTGATTCTCAGAGAAGAGCAGCGCAGATGGGGAAGTATATGGCCCATGCATGAGAGAGAGAGCGGGGGTGACCATTGCGTGGGGGAGATGCGTGCGAGGGTGGGGAGCCATGCTGAGAATCGGCGGCGTGCAGAGAGTGGCCCTGGTCAAGGCATCTAAAATGGCTGCCGTGCACGACAAATTTGTGGCATTGGACAAAAACGCAAGATGGCGCAGACAATGTTTATCAATAAGGATTCATTTATAATAAAATATTTACTCGCAGTGACAAAATGGTGTTCAACACTTCCTGATTTCCATCGAATCAAACGTTAACAAACGTCACGCAGCAAAAAAAAAAAAAAAAAAAGCTCACGCACAGAGCGGTTTTTAGCCATGTTATCCAATGGAAGGTGGATAACATGGCTAAGAGCATTTGCTGGATAATGCATGAATATCGCTGACTTTTCAGCGATATTCATGCATTGTGGCCGATGTGCGGCGATAATTTTTGTCTCTAAACAATTAAAACGAAGCACAAAATGGCGAATTCCCGTTTCGCTACCAGTTTGCGGCCCAGTTTGCGGCCCGTGAAGCGCTTCTACCGTGAAAAATCATTTTTTTTTTATTTTCCCCACGGGACCCTTTAATAACCCCAACAACATTCCTAGGGGGTCAAGAGGGGTATACCTTGCCCCCTTTCAATAAATTCCCCCTTCGTTTTTCACCTCTTCTTCTCTCTCGATCCTACCGAGAGATAAGATGGCGGCCGCTCCGGACTATTTAGAATGTTGACAGACACCGGAGAGCCAATCAGCTTTCTGTTATCCAATGGAAGGTGGATAACATGGCTAAGAGCATTTGCTGGATAATGCATGAATATTGCTGACTTTTCTGCGATGTTATGTTTACCTTTTTAAATTGAAAGTGTTCCTCTTGGGGCAAGTGTCTTGTAAATACGCTCCCATTTGCGCTTGGCAAATTTAGATTTTGATTATGGGAGTTACCTAGCCATGTTAATAGTGTCCCAAAAATGGTGCTAGGGCATTCCAGAAAACACTTTCATGTGTCTCAAGGACATTTTTAGTCATTTCTTCATGAATGCAGGTATACAATTGATTTATATGCTGTGTTTAAAAACGAATTTTGAAATCAATTAAATTTCAGGATATGTACTGTTAGAGCTTCATAGGTTGTTTGGGGTCATATTTAGAAGGCATTTTAGTGTCTTTGATGTTATTTTTCCCTTTTTAAATGGAAAGCGTTCCTCATGGGGCCCTGAGCAGTTCTTAGCCATGTTATTTAATAGGAAGTGGATAACATGGCTAAGAGCATTTGCTGGAAAATGTATGAATATCGCTGATTTTTCTGCGATATTCATGCATTGCGGCCGTTTTTTTTCACATTTGCAAGCACTTCTTAGCCATGTTATCCAATGGGAGGTGGATAACATGGCTAAGAGCATTTGCTTCAAAGGTTGTTTGGGGTTATACACCATTTTTGGGAAATTATTAACATGCCTATCTAACTCCCATAATCAAAATCTAAATTTGCCAACCGCAGGTGGGAGCGTATTTACAATAAATTTGCACCATGAACAACGTAAAATAGCATACTACACACTCAAATGCCTTATAAATATGACCCAAAACATCTTATGAAGCACTAGTAGTGCATATTTCCAGAAATGTATTGGTTTTCATTTAATGATTTACTTCATTGGTAGGCCTTCACATGTTGCTATGTTAAATAATTAGTACGGCATTAAGTTTTTGATGACTGTTATTTATTTACTGTTTGGTAATAGTGGTTAATAACATTTTATATTATATTTTTCCACAGATTCAACTGCAGATTCTTTCATAGTTTGTAAAATGCCTTCCAAAAGTAGAATAAGAAAGGCTAGAAAACGTCAAAGACAGCAGGATGATGTTTTATTGCAGCAGTCCTCTTCCCCAAATACTTGTCAAAACACCAAGAAAGGTCCGGGTAAGAGCACGAAATCATTCTTAAGAAATATTTGTAGTAAAAAAAGTTTTGCTCAAAAAAATGTTTCAGTTCACAAAAAGAAAAGTAATTTAAATGGAAAGGAGAGACCCATCACAAATGTTACTGGTAGAGGAAGAGATAACTCTGTGCATGATAGTAGAAGGAAACAACAGTTTAGGGACATTCGAAATCGAATGTTCCGTAACAGGATATTAGTTAATTTATTGAAAAATATTAAAAAGAAAGGCCAACAGAAAGCGGCATTTTATAAGAAGAAGAAAAATGTAGAGAAAATTATTGATCATGCTTTTGAAATTAAGCGAAAGTTGTTTATTTTGGTAATCAATAGAATTAGGAAACTAAGCAAGGTAATTTCTGATTTCAAAACAAAAAGTAGATGGAAGAGAGTAGTAAATCGTACTAACTTTTGTGAAGTTTTTTCCGGAGAATGGATGCATAGTTCAAGTTCTGAGGCATTTTTTAATGAGGAGACTTATTTTCAGGATAATGATTTGGTGCATGCAGTTGACATCAGTGGTCGAGCTTATGAAGTGAAGGATGGTTGTCCAGTTGAAAAAGAACAACTTGTGACAACAGAGACAGAAGAGGCGCTAAGTGATGAGGTTTTAGGAAGACGTCCTAAGGGTCCTGTGTACATTTGGAAGTGTAGTTCTATTTGCAGTGTGCGACAGGTTTCCATCAATTTGCTTTGTGATTTTATACGGACATTTAATAAGAAAAGTTTGAAGCAGAAAATGAAGTTGTTGCAAGATTTAGATCCTTGCAGAGTGAGACAAATGACAGGTTTGCGTGGTCATTCACTGGCTTGTCTTTCCAGGAGAGTATGCCAGAGTGTTTTTCATCATTTCAGGATGCTAGCAGTGCATCATAATAAAGTGAGAAAATTAGTGAGAATGTTGTATTATGCTAAGAGTCCAGCAATTATGCTTAAACAATTATGTGCTGCTCTTTTGCATGGTTCTGAAATAGATGTGAAGAATATTTGTGAAGAAATTGAGTTTTGTTACTTTGGTAGTAAAGATGAGAATGTTCAAATTGACCCAGAAGTAGAGGGTAATGTGGAAGATAATGTACAGGTTTCCAGTACAGATAATTTTCAGAAGGAAATTGCCACGTTTCAGATGAAATCAAGTGAGAGGCCTAATTTCACTTGTGTATGTTGTCGACGCACTTATTATAAGAATCAGACTAAGGTAGTGGATTTATATGCAAAAAGTGAAAGGGAAAATAATAGTGAATGGAAGGATTTTGCCACATACTTGATGGTAGAAAATTATTTGGATTTGGGATCGGATCAACGTGTGTGTACTTATTGTTGTAATAAATTAAACCAAAACCAGATGCCTGCTAGGGCAGTTCATAATAATCTGGAATTGGTTGAGATTCCTTCTGAATTGAAGGATTTAAATACTTATGAATCTATTTTGATTCAAAGTATCCATCCCTTTCAGGCTATTGTAAGAATGGAGCCAAAGACAGGGAAGTTGCCTCCAGCAGATTTACAGAGAGGATTAAAGGGAAGAGTTGTTTATTTGCCTCTAGATTTGAACAAAAACATTAACACAATTGGAATAGAAGAAGTGGAAGAGGAACCTCTGGTTATCTTGGTTAATGGGGTTCCGACAAAGAATAAGAAAATATGGCAAGATTTAGTGGATGTTAGGAAAGTCAAAAAGGCAACAGTGTATTTGAAGAAAAATAATAAGTACTATAAGAATGTATATGTTGCAGAAGAGGAAGTAAGTGATGAAGAGGATAGCGATTTGTGTGCTGGCCAAATTGAGAAAGTAGAGGCCTCTAAAAGTGAAGAAATATATGAACATTATAGTGTTCATCCTTTGCATTCCAAGGAAGTCATGGGGAATGCTATTGAATTGTTTCAAATGAAACAAGCCAAAGGGAGTCCCATTAGTGTTTGGGAGGAAAGTTTGGAAGCTCGGTGTTTCCCACAGCTATTTCCCACAGGTCAAGGAGGAAGATATGATGAGCGACCTCATCAAATTCCTGCGTCTGAATACCGGACTTTACGATTGTATGCAGCAGATCCTAGGTTTCGGCAATGCATTCCCTATTTGTTTCATCTCCTGTTTGAAAGCGATCTGTCTGGACTGTCATATGCAGTGAACCACATCTTAAAAAGTGGTATACAGATGCGAAACATCTCGGCAAGTGACTTTATGCATAAAGTCAATGTCCAAGACAGTATTTTGGATTCTCACTTAATTAATCTCATGGCGTGTCAGCGTGGTACTAATGAGTACTGGTACCGTCGTCATGGTGATTTAAAATGTATGCTGAGGAACTTAGGAACTCCAACATGGTTCCTCACTCTGAGCTGTGCCGAGTATGGCTGGGAAGACTTACTTGAATTTCTACGAGAGGCAAATGGAAATATTGAAAACATTGAATTCAAGACACCTGGAGAACTGTGTTCTTTGGATCCAGTGAATGTATGCAGGTACTTCAATCATAGATTTGAAGCTATGATGTCTTTCATCACAAATAAAAAGAATCCACCTCTTGGAGAGGTGTTGGATTTCTTCTGGAGAAAGGAGTACCAAGCAAGAGGTGCCCCTCATATACATATGTTGTTGTGGATCAAGGATGCACCTAAATTTGGAACAGATCCGGATGACTTAGTGATGAATTTCATCGAACAGTATTCTACGTGTGCTGTTCCAAACGCAACGGAGAAGAAAAGTCTAAGAGAACAAGTTCTACGTTTCCAAAGCCATCGTTGTGGAAAGTACTGTCGTCGTAAATTCAGAAACAAGGACAAGTTCTACACCAAATGTCGTTTCAACTTTCCACGACCGGTGATTTCTAAAGGAAGAGTGAACAGTTTGATGTCTTCGCTGCGACATAATGTGACGAGGAAATCACCCAAGAATACATACAATTTGAAAAGGAACGAAGAGTCCAAGTACATCAATGACTACAACCCAGTGATTTTGTCCATGTGGAATGCTAACATGGATATACAGTTTGTGGCTGACAACTGTATGGCTGTGGCTCGGTATGTGACATCTTACATCACCAAAAAAGAAAAGACCGAACTGAAGGATATGTGGGAGGATATTTCTTATGAAAAGAGCCTCAGCAAGAAGTTGTACAGTTTCAGTCTGAAGATGTTGTCGCATCGAGAAATCGGAGCTTACGAATGTTCTGACCGGTTGTCTTCAGCAAGTCTCTATGCCAAATCCAGGAGTCTAGTTTGGGCGAGTCTTGGTCTTGCTGCAACGCGAAATCGAGTTCTAAAACCTGTCCGGGAAATTGAGTATTTGGCAGAAAAGGAACCAAACAGTACCGACATTTTGAAGACCAACATGTTGGATACATATTATCCAAATCGAAGCAGTCACCTTGAGAATGTTTGTCTATATGAGGTTCTCCAAAATTATATATTCAAGAGGAACATCAAAGAAGATATTGAGAAAGGAGTGTATGCTGTAATTGGAAGTGAGGGATGCCTGGTCAAGCAAAGAAAATGCCAATTAGTAAACCATCGAAAATTGAGTGGTGAATCTCCAGAAAAAAAGGAGTTTTTTTATTTAGCACTTTTGCAACTTTTCAAGCCTTGGCGTGCAGAAGAGGAACTGCTTGGAGATTTCCTCTGTTACGAAGACTCTTTCAATGCAGCCAAGGAGTCCATAGAATGTCCTGCTTTTTCTAAATATCAAGAAATGCTAACTTTAGAAATTGAGCAGGAAGCAACGATTGCAGCCGAGATTGCCAGAGACAGTTCTCAGGACAGTCAGAGTTCTGTTTCATTGAGTCAAGATCCACTTGGAGGACCTATTATCGAAAATGAAGCTGCCACTGCTATGAATGAAGTGGAAAGAGCCATGGCACATGCTCAGGAGGATTCAGTTAACTTAGAAGACTTGGAAAAACAACTCAACGTTGAGCAGAGGAAAATATATGATGAAGTTACCACGGAAATTGAGCACGGATTAAGTCATGAGAAGAACAAGTGCTCATGTACATCGTTGAAGCCTGTCCGACTGTACGTGAGTGGAGAAGCGGGAACTGGAAAAAGTTTCCTCATTAAAGCAATCTCTTGTTATTTGAAGGAAAGGACTGAGTCATCGCTGTCTTGTGTTGTCACCGCTCCTACTGGACTGGCAGCACATAACATTAAAGGTATTACTTTGCATCGTCTACTGATGCTGCCGGTGGAGCATGACAACAAATTACAATACAACAAGTTATCTGGAGATGCTTGCTGTGAAGTTTCAAGAGTCTTGAGGAAAATGAAACTACTTATCATTGACGAAGTAAGCATGGTTTCCAATGTCATGCTTGCCTTTGTGCATTTGAGAATGCAAGAAGTACTTAAAACTGAATATGATGTGTTATTTGGTGGGAAACACATCATTGTTTTCGGAGATCTTCTGCAGCTGACACCAGTAAAAGGTCAACCTGTGTTCAAAATACTCACGCATGAAGATACCAGGAAGTGCCTAGGGAGCATTGGCAACGTCAATATATGGTTAAACTTCAATTATGCAGAACTGCATCAAAATATGCGTCAGGCAAAGGATGAAGATTACAAGAATATTCTACAAGATATTAGAATTGGAAAAGTGACTGAGCATGGGAAAGAAGCTTTAAATGCACGATTACTGTCAAATTTATATCCCAAACAAGAGATTGTGCCTGAGAATATTTTTCAGAAAATTACTGAGAAGAAATCCGGGATATGTCTCATGCCAACTCTTGCAGAATGTGCCATCTTCAACAACAAAATGTTGAATTTAGAAAAGCAAGAGATTGTGAAACTTGAAGCTATCGACAAATTAGAGCATATGGGATCAACAATTATTTTGTCAGACAATTTGAAATCAAAATTGGATTCATTAGAGAAGACTATATCTAAAACAGCGGGTTTTGAAAAGACTTTGAATGTGTGTTTAAATTGCCGAATTATTTTGAGAAGGAATTTACATGTAGAAAGAGGTCTGGTAAATGGATCAATGGGTAATGTTGTTGATTTTGAGAAATACAGAAATAGAGATGGAATAGAATTTTTAAGAATTAAATTTGATGGCATTGAGGAAGTACAGCAAATTGGTCGTTGTTCTGCTAGGTTTTTGCTTGTTAAAGATTTATATGTTCGCCGTAAACAGTTTCCTGTTTGCTTGGCATATGCGGTGACAATCCATAAATCGCAAGGTTTAAGTGTAGACTGTGCATTGGTGAATATTGGCAGTTCTGTGTTCAAGGAGGGTATGGCATATGTGGCATTGTCACGAGTTAGAACTTTATCGGGATTGTACTTGATTGACTGTGATGTCACAAACATTTGTGCGGATCTAGATTGTGTTAAGGAATACAATAGGTTAAGAAGAGAGTATGCGCCACATTTGCCTCAATATCCTTTGTTTGAGAAACGTGTGGTAGGCCGCAAACGTAGAAATAGCAGTAATAGTAGGGAGGTTGTTGCAAAAAGACTAAAAGTCAATGAACCGAAAATTGTTAGCAGAAAGAAAGTGGATTCTGTTGAAGATGTTGTCGGTTTTCAATTTGAAAACAGTTCTGGTGTCAACTGCTATGCAAATGTAGTGGTTAATGTTCTCTTTTCACTAGAGAGTTTAAAAGAACAGATTCTGTTGAATTCTGAACAAATTTTATGCTGTTTGTTGAATTCTGTTTTCGAGAAATGTAGCACTGATCGAACAAAAGTAGAAAGTGTGTCTGAAGTTCGTTATCTGTTAGATGAATGTTCAGGTCAAACAGACTTCTCTGAAAATAGTCAGCAAGATTGTCAGGAGTTTTTAATGTATATGCTTGATATATTGCAAGTTGAGGGTGTAGATGTAGATCACCTGTTTGGGCTTTCTTATCAATGGCAGCATGACTGCGAGAATTGTAGGGTATCAAGTACTACTAGTGTAGACTCAGAAAGATTTATATATTTAACTTTGCCAGACAGTAAATCACTCTCCTTTAATAAGCTAGTAAATGCAGCGGATCACAACATGGAGTGTAGCCAATGTAAATCTGAAATGATGTCAACATTACTTATACGTAGATATGGACAGTATGTCATTTTAATGATCCAACGATGTAGGCCTGATGGATCAAAATTGTCAACTTTAATAAAAAATTTTGTGGCTTCTCAGCTTTCAATATCAGGAAGGACTTTTGTAACTGTAGCAATTATCTATCACGATGGTCCTTCAACAACTTCAGGACATTATACAGCTTATTTAAAGTCTCGAAACGGCTGGTCATTCTGCAATGATTCCGTTGTAAGTTTCAAAAAAAAATTGCCGTTTGACCTTAAAAATTCTTACCTGGTGTTTTTAAAACCAAAATTTTAAAGAAA
Organism: Lissotriton vulgaris; assembly: GCF_964263255.1. Taxonomy (NCBI): domain Eukaryota; kingdom Metazoa; phylum Chordata; class Amphibia; order Caudata; family Salamandridae; genus Lissotriton; species Lissotriton vulgaris. Next base: position 582,089,749 of record NC_141694.1, read on the forward strand.
GAATCTCGAGATTTCCTGTGAAGAATTGGAAAAGGTTCATCAAGTTGAGGGAATGTAAGTCTGCAATGCTGTCTAGATTATTGGTCCAAAACTTTTAATTATAATGTTATTTTGTAAAATCCGACTATATAAACCTGATGCAAGTAAGTCTGCTTCATAGTAAGCAGTATCAGTGTCATAGGAAAAGGAGAACATGAGTGACAAAGAAGAGTAAGATATTAGTAGTCCAGGATTGTGAAAATAATCTCAAATGTTTTCTTTTTGCAAGTTGCGAAAATAGAAAATGTCGGGATTTGATTGGAAGAATTACAAGACTTGCGAATCGCGGCAACATGATTTGGCCTAGTGGAAACATGTGATAGAATGAGAGAAGTCTTTTTTTCTATGTAACATATTTTTCGTATCGATGGAGGTTTTCTTTCAGAAAGTGGCGGGCTGAAAATATTTATAGCACAACAGAGTGGATGCTGTTCATAGGAGATCCTTCGACGTCATTGAAAGTAAGTTAATTTTAAGGAGTTTTGAAATCAGATTTCTTACGTTGTATGGGTTTTTTAAACACAGTCATTTTGATTGTGTTTTTTTTTCCCCGCTGTTACATGATGAATATCTTCAAGTCACTGATTTAAGTGAAATTTGATACATTCTGAGAACAGCAAAAATAAACCATTTAACATGTATAATTAATGTTCTTCTGTTTGTACTTATGATATACATTTAGAAATGTGAGGTAGATATGGAAAAACTGAGTCTTTTGTAAGTGTCAATTTTAATGCTTATAGTGCTGTATTTCCGGGTACTGTTTTTTTTTAAAGGAATAGGCCTCACCTCAAAGAAAGCTCTTCAAAGCAGACATCTTATTTGCATCCTGAAACTATCATTTAAAATATTAGAGACAATTTTATGATGGCTTTACATCTTCAACATCAAGATACAGTTTTTTGTAAAATATATATATTTAGGATTGTGTAGGGGACGTAGAGAAGCAGAGACTTCTGTAAATGTCAAAGTTGTTGAAAAACTGTTTGTTCTTGAACCTTTTCCCTTGTCTTTTCTAATTTTTAAGTACATGTTTTAATATTTTTGGAAATGTTTGTTCTCTGTTTTACAGATTGAAAGTATGAAAAAATATTTTAAAAAGGTAACAAGAATTATAAGGTAAATGTTTTCTACTCTTTTTACCCGCAATGCACTGCTGATGATGTCACTGACACTATCTCTCATTTACTCTCTATAGCTGTCTTTCTTTTTACATTATTCTCTGTTTACTTCCCTTATACTAACTCTTCTTTTTTTTTAAAAAATATTTTTTTAGTTCGCTTAAAGTTCGCGAACCGGTCAGCGAACTTGAAGCGAACCAAAAGAAATAGAGCTTGCCAGAGTGATAAACATTCTAGCAATTTTATTTGAAAGGGGAGGTAGTTCTGAAAAGAACTTTTTTTTTTGTTTTTGTTGTTTTATATATATTTTTTTTTTTCTGAACATTTTTTGATTTTGTTGTATTTTTAGAACAGTTTTATGTTTTTTTGTGTTTTTTATGGAGGGGAAACAACAAAAAAACAGGCATTGAAAACGGCTCAACAGGAGCAAAAAAAAAATTACTTCTTGGGTGCATTAGGGCACTTATGGTTTTCGAACACCATATTAATCAAATTGATGCTCATGTTCCCATACGACAACATTGCACCGCAATATATACAAGTAAACCTCATATGTTGGAAATTTGGTTGAATATTTGGCACAGTTTCCTGTGCCTCTCTTCCTGACAAAGACATTGATGAGGTAGATCTGGCCACAGGAGTTGTCGGGGGATTGTCTTGTAGGTCCCTTAACTCAGCCCGGCTGTAGTTCAAGGGATGCCACCTGGTCATATGTCGATGCATAGTATAGTTGCCCATACTATATTTCTTCTCTGTGCCTCTTGACAATCTGTAATCACAGATGAGGCAGGTGACATATTTCGCATTCACCTTCTTCTCCCCTGGAGGGATGGAAAAAAACTGCCAGATGAAACTAGTTTTTCTCTTTGAAACACGGGGCAACTCTGGGATAAATTGTTGTTGATGTGGATCCTCTTCTTCTTCTTCCTCCTCTTCCTGCTCTCTGTTGGAGGTAAATTGACTTGGTGGTCCTCTCTTCTTATGAGGAGGTGGAGGTGGTGGTGGGGGTGTACCAGCTGCAGCAAGAATGGAAGCCATTGTTGAACTTCAGGTAAATGGTCTTTCTCTCACCAAGATGAAAGTCAGAGTGAGGAAAGAAGGAGGGGTTTACATGATTTGGGAAAAGCAAAAGTTCTGAACCAATGAAAAGTGTTATTTTTAGGTCACATGACCTAGTATTACATCATTAGGAAACCAAAAGTGAAATGAACTAATGAAAAGTGTTATTATCGAGTCACATGACCTGCTGTCTTTACGTTTCGCGCTTTGCGCCACTATCCAATCCGCTTCCGGGTCCGCTAACTTGGCGCGTCGGATAACGTATTACGCGACAACGCAAAACGTCATGATAACGTAACAGTTACGCTTAAGGAACGATTACCGGCTCGCGCACCAAGTCGCGGCTTTGAATTCAGCTAACGGGAAGCTGACCAGTTCGCGGACTAGGAGCGGAACAAATTTTTTTTTTTTTTTAAATGTATAAAAAACATGTACAATATATTTTATGATTTAAAGAAGAATACATTTTACAGATACAAATATTAGCTTTCAAAAAACCATTGAAATTCAATGAAAAAACCATAGGTTATAGTCCATATATAGTTAGGAATTAGCATTTACAAAACCTTATTTTACTCGCATAAAACCATTGAAATTCCATATATAGTTAGATGCGCTAACTATATATCGCGCACCCGCAATCCACTGCTGATGATGTCACATATTACATCATTCATGACATGGTCAGTGACATCACTGATGACATCACTGATCACAACATCCAGTGACTGTATGTTTCTGTAAAGTTAAAATATGTCTTACATATTGAAGAATGAGTGGATCTATAAATGTCTGGATGAAGGATTTAGTAGGTGCATGACTGATTGTATGAGGGAGTGATTAAATGTGTCTCACTGAGTGCATGGGTTAGTGAATAAACTATATTAGTTTGTGCATCATTATATCTGTTGTTCTGTAAACTGCTGCATGTGTTGATCAGTAGCTATATGAATAACTATATGGGTTATTGATTGGTTGCTCAAGTATTTGTATGGGAGACTGAGTATATGTGTGAGTGGCTGGGAGGTGTGTGACTCTGTGCATAGATGTGTGAGCAGTTGATTCACTAGATGTATGGTTTCAAAAGTGCATGTGGAAACAGCTGTATGGGCGGTTGACTGTGTGCATGAGTGTATTGGTGAGTGAATGGATATCTCAGTGCTACATGTCAAAGTAAGTACATATGTAAAACACAGTACATGTGAGAGTTAACATATATAAATAACTGTGCATTAGAGCCAGTGAATGTGTGAATGGCTGTATGGATCATTGTGAACTTTTATTAGGGATTATATAAGAGAGTAAATATGTGTTAGAATATGCTTCAATAAGTAAGGTGTGTATAACTGTATAGTTGAGGAATTGGAGGTGTGATTGATTCTTTGCATGACTGTCTAGGTGTATGAGTAACTCCATGGATGAGTGACAATCTGTGAGTGTCTGTTTTCACTGAGTGTATCTAAGGATATATCAGAGTCTGTAGAGGTTCATCGTATTAACACATGAATGATGTCATCTGTGATGTTGTCAGTGATGTCATTTGAGTTGTCATCAGTGATGTCATCAGTGATGTCATTTGAGATGTCATCAGTGATGTCATTTGAGTTGTCATCAGTGATGTCATCAGTGATGTCACTGACCATGTCATGAATGATGTAATATGTGACATCATCAGCAGTGGATTGCGGGTGCGCGGTATATAGTTAGCGCATCTAACTATATATGGAATTTCAATGGTTTTATGCGAGTAAAATAAGGTTTTGTAAATGCTAATTCCTAACTATATATGGACTATAACCTATGGTTTTTTCATTGAATATATATATATATATATATATAAATATATATATTTACTGAAGAAACCATAGGTTTCACACACGTTATAGTTAGGAATTAGCATTTAAAAAACCTTAGATATTCACAGAAAAACCATAGGTTTTACACCAGTTATAGTTAGCTGGACATTTTACTCATACAAAACCATTGAAATTCCCCCGTTATAGTTAGTTGTACTCACTATAACTCGCGCGCCCGCAATTCACTGCTGATGATGTCACATATTACATCATTCATGACATGGTCAGTGATATCACTGATGACATCACTGATGACATCTCAAATGACATCACTGATAGCATCACTGATGACATCATCCATATGACAATGAAATACACCTCAACTCACTCTAGTACAGCGACGGCCCGTGGAGGGAGTTACGGTGGGGCAGGAGGGCGGGGAGGGGGAGGGGCAGGGCGGAGGTTGCTAAAAACCGGCATATGGATAATTGCAGGTAAGTAAACAATTTAATTAATAAAACGAATTTCGTAGCTCGCACTGCATTGCATTTTGCGATGCAAGGCGCACTACGAAATTCGTTTTATTAATTAAATTGTTTACTTACCTGCAATTATCCATATGCCGGTTTTTAGCAACCTCCACCCTGCCCCTCCCCACCCTCCTGCCCCACCGTAACTCCCTCCACGAGCCGTCGCTGCTCTAGTATAATATTTTTCACTCACTGTAAAATTAAAAGTGCCCTATTTCAAACCATTGACACATCAATAGTATTTTCTAAACATCCACTCAGTGAATCATAGATCTATACACACATCTAATCACTTACCTATAGATTCAGTGTTATATGCAGTGAATAATTAACAGAACATTAACAAATATACTTATACGCCTATTTCAACATTACACACCAGGACACATTGTATTCACTTATAAAGACATCTTATTGACTTATGCAAACAATGGATCATACTTACATTTACTCATCTACACACTTCTACAAACACCACTTCATCTTTTTATCTATACACTTAGGGCCAGATGTAGGTAATCCCAGATTAACGATTCTTAAATACCGAATCATACCGATTCGGTATTTAAGAACTGGCAATCGGGATTTAGGTCATTTCACCGATTTCATTACCGAATCGGTATGATTCGGTAAATACCGAATCGGTATTTACCGATTCGGTAATTACCATTCATTCCTATGGACCTGGAGGCCCATAGGAATGAATGTCAATTACTGAATCGGTAAATACTGATTCGGTAATTGGAGAAAACATTGAAGGGTGGCAGGGTGTCACTTTGACACCCTGTTGCATCCCTCAATGTGCATGGGTGCACATGTTGCAGACATACATACCCTTAGGGCATGAATGTCTGCAACATGGCACTGTTTAAAAAGCAAAAAAAATGCTTTTTAAAGGGTTTTCATTATTTACCACCAACTTCTACTCTCTCTCTAAAACTCACTCCCTTACTACTCACTATCTACTACTCTCTACTACTCACTCTCTACAACTCTCTCTACTACTCTCTACTACTCACTCTACTACTCACTCTCTACTACTCACTCTCTACTTCTCACTCTCTACTACTCTCTCTCTACTACTCTCTACTACTCACTCTCTACTACTCTCTCTCTACTACTCTCTACTACTCACTCTACTACTCACGCTTTACTGTTCTCTCTCTGCTACTCACTCTCTACTACTCACTCTCTACTACTCTCTACTACTGACTCTCTACTACTCTCTACTACTCACTCTTTCATACTCTCTACTACTCAGTCTCTACTGCTCTCTACTACTCACTCTACTACTTACTCTCTACTACTCTCTACTGCTCACTCTCTACTACTCACTCTCTACTACTCTCTACTACTCACACTACTATTCACTCTACTACTCTTTACTACTCACTCTCTGCTACTCTCTTTACTGCTCTCTACTACTCTCTACTACTCACTCTCTACTCTCTATTACTCACTCTCTATTCTCTACCTCTCTCTATTTCTCTCTCTACTAGTCTCTACCTCTACCTCTCTACCTCTATACCTCTACCTCTACACCTCTACCTCTCTACCTCTCTCTACACGCACACATATACACATATATATATATACATGTATATGCATATGCATTTATATATATGTATGTGTGTATATATATATATACATACATATATAAACATATATAATCTGCATATCTATATAAATACAAATATAAATGCATGCATACATATACATATACATACATATGCATACATAAGCATGTTATTTACATGAAAGTGATAAAAACACTAATAAAAGCAAAGCTAAAAAGCCACCTCTTTACAAAAAGAATGGCTTTAACTTAAACGAGGGCAAGATATATTGCATTTTCAATGCTTGTTTACTTTGCTTCCATCAAAAAGGCATTCAGATGTGTCACACATTTGCCTTAAATTCTGAATGTTAGAACTCTAGTTGCTCATTAGATCACTGTAGTAAAGCTACTGCTCACCAGGGAAGTCTGCTGCTGGAATTCAAAGTGCATGTTTCAGTCTGCATGTCAGAATTTTTTTAATGAAATAGAAGAGGATTTGAGAAGTCAAAATGTGCCCTAATTTTTCCTTCTTCAGCACCAATCATAATTTCTATGGCAAAATATACCCCCTCATTTTGTTCCTTTGCAAATTAAATATTTTAAGTGTTACCACTTTATTCCAATCAAAATGACTTAAGGTGTGCCATACTTTTGTCATAAGTCAGACTATTAGCACTCTAGTTGTTCTTTAGAACCCTCTGGGACATTCTGTCATTGGGCTAAACTTGGGCTACATCTGGGGGATATTTGTGGTACATTTGGGCTCTTTTGTCTCTGGTGGCCATCTTGGGAGACTTATTTGTTATGAAGTTTCCTAATTTCCTCATTTACTACAGTCTCCTCAGTAGGAAATACTTTCAGTTTTCTACTTTGATTCCATCAAGAAGGCATTCAGATGTGACACACATTTGCCATAAATTCAGAATGTTAGCACGCTAGTTGCTTATTAGATCACTGTAGTAGTAAAGCTACTGCTCACCAGGGAAGTCTTCTGCTGGTATTGAAAGTGCATGTTTCAGTCTGCATGTCAGAAGTTTTTTAATGAAATAGAAGATTTGAGAAGTCACTCAAAATGTGCCTTAATTTTTCTTTCCAAAGCACTAATCATAGTTTCTATGGCAAAATGAACCCGCTCATTTTGTTCCTTTTTAAATTAAATGTTTTTAGACTTACCACTTTATTCCAATCAAGATGGCTTCTGGTGTGCCATACTTTTGTCACAAGTAATACTGTTAGCACTCTAGTTGTTCTTTAGAACACTCTGGGACATTCTGTCATTGGGCTATACTTGGGCTACATCTGGGTAATATTTGGGCTACATTTGGGCTCTTTTGTCTCTGGTGGCCATCTTGAGAGACTGCATGTCAGAATTTTTTAATGAAATAGAAGAGGATTTGAGAACTCACTCAAAATGTTCCCTAATTTTTCTTTCTGCAGCACTAATCATACTTTCTATGGCAAAATATACCCCCTTTTTAAATTAAATGTTTTAAGAGTTACCACTTTATTTCAATCAAGATGGCTTCAGGTGTGCCATACCTTTGTAATAAGTAGGACTGTTAGCGCTCTAGTTGTTCTTTAGAACACTCTGGGAAGCTGCAGTAGAACACAAAGGAATCAAGTGACAGTCTCTGTCCTTGTTGGATGTCCATGTTTTACTGAGAATATCAGACTTCATTCTCACATGACTGAGAAAGATAATGTGAATTTACAGAAAATATGCTTTCAGTTCAGCTTATAGATCCCCTTCCAAACCACTGTGGGAAAAGCATGCGATAATAGTTTTCTTTTAAACATGATTCATGATACCCCAACAGAAGGCTTTTTCACATGGTAAAATCACCTTAGAACACACCACAATTCCTAAAATGAGTATGGTACCATCAACAAATGATTTATAATGAAATGAAAGTCCTAAAACCTTCTATTAACTGCATTGCTTTTTAATGAGGTGCTATCATGTATATTGGTCCCAAGATGGCTGCCAACACTTCTTAGATGAAGTGCTGGCAGCCAATCAGATCTCATGATGAGATGTGTGGTTAGGCTCCGCCCAGATATATACATTTTTTCACATTTGGTTTTCTCAACAACTACTGGAAGGATTTACACCATTTAAACAAAAGGGCGATCTGCGAATCAGACTCTACCATTTTGCCAACTTTCTTGTAATTCTATTCAGCCGTTCGGGCTGTAGCCGTGTCTAATCGTCCTATGGAAAATAACATGGGGAAAACATATTTTGGACCCCCTTTTTTCTGAGCCCCCACTTGACAAATCCCCCAAAACATTCAGGGAGCGGAGCCGAGCGGGCCATCTTCTTTGAGAAATTTGCGAAGATTCATCAATTGGCGCCAAAGTTATTCCCAATAGAATGTTGCGGATTTCCTATGGAAACTAGGTCCTAACTATAACTGCTTACTGGCGACCACCAGTAGGTAATAAATACACATATATACAAACATATATTTGATGTTTTAATAATGTACTTTTACAATGTATATGACTTTACCACACATCCATTTGCATTATAATGGCATGCGTGATAAAGTCATATGCTTTGCAAAAGTTTTAGAAATGATGTCTTTGCGGAGTAATAGTCCCGCGTTATAAAAATTGCGGAGTGATGGTAGGCGGGATGTTGGTTTGCAGAATATCATCACATATTCCCGGGGGAGGGATAGTCCCTTTCTTGCTATTTCCGTGGAGGTCTTGTGTCCAGATGTGCGTGGCTCGAGGCCTGTGCGCAACAGAAGTGGAAAATCTCCAGTGTGTGCTTCAGGCGTCACCGGAAGTTAAGGCGAGATTACATTTCCTGCACAATGGCCCCTGTTTGCGCACACCCAGAGCTGGAATGTACAGAACCTGGGAAGAAAAAACAATGAAATATCGGGCGCAACGCTCGCTTTTTTTCCGTAATCCTGCGCCCCGTACACGCCCACGCCCCCAGCACACGCCCACAGCACACGATATGAGACTTGGCATGAAGGGCGGAACGTACCACATGCCCGCAGCGTTTGCCACGCCCCCAGCACACGCCCACAGCACAACGCAGACACGCCCAGAAGGGCCTACTTTGCTGGCACGGTTCTTTTACCTTTTAAATGTATATGGTGGGCGTCTGCATAACCTATGTCCTTCTGCTGCAACTGCCCTTTCCTACGCTGTATTGGGTGTTGTGATTGGTTCTGTGGTTCCTGAGATTACCTGCCTCAAAGGTTTGGGCTCTCTCTTTATTATATTATTAGTATAGATATATAAATACGCATATATACAAACATATATTTGATGTTTTAATAATGTACTTTTACAATGTATATGACTTTACCACACATGCATTTGCGTTATAATGGCATGCGTGATAAAGTCATATGCGTTGTAAAAGTTTTAGAAATTATGTCTTTGCAGAGTAATAGTCCCGCGCTATAAAAATTGCGGACTGATGGTATGCGGAATGTTGGTTTGCGGAATATCATCACATATTCCCGGGGGAGGGATAGTCCCTTTCTTGCTATTTCCGTGGAGGCGGGCCTTGTGTCCGGATGTGCGTGGAGCGAGGCCTGTGCGCAACAGAAGTGGAAAATCTCCAGTGTGCGCTTCAGGCGTCACCGGAAGTTAAGGCGAGATTACATTTCCTGCACAATGGCCTCTGTTTGTGCTCCTTCCGGCCCTTGAGAATAGCGCCATGCCTGACCTCCATGCAGTAAAGCAGGTGCACATTACTGGGAGCACGGGGCAAGCACACCCGGAGCTGGAATGTACAGAACCTGGGAAGAAAAAACAATGAAATATTGGGCACAACGCTCGCTTTTTTCTGTTATCCCACGCCCCGCACACGCCCACGCCCTCAACACACGCCCACAGCACACGATATGAGACATGGCATGAAGGGTGGAACGTACCACAAGCCCCCAGCATTAGTCACGCCCCCAGCACACGCCCACAGCACAATGCAGACACGCCCACAAGGGACTACTTTGCTGGCACGGTTCTTTTACCTGTTAAATGTATATGGTGGGCGTCTGCATAGCCTATGTCCTTCTGCTGCAACTACCCTTTCCAACGCTGTATTGGGTGTTGTGATTGGTGCTATGGTTCCTGAGATTCTCTTTATTATATTAGTATAGATTACATCTCATTTATACATGGAAAGATCTCCTTTCCGGATAATATTAGCTGCTAGCATACGTCACTTTAATCTTTGCTGCTATTTGATTGATTGTAATCCATGTATTACATTATTTGTATCAGTTACGTACAAGTTAATGTGTAACCTTTGCTGCTCGCACAAGGCACTTTAACTGTTATTCCATGTATTGTTCTGACCTAACAACTCAATGCTGCTAATATAAAACATTTCAATTCTGTTTGGTAGATAGTATATTATGTATTATTACCAATTTAAAATGGCTTTTCAGTAACCTTTGTTATTTATTTTAAGGTTTCTTAATTTGATTCAGACTGCACAATGCACTTTACTTTTTTTTTGCTGTTAAATCACTTATTAGTAAACCGACTTATTGCAGTTGAACAAATTATGTGAAAGTTTATCTGTGGATCTCATCTTGAATTTAAAAAACTATCCGGTTTTGTATATTTTTGATCAGATTTTAATTTGAATATGTTTTCTGCTGTCTGTAATGATTTTAATTAATCAACAAATAAACTTTACTTACTTACACTTCTCAGACATCCTCAAACATTTATAATGTTTGGAGATGGCAGCAGCCATCTTGGATGATTATATGCTAGGCAATCATGCTTCAGTGTTGTTGCAGCCAGGACTTTTGCTTTTGGATTAGTGATTCATGTTGGAGATACAGCTCACTCCTTTGGAACTCGGTGAAGAGCATTTTGAATCACGCTGTGCTGGAAAACGAACAATAAACTATTTTGTAAGTATTTGGCCTTAGCAGTGAAAGACTTTTAGGATTGTTTTTATTTCTTGAACACTATCGTTTTTGCAGAGTGTTAATGAATTTGAATTATTTCCAGTTGCTCAAGGAACAAGTCAGAATCAAGTCGGGTGGGATCAAAAGAAGCATATGCAACACTTGGGATAGCCGTCTTGCCGATAGAGAAGAAGGGTTGTGAGCATTTAAGAAGATACATCTTGAAATGTTTTGACTTAAGCAAGTTCAGTTTCATACTAAGAAACTAAAGAGCTAGTTACACGGAAATGCCTTTAAAGTATATGCTTTCGTTGTGAAAGTGCAGAAGATTTATGCTAGATTATTAAACTATCTTAATTTGCCTTTGAATATCCATTCAGGCCTGCAGGTGCCAGAGCCCAGCAGAGTGGCAAGACAGAGTGACCATATCTAGTGTCTCAAAGTTCTCTCTTATCCCATCCCTGTTTCTACTGTTGTCGTATTGTGTGTTGCCAACAGAGTACAAGGTGAGTGATTTCCGAAAGAAGTAAAGAATGTTGCAAAACGAGGACAGTAGGAGCCACCACTTTTCTGTTTGGGAGCATGCCATATGCAGGGGTGTAGATTCGGGGTGGGGGAAGGAGGGGGTTACACCCTCTTAATACATTTATTTTGTAAAAAATAGTTTTGTACAGGCAGTGCTTAATTTGTAAAAAAAATAATAAGTGCCCAGGTTCTCTTCAGGACGCCACTGCAGCTTGCACCCCACATTGCCCCTGCCTTGCCAATGATAGTAACAACACAACTACTAACCATCACACTCCTACGAGTGGAACAATTCAGACTATTCCAGTCCCCATAGCTATAAGAATGGCTTGAGCGGCAGGTATTAGTCATTTCTAGTGTATATTGAATTAATAATTAAGTGTAGTTGTAGTCATTTCTAAATTAGTCAGGCAGTGCCATCTTGCAGCAGACTGTCACAAGCACCAGTGTTGACAATTAAGTGCCAGTGCTGAGCACAGGAAAACCACCGGCTCAATTTAAGCACTTGGTACTGGGGCTTTCAGTCAGGTATGGTGAGGTGTCTGTCGTATTTCACCAGGATTGTTTACCCACGCAGACAAATACAAACACACACACACACCCACACTCCCTCTCTCTGTTTGGAAAGACATAAGAAAAGTTAGTTATTTCACAAAATAATATGCTTTCTCTCACTTAGTACCCATACCAATCTGCATTCCTCTCCCTTTCCACAGCCCCTTAAGCCCCTCTCATGTGTCCTGCTTGTTGCATGATGTATTTTAACATTTTGCACCAGCAAGACTGTTGGGAAATCTGAAGCTCACCCACCCCCAATCTAGCTGACAAACCTACGCCCGTGGCCATATGCCGTGTTACAAAAAAAAACACTTACCATGAGTAACATGGAGCAGAGTAGGCAATTATTAGCAATGAAACAACGTCTGCCTATTTCATCTGATGTCAATCTAATGATTCAAGTAACCAGGCCGGTCAGTATTAGGATAGTAACACCATAACAAGCAGATGGTGTCCCTCATTAGACCGCCATCTGCGCCAATATATTTTTCTTAATTCTCCTCATTGTCACTAGTTAGGTGAGTTATAATCATCCTACATTTGTGGTGAATATTCAGCCTATTGAGTCTGATGATTATAATCTTAAAGAGCTTAACATTTTAAACATTTACAACTAAATACTCCCAAACTTCTCTTTGCTTTAACCCATGTGAGTCGATGGCTCTTTTTTATTGTCAAATCTTTTTATTTCGTCCCCATACCACGGGGTTGCAGTGAAGTGAGTTGCACACAGCGTTAAGCCTACAACCCAACAGGGCCGGCCGCGTTACATCATGAAAAATGGAAAACCGTTGCCAGTACTCAAGCTCAAAGATATACACAGCGGTTTACCTACCACCCACAAGGGCCTGTCGCGTCACATTCAGTCAACAGAGCCTGTGAAATCACTGCACTAGATGATTCAAACTTCGGAACATCTGTAACCAGTAAACCCAAAGGGTAGAACTATAAGACCAAGGTGGTCAAAACTTCAGTAGAACGACAGGAAAGGGGACAGCAAGATAGAGAAGACAGTAGGAGTAGAGAAAAGGGGTGGACGAAGGGAGAGGAGAGCCACTAGGAGCCCGAGGAGAGGAGCGAAGGGGGATAAGGGGCACTGTGTCAGTCGTCAGGGCACTCCACATCGCTGCCAATGCTCAAGGCCTCTCATACCCAAACCTCATGCCAGCAATCTACCGGGGTCAGGTGGAACTACAGCATCCTCCACTAATCGCAGCGCTCGCAGCTTGGGGGGCATGTAACGCGCCTGTTCTGTGGTGCATAGATATTTCACCAGAGGTTGCCACACCGCTTTGTATCGCAGTTCTCGGGCCTGTAGCCGAGCTGTGAGAAGCTCCATTGTCATGACATGCCAGAGACGTACAAACCACGCAGCAATTGGCGGGGCCTCTACCCTCTTCCAGTACAGAGCAATGAGCTGCCGAGTTGCTCCCAGCATTTGAAGCGCCAGCGCCCAGTCGCTCTGAGTGAGGGCCTTCAATCCTGCAGGTTTGATATCCAGTAGTATCGTACAAGTGGCATCAGGCAGAGGAAACCCCAGCACCCTCCTAATGTGACTCAAGACCTCCTTCCAAAAGAGGGTCAGCAAGGGACAGGACCACCATATGTGCAGAAAATCCCCAGTCGCAGACCCACACCTCCAACACACCGGAGAAGAGTTTGGAAACATTCTATGCAGCCGCTGCGGCGTGTAGTACCACTGGGTCATCATTTTGTAGGCATTCTCCTGTTGTGAAATACTATGATAAATCCTGGGTATATCTCGCCACAATCTGGACCACTGTGCCGGGGGGATGTCTACGCCCGAGAGGGAGTGCCAACGTTGTTGATACAGTTGGGAAGGCGGAGTGCGCGGGTGCTGCAGGATCCGATAGATTTTGGAAATCAGCCCCTTCGTCTCTGTAAAGGAGTGCGCCAATTGCTCAAACGGAGTAAAGGCGCATGTGGCCTCGTGGTAGGTACCATCCGTAAGCACCCAGTGTTTCAGTTGCGCATATTGCAGTCCGGCTGCAAGCGGCACCCCAAATTCCTCCCGCCAGTCCGCAAAAGTCTTGAGGGAGCCCCCATCAAACAGATCAGTGAGCACCCTACCGTTGCCTTGAGACCATTTACGGAAAGCCCCTGTCCGATGTGCCGGGGGGAAACCTGGGTTCCCTTCGATAGGGGTATGGGGCGAGGGGAAGGTTGTAAGGCCCTTACGGACTGCTATCCTGTCCCAAATCTCCAGCACAGTTTTCGTGGGCACCGCGAGGTATGCACTCGGAGATCGCCCTGCCCTAGGTTTCCATGCCAAGTCCCATATGGTGCGCCCAGTCACGGCCCTATCATATGGAGCCACCCTTTTTCGCTTTCCGTTACACCCCACTCCTCTACATACCGAAGGTGAGCGGCCCAGTAATATTCCACCAGGTTTGGGCAGGCCAATCCTCCCCGGTCCCTGGGCGCCAGCAGAAGAGCCTGGGAGAAGCGGGGTTTCTTCCCCCCCCCAGATGAAGTTCGTTAGATCCCGCTGGAGGCCTCTGATGCTATGTAGCGGGATAGGAGTAGGCAGACATTAAAACAGGTACAGGATTTTGGGCAGTATGGACATCTTGATGGCGTTGATTCTGCCCAGCCAGGATGGTACAAGCGGTCTCCACCGCCTCAGATCCTCCAGGATAGCGCGTCGAAGATCTTTCCAGTTGGCTGACGTCCAGCCGTCCAACGAGGGGGTCAACGTCAGGCCCAGAAACCTGATGTGCTCGGTCGACCATCTATAAGGGGCTAAGTGCTCTAAAGAGGGGATATCCGATTTCGGGATAGTGAGGCTGAGTACCCAGGACTTGCCATGATTGATTTTCAAGCCAGAAGCTCTCTCGAAGAGGCACAGTGCAGCATGTACTGCCGGTAGGGATTCTCGGGGCTGTGTCAGCGCAAGAATAAGGTCATCTGCGAAGAGTGCTACCTTATTGTCTTGACCGCCTAGAGGAACACCGTGAACATTAGGATCCCTCCGTATCATATCCGCCAGGGGTTCAACTGCGAGGGCGAATAAAAGGGGCGAGAGCGGACAGCCTTGCCTGGTACCCCTTCCAATGTGGATCAGCTCCGAGAGCTGCCCGTTGACCCTTATCCGAGCCCGCAGCGCAATATATCGGGCCATGATCCTGGCTATCATCTTCGGACCGAGCCCCACCCGGTGCAGCACCGCTCTGAGGAAGGACCAGTCTACCCTGTCAAACGCCTTCTCTGCGTCCAGCGAGAGAAGGCAGGCGGGGATCCTCCAGTGATGGGCCTTCCCTACCAGGTGAGCGACCCAGCGAACATTGTCCGCTCCCTGACGCCCGTGGATGAAGCCCACCTGATCAGGATCAATCAAGCTCGGCATGTGTGGGCCCATGCGCCTCGCTAACAGCTTGGTGTAAATCTTAAAATCCGAGTTAAGAAGAGCGATCGGCCAGTACGACGCACACAGGGAGGTGTCCTTCCCAGGTTTCGGGATCAGGACAATTTCTGCCATTCCCATGTCAAGGGATGGACCCATCTCGTTGGTGAAAGAGTTAAACAGGCGTATGAGGTAAGGGCCCAGCTGTGCCTGATACATGCGATAGAAGGATATTGGAAGCCCGTCAGGCCCTGGTGATTTCACCAAGGGGAGCTCGCGGATCGCCGCAGCTATCTTCTCCGGCAGGATCTGCCCCTCTAGTTCCTCAGCATGCTGCGGATGCAGTGTCGCACCCCCGTAGTGCCCCAGTACTTCCTCCACCAGCTCCAAAGGTGGCTGCTCTTCTGTATACAACGCCGTATAGTAGTCCCGGAAAGCTCAACACTTATCCCCTGCTGTCACCACCCTGGTCCCATCCGGCAGTTGGACATTTGCTATATGTTCCTTCGCGGCTCGGGCCCTCAGTCTCCGGGCCAGGAGCTTCCCCACTTTGTCCCCTCCCTCAAAATACCTCTGTTTCAGTGCCAGGAGGGAGGTCTCGGCCCTATTTGTTCGCATCAGCCTGAGCTGGCCCCTAAGATTAGCTAAATGCCGCCTCGTGTGCCGAGTGGAGTGGCCCTGATCTTGTGTTTCCGCCGCCCTCAAATCTCCCACGAGTTTATCTTCCATTGCGCGTCACGTGCCCTCGCAATTGCGAGGGAGGTGATATGGCCCCGTATGGTAGCTTTGAAAGCGTCCCAAACCACCGGGAAGGGAGTTTCAGGAAGGTCGTTGTTCTCAAAGTAGGAGACAATGGCTCCCATAATGTCCTCCACAGCCTCAGAGTCCCTTAGAATGCTCGGCGGGAGGTACCACCTCCGTTCCCAGGGCAGGTCGCTCCGCCGGGTCCTGTAGCAATAGCTCAACATGGGCGTGATCAGTGAGGGAGATATCGGACATGTCGACCTCCATCGTGTCGCAGAGAAGATCCCTAGTTACAAACAGGTAGTCGATGCGAGAGTAGGACCTATGGACATGCAAATAGTATGAGTACCCTCGCTTATCTGGGGAAAAGTACCGCCAGGTGTCGAACAGCCCAAGGTCTGTCAGCTGCTTGCGCAAAGTCGCGGACATTGCCCCTGCGCCACTGGAGGAGTTCTCACTCCTGTCTACCTTAGGATTCCAAACCAAGTTGAGGTCCCCGCCCACAATAAGGGATGAGCCGGTCTGCGGTATCCGCCCCCCTAAGAGATCTCGAAGGTAGCGGTCCTGCGCCTGATTAGGGGCATAGATATTGCACAGCGTGATGTGGCGGCGCCCAACTTCCACCTCCACACGAAGAAATCGTCCATCGCCACCCCGGAAGGGCCTGCCGCCCCCCTGCCTGATACCAGCCCTGCACAAAATTGCCACTCCCGCTGCCTTGGTGTCAGCAGCAGCCCAAAACTGAAGGGGGTATTTAGGGTGGGCCATGCGCGCAGTGTCCGCCTGCATGAGGTGCGTCTCTTGAAGAAAAATTATGTCAGGGTGTTGCTTTAAGAGATAATGCCAAACCTGCTTACGCTTGTTAGGCGAGTTAAGGCCCTTTACGTTAAGCGTCAGGACCTTCAAAGGACTAGGAGCATTCACCGCCATATCTGGGTCTGGGCGTCCCCCGGTCACAATCGCACATCACACATCCCGTGCATCTCACGCGCACAATAGCCATGTATCCGCAGCTCCCCACCCCTGCCCCACAGCCGTCGTTCCCACCCCGCACCCTCCAGCAAAAAGGGAGAAGAGAGAGCATAGGATAGTAGGAAATAGGAAAAATAAAGAAAAGGAAAAAGAGCAAAGAGCAGCCAAGAAGGCCACTCAGGTAGAAAAACAATGGCGGCCAACAGGGCCTCATTGTGCTGTCCTTAGTACAGAGCATCCTACACCCACAGGTTTGGACGTTCTCTGGGATGTAACTCCCCGAAGGACAGTTGAAAAGGGGGGGTCGTGACAGTCTTAGAAATCCTACATGCGAGGAGCTCCCACATGCTCCCCATCCCGTCGCTAGGAGCCAGGGTGTAATGTGATATGGCACAAGGCCCAGGAGTGGAGCCCCAGTACCCGAAAAGGTGGAGCGCTAGCATGTTGCCAGTCAAGATGTCGAGGAGCACCCCCTATGCCCCTCTTTGTCCCCTTCAAGGGACCGGATGTGAGCAATGATATCTTGCTTGGCCTGAGAGGGCGATTGCTCACCGTCGGACGTCGAGCGATGCTGTCGGCGCACAGTAGTCCATGAGGGTGTCGCGGCCCTCCTCTCCCGCTTATGAGATGGGGACGGGCTCTCCGGCGGAGTCCCCTGCAGTTGTATGAGTTGCGCCGCTTCTGTGTAGGACCGTATGACGCTTGGACTCCCACTGGAATATCAGAGCGAACGGATGACCCCATTGGTACGCAATGCCCATACTGCGCAACTTCTCAGTCACTGGTCGGAACGCTCGTCTCCTCTTCAGGGTGTTGGGCGCCAGGTCTTGAAAGATCTGAATTTTGTGGCCTCTGTATTGTAGGTCCGGTTTATCTCGTGCGGCCTTCCAGATTGCCTCCTTCTCGGTGAAGAAATGGACCTGCGTTAGTATGTCTGGTAGGAGTCCAGACCTGCCCGGCGGGGCGGACACCCGATGCGCCCGATCCAGTGCCGGTGGAGAAGCCTTCTCGTCCCCCCAGATCTCATGGAGGAGCAGCATCACGTATCCCATGGCGTTTTCCCCCTCTTCCCCAAGAGGAATTCCCCGGATACGGAGGTTGTTGCGGCGGCTCCTGTTCTCAAGGTCCTCCTGTTTCACTTGGAGCTCGATGTTCTGCTCTTCAAGGGCCGCCAGGCTTTGCCAGAGGTGTTCCTGATCCTCTGTGCGCGCATCCATCGTCCGCTCCAACCCATCCACACGGTCACCAAGCTCCGTGACCTCCTTCCGCATCTCCTTCACATACATGTGCACTTCAGACCGCAGCGACCCAATCTCCATTTTCAATTCGGACATGAAGGTGGACATAAACGCCTGAGTGACCGCCGGGAACTCCTCGAGAGCTCGCGATGACCCGTCCCCGCCTGCAGTTGCCCCAGTCTTTCCCCACATCGCTACAACAGTGTTGTCCTTGGGGGCCGCTGACGATTCAATCTTGTTGCCTTTGTTGGAGCGCGTCATTGCGAAGGACCACCACCTGAAGTCTAGGGTCCCAGGCACTCCTCGCTGTGTCGCAGAAGCCAAACCGTGGTAGAGAGGGCCGTGCTGAGGTCCAAGCTGGGGTCTAGCTTAGCCCCCATGCCTCCTACCACACACCAGTCCAGCAACTCCACCCTTCCACCGCCAAGCCCCAGCTCACAGTACAGGGACACTAGCAGGCCTATCAGAGCCCGGAGGGCGTGAGGCCAGAGGAGAAGGACCGGCCAGTGGTCTCCACAGGGGAAAGATCCACCCGCCAAGAGAGTAAATAAATAAAAGAGCCAAGGTGGTGCAAAAGTAAAGTTAGGTCCAGATTATAGTCTAGAGTTCACTCAGCCCTGGGGCCCACGTTCCAACCACCAGGTCGCCGTATTGAGCCCCACAGAGTCAATGGAGGTGGGCGGCTTGAATTGTCTATCACCCCTTAGCTCCCAGGGGCCACTCTTCCCACCCGAAGGGCCCGGCACAGTACCTGTTCGCGCCTTAGGCTGGTGGCGCCTCAGATCTTGTAGGTAGCAGCAGGTGCCCGCCAGCTCCGGCCCCTCCACCACCGAGGAGGTCCTCCAAGGAGCTGCACTCGTCGCAGGCCACAGGGGGAGTCGTCCAGCACAGGTCACCACTCTTGCCCGCTGCGGGGGGAGTCGACCAGCTCAGGCCACCACGTGCAGGGACCCAGCACCACAAACCCCCAAACGGTACCCTCACCGGATCCACCGCAGGCTGCACTCCGCTCCGCTCCAGAGGTCCGCTCTGCAGTCGAGGGAGAAGCGACGTCTGCTCCACAGTAGCCTTCCAGCGCCCAGGCCCTCACCTCCGGGACTCAAAATGGCGGGTCGCAGCTCCCTCTCCCACCGGGGTGACACACCTCCATCCAGCAAGCTGACCGGGCAGTTTCACGGGTACAAGGACGGAGGGCAAGCGGGTCACGCCCTCGCCCCCACTCCGCTCGCCAGTCCGCTCTATACCCTCAGGTGGTCAACTCCTCTCCAGCCCTTATCCCGGGCAATGGGGCAGCGGGGCCAGATACCACCCCTCCAGCAGGCAACTCTCCGCATCGCCTGGTACAGCCCCCAATGCGCAGCAGGGTTTCAGGCGCTCCAATATCTCACGGCCTCTCAAACGGCCAAACCGCTGCCACTAAGCCATACCTCTGGGCCTCCGGAGTTCAAAATGGCGGGCCGCTGCTCAATCCTCTCCTCCGTTCGCCAGCTGCCACATGCAGGGGAGGCACTCCGCAGGCGCAGCGCCTAGGGTGGCCCCCGCCCGGATGCCACCTCAGTCCGCCGCGGGAGGGGGAAAGGTCAGCCACTCCGTCTCACGCCTCTCGTAGGGCGCCACCGGCCAAAATGTCCGCAGCTTCGGCCATTGACCGCCACAGGCACCGTCTCCGCGGGCGAGGAACCAGCAGGTCCACGTGTGGGCTCCGGCAGGGGCCTCCCTCAGCGCCAGAGCCCCACCTTCACTGAGGCCCCGGGCACGGTACCTGCAAGGGGATGCGGCCTCACTCGATCTCCCCAGCAACCAGAGGGCAGCGGTAGTCCCAGGCGGGAGAAAATGGCGGGCTCCGCTCCGGACCCTCGAGCAGCCCCGGCCAAGTGGTCACCGCCGTCCGGGAGGGGCCAGAGCTCCTCGCACCCCACAGCCGAGTCTCCGCTATGGGCAGTCCCCCGCCTGAAGAATGCGTCCGTGGCTGGAGGGCCACCCGCTCGCCGCCTGTGTCTCAGTTGAAGCCCCAGGGCACAGGGCACAAGATGGCGGTCGCTCCGTCTGGATGGCCGTGACTTCGCTCAACGGCTCCCGGAGCCTCCCGGGGTCCAGGGCACCACGTGCCGTGCAGCGCCAAAATCAGCAGGTCCCCAGCTCTTCCCAGGTGGCAGGTAAGTGCCCTGGCTCCGCATTAATTGCCAATAACAGCGGTATGCAGCGGGAGCTCCCCCGGAGCACGTCTCACCGCATTGCTGTCTTGGCCACGCCCCGATGGCTCTTTTTACTGCAGTTCAACAACCAGTACCCCATTCATAAACCCTATCAACCAACCAAAGAGGGTTTGCTACAGTCGACCAGCTGGTTGTCTCTTCAGACCTCATGACTACTAGGCAACACATGTCATGCACTTGTGGAAGATCTGGAAATTCCCAGGCTATAGCTATAAACTGGAAGTAGCCCAAACAGAGAAAAGCCCATACGTTGCAGGGTGATAAAAAGGATGGGGAGAGTAAGACAAAAAAAAAACATTGACGGTTCATAGCCCTAGGTAGAAAGAATGAGAGAAACAGCACACAACAAATACTGCTCCTTATCCATATTCAATGTGCCACTCTTAAAAGGACTTTCATCCCTTATTACACTCTTTTATAACAGAGTTTCCAAGATTAAGTCTGACTGTATTGATTAGCCAGTGAACTTTGACAAGTGCACTCACAGCTAAGCATATCTAGCTTCTATAACCCCTCTTTCCTGACACCTTTCGCAAGGAACCTTTCTGCCTACTCAGCATGAGAATGATCCAGCGGAAGCATGTGTAAATAATTTGTGAGCTCAGACATGAGCTACCTACCACACCATAAACTCAATCCTCAACAACGTTATTCACAATCACACAGTTTGGTCAATAGAAAGTCTACAATAAATCAAAACCATAAGTTCCTCCGATAGATCTTTGTAAGAGCTAATAGGGACCCAGATAATCGGAGATGGAAAACCACTCCTTCAAGAGGACCTGGAATAAAGAAGTGCCAAGCTAATAATATTACTTTCACAATATCAATAATATCATTAACAAGGAAAACAAACACATGGAATAGCCATCAAATACCTTTGTCTAAACTTCAAGATGGTCAAAGCACAGAAATACATTAAAATCATTTAATCACAGTAATCTTTTGTAATACAGGTAAATCACAATACATCACAGCTTAGAGCAAATACATCTTCAAATAACATCTTGTGAGAGGGGGGAGAGAGAGAGTGAAAGATAATACATTACAAAATACAAAATGCAGTTTGGAATCATACAAACCAAGAATCAGTAGTAGATTTTTCAGAATCAGGAAACGACATGGGCCCAATAGAATGCTAGAGTTTCTGCGTACAATAGCCAGAGTCATTAATTCTTCAGCTGAAAGCTTTTGACCTGCTCGACCTCCCCAGCCTTTAAAGTGCTGAGGTAATCGGGAGACTTCAGTTCAGAAGAAATCAGATTTCAAGCTGACAGCTGTCAGGCTCAGGATTTGCAAGGAAAATAGCCACACCTGTCCTTTTCCCATTGGGTAATTATACCTTCTTACGTTATCAGTTCCTTCTCACAAACTAACTTTTTCACAGTCTGCATGATTACTATTGGTCAAAATCTGTGGTGCCACCATGGGGTGATTGTTTTCTATCCAAAATCGTCCAAAACCCACACGTATTATCTTTGGTCAGTGTTCACTGTTTTCTAAGAATGTACAATATCACTTCCCTTCGGAAATAGGAAATACATTTGCAACTTATCATGTCTGCTCCACAGGGTCTCCTCTGAGCTTACAACAAGGTTGATACAATTTTTTTAGTTACAGAGAAAATGTCCATTATTCAAACTGTAGGAAAGAAAGTTTAGCTCTAATGCTCATAACTACAATGCAATTAGGTCAGCATTTCTAGTCTGTCCGAAGGAAATAATAAAAACTAAATACAATTCAAATGGCCTACATGGAAAACTACTAAATCATCATTTTCCAATGAATAAACATGCATATTGAAAACATTTAGGGAAATAAAGATGCATAAGAAATAATATAGGAACCATCATTTCATGAAACTTATAAGCATAGTCTGTTTACGATTCATTAACATATAAGGAAGCACTTTCTCTTAGATTTACATGCAAAAGAAACAATAAGCAGGAATCATTTTACTTACGCGTTTTCATAATCATGTTTTGCTATACTACAATTTGCATTATTACTTTTCACATTATTATCACAGCACATTAGTACTTTTCGCTCTCTGTCATAAATGCCTTAATCTCAAACCGCTTTGTGACACTTCTGCATGCTTTTACGATGCAGTTTTAAACTTTCAAATATTCATGAGACACTCTGTTAGTCATGTTTCTTAAGTAAGTATTAGTATCACACCCAATGAATAGGATTTGAGTGAGCAGGTTATTCTTGAATAATGATGCTCCATGAAAAGCTCAGGCTGTTTTGAAATGTACAAAAAATATTGTCTATTTGCTCAGTCCCAAGTACCATTTGTTTTCTTTTTAATTTGCCTTTCATCTCTCCCTTCACCATTCCTCTTATTACCTTTGTCTCTTCCACCTCCCCCCCTGACTTTGTCCTACATCCTTCCTATCCCCCGAATCTCTGTTCCCTACTTGCATAATTTTAACACATCCACTATTTTATTCTAGTGCCATTTGCGGCATAGAAATTCCCCAAGATCCTTCACCCATCGCTCTTGTATAAACTTTTAGTCCCAGATTATCCAGTCTGTTAGACCTGGCATCATTGGCGTGAGTCTCCCTTTCATTTTTGATGGATTGACTCCTCTGTTTTGATATGTTTTTGCTGGTTATATGCTTTGGGCACTGTTCCACTGCTATTCAGTGCCACAGTGCAGGTGCTCCCTATGTTAAAGTGAAGTTATTTGTTTTACCTGTTAGCCCCTAGTACAGTGCACCATATGTGCCCAGGGCTGGTAAATCAAATGTTGCTGGTGGGCTTACAGCATTGTGCCACCCACAGAAGCAGCTTGTAAAGTGTGTCTCAGGCCTGCCATTGCAAGTCATGTGTATAGTCTAGTACTGCCATGTCGACTTGGCCAGTGCACCCACTTGCCAGTCCCTAAACCTTCCATTTGCTTCATATTAGACACGCCTATGGTAGGCCCAAGGGCAGGGTGCATTGTAAGTATAAGGTAGGACATGCTCTGATGTGTGTAGCATGTCCTAATAGTGAATTACAGCAATTTTCATTTTTCACTATTGCAAGGCTACCTGTCCTTCATAGGCTAGAATGGGCAGTTAGATTATTACATTCTTAAAATCCTTACTTACTCAGGGAACACGGTTGAAATTCGAATTTAATATGCCTGAACTCAGAATTATAAAATACATCTTTTAGTAAAGTTGGTTTTAACATTCTGTGTTTGAAAATAACACTTTTTAGAAAGTAGGTCTTTTCTTGCCTCACTGTCCAGGCCTGCCTCTGCTAGGTTGTGTATTCCTTGTCTGGGTTTGTGAGTAACAGGGCTGGGGGTTTCCAGGAGACAGGCTGGGACAGCCCAGTGGTGAATAGAGAGATGTGCATCTAGATGGGAGGGAGTAGTTGCACTTGGGACCTGAATAGGGCTGGGCCTTCACTCTACAATGTTGGCTCCACCTCCTGTGGCTTGTCTGATGCCTCCTCCCTGTACTGTGAAAGGAGAGAAGGAATCTTGTCCACAAAGTGCTCCAGAGCTGTGCCTTCCCTCCCTGTGCTGGCTCCACCTCCTGTGGGGAGTCTGATGTCTTTGCCCTGCACTGTGAAAGGAAGGAAGGAGTGAGCAAAGTGCTCAGGAACTGGTTTGGACTAGGCAGAGCCCTCTCTGCCTTCGTAGAAGAAAGGATTTTGGGGTATAAATATTGGGGCCCAGTCCCAAGAACTTGACATCACTTCTGGAACAAGAAACCTTTTGCCAAGGAGAAGAACCAAGGAAGCTGCAGGAGTTTTACTGCCCCTCGGCCAGTGTGCTGTTTGCTGGATTGGCCTGCAGTGGTTGCTTCATTGCCAAGGAAAGGAGAAGGAACTTTTTAAGGACTTTCATCATCTACAGAATATTCTCCAAGGGCTTGAACTGTGCTTGCCTCCTGCTGAAGTCTCAGGGACAAAAGACTTCATCTCCAGCTCTCCTCTGAATTTCCTTGCTGGGAATTCCATCTACAGACATTTGCGTGTTGCTGGGAGCTGGAAGGACGAGGCATCGAGAAGAAGCGTGTCGCCGACGCAGCTGAAATCCTCGCACCGCCGGAGAAGCGTGCCTCTGCTGTATCTCCCAGAAAGTGTGTCTTTGTGAAAGCTTCCTGCTATCGCATCACTGCAGAAGCATGACACCATTAAAAGAGTCGCCATCGCATCACCAGAGAATTTTGTCGCAGGACCTGTCGCGGCTCCAACGTACAGAGTTGTTGCAAGGCTGCCAGAGCACCTACGCATCGTCATTGCATTGCTGTGTCAAGGGTGTCATCTTCTCACATCGCAACTGGATCATCGTATCACATCGAGGTGCCATCTTGCGCATCACAACAGGCACGCAGGCCGAGAAGCTAATCATCAACCCCGCACCGTTAAAGATCACGACGCATCCCCTACTCTGCGCAAGCATTGAGGCACAACGCATCATCTTCCCCGGATCACGGAACCGACGCATCTCCCCTTTTGCGAGCCTTTTGTTTACTTTGCGGTACGCACCCAGGTACTTTGTTGAGAACTGTGTCGCATTTAGCATCAACTTGAACTAAGCAACATTTTATCATCTTTAAGCAATCTTACGTGTAGTATCATGGATTTTTGTAAATGTAAATTGACACTTGTATAGCGCACTACTCACCCGCAAGGGTCTCACGGCGCTTGTACGAATACCGCTTTGGAACCCATCCTGGCTTTCCCTGTGAGGCATCCACTCCTGGGCACCCCCAAGGTGGAGGCCAGGCATCCTTAGCGTTGTGGGGGCCGTTGTGGAGATTAAGCAAGCTATTGCCCAGAGTTGCAGAGTGGGACTCCATGATTGGAATAGGCACCGAGGCGAGAATTATCAGGTCCATGGAATTTTGAGCCGAAGACCCGCCGAGGCGGGGAATTGAACACTGGTCCCGGGCTAGACCTCTGCATCAGGGTCTGCCGCTCTAACCATTGAGCCACACTTCTCCACAAGTCATTTGTGGTCTTATGTTAAGTCTATATAAAGAATACTTATTTTTATAAAACCTGTGTTGTGTCCATCTGTAGTATTTTCACTGTATTACTGTGTATATTAACAAATGCTGCCTCTGAGATAAGTCTGTCTGCTTGTGCCAAGCTACCAAGGGGGTGAGCAGGGGTTATTAAGGAGTGGAATCCCCTTATCCTGACTTAGAAGTAAGGGTCCCTATTTGGACAAAGGTGAATACCATTGCCAACTAGAGACCCCCAGATCTAACACAGACTTTTAAATGTTTTCCATGAACACCTTCACCTCATATGCTTCTTTCTTGGCATTATATTTCCCAGGCGATAAAATGTGAATCTTACAGAGCTGAAAAGTTATTTGCACACATGTGGCTCTTAGAGCCGGGATTCATTTCCGCATCGCTTGTGATCCCTACGGGTTGCAAAATATCCTTTAAATAAAGCCCTTAGTAGTTTTGCACCTTTCAGCCTCCTGACACTATTTCAATACTGCCTTCTTTATCTAGAAGTCCTACAAAATTGTCTATGGGTTTGAGCCCCACTTTAGGTTGAAGAACACTACTCTAAGAGCTGTGGACATTGTTCTGGTATTTAAAGAAAAGAGGAACAAACGTGTTCATTAATATTCTTTTCCACTGGACAAGCCTTATGCGATTCAAAAGAACCTTAGATTGGAGTGTCTGGACTGACAATTGTTATCATTCATTTTCGCATAAGGTTAGAAATAGACTCTCTGATGCTGGGCCCTTAAGTTGCCAGATTAGTTTCCAGAGAGTCAAGGCATTCCTTTATCTTTTCTACTTTTGCCGGGCTTATCCTATGAACTTTTTTATTGACAGTTTGTAGTACATTCCTTGCATGCTTCGCAGTCTAGTGTTTCTAAGTATGTATTCACTTCATCATTCTATGTTTGTACTTGTACCTGAGTGTTCTGTTCCAAAGCAGTTACTCTCGACTCCTGCTTGGAAGAGTTCACGCTCGTCCCGCTCTTTGCCTACAATAAAGGTTACTGGATTTACTCACTGCGTCTGCATCCATTAACTTACCACATTTTGGCGACGATTCTCTTCAGACCCCTGCGTGCAATCAGCCCCTTCTCCTACTGGTTTCTACTTCTTTTGACGTGTCTCCAGAGTGCAGCGCACTTGGATGAGAGCGGACGGCATTGACGCAACCCGAAGGTGTGTCTCCTCTCCTCCAAACTTCGTTGCAGTACAGCAAGCCATTTTTGGGAAAGAGGTACCCTTTCCCTGTGACGCTCCTGCGATGACGTATAGACACAGCGGTTGCCGACAGTGAGATACTCTGCTCACTGCTACTCAGCGTGCCATCTTTTCCACAATAACGGTAAGCTCCTCACCCTAGCGATTTCTTACTAGCAATGCTTCCCAAAGCGATCCACGCAGCTTTGACGCACTTCGCTGTTGCATGTGTCGTTAGCAATGTGGAACGTCAACTCTGGAGAAAGTTCTGCATCAAGACGCCCAACGTCCGCATCAGCACGTTGCCAAATATTTTCCTGGCTTCTCTACACTTTGGTTACCCTGGCAACTCTCCACGGCGTGATCCCGATTTCAAGAAGTTCACTGAGGATGCCTTCCTCCTCACACTGGATTATTGGATCTGACTCTTACTGTGATATACATGCCTGTGGTATATTGCAGCACATCTGGGACTTCTTACATCCCTTTGAAGGTATTTCTCATTAATTGACGCTCGCTCATGACTTTAACTTTCATGCCTCGGATTTTCTTACTTAAAACCTCCTGGTGTTGACTTTCCTTCAGATCGTCTGCTACAGTCCTGTAATGACCGGATTCTCAGACCAAGAATCACCCACTCACCTAGATACAACCAACCCGGCCAAAACGTAGCACCATCCCTTCCCGGACCCTATTTACAGTGATTCCAGAATACTTACCCGGGAATGGGGTACTCGCAATATACAAGCTTATATCATCCAAAAACACTGCTAGATCTAATGGGCTTACTAAGAATATTCACTAATAACTACAGAATTCCATGTCCCATCCTATGATCTTACCTTATAGCCCCGCGACAATCTGGCCCAGACTATTCTACCCTCCTTCTCATGGTGGAGAGCAGCTCACTCTATCACACCAACCACAATTGGTGTTCTCATTAACGCCCTATCTTCAGCGGTCTCATTACGTACCTTCCCCAATCGGTACTCTCACTAATGCTAAGGGAATCACCCATCCTTCCATACGATAGGCCTGGCTGTAAAGAAAGGTTAGTTTCATCAAAAGAATAATAAGCAAGTATGTGTTCGTTACAAACTGGGGTCCCTTTATTACACAATAACAGACAAAGAAAACATTATATTATAAAGTCACAATGCTACCTGACAATCTAAGCATAGCCGGAAAATTAAAGGAAAGAATTAGCATAAATACGCTATAATAGCAGGACAGACTTCACCTTATAATTACGGAATCCAGTTCTAGCTGTCATCTGGGTCTCTCTCTCGTCTGTGCCTTGGCTCATCTCAGATTCTACTCTGCACCCAGGGATACGCGTCTGCACCTCTCTGATCCTTCAAAGCACTGGAACTCGTCTCTCTCTCTCGTCTTCTTCGTTGCTGTGGCTCAGCTCTGCTCTCTCTCTCTCTCTCACGAACTGTCTTCACCTCCAGACTTCAATCCAATGATATAGTTTCAGCCGCTCTGGGAACCATCTGTTCAACTAACTTCTTCAGTCTAATTGTTCTAACTCCAACGTTTAACTATCTCCAACTGCTCTAACAGACTGACTCATGATGTAGCTTCAGTCTCTCCCAAAAGATCATCAGCCTTCGATCGTTCCAAACTCCAATTGTCATCTGCAACTGCAACTGTCAACTGTCGACTGCTTTCTGCCTGCCTCTCCTCTCTACACCTCGATAATATAAAGAGCTCCTCATTCATGGAAATTTCCAGACAGTAACATGCCGCCCACCAGATTCCTGTACTAGGCTCCGGGATCCCAACGCTCCCACAGTGGCCAACTGCTGTTTCGTCTAAAACCCGAGCTCGGTTTACATTCCTCCGATAAGGGCCAGCTCTGACCGGTTCCTCTCCAGTGAACAACAGCTCATAACTAAAACATCACTCTTGACCTACAAGCGCCTCGAGCAGCCGAGGCAGGAAAGAGAATGGAGTCTCTCTCGTTTGGGCCCTATAGGCCCGAAAATGATGAAAGAGACACATCTAAATACATAAACAAACCCTACCAATAGGTAATATAGTACGAGGAATAATAATATAGGCCTTCAGGCTCTAAAATGATGAAAGGACATATGCTTATGCCAAAGTTAATAGGCTAATCCTAAGAATAGGCTGAAGATAGGGATCTATCCACTATACTAAGATGGTAGTAGACTAAAGTCACCATCACTCTGAAATATGACAAAATATACGGTCACTACACTTCACCCTTGACTTTCGTCTACTAACATCTGTGAAGAATAAAAAGAAACAAAACTAACAGACCTAGACATAGTATGTGGTTTAAAAATGTGAATCAAAGAAGGGACACATTGAATGCAACAACAAATAGCAACTAAAATAGAAACAGCAATCAAGACACCCCCCCAACACTTGACGTAGGGAGTGCAAATCAGGCAACCAATTGAAAAGCCAATCAAACCACCCCTGATCTATATGTTGCCTAACTTCTTCAATGAATTCATGAAGTTTATCAATGTGGGACTGGATGGATCTGGAATGGTCCGACAGATTAAAGTACGCCCACCTTGAGCATCTAATAAAAGGTCAGATAAAACAATAGAAGTATGGTTAATAGATTTGGCCATCCAGCAAGCCAATTTTCCGATCGATTTAGCATTGTATACAGATAATGCCGGAACCCCTAAAATAGAAAACGCTAAACTAAGATACTCAGACGGAGAAAATAAATGTAACGAGGAATCACAATTGGCTTTCAAAGACGGGGCATCACGTGTAGTTCGGGAAAGAACATCAGGATGTAAAGAAAACATTAATAAACTTAATCTAGTAATAGCACAAGGACCTCCAGTAATATTAGCAGGAATATAGGGCCAAGATGAATTGCCACATGAAAATAGCCATCCAGAAGGTAATAGTGCCATATGATAGTGACTAGGAGTAACTACAAGACGCCTACAAATCATATTATTTCTAACAGAAGTACATGATTTAGATGGTCTTTCAAAACATAGAGTTCTTTCATGGGTAGCAAATGAAGTAACATTTCTCTGTCTCAATTGAATGCACTTGCCTATGAATTTAGGATCACAGGTCATGAAAAAGGAAAAATCACTCTCGGTAATATTGTAGGTTGTTATTTGGGAATTCAAAGGGGGCAATAAATCAGGCAAGACCGTGCATAAAGCACAGTAATCATAGGCCGCAAAATCACTAAAAATTACATTGGGATGAGCATTTGATAAATTGAAAATATGGGCAATTGTCTCCATGGAAATAACCGTCACTGAGTGCATAGGGGTCAAACAGAAATGATTAGAGTTAGTTAGTCTCTTGGCTAGAGACGTCCAAAAATTGGATGACGAATCGCACGACGCAAAAAACCGACGTCTTCGGTCCATGGAATTATTCCAGTCCTGGGGCTCTCCTGTCCCTCGGCGCAGCAAGCCAAAAGGATTCCAGCGACAACACTTCCGACAGCAGCAGTCCAAACGATGGTCTAGGAGAACGGGATTAAATACAGGTATTATTCATTCTCGTAAATAACATTTATCAGCTGGGACAGCTTCCCAGCTATCTTGCCCTGGCCTCATGACTATGACCGTATTGTCCTGACCGGTTGCAATTATTTCAGCCTGTTCAGGGGGATTTTTAGGTGACTAAACCCACACTCTGGCTCCGGGATTATCAGTGGAGCCAAAACCCTTTTTTCCTCGTACAGATAACAGAGTTGGGGCAGTACCTTTTTGAATCTCAGCACTGAAAATGGGCATATTTAACAATTGAGAAACTCGGTCTCAGTATCAATAAGTCAGAATCACCACAGTTTAATAGGATCACCTTAATCTCTCTTTGATAATCACTGTCAATGACACCTCGGAGCACCTGGACACCTTTTAAAGCCAAGCCAGATCTCGGGGCAATTAATCCAAAACTTCCAGCAGGTATTTGGACACCAATTCCGGTCTCCACAATAGTAATGTCTTCTTTTTTCAGGGTAATGGTATTTATAGAATGCAGATCTAGGCCTGCAGAACCTGGGGTCGCTCTGCATGGGGCTAAAGCTTGAGGGGAAATTTCCCATTACATCACTGCTCTTTCCACGGTATTGGGTTTAACATCAATAGCTGGAGGAAATAAACACATTAATGGGGAAGCAGAATTCAAATAAGGACGATTGTTCAAAATTAATAATGCATCAAACAAATGATCTCTCCAAATCTTATAGTTGTCATTTGATAACCTACGTAATTGATCTTTCAGCAAACCATTCATTCCCTCCACAAGGCTTGCTGCCTGTGGGTAATAAGGTATATGAAACACCCATTCGATATTGTTCTCTGCACAAAATACCTGCACTAGTCTGCCTTTAAAATGGGATGCGTTATCAGATTGTATTTGAGGTGGAACACCATAGTACAACATGATTAATTCTAACGTTTTAATAGTATTTATTTGAGTAGCTATCTTACAGGGAAAGGCCACTAAAAGACCACTGAAAGTGTCTACAACTGTACAAACATATTGACAATTTTTACTCATGGGAAGAGGACCTATAAAATCTATTGCCAAATCTGTGCAGGGGATTTTCCGCGGTGTAATTGGCCCTTTACAATTTGGGGCACTTCTCTCTGTCTAGAATGCTGACATATGGGGCAATGAAGTATAACGTCTTTAATTAAATTGAGAGGAATATAGATTCCTCGATCAGCAGCCCACCTGCTAGTGATTCTTTCTCCAAAGTGTCCTGACTTCTGGTGGGCCCATTTCGCCAAGCCCGCCAAATCAAATTCTGGTTTGTCCACCTTTGCCTCAGAAATTTTAGATTTCTCATCTGCAATTTGGTGAAAAAGTTTATCAAGGGAATCTACATGTGTATGTGCATCAACATGAAAAACTGTTACATTACTGTGAGGAAGTAGTTCCCAAATCTCGTGCCATAAATGCTTACCCCAAAGCTCCTTAGAATGCAGTGTCCAGTTATGGGAATACCATGTGGGTAACCAAACCGCTAAACCATTAGCAGTGGACCAAGAATCAGTAAAAATGTGACATGTACCAGGCAATTCTTGTTTCAAGACTTGATAAACAGCATATAGTTCGGCAAATTGACTACTCTTTCCTTCACCTGTGCTACTTAGCAATTTCTGTGTGATTGGATTGTAGGATACTGCTTTCCAATGCCTCTTCTCTCCAATATACCTCGCTGAACCATCCGTAAACCACACATGTTTTCTGTCCTCCACGGACAAATCATCAAATGGATTACCCCACTTAACAAGGGATTCCTGTACTATAAGTACGGAGCAATCAATTTCTGCCTCTCCTAACGGCACCAGCGCCACTTGCTCATGTAACGTCGCAACACCTTTCGGTCCTACACGTGCCCTGTCTTGTATATGCCATTTCCATTTAATCACATTGCTTCTTGAGCGTGTCCAATCCTATGAGTTTTTGGTGAACTCAAAACCCATTGCATAATAGGAATTTCAGGCCTCAAAATCACATCATGTTCCAAAGTATGTTGCTCGGTATCCACCGGAGCCCAATAGCATGCAAGTAACTGTTTCTCAAATGGTGTATAACGCTCACCAGCATCAGGTAACTTTTTAGTCCAGAAACCTAAGGGTACTTTTGTTCTACCTTGCTTTTGCCACAAACTCCAATTTGCATAAGGGCCTTGCACAGACACATTCAAATCCACATCACCATCACACACGAGCCACAAATCCAAAGCACGCTGAATCGCTTTTTTTTCGCCAAATCAAACGCATCTTGCTGCGGTTTATTCCATTCAAATGCATTCTTTTTACGGATAACTTTGTACAAAGGGGCTAATATCTGACTCAAATGTGGGATATGTTGACGCCAAAAGCCATATAAACCAATACATCTCTGTGCTTCCTTTCTGTTTTGTGGAACTGCAAATTCTGCCGTTTTCTGTTTTACCTGTGGAATCACTTCTCTATTCCCTTCCTGCCAATTAATGCCTAAAAATTTTACACTTTGAGCTGGACCTTTCAGTTTGTCTGGATTAATTTCCCAACCTTTACTTGGCAAATGAGTTACGATTAAATCTAATTGGGTCTGAACTTGTTCCTGTGTTTCACCTTGAATCAAAATATCATCAATGTAATGACACACCTGTATTTGTGAATTTATCGGTAATTCAGTTAAATGTTCTGCCACCAGCCCATGACAGATCGTAGGACTATGCACATAGCCCTGGGGAAGACTTCGGAACGTCATTTGACGTCCATTCCATGTAAAACTGAACTGTTCTTGACACTCGGGGGCAATTGGGATGGAAAAGAAGGCATTAGCAATATCAATGGAAGCATACCAAGTTCCTGAATGTTTTTGGATTCTCTCAATTAAAGTAATAATGTCAGGTACTGCAACAGTCAAAGGAGGTGTATATTTGTTCAATTCGCGATAATCAACTGTCATGCGCCAAGAATTATCACTTTTGCGCACCGGCCATACGGGATTATTCCAGGCAGAAGTAACTGGAGTTATAACTCCTGCATCCACTAAATCCTGAATTGTAGCACTGATCTCTTCATGCCCCCCTGGAATGCGATACTGTTTCTGGAAAATTACTTTTGTAGCTTGGGGAATTTTTATAGGAGGAATTCTTAAATGACCAACTCTCACAGACTTTGATGATATATAATTCCTGTCTCCAAATCGATAACATCCGTCATCCAAATATAATGTCATACCTTTTAGTACATCGATTCCAATTATATATTCAAGAAGGGGTACCACTAGTATAGAATATTCTTTTCGGGGAATTCTACCTATTTTCATTTCAACATTAGCTTGCACTGTGGAAGTTTCTTTGCCACCTAATCCAGTAATTGTGAAAAAGTGTCTTTTAAATTTCTTTGGGTTCCTATAAATTAAAGTGGCCTCCGCTCCTGTATCTACCAACGCTCGGGCCCTCTGTATGTTACGATGTCTCCCAAAAATATCAATATCTACATAGGGTCTGTAATCTCTGTGAGCCCAATTGCATACCGGAGCTTGACCTATTTCCTAGTTGTTTTTATTGCGTTCCATCACCCAAGTCAAATCAGGATAGAGCCTTTCAAATCTTTTAGGTATTGTCACTTCTCGTTCATACTTATTTCCCTCACGAAATGGATTTTTGTCATCCACAAAGTATTGTGAATTTCGTTCAGAAAATCTGTGTCGTCTATCTCTCATTCTCAGTTCAGGAGATTCATCCCTCTCCTCTCTATGTCTGCTTTCCAAACACTCATCTCTCCCCCTCTCTTTCTCCCTCTTTTCCTCTCTCTCTCGTGCACAATAGGGAGACAGATCTCCTCATTCCACCTTCTGCCATGCCTGTCAGATGTATCACGATTTGTGTCATCAGCACTGTCATCAGAATGATAATGATCATAATCCTGTTTACGTACTCGCCTAGCACCTTCCTTTTTGTCTAAGCCACATTTGCGGAACATGGCCCAGAATCGATTATTCGGCTCACCATCAATATCTTCTCTTTTCACACCGTCAAACAGCAAGGCGAGAAACATATCACGTCTAGTAAATCGATAATTACCACCAGTACGACCCTCGGGTCTGGATTGTCTGTCCGGTTTAAGCCACTCGCCCAATTCACCACGTTGACGCATAGCCTCAAGCACAAGAGACAAAGGACTGTCAGTCTGGTTAATCAACCATGTCATCATAACTTGCTTATAGGCAACAGGGGCGGATCGAATAATTCTATTCCGCGCAGAAGAAGTTAATAAGCCATCCATCAATCTGTCAGACGTGCTCAGAAAAATCACAGTTTTCATCACCTCCTATTTCATTCTCTGCGAGGCGTCTCTTAAAGTATACCACGGCTTATCATTCAAAGGCCAATCAGATTCAGTAGGATATTTGTGATTACAACCCTCTATTGCTAATTGAAGCAAACTAATCTGTCCATTAACATTGTAATTCCGAAAATGATCTTGCACAGTAGAATCGGAACTCAAAGAACAGAACTTCAGTGCATCTCCCATATCCAACTTGATGCCAGCAGCACCCAACTCAAAAAGAAGCACAATCCATGTAAGCAAGGCCTCACCAGACCGTTGTCGAAATCGATCCAAAATGTCACTAACTTCCTGTTGTGTAAAATCTTCCAAACTATCTAAAGGAATCCCATTGGGATTGCCAGGAGCCTGTTGTAATTTTCTTCGAAAGACAGGATGTGCAGAAACCTCTGCACGATCATCACATGTACACTGATCATTAGATTTACAAGAAGCACACGATTTACAGTCACGTTCAGTATGAGAAGATTCACACCTCTCATTCTCCTCAGCCGAGGAGCCAGACTCGTTCGAGTCCCAGATATTACCATCCCACTCATCAGGGTTCCAATCGAGCCCTGCTTTCGCCACAACCAAACGCACTTTCCTTTTACTGACTCGACCACGTCGATGTCTGTATTTGTATTTAGCAATACGAACTGCAGCTCTTTCTGCAATAGTCTGGTATGTATCAAGTTTGTTGGCAAGCAATTTATTCTGACTTCTCAAAAGAGTACAAGCATTCTGCACTTCAACAAACTGTTCTTCAAAATATTTGCATTGACGCTGCAACTTCACAAACTTCTCATGTACAAGCCTGTACGCATACAACAAAATCCAACCTCTCCGTCCTAATATAGGAAGCTCCTCGCCCTTCACAATCGGCGCTTTCTGTAAGCAAGCAATCACCTGAGCCGGATCCACCGTTTCCAGACAAGAATTCCAGCTCTCACTCAAACCAGTACAATCAGCCCATTCATGAGCTAGCGCCTCATAAGGCGTCGATTCCCATCCTGGAATTTCAATAGGCAATTTAAGAGTAGATTTTGACTTTCTCGAAAACATCCTATCAAAAGTAGAAATATATATACAGAAATAAACAAAAATATACAAAAAGAACTTCCGCACACGCTTAGCGCAAACCAATAAGATGAAAACAAAACGGCTACAAGGCTTTCGTAAACGGTTCGTGACACCAAATGTAATGACCGGATTCTCAGACCAAGAATCACCCACTCACCTAGATACAACCAACCCGGCCAAAACGTAACACCATCCCTTCCCGGACCCTATTTACAATGATTCCTGAATACTTACCCGGGAATGGGGCACTCACAATATACAAGCTTATATCATCAAAAACACTGCTAGATCTAATGGGGTTACTAAGAATAATCACTAATAACTATGGAATTCCATGTCCCATCCTATGATCTTACCTTATAGCCCCGCGACAATCTGGCCCGACTATTCTACTTTCCTTCTCATGGTGGAGAGCAGCTGACTCTATCACACCAACCACAATTGGTGTTCTCATTAACGCCCTATCTTGAGCGGTCTCATTACATACCTTCCCCTATCGGTACTCTCACTAATGCCCTATCTTGAGCAATCTCATTATACACCAATCCTAATGATGTTCTCATTAACACCCTATCTTGAGCGATCTCACTGTCCTATCAATACCTCTGTCTCTCTCTCTATTGGGAAAGTTTCTTTATAACTAATATTTACTGGGGGTCTATCTTATAAAATTGTTATCTCTCATGTGATAGATAGAAGATCCGATCCTCTCACACAAGAACTGCCAAATTGTTACACTTAAGAAATATTCCTTGACATAAAACTCACATCAATCTCCCGCATCAGTTACCTGTAGGAAGGGAATCACCCATCCTTCCATATGATAGCACCTGTAAAGAAAGGTTAGTTTCATCATAAGAATAATAAGCAAGTATGTATTCGTTACAAACTGGGGTCCCTTTATTACACAATAACAGACAAAGAAAACATTATATTATAAAGTCACAATGCTACCTAACAATCTAAGCATAGCCTGAAAAGTAAAGGAAAGAATTTGCATATATACACTATAATAGCAGGACAGATTTCACCTTATAATTACGGAGTCCGGTTCTATCTGTCATCTGGGTCCCTCTCTCGTCTGTGACTTGGCTCATCTCAGATTCTACTCTGCACCCATGGATACACATCTGCACCGCTATGCCCCTTCAAAGCACTGGAACCCGTCTCTTTCTGATCTTCTTCGTCTCTGTGCCTCAGCTCTGCTCTCTCTCTCTCTCTCTCACAAACTGTCTTCACCTCCAGACTTCAATACAATTATATATTTTCAGCTGCTCTGGGAACCATCGGTTCAACTAACTTCTTCACTCTAATTGTTCTAACTCCGACGTTTAACTATCTCCAACTGCTCTAACAGACTGACTCACGATGTAGCTTCAGTCTCTCCCAAAAGATCATCAGCCTTTGATCGTTCCAAACTCCAATTGTCATCTGCAACTGCAACTGTCAACTGTCGACTGCTTTCTGCATGTCTCTCCTCTCTACACCTCGATAATATAAAGAGCTCCTCATTCATGGAAAATTCCAGACAGTAACCTGCCGCCCACCAGATTCCTGTACTAGGCTCCGGGCTCCTGACGCTCCCACAGTGGCAACTGCTGTTTCGTCTAAAACCCGAGCTCTGCTTACATTTCTCCGATAAGGGCCAGCTCGGACCGGTTTCTCTCCAGTGAACAACAGCTCATAACTAAAACATCACTCTTGACCTACAAGCAACTCGAGCAGCCGAGGCAGGAAAGAAAATGGAGTCTCTTTCGTTTGGGCCCTGTAGGCCCGAAAATGATGAAAGAGACACATAGCTCCATCTAAATACATAATCAAACCCTACCAATAGGTAATATAGTACGAGGAATAAAGGATCTACCCTCTAATATAGGCCTTCAGGCTCTAAAATGATGAAAGGACATATGCTTATGCCAAAGTCAATAGGCTAATCCTAAGAATAGGCTGAAGATAGGGATCTATCCACTATACTAAGTTGGTAGTAGACTAAAGTCACCATCACTCGGAAATATGACAAAATATCTGGTCACACCAAGTCCTTTATTCTCCTCCTCACTTTTTCATTCATACCATATATGTCTTCTGCACATATCTCTGTCGAACAACCCCCTAATTTCTTGGCACAACCTGGTCCTCCCAGCATCCTATGGGAGGATTGGATCCTTATATTTGAAAATTACTTAGATGCTTTGGACTAGGGGTGGGAGGAATTTGCGAAATTCACTTTCGCAAACTATTGCAAAAATGTTAAAAACCTCGCAAACATGCGGAAATATCACGAAGACGCCGACATTTTTTCCTGCCTGCTCGCAATATTTTCTGCGTGATCGCATTGAAAATGTCTCTCCAACTTGCCCATGCAGTCGCCTATGGGCGCGGCTATCTTGTTTTCACTTTTCCCGCCCGCTCGCGATGCTTATTTCCTGTTGCGGGTCGCAAAATGCATGCTCGCACCCGTTCGCGATACATATTTCCTGTTCGGGAACGCTTTTACGAGTTTGCACCACTTTTTGCGTGCTCGAGGAGAAAATATTGTGCGAACTTGCCCACGCGGTCGCAATGGGCTCGGCCATCTTGTTTTTTACTCTATTGCATGGTTCTGGGGCCTGCTTTTGAATCCTCACCTATCTTTTCAATCCTTTGTTTTTAGACACTTTATTTAATCGATTTTATTTATTATCTCTCTGACTATTTTCCTGCTTCTATATTTTTGGTTTTTGTCTACTTTTTGTGTATTTTTTAACTACTTTTTCACTCTTTTTCTATTACCTGCTTTTTCCATTTCTTTTACTTACTTTTTTAATTTTTACCTTTTCTTTTCTGCTCCCCACCTACCCCAGAACCATGGCAAAGGGCCACAGGGCTCATCGCAGCCAGAGCCGGAACCGCCATTCCCTGCGGAAGGCGGCACCCACAAAGGGTGCAGGCACAGGCCTTATTCGGGGAGTTGGCTGCACTCATTTTCTTTGTGCAGCTCCATCTCCACTTAACCCTGGCAGCAGGTGGCAGGCCTGGGTCCGGGTACGGGCTCTAGGAGCGTCGACAGCGGTGGGGAAAGGTGCGCCGGGCAGTGTTTCGCAGCTCTGGGATCCGGCACACCCAGAACCAACTGACGCACCGGTGGTCCAATATCCTGGACCGGGAGCAGGACCTGCTGGACCTGCTAGGAGTGGAGGTCCCGGGTCTTGGTGAGTAACTAATTATTACTACTTTGTGTATGTTCTTCTGCTCTGTGTTATATATTGAAAATATCTATTTTTTTCCAACCAGCTAGAATGCTGCTGCTTACATTACACTTAAATTACGTTTAAAAGGCTTTTGTGAGTGTTATGATGACACAGGTGCTCTCCTGCGCTACTAATCTTACTTGTTTGCAGCTTTGCATTTACGCTCGCTTAGCGTGATTATGTAAGAGTTTATTTTAGAGAAATTAAGTTATGTAATGCTATAGTGACTCTAGTCCTTACTTTGTTCTGTCACTAAGAGATAGGGGCGGATTGATACTTAGGTTTAGTTACTTTGTATGAGTTTGTAATTTTTTAGTGGTATGCGTGATGCCCCCTCTGTTACGTCACGTGCTGCTAGTACCCCAGTCTTTAGTAGAACCTTTTCTAGTTTGTGCAATGAGTGGTAATAGGCTTAGCACTAGCAGAACATCATTCAGCATCAATCATTCAACCAAAAATTGAGTGTATACAAAAATGTAGTCATGTGTCCTCCATTTGACCATATGCATTGTTGAGGAGTAAAAGAAGTGGAAATGCATACTTAATGTACAATTGGCACGCCTGGAAAAGGCGGGCTAGGTCAGGTGGTACGTTGTACTTAGGCTTAGTTAGTATTCTGGAATCAGAATGGAAGACTGGATTAGTGTTGATAAATAGTAAGTAGTCGATCAGCGAATTCCCCGATACTACTTGTTGACCAGGTAAGATCAGTCAATTTACTTATTGCAATTGTTGTTCACATAAGTGTTTTTTGGACCCTTCTTTAAAAATATTTTATTTGTTTCACACCAATCATCAATGTTTGTCTCTTTCTTATATCTTTCCTGTTCAGCACCCAGGGGCAGGCAGGCAGGGTCACAGTCGTCGGGAGGAGCACAACACCAGCAACAGGAGGGCACCAAGAGGGCTCTTCTGTTGGCCCTGGTAAGTCTTCTTGTTTTTAATATTAATAATTCTTATTCCATAACTTTTTCTTGACCATATTTTTTCCGAACTATTGTTTCCATTTACTAATGCTATTTTTTACCAACAATTATCCTTCGATCTGTACTATCTGTTTCGAAAGTCTTGTTATCCCTGCCTATGCTATGATGACTCTCTGTACTACTATTAGTCTGTCTGCAGTAGCTAAGCTTGCCCAGTTGGCCACTCTTTATTTAAAAGGTTTTAAATAAAACTCAGGTTGATCAGTAGCTCTAGCTATTGAGTCCAGTCCGTTGGGTTGTCCTCTTGTACTACTTCTAGTCTTATTAATCGTAAGTCTTTGTTAATCTTGAGGCTTTTCGACAATTCCCACCAACAAATACCCAACCATATTTATTACTATTTTGATATGATAGGACATACTACTACTGTTGTAGGGATTTTACATTACAGAACTTTGCACAAGAAAATCTGATGTTGGTGATAGGAAGTTGGACCTTCATCACACCTCAATCATATGTTCAGAACCCACCACAATCCCCTGCCTGACTAGTTATAGTAGTGTCTCGTCATAACTAATTGCTCTCCGAACCCTCCCCCCAAGGTACCCAACAAGTAGACAACCCAGAACATAACACACCTGACCTCTCAGTCGTGGAAGCAATGCATGTGCACGCCCTTCCTTTCACTTGCTCACTCGTGTAAGTCCACACCACATACCACCAAGTCTATGTAAGTTCAAAAGTTTTATTTTGAATTAACAAGCTATCTACGTTGTTCTATAATGCAGCACCAACACAAAAATGCATAACATTAAAACAATAAAGGTTACACTTACAGTTACAACAACTAGAAGTCCATAGGGAAAAAAGGGAAATCATGGTAACTGAACAGTGGTGGAAAGACCACCATCCCCTTGTTAGGAATATAGTTTATATAATATTTTAAGTGAAGGTCTCTGAGCAAATTCTAGGGACCACTCATCTTCAAAGAACCTAGTACAGGTAGTTGTTACATCATAAGCTCTGCAAAGCTCTCGTTCATTGAAGGGAATCTTCTGTCTGTAATTAGAAAAATGGTGCGCATAAGTATACTGCAAGCATTTCTCAGCTGTGCCAAAAAGTGCAGCATTTTTATGGATAATCAATATGGACTAACACCACAACTTCATAAAAAAGTGGCTTGTTAATGTTTTTGTTGACCTTGTATGCAGCGCTTAGACAGGAGCAGTATGAGGTCAAGTGGGCTCAAAGGTGTCTTAAACAACAAGCTGCGAGCTAACATCACATGTGCAAAAATAAAAGACACAAAGGTAAAATATTTGCATGGCTCGGGCTAACTAAGCAAAGACTAGAATGACCCTAGGGACCATATAACTACTAGTGTCTACTTTAGGACTACCTGATTTGTACTAGTGATGTATTGTATACTATTAACTAATTTTTCAATCTTGCTACTGACCAATATGGGGAGGTGTATATGACACCTAAAAAATGTGTAAATGTTTTTTCTAGGCGCACTACCGACCACCAGTGCCAGGGCCAGCGCAAAGGCGACGTGGCTGGCGAGGACACAGCAGTGCCGGATGGAGCTGCAGGGGGTGAGCCAGCACCAGTGGCGGTTGGTGGTAAGTTAGATTCATAATCCTTAACTATTGACATTACACTCACTGCAAGGGTGTACTGTATGTATACTATACTGTTGAGACTTCGGGCCCCATTAGGATGGTGGGTGGATTGCCTCCGCCATGCTGGCGGTAGTCACTGCCGGCACGGCGGCGGCAAACCCCCCACCATCCCTATAGAAAAGTCCCATTGCCATATTGCAATGGCTGGGGGGTCCGCGGCGGATGGAAAGACCGTCCGCCGCTTTTCCGCACGGTCCACATGTCGACCAAGCGGAAAAGGTTTCAATATGGTGGCGGTGTCTGAAAGCCACCACCAACCATATTAGAATGTGAATTTTGGGATGCCTTTCCGTGGCGGCATTGCCGCCACGGAAAGGCATGCGGAGTATCCTTGGGGGGCCTGTTGCGGGCCCCCATGGACTCCGGGGTGGGTGGGGGGTTCATAAGGGGCCCCTTGTGTACCCCTGCCTTTCAAAGAACAACGTGGCAGGCACCGCGCAGTGACTGTCACGTTGTGCATTGAAAAGCACAACATGTATTTTTAGAATTGCGGTGGGCGGTGTTTTCAATACCGCCCGGTGCAATGTTAGAGGTACGGGATGCGCCCACCACTGTGGCGGGCACATCTTAATTACACCCATGGGACCCCCACCCTTATGGCGGGCGGTCCCTTTTAGCGTGAGGATGGCAGGCGGACAAAGTCCGCCCGGCATCCTAATGAGTTGTTGTGAATGTTTGAAGAGTCAAGACACCCTTTCATTGGCATTAGTAAAGGCATTAGGGGTGGGAGTATTGAGTAACCAATGGCCTCTTCTATCTGATTTCAACTCCGCTTTGAAAGTTTTATGGAGAAGACTAAAAGTCAGATGAGATCACCTGGTGCTGAACTAAAAGGGAAAGACGGGTGGAAGGAAGAAGGATGGGCAAGATTTAATATTTATGACTGACAGAGAGAAGGATACATGTGATGCAAGCATGCAAATTGCAAAGGTGGCTGATAGGAATCTGATGCATGGTTGGTTGAATGCCTGAAAAAACCAG
The DNA here is from genome assembly GCF_964263255.1 of Lissotriton vulgaris. Classification (NCBI taxonomy): domain Eukaryota; kingdom Metazoa; phylum Chordata; class Amphibia; order Caudata; family Salamandridae; genus Lissotriton; species Lissotriton vulgaris. The sequence continues at coordinate 582,132,244 of NC_141694.1, forward strand.
CAAATGTTAAAGACCAAGCAAGTGGGAGGATAGATACATACTACAAATGTTATGTACTGTTCTTTATAGTGCTACCATGCCACTATGTGTATAATTAACTTGTCTTACTGTTTTTCTAAGAGTATATTTTACAATACTCTTGTTTTTTCTTTTTGATAAACAGCTACTCCTTCCAAACCAGATCGGAAGGAGTTGGCCGCCAAAGCACGGCACCCAAAGCTGGAGGCGATACAAGTAGAATATCGACAGCTGGTGGTCCTGGAAGAGGAGGAGGAGGAGGCGGCAGCAGCTGAACACTCCTCCAATGCCCTGGGCCCCAGCCACCACCCTCCAGCGGTATGGTGCCACCGTCTGGCGGCTGCCTGCCCGCCGCCGCCACCTTTCCGTAACTGGTGCCCCCCCACTTTGGCTACAACTGCCGCGCTCTAAAGCGCTGCGTCGCCCTACTTGAGGAGGCAGTGCGGGTCCTCCAAAGACAATCCTTCTGAACCTAGGAGACCCTGTTTATCGTCCCTTTTTTTTATTTATTGTTTTGGTTGGTGGGAATGGGCGTTGGGGTTTTGGACATTTGGTTGGACTTCTTTATGGACATTGGTTGGGGTTGGGGTTAGGGAGAGGGGTGGGTCAGGTTTTGTGGGTTTTTTACATAGTTTATTTTTGTTAGGGTTACTATTAAATCAATATTTCTAATTTACATACAATGTTGCTAATGTTTTGTGGGTGGGGTTACTGTTTTACATCACACTGTTTCCTTGCTGGTGCAGGGCCGCCCATAGCCAGTGTTTGATTTAAATAATTGGCTGACTTTGTAAGACACAAAACGATAGATGTGGCTCCCCTCACTGCTTGAGTTGTCCTACTAGTACTGTCAGTCTCTCTCTTCTAGTCTATGCATTCTTTCACTGGACTCAAAAGGGTGTGTGAATTGATTGAAAACATGCCAATTATTATTTATGCCTCCCCCAAACTTCTCTTACCGTTGCTGGATGTTTAACTTAGGCACAGCGACGGCTGCATGGTGACAATGGTTTCCTTTCCTAACATGCCATGGTTGTGGTGGTGGTAGTAGTAGTAGAAACTGGCAGAGCAGCAGCATTTTCAAAAAAAGAAAATGAGACAGTCAGTCGCCTGAGAGAGACTGTTCCAGGAGTAGCAGAATGAAGTACAGTACAGTACATACCGCGAAACAATAATATGCAAAAATATTTTACAACAAAACATAATGATGGTGGGGATAGCCTACTAAACAGAGTTATAAACTATAGTTGTGTTAAGTCACTTGACTAGGCTTACAGTACACTCGACACAAGCGTAACAGTTAGTGCAATTGATGTGGATGTATATGTTCCTTTGGTAAATAAAAATCACCTCTAAAATATACGGCTCATGGGTGGCCAAGCAGGAGAAGATCCTCGCTCTGCCTTGAAATTGAAGTAAAGTTGCTTTCGCCACATCCGCCCCAGCAAGTGTGTGATAAATTATTGCTGTACATTTAATTTAGTCACACCTCAATAAGTCACACAGCCCGTGGGTAGAGGGTTAGGGTTTGTTGAATGGATGGGAAGGGGGGTTTGGGAAAAGGTTTGAAAATGTAAAACAGTACGCATGGACAAACAACAAAACACAATCTCTGTAGACTACTATATCCATATGAATATGTTAAGGGAGAAAAAGGAAATGCATGCATGATGATAATTAATAAGGAGACCCGGATTACATACAGTTCTTGTTCAGTTGTTTTGGGCCTACTTTTACAGATAGCAAATAAACATTTTAAATATTGGTAGGGATTAATCATAAACTGAGAGCAAACCAAATGATAATAATAAAACACAAGAAGAACACACTGTTGTAAAGATTGGAGACAAAAAAATGAATCAAATTATTTAGAAGATGATGAAAGTTGATACTGTTACTGTGCTATCCTGGTTAAAATGTGGATTTGCATCTCGGCATTCCTCTTGGTCCTCTCGTCCATCAATCTTGGGTGTCGCCAGTCACCACTGCCTGCCTTGCAAATGTAGATTTATTGGTAAGGTAAGTGTGCCTTGTAATGTTTTCCTAAGTATACCTCAGGGCCCGTTCTGTAATTGTAGAAGGAAAAACAAAAGGGATATTGAGAAACAAAGTTGAAAAAAATGCCAAAGTTATGGTGTAGTGCAACAAGAACACTTTCCGAGGCAGCATGAATGCATTATTTCTACTCTAGTCTGTGACCTTCAACAACAACAGGACAGAGCAGGTCCACAGTGACGGAATGTCGCTTAGCACATCCTCCGTTTAGAATACATTTTTTAAAAGAGTCTGACAATGCACATATCCAGCAACATAGCATTTTACAATTTAAGTGACTAAATCAATACACTGCAGTCATCGCACCGCTACATTCGACTCCACTTCTACACAGACATTTAGGTCTGCTGTGGTTGTTGTTGACTTGTTTACCTTTTATGCCACTCTGAAACGTCCTCCTGACTTATTATTCCATCAATCATCTCCTATACTTGTACAGACTGACTGTGAAGATCGGCCTGCAGTAGAAGTACAATTTTGTTATTACACAACAAGAGTAGAAATATTATTGACTTGAGTCACTCTTTAGTGTGTACAGTAAGACTACTAGTACACTTTAACTTCACTTCATGCACAACAAACAACAAAAACACAAACACTAATCACTCAGAGTCAGGTGTTCAATGTATGCCATTCATTTTCATTACCATTTATCTGTTCCTTCTCATCTTAAGTTAACGGACCGTATTTTTTGCGATCATCATCATGGACAGTGCTGTTGTCATACTCAGTGTGCAGTGTACAGATTGAGTCCCCTTCCTGTATTCCATTAAAAGCAATGTATCAAGCTGCAGTAAAAGTACAAATTTCTTATTAAGAATAGTTGCAAGAAGGGGAAAATTACCTTGAGCTACGTTAAGTGTGTGGAATAATGATTAGTGCACAATGAAATAATAACTTCATGCACAATAAACTACAACAAAATCACTCTGCGTCCAATGCATGGCATCATTCATTACCTGTTCCATCTCATTTTCACTTTTCAGTTAATGGGCAGTCTCTCTCGGCTCAGAAAGGAGAATAGCTATAATAGTCATCCTGTTCCACTTCTTTTGGCGGGACTGGGAAAGATTTTATTTTTTCTTCTATTTAGCATCATCCAATCATCATCTGTCTTGAGGGCAATGGATTTAGGGAGATTCATCAGGATGGAGCGGAGGAGCTCGATTCGGAGGACTGTACTGTGAAATGCAGACAGCTGAAACTCGTATATTGAAATAAGAAGAGTAGAAGACGGTGGTGATGGATTTGTTGTGATTCAAAGTTTGTTACCGGAAAGACACACACACAAATAAAAGGAAAATAAGGGAGGAAGACAGTAAGTGCAACCTGCTCATGGTCCATAAACCATTTTAGATTTTACTTGTGGGGTTTGCCTTTTTTAGTTAGATCAGATCACAAGCCCCTTGTGCATATGTCCTCATGTAGGAATGTTGAAAGCACCACTCCAAGGATTAAGAGATGGATTGAAGGGCTCTGGGAATATAATTTTTGTGTAGAGTATTTGCCTGGACTTAAAAATATTCCAGCAGATTTCCTTTCCAGGATGTCTTTAAAAAATACGTTGAGAATAATCATGATTTATGATTGTTTCTTGGGTGAAAGAGTCAGCCCTCAATGAGGATGAATGGAAAAAGTATTTGGACAGTGATGAAGCTAGGGCACTGGTCATGAATTTCACTATAAATGGTTGGCCTTCTTTGAAGATGTTCCTGACTGTGCCAAAGGTTACTGGAATGTGCGAGATGAGTTAAACATTGTGCAGGGTGAACTTTTCCATGGTGATAGATTGATACCTCCACTTATGGTGCGAGAAAAGATAATCAATCTTGCACATGAGGGGCATCTTGGCCGTAGTCTCACTCTTGGGTGGTGTATAGCTATACAAGTGGCTGTGCAACAGTGGAATAAGAGTGTAAGTAAATGCCGTTGAGTCACAAAAGGCTAGAGTTAATCCCATCAGCCCACCCTCGTGGTGGAATTTCATCATGTGGGAGTTGATGATCGCTCTGACTCTTGCTCGGCCTGTTAGTTACCGAGATTGGATGTCAGAACTCTAGCCATCTTGTTCTTCAAAGAAATTCATAAAGTGCAGTGCTCAAGTGATTGTGAAAAGTAAATAATAAAATTGACTACTAAGACTCTGGAAATGTTCAAAAAGAAGTCTAGGTGTCAAATTTAAAAACACGCTGAGTAGTTTAACAGTTATACTACCCTCTAGCGCTTATGCAGAGTGGTCGACATGTTTCAGCCTTGAGGGGATCTACCCCGGCTTTCTTCAGGACCTAAAATGTTGAATCGCTACTGCAGCTAACTGTGGTTAGTGATATGAAGAACATAATAAAATGTACTTTAACGGAATTACATATCTACCAGGAACCTTGCTCTTCAGTGTTCACTGGAGGAAGAGAAAAATAACTTCTTCCTGTCGGGAAACAAAAGATAACACAACAGCACAAAGTTACCCCCACATATCCACATGAGTATACACTCACCGCATAGTCAAACACACCTGCGTGAACAAATTGCATTCCGCATTGTAGAAACAAGGGCATAATAGCCACTTCACATCGAGGCATTTCCTCAGTGTGATACTCACCCAGCTTTGTGTGGGTGAAGACCTCACCTCACCCGGCAACCGCTCGGGAGAATGAGGCCCCGCTCTACAGTGTAGAAAAAGGGCATAGTTAGAACACCTCCTATACTATGCCTTGCCGAATTGTACTACACTTTTACACCAACAGACGTGTGATAGAAACCTCACTGTTAGCAAGAGTAATAAACTGCACCTACCATGACAATTAAACACTTAAAAAACCATAGAAAACAGCCCATGCTTAGTTGTTTACGCATGTCCCAGGACGCCAACAAATGGGTTTTATCAAAAACTTCTAGATTGGTAACTATAAAAACCACTAGATAAATTCATTAAATAGCAAGGAGTGGGTAGGTACAGAGATTTGCCAATGCACCTTTGTCTTATAGAGAGTGTGGACTGTCACTTAAGGACCTCCACCTGGCTAATAGTAATGTTTGTTATGAAGAACTCGTCGGAAACCTACTTGTTAGAAACCAACAGTCTCAGGCTAATACTGGCTATAACCTTAAAACTCCCTAGATATAAGTACGACCAGCAAATAAACACGGCATCTCACCTCTCCGTCGGTACCCCTGATTCACACCGAGCGGAAGTGGAGGTGTTGAAAATGCCGCCGGCTTCCTCTTTTGAGCGGATGTTAATTGGTTCCAGGGGTCACCGGGTCATACCGTCATAGCTAGCAGCCCCAAACCAAACGTGGACTCAGATTCTGAATATTAATATATATTTCCGCCCACAACATGAACAACTCGGGTTCCAAATAGAATCGAGAAACACGGCGTTTCTCCAAAGACTGTAGACCGGGAGTGAAAGTAAACATGGTCATCTGCGCACGCACAATGTGAAGACACTCATTCTTAGCGCATGCGCTGTTGTATCGGCGGCTGCGCTATCACCTGCACTAATTAATGCAATTGTCGCCCCCGTTCTTTTGTGCGCAATCGGGAAAGAAAAAGACTCTGCCAGGGTGATACTAGTAGTTCCGAAAATGCGCTTACGAGACAGAATGTGTCTGTTTGTCAGGTGGGTACCGCATTGTGGCCCCAACAGACAAACAATGGAACACTTGTCTAATTGGACATGTGCACTCAAAGTGAAACTTTCGGGGTGCTTATAGATCAGGAGTTTAGAGGAAGTGGCGAGACTAAAAAGAAATGGTGATGACAGTGACTTAGAAGGGACTGCATACACCATAATCTACCGCACTACATTTTGGCGTGAATGTGCATCAACCCCTAAACACAAGAGGGGAGGTATGGGGGGGTTTTTGCTGTTGACACACAATCAATCTGTGATGGTGAGTCCTTCTGATGGCTGCGTGATGTTCACGTTGATGTCATGAAGGTGAAGAGTAAAACACGGTCAACACAGGGTATCATTCACAATTCAGTTGGGTGAGCTAATAGGGTGTAAAAAGGGATTGCATTTACATCCATAACCATCAGACCCGCAACTGAAAGTTGCACTAAATACTACAAGAACATAAAGGTGTGGGGGGGTCAAGGGGAATATTTACTGACCTGTCTACTCATACCCCAATTCACAATATATAAAACACAAAGGAGCAGACCAGGTCTTTGGGTGGTGTATAGCTATACAAGTGGCTGTGCAACAGTGGAATAAGAGTGTAAGTAAATGCCGTTGAGTCACAAAAGGCTAGAGTTAATCCCATCAGCCCACCCTCGTGGTGGAATTTCATCATGTGGGAGTTGATGATCGCTCTGACTCTTGCTCGGCCTGTTAGTTACCGAGATTGGATGTCAGAACTCTAGCCATCTTGTTCTTCAAAGAAATTCATAAAGTGCAGTGCTCAAGTGATTGTGAAAAGTAAATAATAAAATTGACTACTAAGACTCTGGAAATGTTCAAAAAGAAGTCTAGGTGTCAAATTTAAAAACACGCTGAGTAGTTTAACAGTTATACTACCCTCTAGCGCTTATGCAGAGTGGTCGACATGTTTCAGCCTTGAGGGGATCTACCCCGGCTTTCTTCAGGACCTAAAATGTTGAATCGCTACTGCAGCTAACTGTGGTTAGTGATATGAAGAACATAATAAAATGTACTTTAACGGAATTACATATCTACCAGGAACCTTGCTCTTCAGTGTTCACTGGAGGAAGAGAAAAATAACTTCTTCCTGTCGGGAAACAAAAGATAACACAACAGCACAAAGTTACCCCCACATATCCACATGAGTATACACTCACCGCATAGTCAAACACACCTGCGTGAACAAATTGCATTCCGCATTGTAGAAACAAGGGCATAATAGCCACTTCACATCGAGGCATTTCCTCAGTGTGATACTCACCCAGCTTTGTGTGGGTGAAGACCTCACCTCACCCGGCAACCGCTCGGGAGAATGAGGCCCCGCTCTACAGTGTAGAAAAAGGGCATAGTTAGAACACCTCCTATACTATGCCTTGCCGAATTGTACTACACTTTTACACCAACAGACGTGTGATAGAAACCTCACTGTTAGCAAGAGTAATAAACTGCACCTACCATGACAATTAAACACTTAAAAAACCATAGAAAACAGCCCATGCTTAGTTGTTTACGCATGTCCCAGGACGCCAACAAATGGGTTTTATCAAAAACTTCTAGATTGGTAACTATAAAAACCACTAGATAAATTCATTAAATAGCAAGGAGTGGGTAGGTACAGAGATTTGCCAATGCACCTTTGTCTTATAGAGAGTGTGGACTGTCACTTAAGGACCTCCACCTGGCTAATAGTAATGTTTGTTATGAAGAACTCGTCGGAAACCTACTTGTTAGAAACCAACAGTCTCAGGCTAATACTGGCTATAACCTTAAAACTCCCTAGATATAAGTACGACCAGCAAATAAACACGGCATCTCACCTCTCCGTCGGTACCCCTGATTCACACCGAGCGGAAGTGGAGGTGTTGAAAATGCCGCCGGCTTCCTCTTTTGAGCGGATGTTAATTGGTTCCAGGGGTCACCGGGTCATACCGTCATAGCTAGCAGCCCCAAACCAAACGTGGACTCAGATTCTGAATATTAATATATATTTCCGCCCACAACATGAACAACTCGGGTTCCAAATAGAATCGAGAAACACGGCGTTTCTCCAAAGACTGTAGACCGGGAGTGAAAGTAAACATGGTCATCTGCGCACGCACAATGTGAAGACACTCATTCTTAGCGCATGCGCTGTTGTATCGGCGGCTGCGCTATCACCTGCACTAATTAATGCAATTGTCGCCCCCGTTCTTTTGTGCGCAATCGGGAAAGAAAAAGACTCTGCCAGGGTGATACTAGTAGTTCCGAAAATGCGCTTACGAGACAGAATGTGTCTGTTTGTCAGGTGGGTACCGCATTGTGGCCCCAACAGACAAACAATGGAACACTTGTCTAATTGGACATGTGCACTCAAAGTGAAACTTTCGGGGTGCTTATAGATCAGGAGTTTAGAGGAAGTGGCGAGACTAAAAAGAAATGGTGATGACAGTGACTTAGAAGGGACTGCATACACCATAATCTACCGCACTACATTTTGGCGTGAATGTGCATCAACCCCTAAACACAAGAGGGGAGGTATGGGGGGGTTTTTGCTGTTGACACACAATCAATCTGTGATGGTGAGTCCTTCTGATGGCTGCGTGATGTTCACGTTGATGTCATGAAGGTGAAGAGTAAAACACGGTCAACACAGGGTATCATTCACAATTCAGTTGGGTGAGCTAATAGGGTGTAAAAAGGGATTGCATTTACATCCATAACCATCAGACCCGCAACTGAAAGTTGCACTAAATACTACAAGAACATAAAGGTGTGGGGGGGTCAAGGGGAATATTTACTGACCTGTCTACTCATACCCCAATTCACAATATATAAAACACAAAGGAGCAGACCAGGTCTTTGGGTGGTGTATAGCTATACAAGTGGCTGTGCAACAGTGGAATAAGAGTGTAAGTAAATGCCGTTGAGTCACAAAAGGCTAGAGTTAATCCCATCAGCCCACCCTCGTGGTGGAATTTCATCATGTGGGAGTTGATGATCGCTCTGACTCTTGCTCGGCCTGTTAGTTACCGAGATTGGATGTCAGAACTCTAGCCATCTTGTTCTTCAAAGAAATTCATAAAGTGCAGTGCTCAAGTGATTGTGAAAAGTAAATAATAAAATTGACTACTAAGACTCTGGAAATGTTCAAAAAGAAGTCTAGGTGTCAAATTTAAAAACACGCTGAGTAGTTTAACAGTTATACTACCCTCTAGCGCTTATGCAGAGTGGTCGACATGTTTCAGCCTTGAGGGGATCTACCCCGGCTTTCTTCAGGACCTAAAATGTTGAATCGCTACTGCAGCTAACTGTGGTTAGTGATATGAAGAACATAATAAAATGTACTTTAACGGAATTACATATCTACCAGGAACCTTGCTCTTCAGTGTTCACTGGAGGAAGAGAAAAATAACTTCTTCCTGTCGGGAAACAAAAGATAACACAACAGCACAAAGTTACCCCCACATATCCACATGAGTATACACTCACCGCATAGTCAAACACACCTGCGTGAACAAATTGCATTCCGCATTGTAGAAACAAGGGCATAATAGCCACTTCACATCGAGGCATTTCCTCAGTGTGATACTCACCCAGCTTTGTGTGGGTGAAGACCTCACCTCACCCGGCAACCGCTCGGGAGAATGAGGCCCCGCTCTACAGTGTAGAAAAAGGGCATAGTTAGAACACCTCCTATACTATGCCTTGCCGAATTGTACTACACTTTTACACCAACAGACGTGTGATAGAAACCTCACTGTTAGCAAGAGTAATAAACTGCACCTACCATGACAATTAAACACTTAAAAAACCATAGAAAACAGCCCATGCTTAGTTGTTTACGCATGTCCCAGGACGCCAACAAATGGGTTTTATCAAAAACTTCTAGATTGGTAACTATAAAAACCACTAGATAAATTCATTAAATAGCAAGGAGTGGGTAGGTACAGAGATTTGCCAATGCACCTTTGTCTTATAGAGAGTGTGGACTGTCACTTAAGGACCTCCACCTGGCTAATAGTAATGTTTGTTATGAAGAACTCGTCGGAAACCTACTTGTTAGAAACCAACAGTCTCAGGCTAATACTGGCTATAACCTTAAAACTCCCTAGATATAAGTACGACCAGCAAATAAACACGGCATCTCACCTCTCCGTCGGTACCCCTGATTCACACCGAGCGGAAGTGGAGGTGTTGAAAATGCCGCCGGCTTCCTCTTTTGAGCGGATGTTAATTGGTTCCAGGGGTCACCGGGTCATACCGTCATAGCTAGCAGCCCCAAACCAAACGTGGACTCAGATTCTGAATATTAATATATATTTCCGCCCACAACATGAACAACTCGGGTTCCAAATAGAATCGAGAAACACGGCGTTTCTCCAAAGACTGTAGACCGGGAGTGAAAGTAAACATGGTCATCTGCGCACGCACAATGTGAAGACACTCATTCTTAGCGCATGCGCTGTTGTATCGGCGGCTGCGCTATCACCTGCACTAATTAATGCAATTGTCGCCCCCGTTCTTTTGTGCGCAATCGGGAAAGAAAAAGACTCTGCCAGGGTGATACTAGTAGTTCCGAAAATGCGCTTACGAGACAGAATGTGTCTGTTTGTCAGGTGGGTACCGCATTGTGGCCCCAACAGACAAACAATGGAACACTTGTCTAATTGGACATGTGCACTCAAAGTGAAACTTTCGGGGTGCTTATAGATCAGGAGTTTAGAGGAAGTGGCGAGACTAAAAAGAAATGGTGATGACAGTGACTTAGAAGGGACTGCATACACCATAATCTACCGCACTACATTTTGGCGTGAATGTGCATCAACCCCTAAACACAAGAGGGGAGGTATGGGGGGGTTTTTGCTGTTGACCCCCCCATACCTCCCCTCTTGTGTTTAGGGGTTGATGCACATTCACGCCAAAATGTAGTGCGGTAGATTATGGTGTATGCAGTCCCTTCTAAGTCACTGTCATCACCATTTCTTTTTAGTCTCGCCACTTCCTCTAAACTCCTGATCTATAAGCACCCCGAAAGTTTCACTTTGAGTGCACATGTCCAATTAGACAAGTGTTCCATTGTTTGTCTGTTGGGGCCACAATGCGGTACCCACCTGACAAACAGACACATTCTGTCTCGTAAGCGCATTTTCGGAACTACTAGTATCACCCTGGCAGAGTCTTTTTCTTTCCCGATTGCGCACAAAAGAACGGGGGCGACAATTGCATTAATTAGTGCAGGTGATAGCGCAGCCGCCGATACAACAGCGCATGCGCTAAGAATGAGTGTCTTCACATTGTGCGTGCGCAGATGACCATGTTTACTTTCACTCCCGGTCTACAGTCTTTGGAGAAACGCCGTGTTTCTCGATTCTATTTGGAACCCGAGTTGTTCATGTTGTGGGCGGAAATATATATTAATATTCAGAATCTGAGTCCACGTTTGGTTTGGGGCTGCTAGCTATGACGGTATGACCCGGTGACCCCTGGAACCAATTAACATCCGCTCAAAAGAGGAAGCCGGCGGCATTTTCAACACCTCCACTTCCGCTCGGTGTGAATCAGGGGTACCGACGGAGAGGTGAGATGCCGTGTTTATTTGCTGGTCGTACTTATATCTAGGGAGTTTTAAGGTTATAGCCAGTATTAGCCTGAGACTGTTGGTTTCTAACAAGTAGGTTTCCGACGAGTTCTTCATAACAAACATTACTATTAGCCAGGTGGAGGTCCTTAAGTGACAGTCCACACTCTCTATAAGACAAAGGTGCATTGGCAAATCTCTGTACCTACCCACTCCTTGCTATTTAATGAATTTATCTAGTGGTTTTTATAGTTACCAATCTAGAAGTTTTTGATAAAACCCATTTGTTGGCGTCCTGGGACATGCGTAAACAACTAAGCATGGGCTGTTTTCTATGGTTTTTTAAGTGTTTAATTGTCATGGTAGGTGCAGTTTATTACTCTTGCTAACAGTGAGGTTTCTATCACACGTCTGTTGGTGTAAAAGTGTAGTACAATTCGGCAAGGCATAGTATAGGAGGTGTTCTAACTATGCCCTTTTTCTACACTGTAGAGCGGGGCCTCATTCTCCCGAGCGGTTGCCGGGTGAGGTGAGGTCTTCACCCACACAAAGCTGGGTGAGTATCACACTGAGGAAATGCCTCGATGTGAAGTGGCTATTATGCCCTTGTTTCTACAATGCGGAATGCAATTTGTTCACGCAGGTGTGTTTGACTATGCGGTGAGTGTATACTCATGTGGATATGTGGGGGTAACTTTGTGCTGTTGTGTTATCTTTTGTTTCCCGACAGGAAGAAGTTATTTTTCTCTTCCTCCAGTGAACACTGAAGAGCAAGGTTCCTGGTAGATATGTAATTCCGTTAAAGTACATTTTATTATGTTCTTCATATCACTAACCACAGTTAGCTGCAGTAGCGATTCAACATTTTAGGTCCTGAAGAAAGCCGGGGTAGATCCCCTCAAGGCTGAAACATGTCGACCACTCTGCATAAGCGCTAGAGGGTAGTATAACTGTTAAACTACTCAGCGTGTTTTTAAATTTGACACCTAGACTTCTTTTTGAACATTTCCAGAGTCTTAGTAGTCAATTTTATTATTTACTTTTCACAATCACTTGAGCACTGCACTTTATGAATTTCTTTGAAGAACAAGATGGCTAGAGTTCTGACATCCAATCTCGGTAACTAACAGGCCGAGCAAGAGTCAGAGCGATCATCAACTCCCACATGATGAAATTCCACCACGAGGGTGGGCTGATGGGATTAACTCTAGCCTTTTGTGACTCAACGGCATTTACTTACACTCTTATTCCACTGTTGCACAGCCACTTGTATAGCTATACACCACCCAAAGACCTGGTCTGCTCCTTTGTGTTTTATATATTGTGAATTGGGGTATGAGTAGACAGGTCAGTAAATATTCCCCTTGACCCCCCCACACCTTTATGTTCTTGTAGTATTTAGTGCAACTTTCAGTTGCGGGTCTGATGGTTATGGATGTAAATGCAATCCCTTTTTACACCCTATTAGCTCACCCAACTGAATTGTGAATGATACCCTGTGTTGACCGTGTTTTACTCTTCACCTTCATGACATCAACGTGAACATCACGCAGCCATCAGAAGGACTCACCATCACAGATTGATTGTGTGTCAACAGCAAAAACCCCCCCATACCTCCCCTCTTGTGTTTAGGGGTTGATGCACATTCACGCCAAAATGTAGTGCGGTAGATTATGGTGTATGCAGTCCCTTCTAAGTCACTGTCATCACCATTTCTTTTTAGTCTCGCCACTTCCTCTAAACTCCTGATCTATAAGCACCCCGAAAGTTTCACTTTGAGTGCACATGTCCAATTAGACAAGTGTTCCATTGTTTGTCTGTTGGGGCCACAATGCGGTACCCACCTGACAAACAGACACATTCTGTCTCGTAAGCGCATTTTCGGAACTACTAGTATCACCCTGGCAGAGTCTTTTTCTTTCCCGATTGCGCACAAAAGAACGGGGGCGACAATTGCATTAATTAGTGCAGGTGATAGCGCAGCCGCCGATACAACAGCGCATGCGCTAAGAATGAGTGTCTTCACATTGTGCGTGCGCAGATGACCATGTTTACTTTCACTCCCGGTCTACAGTCTTTGGAGAAACGCCGTGTTTCTCGATTCTATTTGGAACCCGAGTTGTTCATGTTGTGGGCGGAAATATATATTAATATTCAGAATCTGAGTCCACGTTTGGTTTGGGGCTGCTAGCTATGACGGTATGACCCGGTGACCCCTGGAACCAATTAACATCCGCTCAAAAGAGGAAGCCGGCGGCATTTTCAACACCTCCACTTCCGCTCGGTGTGAATCAGGGGTACCGACGGAGAGGTGAGATGCCGTGTTTATTTGCTGGTCGTACTTATATCTAGGGAGTTTTAAGGTTATAGCCAGTATTAGCCTGAGACTGTTGGTTTCTAACAAGTAGGTTTCCGACGAGTTCTTCATAACAAACATTACTATTAGCCAGGTGGAGGTCCTTAAGTGACAGTCCACACTCTCTATAAGACAAAGGTGCATTGGCAAATCTCTGTACCTACCCACTCCTTGCTATTTAATGAATTTATCTAGTGGTTTTTATAGTTACCAATCTAGAAGTTTTTGATAAAACCCATTTGTTGGCGTCCTGGGACATGCGTAAACAACTAAGCATGGGCTGTTTTCTATGGTTTTTTAAGTGTTTAATTGTCATGGTAGGTGCAGTTTATTACTCTTGCTAACAGTGAGGTTTCTATCACACGTCTGTTGGTGTAAAAGTGTAGTACAATTCGGCAAGGCATAGTATAGGAGGTGTTCTAACTATGCCCTTTTTCTACACTGTAGAGCGGGGCCTCATTCTCCCGAGCGGTTGCCGGGTGAGGTGAGGTCTTCACCCACACAAAGCTGGGTGAGTATCACACTGAGGAAATGCCTCGATGTGAAGTGGCTATTATGCCCTTGTTTCTACAATGCGGAATGCAATTTGTTCACGCAGGTGTGTTTGACTATGCGGTGAGTGTATACTCATGTGGATATGTGGGGGTAACTTTGTGCTGTTGTGTTATCTTTTGTTTCCCGACAGGAAGAAGTTATTTTTCTCTTCCTCCAGTGAACACTGAAGAGCAAGGTTCCTGGTAGATATGTAATTCCGTTAAAGTACATTTTATTATGTTCTTCATATCACTAACCACAGTTAGCTGCAGTAGCGATTCAACATTTTAGGTCCTGAAGAAAGCCGGGGTAGATCCCCTCAAGGCTGAAACATGTCGACCACTCTGCATAAGCGCTAGAGGGTAGTATAACTGTTAAACTACTCAGCGTGTTTTTAAATTTGACACCTAGACTTCTTTTTGAACATTTCCAGAGTCTTAGTAGTCAATTTTATTATTTACTTTTCACAATCACTTGAGCACTGCACTTTATGAATTTCTTTGAAGAACAAGATGGCTAGAGTTCTGACATCCAATCTCGGTAACTAACAGGCCGAGCAAGAGTCAGAGCGATCATCAACTCCCACATGATGAAATTCCACCACGAGGGTGGGCTGATGGGATTAACTCTAGCCTTTTGTGACTCAACGGCATTTACTTACACTCTTATTCCACTGTTGCACAGCCACTTGTATAGCTATACACCACCCAAAGACCTGGTCTGCTCCTTTGTGTTTTATATATTGTGAATTGGGGTATGAGTAGACAGGTCAGTAAATATTCCCCTTGACCCCCCCACACCTTTATGTTCTTGTAGTATTTAGTGCAACTTTCAGTTGCGGGTCTGATGGTTATGGATGTAAATGCAATCCCTTTTTACACCCTATTAGCTCACCCAACTGAATTGTGAATGATACCCTGTGTTGACCGTGTTTTACTCTTCACCTTCATGACATCAACGTGAACATCACGCAGCCATCAGAAGGACTCACCATCACAGATTGATTGTGTGTCAACAGCAAAAACCCCCCCATACCTCCCCTCTTGTGTTTAGGGGTTGATGCACATTCACGCCAAAATGTAGTGCGGTAGATTATGGTGTATGCAGTCCCTTCTAAGTCACTGTCATCACCATTTCTTTTTAGTCTCGCCACTTCCTCTAAACTCCTGATCTATAAGCACCCCGAAAGTTTCACTTTGAGTGCACATGTCCAATTAGACAAGTGTTCCATTGTTTGTCTGTTGGGGCCACAATGCGGTACCCACCTGACAAACAGACACATTCTGTCTCGTAAGCGCATTTTCGGAACTACTAGTATCACCCTGGCAGAGTCTTTTTCTTTCCCGATTGCGCACAAAAGAACGGGGGCGACAATTGCATTAATTAGTGCAGGTGATAGCGCAGCCGCCGATACAACAGCGCATGCGCTAAGAATGAGTGTCTTCACATTGTGCGTGCGCAGATGACCATGTTTACTTTCACTCCCGGTCTACAGTCTTTGGAGAAACGCCGTGTTTCTCGATTCTATTTGGAACCCGAGTTGTTCATGTTGTGGGCGGAAATATATATTAATATTCAGAATCTGAGTCCACGTTTGGTTTGGGGCTGCTAGCTATGACGGTATGACCCGGTGACCCCTGGAACCAATTAACATCCGCTCAAAAGAGGAAGCCGGCGGCATTTTCAACACCTCCACTTCCGCTCGGTGTGAATCAGGGGTACCGACGGAGAGGTGAGATGCCGTGTTTATTTGCTGGTCGTACTTATATCTAGGGAGTTTTAAGGTTATAGCCAGTATTAGCCTGAGACTGTTGGTTTCTAACAAGTAGGTTTCCGACGAGTTCTTCATAACAAACATTACTATTAGCCAGGTGGAGGTCCTTAAGTGACAGTCCACACTCTCTATAAGACAAAGGTGCATTGGCAAATCTCTGTACCTACCCACTCCTTGCTATTTAATGAATTTATCTAGTGGTTTTTATAGTTACCAATCTAGAAGTTTTTGATAAAACCCATTTGTTGGCGTCCTGGGACATGCGTAAACAACTAAGCATGGGCTGTTTTCTATGGTTTTTTAAGTGTTTAATTGTCATGGTAGGTGCAGTTTATTACTCTTGCTAACAGTGAGGTTTCTATCACACGTCTGTTGGTGTAAAAGTGTAGTACAATTCGGCAAGGCATAGTATAGGAGGTGTTCTAACTATGCCCTTTTTCTACACTGTAGAGCGGGGCCTCATTCTCCCGAGCGGTTGCCGGGTGAGGTGAGGTCTTCACCCACACAAAGCTGGGTGAGTATCACACTGAGGAAATGCCTCGATGTGAAGTGGCTATTATGCCCTTGTTTCTACAATGCGGAATGCAATTTGTTCACGCAGGTGTGTTTGACTATGCGGTGAGTGTATACTCATGTGGATATGTGGGGGTAACTTTGTGCTGTTGTGTTATCTTTTGTTTCCCGACAGGAAGAAGTTATTTTTCTCTTCCTCCAGTGAACACTGAAGAGCAAGGTTCCTGGTAGATATGTAATTCCGTTAAAGTACATTTTATTATGTTCTTCATATCACTAACCACAGTTAGCTGCAGTAGCGATTCAACATTTTAGGTCCTGAAGAAAGCCGGGGTAGATCCCCTCAAGGCTGAAACATGTCGACCACTCTGCATAAGCGCTAGAGGGTAGTATAACTGTTAAACTACTCAGCGTGTTTTTAAATTTGACACCTAGACTTCTTTTTGAACATTTCCAGAGTCTTAGTAGTCAATTTTATTATTTACTTTTCACAATCACTTGAGCACTGCACTTTATGAATTTCTTTGAAGAACAAGATGGCTAGAGTTCTGACATCCAATCTCGGTAACTAACAGGCCGAGCAAGAGTCAGAGCGATCATCAACTCCCACATGATGAAATTCCACCACGAGGGTGGGCTGATGGGATTAACTCTAGCCTTTTGTGACTCAACGGCATTTACTTACACTCTTATTCCACTGTTGCACAGCCACTTGTATAGCTATACACCACCCAAAGACCTGGTCTGCTCCTTTGTGTTTTATATATTGTGAATTGGGGTATGAGTAGACAGGTCAGTAAATATTCCCCTTGACCCCCCCACACCTTTATGTTCTTGTCGTAGTCTCACTCTGTCATGGGTCGGAGAATCGTATTGGTGGCCGGAGGTCGACCGCCATGTTTAAGAAATTGTTAGGGATTGTACCATTTGTGCTGGTAATGACAAATCTAGGAAATTGAGGGATACCCCTCTTTCTCCTATTGCCATACCTGAACGTCCCTGGTCTAAACTTGCAATAGACATAGGGGCATATTACCAACAACTAGCGATAATTATCGCTATGTTGGCTTAGCGGCAATATTTTTATCGCCGAGCTGCGGTGATTTTTATCGCTTAGGAACCTTGCTATTATCAAAGTTTATCTCCTAAGCGATAAAAATCGGCCGAAATGCATGAATATCGCTGAAAAGTCAGCGATATTCATGCATTACCGAGCTAATGCTCTTAGCCATGTTATCCACCTACCATTGGATAACATGGCTAAGAACTGCTCTGGGGCAGGTGTTAGCTTTTGGAGAAATTCGCACTTAGCGCGAATATCTCCAAAAGTTGGTAATAGGAGATAGCGATGTTAGCGACTGTTTCCAGTCGCTAACATCTTGGCACGCCCACTTTGCATGTCATTAGTGATAAATTTCACTGACATGAAAAGCGGGACCCAAGATGGTCGCTATCTCCTACTAGCTGTCGCTAACTGGTGTTAGCGAAAGCTAGGTAATAGGGAGATAATTTTATCTCCACTTTCTTGGCTTTTAAAGTCAAAAAAGCAGAGATAAACCCCCTTGATAATATGCCCCATAGTTGGCCCATTTGACAATTTAACTCCTTCAGAAAGATTTGTAGTTATGCTTGTTGACTATACAGCAAAATGGGTGTCTGCCTCTTGCATGAGTTCTGTGTTAACAAAAAACATTATTGAATTTCTCAAGGATGCCTTCACATGTGAAGATGTTCCAGATGTCCTTGTATCGGATAATGGAGTAAAATGTACTTCTCTAGAGATGTCTGATTTTCTAAAAGGTTTATCCATCAAGCATCATAAAACTGCTCTTTATGCTCCCAGGCCAATAGTTTGGTCGAGAGCATGAACAGACTAATCAGAGCCTCTGCCCAAACTGCTTTAGAAATGAGAGTTCCCCTCAAACCTATTCCCACTCCAAAAATATACAGTAGTAGGGAAAGTGTTGGATAGTGGACGGCTAAAAATTACTATTCCCACTCCAGTCAGTGTAACAGTCGGGAAAGTGTTGGATGGTGGAGAGGTAAAAATTACCATTGCCTCTCCAGTGAGTACAACAGTAGAATTGTGGACAAGTAAGAATTAATATTCTCTCTCCATTCAGTTCAAAGATAAAAACCAAAAAAAATTAAGAACAACAAAAATATTCATAAAACGAAATAAATAAAAAGTATATAAATATGTTAAAAATGTTAATACAAATATATTTAATATAAAAAAATAAAAGCCCTAAAATAATGTTGAATACGTATGACAAATACCTACAAAAATAGATTAAATTAAATAAAAAATAATCTGTAAACACATAAATATTTATAATTAGAAAATATTTTAAAAGAATTTTCTACATAAATATATATATTTTATTTCTTACCCTATAACAACACACTATTCACAACCCACACCTAAATTAATAAAAATAATAATTTCTTAATTAACATAATGAATTAGCAATTAAAGACATATTAATAATTAAAAAACAAAATAAAACTCATAAAACTCATAAAAATGAATTAACCTCCCACACTTTACCCCTATAATCTCCACAACCCACTGCTAAAATTAAACTGTGAAAAAAGAATTCTACAATTAAAACTTATTTTAAATTACAAAACTAACAGTATTTAACAACAAATTATAAAGTAACTAATTTACTCCCCACGCTTTAACCCTATAAAAGTAAAACCCACACACAAAAAATATAAACAATTACCCAAATTTAATCTCAATTATTAAATTAATATTAATGTGCAACTCATTATTAATTCGTTAGAACATAAATTAATCACCACATTTTACCCATGTAAACCCCACAACCCACACCTACAATGAATTAAAAAAAATCCTTATATAATTTTTACTAAATTAATGAATATAAATTAACAACTAATTATTAATTATGTATAGATTGCTTCCCCCCTTTACCCCTATAAACCCACAACCCACATCTAAAATTCATTACATAATTTCCAAAACTAATTTACAATCAAATAATTAATATAAATTAACAACTAATTAATACTTTAGAATCAGAAAATTGCTTGTTTCCATTTTAGCATACAAATAAAATCATAAAAGAAGCATTTAAAAAATAAGCAAATTCATACTGAATCACATTTTTAAAAGAATTATTCCATACATTAAAAGTACTTTTCCCCTTCAGAATAGCTAACATGTTATAGCGTTCTGTTTCCTCATAATACTCTTTAACAAACCAATCATAATTCAAATACAATATTCAATAATTAATAAGTAATTTATGTTTAATTAATACTTAATTAAACATAAATTACTTCCCACCCTTTCTCCCTATAAACACGACAACAGCACCTAAAATAATTACACAATTTCCATAATTAACATTCAATTAATTAATATTAATTAACAACGAATTATTCATTAATCACAAATAAATTACTTCCCAACATTTACCCCTATAAACCACACATCCCTCACCTAAACAAATTACACAGTTACCAATTAAATATTAATAATTAACAACCAATTAATATTTAATTACAAATAAATTACTTTCCACAAATAAAACTATAAAATCTAAATTAATTAAATTAAATTACTTCCCACCTATATTCCCCTATAAACCCACAACCCGCTACGGAACTAAAAACTAAAAAATATAATTAAAATAAAGGTGATAATTACTAAAAATGTAACACATATTTAAAAAAACATAATGTTAATGTTAATGTTAGTTGGAATTTGTTAAGCGCTCGTTCGCCCGGAGGCTTCATGGCGCTGTAGAAGGAGCCAAACAGGACAGTCAAAGGACAAGCAGTGCTATCAGTAGTAAGCTTGAGAAAACAACCAGGTCTTCAGAGATTGCCTAAAGCTAAGTATGTTATCAATCTGCTTTATATGGAGAGGAAGAGAATTCCAGAGTACAGCAGCTTGATGGTCGAAGCAGCCGCCTCCGTGGCGTTTCCTCTTGAAAGGAGGCACAGTCAAAAGTGATTTGTAGGTGGATCGAAGGTGACGGGAGGGGCAATATTTTTTAAAAAGATCTCTGATAAAAGAAGGGCCAGAGTCGTTCAGAGAACGGAACAGAATACACCCAGCCTTAAAGGCCACACGTTGCTCAACAGGCAGCCAGTGTAGTTGCTTAAGGCCAGGTCTGATGGATTGCCTCCTGGGTATATTCAGCAGCAGCCTGGCAGCTTGGTTCTGAACAAGCTGGAGGCGTTTAAGCTCACCAATTTGGAGGCCGAGGTAAAGACTGTTAGAGAAGTCCAGCCTGGACAGAACCAAGGAGAGGACAATCTGTGTGAGGGCTGCTGAAGAGAAAAAGCGAGCAATTTTTCTTATTTTCTTCAATTGAAAAATGCTGGAAGATACCACCGCTCCAACCTGTCTTTTTAGCGAGAGATCCTCGCTGATAAAAATGCCTAGGCTTTTGACCGCGGAGGATTTAGTAGGGGGGGCTCCCATGTTAGTGGGCCAGAAGTTAGGGTTCCAGCTTAGTGGGCTCTGTCCGGGCAGGACCAGCTCGGTCTTGCCCGGGTTGAGCTTCAGATGATTGCAGCTCATCCAACTCAGTATGTGGGACATGGTTCTTTGGAATACGTCCACTGAGTCAGTGTTGTTGAGGGGGAAGATGAGCTGCAGATCATCCGCATAATTGAAGATGGTTACATTAGCATGACGCAAGGAGTGCAAGAGAGGGCGTAAGTAAACATTAAAAAGAAGGGGAGATAACGAGGAGCCCTGTGGTACCCCGCAGGTGGTGGGTATAATGGGAGCGGAGAAGGAGCCGAGTCTGACCGATTGTGTGCGGTCCGAGATAAAAGAGCGGATCCAGCTCAGTGCAGGGCCCCTGAGACCTGCCTGCTCGACACGGTCGACCAAGATGGTGTGGTCGACCGTGTCGAACGCAGCAGAAAGGTCCAATAGTACAAGCGCCTGATGGGTTCCTGCATCTGCATTCCGCCTCAGAGTGTTTAACACCGAGAGGATGACCGCCTCGGTGGAGTGGCAAGGGCGGAATCCTGCTTGATTCGGTGCCAGATATTCAGATTTTTCCAAGAAGCTGGAGATAGTTTCGCACACATGTGACTCCAGCAGCTTGGCACAGTATGGTAACAGCGATATAGGTCTGTAATTGATGGGATCTAGCGGGTTGGCTCCTGCCTTTTTTATGAGGGGAACGAGGAGAGCTTTTTTCAATTTGCGTGGAACTTTGCCCTGTGCCAGTGACCCATTCAGTAAAGAAAGTAAGCACTCAGGGAGATTGGTGCCCACTTCTTTCAAGATGTGAGGGGGGCAAATGTCATCAGGAGAGCCTGTTTTGACTTTGGATAATAATTTGAGTAGCTTAATATCGTCTATAGGGGGGAAAGAGTCTAAAGTGGCAGGGTTATAAAAGGTGTCAGCAAATAGTAGAGGGGACTGAGTAGTAGAAATGCTTTGCTTGATCTTGCAAATTTTATCATAGAAAAAAGAGTTGAGTGTGTTGCAGAGCTCTTGGGTGGGAACCATAGGGAGGGAGGTTCTGTCGCTAGAGCTGAGATTTTCCACGATGTTAAACAACTCTTTTGACTTGTTTTGGGCCTTGAGAATTTTATCTGAGAAATAGTCAGTTTTGCATTTGAGGATGAGATTTTGGTATTCCCTGCGGGCCTTACGGAAGTTGGCTCTGTCATGCTCTAAGTAGGCTGCGCGCCATTTGCGCTCCATTTGACGAGTTTTAAGTTTAAGGGCTTTTAGATGAGATGTGAACCATCTGTGAGCATCGTTGGGGCGGGAGCGAAAGAAGTTAACGCAGGGGGCGTGAACTTCAGCTGCCTGGAGTAGCCAGTCGGAGAAGACTGCTTCTGATTTCTCTATGTCCAGATCGAGTGAGGGACAAGTCGAGGTTAACAATTGGAGGAAGGACGGAACGTCGACCTTTTTCCACATTCTTGCCTTCCCGCCTTGTTGAGGCAAAGGTTTGCTGTTTTTAGCAATGGTTATGGTGAAATTGATCAGGAAGTGGTCCGACCAACCAAACAATACTTATTCAAAAAATACATCACTTACATTTAAAATAAATACTAAAATGCATAACACTAATTAAAAAATGGATATTTTAAACAACTATATTTTTGCAAATGATATTATTGACTTCTATGTTTTTAAAAACAATATTTCTTACCTTAAATTCGATATTCTTGATCACGATGCTGTTGATATTTCCTACTGACGATATTTAAAACTCGATATTCCTACACTTCGATAATTCCAACTTAATATTTTGTCTCCACACCCTCTCACATAAGCAAGACCGATTGGTTTTGCCAGCGCTTGTTTTCTTCACCCCTACAGCCATGCACTCATCCTGTTTCCCCTTGCTGTCACTATCAGGTCATAAACTGGCCACTTGGCAGGACTCCCTATACACTTCACTGAACTTGATGGCTTCAGTAGCTTTCCAACCCTGATCTCTGTAGTGACCCGCTGGTGTACCACCACTTTCCTACTTTCCATACCTTGAACTCAAATGCACAGCCTGCTTCCCCAATGACCAATGGCTCTTCAATGCCATCTTCACCCACCTGCAACAGTTGTTGAATAGTAATGCCAAGCTCGCTTCCCGGGCCAACCCCATCCTCCACCTACAATTCCAATGCTGGCACTCTCAAGTTTTCTCTTCAAATCTCCCTGCAAAACACTGCAGCAGCACTAACACTGCACAACCCTCTGATCAGAGCCTCCAGCTTTTAGTGAATTTGCGAATCGCTGGTTTCCTTTTAAATCATTTATGGAGTACGATGCCCGCCATTTTTACCACACTGGCCGCCAAAAAGGGAACTTCTGAGCAGGATGTCTTGAGCTCTGTCCACGCTTTTGGCTTGGTTCTTCCTGCAGGAATGTTTGCAAGCTTGACAGTGAGATTGTACTCCCTCCCTCCTCCTCTCTGCTAAATTTTGTCCGGACGGCTCAGACCATCTCATATCTGTGCAGCATACCTTGGTGAGTCATTGGGATATGCTGCACGGATAAAATAAATTAGATTTTCTTAAATCATCAGCAGTTCATGAACTTGGGAGAAGTGATGAAAGAACATTAAAAAAGTATGGCAACTGTTCTTGGTTAATAACAGAGGAAGCACATGGACTGGCACCGAAATACTGTGAAAAGGGCAGATTTATTTTTACTGAAACAGGTGCATATCACAATTTAAACTCAGGCCTAACACCATACACAACTACAATCTCACAATACAAAATTGTTACCTATGTAAAACTACCCCCACCCCTAAAAGTCCCCGTCCACAAAACTTAAACCTGCAATTCTGTACCTCCTCCTCACTCGTTTGGACTGCTCCATTCCCAAAAATATTGTGGTTCGCTGCCCCCCAAAACTCCACTGAAAACAATGAGAGAGGAGGATCAAAGTGTGAGCACAGCCACAAACAAAGTTACAAATGAACAATATATTCTATAACTCATTTGTTGGCCTTTCTCATGCACCCAACTCTATCACACACAGTTTGAATGACAACAATGCAAGTGTCTGTGGGTAATACTTTGTTTTGCTGGGAAAGCTTAGTTAGGGAATGCAATCATTTCAGACTTCTGTGTGTATAGCAAGAGGATCAGTCTTTTGAACTGCACTGAGGAACAGTAACATCTGTTTATGTGTTACAGAAAGTGCTGTCAGTATATAGTCATCGGTTTAAACAGTTTACTATATATTTATATTGTAAGTCAATCCCGTGGTAATATAGGATGTGCAATAATGAACATAAAACTAGAATATATATATATGCAAAATGATAAAATGATAATTATTTGCAATATTTTCTGATTAAGTATATTCAGTGGCTGGATAATATTTCACAGTTGAGCATTTCTTCTGTATGGTTTTATGATATTGTTGATTATTTTTTGATTTTTTCTATTATTATGTAATAATAGAAAATTACATAATTTTGTTTATGATTTAGTACACGTTGGTGAGCACCAGTATTTGAATTCTAGATATGCAATGTCAGATGGATGAGGCTGTAATAATTAATCTGTGTTTTGGATGGTGGAACCAGCATTTAAGCTGATATTTGATTGCACTACGCTAATCTTTTTCCAAAATACATTAGAGACATGGTTATTTATAATGTCTGGAAAACAATACAAGGTTTTTTAATGTATTTACACAGCTAGTAATGATATTACTATTGTGAAAATATATGTATTTGTACAGGCAGTATTTTTTCTATGTCCATCAATTTGACATGTGACTGCACGTTTCACTTTAAAAGGGGTTAAAGCACTCTGTAACGCTATGTGACCAAGGCCGCTGGGACGGCCGAAACGCGTCATGACAATCTGTCTGTTGGCTAAATAAAGAATGCTGAGAAAAAGGTGGTCCTTGCCTCGTATTTCGCTGAGGGAAAGCATAGCTGCTGCGAGGTATTGCAGATATATATATATATATATATATATATATATATATATATATATATATTTATATATATATATATATATTTATTTATTTATATACACACATACATACACACATACACATACATATAGACACATATATTTGGCATCATGTGATCAAGAACCGAGTTGGAAGCGAAACATGTAATGGCGAACTTGCTGGGCATGAAATAAATTGCACTTGATTGGCAAAAGGAACTTTGGGTCCGCTATTCATCCTTTTCTCTGCAAGAGGCAGCTGTTGGTGACGAATTCTGCTCATAGAAACATATATATAGATATATAGATATCACGATCACCAGTACGTGGTTATACTTAGACCTACTTTCCATAGGAAAACGTTTTTTGTTTTGCCAATAACTTTGGCACTGTTTGATGGATCCTCATGAAATTTTCAACTTATTACATCTGCTTTCTTCAACGTTTTGGGGTACTTCATCATGCTGGAGCTGAGAAATAGGGGGTCCCACAATGAATTTTCCACATGCACTCTCCCATAGGAATTTTGGACATGACGACAGCCCGAACCACTGCACGGAATAACACCAAAATTGGCAGAAAGGTAGCTCTTGGTCCGTAAAGGGCCCTTTTTTGTTATTTAGTATAATCCATTCAGTACTTTTTGAGATATTAAAGGAAAAACAAATTTGTAAATATTTAGCAGCACAAACTCTTCTCGAATCCACTCGCCAACAGCACTGCGGTGATTGGGTGGCCACAACAGGCGTAGAAAGTTGCAGCTGCCATTTTTTGAAACAGGACACAGTCTCGGTGGGCTAAAAATAAAACTTGAAAGTAATGGAAGACGTCAAGGTAGAGGTACCTTGAACACATGGGTGTAATATAGGGGTCTCTGAGGGAGCCCTTTAGTCAAACAATATTCTCCAAACCAATTTGTTTCCCACATGTGGGAATACACAATGCTCAGCGCAGTCCCCCAAGTAGTTTCGCAGTGGATTTGCGAATACTGCCAAAAATTATTTTAAAAATGTACACTCACTCAGACACTCATGCACCCAGTCAGATACTCTCCAACCAATTGACAGATCCACTCAGACACTCTTGCACCGATTCACAGAACCACTTAGATACTCACACGCTCACTCACAGGCCCACACAGGCACTTATGCAGCATTCATAGACCCACTCAGACACTCATATACCCGCTTACAGACCCACTCACAGACTCACACACCTACTCAGGGACTTACTCAGACACTCTCACACCTACTTGCAGACCCACTCAGACACTCATGCACCCATTCTCAGACCTAGTCAGAGAATCAAGCACCCTCTCACAGAGCCGCTCAAACACTCACGCACCCAGTCACACATCAACTCAGACACTCAGATAGCTAGTCACAGAGCCATTGGCAGATGCACAGAGTCAAACACAGAGTTGTGAATCCTAAACCCTAAATGTGCTGTTGTGTTTGAATGTTTGCTTTTTGTTTGTGGATTCACGACGGATTCACAAATAAAAAACAAATATTTAAAAATGGATTTCAAAATAACTAATGTTTGGGAAAAGGGTGGCTCCTTGTGTTTATTTTGTGTAGATGTTAATAAACAGCCTGTTGCCTTTCTCTGTAAAACAATTCCATCACTTCTATATATAGCGACCATGTCAAAGCGTAAACTTGGCTGTAGATGGAGCCCATGTTGTGGTCTCTGAATAATGAAGAAACAGTTTTATTAACATATTTCCTGTCTTTGACTATCTGTGGACTGAATTTGGTTAACCACTTCCATTTCTGCCGTTGGCAAATGTTATAGTACGCCCAGGCAGTGTGAGGAAAAAGGTCTAATAATGGACCAAAGGTATCCTTAATTAGGATTTTCAGTCCTACCCCATTAAGTGTGCCTTGGTCATTGCCACCACAGTGCACAATTATGAGGTCTGGATGTTGGCAATGGTTTCAGCCAAAAGCAGTAATTGATGCCATTTTACCACTCTCGGGCCAACTCAAGTAATGTCCACAGTAGGCAATGTCACTCTTTCTAACACATTCTCAGGCCCAAAACACAAAGCTATGTCCCACAAACCACACTCTAACCATTTAGAAGACAAGGAGTAGCACACTGGAGCAGGCTAGAGAGGAATGAGACCGTTTTTAAAGTGTAAGGCAGTTAAAATGGAGGACAGGACCTGATTTTAAAAAAAGGGCATATTTGATTGTATGGTTTAAATATAGTGGTAGCTAAAATTAGGGAGTAATTTTAAGGGAATAATATGTAGATCTGGGATTAGCTTTGTATAGGTTTAAAAACAGTTATGCTTACATTTCCAAACAGTAAACTGCACTTGCTACAGTTGCTACAGTTGAACTGAAAGCTAGTATCCTGCTCAGAGAAAGTGCTGTGAACTTTTGACCTAGTGGTACAATGGAGTGTTTGCTCAGCAGCTGCCATCTTGAGGTTTAGATCATGCCGTTTTGACCTCCAGGTCAGTACTCTTAATCATTTTGTTGCAGCATAGCGCATTGTGTGACTTCTCCCATGTATTGAATAAATGCTCAGAGGAGCATGCACGTTATTCTTCCTGAGGATTCTGACAGTACCTCTTCTCAAGGTTGGCACACCGGGTCATGGTTTATGTGGATATTGTCAGTGAAAGTTTTGAACTAACCTTGGGGCATGTACGTTAGTTTGCAGCTCCCAAGACCTTTCCTTTGGGCCATAGCCTTTCCAATCAATCAAGAAATAGATTTTATAGTGTACCCTTTTTGAATCTAAAATTATTTTTACCTCAAGCTCTGCATTACCTACAACTTGTAATGGTTTGGGTGAAAAATAAACCTTCTTAAGCAAGGATCCATGAAATATCGGGTGAATCTTTACTTGCTGTGGTAACTTCCATTTGTAAGTGACTGGGTTGATCTTTTTTTCAACAGCATATGGACCCACATAGCGCAGTCAGAGTTTTTGATTTCCTTTCAGTCTCAAATGTTTTGCACTCAGCCAAACCTTATCTCCGATCAGGTCTGGAATGTTCGTTAAGGCTTTCTTTTCTTGTCAGCATGAACTTTGCAGCACACTTTATCTCAGATTAAGTTGTTGGTGGCTGATATATGTACCGTAGTAAGATGTTGAACTATATCCTTAATTGCTGGTGTAGTATTTTCTTTAGTGCTATCAATTGAATTAGGATGTCTTCCATAATTCAAGAAAAATGGTAAATACTATAACCTATGGAAGCATTTTCTGCATTATTATGTGCAAATTCTGCTTCCTGAAGGAGATAAAGCCAGTCCCCCTTTTGGTCTAAAAGAATAATCTCAAAAACTGTTCTAGTTCTTGATCCAACTGTCCATCAATTTCAAGAAGATAAATAGTGAAGTATCGAGTCTCTATGCCTAACCCCTTTGTTAAAAGCCTTCCAAAAGTGAGGCAGAAACTGAGAACCCCAGTCTAAAATAATTGCCTTAAAAATACCATCAGCTCGCACCACATGTAAACTAAATTGTTTGGCTAGTTGTTTGGCATTTGACACACCTTTTAAGGCAACAATTGGGCCATCTTTGTAAAAGCATCTACAATCACTAGGATTCAATTGTAACCTTGACTAGAAGGCGGGTCTACTATCAAGTCCATAGTGATAGTTTTCCAAGGACGTGAGGGAATTGGCAATAGTTACATGAACCCTTAAGGTGCTTGTCGGTCTGATTTTCCATGAACGCAAGTCTCACACACACTGATGAATGTCCGTATTGATGTTTGGCCACCAAAACTGTCTCCTAGTTAATTGTTCTGTTCGGTGGATTCCTTTATGCCCAGCCAGAGAACTATCATGACAATTGTATAAGGTCTTTTGTTGTGGTTCTCAAGTAGGTAAATACAAGGCTCCCCTAAAGTATGGCAATTGATTCTGAATTTCTATTAATGGGTCCTTGCATACCCATTCTTGCACTTCTTTGTGTCATAGCCTTCTTGATTTCTACCTCCAACGTTTCTTTAAATGTGCCCCCAAAGTTCTTTGACTCCAAGATTATCTTCTGGGCTCCCCTGGAATACTTTTGCCCTTCGGTGTTTATCCGCAATAAAGCATCAACTTTTCCGTTCCTATTTCCTGGCTGATAAGTAATCACAAAGTTACAGTGTGCAAAATAGAGGGACCAAAGCAGATGCCTGGGAGTTAAGGTTTTAGCAGACTTTAAAAATTGTAGATTTTTATGATCTGTAAACACACTGTCACTGTATGCTTTGCTACCATAAGATAATGCCTTCATTCCCTAAAGGCATCTTTGATTCCAGTAGCTTCTTTTCTGTGATGGTGTAATTCACATCAGCATGCATCAATTTCCAAGATGTGTAGGCTACCGGATGTAGCTGTACTGTTTCCTTGTGCCCTTTAGGCAATACTTAAAAAATCACCTGGTCTGAGGCATCTGTTTCCAAGGAAAATGGTTCAAAAGGGGCCACATGGAGTAGGACGTGTGCTGTGGTAAAACTCTTCTTTAAAGATTGAAAGGGTTCTTCAACTTCCTCTGACCACTTAAATGAAACACCCTTCTTGAGCAATCTGGTGAGTGGAATGACCTGCTGGGAGAAATCTTTAATAAAACTTCAATAGAAATTGCCAAAGCCTATTATCAGGAGTGAAACTCGGGTGATAAACTTTGGAATGAGTACTTCTCTTTGCTGGACTCGCAGAGGCAGCTGGAACCCAACAATCCTTGGAAACCATCCACCGAGCACTGAACCAGAGACACCAGTGCTTATTCGATGACCTCAAGGGAAGGGGGTTTGGGAACACACAATGAACTAAAATGAGAATTTAAAAAAAAGGCAAAATAAAGAAGGTATCAACTGGTGCGCGTTCGTGCTGGTGGAGAATGCAAATGCTGGGGCACAGAATTCATCTGGCAGAGATGCGCTGACCCAGACCCTGGAAGGGAAGAGGAGGCCAGCTCCTATTGACACAAATACACCGGGAACCGTTGCAAAGATTCAAAAGACATTAATGCATGCACTTCTTCCGTACATCTGGCGGTGCCTTTTAGATGCAGGCATGGTCTCAGGTTTATACACAATGAATGAATAATAAACAACACTCATACACACACACGCACACACTAAGGTATAGATATGTATCTAAAGGAAATAACCCTCAAAACAAACTTGACACCACAGCGATGGTCTCCTAAAATGTTTGGGAGCGATACCAGAACCTTTGCCAGTAGGAAACTGAGGCACCAATCGGAGAAAGAATAATCAAATAATAAGAATCAAAGAACATAGATTGCTTGACTTAACACCTGAAGTTTGACATCAAACAGGCTAGGCGTACGTGAGCATGAACTTGCATATACTGAGGAAAAGTCTTCACTGGGCACGTAAAAGATAATGTCTTCCAGAGATAGAAACTCCCCTTATGCTAGCAGCCCATTCCTGGATCAAGGAAACCACAGTTTCTGACAAAATCAAAAAAAGGATCAAGAGAGGAAAAGCTGTTCGAGGACTTAACTTGCGATGGCTGGACTCGCTGCTGCCAGGAACCGCCAACCGGAGCCTTCAGGGACTAAGAGAAGAGAGACAGGATCGCTCTGGGCAGAGGTCTCAATAAGAAGCAAAGGGGCGTTGCTAGGGAGGGGTTTAAATATCTTGCTGTGTACGTCCGATGGGCCCAGCAGGTCCCGTAGCATGGGCCACAGTGGGCAGTCCATGCAATGTGGCGGAGGAGCACTGGTCCAGCCACTAAGGGCCTGCCAAATTCTCCAGAGAGCGCGCACAGGGCCGGCAATGTTCGTCTGGTGTCTGTGCCAGCTGAAAGAGAAACAGATTGGGAAAAAATACCACAAATACTGGAGCAAGACCACAAATACAGTTCTGTACCACCATACCACATGTTGCAGCTGTGGTCTATACCCAGAGAGGATTGACATACGAATATGGGAACTGTGTGCCAAGGGTGTGTTGAGGGTAGGAAACTGGAAACCGGTTAGAAGCCCAAGCAGTTTTCTTGGGAAGCCTGTATGTTATGTGCTGAGGGACCCTCTGCCTGATGACTCCAACCCTACTAGAGGGGAGATGATGATGCTCTGCCCAGGGAATCCTGACACCTATGAAGTTTTGAATCTCTTTTGCACTGCTTGGCGAGGGCCATTAAATCACTGCTTTTATTTTCTGCTCATCCATGATTACGCCCTATGGGGACAAAATTAATCCCACAAAATCCACAGATTTTACACTGAAGCTGCATTTCTCCAATTTAAATTATAAACAGTTTTCTCTGACTCCTTATAAGATTCCTTTCATTTGGTTCTGATGCTCCTTTTCTGAAGTGGAATCTATCAAGATGTCATAGATTGTATACTATTGCGCATCTGTCAATGAAGTAACTCAGCACATCATTTATGAAGAACTGGAACGCCGCCAGCGCATTACAGAGACTATAGGTCATCACCTGATATTCAAAGAGTCCATATTTTATACTGATGGCAGTTTTTCAATTTGCTTCTTTCTCATATTCTTATGAGATGGTCGCCACCTCCTAGATCCAACTGGGTGTAAATGTTAGTTGCTATTACCTATACCAATAGGACAGTAAGGAAAGAGAAAGCGTAACAGTTTGTCATGGTAATACAATTCAGTGCACTGTAGTCTATGCACATCCTTAATTCACCTACTCCTTTGAGATGAAAAATAATGGCGAAGAATCTGGTGACTGTGAGGGTCAGATGAAACAGTATTGACCAGATATGTTTTAATATATTCCCTTAAGTGTTCAAATCAAATCAAATCAAGACATTTATAGAGCGCACTACCTACCCATAGGGTCTCGAGGCGCTTGGGGGGGGGAGTGCCGCTACTGCTCGAACAGCCAGGTCTTGAGCTTCTTCCTGAAGGAGAGGTGGTCTTGGGTCAGGCGCGGGTCGGCCGGGAGGGAGTTCCAGGTCTTGGCGGCCAGGTAGGAGAAGGAGCTTCCTCCTGAGGTGGCTCTGCAGATGCGTGGGACGGCGGCGAGGGCGTGGCTGGCGTATCGGAGGTGGCGTTTGGGAGCGTAGAAGTTGATGCGGTTGTTGAGGTAGCTCGGTCCTTGGTCGTGGAGAGCTTTGTGTGCGTGGGTAAGGAGGCGGAAGGTGATTCTCTTGTTGACCGGGAGCCAGTGCAGGTCTCTTAGGTGTCCGGAGATGTGGCTGTGTCGTGGGATGTCGAGGATGAGTCTGGCTGAGGCGTTCTGGATGCGCTGGAGTCTCTTCTGGATCTTGGCGGTGGTTCCGGCGTAGAGTGCGTTGCCGTAGTCCAGTCGGCTGGTGACGAGGGCCTGGGTGACGGTCTTCCTGGTCTCTGTGGGGATCCACCAGAAGATCTTCCGAAGCATGCGCAGGATGTTGAAGCATGACGAGGAGACGGCGTTGACTTGCCTGGTCATGGAGAGGGAGGAGTCCAGGATGAAGCCCAGGTTGCGTGCGTGGTCCGTCGGTTTGGGTGCGGTGCCCAGGGCGGGGGGCCACCAGGAGTCGTCCCAGGCGGAGGGCGAGGAGCCCAGGATGAGGACTTCCGTCTTGTCCGAGTTCAGCTTCAGGCGGCTCGTCGTCATCCACTCGGCTACCTCTCTCATCCCTTCGTGCAGGTTGGCTCTGGCGGCGGCGGGGTCGTTGGTCAGGGATAGGATCAGCTGGGTGTCGTCGGCGTAGGAGATTATGTTGAGGTTGTGTTGGCGTGCGATGGCCGCGAGGGGGCTCATGTAGACGTTGAAGAGAGTCGGGCTCAGTGAGGATCCTTGAGGGATGCCGCAGATGACTTTGGTGGCCTCTGACTTGTACGGTGGTAGGCGGACTCTTTGAGTTCTTCCGTCGAGAAAGGAGACGATCCATTCCAGCGCCTTCTCCTGGATTCCGACGTTGCTGAGGCGCTGCACTAGGGTGCGTGGCAGACCGTGTCGAAATCCGCGGAGAGGTCTAGGAGGATGAGGGCCGCTGTTTCCCTGTGTTGATTCTCAGCATCAGTCCATATATAAACCTGAATGCAAGGTACGTTTTTTCCAGGTTCCAGTTCTACCTTGCAGTCTTACGAGCAATGAGGGGGGCGTTTTTCAACTTCCACTTCATTGAACGCATCGAAAAATTACTTGTACTCTTCCGGTATTTCATTAGTGTGCACAACACACACTGAAACTCCTCCCTCACACAACATAGTACCTGGATTGGTTTCCTTATTTTGAGAGTCTGCATTGAAACAATAGTCCTTACAATAGCTCAAAATCATGACTATTGTTCTTTCACTCCATTTGATTGTTGGGTTGGGTTCCATTAGCCATGGTAATCTTATTAAGATGTGGATCTGTGGGGCAACAATTAAATTGAACTGATTTATTTTTCAATGCCCCTCTTGAGAAATGACCTCTACCTGCTCATTGTGGCTAACTATAGGACCTGGAGAGAGATTGTTTCCATCCACTGCTCACACTACTTTACTTCTGTAGTTCCAAATATTTTCCAAGCCTACCTTAACAGTGAAATTGAGGTTGCAGAAATTCCCAGTGGCCCGCAATTTATCATCACAGAAATTTCTGATTAGGTAATCTTTGGGAACTTGAGGGTCATCAATAGGGTGCGATTGTGAGTGGACGATTGAAGTGTGTTCGCCACAAGATGGGTCTTTGGAGCTGTATTTTCAGTAGCACCCACCAGTGTAAATCCTCCTACTGGTGATGGCCACTAGTTTTCCTTCAGTTACACTCTAGGCTTCTTGGGACAAGTTTTTACATAGTGCCCGCTGGCTCCAGAATACAAACACAAATAGTTTTATTTTCGTTTTTCTTTTTTCTCTTTCATAAGAGGACCCCCTACTGTGCCAGTTTGCAATGGCTTCCAGACCTGACCATTCTTGGGAGTCTTTGAAGTTTCCAATCTCAGTCAATGAAATCTGGAAACGCTTTAGTAAAAATGTCTCTTCTTCTCGCTTCTTCTTTTCGATTGAGGAAAATCTTTTTAAAGGACCAGATCGATCAGCACTGAGACTTCCGTTGGTCTGTTGGGTATATGTGCCAAAGCGTCCTTCAATTCGTCTTTTAGTCCCCGATAAAACAAGACTACTATTTTGTTCTCTGGCCATTCTGTTTCCATAACTAATTAGTTAAACTTTGCAAGGTAAGCAACCGAATCTTTAATTCCTTGTTTTAGCTCCAGCAGTTCAGTATCTGTAGCTTGAGTGGCTGTCCTTCTGTCAAATATCTGAAGGAATTCTTTTATGAACTCTTCAAAATTATGTAGGATTGGTGTGTCTTTGGTAACCAGGGGAATAGACCATGAAGCTTTATCTCCACTGAGGTACGACAGGATAAAGGCTACCAGAGACCGTGCATCAAGGAAAACCGTTGGACTGCACACGAAATTCATGAAATTTGGGCCTTTTTTTGGGTCCTCAGTAAATTGCTCTGGGGAGACCATGGGATGTACTACCTGAGTTGTAACCCTGGGTGCAAGAACTGACTCAGAGCTAGAAGCCTCATTATCAAGGGATGATGGGGTGAAATTCCCTCCAGGTGTAAAACACCCTATTTTAGATGCTAACTCTGAAGAACACCCTTCTAGACACTTCCATATTATGTTTTAAATTTCTATTGTCTTCTGTAATTGCCAACAACTCTTTCTGAATAACCTCCAAAAATGTTCACAAATGTTTTAAAACATAACCCTCATCCATTCTGCTCAGGTGAATTAATTAACATGGCCTCTTCACTATGTCAGACTCTGTTAGATACTTACAGTGTGCTTCACAATCTTCATGGGCACATTATGATGCCTTATCCTAATGTCCCACCTAGAACCCTCTCAATCTCCACAAATACCTTGTAAGATTAGGAGTACTCCAAGGGGGAAAGGGGATGGGAATTAAAAGAAGAGAATGCCCTCATCTAGATCATGGGGCTCTGCTCACTATTCACCACTGCCTGTTAATTTCTGGCCTTTTGGGGTTTTGGTGACGCTGAGAGAACTGTAACACGAAAATCACGATCAATAACCTCTTCACTAATCCTATACTCTGTCTATTACAATATTATTTTTTAAGGTAAATTTTATAAACTCCTCATACCCTCTACACAAAGATATTTTGCTTCTCTTCGATTTGTTCTTATTAATTAAGCAATTCTTTCTTGACTTTTATACATGTTTCTTCTTTCTTCTTGAATCTCTTTTGTCACATCCTGTTTGCTATTTGTCACTTTATTCTCAAATACTTATATCATTTGCTTTTAACACATTTTTACTGTACTTACACCACTCTTAAATGATTTTAAATGTTTTTTTGTTTTGATTACCCAAGTGGGATACCTGCGTGACCAGAGGGATAAGACTCAGCTTCCACGGTACTTCCTAGACGGGTCCACAAAGGAACTGTTATTAGTTTTTTTACTCTATTTCTCCTCACTGAGATTTCCCAGTACCCAGAATGTCTAAAAAAATTATTTTCGTACTCAGAAGACTGACGCACAAACGAGACGCTAATCCCTCTATTCCTGACGTGCTGAGGAAACTCACTACTCCTGACCAACTAACTAGATATTGCACATGGGTAGCAACAAAATGCTTTCTGAGGTGAATTCTAGAGTCAAGAGCGCCACTCAGAACGTAGCGTCTGCACTTAACAGCTTCCTTGGGAATATCGCAAGACTTAGAGAGGGAAATGGCAAGAGCTGCAACTACTATGCTCAGTGGCTGCCATCTTGAGAATGAAATAGTGCCATTTTTATTTCTAAGGGTCTATTAGGATGGCGGTCAGAAAATCACTCTGACCGCCATGGTAGCGGGAAAACACTGCCCGCTAGGACCGCGGCATAACCGCCGGTCCAATTAGTATGCTCCGCAGTCAAAATCCGACCGCAGCGGTACGATCGCGGCATTTAACATTGTGGTGGTTGCTGCTACCAGCAGCAACGCCGCAATGTCTAAAAAAGCATGTCCATCCTGCCACCTGGTACAGGGACATGTGGGTGTTAGTACTCCCCCAGTGCACCCACACACCCCCAAACACATTGGGGGCCCGCAATGTGTTTACCAACCTGAGGAAGCCATTAATTTTTCCAACTGTATGCGGGCAGTTGCTGGGTGGATGAACAACAACTGCCTTCGCCTTAATGGCGAAAAAACTGAGCTACTAGTGATCGGCAAATCGTCATCTACCTGGTCTCAGGCCTGGTGGCCAACGGAACTAGGGCCTATCCCCCGCCCAGCAGAGGCTGTAAGAAACCTGGGAATCATGATTGATGCGGAGTTGTCCTTCAAGCAACAAATTAATAAAATCACTGGAAAATGCTTTGGAATTCTCAAAACCCTCCGCAAAGTTCTCGACCTGCTTCCCTTTGGTGTCAGGAAGAAACGTATCCACGCCCTAGTCACGCCGCATCTGGACTACGGCAATGCCCTTCTCCTTGGCCTGAGCAAAAAAGGCATTCAACAACTCCAATGTGTCCAAAATGCCGCCGCCCGTTTAGTACTAAACCTTCCACGTAGGGCATCTGGCACAACGGCATTACGCAAACTCCACTGGCTCCCCATTGTAGAGCGTATTAAATTTAAGGCACTTTGTATGGCTCACCGCATTGCCCACGGAAAAGGCCCTAAATACCTGCAAAGACTCCTTATCATCCATCGCCCTTCTCGTAATCTTAGATCCGCTGGAGCGATGTTATTCAAACTCCCCTGTGTCTATAAGTCCAGAATGGGAGGCAGCTCATTCCGCTTCTTGGCTAGCAAGCACTGGAATGGCCTCCCCCTGAACCTTCGGATGGAGCCCTCCGAAACAAGATTTAGACAGAATCTAAAAACTCATCTTTTTCCAGAGTAAGTGTATTCTGACACTTCGGGAATTTCCTGTACCTTGGTTTTTAGCTTCAGTTGGGAGCAGCAGTCTTTCAGCGCGGGGACACACCGTCACTGGTGTAACCAGGCGCTTAAGAAATGGCCTTATTATTATTATTAAAGACATTCTCCGCATGCCTTTCCATGGCATTTCCACTGCCGCGGAAAGTCTGGATACCACCGGCATCATAATCATCTCGGCGGAGCCTGGCCCTGCACCGGCTCAATTTTAGCGGGCCAGCTTTGCCCGCCAGGCAAGCGTGTGGATGCTACCGGCAGAAAAGTGTCTGGCAGAAAATCCCAGCGCCACGGTCGTCACCGCCATGCTAATGAGACTGGCAGTTTTCTGGGTTGCGATGGCAGTGGGATGACTGCCCCCAGCCCAGCGGTTGGCACCCCCGGGCCCGGTGGCAGCCATTCCACCCCCATCCCAATAGAACCCCAGGTCAGTGCTCTGAATCGTTTTGTTGCAGTACAACATTTTGTGTGACTTCTGCCATGTTGCATACAAATTCTCAGTGGATTGTGCACATTATTCTTCCTAAGGATCCTAACACAATATCAGAAAAACAGAGGCCTCCAAATATATAAATGACTATAATACTGTTTTCTCAAAATGTAAAATGCTGATATGGATATACAATTTGTGGCAGAAATTTGCAAAGCTGTTGCTAGATATGTGACTTCCTGCATGCCAAAATCAGAGAAAATGGAGATGAAGGAGATGTGCAAGGATATTTCTGATGAAAAGTGCTTAACCAAGAAATTGTACAGCTTCAGTTTGAAGATGCTTTCTCACATGGGAAATTGGGTCCTATGAATGCTATGATTGGTTGAGCTCAACCAGTTTGCACCCAATGTCAAGGGGGATTTCTTGGGTAAGTCAAGGCCTCCCAAGCATGCAAAATACTGTGTTGAAGTCTTTTCCAGAAATTCAGTTCCTAGCAGAGTTCAACATTGTGAAATCAAAAATATTTTACACTTACTATCCAAGACGAAGTCAAAATATATAAAGTATGAAATATTTCAACACTACAAATATAGAAACTATGTAACAGAAATTGTAGATGAAAGGAAACATGCAGTAGTTGTGACAGTTGTTTGGTTCGACACATAAAAGGAAGTCTAATTAACCACAGAAAACGTAGCTGCAAAAGTCCTGATAAAAGAGAGTTTTTCCATTTGGCACTTCTAAAACTCTTCAAATCTTGACATTCTGTATTTGAATTACTCAGAGACTTTGACTGTTATGAAGATTATTTCAACATTGTGAAAGACAGCATTCAGTGTTCAGTGTTTCCAAACTCTTTGAGAATGTTAAATGATGATATTGAGCAAGAAGAAACAATTGCTGCTGATATAGCCGAGGAGAGTTTACAAAGCAGCCAATGTTCAGTACCACTGACTCAAGATCCTCTTGGACAAGAAATTATTGAAAATGAAGCTGCCATTGCCATGAATGAGGTGGAAAGTGCAATGCACAAGTGCAACAGGAAAGTGTTGATATGGAACAGTTAGTTGGACAACTGAAAGATGAGCAAACATTTAATATATATATATGGATGTAAAAGAGAGAATACAGAAAAAATTCCTTCATGAGAAAAAAGAATGTACATGCACATCATTTAAGCGAGTACTATTGTATGTTAGTGGTCATGCTAGCACCGCTAAAACCTTTTTAATTGAAGTTCTCACTGCTTTCCTACAGAGACTACAGAATCTAATGTGTTGTGTGTAGGAACAGCACCCACTGGATTAGTTGCTCACAACACTAAAGGAATTGCTTTACATCGACTTCTTATGCTGCCTGTAGAACATGACAACAAACTTTTGGTATCAAATGTTATCTGGCGAAGCTGGTCATGAAGTCTCAAGAGTAGTGAAGAAATTCAAACTTTTAATCATTGATGAAGTGATCACGGTCTAAAACTTATTGCTTGCCATTGTACAGTTGAGAAACAATAGATTCTAAAGACAGACTATGATGTGCTCTTTGGATGAAAGCACATAATTGTGTTTGGAAATCTACTACAACTTACCACTGTGAAAGGACACTTCTCCATGATGAAATTCGAAATTCATGGGGAAGTATTGGAAACATAAATGTTCGGTTAAAATTCGATTACAAAGAACTGCTCAGGAATCTGCTGCAAGCATCTGATGTTAAATATGGAAACATTCTCAATGATTTTAGAGTAGGAGTTCTCACCAAAGAGGGAAGGTATCCATTAGAAGGTTATAGGATCAGATGCAGAACGCTCTTTCTCTGCCTTTGTCAAGTTCTTTGAATACATGTTATTCAGGAGTTTGAGCATGCGTCTGTCCCCACAAGAATTTTCTTTCAATGTACCTCTGGAAAGGATCTGGTTACATAGATTTCACTTGATGTGCTTTGCTAATACCTTTTTTTCTCCTGAGGGAACGGTAAACAAAATCTCAGGCAATAGACTGTTTTTTGACTTGTCATTCCTCCTCAGAGGCTGGTATTGTCTCTGCTCCAGCTGCTCTTCTTTATTTCCCTCTGATGGCATTTGCAATGAAAAAAACACAAAAAAGATAAATAGAGTATTTTTAATACCAAAACTAAAGCTGTAGAAAACCTAGCCTCCAATTTCAGCAATGAGACATAAAAGAAATTAAAAATGAGTGGGGGCTTCCTTTCTAGAAGCATGCAGTGTTTTAACTGATGAATCCCTTTATTCCATCGTCATGTGGGATTCATGAACACCAACATATTAACAATTTCAGGAAATGTAATAAAATAGTTTTGTAACATAAATTTATTTATTTAAATCTATGTTTTATGTCATATTAGTACAGCACTGACCTCAAACAATAATTTGATTTTAAATATTTCTACAAATCACACTGATTTAGCTAATCTTCGCGGTACCGTAAAGAACATACTGTGACTTTTTCTGACGGATTAGCCAATATTAAAAACAAAGTAGAAAAAAAACATCTGGACACATCTATTCCTACAAAGAAAGAATATAGCTAAAAATCACAAATGATCTAAATTTCCTGGACTTGGTGTAGGTAAACAAAGTGTGTTTCCTCTGCAATTGCACATTAAAAAATGCTCTGAAATCATTAGTGCATTGATACGAATGCATCATTGATCTTTTGGAGTGCAATATGTAGTCACTGTGAGGAGCGTGTTCCTTCTTGTTGTCTCCTGGTGACAGCAGTGTCCATGCTTCTCCCTTTAAGTAAGTGTGAGTATACAGATGTGCAAAATCATCTGGAGGTTTGCCCGTTTGGCCCCGCCCAGCCCACCTTAATACTATACACACGGGGGGCCGCTGCTGACACGGGGTCACTCTACCTGCATGCCATAGCAGCAGGGCTACTGCTCTTTGTCCTGTCTCCCTCCCGCCGCCGCTGCAGACTCCAAAGCGGCCGCTGAGCGGAGGGAGACTCCATATCCCAGCTGCCCCAGAACCGGAAGTGACGGCGGAGTGCCAGGAGGCGTCCTGAAAACCACAGACAGCCCCGGTGGAGCGGGGGCCGCTGCTGACACGGGGTCACTTTACCTGCATGCAATAGCAGCAGGGCTGCTGCTCTTTGTCCTGCCTCCCTCCCGCCGCCGCTGCAGACTCCAACGTGGCCGCTGAGCGGAGGGAGACTCCATATCCCAGCTGCCCCAGAACCGGAAGTGACGGCGGAGCGCCAGGAGGCGTCCTGAAAACCACAGACGGCCCCAGCATCGCGGAAGTGCGCAGGAGCGCCCGGGGCTAAGCCCGGGCAAAGGGAGGGCCCTCTACGGCCCTCAGAGGCCCAGAAGAGGACGGGACGGGCCACCCCACTTGACCTTTCGGTAAGAGGAGGTACTGGGTTGCTTGTTACCCATTGACTATTTTCGTCCACCATCACAGTAATTATGTCCCTCTGGGAGGAACTTAATGCCCTATGCGGCACTAAGTACATTCCTGATGCATTAACCCCTCCTATTAAGGGCACTAACTCTGATATCTTTAATGATATCCCGCGGGACCTAGCTTCGCCTTCTAATAAAGAACGCACTCCACTAAACGCACTGTCCCTGGATCCTAATACTAGAGGGAATCATGACTGTGATGGTCTCAATAAGAACTACGTCACTACAAAAAATATGTGCACCAGTCCTACATCATCCCCCTCTAACCTAACAACTTCAATGGAGGTCACGGCTGCGGACAAAATAGACGATCCTGCGTTGTCCCCCCAACTGCCCCTTCTGGCCCAAATTGAGCAACTGCTATTATCCGTCATCTCACCATTGGTTACGAAAATTAACGACTTGGGGGACAGGTTGACTAGTATTGAGGAAATTATTAAAAAGAACTCTCCTCCATCTAATAAAATGGCAACATCTGTCTGCCCTAATCATCCCATCGCCCCCATAAAGCCTAAGTCTGTTACATGTAAAAAAGGTGAAAATCAATTACAGCCTCTCAACACACTTACCCTGACTGGCCCTAAAGCTATATTAACATCTGAGCTGATAACTGATACAGGGGCCAGACCCACTTTGGTAAGAATGCCACGCATTAATTTACCCCCTGAAGCCGCCCCATATGTAACTGTCCTCTCTGGGGTTCCCGCACTAAGTCAGGGAATACATGAATCACATCAGGACCTGCTAAACAAGGTCATTTTTTGGTTACAGAAAAATAGACCCTTGCCACCTCAGCTAGATGGTGGAATACTGAGTGTCAGGAGGGTGGGGTGGTTAGGTACGCTGCCCGAAGACATTGCGGGGGACCTGGTGCTTATTAAATTTAAGAACAGGAATATTGTCCCCTATCTACGACTCTGTCCGTCCAAAGATAGATATGGCCCCATCTGCATCTGGGACTTGCATGATTTTTACCCGAGTCTCCCACACATCCCCTTACAAACACCAACGGTAAGGAAATACAACTCCTGGGGAAGGGGATCTTGTGCTACTCGTGCAACTAACCCTCCAGCCTTCAATAGATTTGAACTTTTGCCCAGAAATTCTATTAGACCGTACCACAAAGAGACAATCCATGAGCTCGAGTTTATTTGATAGGGCAGTATGTAACTAATAAACAAATTACTGACAGAGGTTTACCTGATGTCCTTCCCCGGCTTCTTAGTTTGTATGTATGACTCCTTTGTTTTTAGACCTGTCTCACTGATATTGAAATGTTTCCATACTGATTAGCTGATCTGTTATACCCATTTAATCTTGTTTTTAACAACTGATATTGTACTGAAATGTTAAGGTGTTTGTATTTGTATTGTTGTTGATTTTATGATTTTTAAACTAAAATCGAATAAAGCTAATCTGAACTGAACTGAACTATACACACGTTTTCCTGTGTTTTGCCAGGATAATGATCTACTTATAAAAAGGTTGTAGTGAAGAAGGTCCACTCAGGAAGGTAGTATTTCAAGATGATTTTATTCATGAAGATAACAAGTTGTAAGGTACAGGACATCATGTAGATATGTGGTAGATCAGAGCCCCACCAGGAGCTGCCTGTCAGCTGCTCAGCTCATGCCCAACTGTCACGC
Organism: Lissotriton vulgaris; assembly: GCF_964263255.1. Classification (NCBI taxonomy): domain Eukaryota; kingdom Metazoa; phylum Chordata; class Amphibia; order Caudata; family Salamandridae; genus Lissotriton; species Lissotriton vulgaris. The sequence continues at coordinate 582,174,487 of NC_141694.1, forward strand.
TGCCTCCCTCAGTCCCAACATTCTGAGGCATCATCAGACTCCAACATTCTAATGAGTCAAAGCCAGGCACTGGCAGAGCAGGGCTGGTGAAACACCATACAGTATAATATGCAGGATATTACAAAGGTCCCTTAAGCGCATTTCCAGGAGATTTAGTGATGCTTTCTTGATGCTAAACAAAATTAGCACATCTCCACCAAAGAAAGAAACACTTACTTTATATAGTTAATAGTAGGTACCCTTGTATTATAGACATATAGCTCTTTATATACTTGTTGCCTTCTCTATCGGAGGATTCATGTTATCAGAGAGTTTTCAATAAAGATGCATGTTGAATAGTCACATGGCCAAAGAATTAGACAAAGTCACTGGTGACATTTTGTCAAGGTCCATCACACACCTACACTGAAGAATATATGCACTAGACATATCCCCAATGATGTAGCACTTACTTCTTAAGCACTACCAAGTACTCTAGTTGGGTAGATATTTTGTGCAGAACTGTAGACGTTTGATTTATGCAGGGGAAGGTGAAGTTCCATTCAGACCCAGTCACTCACACAGCTATTGACACACCAACACAGACACTCAGGCATCCACTCACACACCCATTCAGCAACTCTCATGTACACTCACAGATCCACACAGCCACTCATTTCCACACAGCTGCTCGCACACCCACTCACTCATCTATACAGCCACCAACATAACCACTCACACACCCATACAGCCACCAAGTCATTTACTCACCCATACAGACACAGTCATTAACACACTCATACAGTTACAAAACCACTCACATACTCACTCACAGACCCATACAGCCACTCACACACCCACTGCGAAGTGCAGCGTTATGGCGTGCGGTGCCCCCAGGTCATGGTACGAGCAGCAGCTGGGTGGCAGCGTCAGAAGGCGCCATCGGTGAGACCAGGCCCAGTGTGCAAGATGAAGGTGGTGCTCGTCATGGTGCTGACAGGTCAAGGTGCAAGCAGCGGCGGCGTCGTTGCTGAAGTGCTGAAGTTGGCTGATGAGCGGGAATCGATGGTGCCGGCGTCGGTGGGCCAAGGCTGCGGTGCAGGATGAGGGTGGTGCTTCGTGTGATTTACGAGCGGTGCCCTCAAACCACGGTGCAAGCAGCAGCGTTGATTTTGGTGTGGAGCGGCGGTGTCAAGGAGGCCAAGTCGTCCTCGTGAAGCAAGAGGGTGCAGAGTGCGGTGCCCACAGGTCACGGTGCAAACAGCTGCTCGGTGGCGGCGTTGACAGGCATCGGTGCGACCCAGGTTGAGGTGCGGCGGTGCCCTCTGCTGTGTCTTTAGGACACAGAGTTGGCAGTTGAGTTTCTTTTCCTCTGCTACAACACAAAACACACAGTCCCCAGTGCTGCGGGCAGAAGAGCTTGAAGTCTTTGCTATTTCTGAGACTTCGTGAACAGGGGGCAAGCTCTACTTCAAGCCCTTGGAGAGACTCACAAAATAGGTTGCAGAAAGTCCAGTCCAGGCGTTTCACTGCCCAAGACAGAAGCAGCCACTGCAGGTCAGCCATGCAAAGCACACAGCAAAGTGGTAGTTCCTACTCACAGCTTCTCCAGCTCTTCTTCATGGCAGTCTTATTGATCCAGGTGAATTCTAAAGTTCAGTGGTCTGGGCCACAATATTTGTATCCAAAAATCCTTTGATCCACTAGGCAGAGGATGTATGTGCCCAACCAGAACCAGTTCTGCCTTCTCTGGTGTGAATTCCTGGCAGGAGGTGGAAACAGCATTGTCAGAGGCCTTCCAGGCCCTTTGAGGTGCAAGGAAATATCCTCCCCCTTCCCCCATTGCAGCCCAGGTCTATTCAGCGCTTGCCTGACCCTACCTAGACTATCTGGAGCCCTCCTGCTCCCCAGCCTTCTGTCATCCGAAACCCAGACAGGCAATCCACATTCTAGCAATCCACATTCTAAAAGTGGTATTTTCAAACACAGAATGTAAAAATCCCCTTCACTGAAAGATGTATTTTAACATTCTGAGTTCAGGCATACTAAACTTCAATGTTTATCTTTTTCCCTGGGTCAGTTTAGAATTATAAGATATTATACTCAAACATGCCCATTCTGACCTATGAGAACAGATAGCCTTGCAATAGTGAAAAACAAAATTGGCTGTTATTCACTATCAGGACATGCCACACACACCCAGGTAAGTCTGTGCCCTGGCCACGTCGACATGGCAGTTACAAACTGCACTCTAACTCTGCAATGGCAGGTCTGAGGTACCTTTTCAGGGCTACTTATGTGGGTGGCACAATCAGTGCTGCAGGCGCACGAGTAGCATTTGATTCACAGGCCCTGGCACACTCAGTGCACTTTACTAGGGACTAACAAGTAAATAAAATATCCAATCATGGAAACACCAATCCATAACACAATTGACACAGAGAGCGCCTGCACTTTACCACTGATCAGCTCTGCGAAAAGTGTGCAGAAACGTTACGCCAGCAAAAAAAACAGAGTCAAAACCGGGAGGTCAGAAAGCAAAAACTCTGGGGAAACATGCCAAAAGATGCCAAGTCTAACACAAAGCCACTCAGATCACGTACGTTAGAAATAGCATCACTCGTTAATAGCACAAAAAGAATAGAAATTTACTTTAACTTATGCAGTAACTTAATGTATATCTTTAAGTGTCAGAAGCATTTTGAAAACATTTACAATCACTGGATGATGTCATGAGTGATGTAATTTGAGATGGCATGAGTGATGTCACTGACCATGTCATGAGTGAAATAATATGTGAGGCAATAAGCAGTGCATTGCGGGGGCATAAGTTACAGTTAGCTCAGGTAACTAAACTGCTGGATTTCACCAGTTTTGTATGAGTGAAATATGAGCCTAACTATAATGTCCCTGTAACCTTTGTAGGGCTCGCTGGTACTGCATCCGAAGGATGCATCCAGCTGGAGCCTTTTAGTTGCCTGTCTCGGGGGAATGAGAGACAAGAGGGTGTCACAAGCTTTTCTGCCGGATTTGGGTGCGCGAACGCGCACGCCCAGCCCAGCGCCGTGCACGTCCCTGAACACACACATACACACATGCACACGCAGGCAGGAAGGCACAGATACACACATGCACGCACCCCCCCCCTACTTCCCCCCACTCACTGGCAACCCCCGCCGCACACACACAGGAGCGCACCTACATGCACGCACACACACATCCAGAGCCCCCCCACCCCCCGGCCGCCGCCGCATACATACAAGCGCCCCGCCCCCCCCCCCCCCGGCCGCCTCCACCTCTGCATACGAACCACCAAGTAGCGCAAGTGTCTTGGGGTGCAATAATTGACTGCACAGCTGAGATGTCAGTTTTTTATTCACGTGACAAAAACATTATCCCTTTGTTTCAAAGCAGGCACTACATGAACAACATTAAAGCACTGCATCTGCAACTCCAGACTTGCCCCTTGCGACTTTTGCCACTACCTTCGCATGGGCAGCACTCATAAATTGCCTGCTAAACGGTTCTGGTTTCATGCCATTTTTGTATTATACTGAGCCCGGCGCTGTGCAACTTGTTATTTAAGATTGGAGCCTACAGACAAGTCTCTACTCAAGTAAAGCCTCCACACACAAAAAAGCCTTCCTACTCCGTTCAACTGTATTCTTTTACCCAGTTTGCCAAGGAAAAGTTAGGTCGCCCTGCTGGGATGCAACTCTATAATCTGCAGGTTAGATACGGGCGGCTATGGCAGGCATATGAACCACCAAGTAGCGAAAGTGTCTTGGGGTGCAATAATTGACTGCACACCTGAGATGTCAGTTTTTTATTCACGTGACAAAAACATTATCCCTTTGTTTCAAAGCAGGCACTACATGAACAACATTAAAGCACTGCATCTGCAACTCCAGACTTGCCCCTTGCGACTTTTGCCACTACCTTCGAATGGGCAGCACTCATAAATTGCCTGCTAAACTGTTCTGGTTTCGTGCCATTTTTATATTATACTGATAGGGAATATTGGTCTATTATTCACTATTAGAGTATTAAACATTGCAGCACCAGGAGCTGGAAATGGAGCTTTACTGGCAGCAGAAGTAAGTAAATAAACTTTTTTAATGTATGTTGTGTGTAGGTTTGTGGGTGAGGGTGTGTTACTGTGAAAGTTACAAACAAAACAGGTGATGGACAGAATGTGGATCAATGTCACACATTCACCCCAGTCCAAAGATCTGGGCCCAAATCCATCGTTTTTTTGCACTCTACACCACCCTGGGTTAGACAATGGCGATATGCAAATCAGCTCTGACCCTGTGCCCCATGGGAACAGTCCAGTCCGAACTACAAAAGCCATGTCCTTCCCAGAACGGAATCAAGCATCCGAGGACCGGACCAGTTTCGAGGTAACACCTCTCATCAGCCCGGCTAGCTTGACTGCAGTGGTGTGGAGTGCCTGGGACCCACGTCTGAGCATCCCCAGCGCACTTATGGCGGCAATTGCAAACAAAACAGGTGATGGACAGAATGTGGATCAATGTCACACATTCACCCCAGTCCAAAGATCTGGGCCCAAATCCATCGTTTTTTTGCACACCACACCACCCTGGGTTAGACAATGACGATATGCAAATCTGCTCTGACCCTGTGCCCCATGGGAACAGTCCAGTCCGAACTACAAAAGCCATGTCCTTCCCAGAACGGAATCAAGCATCCGAGGACCGGACCGGTTTCGAGGTAACACCTCTCATCAGCCCGGCTAGCTTGACTCCAGTGGTCTGGAGTGCCTGGGACCCACGTCTGAGCATCCCCAGCGCACTTATGGCGGCAATTGCAAACAAAACAGGTGATGGACAGAATGTGGATCAATGTCACACATTCACCCCAGTCCAAAGATCTGGGCCCAAATCCATCGTTTTTTTGCACTCCACACCACCCTGGGTTAGAAAATGGCGATATGCAAATCAGCTCTGACCCTGTGCCCCATCGGAACAGTCCAGTCCGAACTACAAAAGCCATGTCCTTCCCAGAACGGAATCAAGCATCCGAGGACCGGACCGGTTTCGAGGTAACACCTCTCATCAGCCCGGCTAGCTTGACTCCAGTGGTGTGGAGTGCCTGGGACCCACGTCTGAGCATCCCCAGCGCACTTATGGCGGCAATTGCAAACAAAACAGGTGATGGACAGAATGTGGATTAATGTCACACATTCACCCCAGTCCAAAGATCTGGGCCCAAATCCATCGTTTTTTTGCACTCCACACCACCCTGGGTTAGACAATGGCGATATGCAAATCAGCTCTGACCCTGTGCCCCATGGGAACAGTCCAGTCCGAACTACAAAAGCCATGTCCTTCCCAGAACGGAATCAAGCATCCGAGGACTGGACCGGTTTCGAGGTAACACCTCTCATCAGCCCGGCTAGCTTGACTCCAGTGGTGTGGAGTGCCTGGGACCCACGTCTGAGCATCCCCAGCGCACTTATGGCGGCAATTGCAAACAAAACAGGTGATGGACAGAATGTGGATCAATGTCACACATTCACCCCAGTCCAAAGATCTGGGCCCAAATCCATCGTTTTTTTGCACTTCACACCACCCTGGGTTAGACAATGGCGATATGCAAATCAGCTCTGACCCTGTGCCCCATGGGAACAGTCCAGTCCAAACTACAAAAGCCATGTCCTTCCCAGAACGGAATCAAGCATCCGAGGACCGGACCGGACCGGTTTCGAGGTAACACCTCTCATCAGCCTGGCTAGGTAACACCTCTCATCAGCCCGGCTAGCTTGACGCCAGTGGTGTGGAGTGCCTGGGACCCACGTCTGAGCATCCCCAGCGCACTTATGGCGGCAATTGCAAACAAAACAGGTGATGGACAGAATGTGGATCAATGTCACACATTCACCCCAGTCCAAAGATCTGGGCCCAAATCCATCGTTTTTTTTGCACTCCACACCACCCTGGGTTAGACAATGGCGATATGCAAATCAGCTCTGACCCTGTGCCCCATGGGAACGGTCCAGTCCGAACTACAAAAGCCATGTCCTTCCCAGAACGGAATCAAGCATCCGAGGACCGTACCGGTTTCGAGGTAACACCTCTCATCAGCCCGGCTAGCTTGACTCCAGTGGTGTGGAGTTCCCGGGACCCACGTCTGAGCATCCCCAGCGCACTTATGCCGGCAATTGCAAACAAAACAGGTGATGGACAGAATGTGGATCAATGTCACACATTCACCCCAGTCCAAAGATCTGGGCCCAAATCCATCGTTTTTTTGCACTCCACACCACCCTGGGTTAGACAAGGGCGATATGCAAATCAGCTCTGACCCTGTGCCCCATGGGAACAGTCCAGTCCGAACTACAAAAGCCATGTCCTTCCCAGAACGGAATCAAGCATCCGAGGACTGGACCGGTTTCGAGGTAACACCTCTCATCAGCCCGGCTAGCTTGACTCCAGTGGTGTGGAGTGCCTGGGACCCACGTCTGAGCATCGCCAGCGCACTTATGGCGGCAATTGCAAACAGAACAGGTGATGGACAGAATGTGGATCAATGTCACACATTCACCCCAGTCCAAAGATCTGGGCCCAAATCCATCATTTTTTTGCACTCCACACAACCCTGGGTTAGACAATGGCGATATGCAAATCAGCTCTGACCCTGTGCCCCATGGGAACAGTCCAGTCCGAACTACAAAAGCCATGTCCTTCCCAGAACGGAATCAAGCATCCGAGGACCGGACCGGTTTCGAGGTAACACCTCTCATCAGCCCGGCTAGCTTGACTCCAGTGGTGTGGAGTGCCTGGGACCCACGTCTGAGCATCCCCAGCGCACTTATGGCGGCAATTGCAAACAAAACAGGTGATGGACAGAATGTGATCAATGTCACACATTCACCCCAGTCCAAAGATCTGGGCCCAAATCCATCGTTTTTTTGCACTTCACACCACCCTGGGTTAGACAATGGCGATATGCAAATCAGCTCTGACCCTGTGCCCCATGGGAACAGTCCAGTCCAAACTACAAAAGCCATGTCCTTCCCAGAACGGAATCAAGCATCCGAGGACCGGACCGGACCGGTTTCGAGGTAACACCTCTCATCAGCCTGGCTAGGTAACACCTCTCATCAGCCCGGCTAGCTTGACGCCAGTGGTGTGGAGTGCCTGGGACCCACGTCTGAGCATCCCCAGCGCACTTATGGCGGCAATTGCAAACAAAACAGGTGATGGACAGAATGTGGATCAATGTCACACATTCACCCCAGTCCAAAGATCTGGGCCCAAATCCATCGTTTTTTTGCACTCCACACCACCCTGGGTTAGACAATGGCGATATGCAAATCAGCTCTGACCCTGTGCCCCATGGGAACGGTCCAGTCCGAACTACAAAAGCCATGTCCTTCCCAGAACGGAATCAAGCATCCGAGGACCGTACCGGTTTCGAGGTAACACCTGTCATCAGCCCGGCTAGCTTGACTCCAGTGGTGTGGAGTTCCCGGGACCCACGTCTGAGCATCCCAAGCGCACTTATGCCGGCAATTGCAAACAAAACAGGTGATGGACAGAATGTGGATCAATGTCACACATTCACCCCAGTCCAAAGATCTGGGCTCAAATCCATCGTTTTTTTGCACTCCACACCACCCTGGGTTAGACAATGGCGATATGCAAATCAGCTCTGACCCTGTGCCCCATGGGAACAGTCCAGTCCGAACTACAAAAGCCATGTCCTTCCCAGAACGGAATCAAACATCCGAGGACCGGACCGGACCGGTTTCGAGGTAACACCTCTCATCAGCCTGGCTAGGTAACACCTCTCATCAGCCCGGCTAGCTTGACACCAGTGGTGTGGAGTGCCTGGGACCCACGTCTGAGCATCCCCAGCGCACTTATGGCGGCAATTGCAAACAAAACAGGTGATGGACAGAATGTGGATCAATGACCCCAGGTCCACCGCCTAATTGCGTAAACAATTTAGTTACTCTGAGCCGGACCGTCCGCCCACCACACGAGTAACGGTAAGATTGAAGTTAGTTAATAAAACAGTGAGTTTGTTACTAACTACTGAGTGAGCTAAGCAAGCACTGTAAGCGGCTAAGCAAACTGAACGAACTTCTTGCCATTCCAATACCGTCAGTACTGAATACCGTGCAAAATCAAACCAATGCTGTATTTTTATTTTTGGTATTATGCGACTGAGGGTCCGGTTGTAAGATCACCGGTGTGGGTAGGGGGGGGGAGATGAAGGAAGGGGGTGGGAAAGAGGCAGCTCCATAATACTGTTTATTTATTAGGAATAAAAATAGGATGCAAATGATGCAACAATTCAGATTCAATAAAGGCCCCCCGGCTGTAGCGGTGTATAGTTGTGCTGGCGCCTCAGTACTTACTACTGTACATGTGCTGCTCTTCGAAGCACGCTGTATTCAGGTATAGACTTGCTAAGATAAGCTTGCAGTTTTGTCCTATCGCTGAAGGTTGGTAGGTTGGGGAAGAAGTGTCTGGGGCGTCCTTTAAACAAGCATTTGCAGTGCAATAGGTCTCACTTTTGCGAGAGTTTAAGCTATTAGCATTGTAAATGACAATGCCTTTTATTTATGTTTTAAAAGCAAAAACATAAATAAAAGGCATTGCCATTTACAATGCCAATAGCTCTAACTTTAATAATGCGAGACCTATTGCATTGCAAATGCTTGTTTGTTTTAGTGAATAGATAGATAGATAGATAGATAGATTCCCTCCTCTGAGCCCTTGCAATTACCCTTCCCTTACTTTACTACTTCCCTTCCCTGAACCCTAAATTTACCCTTATCACCCTTGACTAAACGAAGATTGCAGCGCCAGCGCTACACTTTACCAGCGCTATACTCGCACTAAAACTACTACAAACAACTCACAGCATTTTATTGATCTCTTAGGATTTTAAAATATTTTCGAGCGTGATTTATTAATTGTGTGCTTCACATGTAATATTGTGTTTTAGAAAACATTAGCTCTGCCCATACTTGCAGTTTGCTCGCTACTCCCCGGTCCACCACAGCTTCTGTGCTGATTGTCGTGGAGGGAGCTTTGGAGCGTCTTCACTTCCTGGTTCCTGGCTGTTCCATCCTGGTCAGCCATCTTGGAGAGGTCGGCGGACTAGTCTCCCCCTCGCCCTGACTATTTGAGGGCGGGAGTCTCACGCGCGCAATCATTGACTAAACGAAGATTGCAGCGCCAGCGCTACACTTTACCAGCGCTATACTCGCACTAAAACTACTACAAACAACTCACAGCATTTTATTGATCTCTTAGGATTTTAAAATATTTTCGAGCGTGATTTATTAATTGTGTGCTTCACATGTAATATTGTGTTTTTGAAAACATTAGCTCTGCCCATACTTGCAGTTTGCTCGCTACTCCCCGGTCCACCACAGCTTCTGTGCTGATTGTCGTGGAGGGAGCTTTGGAGCGTCTTCACTTCCTGGTTCCTGGCTGTTCCATCCTGGTCATCCATCTTGGAGAGGTCGGCGGACTAGTCTCCCCCTCGCCCTGACTATTTGAGGGCGGGAGTCTCACGCGCGCAATCATTGACTAAACGAAGATTGCAGCGCCAGCGCTACACTTTACCAGCGCTATACTCGCACTAAAACTACTACAAACAACTCACAGCATTTTATTGATCTCTTAGGATTTTAAAATATTTTCGAGCGTGATTTATTAATTGTGTGCTTCACATGTAATATTGTGTTTTAGAAAACATTAGCTCTGCCCATACTTGCAGTTTGCTCGCTACTCCCCGGTCCACCACAGCTTCTGTGCTGATTGTCGTGGAGGGAGCTTTGGAGCGTCTTCACTTCCTGGTTCCTGGCTGTTCCATCCTGGTCAGCCATCTTGGAGAGGTCGGCGGACTAGTCTCCACCCTCACCTAATCTATAAGACCCCTCACAGACTAGCGCAGCGGTGACGCGCAGCGGTAGCGCCGTATACGCGCCGAAGAGGCGCCAAAGAGTCGCCAGTCTGCGCCACGGAAGCGGACGGTGCCGGACGGCCTACGTAGACTCCCTCTATCTGTGCTAGTGGCACTATGTGTCGCGGTATACTCATGTATTCCAGCCCCGAGCTACTCTCCTTCCGCCCCCCCTGTGGTCGCTGCCATCATGTTTTTCGGGGAGGGCGGGCTTTGAAGAAAGGGTGTAGTACTTGCGGCTGGCGCCTTCCTGTTCGGAATTCTTTTACACAGGTCAGCCCACCCATTCAGCATAAATGTTTACTACTGAATACTAGATCCCTACCCGGCCACGCTCTAGACATTTGGAATATGCTACAGGATTCTAAGATATCCTGTCTGTTCCTTACGGAAACTTGGTTGTCCGATTCTTCCTCTCCCGATTTGGCAAATGCCGTACCTTCCGCCTATAACATTTATAGGAAAGATAGGTCATCTGGTAGAGGTGGTGGAGTGGCTATTATAGTTAATAAGAATATTGTATGCCATACGTTCTCAGTAGATAATATACAGGGCTGCGAAGCATTAGGCTTTACTCTTCAGCTCTCTTCTTCTCAGGCCTGTACTGGTATCCTGGTCTACAGATCACCAGGTTCGGTGGGGCTGTTTTTGGAAGAACTACAGGCAGCCCTATCAATACCATGCCTTAGGTCCAAGCATTGCTTTTTATTAGGTGACTTAAATATCCATATGGATAAGAGCTCGGATCCGGACACTCTAAAACTGTTAGATATTACTTCCGCGTTTGGCCTATCTCCTTATGTGGCAGGACCGTCTCATAATAAAGGCCACACGCTCGACCAGATTTTTTCTACTTTTCCTATCTGTGTTGACCCTCCCATGCCAGTTTTGTGGTCAGATCATTTTCTCATCACTTTTTCCATCTCTGTCATGGTTCCATCACGGTCTAAACCAGTAGGGTCGCTAAAGCATCCCTCTAAATCTTTCCATCTTCTTACTACAGAGATGCTATCAAATGTTCTAACTAACTTCCCGTGTCCCACCTCTGACAATGTAGAGGAGTACATCGATCTCTTCCATAATTGGTTCACAGACCGTCTAGAGAGCTTGGTTCCGGCCAAGAAACAAAATTCTGCAGATAAGAGAACATCTGCCCCTTGGTTTACCCCTCATCTAAAAAAAGCACGACAAGATCTTAAGAAAGCAGAAAGAGCATGGAGGCGATCGTATGATCTTTCTGAGAGGCTAAAATTTAAGACGCTGACTCGAGCTTACCATAAATTAATTTTGGATGGTAAAAAATCCTATCTGGAAGCTAGAATAAATGAAGCGGAGCATTCTTGCAAGGAAATTTTCAGGGTGGTTAAAGATTTCACCTCCCCCTCTGCTTACACTCCGACCCACGCTCACTCCGAAATTTGGTTGAAGGAATTAGCTGTCTATTTTGTACAGAAAATTACCTCTATTCAATCATCTCTCCAGGCCACTTTCCAGCAGCATACGACAAGTCTGGGGTGTCCCTTGCCAGATCATGGCCCCTTTTTGTCCAATTTTCCCCCATTAGATCATGAGAGTTCTCTTGCTATTCTGACAAGTCTCAAATCCGGATCTCCACAGGATCCTTGCCCTGCTAAGTGTCTAGCAAATATGGCATCTGTTCTTAATGATTTGATTAATCCCATTTTGAATCTGTCACTCTCTTCTGGGGTAGTTCCCAAAGCTTGGAAGAGTGCCATGATCTTGCCACTTATTAAAAAACCTGCGCTCGACCCTGTAGTCCATGCTAATTACAGACCCATCTCCTTACTCCCTGCTCTGGCGAAAGTGACTGAAAGGTTTGCTCACAGATCTATTTCCAATTTTATCGAGGAAAGGGGTCTGTTGCATAATACTCAATCTGGCTTCCGTGCAAATTTCAGCACGGAGACCGCGCTCCTTGAAGTCACAGATGCCATCAGGGAGGAGCTGGATGTTGGTAAAAAAGTGGTACTGATTATGCTGGATCTGTCGGCGGCGTTCGACACCGTTCCCCACGCACTTCTTCTCTCTAGACTCTGGGACTTTGGTCTGCGGGGAACGGTGTGGAATTGGCTTAAATCCTTCTTAGCCGACCGCCGGCAGACAATCTGGGCGCCACCTTTCTCTGCTGAAATGTCACCTCTTGAAGTGGGGGTCCCTCAAGGTTCCATCTTGAGCCCCCTCCTGTTCAACATCTTTATGGCCCCCCTGGCGGTGACAGCGGAGTCTTTTGGCGCCCGGATTGTCAGCTATGCTGACGACACCCAGCTCCTCTTTGTAAGTAACAGGGATGGTCAGTTTGATGGTGACCAGGTTAACGGATGTTTGAGTGCTGTTTTTGAGTGGTTTGGACGCCATGGGCTGAAGTGCAACGCCGACAAGTCGGAGCTGCTCTTCTTTGGCTGTACATCTGAACCCGATTGGAAAACCTGGTGGCCGAAAGATATGTCTCCTCCCACTAGCTCATCTGTGAAAGCCAAAAATTTGGGAGTGGTGATTGACAACAAGCTATCTTTCGGACCACATATTTCATCTCTCACTGGGAAATGCTTCGGCATCCTGCGGATGCTTCGCAAATTTCTCCCCCTAGTCTCTATCCAGCACAGAAAAATTATTGTTCAGGCACTGATTTGCTCCAGGCTGGATTATGCAAACATTCTGTTTCTGGGACTTCCCAAATATCTGGTCAGGCGTCTACAAATCGCCCAGAATTCTGCAGCCCGAGCCATTTTTGGTCTTCCAAGGAAAGCCAGAGCCACGGATCTTCTCGCCACATTGCATTGGCTCCCAGTTGCAAAAAGGATTCTATTTAAAACTTTGACCACGACTTTCAAGGCCTTGCATGGCATAGGCCCCAAATATATCACCAAACGACTCTCTTGGTATACCCCTCCCAGATCTCTTAGATCCTCGTCTTTATCAAAGATGAGTGTTCCCACTATCAAACGGGCAAGAGCAGGAGGACGGTCTTTTCGTCACTTGGCCCCTCATGCCTGGAATGATCTTCCAATCTCTCTAAGACAGACCTCTAGTCTTCTGTCTTTCCGCAAGGCCCTTAAGACTTGGCTCTTCCCGTAATCTTGATGCTGTTTTCTGTGTTTGTTACGACCTTTGGTGTTATGTTTTTCCCCATCTTCGCTTGGGAGTCTTCGTTAAAGCGCCGGGATACTTCAGTGGAGTGGCCGTGCGCTATAGAAGTGTACAAATAACATAACATAACATAACATAACCCAACCTTACTCCTAAATTACCCGTAATTGTTATTTAAAGGCAGTATGCATAGTAAAGGCATCTGCATGGTAAAGGCTTGTGTGGTAATGAATGTGTGGTAAAGGCTGTTTACTCACTGCCAGCCTGTGCTTAATTTTTGTCGGTGATCGCAGGTGAGGCAGCTCAGCATTCATTTTAGTGGCTGGCACTTATTTTGCCTCATCAGACTTTAACCCAGAGCATGCAAGATAAAAACACACAAGGGGAAGAGAAGAAGGTAGAGAAAGAAGAATAAAGTGTGACAAAGAGTGTACACATGGATAAAAAAGAACCTGCAAGAGTGACGTAAGGGTACGGGGAGTGTCTGGTGGTGGATTAAAGAGGCACGAGGGGAGTCAGGAACACGCAGCCTTGATATTCAGCAGCTTGACCTTCAAATAGCAAAACAAGCTTCACGCTTCTGAACAAAAAAAGGCCCCAGCGTTTATACTTATACAACTTAAGCACTGGTTTCCACAGTTTACAAATGTGTAAGATTCAGTGTCAAACAGACTTGCATGTAGGTTAAAATAGGCAGCCACAAATTCTGCAAAAATTCTGCAAAAAGAACATGTCCAAAGTTATGGTCATTGAAGAGGATGGCGATGGCAGAGAAGTGTGACTAGAGAGGATCATGAGAGTGATGCCTTAATTCTGATAAATGCTCTGGAAAGTCAGATGATTTAAATTCTCCAATTCTAGAATGTCAATAACTATCTAGGAAAAACTAGAAAAAATTGAAAAAGTTAAACAAAACAAAAAAAGGTAAAAGCTATCATAAAGGGACCATCACTCATTGGCTTGTGTCAGAAGATGATGAAAACAGAGAACATAACAAGGTGCACCAGGATGACTTTGGCCTTCTTCAAAAACCAACTGGGATTGATCAAAGTATAGGTACACAAATGGATGGCACAAACACTAACCACATACCCGTTCAGCGTTCCCCAGGACAATTTCTGGAGAAACCAACTAAAAGCCTGAGCACAACATTTCCGGACACACAAGGCCCACAGACTGAAGAACCAAGTCATGAACAGAAGGAACATCCGGACCTTAATATAGTACAGTCCCTAGCAATTAAAGTAGACAACGCAAGCACTAGTAGCACCCAACAATGAATGCCCAAACCTCATAACACAAATAAATGTGTCCTTGCACTGCCAATAGTCTACAAGGAGCCCCAATTTGCAAATACAGTCAACAATCAAAGGGAGATGGAATCTATTCAAGTGACTATCAATGACCCTCCATCCCCCCTTGCTCGCATCCCTACTCCTGGGAGTGACACGTAATCCCACCCTGTAGCAGTGAATACAAGCATCATGTATAAAATTCAGGCTATTCCACGGCCCCCAGCCACTTGCCGCAAACCTGCCGGTATTTCTTGGGACACCCCGTGCCTCATACATGGGTTTTTCCTGTGCCCGCACCAGTCCACCCCCCTGCGCCATTTCTCAGGACGTGGTGGCATGGGAAGTTTCCAGGAGGCGGCTATGTCCCTCTTGGCCACAACCATAGCTGTATTGTAAAGTAATTTCTCATTCCTTGACCCATCTAGCCCATCCGTAATCCTGAGAAGGGAGTGTTGTGGGTCAGTGTGGCTCACTGGTTAGAAGCGGCAGACCCTGAAGCAGAGGTCTGAACTGGGACCAAGGTTCAATTCCCGACGCGGCAGGGTCTTGGGCTCAATGTCCACGGACTCGATAATTCTTGCCTCTGTGTCTACTCTAATCATGGGTCCCACTCTGCAACTCTGGGCAATAGCTTGCTTAATCTCCACAACGGCCCGAAAGCGCTGGGACGCCTGGCTTCACCTTGGGGGTGCCCAGTAGGGATCACCTCACAGGGAAAGCTAGGAAGGGTTCCACAGCGGTATACAGCGCCAGGATGCCTGTGCGCTTTACAAGTATACACACACACACACATGCGGAACCTCCCACTCCAGGACCTCAGTCAGCTAACTTTCGATCTCACTCCAGAACTGATCAAGCCGGGGCATGCCCACTCCATGTGGAAAAAATCGGCCGGATCGTGACTGCATCTCGTACAAGAGGCAGACGGGGAGAAGCCGGCTCGATTGAGGCATTTTGGGGTTAAGTAGGCAGCATATAAATAGTATAATTGGCTCAAACAGAGTTTAGCGGACGCGGTGACCATCTTGGGAGACATGAGGGCATCACGCCAATCCTCCCCGTCCAAAGGACCTACCCATTCCTCCCATTGGCCCCTGGGTCGGTCTAAAGAGGTTGGGGTGTTATTGATCAGTGTCCGGTAGATGCGGGAAATACCCCCTTTCCCCAAGTCACCTAGCATTGTTTGTGCCTCGGGGGGACGATACTCAGGGATCCTGGTATCATCCGGTATGTGTACCCGGAGGGCATGCCGCAGTTGCAAGTATTTATAAAACTGTAATGGGTGCAGGGAGTATCTGGACTGGAGGTCTTTAAAGGAGGGCATGTGGCCACTCGCCCACACATCACCGAGCTGAGAGATCCCTATAACATCTCATGATCGGAACCCCTGCAACCCACTGACTTCCCTGAGCCATGTATCATGCCATAGAGGCGTTTGCTGGGTGAGTCTGTGTGTCCACTGAATATGTCGCAGAGCAGCCCGCCAGTATAAGAGTGTGGAGCGCGTGACTTCACGCAAGGTGGTTGAGATGGATTCCCCGTATAGTAGGGACTGGATTTTGGGAAGGCCGAGCTCACATAGTTCAAGCCTATAGGCCGGGTCAGACCACCCCCCCATTGAACCAGTCATGTATAATCAATAAACGAGTCGCCAAGTAATATAGGTATAAGTGTGTCATCCCCATGCCCCCATCGAATGATGGAATCCGGAAGGTAGTTAACGCCAGCCGGGCCCTCCCTCCCCCCAGAGGAATTTAGTAGCCATAGTGTCTAGTCCCCGAAACCATGACCGTGGGAAACAGAAGGGGGTGTTTTGGAGGACAAAAAGAAACCTGGGAGGAAATCTTCATTTTAAACAAGGCGACCCTCCCCAAGGGTTTCAGGGGTAGTGTCTGCCATCTTTGGAGATCCGCCTTAGCTTTCTTCACGAGAGGAGAGACATTGAGGGACCATCCCAATTCTGAGAGGAGAGCAACCTAGATCCCAAGATATTTAAAAGACTGACTGAATCGGTATTGTGGACTGACAGTCATAGCACTATCTGGAGATATGTAACAGGACCATGACCGATTTACTAGAGTTCCTGCAGAGGCCAGAAGTTTGTCCGAAGGAGCGCAGGATCTGGAGACAAAAAGGATCGGAATGGGTGGGTTCGGTCAAGAAGAGCAGGACATTGTCTGCGTAAAGTGCTATCTTGTCCACTTCAGAGTTGGGCCATTCCCATCCTGAACAAGACTCTCAGAATGAATCAAGGTCACTTGAGGCTCCATCCCCAAGACGATGAGAAGGTGTGTGAGGGGGCATACTTGTCTCATTCTTCTTTGGATGGGGAAGGCGTCAGAGAGAACCCCATTGACCAGAATACACGCTTGAGGCCGGGTGTACAGAAACCCAACTAACTGACGGAAGCGAGGGCCAAAACCCAGCACGGCTAGTACATCACCCAGGTAAGTCCAATCTACGTATTCGAAAGCCTTCTCAAAATCGATGAGAAGGAGTGCCAGGTAAGGTGAAAGCACCAGGTGGTGAGCCAGGCCAGATGCAGCCTCCGGAGACAGTGTCTGGTGCCTCGCTGGGGCATGAATCCACATTGGTCTTGGTGAACCAACGTTGTAAAGTAGGGCTTCAGCCGTTGGGTAAGAATTGTGGCATACAGTTTAACATCCGTATTAATGAGGGAGATGGGACGGTAGTCAGCCAGTGGGGAGATGGTGGTTGTGACTTTGGGAGGATCACAATGGTGGCTATGTCTGTCTCGGGCGGGAAGGAACCTTTCTCCAAGGCCTCGGCATACAGGTCAGTGAGGCGAGGCACCAGGACCTCGCGGTATGCTGCATAGTATTCCTGGGGGAGTCCTACCCGACGAGGTGTGAGCAATAGTCTTGTTAATCCCGTCCTGGGAGTTTGGGGGATCAAGATTTGCCCCAGAGTCCAGCTGAGGGAGGTGGGCACCCCCATCGTCCAGCAATTTGCAGAGCGATCGTACTGGGGTTCGTTCAGCATAGAGTTGACGGTAAAAGGTGGCAAATGTGCCAGCCATAGCCTCCGAGGACCATTGTGTCAACCCATTCTGATCCAGTATTTATAGGATAATGCGGTTCGCTCTGGGGTACGTGGCGCTGCCTATGAAGGATTGTGCCGTTTTTATCACCCAGCCATAAACTCTGTCCACGGACAATCTCCACAGAAGCTTGGCAG
Source organism: Lissotriton vulgaris (assembly GCF_964263255.1). Taxonomy (NCBI): domain Eukaryota; kingdom Metazoa; phylum Chordata; class Amphibia; order Caudata; family Salamandridae; genus Lissotriton; species Lissotriton vulgaris. Next base: position 582,192,015 of record NC_141694.1, read on the forward strand.
CCTCCAATGAAAGTTGTTTAATTTCAGCTCGAATGCACCCGAGGTGCCGCTCTCGAGTGGCCTCACCTTCAACAGAGGGGGATTGCCCATGATGTAGTGCTTGTGCCTCCAGTGAAGTGATTTGCAGAAGTTGAACCCGCAGCTGACGATGGATGTGGCCTTTGGCAAATCCGCAAATAGTGGCCTTGCCCGCCTCCCACAGGATGCCCGGAGAGAGAACCAATCCTGCATTGGTGACAAAATATTGCATCAGTTCCGATCCCACCGTCTTCTTAAATTCCTTGTCCTGAAGAAACCAAGCGTTCAACCGCCACACTGAACGTGAGTATGGGGGAGGAGCCCCTGTACTGAGGAGCAGCGGGGAAGTGGTTGGTAGATGGGATGAAAATTGCATCTATGCACACCTGCGTGTGGTGTGCGGCAGAGGTATGCCTAAACTGTTTACTGGGTGGGTGCCCGATTCGCCATGCATCACAAAAGCCCAGGGATTCTGCCCAGTTCATTAATTGCTTTGCTTGCGCCAGCCTGGAGGCTGATGGAGGACCAGTTGTGTCCCCTGATAACAGTGGACCCCAAGGGGAGGGTTGACAGCAGAGCAGTGGATTGTTTTAGAATCTTGCAAGCATCGAGGGGGTGAGTACAATGACACAAGATTCAGGGGATTACCCCCCAGTGCACCACAAATTATCACGAATGTGCCCTGCGGGTCATGAATGACTTGCGAAAGCACAAAGAGAAGGATGCGCTTCAGTATTATTGCTACACCACGGGAACCTCGAGTGAAGCCTGAGTGCCAGACCCTATTGTATCCGTATCACGCTAGTAAGGGGCTGTGATTACCCATCAGGTGTGTCTCCTGAAGCAGAAGCACTCCTACGTCAAGGTGTTGTGTGTAGCGCAGTACGGCCGTTCGTTTATGATGGTCTAATAGGCCATTAACATTCAAGGACTGCATTTGGAGATGGTATGTCAGTCATGGGGGCTGGAAATCAGTGCAATGACTCATCAGACCTAGGAGAGCCAACGGCAAATGTGGATCCTGATGCAGGCGTGAAAGCAAGCTGGTGGAATGGACCATGTGTGTTGGGCCCTTAGGGAAGTGGATCCGAGTGTTGTGTGGATGTTGGTGCAACAAAACAACAAAATATTAGAATAAAACCTCTGGAGCAAACATTCCCAACCCCCTTCCCCCTTTCACCCACCCTATACTTCGAGAACAGAAGCATCTATCAATCCCCCTAAAACCAGAAAACCAAACTAAAATGCTCAGGTTGAGAAAAGTGGAAGGACCCCTCCATGTGAGCGGATATACAGTGTCTGGGCCGGAAGACGAAGACTCAGAGCAAACTGTCTGCCGGAACCCCAGATCATCCAGAAGTCAAGGCATGTCCTCGGATTGCCAACCGCCTCTGCGATCAGTTATCGGCACTTCAGATGGTCGGGCTACGAGAAAGGTCAGTGTCTGTTCCCAAAAGGTCCCACCGAGCCGAAGGTGGAGAGTCCACCAGTGGGCCACCAGAAGCTTGAATTCTGAGACAGGGAGGGGAGGCCGAGGAGCTGGAGGAACTTTGCAGTTTGTGAGCCGTTAGGCTGGAGGATCTCTGGGACACCATTTGGGATCGGCCTTTCCTGCTGGAGTGCATGCACTATCGACGCTGGCGTCCCGGCGACCGGGCCATGCAGGCTGGGAGCCTGGCAGACTGGGAGGTGGAATGCGATGTTGCCGGAGAGGCTGCCTTTCTGTTAGCCAAGTCCAGGCCGCTTCGGTATAGTCAAATAAGTGTGTAGCATTTTGGAAGATGACCCGTAGGCGCACCGGGAATTGCAATTGGTATTGGAGGCCTAGGAATCTCATCTTCTTTTTGACCTCGATGTAGGATCGACGTTGGTCTTGATCTTCCTTAGTATCGTCTGGGAATATCATAATGGCATGGTTTTGAAACGTCAAAGTATCGTGGGAGCATGCTTCGCTTAGGATGGCATCTCGGTCTTTGAAGTTGAGGATCTTCAGGATGAAAGGGCGAGGATTGGCCCCGGCTGGCGGTTTCGCAGCAAGAGATCAATGTGCCCTCCCATCCACAAACCAGGCAGAAAGAGAGTCTATCAGGATCCAGGAGGAAAACCAAGCCTCTACGAAGGCGGCTGCCTGATTCTTCTCAACCTCTTCCGGGAACCCCACCAGTCGGAGGTTGTTGCGGCGTGTGCAGTTTTCAACGTCTTTGGTGCGCCTGTGGACTTCTCTGGTGTGCGAGCTCAGGCTAGCCACTTGGTCTTTAAGCTGGGGAATATCGTCCTCTGCCGTCGAAATTCAGGATTCGGCTTCAGTTATGCAAGCCGTGGCGTTACGGAGATCCTGCCAGAGGAGAGAGACATCCACCTTGATCTCCCCTATCTTCCCCTCCACCAAAGCCTGCGAAGAGCTGAAGGCCTGCTGAATAGTCACCAAGGGGCAGATTTATGTTAACTGGCGCATCCCCAGGGATGCGCCAGTTAACGTGCGCCACTTTGCGCCACAGCTCCGCCACCCATGGTGCACCGCATTTATAATGCGGCGCACCATGGTGCAAAAACGGCACAGATGCGTGACGCATCTGTGCCGGAAAGGTGGCGCATTGCTGGAGTTGCGTCACAAGCGCGACGCAGCTCCAGCAAGGCTCGGGGGTGCCCAATCTTCACAATGCTGCGTCAAGACCTACGCCTGCTTCAAGCAGGCGCAGGGTTTTGACGCAGCATTGGCCTGAAAGTGACTGAGAGAAATCTCATAGATTTCACTCAGCCACTTTCAGGAGGCGTTCCTGCGCAGGAACGCCTCCTTATGGCGCAGGGCTTTACAACGTGACGCATATCCTAGATGCGTCACGTTGTAAATAGGGCGCATTGTTTGCGCCGCCGTTGCGTCAAATAAAGTGACACAATTGCGGAGCGAAGAGGCGCAAGGGCATCATAAATCTGCCACCAAGACCGTGCCCGGGGTGGAGGGAACGCCATCTGCTGGTCCCCGTGGATCAGGCCCCTGGGTGGGTAAAGCAGTCCACTTTGGTTTGTGTGGGGACAGTTGCGGACTAGGGGACCCTGTCTCTTCCCATGACCTACAGCCAGATAGTCCGCAAGGCTACGGGAACTGGGGTCGGGAAAACGTCAACTCCAGCCAAGGGCCTAGATCTGGGAGAGAGAATCCGCCCGGTCTACCACTGTGGCAGGGAGCTCACTACCAGTCATAGCATGGACAAGGGGTAGTTCAGATCATCCTGATGCCCCACACTGCTGCACCCCAATGATTCTGAAGGGGAAAGGGGGAGGATGAAGATTGTAGGTCTCGCAGCAGGCACTCCTCCTGTTGGTCATCGTCCAGAGAGGGGTGTAGGCGGGGTATGGCAGGATTAAACCTCGTGGCTTTGACTGTGATGGGCCAAGAGCACCCCGGACCAAGACACAGCGTCCTGCTCCACAACCACTCTCAGCAGGACGGCAAGTGCCAGGTCGGTAGGAGGGCAGGGGCTCACCAGGGCAGGTCCAGTAGAGATGTGCCCTCTCTCTGAAGGCACAGTGCCAGCAAGCCCCTCAGGACTCGGCGACCGGGACCAGGTATGGCGCCTCAAGCCGCAGTCGCACTTCAAGGATCTGGGGGAGGGGCGGGGGCATTCAGGGGTAGGCTCAGCATTAACCTCCCGGTCCGCTGCCCGGCCAGGCAGCCGATCCCCCAGCCCACTCCCCACTCACCGGAGCAGTCTTGTGGGTGGGTATCAGCTGGCCGCCAACAGCGAGACGGGGCCCCGGAGAGGCAAGTGGCGGCCCAGGGATCTGTGTATGCAGCCGGGCACAGGAGACCGCCCAACTCGAGGGGCGATGGATGCCCAGGCAGATTCCAGCAAGGTGGGGTACCCCTCAGATGGGAGTGGCGTGAGGGAAAAGGGGCCACCGCTGCCTGACCCGGCAGCTGGTGGGCCCCCAGGCACAATTCCAAGAAGGTAGGAGGCAGCAAAGATAGGGTGGCCACAGTCTCTGAAATCCGGGCTAGCGCTGCAAGGATGGAAGAGGGGGGCCTCACGAGGGCCAGACACCAGTCCCGCTCACCCTCTGCTACCCGATGTGGTAGCCGCCACACCGAGGGCCCCACCTGGCCACAGTTGCTCCTCTGCCGGCCCCTGGGCAGACCCCAAGGCCAAAGTCAAGCAGGAGCAACGACCACCACCAGCGAGACAGGGCCTAGGAGCGGCAAGGTGCAGCCCAAGGATCTGCAGAGAGGGCAACGAACATCTAGGCGGAGGCCAGCAGGATGGGATACCCCCTCAGATGGGGGCGATGTAAATGAAAAGGGGGGCACCCACTGCCCGATCTGCGCAGCTGATGGACCCCCCCTGTCGTGCCTTCAGGAATGCAAAAGGCGGAAAAGAGAGGCCGCCACAGCATCTAAGAGCTGGTATGGCGCCGCAAGGGTGGAAGAGAGGGGGGGGGGCCCACGAGGGCCGGACACCAGTCCCGGACACCGAGAGCCCCCACCAGTCCACAGCTGCTCTTCTGCCAGTCCCCGGGCGGGCTCCAATGCCAATGTTGATGAGGGGCGATGGCAGACGCCTCACCCCCGGCGAGGGTGCGGCCACCCAGGAGCGCCACTCCGGGCATCAGGCCTGGATCGTTGTCTGAGTTGCCGGTTGCGCGGGCCGGAACACCAGGCGCTACCTTTCCACCCTCACGAAGAGCGGGGGAACCAATGGGTCAGCTGACCACAGGACAGGGGCCGTAGCACTTCTTAAGGCCAGGAGGCCACAGCCCACGTGGGCGGAACAGCGATACAAGGAGATGCCCGCAGGGCCAAGGCGCCAGGCCTGTCAGTTCAGCACGATGAAGACCGCCATTTTACATCTCGGGGCCTGCAGAATCAAAATCGTCAGGACGCTCCAGGAGGCCAAGACGAGCCACAGACAGCTCCGGACGATGCCCCATGCCTCCTGAGTCAGGGCAGGCAAGTAAGAGCTATTGATGGCAGTCAGAGAACACAGGATATGAGGCGGATGACGGAGGGGTCCAGGAGCACTCTTAGAGTGCGACCGCCATCTTCACGCCTCAGTTCACGCCCCCCAATATCAATACTTTTAATCAATGTTTATTATAACCCCCGTGGGCCGGGTCCGAAGGACATACTTGGTCTGTTAATAAACGAGATCCAAACTCTGCTACTGCAGTATGCAGGCATGGACTCCGTTATTCTTGGGGACTTTAACACACACGAAATAGGGCTGAATGCACTTGAAAGTCACCCCAACGGGAGCACCGAAAGATTCAACGCCTTTATGCGAGCATATGATCTGGCAACGACACACTCTCTAACCATAAAAGTTAACTCAGGGGCATTTATAGCACCCACATACAACAACCAGACCACAAAAGACTATATCTTATTGAGACTACAAAAACATATGTCAAATTATGCAGTTCAACCCCAGAATGAAAGTGACCAATCAGGGAATGCTCCAAACAATTAAACTCCAAACTCAGGGCCTATCGCGCAACCTGGTCTGAGTCTGCCAAAAAGGAACTTAAACTAGCGGACAAGAGCCACTCACTACAGGTCTGGAAGGCAAAACGTGCACTTACAGAGGCAAAATGGCTGAAGATTTTCGAGTTGCTGGCGCCAAGCAAATCCCAAGAATTTTGGCAATATCTAAATAATCTAATTCATGGGACCTCTAACAGAGAAAACCCACTTGACGCAAGCCTCTGGATAGCCCATGTGAAAACCTTCTACATTGATGACTCGAATATAAATCCTTTAGATAGAATCACGACGCCTGGGGTGCAATCTGGCAATGTCAAAACAAATCTTACTGAATTTTTGGCCGATTTTACCACCCCAGATAAACAAGTGATTCGAACCATCCTGAAAAGGATACGGCATAATGAAACACCTGGCCCTAATGGCCTGAATGGTTCCCTCTTTAGGGAGGACATTGACTTCTGGGCTGACAATTTGGTTCAGCTGTATGCCAAGTGCAGGTTTCTGGAGGATGTTCCAGACTCCTGGAGGGGGTCACTGCTGCATCCTATATACAAAAAAGGTCCAAGCACTGACCCTAGATAATATCATATGATTGCCTTATTGGATATTGAGGGCAAGACTTATGCAAGCGCCCCTTTTGGCGGAACAAGCGGATTGGGTTAGCAGGGAAGGTCTCCTGCCAGACCGGGTTCCGATCAGGTGGTTCCACCATTGATAAGATCATTGCCCTATCATACTTAGTACACCAAGCGGTGGCTCCCGGCACCCTGTCGCATTTTCCTTGCTTTATCGATTACGCAGCAGCTTTTGATGGGGTAGATCGCACCATCCTATGGCAGAAACTGGCACGTTGGAACATCAGCCCGTCTCTGCTACAAGCCATTAGATCCCTGTACTCGCGACCCTGGGTGCAAGTTAAACTCTCTAGCGACTCCGCCACAGAAAAAATAGCCACGGATCACGGACTAAAGCAGGGTTGCATCATTGCCCCGTTGCTTTTCAAGTTATACACAGTGGATAAGAGTAGTGCTCTGCACGGAGTAACTTTAGCGACCCCCAGGATCGAGCAAAATAAGATCCAGCTGATGCAATATGCTGATGACCTGGTCCTGTTGGATTATACCAAGATTGGTCTCCAAAAGGTTTTGACAGCCCTTTCAGAGTATAATGCCAAAAATAAGCTGGTTGGCAACCCAACAAAATCCAAGATAGTGATCTTTGGCCACTATCCGAAAAAAAAGTGGCAAAGTGGCGGTTAGACCCGTTAATCTTGAACTGTGTACAGTCGTACAATTATCTTGGTGTCTGGATCTGTGAAACTGGCCGTTCACGGGTCCACCTTCATAAACTGCAGCAGAAAGGGAAAATGGTCACCTGTGCTCTCTGCAAACTTTATGCCGTCTTAGAGAGCCCAATAACATTGGCTATTCAAAGTGTCTTGAGGGCGAAACTACTACCTTCCCTCAACTACATGCAACAGGCGTTTCCAGGTAAATTCGCACAAGACCTGGAAAAGATGCATTGTGCAGCTTACAAAAAGTTATTTCGTCTGCCAACTTGCACCAGGAACACTTTACATCGCCTGGAATTCAATCTCAATCAACAGACCTTAGAAGAACTGGCGGCCTTAGTGAAATACTTTTATTTAACAACGACTGCACCAGAGCACCCGAGGAAGGCTGTTATAAACTATATCTTTCAACAACATCTTACGCAGCCCGTCGGGAGACTAGCCGTACACAGGATTCTTGCAGTTAGATTACATCCTCTCCCCCTAAAAGAACTATATCCAACGGTGAAAGTAAGGCCGGTCATCACGGAGTATCGCCTCTGCAATTATAAACGAAAGTCGCTGGCTCGTATCCTACTTTGCTGCCCCGCCTTGCGGCTAGTTCGCCGAATCCACCTTAAGCCCATTCTCTTCCATTTGCGCACGCGCACAGCAAATGAGGCAGTCCAACAGCTATATACATTGGACACTGTGAAGCATATGGCCAACTTTGCTAAATGTATTTACTATACCCGCACAGCACTGATGGATAAGACTCTGTAGGTTGTCTGTGGCAAACATCCGGGTAAGGGGCCTACTCAGTTTGGCCACCACCGAAAGATTAACTTGTTGCGCCTAAAAGACGTTTTATTTCCATTGTTTTAAACTAAAAACAGCCAAGGAGGTTTTATGAATATGTTGTGTATATATATATATATATATACTCATTTTTATCTCTTTTTATATATTGGTTGCTTTTGTTTTGGTTTTTATTAACCACACAAATAAAGAATTCATTTATTCATTTCAGGTTGGCCGGCTGTCAGCAGTCGTTCTATCTGACATGCTCACTGTAGACCTAGCCATCCTATGGCTGTACAAAACAACCAAGGGTTCTGGGCACAGGCCCTCAACCTCAAAATGAGTGCTGGATTAGCCTGCTCCAACCAATCCTGGAGCGGCTCTCAATTTTGGATTTGTGTTCCACAAACAGGAAGGAAGTCCTTCCCTTTTCTGCTTGCGTACACAAATATCGCTGACAGAGAATTGCTGCACCCGGTGGAAACCACCGCTGCCACGATTATGGTGATTTGTGCACCATCACGCTCACCATATTGTGTTACTGCTAGCCCCAACTACAGAGATAGTAAAAAGAGGTGATGTCAGAGGAAAAGAATATCAGAGAAGGGTGATGGGGTAGCGGGAAAGAGATGGTGAGGTTTTGAGCACTTTAAACCACAATAAACCAAGAAATAATGGTAAAAGCAATGCAAAATTGAAGCACAAATTGCAACTTAGAGCCTCAAAATTTTAATATTGGTGCCAAAGAATTTCCATTTTGATGCCCCAGAATCCTGGGGGTTCTGCCTGAAAGGCCCTGCTCTGTGCCGCACCTAAAAGGTGCCCTTTCTAACTATATTTCCTGAAACCCTTCCCTCTTTACATCCTGGCTCTTAGCCCCTCTATACCCGCCCGACTCCTGCTCCACTTCCATCCTTTCCTCATCTCTGGGTGGTGGCAAAGCCAAAACCACCACTGTCTTCCACTCTTAAAGCGTTTGAATTCTCATTTCTTCTGCTTTCTGCGTGGTTTATCATAACGACCTGGCGCCACCTTTGAAGCCTAGATCAGCTTGCAAGTGCTCAAAATCATAGTGCCAATATCGTCAACACTCCCCATCCCTCCCACAGCAATAATTTGGATAAATAATCAGAATAGACACATTCTTAGTGGAGAAAATTACTGGCTGCAGGTTTATTTGCATAACAAATATGCCAACATGGTGGGTTATCTTACGGGTGATCCCAGTGCAGGCATCCCCTCGCCGCCTGCCCACCTGATGAGCCAAATTATACTGTGGCCCTAAGCCAATCGGTGTTTGTCGATTTGGGGGAGGTGATAGCCCCTCCCACCGGTGGACCACCAGTCCACCCTCTTACTCATGCCTCCGCAGCTAAGGGGGAGGAGCGTTGCAGGCAACCCCTGATTGGTCAGGTCTATAACCGTCCGTAGGACTAATGGGGCGCCGTCGCTCCTCCAGGGGCCAACGCGAGGACCTCCCTGGGGATTTTTGGCTTTAGCACCCTTAGTGTGCTCCTGCAGAGGGTACCCTTCTGTACCTTACAGCCTCTGGATCGCCCTGTAACTCTGCATGCAACACAAAATAATAAGTTAGTGAAACATACCCCCCCCTGCCTGTACGCTGGGTACCCGGTGGGGAGGGAAACAGCGTCAGGGCAGCAAGAGAAAGAGGGCGAGCAGAGGGTGGGAGAGATATAAGTACTTCTCCCCCGCCCCCTTTTGCCTGGAAGTGACGCCTGCATGGGGGACCCTCGAGGGTCCCCAACACTGGGAGGCTGACAGTTGTTTGCCATCCTGTGGCACTAAGGGGGGCTGCCCTCTTAGGACTACCCCCTTTGTGGGCCCAGGGCAGCCCTGCATAGTGTCAATATCGGCAACACTCCCCATCCCTTCCGCAGCAATAATTTGGATAAATAATCAGACAAGACACATTCTTAGTGGAGAAAAATTGCTGCAGGTTTATTTGCATAACAAATATGCCAACATGGTAGGTTATCTTACAGGCGATCTCAGGGCAGGCAGCCCCTCGCCGCCTGCCTACCTGATGAACCAAATTACACTGTGGCCCTAGCCTACCGGTGTTTGACGATTTGGGGGAGGTGATAGCCCCTCCACCGGTGGACCACCAGTCTACGCTCTTACTCAATAGAAACTTTTCGGTTTTGTTTCAAACCATAAAAGTACACATATAAAATACATTGAACATTTCATATTTAAAATCACAATTACCAAAAAAAAAAAAGACATATTATATGAATTTCATTAATGAGTAAGTAGACAAAATCAGCAGTAAAGTGCAATTAATACTGGGTTTACAACATGATATAAGATCTTTCAGTAAATAAGCTCATCATCCTTCAGAGGTGTAGAATCACTGGTCCAGGCAGTTTCTCAGTTTGACAGTTAATTTTAAAAATTCTATAACATGAAGAACACTGTCACTGTGCAAAAGCTGTAAATACATAAGTGCTGGTCTTATTTGATTAAAATTTAGTTTCTTTAAAAGAGCAACAATGTAACGTCTGCGTGGGTATTCATAAAACCTACATAAAAAAATAAAATGCAGCATATCCTGTGGAGACTTCCCGTCGCAGCCACAGGGAGCAACAGTTTTGTTAAAAATATCCGACTTAGGTCTAATTAAAAGATGATGAAAAATATTAAACCTGAACATCGTCAGCAGAAATTTTTCATGAGAAGTGAAGGTGCATGTTAAATATAGTTCCATAGTATCACAGGTTTTTAACATAACATATTTCCTAATATTAGGTTTCATGAGCTCCTCCCCATCTCTTTGGGCCCTCCTGTCCATATGAAAAGCCCGCTTAGTTGCTGCCACATCTCCCTTTACAATCCCACAAGGGTTTTCAAACAGATTCAAACATCCAAGCCTCAAAAAGCAAGATTTCAGGTATTTTAGCCAGGGCACGCACATTGAGTTGTCCTGAGACACAAGATCTTTCACAATCAGGTGGGTAAGCGGAATATCTTGGTTTAACCACAATTTTACCCAACATGTCAGTGGTGTTAGCGCAAACATGTCAGATAGGTACTGAGTCCCAAGTTCTTCGTGTACCCCTAAATTCGATGTGCTGGCCAGAACACAGAGGAGACGTTTTAGAAAATTATTTTCAGTGACCTGTAACTGTTCACCACTTACGTAGCCCCATAACTCACTGCCATATACAGCGGTAGCTATCGATTTAGCATTATAGAGTTTCATCATTGGAATTTGTGGCTTCTTCCCCAATTTTGTGGCAAAATTAAAATAGAGGCATTTATCCTTGTCATTTCCCCTTTCTTTCTTGCCACGGGAGGGCCCCAGCTGAGCTTTGTGTCAAATACGACACCAAGATATGAAAATGTTTGAGTGATGGGGATCAGAACATCATCTAGTTTAAAAATAAAGTTTTTTTCCGGTTGTCGGCCAACATGCATTATATATGATTTAGAATTGTTGACCAATAGGTCTCTGTTGGTCATAAAAATATTGAAAGCATTCAAAAGTGCCTGGAGACCCTTTTCCGTTCTGGAAATTAAAACCACATCATCTGCGTATAAAAGTACAGGAATACCCCGCCTGCCAACTCTGGGGCAGTCTGATTGTACCTCCTGTAGTGCAGCATCTAAGTCATTAATAGAAAAATTTAAAATAAATGGGGCCAGGATGCAACCTTGGCGCACTCCCTTTTTAATGTTAAAATTACCAGTGGTTTCCCCATTTGTTGAGTACCTAACATTTGCACTGGTGTTACTGTGCAAGTCCACCAGAAAATCCACAATTCCTATGTCCACACCTTTCTCCCGCATGATCTGCCACAGCCTTCCCCTGTTAACACAATCGAAGGCTGATGAAAGATCCATGAAGGCAAGGTGGACGGCTCCCTTCTGCACAAGAGTATATTTACTCAATATAAGGAAGAGATTAAGGCACTGGGTTATGGTGGAACGGCCTCCACAGAAGCCGTATTGGGAGATGGACATAATATTGTTATCAGACGTCCAACTTGATATTCGCTGCCATAGGATCCTCCTCATAATCTTGACCATGGAATCTATTAGTGAAATTGGACGATAACAAAGTGGGCTGCCCTTGTCTCCTTTCCTAAACACAGGGACAATTGTTGATAACCCCCAGGACAAGGGACAGCCCACTATAGCATCTGCATTAAATACAGCTACCAAGATGGATGCCCAAAACCTGGATCTGATTTGTAAAGATCCGGTGGGATTCCATCAGGTCCAGGGGCCTTCCTAGCTGTAAGTCCTTCTATGGCGTCCATTACCTCACTTATATCAAATTTAATTATGCCTCCCCTGACATAAGGTGAAACATCAACTATTACAGGGTCCACTGAATGATACCGTTTTTTAAAATGAAGTTCCCACTCCTCCTTACTTATGCAGCAATCTAGTCCATCACCCGGGTCTTCTACCAAGAATGGTCTTTTGACTAACGCCCAGAATTTAGTGCTGCAATTTAAGGTAGAGGGATTAAGTATTTCATCCCAAGCCTCTTTTCTTAAAAACTCCTTATGGGATGCAATGACAGACTTATATTCTTTCCGACACAGTTTTACACCCTCCTGATTTCTCGGAGTGACTGACAGAGCTAACCTGAGATTACGTGCAGCTTTGGTACAATCGCGGTTGAACCACCTGGGACCCCCTTTCATCAGTTCTGACACCTTCTCCGACAAGTTTTGATAGGCAATAAGGACCTGCCTGGGATCTCCCCCATCATGTGTACAGTTCTTAACATCCTCGGTACATTTGTCCACAATATTTTTGTAAAGAAGATCTGGGGAGACCATTGACCATTTAAGTCGCCGCCTCCCATCTGTTGTACACAGCCTACCTGAGCTACAGTTCTGATTTCCCTTGTTAACCCAAGGTCCTTTCAGACGAATTATTAGAGGGTTATGATCACTGAATTCACTTTGCTCAATACTGAACGAATCCAGAAAAGTCTGCATCGTCAGTGAGATTAACATATGATCAATAAAAGTGCCCCTTCCATGCCCTTTGAAAGTAGGAATATCAAAGCATTTTAATGGGTCCCTGAGTGTCATAGCCAGTGAGAGGTCCAAGTTGTTCATTAAATCATTACAAAGTTCCCCATCCACTGTTTGTTCCATGTGTAAACCTCCCAGGCGCTCACAACTCAAGTCTGTTAAGCATTTCTTCAGTGGATCACCGCAGGTATGCACATTTAAATCTCCCATGATCATAAGATTATGTCTAAAATCCTTCATAGAAGTAGTGATAAAAAAATTCAATACAGATATTTGATTAAAGCCAGCACTATCATTAGTCGCATTATAAAAATTCACCAAACCAGCCAGACAGTTTTCTCCATTTAAAACTAAGCCCATCACTCCAGAATACTGTGATTCAATTCTACGCATTTTACAAGGGACTCAAATAGAAACAAAAATCACAAGTCCCCCCTTTGGTCTACCTCTTAGCGATGGAGTGGCTGGCACATAAAAGGCCTTGTTCCCTTCCAGGAAAAGATCACACTCTACCAGCCAAGTTTCTTGTAAACAGATGACCTTAAATTGCTTGATGTAATTAACCCAGTTTTCATCAGCCATTTTGGCAGCCAGGCCCGCAATATTCCACGAAACAACAAAACATCCAGATACTATATCCAGTGAGTCTTCTACAGGTATAAGTTCACCTGAAGCCACAGTGCCCTGAGCCACAGGTACCTCCCGTCAATCACACATCTCAAGTCCAGACAAAGCATCATACCTATTCTGTGTGTTGACATTAAACACATGGTGGTAGCGTCCAGCGCTAGTAATCCTATTGTGGGTTTCATCCATGTTTCCAGGCCCGCATGGATTAGTAATGTTATATAGAAATTGTGTGTCCATGGCTGGGGTCTGAGGTTCAAACACCCGCCTAGTTATCCTTTGTTGGGGGGGGGTTTGCACAGGTGTGCGTAGAAGTACCCCAATGGGCGCACACAAATACTGTTCTCATTATATACTAGTGAAGATGCTCCTAAGAGGACAGTTGCCACATGTTGTGGATGTTTAAAATTTACAACAATGCAATCCCCACTTCCCAGTTTTTTGGACGGGCCTACCCAGTTCACCCTCCTTACTGCCATTATCTGGTCTGAGTAAGAAATAGGAAAGCCACAATTTTTATTAAGCCATGCTATTGTCTTGTTTTTCAGTGAGGCGTGAGATTCATCATATGGTGAGGCGGGATGAGTACCACAAGGTGGAACGTTAGTCAATACCGCCAAAAACGGCGCACAGTCAGGTGGTAAGTTCAAGTATTGATTGTTCCTTGGGGGCATTGGAGCTGGTCCGCTTCGTTGGGTTAAATTGGGTTGTGTCAACAAAGCAGGTGCTACTGGGACGACTGGTGTGCTTAGTACCTCATTCACAGTGGTAACTACTGCAACAGTATTACGAGTGTTCTGATGGTCTATAGCACTCGTCGCCTCCTGCCCTCTTCCCCCAGCCTTAACCCTACCACTGGTGGGTGCAGCCAGGTGTGTAGACACCAGGCCGCCAAGCCTAGCCACTTCTGTGACCAGGGTGTCTATCTGAATGGTCAGTGGTTTAATCATCTCCTCTATTTTTGCTACAAATTTTACTTCTAGATTTTTAATAAGAGAAGCAAACTGTTCAGCATTTAAGTTAAGACCACTTTCATTATTTCCAGGAAACACAAAGGGGTTTATGACAGGGCTATTAGTTTCTTTCCCATCCAGATCCCTTCTTTTAGTGCTATGTTTCCCCCCCCCCCCCCCCCGTTTTTGCTGTGCTATCCTGCAGGTTCACAACGGCCTAATGACAGGCGGAGCTTCACCTGTTTCCTCGCTTGACAGGGCGTGTTGGTCTAAGTGTACCTCAACACTCACCGTAATGGGCGTCTGCGGATCTACTCTGACGACTCCACTCGTATTTGCCTCAGCATCTGTGGTCACCTCTGTGGTCACCCTTTGCGGAGACAACTCTGGCAAATCCAGTGTCGGGGTGCCCTTCCCTAGTGATGCACGTCTTTCGTTATTAATCTGACTTACTTTCTTCACCATATAGTTGTCAATGGTGCCGGGGCCTATTGCAGGTTTATCATTTTTGGGTTTAGACATCTTATATAAGTATAAAGCAATATGCAAGGTCGTATAAAAGCCACTACTCACTCACATGAAATACACCAACATAAAGAAATAAAGTCTCACGTGGATAGTACACAATAAAAGACCGGGTAAAAAGGTGTAGGGTCCCTGGCCCAGCCCAGTCTCCTCAGGCCTCTGAGGGCCACAGAGGGCCCGCCCTTTGCCCGGGCTTCGCCCGGCGTCCCGCGACGCGGTGGCTCGAGCGTCTTTATGCGCCTCCGGGCGCTCCACTCGTGTTGGTGGAACCGCGCCGCCGCAGAGGCTGCCGGGATTTGCAGTCCCGGGGCGGCAGTGCTAATGGCGGTTGTGTGGCTGTGGCTGTTGGCGCTCCGGTGCTCCTATCCCGCTCAGCGTGACTCTCGGCGGTGGATTCGGCAACCAGAGTGACCCCCAGCAGTCCAGGTAACCTCCCCCCGCTCTCCGGGGCTCGAGAATCTTTATGCGCCTCCTGGTGCTCCACTTGCGTCGGTGGAACCGCGCCACCGCAGAGGCTGCCGGGATTTGCAGTCCCGGGGCGGCAGCGCTAATGACGGTTGTGTGGCTGTGGCTGTTGGCGCTCCGGCGCTCCTATCCCGCTCAGCGTGACTCTCGGCGGTGGATTCGGCAACCAGAGTGACCCCCAGCAGTCCAGGTAAGCTTCCCTTACTCATGCCCCCCCAGCTAAGGGGGGCGGAGCGTTGCAGGCATCCCCCGGTTGCTCAGGTCCACACCCGCCCGTAGGACTAACGGGGCGCCATCACTCCTCAAGGGTCCAACAAAAGGACCTCCCTAGGGATATTTGGCTTTAGCACCCTTACTATGCTCCTGCAGAGGGTACCCTTCTGTACCTTACAGCCTCTGGATCGTCCTGTAACTCTACCACAGCACTGGGTGTGGCCACCGTCACACCTGCCCCCCCCCATTATAGACCTAGTTACCTACACCCTGCTCATTCCAAGGCCTCCCTCAGGTCAAGCAAGAACAGGTCCTTTCCCACTCTGGACAGGTGTGTTGACCAGCAACCACAAGCCCCTATCAGTTTTGCCGTACGACAGGCCGGAGAACTTGTAGCCCCGGTCTGACTTCTGGCCTCCTAACCCTTACTTGGACATGCCTGAGCTATAACCACACATATAAAAAGCCTGCCAACCGGCTGACCACCAAAATGCAGTCCCAATGTTAACTAACAACTCCCAAGGAGACTTCGCTTAACTGAAGTGACTGGTGACATGCAATCCTTTTTGATCAGGGGACATGGAGTAAACCTATGAGTAATATCCCTGTACCTTCTCAACTATGACTGCAAACTGTGCTCTGGTAGTTGTCCGTATTAGTGCTCCATCCCCTCCATTTCAGCACTATCAATGCAAACCGCACCCTCTTGGGAATGGCGCACTCGTGCCCCCGCTGACAGAAAGTGCCTTTTCGTGTGTAGCCCATAACCTTGCATTTTTTCCCGACGGTATACCAGGGTTATGCTGAAACTTAGCTTGCTTTACTGCTGAGTGCACGTTGCACAATCACAGATATGTCTTTGCATATTCCGTTTCTGGCCGCCAAGATGATGACATAGCCAGCCCCAATTCCGGGCGAAATAAAAAGAAGCTTACTGCTACCCATGTGCGCAGCTGCTGTTGCTAATGATGATCCCCTATAACACCAGTAAACTAGCTGCTGTACTATAGCATAAGTGGGCCAATGCATCGCTTTATTTAAGTTTGTGGCTAACCTAGTCACAGGGGCTGTAAATTTGAAGTCAACTGAGATGATTGGAAGATAGACCCAACAGGGAGTGATTTTGTGAAATGAGGTAGGGACCACCACCACCATGCCCTGCATGTGAATCAGTCCGGGTTTACTTTGCCATTGAGATCACAATAAACCCCTGCAGTGACCAGGCGGCAGGCACCCAGCGGTACCTGTCAGTCCTATTTCTCACCAACTCCCTGCTGCCTAGCGGCACTCCCTGCTGCAGTAGTCTTGTTGCAACCCCTACTCGCCCCTCTTGACCCTTAATGATTGACACCGCTGAAGATGTGTGGTTACCTCTCACTGGGATCGGTGGAACGTATAACATGTGTCCTGAATGTACCATATATGTGGTGTTGTGCCGGAGTAGAGGAATTCGAACCTAATAGTAACTGTGCTTAGGGCATGTGCTAGTATTCAAAACGGTGATATATTGATTATGCAAGACATGCGCTAGTATTCAACGGTGACTTCTGGCTTATGCACGGTGCCGCACCAATTGGCCCATCACCTCAACTTTACAAAGCCAGGAAGCAAACCTGTGCTGGTTACCTCCAGGTCCCTGCCGTGCATGCCTAAACCTACGGAGCTCTTACTAATGGAGCATTATCCAAACAGAACTGACACATCTGTATCCCACTTCCGGATGACGATCTATGCATGTATGCTGTTATACTGCTCGGTGTTCCAGATCTTGCACTGCTATATCCAACCAGATCTACTTACTCTGACCGCAAATGGTGGGATACTGCAATTACCAAACCCAATGTAAACCTAAAATGCCAGTAGAACTTGTCAAGAGACATTCATCCTCTGTCCTTGACGCGCAGTAAACGTGGCAATCGACATTACAGAGCTGACAAGCCTCTATTTAACTTGAACTTGAAGTGTGCCAAATGAGGCAAACCAGGCCCCCCTAAGGCTAAAAGGATAGCTTGGGCCAAAGGCAATCGTCAACCATGATCTTGGCTTACTGAGTGCCTGTTAGAGTGGAACTCTTCTAAAAGCCAGACAGTGCCACCTTGTGGCAGACTGTCAGAGGCGCCGGTGGTGACAATAGTGACAGTGCCTCACACCAGAAACAACATTAATAAACCACCCAGTCAGAATTAGCACGGGAGAACTTGCTGCTGAAAATATGAGTGGTGGGCCCTTACCGCGCTTACGGAAGTCCAGCCTTGACTTACTCACCTTGTGGGTTTATACAAGGTACAAAATTGACAATTGCGTACCCCGTGACTACCTGGGCGGGTAGAAAATGTAAGGGCCCCTCCCCCTGCTGTGTACAAAAGCATTGTGTGTCACATATACTGATCTGCAGATACCTTCAAGAAACGTCCCCCATGCACCCCACAATGAGTATCAGACAAGTCTTCTACCATTCTACCCATGTGGTTACTCCTCCTGTCACCTCTGAGCTGTGGTAATCAATTGGGGTAGGGAGAAAGAGATAAGATCCTTTCAAATTCCTGTTAAATTGCTTTTTATCAATGGGGAAAGGATCACTTGTCCTGCGAAAAACTTAGGTCTGCAGGTTGGCAACTGGGTGTCTCCCAATAAAATGACCCTCATACACGTGTGTTTTTTGATTCGTTTGCGTTAGCGGTATATGAGGTGTCCCCGCTGTTGTCACACGTGCGTGCGTAATCATAGGGTCAGTTCATACTAATCCAGAATATCACGTAAAACACCTCGTGATATAGATGTCGCCATCCCAAACGGCACAAATAAACCCTTGACAAACGTCACATCAGAAGCACTTAAAGTTTGAGCTACTAGCATGTCATATCACCGTATGAGAGCAATTTACAAACACCATTGACCGGCAAGATCTAAGAGCACCACAATACAGTATAGCACAGCCACCTCGCGCCGTTTTTTGATATGAGAATGGGTGAGTTGACGCCTGACATGAGAGTGATTCTGTGCAAAGCATTGCCATTTTACAGTTACTTAATTCAAGATCACACGATTTTGAATATGTACAAATTTGTACTTTATTTATTTCCCCCATTCCCCAAACCCTCCCCCTCCTTTCTGTCTCCCCCTTTGTCCTTTTGTTGTTGTGTGCTTTCTTTTACAGGTACAATGAGACCTCTCATCACTTCAAGAATCAGGTTATAATTTACCTATTCTATCACTTAATTCACAATTTTCACCCCCTGGTCCTGAAGAAAGCTATTTGGCCAATAGTCTACCACAGCTGAAACATGTCGACCATTTTAAATGACCATTGAGTGCGCTTGAATTCATAAACAGAATCTGTAGCAGCACGAACTTTCTTTTAACAAAAGCTGGAATCCAGACTTAATAAACTCCTTGTTCTGAGAGCCCAGACTTTTTTATCTAATCACTTATCACCACCTTGATCACCCCAATTCCACGATCACTACTGCCTTAAAACTTAAGGTAAACCTCCTGGTGGAGGGTGCACACAAATGAACTGACCCTATGATTACGCACGCACGTGTGACAACAGCGGGGACACCTCATATACCGCTAACGCAAACGAATCAAAAAACACACGTGTATGAGGGTCATTTTATTGGGAGACACCCAGTTGCCAACCTGCAGACCTAAGTTTTTCGCAGGACAAGTGATCCTTTCCCCATTGATAAAAAGCAATTTAACAGGAGTTTGAAAGGATCTTATCTCTTTCTCCCTACCCCAATTGATTACCTGTTTCAAGCAGCGCACAGCTGTGGGAGTCAAAAACATAGAATTGAATACGTTCTTCAATTTCTAAACAACCTTCCCTGCCTTGAGAATCCATCATGGCTGGAAGCTTCGGACTCAGTTACACTTCTGAAGACTTTGACGAAATACTTGCCAGACCACCACTACTCATGGAAGGTGACCTCACCCAGACTCTATCTTCAACAGCAGAATGGGATGAACTTAGCGAAGCCAAAAAAGAACAAGTACGCACGGCCGTACATGGAATTATACTGACTGAATACCTTCGGGTTAATGCAGCCCCCAGAGGACTCTGGGTAACAAACGCACCACGGATTTTTCTCAAAGACCTTGCTTTTAGGACGGACTGGTCCGCCATTTCCTGGAAATGCACCAGAGACTATCTAGTTCTAATAATAAAAACAGCCACAAGATTAACAAATGAATTGACTGTAAAAATAGAAATCCTTGAAACAAAACTAAATAATACTGTAAATATAACTATTTACAAAACTCGTCTAGAAGAGATTAACAAAGAGATGAAGGAGAGCCAAGAATACCTAATCCAAACAAAATTACAGAAGCTAGCGAAAGAACTAAAACGCTTTTCGCTGGAAAGAATCCACCCCTACAGCAGCAAGGATTACAAACCAAACGAACACACTACCAATCTGGATTCGAGCAGTGCCTCATCCAATGACAGTTCAGACCAAAGTGGAGATGAACAGTCCAACCGAGGCAGAAACAACTTCCGCAACAAAAGAGGCTACAGAAGAGGCTACAATACCTCAGGACGCCCTCCATACTACCAGAATAGCGGACAAGGTATGCCCTTCCATCCATTCAATCCCATGTTTCAAGGTTGGCCAAATCCTTATTTCCAGTTACCTATGAATCATCAAATGCAGCCACAAAGTGGACACAACTTTCAACCAAGGATTCCTTTTTTAGGGAATGGCCGGAACAACCGTCGACCAAAACAAAAAGGAGTAACCTGGTCCGACCAGACCAGACAAGTCGAAACAAGGAGCATAACCAAGGCGAAAACAGGTCCCAATCCAACGACCTCATCGTCAACCTGACCAGCAAAACCCTTACTAACGACCAAATAAATGTCCTTAATAAAGGTCTCGGATACGTACCGACTCCAAAGACCGATATTTTCAAAACCAAATGCGAAATAGCCAATTTCTGTCGCACTCTCAAACTAAAAGCATTCTTTAAAGATGAAGCACCACCACCACAAGAAGGAGATACTACCCTCAGAAACAAATCCAATTTCTGTCCTTTGAATTCTCAAGTTCCCATCGAAATCTGCACCTTCGAACAGGCAATAATGAAAGAACTTGACGATCTAAACCAACAACCACAGAAGGTTTTCCAAAACATCACGAAAGCGGAGCAGTTAGCTCTAACAGAACTAAAAAATGACAAAGAACTAGTGATCAAACAGGCAGATAAAGGGGGAGGGATAGTACTCCTCACCCCAGAGGGATATGACAAACAATGCACTGATCTATTGGCCGATACCAAATTCTATGAGATCCTTGATTCAGATCCCACTACACGCCTACAAAGAACAATATCACTAATGATTGAGGAAGCTGAGGCTAACAATTGGCTAGCAAAAAAAGAAGCAGACTACCTAATCACCAAATCACCAATAATACCTTATTTATACTCCCTCCCTAAGACTCATAAAGGAAGGACACCACCTCCAGGACGCCCAATCGTCTCAGGAATCAATTCACTCCTAGAGCCCCTGTCAGAATTTGCTGACCAATTTTTAAGACCCCTAGTCCAAAAAACCCCGACATATCTTAAAGATACAAGAGACCTTCTAAATTTACTAAAATCATTTGAATACTCTGAAGATACTATGCTCTTGGTGGGGTTAGACGTAGAGAGCCTCTATACAAGCCTCCCTCAGCAAAAAACTCTGAACATTCTAGAAGAAATTCTTTTTAGCATAGAGTGGCCTCATAAAACCCCGAGACACTTTGTGCTAGAATGCTGCAGACTGGCCTTGATGGAGAATTTCTTTATGTACAAAGACACTCTCTTTGTCCAACGTCATGGGACTTCAATGGGCAGCACCTTCGCCCCCAGCGTGGCCGGATTGTACGTGAGCCACTTCGAGAACAGGTTCATCCAAAATGCAACTAACCCTTTCCTGGAAAATATTACCTTTTGGAAAAGGTATATAGACGACATCATACTGATCTGGAAAGGGGATGAACAGACTCTCAAACATTTCCACCGATGGTTAAATGAACAGGATGATTGTCTACAATTCACGTACACTGCCAACAATAAAACATTAGACTTCCTGGACATAACCATCTTTTCTAAAAACAACTCCCTCCATACCAAAACTTTCTTTAAGCGCACAGCAAAAAATAGCTTACTCTCTTTCAAAAGCTTTCACCCACGACCCCTAAGGGAAAATCTCCCTTACAGCCAATTTCTTCGCCTCAGAAGAAACTGCAGTATCAAGAGTGACTACAAGGACCAAGCCAATGATCTTTGTGAGAAACTGTCAGTTCGCGAATACCCTAAGAAAATAATCCTCTCTTGCAAGAAACGTGCACAGAACCAACCAAGAGACGCATTA
Source organism: Lissotriton vulgaris (assembly GCF_964263255.1). Taxonomy (NCBI): domain Eukaryota; kingdom Metazoa; phylum Chordata; class Amphibia; order Caudata; family Salamandridae; genus Lissotriton; species Lissotriton vulgaris. The sequence goes on from NC_141694.1 coordinate 582,213,745, forward strand.
CTGGAAACACATCCAAAAACACCAGATAACAGAACGACATGTGTCACTACCTACAGCCCTGTCACAAACAAGGTGAAAAAGATAATTAACAGAAATTGGAAAATAATTACATCGAACAACCTTGACTGGCCAAAACCTCGCTTTGCAAATAAAAGAAGCAGGAATCTCAAAGATCTATTAGTACACACCAGACCACCACCGAAAAAAAGAAAAGAACAACCAGGCTTATGGAACACCACCCCCATAACAGGACATTATCCCTGTGGCACCTGCTTAGCCTGTGAAACGACGAAACCTACTAAAGATCTACAGTTGCTACCAGACCTACTTTGGAAACTCAAAAGACATACTAACTGCAATACGAGTCATGTGATATACATGATAACATGTCCGTGCCAGATGAAGTATATAGGTATGACTTGTCGAAAGGCCAAACAACGGATGTATGAACATCGCAGCAATGTGAACTGCAAGAGGACAACAACAAAAATGTCCACACATTTTAAAGAACTGGGACATACAGTCAAAGATCTGCAATGGGTCATTCTAGAAACCCTCGACACCATAGACAGAAATGCCACAAAAATATTGTTCGAAAAAGAACAACGCTGGGTGCACAGACTCAGAACTGACACCCAAGGACTGAATGACTCTATCCCCTGGCTCGCCCTTAATTAAATAAGTTCATCCTACGACTTGCTCTCAGTGTTACTCAGTTTCATTAACAATGGTCAAAAACCTTCTCTCAAATCCGGTCTACCAACCAGCCACAAGCTACACAATATCACATAATGATATCTGAAAAAATAAACAGTCCATCCAGGCAGCCACATTACGAGCCGCCAATAGATCCACAAATTTCCCCACGAATTAATAAAACTAACATCCCCCATTTATAACAATTTATAAGTTACAAATAATCCACATAGAAAATACTTTAAGGAAACAAAAGTATTATCGTAACACCGAGTCTTTCCTCCATTTCCACATCACTGCCCTTAAAAACATCCGCCTCGCCGACCGCCACCATTTCCGGGTGGACGGAGGCAGAGACAGCACATGCTGCGAGCGAGGACGCGATTGCAAAAGGTACAAGACTGGAGTACTGACTCCCTGCCAGACGCAAAGCGCAAGTATAATTTTTCAATACTAAGAATCATTTCCCTTTTCCTAGCGCTACCGTCCAGTTCACAACCTCCACCTCCTGATGAAGCGAATAGCTTAAAACTAAGAGGTAGGCTCAACCCGATATTTAGTATAGCCATCCACACCCACGCCTGACTACTAATCCAGAATATCACGTAAAACACCTTGTGATATAGATGTCGCCATCCCAAACGGCACAAATAAACCCTTGACAAACGTCACATCAGAAGCACTTAAACTTTGAGCTACTAGCATGTCATATCACCGTATGAGAGCAATTTACAAACACCATTGACCGGCAAGATCTAAGAGCACCACAATACAGTATAGCACAGCCACCTCACGCCGTTTTTTGATATGAGAATGGGTGAGTTGACGCCTGACATGAGAGTGATTCTGTGCAAAGCATTGCCATTTTACAGTTACTTAATTCAAGATCACACGATTTTGAATATGTACAAATTTGTACTTTATTTATTTCCCCCATTCCCCAAACCCTCCCCCTCCTTTCTGTCTCCCCCTTTGTCCTTTTGTTGTTGTGTGCTTTCTTTTACAGGTACAATGAGACCTCTCATCACTTCAAGAATCAGGTTATAATTTACCTATTCTATCACTTAATTCACAATTTTCACCCCCTGGTCCTGAAGAAAGCTATTTGACCAATAGTCTACCACAGCTGGAACATGTCGACCATTTTAAATGACCATTGAGTGCGCTTGAATTCATAAACAGATTCTGTAGCAGCACGAACTTTCTTTTAACAAAAGCTGGAATCCAGACTTAATAAACTCCTTGTTCTGAGAGCCCAGACTTTTTTATCTAATCACTTATCACCACCTTGATCACCCCAATTCCACGATCACTACTGCCTTAAAACTTAAGGTAAACCTCCTGGTGGAGGGTGCACACAAATGAACTGACCCTATGATTGCGCACGCATGTGTGACAACAGCGGGGACACCTCATATACCGCTAACGCAAACGAATCAAAAAACACACGTGTATGAGGGTCATTTTATTGGGAGAAACCCAGTTGCCAACCTGCAGACCTAAGTTTTTCGCAGGACAAGTGATCCTTTCACCTCTGAGCTGTGGCCAGCCAGAAATATTGGCTTTGTCACTGTTAGGAGTTGCAAACGGTAATTAAGCAACAGCTGTGGCTGTCGTGTAAGAATATCAAAAGCCGCCATTCTGAACTGATCAGACTGAGCCAAGGAAGTAGTACCTTCATGATGTTTGCAATTCCGCTACACTTATCTGTGCTTCTACTCTCCCCAACAAGAGGTCTAAACCAGGTTGTCTCCTTGCCCACTACTTTTAAACTCTATGTGCCACCCCCTACAACAGACAGTGCCCCTCCAAACTCAGAGGCAACGGCCGCTCATGGCCTATCAGTACTATTAAACTAGTAGCGCTATGATTGCCATGCCGCCCGAGTCCAGGCAGCAGCCCAGCATGGCCGGCACAGGTCACTTGTGCGGGAAGATCCGGGCTGCACAAACTTTGCTTAGGGAGACCGCTGCGCTGATGGATGACCCTTCCTCCGCATCAACCCCTGCGAAACCACACTGCCAGCACGGCCTCTCGATGGCCCGGGTCACTTGTGCAGGGGCAGACGGTGCACGGAAGGCAAGTACCAGGAAGATCCGGGCTACCCAGCATCGCTCAGGGAGACTTCTGCACTGGCAAGATGACCCTCCCTCTGCACGACCCCTAGCCCGCCGCTAAACCACGCTGCCCCAGCAGGGGAGATGCCAGGCTCCCGAGGCCTACCCACGAGACAGGGCTGTCAGGGGGGCAAGGATGCCTCGGCACCGTCGGGCGCAATCTCCGACCCAGAAAGAGGGGCTGGGGTGCACCGGGGTTCTCCCCTCCTCCCCCCCCACACAGGGCAGATGCTGGGTCGGCTGCTCTCCCCCATAGGGAAATCCCTCTGGCATGCTAACAGGCCTCTACTCCTGACGCCACGTGGTGCCCCTAAGACGGGCCCTCTACCTCACTGCCTCGTGCCCGCGAGTGAGTGGAGAAATCCCCCCACATCGGTGGCCGTGCACGCCAAATACCGTGCAGGCCAGTGCGGTTGCCGCCTTCGGGACCAACACCCCTACGGCCCAAGCCTCCATCTCACTTCCTGGCCCCCAGTCACCCGGTGTCAATGCAGCTAACCTCGCGGGGACCAGAGGCACGTATGCGTGGGACGGGTCCCTACTGGATCTAGCCCGTTTGTTGGGATCCTGGGGGTGGCGGGGTGGTTTCTAACACTTGGTCCTAGGCGGCCAGGGCAGCAAGAGAAAGAGGGCGAGAAGTGGGTGGGCGAGGTATAAGTACTCCTCCCCCTGCCCCCTCTTCCCAGAAGTGACGCCTGCATGGGGGACCCTCGAGGGTTCCCAACACTGGGAGGCCGACTGTTGTGTGCCATCCTGTGGCACTAAGGGGGGCCGCCAGGGCTTTAAGTGGGCCGGGTCTCAAAGTGTCTGAGCACCAGCAGTTTTTTAAAGGGGGCCTCGAAACGGGTCTCTATCGGGCTCGGTTTTGAGCCCTGGAACAGGCGCTCCGTTTTTTTTCCAGACTGCAGTGACAGCAGTTTGCTGTCAGTGCAGTCCAGAAAAAAAGTGCCAGGGCGCACAGAGCCTGATAAAGACCATTTCAAGACAGCAGGCACATCGGTGTGTACGTGCTCACATTGCTCACTTCTCACTAGGGGAGAAGTTACGGCATGACATCATGCCAGGTGAGCGGTGTAGTGGAAGGGAAATCCTTTGGAGAGTAATTTTCTTTCTGGATTTCCCTTCTATTTCTGAAACGCAAGAGCAGCAGCATTGTGGTAGGTTCACCAGGGCTTCAATTAGAAGCTTTTTCAATGTTATATGTAACCAGCCATAGTTACAGCTTATTTATCTTATGCAACTAATAACCATTGACAAAGCCAATAGTCCTTACTTGTTTTATGTGTAATGTGACTTGTTGTCTCACATATTTGGATGCAATGACAGGAACAGCAAAATACAAGTCGGGCGGCACACTATGCTAAACACAGATTTTTAGCGTAAGTGTGTTAAAGCCACGCCCCTAATTACATTGACCACTCCCCTTTGAGAGACCCCCCAGTTTTTTCATCCCACTTAAAGCCCTGGGGGCCGCCCTCTTAGGAGAGCCCTCTTCGTGGGCCCGGGGCAGCACTGCAAAGGTTTTCTTAAAGTCATTAACGATGAACTCCCAAGAAGCGTGCATCTGATTTCACGCATTTTGCGTGCATCTGCTTTGCAAATAGAAACCGTCTGGAGAGCATTCCTGAACGTTAGCACGTTTGTAAGGACCAGATGAAAGCAATCCTGAAGGGAATTGTAAACACCGAGACAGAGTGAGCACGCAGCAGATTTCTGCCCGGTGAAGGGCAGCGCTGCCATAGAGGGATAAAATAAAACTTCGCATCCAGTGAGTCAGATTTGGAAATGGCGGGGAGGGGCTGCTGGCACTGGGGGATTCCTGGCACGGGATGACAGCCACAGGGCATGTTAGAGTTTACTCGGCAGCAGGATACCCGAGAAGGTGGAGGCAGCAGGAGACTAGCTAAGCTTCCAGCCCCACCCCTTCGCGCAGCAGCCTTCAGTATTAGAAGGCGCTCACTCAATCGCTGCCTGATAGCCCCTCTGACACTGACTGCCATGTCTCTTCTGCTGATCCTCCTGTCGGCCTGCCTGTGCCTCCTGCATAGCTGCGACTGTACTTTCCGCCTCACTCTGCTGCACACCAACGACGTCCACGCTCGGGTGGAGCAGACCAGCCGCGACTCCGGAAAGTGCACCAAGCCACAGCAAGGCTGCTACGGAGGGGTGGCCCGCAGGCTGACCAAGGTGCGGGAGCTGCGCGCCAGCGAACAGCATGTGCTGCTTCTGGACGCCGGAGACCAGTACCAGGGCACCGTCTGGTTCAACTACTACAAGGGTGTGGAGGCCGCGCACTTCATGAAGCGCCTGGAGTACGATGCCATGGTGAGCGGCGCACAGCGCCTTCAGTGTATTAAGCGCATCACCTGCGGTCACTTGGCAATGGCATTTTGAATTAACTGTGCATCAGAAAAACCCTCAAATCGCTCCGATACGGAAGTGTCGCGTTGCTTAAATAAATGTAGTCGGACTTTCGTGGTTTTTGTTAACTGTGCTTTTAAATATCTAGGGGAATAAAAGAAGTACATTTTCTGCTACTCTAAGTAGTTCGATAATTAATTCTCTTCTCAGGAGTTATTTGCGCGAAGTGTTCACCCCCATTTCATTTGTGTCAACGGTGGGACATATATAATATCCCCCAACAAAGCAGTTCGTGTTCTCCACACAACCCATGAATAACTGCCCAGAGTTTTTTTTCCGTTAATTACCTTTTAAATTCGTGTAGCATTTCACAAGTTTTACCAGGCAGGACATTTCAGACATACACGAATGTCTCCATAGTAACGGCCTTTGCTAAAAGGGTGCGTTTGTTTCCTTGTTCATGAGATATACATTTTTACAGTTTGGCTACTTAAATAGAAGTTATCCACCATAGTTAAAGTTAACAGGTGACCATTTGCCACCAAGCTTACAGTTCTTAAGTTCTAGGCTTTTAATATGATAAATCTACCCAATAGGCGATAAGTGCTCATTGCCGGAATGGAATGCCATTTGAGTTTGTGAGCACCCAGAAACATACGTTTATGGGGGTGTGTGTATGTGTGTGTGTGTGTGGTGTGTGTGTATGTGTGTGTGTGTATATATATATATATATATATATATATATATATATATATATATATATATATTTATTTATTACCTACTGGTGGTCGTCAGTAGGTAGTTATAGTTAGGACCTTGTTTCTATTCAAAAAGCTTTTTTTGTTTTCCCAATAATTTTGGTGTCGTTTAACAAATCTTTGTGAAAGTTTCAAAACTAGTGGAGCGCTCTGGTCAGTTCCTGTCTTTAAAGTTTCAGGTTGATTCACCAAACGGGGGTCGAGAAAAAAGGGGGGTCCCAAAACGTGTTTTCCCCATGTAAATTTCCATGGGAAACTTTAGACAAAGCTACAGCCCGAACTGCTGAACGGAATTACACCAAATTTAGCAGAAAGGTAGCTGTTGGTCCAGAAAGAGCCCTTTTTTGTTAAATGCTGTAAATCCATTCAATAGTTTTTTAAATATTAATGGAAAAAGAAATATATATATATATCTGGGCGGAGCCTAACCACACATCTAATCGTGAGATCTGATTGGTTGTCAGGACTTCATCCAAGGAGTGTTGGCAGCCATCTTGGGACCAATATACATGATAGCACCTCATTAAAAAGCATTGCAGTGAATAGAAGGTTTTACGACTTGAGTTAAATTATATATCATTTGTTGATGGTACCATACTAATTTTAGGAATTGCGGTGTGTTCTAAGGTGATTTTACCCTGTGAAAAAGCCTTCTGCTCGGATATCATGAACCATGCTTGAGAAAACACTATTTTCTCATACTTTTCCCACAGTGGTTTGGAAGGTGATCTAGAAACTAAAATGAGAGCATATTTTCTGTGAATTCACATTAGCTTTCTCAGTCATGTGAGAAAGAAGTCTGACATTCTCAGTAAAACATGTACATCCAACAATGGCAGAGACAATAAGTTTATTCCTTTGTGTTCTACTGCAGCTTCCCAGGGTGTTCTAAAGAACAACAAGAGCGCTAACAGTCCTACTTATGACAAAAGTATTGCACACCTGAAGCCATCTTGATTGGAATAAAGTGGTAACTCTTAAAACATTTAATTTAAAATAGAGCAAAATGAGGGGGTTTCCTTTTGCCATATAAACAATGATTAGTGCTGCAGAAAGAAGAATAAGGGCACATTTTGAGTGACTTCTCAAATCCTCTTCTATTTCATGAAAAAATTCTGACATGCAGACTGAAACATGCACTTTCAATACCAGCAGCAGACTTCCCTGGTGAGCAGTAGCTTTCCTACAGTGATCTAATGAGCAACTAGAGTGCTAACATTATGAATTTATGGCAAATGTGTGACACATCTGAATTCCTTCTTGGTGGAATTAAAGTTAAAAAACCGAAAGTATTTCCTACTGAAGAGACTCCAGTAAATGAGGAAATTAGGAAACTTCATAACAAATAAATCTCCCAAGATGGCCACCAGAGACAAAAGAGCCCAAATGTAGCACAAACATCACCCAGATGTAGCCCATGTGTAGACCAATGACAGAAGTGTGCAAAACATGTTTTATTTATTTTTATTGTTGCAGTTTTGTATAGTGCAGACTGGTCAGGTATTGGAGTGCTTTACATGAGCATTGGTTACTTTACACAAGGACAAATTCATTTTGGTAGTAGACATGGGGAGATTAAGTGATTTGACCAGAATCACAGAATGTCGAGCTGAAGCAGAAACTCCAACCTGGTTCCCCAGTTGAAAAGTCTGCAGCTCGGGAAGAAACACCCCATCCTCTCCCCTATTTGCAACATTTAATCAAGTGGTCAACTGGATATAAAAACATAAAGATAACAAATAATTTAAAAGTGCTTTGTCGCTATTTGAAAACTCAGATAACATGTCCTAATTTTAGTTTTTTAGAGCACTAACCATAACTTTTTTGCAAATAAGACCCTCTCATCGATGTAATTTCTAAAGGAAATACTCTAGGTAATACTGTTTTGATTACATCGAGATGACCTCAGGCGTACCACAATTTTGTAATAAATATAGAATTTTAGCAATTTAGCTGTTTATTAGGATACTGCAGTGGGCAGGGGCATGGACTTAGAAAATTGAAGGCAGGTAGGCGGGAGCAGAGGTCACAATTTGACCACACTGGGCAAGCAGGAAGGGCAGTGGCAGCACAACAGACTATGGAGGGCAGTGGAAAGGGGGACAGGGGCAACAAACCAACAATACAGGACAGGCAAGAGAGTCTGTGGCAATATAATAGACCATTGTGGGCAGAAGGAAGAGGCAGTGGTAGTACAACCATACATGCCAACAGACCCGATTCAGCCAGGAAACGCCCAATGTTTGTAAGCCCAAATGGGCTTTATTTGATCCGTCTCCTGTCTACAATCTCCTCTTTTTCAATGTAAGTCAATGGGGAAAATCAATATCCCAGTTTTTGTTTCAAAATCTCCCTCTTACCAAGTTCAAGATGTTAGCAAGTATTGGTACATTGGATCATGGAAGGTAGGACGAATTGGGGTAGGGACATGGACTTGGATAATAGAGGACTGGAGGGACATGGAGAGGTGCACCAAACTCACCTTACAGGACAGGCATCAGGGTTTGCAGCAGCACAATACACCACACAGGGCATGCGGGACGGGAGTGCAGCACAACAATCCATAGAAAGTAATAGGGGTCTGCACATGGAAACAGAGGGCTGGGGGCAAGGGGCAGGGCAGGAGCAGCAAGCTGACCATGGAGGTCAGGCTGGATGGGCACTAGAAGCAAGGCAGACCATGGAGAGCAACAGTGAGACTATAATGGCATATACACAGACCATGGAGCGGAGGTGGGAGGGGGTCAGGGGCAGCTTGCTGACCACATAGGGAAGGTGGAAGGGGCCATGGCAGCATAGAAGACCATGCATGGCTAGTGGGAGGGTTAGTGGCTGCAAAATGGCCATGATGGGCAAGAAGAAGGGGGCAGGGGCATGCACAAAGGAGGATGGGGATAGAAGGGAGGGTCAGGAGCTGGGCACAGACAAGAGAGTTCAGGGAAAGGGGCTGCTACTCCAGAACATGAGGTTAATTGTTAATCTAGTGGTTAGTGGCATTTTGACTGTGTTCAGTGTTGTTAGAAAGTTACACTTACCTGCTACAAGAAAAAGAGAATTATTCCCAATGTAATATTTCTAATGTTCCATGCATACTTGACTGTTTTGGGGTATTTTCCGTACTCTATTGGAAACAACGCAACCGTCCATAAAAGGCCAAAGAAAACACAAAAGTGACGTTACTCAATGAAAGGATGAAGTGTTAATGTTTATTCCCAAAAGACTGAGAGGAATGGAATATTTTTTGGGGGGGGTCAAATGCTGAAAGCATTAAGGCTGTGCCAAACAAGAAAAAAATGGTTTGGTAATTGTGACTCTGTGTAACTGTTCCGTAAACATACAAGTGCCAACATTTCTGAGTTGACGCCCGCTTTCTGTTTGTAAATACCCATACAAAGTGAATTGGCACAATAAATTGGCAAACACAAGGGCAGTTCATTCCTTTAGGATTAAATAAAGCAGGCCTCCCTGCACAACATGTACTATGCTAAAAGGTTGCAATGTATAGCAAAAAGCTTTAATGTGTAGCTCACGAGCACCACTCCTAGAGATTATACATAGGAAGCTGGGCAGTCAGCTCGCTGTTGTTGTTCCTTTTAGCGAGGCTTTCATGTGCTGAGCCTGTTCAGTAACCTATGCAACATTTTTTAAATACCTGCATCTCTTTCTGTGGCGTTCTATTCGGTGTGCAGACCCGGCATGGTTGTCATCCCCTTCATTGTATGAAATTGCCCTCCTTAGTCCATTCTCCTATTTCTCCTGACCAATAGCATGCAGGTAAATCTGAAATAAGCCTTCTGCCCTCGTTATTTGTGCATAACCAGTACTCTTCTTTAGTAAGGTATCTGAGACAATGAAGGGTGAAGGCAAAGCGGAATATCCCAGTTTGACTGCAGCGGTATCCCAGACTGTCATTGAAGCACTAGAAGTAGGGGAGACGTTCATCCCCCACCCTAGTGCTTTTTGTCCAGTCAATAGGTGTGCACGCCTGGTTCAGAAAACACCATTGCATAGCTAATTATTCGTTTTTACACCCTAAAAAATATTACAATTAGGCTACTTGGTAATATTGCTTCACCCCAAAGACAACGAAGCCTCCCATATCAGGTGTACATTTCTGCGCAATATTTGGCTGTATTTTAATTCTAAACCAAATTTGACAAAGGCTCACTGGAATTGTTTAAGGAGGATGGGAAGAGGAAACGGTAAAGTCTAGAATAACCATAGTAGTTTGGGCATTAGTAACATTTTAACTGCGTCAAGCCTTTCTTAGCCAGGAGCTGCTTGTTGTCACGGATCCCCCTAGTGTCTAGTAAATCTAATAAGCGTTCTCTCACTCTCTTTAACTTATGTTTGCAAGCTTACGAAATGTCCCTTGGACATTACATAAAGTCACTAACGAGTTAAACAGTCACATTTGGTTTTTTCTGAAAAAAAAATTCCAATCAAGAGAGGGCAACTTGTATATACAATATCTCTTTTCTTAATTTGTATACAGATGAACTACAATATTAAAGAATCACAAGAAAATATCATAAAAAGACTGTGTGTGTGCCCCCACAAGGTGAATCATAATAAACCCATCACATATCCCTTCTAAAATATATATGACACAATGAAAAAAAAACAAAATACCAGAAAGGAAGTAAACCCAAGGACATAAGGGATCACGGGTGGAGGGAACAATGCCTTCCTTATGTTTTAAAGCGATGATCCACTATACCCCTTGGGCACAGCTCTATACTGCCCTAAGGAGCTTCTAGTCTGTCCACGTTTCGGTCCTGCTTAGATAATTTCCGGAGACCATCGTCAGGACTTGATGAGTTTCAAGTATTTATAGGGTACTGTAATAATTAATTATGATATCTTCAAAGCCTCACAAAGTCATTTTGATGTGATACCACTTGTATACTGAAGCTTGGCTCATAATGCTAACTTTTGAAAAAGCCTGTGGAATCAGGTGCTTTACGTTTACTTTCATGTCCAGTCAAGCGTTGTATATTGTGTGGTTCAGAAGGGCCTTATGACAGAAATAGCATTCATGTTCATTTCTTTTTCTGGGAAAGGCCAATGCCCATTTCTTTTTGTTCGTGGACATTTTTTATAAATATATATCCTTGTGCACATATAAATAGCTTTTCAGGCAGGCCTCTTCAGCAATTCGTCTGTTGTAAAGTCATTCACATTTTCCCTGTGTTCACAAAAGCTAGATCCTGGGGTAATGGATCTGCCTACTTCAGTCATTAAATCTCTTATGTGTGAGTGACAGCATAATGTAATCATCCAAATAGAGAGCAGTGCACTTCAAAGGCAGGGCTCAATGTTTGCATTATCTATTAAGTTACGTTTTTGTTTTCTTTTGTAAGAGCAAGACAGCTCAACCAGCAATGCTGTCAGGACACACATATATCTTCATATGCATTCATACCAATTGTTTCCTTTTTAAAATGGCTGAACAAGCCAGTAAATGGGCTGCAATTCTATGTGCATTTTTATGTAAAGAACAACAAAACCCATTCCAAGATGCCAGCCAATTAGTGTGCATGTGTGCACACACGGGGTGCAACCTTAGAATTGCTATTTATAAGCCTTTATTAGATAAAAAAAACGATTCCAATATGGCTGCATGCTTGCACATGCAGGGGTTGTCATTGTTGAATGTTTTTGATAGACTTAATAAAAAAAATTCAAAGGAAACAAATGTCGGCAATAGTTTATCAGCCAATGCTAGACCTATTGTTTTTGTTGATGGTCTATATATTTGAATGTCTGTCAGTTCTCCGTGCGGTTGTCTTTGTTCCCTGCTTGTGCTTCAGTTTGTATGTAAAGAGGTTCCTCTCTTTCATGGTTCCGCTCCAGGTGTCTTCTCCATCTAATGTTTATCTCCACCTACTCGTCTATACTCCGGGTATAATATCTGTGCACTATGTTCCTCTCTGTGTTCCATGTCTTTACTACAGGTGTCTTTCCTATCATCTCTTTGTGCTCCAGGTGTTTGGCCATTCTCCAGGTACATGTCTAAGTATTATTACCACCTGTGTTTTATGTCTGTGCATCCTATGTTGGGAAACATCATTTACAACGCAGGGTCTTATTCACGAACCCCCTTGCACACCCTTTTGCCCATATTAAAAACCAGCAGTGCAAGGGGCTTGTTAATAAGCCCCGCAGTTTTAATAAGGCAGTGCCGTTACCATGCAACTTTTACCACACATGCATTTACAACCCATGTATTTTTAGTGCTTTTTCAACACATACCTTTACTGTGCATGGAAAGTCTACTTAAACTAATAAACAGCATACCCAATGGTGAGTTCCTCAGATTTAAACGTAATTGTTCTAGAGATTGTGACTTCAAATCAGCAGCAAAGGAGAGTATCTTAAGGTTTGTGGCCAGAGGTTACAACATTGACCTTTTAGAGACCACCCTTAAGAAAGTAGAGAGAATCCCGAGAAAGGAACTGGTCAATGGAAAGGACAGAACAGTTAGCATCAGGGATAAAGACGAGGGAAAATTCTGTATGATTACCACCTATTTGGATGATGCTAATTCTTTTAACACCTTGGCTGCTTGGATTATTCTCATGCTGTGCTGGACCATAATGGAAATGGGTGTAGTCATGACGAGCTGAGCTCGTCATGAGCACACGAGCACTGTGCCTCATGACGAGCTGAGCTCGTCATAAGCACCAAAGGGGTTAAAAGCATTCTCCGAAGGAACTGGCATATCCTTAAAACGGATATGATCATAGGAGATGGCATTCCCCCAGCTGCCCTTATCACAAATAGGAAGGCTAGATCGTTGCGAGATAAACTGGTCCGTAGCCACCTTGAAATTATACCAGGCAAACAAGAAACACTAAGAGACATGAAAGTTTTTTTCCCCTGCGGGAAATGTAAGGCGTGTGTCAATAGCAAAAACAGGACTTACCTATGAGGTAGCAGGGATAAAAAAATAGGAAGATGATGAAGAAATTCTTGACATGCCACACAACCTATACTGTCTATTGGCTGACCTGCCCATGCGGGCTCTGATATGTAGGCAGTACAATACATGGTGTGAAGATTCGCCTTCTAAAACATATGCGTGCAATTATGAATAAGGACATGAATTATCCAGTTGCCAGGCACTTCTCCACTAAACATCAAAGCAACAGGGATATGTCGCAATACTTCAGTATAGATCATGTGTTAGCTAGTAGCAGAGGTGGAGATAGAGTTCTGAGATTGTGGAGGCCAGAGTCCCGCTATATCATAGATTTACAAACTAAGGCACCAAAAGGCCTTAATAGTGGGAAAGAGTTGTCAGTACACCTGGGGAGTTAACTTTACAAGGTGATAGGAGAATAGAGTTTTCTGTACAGAATGAAGTTTGGGTGATTCCGATTTTTCTGTATTTTTTTTTTTGTTTGTTTTTTCTTCTTTTGCTTAGTTTAAAGATCACATTGATTTTAACTTCAATAATGTCAATATATGGCTAGATGTGGACCTGTTACGAAGGACAAATGTAATATACAACAGGGCGACTTGAGTGTAAATGCCGATTCCCAGCTTATTAAGAATTTCTTTAAAATGTGCCTACTTTCTATATTGAATGTATATGATTTTTAAGATTGTGTAATCTTTCAATACATGAAAGCACAGTTGATAATGCCAATATACGGCGAAATGAGCATTAGAAAGCGTATATTTATATACATTGACACAAAATGGAAATTCAGGCATTAACTTCGTTCCAAGATGGAGCTCATTTTTTGTCAAAGGTAATCGGGTCCCTTTTCAGTGTCTATGTGTCAATTGAACTACGATTTAAATGGCTCCTCTCAGTGCGAAGTGTAAAGACTGAAGAAGGAGTCTTCCGAAACGCGTTAGTTGTGGCGCTGAAATAAAAGCATTGGCTAAACTTTCCCCGCTAGTGCTGTTCTCTTTCTTGGAACGAAGGAAGGAGTCTGGAGCGGCTATATATATATATATATATATATATATATATATATATATATATATATATATATATATACATCGAACAAGTGCAATCTCCCAGGCTCCGACCACAGCGACCCAGGAAATTACGCGGATCCAGTAATTATAAAGCACAGATTTTTATTTAAAAGCTGAACCAAGCAATCTGACGCGTTTCGGGCATCCGCCCTTGCTCACAGACAATCAGAGTTGGAAATGCTTGCGTTTTAAATAGTAACTGCTAAACAGTGAAAAAAGTGCATTTTTTTCTTTCTTTTTTTTTTTTTTCATCATACACCTCGTGGTAATAGACAGCGAGGACAAACTACTTGCAGTGAATAGCCTAGTCTGTTTTCCAAACATTTTGAAATGGCAACAGTTCGAAAAATTCATTAACTGGTTTGAATCCACATATTGAATTGACAAAAACAGAAACCCATGATATAAAAGTAAAAAATGTAAGAGAAACTATTTTAACAGCTTAAAATGCAAATACCAAAAGGTTGTATATAACAAATATATATACACATATAAAGCCCCCGCCTATATTCAATGTTGATAGTGCAAAATAGCAGAATAAAGTGCAAAGTGCAAAAGATAATTGTTGTTATTATAACAGATGCATTAAAAGAACCAGCAGTAATACTGTTGGTTATGTGCAAAATACGCTTGAATGTAAACAGTATAATGTTGCATCTATATCTATCAAAGTGCAAATCAGCGTAATATGTAAACATACGACTGTAGCAGCATAGTTATGAGGCATGGGCTATTTGGTATAATAATCAAGGGGATGTCATTATCGTAAGACGAACTGTTGCAAAAACATATTAATAAGGAACTACAGAAAAAAACTGTTGTCTATGTCCTCAAATAAGTGTACCCAAAAATTAAATGCAAATACATAAGTAATGAACCACCGTGAAATAATATGTACAGATGATACGTGCAACAACCCAACAAGGAGACAAAATATTAATCACGTGGGGGAGGGCGGCAGCCAAATGAACCCTACCACCCAAAGCAATGCAAAACGAAGTGGACAAAGCAAGGCTTGATTTACAGAAACACATGTAGGTCCTCCGTGTTATTAAGACCATTGGGAGATCTGCTGTCTAGCTCAAGAATGAAGTGAGATTCCATTCTTCTCAGCATCTTGACCCTATCTCCGCCTCTTCTGGGTTTATCTATTGCAGAGATAACAAAATAAGATAGGCACTCCAGATTGTTGTTATGGATTGCCCTGAAGTGCCTAGCTACAGGGTAGGCT
Source organism: Lissotriton vulgaris (assembly GCF_964263255.1). NCBI lineage: Eukaryota > Metazoa > Chordata > Amphibia > Caudata > Salamandridae > Lissotriton > Lissotriton vulgaris. The sequence continues at coordinate 582,228,903 of NC_141694.1, forward strand.
GGGTCGTTATTGACGATGGCGCGTAGATGCTGGAGGATCCTAACGTGTACCGGTTGTCGTGTGCTGCCGACATACCTAAGTGCACATGTGCAAGTTAAAACGTAAATGGCAAATTCAGTTTTGCAGTTATATTGACCCTTGATTTGAATTGGGTCTGGACTGAACGGCGTGTTGTATTGCCTAGTGCTTTTGCCAAATTTACAAGCCCTGCAAGAGGTGCAGCGTATAAAACCTGATCTTGTTTTCATCCATTCCTGCTTTTTTCTGAGTTCAGGAAATTCATGGCAGATGTGGGACCTGAGTGAGGGACCTTTCCTAAAGGTGACAATGGGGGCTTCCGCTAGTTGGGGTTTTAGTACAGGGTCTGTGGCAAGAACCGGCCATCTTTTAGACAAAATGGATTTTATTTGCCTGGCCTGTCTGCCATATGGCGTGAGGAACCTGGGGTTCGTGGTGTCTTCATCTGAAGTGCAAGATGTATCAGCACTGCTGTTAGTCTCAAGCAGAGAAGCACGAGATCTAGTATTGGCTTTTTCCATTGCTGTTTTAAGCACTGATTCACGATAACCCCTAGCACGAAACCTAATCAGAGCTTCATTAGTGCAAGATTCCAAGTCAGAGTCTGTACTACAAATTCTCTTAATTCTTAAGAGTTCACCAAGAGGAATATTGTCTACCACATGGCGCGGATGTGCACTGCTAGCGTGCAAAATACTGTTGCCCGCAGTACTTTTCCGATGTAGCTTAGTAGTAAGCTGGCCATTGCGGATAAGGATTTTAACATCCAAAAATTCTGCCTCACAATCACTGATGGAACTAGTGAATTTAAGGTTTTCATTGTTAACATTGATAGAGTCAATGAATCGTTGTGCACTGTTCCTGTCACCCTGCCATAACAAAAAAACGTCATCAATATAACGAAGCCAAAGCAAAACATGATCAGAAAAGACTTGGGCGTGTTGCCGCCTGAGGACCTGCTCCTCCCACCAGCCCACGTGCAGGCATGCGTAGCTGGGAGAGAAACAGGCCCCCATCGCGACCCCACGCTTCTGCAGATATAAATCACTCCCAAAAAGAAAGAAATTGTTGTTGAGACACCATGATGTAAGCTCAATCAGTACTTTGTTATGCTGGTAACAATTAATGGGCCTTTTTCCAAGGAAAAAACCAAGTGCTTTTATACCACATATATGCTCTATGCTCGTATAGAGCGATTCTATGTCCAAAGTGATCATGAGCATTCCATCATTCCACTGGGTGTTTTGGATTTTTGCCAGAAAATCGCCTGTGTCTCTTACATACGTAGGTAGTTCTTGGACCAGACTTTGCAGGAAGTAATCAATGTATTCCGTGACGTGTTCAGCCACTCCTGCAATTGCCGAAATGATTGGTCGGCCAGGCACTGGTCTTGATAATTTATGTATCTTAGGGAGTAAATAAAGTTTGGGCAAAACAGGAAACTCGACATGGAGGAATTCAAATTCTTGTGAGGAAATCATGCCTTCCCTTTTATATTTGAAAAGCAGTTTTTTGAGTGATTCCTTGGAAGATTCAAAGTGTCTCATGTTGGTAATGGAATAGCAAGTACCATCACTGAGCTGCCGCTTTGCTTCCTTGATATATTCCTCCTGGGGCCAGATGACCACATTGCCCCCCTTGTCGGCCGTGGTTACTATGATATTGTGGTCGTTACTTAATTTTTTAACCAAAGCATGATATTCAGTTTCCTGTTTGCTTCTGTATCACTTTTTATGCTTAATCTGATGATGCAACTGCTTAAGGTCTTCAACTACCACGTCCTGAAAAACATCAATGGAGTCTCTGGGCATGGTAGGATTAAATTTGGACGTTTGTTTAAAAGGACTGGTATTGGCTCCAATTTGGGGAATGTCAGCTGCCCTCAGTTCATCCTGTGTGGATGCAAGATCGTTAGTGAGTGCGTCATTGCCCAAAAGATTCAATATTGTAAGTGCTGTTCGAGTGTCACTGGCCGGAAGCATGGGCACGTTAGAAAGAGCATTGGTGGTGGCTCCAATTCCTTGTGGCGTCTTGTTGTTCAGACCTTCCTTGATTTCAAAGAATTTTTTGAGCTTCCATTTTCTTATGTACATGTAGACATCTATGCGGGTCTTAGCATAGTTGAAGTCAGTAGCTGGACAATATGAAAGACCAAGGCTTAAGAGTTGTTGTTCAGCCTTGGTGAGGTCAACGGAAGATAGATTTACTACAGTATTATCACTCACTTGTTTTTGCGCCAATATTGCCGCTTTGGTTTTTTGGGCGCTTTTGTGCTTCTTCCGGCGCTGGCCCCGTCTTCTGTTGTTCCTGGCACGCTGTTGTTCTTTCACTGAAAAAACATAGGTTTCAGAGATCTTATAGTTAGTTGGACATTTCACTCATACAAAACCATAGAAATTCCCCTGTTATAGTTAGTTCAGCTAACTATAGCTTGTGCCCCCGCAATGCACTGCTGATGATGTCACATTTTACATCATTCATGACATGGTCAGTGACATCACTGATGACATCACTGATGACATCTCAAATGACGTCACTGATTACATCATCCAGTGAATGTGTGTTTCTATAAAGCCATGGTGTATTAAAGAATAAGTGGGTGTATAAGTGTCTGGATGGAGGATTTAGTAGGTGTGTGACTGAGTGATTGCATGTGTCTTACTGAATGCATGGGTTAGTGACTGATACAGACATTCAAACAGTTTAGTTTGTCAGTTGGTGTGTAAGCAGTTGCATGAGTTGGTGAGTAGCTGAATGAGGATCTATATGGGTTATTGATTGGTTGTCTGAGTACCTGTATGGGTGCCTGGGAGTGTGTGTGGGTGCGTGGGAGGTGTGTGAGTCTGTGCATATGTTTGAGTGGATGATTCACTGTGTGTACAGGTTTAAGAGTGCATGTGGAAACAGCTGTGTGAGTGTGTGTATGTATGGTGTGTTGGTGAGAGAATGGATGTCTCAATGTTACATGTCCAAGTAACTACTTTTTTAAAAGGCAGTGTATGTGAAAGTTGAGGTATATAAATGATTATACATGAGATTCAGTGATTGTGAAAGTGGCTGCATGGATGAGTGTGTACTTGTATCAGTGATTGAAGCAAAGAGTAAGTATGCATTTGTTTCTGTTTGAATAACTGATGTGGTGTGTGTATAACTGTATAGGTCAGTACATGGAAGTGTGATTGATTATTTGCATGACTGACTAGGTGTGTGAGTAACTCTGGCTGAGTGGTGGTGTGTGAGTGTCTGTATAGATGTATGAGTGCTTATGATAGTGTTGTATTGATGAGTGACTACATCTATAAGTGATTCTATGGGTGAATGAGTCGATGTGTATGTAGACTTAGGAATCAACGAGTGTGTATGTAGTAACTGGTACAATGGGTGTACCAAAGGTTATATTACAGTGTGAGGAGGTGGATCAGATTTTCACGTGGATGATGTCATCAGTGATTTCTTCAGTGATGTCATTTGAGATGTCACTGACCATGTCATGAATGATGTAATATGTGAGGTCATCAGAAGTGCATTGCAGGGGCGTGAGTTATAGTTAGCTGAACTAACTGTCAAGGGGGAATTTCTATGGTTTTGTATGAGTAAAATGTCTAACTAACTATAACGTCCCTGAAACCTATGGTTTTTTCAGTGAATTTCTAAGGTTTTTTTAAATGCTCATTTCTAACTATAACTTACCTGAAACCTAGGGTTTTTTCAGTGAATTTCAAAAGTTTGTTAAATGCTAAATTTCTAACTATAGAACACAGAGGACCTTACAGGCGTAAGGTGGATAATCTGAGCACTCCTGTGTGCTAAGAAAGCAAGTGTATCCAAAGTTATTTAAATGTTCAAAGTTTTATTCACTTTGTAACATGGTACGAGTAATTCTTCAATCCAAAAGGTATACGTTTTGAAGAAATAAGGTTTGAAAATAATTTTACACAATGGTTTCCAAATACACGAAGAATTATTTCATGGCGTCATGATTGTTAACATTAATCCATGTCCCCTGATTACCCATCAGAGTATCTTATTTACCCTTGGAGTGCAGCGGACCTCCGTGTCTCAAATTTCTAACTATGCCTACAAAGGTAGGACATGTGAAGAAAGAGGAAGAAAAGCGCAGAAAGAAGAAAGACAAATGCAGAAAGAGGCAACAGAAGTCCAGAAAGACAAAGAAAAGTGCAGGAAGAAGAGATGTGCAGAAAGAACCAACAGAGGAGCAGAAAGAGGCTTGTTGCTAAATCATCCTGTGCCCACAACTTTTTCAGACGGGTACTGGTGGTAACTGACTCTGACTAACCAGGCCTAGAGCCAGTGCAATTCTAAAAGACACTTAGAATACAGTGAAAACACCTACATACACTAGGGTACTATGCTTTGGGGTACCCCTGTGATTAGCATGACCTCCTCTGTAAGACCCTAGTACATGATAGGGCAGGGGGTTTAAAACGACCTCTAAATCAGAGGAGCAAAAATATGATACTTTAACTAGTAGTCACGTTTGCAGAGTGGTGGAGAAAGTGTGTTGGGCGTCCAACCAATGCTTAGGAATTACGCTGCGTCAGACTTCCAGGAGGTACCAGCAGGGATTCTTGGCCCCCAAAGTCCCTCAGGACTAAATTGGACTTCTTCTCCCATCCCGTAGTCTGCCACCAGGCACGTTTGCAAAGTGGTAGAGAAAGGGGTCCATGGCCTCCGAAGACGTCTTAGCAATCCCACTGTGTGGGACTTACTGGAGGTAACAAGAGTGGTGGTTGCTCCCCAAGGAACACCTTGGGGGCCAACTTCCCAAACTATTACCTCCAGGAAGTCCCACACAGCAGCATTGGAAAGTACTCGTACCAGGCCACACCCACTTTGCCCACCACTCAACAAACGCGCTTCCTGGCACGCTCTTGGATGGGGAATGAATCCCCCTTCACTGCTGGGGGTCCTTTAGGGGCCAACTAGCCTACCTTTTACCTCCAGTAAGCCCCGCGCAGTGGGATTGCTGAGAGGTAGACAAAGGCCAAGCCCCTTTTCTCCACCACTCTGCAAACATGCCCCCTGGCGGATTATACATTGGGGCATTAAGCCTCCTTGAATCCTGAGGGTCCCTGGGGTCCAACTAGCCCATTAGGTACCTCAAGTAAGCGCCACAGAGCTGCATTACAGAGAGGTGTAAAAAGGGGTGTGGCCTGGACCACCTCTCTGCAATGCAGGCCTGTGGCACTTACTGGAGTCACCTGGTAGGCTAGGTGGCCCCCAGGGGCCCTCAGGATTGAAGGGGGATTAATTCCCTGATTTAAAACGCGCCACAGGGTGTGTTTGCACATATGTCACCTCAGGCCCGCCCCCTTCCTTCACCACTGTGCAAATGCGCCCCATGGCGCGTTTGCGCGGCCCCCACCCATTTTAAAAACAAGCCCCGGGGGTGGCAGTCCCCGGGGCTGCGGGAGGGCCGTGAGCCCCCTGCAACCATGTAAGGAAATCCCCAGAGGTGGTGGTCCCCAGGGCTGTGGGGGCCCCCATGGACCCCCGCAATCACAATCACAATATACCATGCCCCCTAGACTTGGCGCACCCGGGGAAAAAATAATATCGAAGCGCGTGAGCCCGTGCTTCATTTTTTTTTATTTTCGCTGCAGGATCTGCAGATCCTTTGCACCTTTTTGCTGACTAAAAAAATATATATATATGCTTTTTTTGCCTTGTGGGACCCCCTAAGCAGACCTAGGGGGTCAGGGTGTTCTACCCTGCCCCTTTTTCTTGTTTTACGCTTTTGTTTCTCTGTTTTCTTGTGACTCGGTACTACTGAGTCACAAGAGGGCTGCCAACACTTCCTGGTTTGGAGTGTTGACAGCCAATTAGAATAAAGCTCGTGGTCGGGAGGGTCCGCGGATCCACCGCTCCTCTATGTATCGAAACTTTTATTTATTTATTTTCTCCGCAACTACTGAACGGATTTACACCATTAAAGAAAAAAGAGTTCTTTCTGAAACAAGGGGTACCTGTTTGCCAAATTTGGTGTAATTCCGGTCAGCAGTTTGGGCTGAAGCCGTGTCTAAAGTTTCCTATGGAAAATAGTATGGAGAAAACACTTTTTTGGGACCCCCCTTTTTTCTCCGCCCCCGCTTACTGAATCACTCTGAAACTTTCAGGATGGGAGCTGACCGGAGCGCCCTACGTGTTTTGAAAATTGCGCGAAGACTCGTCTACTGGCGCTAAAGTTATTGGGAAAAGAAAAAACGCTTTTCCTATGGAAACTGGGTCCTAACTATAATTATCTACTGGTGAACGCCAGTAGATGATATATATTACCTACTGGCGGGCTCTAGTAGGTAGTTATAGTTAGGACCTATTATCCATAGGAAATTCATAACATTCTATTTAGAATAACTTTGGCGCCGGTTGACGAATCTGCGCAAAATTTTCAAAACTTTTGGCCAGCTCCGATCCACTCCTATCCTGAACGTTTCACAGTGATTCTTCAAGCGGGCGCCGAAAAAAAAGAGAGGTCCCAAAACGTGTTTTCCCCATGATATTTCCCATAGGACCTTTAGCCGCAGCTACAGCCCGAACTGCTAAACGGAATTACACCAAATTTGGCAAAGAGGTAGTCCTTAGTTTAGACTCGTGCCTTTTGCTTATTTGGTGTAAATCCGTTCAGTAGTTACTGAGAAAATGACAGTTAAAAGCATTTATATATCTATGGGCGTGGTGGTTCCGCTTACCTATCCGCATACCCTAAGCGCAGCCTAAGCGCACCCTGCCGTGCACGAGCTGTATTTTAATTGCCTGTCAACACTCCAAATCAGGAAGTGTTGGCAGCCATCCTGTGCCTCAGTAGAACCAATGGCACAAGAAACCAAAGAAAAAACATTGCAAAACGTGAAAAGGGGGCAGGGTGGAAACACCCTGACCCCCTAGGCCAGCTCAAGGGGTCCCACTAAGCCAAAAAAAGCATTTTAAAAAATATAAATCGCTGAGATTCACGCACCCAGCGCAAATTTTGGCCAAAATTAACGCCTTAGCTGCAGCTGTTATTTCGGCGCAGTGCTGGGTGTTCCAAAGAGTGAGTTGGGCTGAATCAGCCGTTAAACGTTCGCAGCACCAGCCATGTAGTACTCCGAACTTTCAGGGGCCGACAGCAGCAGCTATGAGGTTAAAAAAAAGAAATAGGAGCGCTGACTCCCGCGCATCTTTGGTTTTTAGCCCCAGGGGCTTTTTAAAATTATGTACCGGGGCTCTCAGGCCCCCGAGGCCCGGGGACCGCCACCCCTGGGGTTACTTCAAAGTAGGTTTGGGGGGACTCTGAGGGCCCCCAGCCCCAGGGACCGCCACCCTGGGGCTTTTGAAAATTATGTATGAGGGCTCTCAGGCCCCCAAGCCCCGGAAACGCCACACCCCAGGGCTTATTAAAATTGGGTGAGGGGCTCTCATGCCCTCCCAGCCCCGGGGACTGCCACCCTCTGGGGCTACTACAAATTATGTGTGGGGGGCTCTGGGGCACCCCCAGCTCCGGGGACCGCCACCCCTCGGGGCTTCTTACAAATGTGGTAGGGGGCCGTGTGGCCCCCCTTCTGGAGCCTTGTTCAGGCCCTGGGGCCCGCCCCCCCCAGAGCCGGCTCCTGCAGTGTCCCGGGCTGCCCACCCCAGGACACCGCCATTTGCAATGACAGGGCGGGAGTCTCTGGGCTCCCAGCCTGTCATTGCAAACTGCTTTGCTATTTGGAAGAGAAAGCAGGAAACCTGCTCTCTCTTCCTAATAGCAAAGCAGATTGCTTTTCCATAAGGGGAGCAGCATGTTAGCTGCTCCCCATTGGGAAAAGCAATGCCGGCTCCCGCAGGATGCGGGGAGCCGGCTGGGACCATGGGGCGATTAGGGACCCCCCCACAGTCCCCAATGGAGTGGGCCAGCCCCGGGGGATGGGGTCCAGCTTTTCTGGAGGAAGGAAAAAACAGAGGAAAAAAAAGAAACATTTCGTACTTCCGTAAAATCCTACAAAAAGGAGCTACGCAACACCAAAATCGGTTTCTACGAGAGCAGAATTAAAAACGCTGCCTGCTCGGCTCACGAAACCTACTCCGTTCTCAAAGAACTCCTCCACGCCCCGACCCCCCACTCAAACCTCTCGATCCTAAAGAAGCAGAAAGCAAATGCACCAATCTCGCCACCTTCTTTGACGAGAAGATCCCAAAAATTCTCCTGGCTATACCCCCCCCTGAACCGGCCCACACGGATCGGGATCTCACCATCGCTACCACTAACCCCCCCCTTCCGTCTGATAGCCCCCAACCCTCCCTGGATGTCTTTGGCCCAGTGACAACGGAAGAGGTAGGGGCAACTTTGGCCTCAATTAAAAGTGGTTCCCCCCTCGACCCCGCACCCCTCCGCTTCCTGAAAAAAGTGTCTAGCACCATCATCCCCCCCTCACGGCTCTGATTAACTCCTCCCTTTCGGAGGGCACAGTTCCCCCCAGCTGGAAAGCGGCAGCAGTTAAAGGCCTTCTAAAAAAACCCTCCCTAGACCCGCAGGACCTCTCCAATTACAGGCCCATCTCCCTTCTCCCAGGAAACAGCAAGATCGCGGAGAAGTTAGTGAACAAACAACTGTCACTTTTCCTAGAGAGCAATAACCTATTAGGGGTCTCCCAGACAGGGTTCCGTCCAGGCCAGGGCACTGACATCGCCCTCCTGGCATCAGTGGAGAAGGCCAGAAGCATTCTGGATACGGGAGGATCAGTGGCAGAGAAGAGGGTTAGTTCGTTCGGCGTTTCAATTATCAACTACGCCGACGACACCCAGTTGATTGTTACCCTCTCACATCCCCATCACGCCCCCTCTGATCTCCACAGTTGCCTCTCCGAAGTCCACCGATGGATGAATCTCTCATCGTTAAAGCTGAACGGGTCAAAGACCGAGATACTCATGCTGGGTCACAAGGGGCCCTCCCTGCCACCTCACCTCTGGCCCAGCTGCTTGGGTGACCCTCCCGCACCCAAGGACGAGGTCAAAAGCCTAGGCGTGTGGATCGAGAAGGACCTGAGCTTTAAAACTCAGGCAAAAAAGACTGCAGGGACATGCTTCGGTCTCCTCAGAGCCTGTAGGAAGATCTTCCCCCTGCTCCCCGCAAACGCAAGGAAGCTCCTCATTCAGGGCCTTATCCTGGCGAGATTGGACTACTGCAACGCCATCTACCTGGGAGCTCCCGAAGCCACCCTTAACACGTTGCAGAAAGTCCAAAACGCCGCCGCCCGCCTACTTACGGGCACACCTGCAAGATCCTCTGCCAAGCCAGCTCTCAAGTCTCTGCACTGGCTTCCTGTCAGAGAAAGGGTCGCCTTCAAGGCCCTCTGCTTGGCCCACAAAACCCTCAACAATAACGGCCCCCCCCTTCTCAAGGAACTCTTAATCCCCTACAAGGCGGAAAGAGATCTCCGGTCCAGCGGAGAAAATTTCATCTCAGTCCCCAGAGTCAAAAAAAGCCAAGACCGGTGGCCGTCGCTTCTCGGTCCACACGGCCAAACACTGGAATCACCTACCACGAAGACTGAGGACAGAATCGAATCACCTCCAGTTCAGGAAATCATTAAAGACTTTCCTCTTCCCTCAAACCTAATTCTTTAGACGGCTGAAACCCCTGGAGAAGCAGGTCAGCGCTGGGATGCTCATTGGGTTACTACGCGCTTTACAAAACCTTTAAATAAATAAATAAATAAATATTAGTGGCTCGGGAGGGGGGCCACGTGGCCCCACTCCCAAAAGGAAAATTGAAAAAAATAAAAAATAAGGGCTGGCCCTGGTGGATGGGGTCCCCGGGGCCAAAATTGGCAACAGGAGGGGGACAAGGCAGCCCCCCCTCCAAATAAAAAAATAATACTAAAAAAAGCCCATGCCCCAGGGGATGGGGTGTCCGGCGCAGATTATGGCCTTAGGAGGGGCGCCACGTGGCCCCCTTCCCAATTTTTAAATAGTTAAAAAAAAATTGGAGGAAGGCCCTGTGGGATACAGCCCCCCTTCAAAAAATAAAATACATTTAAAAAAAACGGGATTAGGTTGGAGGCCACGCCCCCTCATTGCACCACTCTGCAAACGCTCCCCCTGGCATGTTTGCAGAGGAGGAACAAATTCCCCTTGAATACTGGGGGTCCCTGGGTCCAACTAGTCCACCAGGTACCTCCAGTATGCACCAGGGAGCTGCGTGGGAGAGAGGTGTTCTGAGGCCAAGCCCCTTTTTACACCTCTCTGCAACGCAGCTCTGTGGCGCTTACAGGAGGTGGCTGGTGGACTAGTTGCACCCCAGGGACCCTCAGTATTCAATGGGAGTTAATCCCCCAACTTAAAACGCGCCACAGGGCGCGTTTGCACAGTGGTGAAGGGAGGGGGCAAGGCCTGAGTTCACATGTGTGCAAACACGCCCTGTGGCGCGGTTTAAGTTGGGGAATTAATTCCTTGACAATACTGAGGTTCCCTGGGGGCCAACTAGCCCACCAGGTACCTCCAGTATGTGCCACAGAGTTGCGTTGCAGAGTGTAGCAAAAAGGGGCGTGGCCTCTGATTACCTCTCTGCAACGCAGCCTCCTGGCGCATACTGGGTGTGTTTGCAGATTATATCACCTCAGGCCATGCTCCCTTCCTTCACCACTGTGCAAACGCGCCTTGTGGCGTGTTTTAAGTTCGGGAATTAATTCTCTTTCAATACTGAGGGTCCCTGAGGGCCAAATAGCCCAACAGGTATCTCCAGTATGCGCCAGGGAGCTGCGTTGCAGACAGGTGTTCAGAAGTCACGCCCCTTTTTACACCTCTCTGAAACGCAGCTCTGTGGCGCTTACTGAAGGTACTTAGTAGGCTAGTTTGACCCTAGGGACCCTTAGGATTGAAGGGACTTAATCTCTCAACTTAGAATGGTGACAGGGTGCGTTTACACAGTGGTGAAGGGAGGGGACGGGGCCTGACGTGATGTGTACAAACACGCCCTATGGCGCGTTTTAATTTGGGGAAAAAATTCCACTTCAAACCTGAGGGACCATGGGGGCCAAGTAGCACACCAGGTGCTTCCAGGAAGCACCGCTGCGCGGCGTTGCAGAGAGATGGTGCAGGCCGTGCCCTTTTTTACATCTCTCTGCTACGCAGCTCTGTGGAGCTTACTGGATGTACTACGAATTCCGATTTACTCACCTGTTATCAGGCGAGAGCCCAGTGCGGCATCTTTTAGCCCAGCACTGACCCTGAAAAGTAATTCTAACTGTACTTACCAGTAACTTGTATTTCCTTCCATAGGAATCCATTGTCTGGTTTTCACCTGAAAAGTTTCTTAGTCTCTATTTTCACAAACTAAAAATATTCCTTAAAAATCGCATGTATGATTTAAACGCATTCTTTCAACTGTTTACAGGAGATGCACCAGTGCTGGATCCAGGATCCACCAATGAGTAAGAAAAAATAACAATAACACTTATTACCTGCTAAGTGAATTTCCTCCCATAGGATAACATTGGTGATTCTGTGTGAAAAAGTTTCTAAGTGTCAACTTTTAAAATACAATAATATTCCTTAAATATCACTACTGTAACCAAAACGCTTTTACTCAACTGTTTACAGGAGATGTCCAAGGACTGAATCTAGGATCCAGTTCTGTGGTTAGAAAAGTAATCCATAAAGTAACTAATTGCATTTAACTAGAAATTCACTTTGAGCTCAATGTTGCATTGTGTTTGAAATTGAGTTGCCCATTGCAACAACTGTAACTACTGTACTTAAACGTCTATTGTCTATTTGCAAAGTATTTAAACTAAAGTAATTCATTCTGAGAATGTATATTTTGTAATGTATAATGTAATTAAAAAAAATAAAATATCTAAAAATAAATAGTTTAAAAAATTTAGTAAATCAGTATCAAGCAAATAAATATAACAATTAATACATTTAAAAATTGTCATTTACAAAATCTTTGAAATTCACTGAAAAAACCATAGGTTTCAGATATGTTATAGTTAGGAATTGGGCGAACTCCTGCATTCATTGCTGGCATTTCGACTTCTGCAGAGCCTCAATTGCCGACCGCCGCCCTGATTAATACAGGTGCTGCACGCCCCCTGATCGGACTTACCTCCACGATCAGTTCATGAGTCATTTTTGACCGTCTGTACCGCAGACGCCCACCTGCCTGGGTGTACTCACTGTATCCATCTACAACCCTGTCCTGATGACGATCCCGACTAACTGGGATCGAAACGCCGTCGACTCTACAGCATAAACAATACGACGCATGTCACTCTTTGTGCTCCTGTTTAAATTTATGTAAACATGTGTTAAGTGATTACAACTTGTTTCACGGGGCCTTTATTGATGTACCAACTTAGTTCTATGCGCCGATCATGCTGTTCACTTGAGCACTTGCACCTTCACTACTATCACTGTATATAGCACCACGCACCAAGTGCCACAAGGGTTGTCACATGATCTGTTCTTTACAGTGCTGTTCAAACTGTATTACCATGTGAAAGACCTCTCCCTGTGCCTATTTGGTGAATAATACCACCTTTTGTCTAAAAATCCAGTGACTCCTTGTTTATTAATTTGTAATGCAGACTGCATACATTACTTAAATTGATCTTACATGATACCTGTTGGGAATTGTTTCTATTTATAGTTAGGAATTAGCATTTAAAAAACCTTTGAAATTCACTGAAAAAACATAGGTTTCAGACATGTTTTAGTTAGGAATTAACATTTACAAAATCTTTGAAATTCACTGAAAAAACCCTAGGTATTAGGGGTGTTATAGTTAGCTGGACATTTCATTCGTACAAAACCATTGAAATTCCTCTGTTATAGTTAGTTGTACTAACTATAACTCGCGCACCCGCAATCCACTGCTGATGATGTCACATATTACATCATTCATGACATGGTCAGTGACATCACTAATGACATTTTCAGTGAAAAAAAAAAATATATATATATATATATATCTTAACTTGTTTTCACTTACCTGCATAGTAAAGTCATTCATGGTAAAGGCAGATGCGTAGTAAATCATTGAGTTGTAAAAAATGCTTAGTAGAGGCATGTGTGGTAAAAAAAAAGGATGTGTTGTAACATCGTACAACCCCGTGTCTTCTTGTGCAGTATTCTCTCCAGATATACTTTCTACTCTGTAGCTGTGGTCTGCCTGTGCTATGTCTAGAGGAGAGAGCAGTGAGGGAATATGGGAAGTTCATCAAGTAGGTGATGAACCAAACCTTCAATAGGTATCTGATTCAATCACTAACAGGATTGATGAGTATCTACTATCTCTCGTTTTCCTAATCTAAAGTATTTGCTACTTTTTTAGAAGGCTGCTTCTTTCTCAGCTAGTCATAGACATCGAGAGACCTTTGTTGCCACTTGATCATCAAAAGTTTAAGAATACACTATATTAGGATGATAATATAGTTATTATATTTTCATGAGGCTTAGCTAGGCTTGTGTTCATGTTTATTCACACTGCCAAACCACCAGGTAGACTGTGCTGTGCAAAATAGAAAGGAGTGATTCAGGACTGTGTGCAATAGGAGTGTACAAGGGATCAGAATGGGTACATAGATTGATGTTTTCTGGCTGAGCACATTGAGCCAGACATGCTGTGTTTATATGAAGCAGTGAGTTATCAGTTCGTTGTGTGGGGTGGGATGGAATTACAGACGATGTGGCTCGCAAATGTTTCCTTTATAGTTATTTTCATCTCTGTAGTTTATAAATGTTTCCTTTCTAGTTATTTTATTCTCTGTAACTTGCAAATGTTTCCTTTCCAATTATTCTCTTCTCTGCAGCTTGCAGGTGTTTCATTTATAGTGATTATCTTCCTTGCACACTTCGACGAGAATGCTGATATCTTTGCTTGTGTTGTAAATATCTCAGGGGTGGTAGGTGTTTTTCCAGGTGAGGAAATTTAAGTTGTGCATGAGGGCTTGAGGATTTTGTGGTTAGCCAATGCTTCTTTGCTAGGGTATGGATACAAACCAGTTTTTGCGGTTGGCTGAAGAATGAAGAGATGCTCTTGTGGATGAGAATCAGCCCGGTAGCGTTTTATTTGCCATATAATTGTTATCTGATAATATGCGGTCTGATTTTTCTTGGTGACTTAAATGAAGCCAATGTATTTGGCACTGTCCAAGGAGTGCAAAGTGAAGCCTTTTAGGATACTGATTGTACGCCTGTTATGATCTTCATTAGTTGTTTTGTAGCGTGAACTTGATTTATCTGTAGGGCTTTTCTTGTGGTTTTGGGTCTGCCTTTGGTTATTTGGCATACTCATGTGAGGGTACTATAGTTTATCACTAGTGCCCCAAGGTAACAAGTACTATTGCAGAACATAACAGCACAAAGCATTCTCAGTCCATAACCAAGCTTCCTCAAATATGACTTGTTGACTGTGCTTGTCTATGATTCTGTCCAGAGTCTGTTGTCTTTTGGCTAGGTTCACGCTAAAGAAAAACCACATTCCTACATGTATATATTACACTTCAATTCAATAACTAAGTTACTCCTTTTAAGTACTTGACACCTTAGGTATAGTACATTTGCGGAGCCCGAACATACTCTGTAAGGTGCTAGGGATTAGGAACTCTGACACAACAGCATACAGTAAATAAACCTCAAACTTAACGTCTAGCAAGTTTGAATTATAAATGGGTAACTGTGAATAACGGGGATTTTGTTTCACCAATACCTGGATATCCTAGGCCCGGGTATTTTAGCAAGAAATGTATTTAAGAAAGCCAATTGGTGATTATCTCACTTATTGGATCAAGTTGAAGTTGTAGCAAAAGATTCTTCCCTGATACAGTTTTTTAATAAGCATTGCTTTTAATTGAAATATGTTGTAGTTAAATCAAAATTCTGATTGTAGCCTTCCCTGAAGCACTTCTTTCAAAGGTTAAACATGTAGCAAATTAAAAATATCAGTGTTAAATTTTAAAAGCTTATATAAAGTTTTTTAAATAAAAAATATTCAAATGCATAATAGTGGAATATAGTCAGGAAAGTAAACTGGACAACAGCAATCAGGGGTGACACAGATGGAGCCACTTTGTTACTATGAATATTACTTGCATCAAAGTGATGAATGGAATGCTTGGACTAATATCAGCCTCTGGCAGTCGTTTTGTCCTGCATTCCAATTCACTGTTTTTCATCCATTGTAATACTCTAGACAGACCAGCCATATAGAATCAGTCTTAATTATGCTCCTATAGGAAAATGTCCAGCTGGAACTGCCATGCCAAGTTCTGTCCAGATGGGAACATTAGCAATCGCATACCAATTTTGGCTTGTTGGCCCTCCTCAGTGAAATGAGTCAATTGGCACATTGGGCACAGGACCTGCATCAGTCCATGACCATCGGACTTCAGGCTTCTTCTGCAGCAAACAACAAAGTGAGGGAAGGAATGTTTGAATTAATATGAGCCACAAGTGATAGCTGGCACGCAAATTCCAGTACACCATTTTTAATCTACTGTTCCACTCTAAGCAGAGACTAACCATATACAAATCAGGTTTGATTCCCGTCCTATTGAAGCAGTCCATCCTGAACTGCAAGACCAGGTCCCTCTCAAATGTGAACTCAAGCTTGAACTGCTTAGTACAGTTAGCAAAATGTATTAATTCAGTAATTCTGTTGCATGTAGGAGTATTTTACGATAAGGCGAAAGCACACAAGAGTATATTCCTAAGGGGACCACAATATTAAACAATAATAGACTAATTACAGTTTTCTCATTCCAAAACTGTGTGTTGCTTTAGTCAGTATTGATTTCATAGTTTTAGATCCCTTGCACTAAAAAAAAGTATTATGGCAATAGAACAAGAGATAGTTAGAATAAGCGAAGATAAACGGTGAGACCACACTGAAGTGAATGACATTCAAAGTCCGGGTTTAGCCAGAAAAGGGGAGCTTTTTGGTGTTGTCTGAATGAGGTAGATGGTTTGGTGCTAATATTCAGTACTAGAAGTGACACTAATGCTTTGAGATTAATTGGTTTACACAAATGTTTGGGGACTAATTGGTTTAACTCATGCTATGTTGATACATTGCGTGCGGGACGCTTCCCACAGCTTGCACCGACTGAGGTCAATATAGAAAGTGGCGCTGACAAGTGTGATTACGATATTTACATATGAAATGATTCTAGAAGGCATTAAATTACTGAAAGTAAATCTACTGCAATAAGATGCCATATCAAAAGGTTTGCTAGTAATAAATGATATTGGGAATGCAGACACTTTGCTCATAAGTAAAATTGAATGTCTCATGTGACGTTTTGAATTACTAAATGCTGCATTAGTTGTATTTTTTATGTGGGCACTGTATTGTTGCAACTTTTATATATTTATCTATATATGTATGTGTAGATGTTGTCTTTCGTGGCACTGATAGTGTTACTTTTGTATGTCTTTTTTTTTTCTAAACTCACAGCCCTGAAGAAGTTCTGGTGACAGAACGAAATGCGTTGGCTGGTGTCTTGTCTATAAGTGGATCATTAAAAGAACATTGAATTTTGTACATCACGACTCAGCGTCTTTATAAGAGGACATTTCAAAGACTTATTAATCTCCTATGATCGGTGGAGACTCACCCTTGTAGCAGTGCTTTTTCATTCAGGACAAAAATAGACTTTTTTTTCCCCAAGTTTTGGGTAATGCTCTTGGGACAGGGAGCATGTGGAAAGTGCACGCTGGTTTATTGAAAATTGAATAATTTGGTGATATTTGGATTGGTGCTTTGCTTTGTGCTGGAGCGGTCCACTGTCCGAACTGTGTTGTAACAAAAAAGGTTTGGTGCTAAGATCTACTGGAGAAGTTCCAGAAAGTTGTTGTCACTCTTGAAAAAGATTGGTGATAGGCTGAGTGCATCTGAATTTAGGAATATTTAAGTATACAGAGTCCCTGCTGCTTAGTCCTCCTTGTCCACCTGAGATGCAGAGTAGATTGGCCAAGTAATGAAGGCTCAGTTAGATGCAGGGATTTGAAGGGACGTCATCAAATTCTAAATTATGACGTTTGCTTCAGTTGCTGCGAATGGACACTGCAGAGTTTGGGGTTAATGTTAGAACTTCCCTTTTAAAGTCAGGGGGCCCGATTCACAGAATTAACTTAACACAAAATCCTAAACTTACTACTTTTGGTATTCACAGAATGCACTTACTACTTTTGGTATTCACAGAATGCACTTACTACTTTTGGTATTCACAGAATGGATTTACGACTACTAACTTTCCGTCCGCACTCGGGCCGGAAATTCCAGCCTGGAGGCGGAGCTTCCGGCCCTGAGGCGGAGCTTCCAGCGTGGAGGCGGGGCTTGAGGCCCAGAGGCGGAGCTTCTAGGCAGCAGGTGGAACTTACAGCTCAGAGGTGGGGATTGAAATCTCCACCTCTGGGCCGGAAGCTCCGCCTCCAGGCCACAAGCTCCGCCTCCAAGCCAGAAGCTTTGCCTCTGGGCCGGAATTTCCGGCCCGAGTGCAGAGGTAAAGTTAATAGTCGTAAATCCATTCTGTGAATACCAAAGTAGTAAGTGCATTCTGTGAATACCAAAAGTAGTAAGTTTAGGATTTTGTCTTAAGTTAATTCTGTGAATCAGGCCCCGGGATCTTACTGTGGTGGGTAAGACGGCCTTAAGTGGTTTGTGCGAGGTTTGAAATGCGAGGTGGAGGTGGATATTGGCTGTTTTTAGAATTTTGTTTATGAAGAAGAGTAAGAAAAGTTCAGAGTGAAGCCTAAGGATTTCACTACCGAACATGGGGAAGGATAAGAATCTATTAAAGTATATTCTTAACTGGTATTTCTTTTGTTCACTGTCAGAGTGCATAGTATGGATGTGTGAGTTGGCAGAACTTCACTCCCACGCACTTTATAAAACTTTTGAACTTTCTGAAATTTGAAAACCTTATTTATATGCAACAGAAAAATGCAAAATTGGTTTTATGGGTGTGAATATTCACAGAAGGTTGGTATCAGGATAAAGTAAGGATTGTTTTGTAATTCATTTTGCCAGCTAGGATTACTGTGACACCAGTGCATATTTGCAAATTACACCTGTAAACATTTGTAATGTAAGATAGCACTAAAATATTGAATATTTGCGTTCCTTTTGTTTGAGTATCGGACTCGAGGTGGCCTGGACCTCTCACTTAAATGCAAGAGGAAACAAAGACACACAGCTTGTTATCTCTTCACAGATACTTAAGAGTTGTATGTTTTGTACTTTTTTCAGTCCCTGTATAGAAGTGCACACACTGTAAGAATGTCAGATGGGTTGGTCTATCCCAGTATTTTCACAAATAACAATATAACTAGCCCTATTTTATTTAATTTATAACACTACTCATCCTAATGCAGTGAGGTCACTTCCAGTGATGACACTTGGGATGCTATGCGTCGTGACATCATGTGCTGTGTTGGCATGTGTCATGATGTCACTTGCATACTGCCTAACTTGGTCAGTCCCCCCATGTCTTTTTATAGAACTCGTGCCCTGCTTGGCATATTCATACACTTTCATCTTCGGTAAGTTGTTGGTGCAGAGTCATCTAGAGGAGGACAGCCCTCAACTTGTGCACTAGTAAGGGGCACACAGGAGGAATCCAAAAATGAAAGGAGTAGCAGTGCTCAGAGGAGCAACACACTCAAGAGAAATTAACTAGAGGGCCTTAAAGCAATGGTATAGCAATAGGGGGAGGCAGGGGGGTGGACCGCTCCAGGCAGCATGAGTTTTGGGGATGGCAGCCTCCCCAAAATCTCTTACCTGCCATCTCAGGGGTGGCAATGCCCCCACCCCACTTTTCAATTGGCCGCCGGGGGCGGCAAATGGAAAACATGTTGCCAGCACCCTTCCGCTCTTTGATGCGGCCACAGTAGGCGGCTACATGGGAACTGCCCCGGGCAGCCAAAGGACTAGCTACGCCACTTCCTTAAGGGTAAAGGAACAGAGTGCTCTGTTTTTACCGTTCAACCAGAAAGGGGCAGGGGAATCTAAACCTATGTGTGTAATTTGAATGTTCGCTTTGCAGTCTTGAACTGAGAATATTGCTTTGCCCTGGTTGAATGTATGTAGTTTTGAGATTATCCTCGGATCCTTGAAGACTACCACAGTATCAAGTTTTACCATCTATGCTGTTATTTACTAAAACTTCTTTCTTGTGCTTACTGTGCCCGGGGTCCAGTGTTGCTGCATCCAATGTGACTGCAGCAAGCCAGGTGATTGTGATGCAACAAGATTGTTTGGTCTTTTGTTGACTACAAGGAATATAGATGCCATGGACCCATTAGTTAAGTTTTCATCTGACCACATAGATTTACTTCCCGGAGGGCTGGTGCATGATCCTGCCTCCCACCTGCATATCTCTAACGTGCAGGGTTGCTGATTGCTCTTGACATTGCTTTCTCCCAGACAGGATTACCCCAGGTAAAGGATTAATACCTTAATCGCACACCAGATACTCTGGGGCTTAATTCACCACCAGAGTGTCACTCTTTGTGACGCTCCAGCAGCGTAAGCCTCTCAACCATATCTATGAGGAGACGCAAAGTCACTCTGTGTGGATTTGCATGGCCTGATAGATATGGACCAAGACAAAGCAGCACAAGTTGCTGCCTTGCCTTATTTAGGGTCAAGGAGGCGTCCCTTGGGCATTGAAGTGAGCTTTCCCACGCAGCACCCATGGATTTTGATGCTGCCTCAGATTTACCTAATCAAGTAAACCTGGGGCAACGCCAGAACCTTACACCTCCCTAGAGCAGGCGTAACGAGGAGAAATATTTTGATTTCTCCTGGTTTTTCCCTCTTTCCATGTGTACTGCATTCTGCAGCACACATCGAAAGAGAAAAAGCCTCTCTGGATGCCCCTTCCTGCACAAAAACAATCCTGCCTGCAACCATGGGGCAAGGGTGCCTACATAATTGGCGCTAGGCTGCAAATTGTGGTGCAGCGCAGGGGAAAAGGAAAGGAATGCACTGTATTTCATAAATACAGTGCTTACCTGTCCTTTAAGATTGGCTTAGGGCAGTGCAGCAAGAATGCATGTGGCGATCACCTACACCAATTCCTCATAAATGAGGTCCTAGGTGCTCACACACCTTGTCCTGCAGATGACCTCACATCTATAGAGGTCGAAACGCCATTGACTGTAAACATATATTGGCTCATATTTTACTGTATAAAAATAACTAAAGGAATCGAACGTCTCGTTTTTAGATGATGCACATTAATTATCACTTGGGTATCACTGCACGTTCTTTTCTCTTTACTGTGAGCACTGGGTCTTTCTGTACACAACCAAAAGAAAGATTTGAAAGGCTTCAATAATGTATAATTAATACATTCATTGAAATACATCATTGTTTATCTGCCTGCTCTTTATTTGTCCTAGTGGACTAATACTTGTCTGGTTTTAAGATTAACTGAGACCCAGTTGTCTCTCGCTTATTTGACTAATTGCCTAGTGAACCATTGTTTTTCTGCAATTCATTTGAAACGTGGCTTTAAATTTTGATGGCTTTGACTGGCGGATGAGGTAAACCACTGCGAGGGTGACTAATGGTACCGTGTAGGAGTCCGTGCGCTTTGATGTGACCTGTGAAGAAACTGTGTCACGAGACCCAAGTGTGAGGAACATGCCCAGAATCAAGACCGGCATGTATGATTACCTGCCCTCTATTCTGAAATGAAATGCATTTGGGGAAACATAAGGTGGGCATTTACTTTCTCAAAAATAAAATTTAAAATCCAACCCAATAGCACGGGTGCATATCTGACCAAAATTGAAGTAATCTGAAGTAAAAAAAAAAAAAAAAAAGAAATGATGGCACCCGAAATTGTTTTAGGAGAAATAGAGACATACAACTGTGGGCATTCTAGGCTGGAATGCCCTTTGAATTTGTGAACACTCAAACACAGATTTTTTTATGGGGTTTTTCAAACTCCTTTCCAATCCGTTACCACTGTGAGAAAAGTTTGTTATTTTTTAGAAGAGCAGGAGTAAGACCTTTTCCAGCTTTAGAAGGGGAAGGTAGGCACCCTCAGGACTGGTGGGGGTATGGATTATATGATTTCAACAGGGAGAAAAAGGTTTTGCAAGTGACGAAAAAAAGAAATCGGCAAATGCATTTGAATATGTGCGGCATGTATGCAGCATATTTTCGCTTGAGAGAATCTACACATCTTATTTCCTCATGTGAAAATAGAATTCACAGACGTTTACGAGGAGTAGCAGTATGTGCGTCATGTAGGTTTGGGGCCTCTTCTCAGCGATATCGAACTTTGTGTGTCTCCCGTCTCCCAATTGAGAGTCCCACACTGAAAATTATTTTTTCCTGGAGAACACTGCTTTTTCTTCATGCCACCTAAGGAGAACAGGGCCAGGTAGAGAAAGAAGCATTTCTACACCACTGGCCCCTTCTTCCCCTGGAGGACGGAGAACTTATATTATGAATGGGGGAAAAGTGAAAAGATGGCATTACGGGTGATACCCTGTTGGTGGCAACAATGAAAGAGCTTTCAGACGAAAATTACTTCCATTGAGGGTATCTTTGAGAAGAAAATGTCCAGGATGGCTACTGAGGAATGCAGTCCTAGTAAAAAGCTGTGGGGAACATGAGATGTTGATGCCGCTAACTTCACCAAGAAACATTGGTTAATGGTAGAATTTCATGTGTGTTCTGAACAGTTGGAGGTAGAGCACTAAAAATACTGCCTGCTCCACAAGGAATTTGTCAAATCAGGCATTGAAGCAGCAGTAAGATAAGTAAGGTTCCCAGTAAGATAGTTCACAAATGGAAGGTGAATTCCTTCTCATAGATAGTGCCTCCTCAATCATTTTTAGGTCTTGCTTGAGGCAGCGTATGCAATGTCACTTGTGAGTCTATTGTTCTTTAAAGCAAACAGCTCAGAGCCTGCGTGTTTTTTTAGCAATGATTGGCCTCAATTTCACTCTCTTTTCCTTGCTTCTTATTGGTCAGTGCCTCCCGGTTTCACTTTCCCTTCCTGTGTTGTTCCATTCCATGGAACCATTAAAAAATGGGGTGTCACCCAAAATAGTCTTATGACCTGGGTATCAAGCGATAAACATGGAAAAATGGTCCTAGACCTATACTTCGTATTGCAAACAAATCAATTCTTTAAGAGATACTGATTCACAGGAATTGATCCTAAGCAAGAAATAACCTAAACAGTGTTCTTGTCCATACATATACATACAATGCACCCATTAGATGTTCCAAAAGATATTCATTACGAACATCATCATTTATTGAGATATTTACAATTTCATAAAAAAGTTTGTACAAAATCCAAATGAAAAGACTGCCAGGTGCAGTAGTAAAGTGCAGGAAAAGTGCTTGTGTGAGAGAAAAGCTTAATAAAAAAGAGATAGAACAATTCAAATATAAACAATAAGGTACAATTCCTTACAACAGAAACC
Organism: Lissotriton vulgaris; assembly: GCF_964263255.1. Lineage (NCBI taxonomy): Eukaryota > Metazoa > Chordata > Amphibia > Caudata > Salamandridae > Lissotriton > Lissotriton vulgaris. The sequence goes on from NC_141694.1 coordinate 582,251,358, forward strand.
TGACCCATAAAACTAGATCTGAACGATTTGGTATTTCAACACAATATAGTGGATGGGGAGATGGGAGACAGGATTCAGGTTTCACAAAAAGGAGGGAAAGGGCAGTTGTCGACGATTCGACCCTGGCGCATTGGTGGGTGGATTAACACCTCAGCTACGGGTCTTCATCAGGACTGGGCGGGCAGGGAAGCCTAACGCGTACGATGGCAGCACTTCATATAGGTGAGCCACCACTTAATGATGTGTTCCACCGGCAAGATATCTAAGAATAGCGTAACCTCAAATCTATCAATGAAGAGGTATGTCCTTACGTAGAACTCAATCACAAGGCATATGAGTGTAGTATTTGAAAAAGACACTAAAGGTTGGTTTAAAATCAGGAACAAAACTCTGTCAGTTCTGATTGTCTTGATATTGCCACTAGCACCTGAAAAAACGTAGCAACCAAGTTAGCAGCAACAACTGTCCGTGTTAAGCTGAAGGAGTCCCTAATTCGATTCTTACTGTATTTGCTCTGTAAGGTCTAAGTATCCCAAAGGAGCGCTGTGGACATACAACCGCATTCGATATCTGGCGTCTCTAAACACGATATCGCATTCGATATCTGGCGTCTCTAAACACGATATCGTGTTTAGAGACGCCAGATATCGAATGCGGTCGTATGTCCACGGCGCTCCTTTGGGATACTTAGACCTTACAGAGCAAATACAGTAAGAATCGAATTAGAGACTCCTTCAGCTTAACACGGACAGTTGTTGCTGCTAACTTGGTCTGCAATGACAGGCCATCCCATACCATATCATACCATACAATACCATACTACACCATACAATGACGGACCATTCCTTAGCATACTATACAATGACAGACCATTTTATAACATACTGTACAATGACATGCAATACCATTCCATACTATGCAATGCGCAGCAGTCGCGCTGTTGTACAACATGATTAAAATTAATTGACAAAGCCAAAGATCTACTATAGGCGAAACATATTGGCTTTCCCAAAGCTTGTTGGAAGAGAGATGTTAAGAGAAGCAGGGCTCAAGTGGTGGATTTGCAGACCAAGGGGATGAAGACTCATAGGCAGTGTTTTTAGCTAAGGTTGCTTCATATTGTGTTGGATGTCCGGTTATGAGACATGAGGGGAGTTTTGTAATTTGATACGAATTTATTTGAGGTCTGTTTTTTCCTTCTCAAATCCTACCCTGCTTAGCCCTGCTTTGTCTGGTGCATTGGGATTCTAGAGCTGTAGTGTTTTAGACATGTAGAATTTGTGACATTTCCTTACCAGATGGAATTGTTGGCGCTTGGAAGTATTTGCTCTGTTTTTAAAGTTCTGAACTGGAGTACTTGGCTCTAATTTCTTTCCCTTATGTCCAGGGCATGTTTCAGTCTGGTACGCATTAGTAAAGATATTTTTTAAAAACAACTGTATTATATATACTTTGCTAGAACTCTTATGAACTCTTATGAACAGATATGGGATCGAGTCAAATATGTTTTAATTGGGGATTCAAATCGTTTCTCAGCTTGCAAAATCCCTATGAACCAAGCTTCATAATTACTCACTGTCCTCATATGTGATAAGAGGAAAAAGACATTGCCTGTAAAATATACACAATTCAAAAGCATAATCCTCAGACACATGTCTGCAAATACCAGTAAACAGATGCCCGAGTTCTGTGTAATGTTTAAATTGCTTCTCTTTCTTAAAAACAGAGAACTGGAATCCCTGATCTCCATCCCAAAGGAGGAAACAGGTAACACCCTCCATGAAAATATCCTGCACTGTCCATAGGCTTTAAGACACTTCTAATTACTTGATTGAGGAATATTGGATTCAGAGTAATGGAAGTGCTGATAAGTAACTTAAACATCACCTCCTCATTCACTTCGTCTTTGCAGTCATTATCCATTGAGAAATACCAAAGTGAAACAGAACAATTTGGACCATCATTAAACAGTGACACAAAATAAGCAAATTCAACTTTTTTCAATGCTATATCTGTGAAAGTTTTTATTCAGGAATGTGCACATCAATCAATCAATCAATTTGGAATTCTAGAGCTCGGTTATTCTCCTGCAAGGGTATCCAGGCTTTTAGAGCCAAGCTGCTCAATAAGAATCAGTTAAAAAGTCAGGTCTTGAGTCCCTTTCTGAATTCCCGAAGGGATGGTGAGGTTTAGGTTTAAAGCATTTTATTAAGGCATAACATAAGAAAAAGGACAAGGAGGGCATAGGGTTTGCGAAATACAAGAGAATACAAGGCATAAGTAGTCGAAGCGTAGCGATAGACAATGGCAGTAGCATATAAAGTTCCTTTGAAGAGAGTCTTGGCGTGTCCGCCATTGTCAATAAAGCTGGAAGTCAAAAGAAAAGGCAAACAATAGATTGAACCTCCCTCCCTCCTTGATCCCCTCCCCTCCAACTCCTCCCCAAACTCCCCCCCCCAACTTTCCCCCGTCCAGTGCTTGGGTTATTCTTACGCCCTGCCCCCCTCCCCCACCACACCCCTCGTGAGCTCCCCACTCATTGTCTGTTTAAGCAGTCGGGTCTATGGGAGGCGTTAGTCTCAGGAGTCTAAGGTATCTCGGACAGGTAAGTTCTCTAAATTCTGTGGTTAATAGCGCATGAAAGGGTTGCCACAATTCATCAAATTGTTCCACGTCCCCCGCCACCATAAGCGATAGTTTTTCCATGCCCAGGACATGCCAGAGTCTGTGGAGCCAACCTGTGATGGAGGGGGCTGTGGTGGTGCGCCAGTGTATCAGTATATTTTGGACCGCCGAACCCAGTGCTATCGCTATTTGCCGACCCCTACGGGACTTCAACGGGTACATTAGCCGATTCGGGAGGCCCAACAAAACGTACGCCGGGAAGCGCGGCAATTCTATGTCAAAGTGAGCGTCCACCTCATCTATAACCTCCTTCCAGTAATCCTTCAACAACGGGCAATCCCAAAGCACATGCGTGAGAGTCCCTGTCTGCCCACAGTCCCTCCAACACACCTTCCCAATGTTCCTATTCATTTCATGCAATCTCTCTGGGGTATAATACCAATATGTAGACACCTTTGTGAGTGTTTTGGTGAGCCCCGTGTGGTATGCCGAGTGTCTCGCGCGGTATGCAATCTGATCCCATTCCTTACGGCTGAGCATCCTCCCCAGCTCTCTATTCCAGCGCTCCCTGCCAGGATTATAAAAGTGAAATGGGGGAGGTTGCAGCAACTTATATAGGTCTGAGATCAGTTAGCGTCTGAGGTGCGAGTCACCAACCACCTCTCATACGGCTTCAACTGACGGTCTGCTGACTCGCGTACCTGCGGTTGAAGCGCCCAGTGTCTAACCTGCATGTACCTCATCCTCTCTGTTTCGGCCAGTTGGTATTCCTGTCTAAGGTGCTGAAAGGGGACCACCCCCTCCGTGTCATACATCTGGAAGAGCGCACGGCTGCCCGCTGCTCTCCAGTGCATGAATGCGCCCGGTTCTAGACCCGGGGTGAAATCAGGGTTCTCTGCTATCGGCGTAAATGGCGAGGGGAACGTGGTGAGATCGTGAACTTCATTAACAGCGTCCCACACTCTCATGGGAACTCGCGTAACAAAGGACGCGTACAGATTGGGGGGGCAGTGGATCCGTCGCAAGAACGGTATCTCCTGTAAGGGGCGCCCCGCCACCGCTTGGTCTTGAAAGAGCCAATGCTTGTCAGATTCCCATCTGCTCCATTCCACCAGGTAGCGCAACTGCGCCGCCTGAAAATATTTCCGGAGATCCGGGATGCCGAGGCCTCCCGCCTCCGGAGCCAGTGTAGAGAGAACCTTCTTCATTCTCGGCTTGCTGCCCTGCCAGACGAAGCGTGCAATATCTCCTTTCGTCTGTCTGATCCATCCCGTGGGTGGCTGAAGTGGCAAGGCCCGAAAGAGATACAAAATCTGGGGCAAGACCGTCATCTTGACCGCAGCTATTCTGCTGAGCCAAGACAGCATCCCTTTACCCCAGCGGCCCAACTCCTCCTTGATTTTCCTGCCCAGGGCTGCGCAATTGGCCGTCACCATTGCCGGTAGCGTCGGTGCTAAGAGAATCCCCAGGTAAGGTACCAGGGTCGATGACCACTGCATAGGAAAAAGCCTCTGCAGGTCTCTTCTCGTATCAGCCGCCAGGGACACATCCAGGGCCGCTGACTTGCCCATGTTCATCTTGAAGCCCGCCACTTTCGAGAAGTCATCCAGCTCCTTAATGCATGCAGGGAGGGCCCTCATCGGGTCATCCAGGGTCAATAGGAAATCGTCCGCATAGAGACTAACCGTGTGGACATATTGTCCCATCTTCACCCCTATCGCATCCGGGGTCTGGCGAATCGATGGTGAGGTTTAGAGGTTGAGGGGCGGCTGTTCCAGGAGTTCGTGGCAAAGTAGAAGAAGGAGCGGCCTCCCCTGTTGCTTCTGCGGATCCCTATGCCATCCCTGTGAAACATCTGAAAAAGTTCTGGACCCCAAATCGCCATATCCTACATCCTCATACTAGACATGATAATGATTAATAAAAGTTGAAGGCACTGCCCAAGTCTCAGCCCAACATACGTCGAAAATGTATCCACCCTGAACCTCTGCTAAAGATGCAGATATACCTCTAGTTGATATCTTTGGACCCCATCAAGACAAGGAAAGAGATTTTCAGCATAAACTGTAGCTATGGTGGAACGAACCCTTCTGCTAAGAGGGGGAGAAAAAGGCTTAACCCTCTCATCACTGGGCCAAACTTCACAACAAAGAATCTATCAACTTAAGAAAGCCATACTGTTCACATAAATCAAAACATTCCTTCTTGATTCAAATAATTTACAGCTTCCTGTTCTGGCCTAGAAGGGTAGGCATATAATGATATAAAATAACTTCTTGATGACAAGAGGACTAAACCTTGGGTACAAAGGAAGGGCCTAACCTTAAGATTACCCTGTCCAGAAATTCCATAACAAATGCCAGATCCTCAGAGAACCAAATACTTCTAACTTCCTTGCAGACGTTCTGGCTATATGAAAATATACTTTCCAAGTAGGGCACTGGAGGGGAACTCAGGGGCATATTACCAAGCAATAGCGATAATCATCGCTATTGCTTGGTTAGAGACAAAAATTTACAGCTGAGCTACGGCGATTTTTATCGCAGATAAACCTTGGTATTACCAAGGTTTATCGCAAATGCGATAAAAATCGTCCGCAATGCATGAATATCGCTGAAAAGTCAGCGATATTAATGCATTACCGAGCTAATGCTCTTAGCCATGTTATCCACCTCCCATTGGATAACATGGCTAAGAACGGCTCAGGGCAGGTGTTAGCTTTTGGAGATATTCGCGCTTAGCGCGAATATCTCCAAAAGTTGGTAATAGGAGATAGCGATGTTAGCGACTTTTTCCAGTCGCTAACATCTTGACACGCCCACTTTGCATGTCATTAGTGATAAATATCACTGACATGCAAAGTGGGGCCCAAGATGGTCGCTATCTCCTACTAGCTGTCGCTAACTGGTGTTAGCGACAGCTAGGTAATAGGGAGATAATTTTATCTCCGCTTTCTTGGATTTTAAAGCCAAAAAAGCGGAGATAAACCCCCTTGATAATATGCCCCTCAATTTAAAGGGATATAGAAAATAGAATGGAGCTCGGTTTAGTGGTTTAAAGGTAAGTTCTTAAAGAAGAGATCAAACCAGCAACAAAGACCAATCATGAACCAGGTTTTGAGCTGAAGGACGAAAGAGAGAGAGATAAGATTTTAGGAAATCTAAGACTATAAGGCTTCAATGCCCCAACCCTTCCTCGTGGTTCTCTAATCTTTTTAATAGCAGCCCACGTAGGCATCAAGTTTGAAACTGCCAAATTTAAAGCTAACTCATCTTGCAGGACAGAAAGCATATTAACTTCATCACATGAGACAGGATAAACATTACTTATCATACAGCATTTCTGGAAAAGTTGACCAGTGATGAGAGTAAGAACGCAAAGCTGAATGCTTCCCAGAGGCCTGATCAGCAACAGCCACATTTCTAGACATCCCTTCCTCTGAAGGGGTCAAAGAGTCATAGCCATGCTTACCCGAGCTTTCCCCATCCTGATCTTTTTCACAGCCCTTGGTCTAAGAGTAAATAGGGGGAAGTATAGAAGACTCTGAGGGCAAGGTGCATCTATTGTCAAAGCTCATCTCTGGCCATGGAGCAAAGCACTGGATTGAGAGTATTCTCTTAGATGGCAAAAAGATCTATGACTGGCTGACACATTTCCTGCAGATACCTCTGAAATCAGGCAATGGTTCTGGGGGAAGGATACACCTTTGATGCGCTATTGCCCACTTGCTTTATATGAATCAGACATAGGACAACAAATGTTGCATTACCTATTAAATTATAAAGAATTATCAGACTGCCCAACTCCTGGACTGATTCCATGTCTGTTTAAGTAGGCCTTGGCTGTCTTTCGATTCCCCCGTCTGTTTATGTAGGCCTTGGTTGTAGTGTCTGTGCTTATTAGAATTGCAGTTACTCAAATCTGAGCGGCAAACCACAGAAATGCACCCTAATTGCCTCAAGTTCCTTCTAGTTCAAAGAATATGGCCTGGATTGTGAAGGCCACCTCTCCTGTAGGAAAAAAAGAGTCCATTGTGCCTCAATTCCCATTGTTTCTGGTGAACGTATTGATAATCTTTTGAGCTGGCATCAGCAAAGGAGTTCCTGTTCTCACATATACTCAATCCAACCACTACTGAAGATCCTTCTTGATAGAATGATTTGTACTGTTTGCAACTTTGATGTCCTTGGAGGCAGGGCGATCCTCTTCCAAAGGAGCCAATGTATGTCTCTGTACCTTCAGAATTCTGCTCTCTGGAAGGACCATGAAGTACTTGGATGTCCGAAATATGACTCCAGTAAATTCTGACAACTACAACTGAGTCAACTTAGGTTTCTTTCAGTTTATTAGAGAACCATGGACCTGAAGAAGTGAAAGAAAATGGCACTCTTTTTTAAACCTCTTTTTTTTGTTTTTGGGACATAGCATGATCAATAAGGCAGTGAAAGAAAGGAAATGAGGAAGAGTCAGAGGGAATGGAAAGCAAGTGAAGCATTGCATTATCCACCATTAGTCAGCAGAGATTGACATTGCTTATTCTGTCCAGGTAAACACCATATTTCCATGCATCTTATGATCTCGGGTGGAGTGGTCCTAGTCTCATGTTCCTGCAGCAGAAAGCTAAAGGTGATTAGCAGACAATCAATTATCAGGCACTTATTCCGAGTCATCTGGTCTCACCTTCCTCACCATCTCTGATGCATCATAAGGCAGTGACTGGGTGTTTTGCTGCTGACAAAAGCATTGAAAGGGGCCAATGTTTTTTCATATTTTGCCATTGCATCATGCATTTTGAAGTGGCTGCTGCTACTTCTTACCCCTTTCTCTGTCTCTCCATCCTGTCCAGATTAGTTGACCAGCAACTGAGCTAATCAAAATCCAATTCTAGCTGCCAATGGGAGGAGGTCAAGGCAGAACTCTTGGTCTCTTAATTCACCTTAGTAATATAAACAGCTCAGTGGGTGTTACCTACTCCATGTTCTGGAAATTCTGTCGTACATTACTGGAAGGATGTCTGTGTTATAGGTAGTCAGGGTCAATGGTGAGGGGACACATTCCTTCGTTGGGAAACCTTGTGCCAGTGTGCTTAATGCCTTCCATCCCACATGATGAAGACATTTTCGGGGAAGCCAGGAGGAATGCCTATGCAGCATACTACAATATTTTAGCTGTATCCTAGGCCAGAGTTTATTTGTTCCTTCCAAAGTCAGCCAAATTTGTACTGCCATCAGAAAATAGCAATACGAATGAAGCCCAACCCTTGTCCCCAATTGATTGGTAAATATTTGATAGCTCAACCCATGCTCTCTTCCCATTTCACATGAAGACTTCTAGATTTTTGAGTGTTTGTTTACAGGTAGTACTCAGTACAGAGATGATAACAGACTGAACTACAAATAGGAGCCTAGGAGATAAAGTTCATTATGAGACATGAAATCTAAAGCCTCTTTTACTATGGTTTCTGGGTGAAGGAAGTTTGTATTGATCAAGCAGTCATCTTGATCCTGTGAAACATCTATTTGTGAGCTCTATAGAGGGAAGTAATATGCTGGGAAAACTCTTGTAATTTAATTCCACACATCTATCTCCAATGTTGGTAATTAGATTATGAGAGTTGTCTTTTTTTCATAGTATGTATACTGAGTATAGAGGAGTTTAAGCATGCCTTCTTTCACGAGAATACCTTCATCTTTGCTTCTTACCATGCGTACGTCACTGTATGCCCTGCACAAGCTGCTTATTCTATGTTTTTTTTACGCTCGTTCTTTGATTCAGTTTCCCAATGATTTCTGCCTCTCATGTTGCAGGTGAGTGAAGTGACTGTATGGACCGTATGCCCCTCTTACCAGTTGCTTAGACGCACCCAATATTATATTCCATTACACTCCCTGATCAGTATTTGTGAGACAGTAATGGTCTAGGATTTCACCTAAAGATTGTTTTAGGACTATATTTAGAAATGCAATTTAATTCATTTGTTTGTATCATTAAGATCAGTGGGTTAGAAATCCTCCCGATATGGATGTGACAAACTTCCCTCATAGCGCAGCAGACCTACCAGGGTAGATACCACCTACATGAAAACCATTGAGACTGGCTTAAGACTTAAGGATTGACCACAAAAGTGGAAGTGCTGATCCTAAACATCAAGCTAGAGATAGTTCTGAAGCACTCTTAAAACTGGGATGAAAAGATAAGAGTCCTTGAGGTTCACAATTAGCATGAATTCCACTGGTAGTATTAATGGTTCTGCAAATAATCCATCATAAATTTAATTCATTTTCCTCCAATCCAAGACTAGATGGAATTCTTCTGATGCTTCTTAACCAGAAAGAAAATGTAGTAAATTCTTTCACCCTCTTTTTCGAGAGGAACCAGAAATACTGATCTTTCCTGAACTAAACTCATTTTTCCTTCCTATAATGCTTCTACTTTTTAGATCTTGCCTAGGCAGAGCTTGCAATGTCTCTTTGAGACATGCTGTATTCAGGATATGGGCTTTAAGCACCACCCAGGTTCCGCCCATGATTTGAACTGGCTGCTTCGACTATCTTTTGTAAATACTTCTTTTTCATTGGTTAATTTATTTTATAGTCTCTCCTGATTCCCTCCTTTTCTACTGTTGTAACCTTCCATAAGGACTACCCCTTTTACATGTGATCTTACTCACAACGTTTTATTTACTCTTTGACAGCACTCTTTTGTTAATAATTTCATGTCGTAGCTGAAACTGCATGCAAAACAGCTAAGTACTTCCTCAACCCCACTAACCCCGTTCTTGTAATTTTGGATGTGATTTGTTATGCTTATGGTTGTATTAGCATGAGCTGCTCCGTAAAACCCTGTGTAAGGCAACATTATATATACTTTTTTGCTGCGCGCCACACTATGCTTGAGATAAACAATGGCAGCCGCGCATCTTTTCGTGCACGGCTCACTCAACACAACATTGAATTTCACATCTTAAACAATGGCTACCGTGCGTCTTGTTGTGCGTGGCTTGCCCAACTCAATGATTTTTTTTTCACATCTTAAACGACAGCCATGTGTCTTGTTGTGTGCAGCTCGCCCAAGTCAACTTCTATTTTTACATCTTAAAACAATGGAGGCCACGTGTCTTGCTGTGCGCAGCTCGCCTAGCTCAACAATTTGTTTTTTTCAGCGCAGCACACCACACTACATCTTTATTGATGGTGTCCATGCATCTTTTCTTTTTTGCAAGGGCTTACCCAACTCAACACTTGTTATTTACAGTGCAGAAGAAGCATTTGTGTCTATTTGTAGTGCAGCCAGTACTCCTGTTTCTTTTTTTTTCCTCGTCAATTCTATCAAGCTGAACACTTGCCCTTCATGGGTTTCATGTTGAAGTAATGTTAGAAAAGCATTATCGGACCCTTATTGTAATATTATTCTTTGGGATTCCTCAGCTCAGAGCTCACCAGGCACCCCAGCACCTTGCATGCTCGGTGAGGTGTTGCTAATAGGAATCATACAAGGACGGGGTTTCTGTTTCATTCCCCTTCTTCCTGCTTTTGTTTGGCGATTCATCTTTGTTCCATGTATGGCGAAGCACTTTTTGAAGGGACATGAGAACTTCCCTTGTTTGTGGGTTCTTCCCTACCCGCCGCCTCGTGCTCATGCATACACGTGCTTGCCAGGGCTTTGATGAAAATGACACCTGTGTTTGGGCAGCTGGAACCAGGTGCCTAACATAAGGGAGCATGCAGACATATCAGGGGCCTTGTACCACGCTTGTTGATTATCTTGTGGAACACGTCTGCTTTGAGATAATAATAAGCATTTACAATGCAATAGATCTCGCATTACTGAAAGCTTGAGCTATTGACATTGCATGATTATTTGCAATGCGAGACCTATTTTATTGCTTGTTTTCCTCTATGTCTTGACCTGAGAGTTAAGACGAATGTCAACTCTGGAGGTATGAATGAAAAGTCTATATTGTAAATATGCCAAAATAAAATCAGCACCCAAAGATCTTGAGCGTCAGCTTCCAAGACTGCCACAATGTCTTGAATACAACCTCTTACTGGCTCCTCCACATCTCTATTATTTTGTCCACTTCATCTGTAGGAGTGCAATCTTCTTGATTAACAGCTGTGTTTCCATATAGAGGAGCCAGCACAGAGTCAACTTTCACCAAATACTGTACAGCAGACTCTGCCTCCGCCAGCATCAGTGGCGGCTCCTCCACTAAAGTGGAGGAGGGTTGCACCACAGCTTATAAGTAGTGTCATTTAACAAAAAAGAGGGATCAGTCCCTTTTCCACTTCCTCTGCCAGAGGAAAACCCAAACTTTCTCACAGGTGCTCAAGGATTTGTTCCACATCTTCCTTACTAACATTCCTTGTCTCATCTGGGGATGAGGAACAAGGCGACAAACAAATCCCAACGAAGCTCGGGTCCTGCGATGAGACAACGCCGGACAGAGCGGGGCCTCCTTTTTCCTGAGCTGGGTTCCAGGAAAGGTGAGGTACACTCCCTGTACTATTCAGATGTAAGAGACACCGTTTGGTACAGAGGAACACGATTTTGGACTATTTATGTATATCCTTTACAGATTGTCGTTATGTTCACTTTATGTATGCAGTAGCTAATGCTTAGAACTCTGGCCCTGAAGAAAGCCATGGGATCTTGTCCCTACCGGCTGAAACATGTTGGCCTTGTAAATGCAGTTATATGTTTAGACTGCTTCCTCTGCATTGTTCTTGTTTGTTTGAGAGAAAGGACAAATTACATTAGAGTTTTTCGCCTATTGATCCTTTTACCCCTTGTTTTTTAACTCACACATCTTTTGATTTTTGCACTGCACTCGATCCCATCTTTATCATTTGTTCATGGGTACCTTAGCGATTGATGGTGCGACCCAATTGAGTACAGGCGATGGATGGGTCTCATTGATCAAGAGACATACCACCCCATTTTTGGATGACCAAATGAGAACACTTGATCTACATATCTATTTGATGGGAATCCAACACATCTCTGTACGGGTCTTACCAACAATCTCAGTAGGTCCTTAGACAGGTTTGTCCTGGCACACATTCTGATATAGAGACTTATGTAGCTCTATTAGCGCCTAACTCACTTATGTAGGAGTTTTGCAGCAGCTCGGAGTACTTGAAGCTCCGTTATAGACCCCCGGTTCTTTTGTTGTTAGGATTACAGTTAGGGGGATACGAACTGGGCAGGTCTTTAAATTTCCCTCAGACCCTCCTTCAATTGTTTGTGTTTTACGACAAACAAATCCCCTCTGTTGTGATGGCGATATTCCTATTTTCTCTTCACTCTTTCACTGCCAAAAATGTGGTTACTTCTTCATCCACAATGCTCTGGATGACTGAGTTGCGCAACACTTGGGCTCTGGACCAAGGGTCTCCAACGTTTTCTGTTGTAATAGCGATGTTCTTTCAATGAAAATTATCAAGAGTGCTAATATTATTAATGTGTTAATAGTTACCACATCTGACAAGACTACCCGAGTGGTAGCCCCATGCTAGAGTATCAGCGATGACCACATCAGAGCATTAGGCAGTATTGCCAGCTGTAATGTAATAAAACGCTTTATCGATTTGGAATGCCTCTATATGAATCATATATAATGGACACAGCTGCAATGCCGCTGGTTCCAAATTAATATTATGAGTAAAAAGCCTCCCCAATGCTTCATGATTTATCACCCATACTTCAGCCTTAAATACATTTTTGAAATTTTAAAACCTTTCTCCAAACATCAGCATTTGAGTTCAGAAAATGCACACATTTCCCCTCAAATACACAATTTTCAAATATGGTATCGATATATCAATTCAACAAGATGCAATCGTATAATTTAGTGGACTGGGCTACACACAGGAGAGCTGCTTACAGGTAGCTGGAGAGCTGCCAGTAGCTCATGAGCTACTCATTGGAGAAGCCTGCCCCGGTCAATGGCACGCAGAAGCTGAGCGCCTAGACAAGCATCTACCCCTTCCGTCATCTGCATCAGAAAATGTGCCTTCCAAATGCTCAGTTTTTGTGAACCTTTTGCCCTCCATATTTCTACCAGTTACAACACAAAAGTACGTTTTTGCTTATATAATCGTCTAAAACAATGCTCCTCTCGCCCGTCTCGCGTTTTTTGGTTGTTTTAAAAAAAAATGTTTTAACACTGCTGACACTTGGTATCCAAAATTAGCCGTCCTTAACCTAAACGCTTATTTGAAGTTTTAACTGCTGCCCAAAAAAGGGCGTCATGATTGACCAGACTAGAAACGAGTTTCTTTTGCCTTTGATTTCTGTGACTTAGAACATGTACGTCATCTTCAGACTCCTGCTCTGGAAATCCAAATGTAAACAATCAGCTGTATACATTACTGGGTGAGGAATGAAGTCCTGCCAAATGTAAATTTGCTGCAAGCCTTTCTGATTTATGTCCTAATATTTGTAGTCCTCTGTCACGAACAGCTCTACTTTTTAAATCTAGTCTACAGTCTAAACTCTGTACATGTGTTTATTATATATTTATGTGCTCTTTAGTAATCTGAGTATTCATATATGAATACATATTTGCATTTTTCAAAAATCCATACATACAAATGTAAAGCGCTCTGATGTCGACTCGACAAGGCGTGCGGTATCGAATACCTCAAATAATCCGTTTTTTTAGCTTTCTGAGCAAAGTAGAATTTTGATGCTTGTGGCAGATTAGCAAAGTGCCTTCAAGAAGAAGTGTGTATTTTCATTTGCTTATTACACTTCGTGACAGCACTTTATCAAATAAGATGTACAGATGCTTGCATGATCCCTTCTGTAGTATCCATTGTGTGGGTGCATGTAAGTTTCATGGCCAACTAGGGGAATATTTATGTAAATGTAAATGTACACGTATTTATTTAGCGCAAATCACCGACCCGGTATCTAAGCGCTTGCTTAGGGAACCCGTCCTGGTATTCCCCTGTGAGATAGCCCTGGCAGGGTATCCGCAAGGTGAAAGTCAGGCATCCCGCCGCGAGGGGCCGTTGTGGAGATTAAGCAAGCTATTGCCCAGAGTCGCAGAGCGTGAGCCCACGAATCCAGTAGGCACCGGAGCGAGAATTGTCGAGTCCATGGGCATTTTAGGACTCAAGACCCCACCCAGCCGGGAATTGAACCCTGGTCCCGGAATGACCTCTGCTTCCAGGTCTGCCTCCTCTAACCAATGAGCCACACTTCTCCACACTATTTATGAGCTCCTTATGCCGCCCTAGCGTCACCTTTTGTGGCTCTCTGTAGGTGCAAACTACAAAATCATATTTATGAGTCTTTGGATGGCTTCATAGATATGAAGTAAGGCAAGGCAGGGAAAATGGCTGTGTTGCCTTACTCTGCACTAGGGAAGCATTGCAGTGTGTGTTCCAACGCAACTCCTATGCATTTTGATGCTTCCCCACATTTACAAAACTAAGTAAACCTGGGGACGTGCCCTAAACATTACACCTCCCCAGGGCAAATGCAACGAAGAGATCTTACTTTATATTTCCTTGTTTTTTTACCTTTCCATGTATGTTGCAGAAAGAGGAACAAGCCTCTCAGCATTGTTTTTGTGCAGGAAGGAATCCTGCCGACAACACAGGCACCCATGCACCATGGTACCAGGGTGCCTGCATTGATGCTAGGCTGCGGAAACAGCGCCAGTGCAGGGGGAAAGGACAGGAATGCCCCATATTGGATAAAGACAGTGGGGCAAATTTATGATAACTGGCGCATCCCCAGGGATGCGCCAATTATTTTGCGCTGCTGCTCCGCCACCCATGGTGCGCCGCATTTACAATGCGGCGCACCATGGGGCAAAAACGGCACAGATGCGTGACGCATCTGTGCCGTAAAGGTGGCACATTGCTGGAGTTGCATCGCAAGCGCGACGCAGCTCCAGCAAGGCTCGGGGGTGCCCTATCTGTCCAATGCTGCCTCAAGCCTTTCGCCTGCTTCAAGCAGGCGCAGGGTTTTGACGCAGCATTGGCCTGAAAGTGACTGAGTGAAATCTTATAGATTTCACTCAGCCACCTTTGCGAGGCGCACCTGCCCCGGAACGCCCACCCTGTGCCGGAACGCCCTCAAGTGGCGTAGGGCTTTACAACGTGACGCATCTGCCTAGATGCGTCACGTTGTAAATGGGTCGTAGGGATGTGCCACATTTACACCGCAGTTGCGTGACGCAAACGTGGCGCATTACCAACATAAATCTGCCCCAGTGTGTTCCTGCCCTTTCACTTTGACGTAGGGCAATTTAGCAAGTTGACTTGCTGTGCTGCCCTACACCAAATTCCCATAAATGAGGCCCTTAGTGTCAAGGGGGAGTGCCCCATAAAAGAATGAGGAAATACCTTTGCTCTTCTATTCCTCACGTGTCCATTACGGATGAGTCACAGAGGGAACCCATGAACCTTCCAGCATGTCTGTCGCGGGGTACAGTCTGCCTGTATAGAATGCACCCTCCACCCCAGGTGAGCAGGTCCTTGCTCTGCTTAGGCCATCAAAAGGCAAGCCCTCAGTGAAGCCAGTGCAATAGTTTAAAACTGCCACTCCCTCTTTCACTGCAGCACTTTCTCCTGGAGAGCAGATTTCTCCTGTAATCAGGGGCTTAGTCGTGGCTTGTCAAAAGTAACTATCTGACATTGTGCAGTAATTTGGTAACATCACTACATTGTTTTTTTTTTTTGTTATCAAACCGTTTCAGCCACTGCTTGAATAAAGTGTCCTTTACATTTTGACCTCCATGTTGCTTCTCTCCACCGAACTGAAGTTCTTTTTTTAAATTATTTTGCTTATTTCGTCATTTTGTAGGTGCTTGTATGCTTGCCATAGGCAAAGCTGATAGGTCCCAAAAGAGAGAACTATTGGCTTTGTCCAGTGCTTATTTATGTATGCTTCTGTCAGTTGTTGCATGTGTTATGAGTTCGAGCAGGTGATCAGTGTCCATGGCACATCTGGGCAGACCCCCCCTGCTCTAGGAGCACATCTGGAGGCTTGTCCTCCAGCCATCTTTGTGAGGGGAACGTTCCTTTTGGCTGCGAAACGTGGGAGGCTGGGGTGGGCACTCTGCACCCAGAGAAGCTGGCAAAGGGCAGTATCTTGCTGCCACTGCAGGTGCCTCCGCTTCTATCTTTTGACCAGAAGTTCCGTAAACATGGCCTGTTTTGTGTTGGAGACCGAACACATTTAGATCAGGTGTTCTGTGCTTGTTTTTCTGTTGATCTGCCTTCTTGACAAACAATATTATAGCAGTTAAATTACCAAAAATACAAACAACACACAATATTTTTCTATGAATAAAATAATAAATGTTAAATGATATGCAACGCTTGGAGAACAGTCTTTACAACGCGGGCATTACCACGCGCTGCAATTACTACGCTGCTTTTACAGCGCAAGTCGTTTCAACGACTTACGCTGGAGGGCGCTGTTTGCAAAGGAATAGTTTAATTTTCTATTCCAACACCTTCCCTACTGTCAACGTGGGCTGGAGTTGGAATAGAAAATTAAACTATTCCCCTATCCAGCCCTTACAGCGCAAGTCATTGTAACGACTTGCGTTGTAAAAATAGCGTTGTACTGGCACGCGCGGTAATAGCCCGCGTTGTAGTGACATACATCCGCAACGCTTACAACGCGCGCGTTACCACGACCTACCATCACAACGCGGTCGTAACAACGAAAGTTTGTTACAACGAAAGTTGTTACCACGCAATGCACTGGGGGGCGCTCAAGGATAGGAAATGATTTAATTTACTATCCCAACACCTTCCCTACTATCCACGGGGACTGGTGTTGGAATAGTAAATTAAATTAATTAATTTTGCGCCCCCCCCAGCGCAATGCGTGGTAACAACTTTCGTTGTTACGACCGCGTTGTAATAGTAGGTCGTGGTAACGCGCGCGTTCTAACGACATACATCCATGTTAAATTGGTTGTTAAGAACAATGTGAATGATGCTTCGTGTCTCTGATTGGAGAGTAGGACAAGACGATCCACAGATGGTTTGTAGTTCATGATCCTCCTAATGTTGAGTATCCTGAAC
This sequence comes from Lissotriton vulgaris, assembly GCF_964263255.1. NCBI lineage: Eukaryota > Metazoa > Chordata > Amphibia > Caudata > Salamandridae > Lissotriton > Lissotriton vulgaris. The sequence goes on from NC_141694.1 coordinate 582,268,040, forward strand.
GATGCTAGCTTTCTAGTGAGTACTCAACACATTTAGACAGCTCCCAGGTCTTTTGAAAGTAATCCTAACATTTAGCTGCACGTGCACTTACATGGGATCAGTGCTGTGCGCAAATAGCCCCTTCATTAAACTTCCTCCATGTGCAGGAACTGATTCCGCTTCTGAAGCAAGTGCAGCTGTGTGTTATGAAATCTTTCTTTTGGTGAGTACTGTGAATGAGATGGAAAGATGCTGTTTTTAAAACTGCACTTTTTAGGTCGAGCATAAGATGTCTATTGCAAGGTATATGTTGGCTTACTGAGTAGATAGAGGGGTTTGGAGCCATTCCATTATTTAGCATTGGTTGTCTTGCCTTGTCACTCATCTGCCTTCTTCTTATTTGTGTTCAAGCTTGTCAATATGATGTTTGTCCCGCCCATGGAGCACTGCCTCTTAATCATTGCTTTTATTGGCCTGATTCGCTGCTTCAACTACTTGCTTATTTAAGCACTACTGCCTTCTTTTGTGTGATGCACGCCACAAGAACTGTCGTCTCATGTCCTTTTCTACCCATGTACTCTATTTAACTCTCTGTCACCCGAGCTCTTCTCCCTGTCCCCCCTCCGTGTTTGCTCACCTGTGTGCTGCTTCTCACAATTGCCTCCCCGCACCCTCTGTGTTGCTTTTCCCTAATGGCAATTGCTTTCTCCTCCTTTGTGCCCTACCCATGAGATGTTTTCATTTCCCATCCTACCCGCCCCCCTAATCTGGCTTTTGCTATTCTACATCCCTCCCATCACCCCCTGTGTTGCTTTGGCTGTGTCAGTTGCATCAAAAGCAAAAGGTTCCCATCCCAATATGGTTGACAGACAAGACAGTTCCTTCAGAACCGGTCTTGTTTCTATGTCTATGTCTCTTTTACCGATTCTTGGAGATTGGGCAATTAGTACCCATCCCACACAGAGTAAACAATCCAGTTACATCAGCACTATGAGAAACTGAACTGCCCGGCACTATCGCTTCCTGCTGCTCCTGTTGAGTGATATCCCCTGTGACTTGTCAGGGAAGGGGCTAGAGGGCTTAATTCCACCTTAGCAATGGACACATGTAAGTGGAGACGTTCTGCGGGTCTGGGAGGCGAAGTGGACCCTAGAGGGGGCTGCACTAACCCACCCTGAGGGCGAGAAATGGGAGGTCCGAAGCCCGGGAAATACCACATCGGCAGTGTCCGGCATGTTTCAAACGTATCAATGGGAGGCCTACCAGGGGCATAGCTAGAGCTTGTGGCGCCCGGGGCTATCCCTCAGATTGCCGCCCCTGATGAGGAGGGGAAAGGATACTAGGGAAAAAGGACCGAGAGACACATAGTATTGCCACTAATAGTTACCTCGATCATGCAAGTTACATGCACATACATGACACGGTCCAAGGCTACACAGTTAAATACACCGGTGACCGGCAGTACAAAGGAGAACACAGAGACTGCCACCCTGCAGGATTTCAGGCAGGGCCTAAAAACAAGGTTATTCGAATAGCGTCCCTTTATCAGCAGCACCGCCCCCAGTACCTAGATAACCTCACAGGTGATAAGTAACGCTATGCAAATCCTGTTTGTTTGATTGATTGACACCCGATTTCCACACATCGTTTGTGCGCTATATTTTATCTGTAAAACGGTATGTCTTTGCAAGTTAGAAAGTACCAGCACTCGCAGGGTTCTATACTTTATGGAATGTTCTCTGACACCCCACTGTACAACCCACAGCCATGTCTACGTTTCTGCAGTTGCAGGGCAATGCCTGCAATGTTCAGCTCATGGTTTGTGCACGTGGAGGGGCGCAGCTGGCACCAGAAGTACGTCTAACAACAGCAGGCCGGACATAAAGGATGCATAACTGCCAAGGTTTCAGATTGTTAAGTGTGACATTTTTATAATGTCAGCGTAACTATGAGTGACATTTCAACATCTATGAGTGACATTTCAACAACTATGAGTGACACTTTTTTCGTTAGGAAAATCAAGCAATAAAAACAACGGAAACAAAAATATCTGAAATTACACCCATTTGAGCAACAAGAAACTGCAAGAAGATTGTTAAACGGCTGCAAAGCACTGAAATGGAAGGCTACCCTAGCTACGCGAGTGTCATGAAGCATTCCATGAGAGTGCATGTTTCCAGCTCTCTCTTATATGCTTTTCTTCCGCCCCACCAACTAACACACGCTGTGTTAGCTATCTTCCACTGCTTCTGTCTCCCCACCCACATTGCTCTCTCACCTACATGTAGCACTGCCTGCCTTTCTGTTAAATGTTTTTAAAAGATAAGGCTTTAGCGCAGCTATTGTATTTTTAATCTACTGCTCCATTGCAGATCAGTAAATGAGAAAAAAATAGGAGCTAAGACACAGCCGCTGTGCTCGGGTCATTTCAGTACGCCCATACGCTGAGACCTTCTTACTTTGCCGGTGATTGCTTTGCTAAGCGTCCTTAGTCCTACACATTTCACAAGCTCTGTTCAGGCAGGTGCTTAAAGGTAGTTGGGTGCCCATGTGGAACTTGTATTGCTTTTTAAAGCCAGATTATACATGATTAAATTGTTGGAACCAATTCAGAGTTTTTTCCTTTTGTCTTAAATTGGTTAACGTGCACATGTACAATATAGGCAATTCACAACAGAGGGCAGGTCTATAATATATATGCACCTAAGATTCACGTGCACAAACATGCACAATTGCAATGCCCGTTAAACCTATCTAAATTTTGGACTCCCAAAGTGGGCAAAGCGAGGGGGAGTGTGAACGGAGAGGACATGCGTCTAACTCTAGACCTTTATTGCAATTGAACATTATTTCTTTAATTGATTGCACTAAGTGGCGTCCACCATCTTGGATTGGAAATAAAAATATAAATTAAATGGCGCCAGTGTCCTTCAGTAGGTGTGCGCATTCATGGTGATGCACGTGCTTGCATACATCATCACATGTAGGAGCGAAATTAATGACGCAGTAGTTAATATTGCAATGAAGCATACACCCTATTTATTTTTTAGTTGTCGATGGTACACAACAGGGTCAAAAAGCACTGGCAAAGCTAATTGGTCTCAAAAGCAAAAGCTGCTGGCTTTCTCAATGCTTGTTATCTTTTGTTTTTAAATTCTAGACCTCTATTGTAGGCTGAGGCCCACATAAGATGCTGCAGCCATATATGTTCTTCGTACATAGTGTGTCGTGGTTATGCTAGTCTAGTTCCTGTGGGCCTGGCTGGGTCTTCTCTAGCTTTCTGTTAGGTCTCAGGTTGAAAGTATGGATTAATAACATAATAACTAGACAGCTAAAAGTCACAAGTGAATGTTCCATCATGTTGATTGCATCTCACTTAGTTAAGGAACTGCCAAGCACAACATATTTCTCCACAATTCAAAATTAATGTTATGTTCTGTACAAAGCTGCATTGGCTTGATGGATCTGCTGCTTGGCAAATGGTTAGTAAATGGTAAAGCCGGCCAATTGATTTCTGAAGCGGGCCATTATAGAATATATCAGAAGTATCGAACAGGGACCAGGGGGTAATCCTGACCAGCAAAAAACCCATTCCTCAAGTTCCCCACCCACCGGGACAGGGTCGAATAAATTGAAGCTGGCTTCCAGGCTGTCGCGCAGTTTAGAGTTAGGAAGATGTACATGGCAAGACACAATTACAAGGAGTATATTGTCACTGTTGTTTTACCCCTGCCACCTCCACACGTCTTTGGAAGTCCTGGGAGAAACCCTGCTCCAGGATTAACAGGGAGAGCAGTGCGGTAGAGCTGCACAGTGCTCTCCGATAGACAAATTCCCTTCCACATGCCCGATTTCTCGGAGTGCAGAAGTGAGACGATCCCGATGGCACTTCCACCCCATTTGCAGCCACAAAGAGAAAGGGGAACTTTCACTGTAACAGGGGAGAGCAGCTCACAGTGGAGCAACCAACTTGGCGGTCAAAGCCTTTAGAGGGCCGCACAACAGCAAAAGAAGAAGCCCATAAACTTTGGCCACTGGCTCAACATTCGGAGCCAATGCTGGAAAGTCGGACTGAAAAGCTTCCCAAATACGAGGGAGCAATCTTAAGGCGGCAGGCAGCGGCATGATGAGGACGCGCTCAAGCTTCAAAGGGAGTACGAACAAAGGATCAAGCAATGGCTGGAAATCAGGCAGTTTGGAGCGGACAGTGAAACGAACACTACGAGAAGCCACTCAATCCAGGAACGAGGCAAGGGAGGGCAGCGATAACCAGGAAGCGGGCCATCCTCCCAGGCTTATGTGCAGCAACCCAAGAAGGGGCAGCAGAAAAAGGTGATTCCAGAGGGCACCAAGAAGCAAGAGGAATTAAAAGCCATACTTGAGTGACACATGGAGCCAACACAGTGGTGCAGGGCGGACTCAGCCTTGGCAGCAGACCAGACCCCTCAGCAGCATATGGTGAGAACCAAAGGCAAGTCATGGGGGAAGGGCCAGAAGGCTGGAAACCTGTGCACAGTCTCAAGGTCAGGTGGTGGCTCAGCAATAGGCATAATGAATTATGCCATGCAAGTGGGGGTGCTCATTTCCACCTGGCAGTACCCTGTGAAACTTCCTCACCAGAGGAGCATAGGCCAGCAAGGGACGCTGGGAGAGCAGGGAGGCAAACAACATAGCAATAATAACCTAGGGCCAGGAGGGGGAGTCCGGCCACCCGCCGCACTCTACAGTACATGAGGCCACCATGTTGGCAATGGAAGGGATTTGGGAGCAACACGGGGATAGGGATTCCACCATATGCATGGCCAATGCCAGGCTTTTGGCCTAGTCCATGGGCAACACAGGTGGTCAAGGGGCAGGCTCTGGGTTCCAGAGCTAAGAGTCAGGATGCTGGCGCAGAGCCCAAAGCTGCAGGGCAGTCTGTGCTGGGAATGGAAGAGCCTACCAAGGACGCCAGGGAAGATAACGATGCCCCCACAACTGACACTAAGGGGGGGGTACAGGAGTAGCAGACCAAAACAAAGCGCGGAAAGGAGGCTCAACACAGGATACAGCTAGTGGAAACGTGGCAAGCAAGTACCTCAGATCTTCACAAGGTTATCCTTTCACAATAGCACACTAAACCATGGCTATCCTGGTCCCACTGTCAATAAAGGAAAGAATATGGCGTAAATAATTTATTGATCAGTTTTCCTTGCTAGAAATTAGGCAGGCAGGCCGAGATTTTGTAGCACAAAAGAAGAAGGAAGAAGACAGTTGGGAGAAGCTCAAACCCAGAATTGAAAGGACAACTGACAATTTGTTACATGCATTTAGGACTTTGGCTTGTGTATTTTAGAAAAGTTTCCACAGAGCACTGCAGCACTGTTTCTTTACGAGCAAAAGGTGCTTGACACACATTGGCAATACCAAGGGGAGGCATGGCTTCACTATGACAAAGACTTTAGGAAAAAAATGTACACATTGCCCCTTATAGACTGGGATCACCAAGACGTAGAAGGTTTCACTACACACACAGTGGCGGCCCAAGGGGGGTTGAATATGAAAAAATATCCTTTTTGCCCTCAAGGAAGGAAAGGGATGCGCGGAGGCTGCCAGCAGGAGTAAGTTTTACAGTGGGAGCAGAACAGAGAAAATGCAGCTACATACTGAAAATTTGAGGCAGGGGAATGCAAATGGTGTGCATCGTACACATTCAGGCTTACTTGCAGCATATGTGGGGGCTTTCACTCAGGAAGTGTCTGCCGGAGAGGAAAAAAACGAGCTCAGACAAAAAAACACTCAGGAAATATCGCAGGAGAGGTGCATAAATGGGGCTGGGTGAAAGATGGGATGGCAGAGAAGGACACACACCCATACAGGTCAGGGAACTACTACCACTGCTCAACTATTATCACAAACAGGAGGATGCAAAACTTCTAGCAGAATGTTTTACAGAAGGATTTATCATACCATACAAGGTCGACCAAGTGACCACCTTAGTAAGAATCTAAAATCAGTGAGGGAAAACATGGATGTGGCAAGAACAGGAGGTTCCAACGTTTTCTGCGGTAAGAGCTACTTATACTCAATGAAAATTATCTGGAGCACCTTATATTTTATGGGCCTCATTTATGAGAAATGACGCATCGCTGCGTGAAAGCAGCAATGCATCACTTCTCAGTGCGCACTCCTTGTGACATACCTGATGCCTCATATTTAATGTATGACGCATCATGTCGCAAGGAGTTACAGATACGTCAGTATTTCTGACATATTGCTGGAGTGTGTCACAAAAGTGACACAACTCCAGCAGTGCGTCCTTTCACATGGGGCAAGCCCCATGTAAAAGAGCCTTCGTCAATCTTACGCCTGCTGTGAGGCAGGCGCAAGATTTTGACGCAACGGCGTCCTAGAAGTGACGCAGTGAAATCTCATAGATTTCACTGCGTCACTTCTACAAGGCTTTTTGCGGGGGACCACCCCCCCTGCATACATTATACCTGACCCAGGTATAATGTAGCACAGGGGTTTACAAAGTGAGGCATCTGCTTAGATGCGTCACTCTGTAAATAGTGTGCAACAGGAAGCATGTTTTACGCCGCTGATGCGTCACAAAAAGTGACGCATCGGAAGCGCAACATCGATGCAAGGCCTCATAAATGAGGCCCTACGTGTTTTAATAGTGACAACATCCGACAAGTTTACCTAAGTAGCCAGTACATGCAAGATTATCAGTAGTGATCACATCAGCGCATTAGGCAGGATTTTCAGCAGTAATGTAAAAAAAAAACCTCCGCGATTTGGAATGCCTCTACATGAGTCATATTTAAATGCCCATAGCTGCAATGCCAATCGATGTAATAATATTAGCAAGAAGCCTCACTAACGCTTCATGATTTATCACTCAAACTTCAGATTTAAAAACAGTTTTGAAACTTTACCATTTTCCTCAAACATCGGCTTTGAGTTTTGAAAATACACACATTGGCTCTCAAATACCTACTTTTCAATTATAGTATACATATATTAATTCAACAAGCTTAAAGATTGTAATTCAGTGGACTGGGCTACACACAGGAGAGCTACCTAAAGATAGCTTGAGAGCTACCAGTAGCTCACAAGCTACTCATTAGAGAAGCCTGGACAAGACAGAAGGTAGCAAAGAAACTCCAATTGGGGAGAATAGTCAGTCTGTTCGAAGGTGCCCCAGTTAATAATTACACATAGTCAATGCTAGGGGTGGTTGCCAAGAAGGAAATGGGCCAGTTCAGGCTCATACACGACTTTTCCTACCCTCAAGTAACATCAGTAAATGATGAGCTAGACTAGGTATTGTGCTCAGTATCTTATGCCACACTGGCCGAAGCAGTAGACATGCTCAGGGCAGTGTGGAAAGTGGTTTTGATGACCAAAGCTGACATTGAATTGGCCTTCACGCTCCTCTCAGTGTACCCCAGCAGATTTCACTTGCTGGGCTTTCAGCTAGATTGCCGGTTCTACTATGACCGATGCCTGCCTATGAGCTGTGCAATCTCCTACGCTTACTTTGAGGCATTCAGCAACTTCTAGAAATGGTAATTAGTGATGCAACACCCTGATGGATGGCATTACCTTTAAAATGTTCTCTTCAAAGCCCCCCCCCCCTCCACCACAATGCAGCTCTCTGCTAAGCAAAGTTATCTCCCTGACTAAAAACCTGGGCACACCGCTATCACATGAAAAAACAGTGGGGCCCATGACCACACTCATGTTTTTGGGCATTGAACTAGACTCTGTGGAAGAGGTTTGTACTATACCACAAAGATATTTGCCAAGTTTAGAGCAGCAATACAAGGGCTACTTGTGAAGAGAAAGGTGACACTAGTGGAAAATCCAACAGCTGGTTGGAAAATTGAACTTCGCAGGTGGGGTGATCCCTGCTGGGCTCACTTTTGCTAAGTGCTTGACCTTGCTGACAAAGGAACTGAGCAAGAAGCACCACAGGAACACGCTTACAAATGGTGTTGGAAGGGATCTTCAACAATAGCTCACATTCCTCACAATGTTCAATGGCCCATTCGTTTGGTGCCAACGATGGGTAACAGATGAAAAGTTAGAGCTTTTCATAGACACAGTGGTAGCGAAGGTTTTGGGGCCATTATGAGCACAACCTTGTGTGATGCCCAGTGGCCAGAGAAGTTGCATCAGAAGGGATGGACAAGAAAGATAACGCTGCTAGAACTTTTCTCAATATTAGTAGCCTTCTCACTGTGGGAGGACCACCTGGCAAATAAACAAATTGCACTATGGTCTGACAACCAAGCAGTGGTAAATGGACTGCACCTAGGGTCGGTACAGTGCCCAGGGGTGTTGCGATTTTTAGCCCAGGAAGAAAACACCGCTTGAGCAGGGTCTTTGGGATGCTCATGGAAGGGACTCTGAGTGGCATAACCTAAGGGCCAGCAAGGGGTCAGCACTAGGCGGACACAGCACTTGCAGTCCAGGCATGGCCAAATGGCCAAGAATTCTGGACACGGGTAGCAAGGGAAAACTTAGAAGTTTCTGCGTTTGACAGTAATGGCCCCTCCAATAAATTCTGGAAACCGTAGCATGTCTATCTGGGTGATAATAAAGCAAGGAGTGAATCATAAAAAAAATACGTATGACCATAATGATTTAATGAGTAGATCAGTATGCAGTGTGTAATGTAAATGTAAATGTTTTTGTACTTGTATAGCGCACAGCTACCCGCAGTGGGTTTCCCAGCGCTTGTACGAATACCGCAAGGGAACCCGTCCTGGCTTTCCCTGTGAAGTGTCCACTTCTGGGCACCCCCATGGTGCAGACCAGGCATCCCTCGCGTTGTGGGGGCCGTTGTTGTGGAGACTAAGCAAGCTATTGCCCAGAGTTGCAGCGTGGGACCCATGATCAGAATAGGCACTGAGGCGAGAATATCCGGTCAGGGGAATTAATGAGCCCGAGACCCGCCGGGGCAGGAATCGAACCCTGGTCCCTGGCCAGAGCTCTTCATCGAGGTCTGCCTGCTCTAACCATTGAGCCACACTTCTCCAATGCATAGTTTATACCAATTACTGCTGTATTTTGATGATTTATGACCCAGCATGTTTTTAAGATGTAATAAACTGTGACCATTTACACGCTAAAAGGTCTGTGAGCATCATTCTAGACAGGGGAAGACCAGAGTAAGCAGTTGGGGTACTGGAAAAGAACCTCGCCCGGCTTGGGTGGGTTAGAGAATGAAAAAAGCATAGTTAACGTAAGAGGGAGCTTTGGGTCACAAACTTTTGTTGAAGAGAATTGGCTGCTGCAGGTGTCTGTGGTTGCCTGGAATTTACGTAGGAAGATTTTTCCTTGCCTGTGCCCACCCTCTCAACCCCACAGGAGTGCTTGCTGCGACTTGCTTTCTGGGGTTCCGTTTGTGGAAGCAATAACACTCTTTCACTTGTGTTTCCCTTAGTTGCCAGGCGTGTCTGGTGTGTCTCAATCGGATTGGGCAACAATACGGAAGTGAAGCATAGTCTCTGGAGCTAGGAATATCTTGAAACTAATGAACAGGTTGGCAGTGACGACTACTGTAAATAAGAAATGGTGAGGTGCGGAGGTGCTCGACTCACCATAAATTTAGGAGAAACGAGCGGTGGCACTCCTCTTCACTTTCTACAATGGGAAATGGAGGGACTGCCTTCCTGCTTGTGGAACGCATCTTGAACCAATCCTGGAGCTGCTCTCATGCTGTGAAAGGAAGCAGTTCCAGGATTGGTGGGAGCAGACTCACCCAGGTCTCATTTTGAGGCTCGGGGTATGTCCCAGCAATCCCCATCTGTTGCACAGCCTTTGGCTTGCTGAGTCTACAGTGCGCATGTCGGATAGGACGGCTGTAGACATGCACACTGTAGATCAGTGCTGCCATCTTGCATTTGCAGGATTCGGCCCGTCCCACCCTCGCACTGTACACAGTGCGAGCCAGTATTGTGGCAAACAAATAAAAGGCCATTGACATGTAATTTTATTTATTTATGTTTTCCTGTTGCACTTGCAGCAGGCGGGTGACGCTCCTCCCTTCCCAAGAGGGCTCCGCCCCTGCGTTGGAATGAGACCCGTATGGAGAGGTACAAACTACGCTCAGCTTTACATCATTTGTGTCGAGGTTGTAGCCGCACCCATATCTTTTAGTCAGTATCAATTGTAATGATCCTCTCTTGACCTGGAAATGTTGGTCTCATTACCACACCATCAGGGGTGTAAAGGAAATCTCCACAGCCCCAGCAGTGCAGAGGGCGCCCACAACCCCACACATTAACTTTCAGAGTGGGTCCCCACAGACCCTGGTGGCTGGCTGCAAAATAATTAAAAAAATTTTTAAAAAGCAACTTGGAATAAATATGCAGTGAGCATAACTTCCAAGTGTCATGACCTAAGTGTACCATTAACACATTTGTGCCGTATGTTCACATCATCGAAAACCCGACGGTCAATTGAGCATTCCTGTAATTGTGTATTTTTGTGAATCTGCAGCCTGAGAAAAAGTAATTATAATTGTATTTTGCATTAGTGCTCTGCAATCACCTCTGTGTCCCATGATAATCAGCTTGGACACGGGATCCATCCACACCTGCCATCCTTCCCGAGGCAGAACTGTCTGCTACAATTCACATAGTGGAGTTTAGGTCAGAAACATAATATCTGACTGAGGCCAGCGATTTCGTTCAAATATGAAAGCTGTCTGCAGCTATTTTCACACAGCTTAATTTGGGGATACAGAGACACCGATTACCTACGTTTGGATTTTTTTTTATGTCACAGGGACTAGTAAGCCATAGGCCTTGATTGACTAGAAAAAGCAAATTAAGAATTTAGCTTTTGTTTAAACTGTCCAAATAAAAAACACATGCACTTCTGAGACAGTGCAGTGCTGCCAAGTTCCCATATATTATGTGTGACTCAGAATAACTCCTGGTGCTTTGATCAGCATCACTATGCGTGGTAGGATTTGAGGTTTCCCTTAAATCATTTAATTATGAACTCCAAAATCCAAGCATTCCGTTCGCAAAAAAATGTAAGGAGCCACTTTACATCTTTTTTGAGACTTCCAGGTCCTATTTTTCATGCTAGGAGCAGTGTATAAAGTGTCTTCGAAAGGATTTAAAATGTTGTCTAAAAATTCACAGCAAAGGTCATGTCAAAGTAAAAAGATAAAGAATGAACTATCCTTAAAAAAACACTTTTTTCACCCAAGTGTTTATGCGTGGGACCCTCCCAGTGTCTTTCAGGATCCTCACCCCAAGTTTTTGTTACGCCGTTGCACACCAATAAATACTCTTGCTGGAGGACGGCTAATAAAAGACCGTAAGTGTTTTTTTTAGGTCTCGCCTAGCGTTGCAGCTCGCATGCGCTGCTCGCTCTCCGAGACATATTGTGAGAGAGGAGATTTGAGAAGGGGGCTTGAAGCCCCGCCCCTCATTTTCATTGGATGGCATCATCATTTATTTTAAACGGTGGCCGCCCATTGAAAATGAGGCGTGTTTGTTACCGCCCTTTCTCCTTTTGGGACGGCCCATCCGGACTGAATTGTTTGCTTCATGGCTGTTGTGAAGCAATTTCTTATCTAAAGGAGGCGTGTTATATAAACTAGCACTAGAGCAAAGGATCCAGCCCGGATGTGTCATCCCAAAAGGAGACAGGGTGGTAACAAAGAAGCACTGTTTGAAGCGCTCTTACGCCAGGTGCACATCTCCGGTTTCTAGGCACTCGCACTTCCCTGCGGTTGAATTTCTGCTCCAATTCTGTAATCTTGCATTAGCCCTTTAACCCCAGTTGGCACTCTCGGGCACACGTTGAGTTTAGCCCGTGAGGTCAGAGTTGGCCTTGCATCCACAGGTGGTCAACGAAATGCCTATAACTGAATTAAGTAATGATACATCTTATCCACCCTAGAGGTGATCAGACGGTTTCAGGCATCAGCTTGCCGTAGTTCCTTCTCCTTTTCTCGTATATATGTTTTAACCTATTTCTGTATCTATCTGTTCTGTAATTGTTTACATCAAAGTCTTTTTTTTTTTTATCCCCAAGGACTAGAACCGAGAGAGCTATGGCTTTTCTGTGACTAATAGTTGCTGCCAATGGATATATAATTTTAGATTGTAACATGGATAACAGGAGCAGTGCATGATGTTTAGATACATATTGTGACTTTTCAGTCCAGCAGCCATCATTGGTGGCATCATAAAATCCAATGACCGCTCCCTCTAGTGAGGGCTTCCCCTGGCTGCCACAGTATCCCGTGCCATTTCAGGATAACCGCATCTGTCCTTGGTGCGGTAGCAATAATTCCATATCTGTGGATGCCCACGTTCTGATAGACTGATATTTTCACAAAACAACTGTGTATGGCGATATCTCACTAACCGTAGTCTCTCACAGTGATGTCAGAATAGACTTCTCCCCCGGTCTCTGCTCACAACCTTAGCCCTGCCCAGAATTAATGCATTTTATTCTGAAGCACTGACGTGCCACCTCCCTTCTCCGTTGTGCGCAGGGCCCGTCCAGGTAATGCACCTTTCTTTTAGGGACTGGTTTCTCCGCGGCGCAGGGCATGGCGAGGGCAGGCCTGTGGCTGGTAGAACAGTTGTGCCTTGGTGTGCACAGCAGTGACTGAGTGGCGACTGCCGTGTTTATGCTTTCAGTCCCGCCCCCCACACATGGAGGGATTTCTAGCGAGCCTTTGAAAACAGCCTCGGCAAACAAACACAACAATGACGTTCAACAGGCCCACAGAAGGGGGTCCTCTCAGGACAGGAAGGAGTGGGGGCGCAGGGAGGGCAGTGGTCAGATTTCTTGAAACAAAGCACAAAACAAAGAACGCTGCATTCATCCTCTCCACAGGTATACCCCCTCCAGGGGAGTTTACAGTCTGGCCTGCTCACTGTCGCTTTTTGTTGTGCGTTAATCACGCAGTAGTTAAAATGTTCAGAATGAAGTAACCAAGGCGTTTTGGGAACTATCGTATTGTTTGTCCTGTAAGTTCTTTTTTTTGTGCTCTGTTTTGAGGGCTAATAGTGGCTTGAGACATTTGGCCTGCAGAGTATCACAAGTGAAGGCTGCAGACGGGCACCATTGCATTCCCCTTGAGACTTTTGCTCATGGTGCCTGGACACACACTGTGGCTGGTTTTATGATGCTCATCCCTGCCACACTTGCGTGCCCGCCCCGGCCTATTTCATGGCTCACATTTATTGCACAGAGCTACAGGTAGCGCCTCTGAAAGTCCTCTGTGGAGTTCAGGGCGCACACTGTTGGATGGCTGAAGACGGCTCCTCCAAGGGCTGCGTCCTCTTTTTATTCTCATATTCACTGTGGTTTAAATCGCACTGTGCCCATCCATCAACAACTGTGCGCCTGCACTCTTCTCACACTGTTGCAATGACAGGATATGAGCACGGCCAATGGAATTAAGCGGTATTGGTGACTAAATTGTGTCACAAGAAAAAGACAATTATGTGGTATAAGTGGCACTTTTTTTTTAAAGTATGACTTATTATGTAATTTTTACACATGATTACAGTTCAAACTCAGTTGAACTTTTTGGGAAGGGCCTTCCTCGGCGTGCAAACAGGTCACCACGTTTGTTTTAACTTTTGATGTTTGAGATACATTTTTTTTCGAAAGTCTGCAGTTTATGCAGCAGATGAAGAAATATGTGGCAAATCAAATTATGCAAAAATAAGACACAATGCAGTATCGCATAATTCCAGTGGTCCTGAGTGTAGACACAAGTGAATACGTCTCCATAGGTTATGTCAGTGGGCGTGGTTTTGGGAGTGAAAGTGTTATATTTTTGTTCAGCGCTTGCTTCTGTAGTTTTGGTGCTTTGTGGCGCTGTAATGATGGGAATTGATATTGCTCTGCCTTAATAGGAGTCCATGTATCCAACTTGAACTTTGCAAATGTCAAACATGTGACATGTAACACACGAAAGGCTCAGTGTTTTACATAAACCTATCCTTTGCCAAAGGGCCTACCCAGGCCTCTACACTCTCTCTTTCTCTCTAAAGCCACCTTTAACTCTTCATTCAAAGTCTAAACAGATGCTATTCCTAGTATTTACTGTTAGAATTTTGGACCTTTTAAAGCCCCAGTTTGGCAATTTTAGCACAGTGGTTTAGAATATTTGTGTATGGTCTTCCACATGACTCACACCTGCTTTCTTTAAAGATAAGATATTTGTCCCATTGGTGAATAAAGCTAAAATCAACTCTCTGACCCTAGCCTGTTTCTGTGGCATCACCAGCCTCACCATTTTGACAGAAATCATATAAACAACCATGATCAACCAGTTAGTTAGTCTTTCTTAGTCAATCCCTCTCTCTAGCACAAGCACCACTGTGTGAAGAGCAACTGCTGTTTGTGTGTTTTATTGACAACTCCCGTTTCTTCCATTGAGGTGAAATACCGCTGGTGCACGGGTCCCTTCCTTTTGTGACAAACGATGTCTGCTTTCAGGTGAAGTTGCTGTCCTTTCAGTATTCTGAGGTGCTTTAATCTGCGCCACTCGGGGTGTTTGCTCTTTCACCTGATATATTTAAAGCGCCCTTTCTGTTGGTATAGATGGTGAGGTTCATTGCATTTTTTAAGCTATTAGTATTGTAAATAACAATGATTGTATTTATGTTTTAAAACCCAAAAAACAAATAGAAGGCACTGTCATTCACAATGTCAATAGCTCATAAGAAGTGTGAATGCGAGACCTATTGCATTGTAAATGTTTGTATTATCTCCTGCATTATACAAAGTGCAAGCTTTGGCACAAAAATGCTCTCATGGCGCTGGGAGAGGGGCTATCTGCTGCTCTCTCAGCTGGTGTCTGAGGCAGCAAGAGGTACGTAAAGCTGCTGCTCCCTGGGCTAGTGCACAAGAGTCCGAAAGAAAGTAAATTAGGCCTTGGGAGCATTGTTCTTTACATTCTAACACTTCCTTATTCTTTTAAAATTCTGTTTAAAAAACATATTTTTTAAAGATAAACGATGCCATGTGTAAAAATTGAAAATCCAATGTACAGTTCTGAGTTACCATAAGATTTGCTTTTTCTCCAGTATTTTGGAATATTTTTTTGAAAATGTTGTGAACAATGCTTTACAGATAAACATTGGCAAAGTCAACCTCTCGGCGCTCACGTTAAAAAGGCAAGACTTATTGGCCTTTTTCAATGCTTGTTCTTTCAGGCATGAGTATCATGAATGATGCTGTGTTTGTGTTAATGGCTGCGAGCATTAAAGATCTCGCCCCCATGTTTGTATTGCTGTTGCACTTTTTTTTTAAGTAATAGTGGGAAAATGGCAAAAATAAAAACAACATATGAAATGTTGTTGTTTGATTAAAAACCCTGAAATTTAAAAAAAGGGAATAAGAACAAGAAGAAATAAAGCATAATGTACCTTCAATAGGGGGTAAGAGAAGAATATAGGATATGCAGATTTTTAAAATATAGGGTCAGATTTATGTCTGACTTGCGCCACGTTTAAGCCGCCATTGCGTCACGCAACGGCGGCGTAAACGTGACGCATCCCTGCGACCCATTTACGAGGTGATGCATCTAGGCCGATGCGTCACGTTGTGAAGCCCTGCGCCACATGTGGGCGTTCTGGCGCAGGGTGGGCGTTCCGGGGAAGGTGCGCCTCGCAAAAGTGCCTGCGTGAAATCTACAAGATTTCACGCAGGCACTTTTAGGCCAATGCTGCGTCAAAATCCTGCGCCTGCTTGAAGCAGGCGTAAGGCCTGACGCAGTATTGGACTGATATGGCCCCCCAGAGCATTGCTGGAGCTGCGTTGCGCTTGCGACGCAACTCCAGCACTGTGCAGCCTTTACGGCACAGATGCATCACGCATCTGTGCCGTATTTGCACCATGGTGCGCCACATTGAAAATGCGGCTCACCATAGGTGGCAGAGCTATGGCGCACAATAACTGGCGCATCTCTGGGGATGCGCCAGTTATTGTAAATCTTCCCCTTAGTTTTCTTTTATCTTGGAGCGCTGTTTATATTTTAATCCTTCTGTTATTTTGCCCTGTGTAGTAAATGTGTTTCAACAACAGATCGCTCTTATGAGGAAAGTATTTCATCACATTAAGTTGTTACAGTATTGCTACTCGCCAAATGCTATGTATATGAAAGTTCAAATCAAATTCTCGTCTCACTGGAATCCTATGTTGTTGTACCCTTTTACATCTTGCATTGGCTGTTCTGTTGTCTTGTGAAATTGAAAACTAAAGAGTAGAGAAGTTTGATTGGCACATTACACAGCTGCCTACCTTCCAATTTATTTATTTGTTTATTTATTTATTTTAACCTTGGATGGGACCTATCCGCAAGCAAGCCTCTGTATATATGGGTGATCAACTTTCCACAGTCCGCCATAGCATGTAATTCAACCACAGTGCGGGTGGGTGTAGATGCATCGGTAAGGGATGCCATATTTCTTGGGGTGTGCTGAGGTCTTGGCATAGTGGAGGAACTGGCCTGTGCCTATTCCAAAGGTGTCTTAAGCAGCGGCAAATGTTACAAACCTAGATCGACTTAACAATTTATTCTTATAGATGTAATATACTCCCAATATTTTAGGGATGGACTTCCGAAAAATTGGAATTTCACTTGCTCCCAAAAAGCTAACGTAGCCTATGTGTTGTATTCAGTGGTGAACGGGAAAAGTGCAGCAAGTTGCAGGGTGATTGCTCACTAGGTAAACTGTCTGGTCTAAGATGGGAACATAATTTCCTTCGAGTAAATTACCCCTTAAACAAAGATTACTGTCTAGTAATATACAGTTTCTCATTTGTGCTGGGGCTCATTACATTCCAAGTAAATCCTGTCTCTATTTCTATCCTAGCTCTGTCATTCAGAAAACCATTAAAGAAGCTCTGTTTTCACTGAGTCCAAAGGACCCTGATGGGTTTTACTAGTTCTTCAACCATCTCTGACTGGGCGAAAAAAAAATATCATAGTTCCGCTGTGGCTCGAATCCTTTTACAAGGACTAGAATTTTGGCATCTGTTAATGTTGGAACTGAACGGCTCCCCTATACGTTTCTTCATAAACACAATGTAATAGGTGATAATTGTTTGGGTAATCTTCATTCTGTCAGCTACACGACTGCCCCCCCAGGGCCCCCCCGCCCAAAATCAACCCTTTCCCACCCAAAAATCTCTTTGCCTTGGAATAATTTAGCGGTACCAAAGGGAATGTGATGGACGGAGCGTTTGAGCAAATCAAAGACTCACCCCCAGTCAACTGATCTGGGTTTAATCCATCATCATTCTTTAGCTCACTCCACCACCCCAATTCAGACATGGCCATATGCAAATCAGTCTGACCCTGTGCCTCATGGGAACAATCCTGCCCGAACTGCCAAGCCATGTCTTTCCTGGACCAGAAACAAGCATCCTGGGATTGGTTTCGGGTTCATAACCCTCATCAGCCAGTCTATCTTGAATCCAGTGGCAAAGCGAGCAAGGGACTCATGTCTGGGCATACCCTGCCAACTTAGGGCGAGCAATGCGATACCAAAGGGGATGAAGGACGGAGCGTTCGAGCAAATCAAACACTCACTCCCAGTCAACTGATCTGGGTTTAATTCATCATCATTCTTTAGCTCACTCCACCACCCCAGTTCAGACATGGCCATATGCAAATCAGTCTGAAGCTGTGCGTCATGGGAACAGTCCAGCCCGAACTGCCAAGCCATGTCTTCCTTGGACCGGAAACAAGCATCCGGGGACCAGTTTCGGGTTCATAACCCTCATCAGCCAGGCTATCTTGCATCCAGTGGCACAGTGAGCAAGGGACCCACGTCTGGGCATACCCTGCCAACTTAGGGCGAACAAAGATATACCAAAGTGGATGATGGACGGAGCGTTTGAGCAAATCAAACACTCACCCCCAGTCAACTGATCTGGGTTTAATCCATCATCATTCTTTAGCTCACTCCACCACCCCAGTTCAGACATGACCATATGCAAATCAGTCTGACCCTGTGCCTCATGGGAACAGTCCAGCCCGAACTTCCAAGCCATGTCTTCCCTGGACCGGAAACAAGCATCCTGGGACCGGTTTCGGGTTCATAACCCTCATCAGCCAGGCTATCCTGAATCCATCCCTTTGGTATTGCTTTGGAATAATTTAAGCATTAAGACATATAACCATGCTGGAGCTCCTTGTGCTACTTGCACTACAAATGATTTATGCTTCTATAACACAACAACCAGGATTGAAGCTTTTTACTCCCAGTTCACACACAAATGGCTTTAGCCTTTTAGCCAAAGGACCAGGTTTTTCACCACTGTGTAACTGAACTCTTTTTTTTTTTTCAGTCTTGGCTTTCATTTTTTTTTTTTATTTCAACGTGTTTTATTTATTTTTATACAAGAAAACATTAGTAATTCTGTTACAGGGTTAGCATAGGTAATATCAATCGCATTTTATAAATCAGTGTCCTGAAACATTATGATACATTTCCTTACCATACAGTGGGAATGACTCTTGCTTGAAGTTAGAGGAAGTGATCCACGTTAGTGTTGAGCCACATATTACTTTCATGACAATCGCCTTTCACAAGCACCAGGTGATATTTGCACTTTTTAACTGTTCCCGAATCATAATGTCTCTCTAGTGTTCCTAATGGTGACTTGAACGTTTGAGAATTATTATACAGTAGTGGCAATAAATTAACCTGTGACTACAGAGAGGGAAACACTAATGGCATTTGGAGAGTGTTATTGATGTTACATCTTCCATTGGACAGATTTATGCATCTTCAGTGTACACTTGGTTCTTTTCTTCCATGGTTGATCCTCGGTTGCTCATCCTTTTCTATTTGCAATTTTCTTTTTTTGTTATGTTATGCTTAAAGTATTTGTAGGCCGTGCATGTCACCAGAGGCATATCCTGGCACCAGTAGGTCTAGTGGTGCTGCCTGGCACCTAGTTGAAGGGTCATATCTTGAGTTTCTTGTGAAACTCAAGAACAGATCTAGCAGCTCTGATGTTCACGGGAGATCGTTCCAAAATTTAGAAGTGAGGTATGAGAAAGCTTGTCTGCCAGCGCAGGCTATCCAGATGTTGAAGTTGCGAACTAACAGGAAGCTGGCTGAGTAGAGTGCTCTGGATAGTGTGTGGAATCTGACACCACTGTTCTGGTAGAAAAGGCCAAGGATGTGAAGGGCCTTGTAAATGTGAGTGACAAGTTTAAAGAGCACATATTTGTGAATGGGGAGCCAGTAAATCTTTTTGAGATGGTTGGTGGCGTGAGTTGAGGTAGGGAGAAGGAGTGTGAGTCCGGTTGCAGTGTTTTGAACGATTTTGTAACGTTTGTTAATATGAGTGGAGATGCCACATAGAGAGCATTGCCGTAGTCATGTTTGCTGGTTATCAGGGCCTGGGTGACATTTTTCCAGCTTTCTAGGAAGATTACTTAAAGATCTGCTTCAAGAGTTTGATGGTGTGGAAGCAGTCACATTTGCAGAGTGGTGGAGAAAGGGGGCAGGGCCTCTGACCAGCTCTCAGGAAATCTGCTGTGTAGAACTTACAGGAAGTACCAGGAGGGCTTCTTGGCCGCCAGGGTCCCTCGGGAGTAAAGTGGACCTAATTCCCCAACCAGTAGTGCACCAGAAGCCACATTTGCAGAGTAGTGAAGAAAGGGGGTGTGGCCTCCAAAGATCTCTTAAAATCCAGCTGTGTGGGATGTACTGAAGGTAACAAAAGGGGTAGTTGCCCCCCAAGGACACTCCTCCTATTACCTCCGGTAAGTCCCATACAGCAGGATTGCTAAGACCTGCCTGGAGTCCATGCCCCTTTCTCCACCACTCTGCAAACATGCCTCCTGGTGCACTATTAGTAGGGGGGTGAAGTCCCTATGGCTATTGAGGTTCCTTGGGGGCCAAATACCATTCCTGTTACCTCCAGCAAGTCCTACACAGTGAGAGAGGTTTTTAGTGGCCACGCCCCCTTTCTCCATCACTCTGCAAGTGCGCTTCCTGGCACACTACTAGTTGGGGGATGAATTCCCATTGGCTCTTGAGGGTCTTTTGGGCCAATTAGTCCTCCTGTTACCTCCAGTAAGACCAACATAGCATGATTTATGAGAGGTCATCAGTGGCCATGCCCCCTTTCTCCACCACTCTGCGAATGCACCTCCTGGTGCACTGCTGCTTGGGGGAGGAAGTCCACTTTAGCAAGGGACCTCATCCCCCTACCAGCAGTGCACCAAGAGGCCGTTTGCACAGTGATGGGGAAAAGGGCTGCTGATAACCTCTCAGTACTGTGTGGGGCTTACTGTAGGTAACAGGAGATCTTGTTGGCCCTTAAGGACCCTCAGCAGCCAAGGTCTCCTAACCTGCAATGCGCCAAGAGGTGCATTTGCAAAGTGGTGGAGAAAGGGGCGGGACTCCTGCAAGTTGCTATCTTTTTTCCCATTTTTTCCCATTTTTTTCCAGTGTTTTCTTTTTAGGAAGGGGGCAGTGTGGCAACTCTTCCCAAGACTCTTTTGAACTCTGGGAACACCATCCCCCAGGGCCTGCCCTTTTATAAAATATTTTTTTTAAAGAAAAATGCCACCCCCCTGACGCCGATTTCGGCCCCAGGAAGTCCATCTCTCAGGGCCAAGCCTTGATTTGTTGTTGTTTTTTTTTTAATTGGGGAGGTGACAACACAGCCCCTCTCCCCAGGCTGGTTTTGGCCCCAGGGACCCCATTCCCCAGGGCCAGGCTTTCATAATTTTTTATAAAAATGGGGGAGTGGGGCCAGTGCAGCCCCTCCTTGGGCCAATTACGGCCCAGGGACCCCACCCCCATGGCCTGGCCTCTCCGCTGGGGACTGGGCAGAACCTCAAGGCCCCCGGGGTCCCTGCCGGCACCTATCAGGGGGCATCGGAATTATACCAAATCACAAAAAGCATGATCTGTCGGCCAAAAGCGGTTCGGGTTGCAGTTGTCATCAAAAGACTTCTGGAACGCAGCATTCATTGGGGTTTGAATGCTAAAGCACGCACTACGAATCCCATCATGCAATGCTCATCTAAGTGGCCTATCACTGGGCATCTGATTGCATATATGTGTGTCAATGCTCCGGACTGTTTGTAACTATGACTATCATTAAGGTGCAGGAGCTCTGAAACGCGTCAGGCTGCATGATATCAGAATGCGATTGATTGTCTTTCAGAGAATAAAGGCTGCAAAAGGAGTCAACTGCTGCTTGAGTGCGTCCTCCTCCTTTGGGCAAGTGTGGCGATTATGTAATCACTGCAGCTCGACGGTGGAGGACTGAAGCACCTCGATGATTGAAAGAGGGCCAGGTAGCTGGAAATTATGTCGCGTTCCAATGTGGGGCATTAGTGAATGATTATCCTTGGTTGCACTAGGTTTTGCAACCAAGAGGAGATCCCATACGAAAAAGCAAGCCACCTCGGTGGGTGATGGGATTCCGTCCTCTTTGAAGGACTCCCTTAACTATTGAGTGGGAGATATAAGCTTGTATTGTCTGTGCTTTTGAGCTTGTTGAAGCTCAGAGAGACCCGCGGATTATTTAAGTTTTGTTGGGATACTACATTCCTTCCTCAATGCCTCAGATGAATCATCCAATAAGAGCTAAGCACTGAGCTTAAAGGGACATTGAGAAAGGCACTAATTGTTGAAACGCACCAGTTGGATGCAATAAATGGTGTCTGAAACCCGAGGAGTGCTCTTCTGTCCTTTGTTGGATATTTGGTGGTGAACATAAATATACATATATCAAGCTCGCTGTGTCGAGTGAAACGCGTCATGGCAGGCATTATGCCTGTGTAATTCTGTGGTTAATCTTGAATTAAACTGCAATGCTTTTCAACGACATTACGTCTGAAGTCTTCCTTGAGTTTGGCTGAGGTCCGTGCCTGCTGGTTCTGCCGAGTGTTGGCAGACAGGAATCCTTTGTATAAATATTTGTATATATATATATATACATATCATAGCATGTAGATAGAGAGATAGATAGAGAGATAGATAGACAGACAGACAGACAGACAGACAGATAGATAGATAGATATCTAGCTAGATACAGTTTATACTTAATGGTTGAATACTTACATTTTCATGGTAGCGGCATGTGTAGTAAAGGCATGTGTGTGTTAAAAGAAATACTGGTAAAGACATTTGTTGTGAGATGCATTTATTGTAATGAAGTCATTGAAAAGGCATGCATGGTAAAGACATACATGGTTCAGTCACCATCATTGGGCGGTTCCAGTAGGTGATATTCTGGCAATCCTGATGAGACTACACTATAACAACTACGCTCGCGTAAGGTGTGGCAAAGGTGGCAAGTTAACCGAAAGGTTCCCCGTCCGCAGAGGGGTTAGACAGGGTTGCGTGCTTGCACCAACCCTGTTTTGCCTCTTTGTGAACGGGGTTGTTGCCCACCTAAACAGGATTGCCAACACTGATGCCCCAAAGTTGACAGGCAGCAGGGTGCCTGCAATTATGTTTGCAGATGACACCCTGCTGCTGTCTAAATCCCCTATGGGGATTCAACGCATCTTGGATGGTTTTTTAGAGTTCTGCTCTGAACGAGGATTGGAAATCAACCCACAGAAAACTAAATTCATGATTTTGAATCCCAACCCCCACAATCGAGCCCCACCTAGGCTAGGCACAGTCCAATTAGAACGTGTGCACCATATTGAATACTTGGGGATTACTCTAAATGAACATCTAACGTGGATGTCCCATCAGACCAAAGTGACCATCAAACTGGCTCAGTTGGCGGGTGGCACTATGCGTCTGGCGAATAAATCCTCCTATCGCCCACTAACCCCAATCATTCATATATACAAAACTCAAGCCCGTGCGGGTGTCACATATGGGGGTGAGCTGTGGGGTCACTCTCAACTCTCTAAATTACAGTCAACTGAAAACAATTTTCTGAGATAGGTCGTTGCCCTTCCCCAGAGCACTCCACTACTTCCCCTTAGACTAGATTTGGGAGTTCGACCAATAACGGAGGAGCTAGGACTTAAACCCTTAACATTTTGGAGGCGCTTGTGGTGTAGCCCAGATCTTACAAACTATAGAGAGGAGCTACAGGAATTCCTGGAGTTACGGAATGCCAAGAGAATCCCGTGGATGATTTATGTCAAGGGAATGTTAGAGGAGATGGGCTACCCGGAACTATGGACGGACCCTTCAAACACCTGTCTAAAGACTCCAAAAAAGGTACTTGTGAGAGCATACCATGAACTGATGCTCACAAAAGCTATCGACGGCACTCGAGAAGGATCCTTGACACATTTGTTCCTAAAAGCGAAAGACTCCTACTGTCTCGAAAGTACTCTAGACGCTATGTCTCCTGTATTAACGAGGAAATAATTTTTACAATGGAGATACGGAAGCCTCCCTCTAGCATCATTTACAGCGTCCTGGTCATGCCGCTCCACCATAGAAACTTGCCCAGTGTGCGCTCATCCAAAGGAGGATGACGTTCACGTTGTCTTCTTCTGCAAGGGCTATCAGAGGAGCAGGAAATACTGGTTAGTCCCGCTACTCAGGAACTTGGGTTTTAGATCCTTTCAACCTGCTTACAGAGTCTTAAAGACAGACCTCTCTCCCACTGTAGTCTTTGCCCTCTCGAAATTTTTAACCTCCATGTGGTTCACTCGAAGCCGTTGGGTCAAAAGACTTGCATAAAAAGACTCCTCGAAAGTTATAGACTGTTCTCGCTCCTCCCCTTGCTTTTAAAATGTTTTAATCACTGGATCACATTGTGTTTAATTCGTTTTTAATTATGTATAAATGTTATGCATCTTTTATGATCTGTGATCGAAATAAAGATTTTTGGAATGGAATGGAATGGATACAATGTATACGTGTAACATCAGCTAAACGTATGAAGTTAGGAGGTTGTACTATAGCATAGACTATTTGGTCTTTGCTAAGGTGCTAGGGTGTGCTTCTTGTCCTAACAGGGTATTCATCTCATGGATCAGGATAGGGAGAACCCAATTTGAGAGATTCTCTATGCCAGGACTAAAGTGTGTTGATCTCGGATTGTTGGGAAGATCTTTTTTGCAATCTCTGTCTAAAAAGGATGCTTCAGAGGCTCCAAATATCTACAGCCTCATTGCAGTCGTAGACATAGAGGCCACATTCTTTGCCTGTCTCTTTTTTAGAAGATCTAGAAGCGTAAGTCATTAAGAATAGTTTGGTTTCAATATTTAAAACCACACTGCAATTAACAGTTTAGCAATATTAGTCTTAGTCCATGAAAGAGTAAAAGTAATACAGTCAAGGTGTATGTTTGCTTCATTGACTACCAAAGGTGCTTGATTTGATAGATCACAGTTAGTTGTCATAATCATAAAGCTAAATGTTGGGGAATCCCATTCAATGTATTGCAAGGAATATTCCTTTACCAACATTGCAGTATGCACGTAACATTGTCTCCATTGACCTGACTTGTGTGGATTTTCACTGTTCCCTCCTTGATATCCACAGCTATAATATCGAGACTAATTCTAGACTAATAAGATTCTGATCGTAGCAGTTTGACTTCTTGACTACCGTTGAGGTAGTCGGAAGAGTGCGCCAAGCCAGCAGCATACCGACTGCCACATCAAGTGTAAATCGCCAGCCGGGTGGTGGGCTGGCAGCATTCTTGTGCCAGCGGCATGCTTTGGCTCACACTGTGAGCCTGAAGGCAATGCCGCTCTATGGCAGCGACTGCACTGTTGTGCGCGCACTGTTGCTAGGCACTATCTTGTGCATGGCACACAGCGCGCGCACAACAGTGCAGGCTTGGGGGGCACAACATGTGCCCCAGCCACAACGCCCTATGGGTAAAAGCACCTGGGGACCCCATTCCTGCCAGTTCCATGCCTTTCCGTTGACCTTTTCATGACGGGGTCCCCGCCATGAAATGGTAGTCGGAAATGCAACTCGTAATTGGCACACCTTCCCATCATCACCACCCCCAGGGGAGTAAGCGCTATATTAATGCAATTACAATTGCAATATAAAGGAAAGGCCGATGGCCGAGGACTGTTTATTATTTGACATTCCGAGCATCATTTTATTGCTTATGGTTAGGTTTCTGAGGGTTTTCTACAATATGTTCGGCTTCCCCTGTCACCTTAAGGTCGTCATCATTCCATGCGTATTTGTTACTTATTACTACTGTATCTATCTGGCTTTCTTGGGACACATGTAAGGACAAATAAGAGAAGTGTAGATTTTGTAATGCAGATAAGGAGGCACTGTTGCCCACTGTTTGCATTTGTGCCAGCTTATTTCAGTTGCAGAGAAGATGGCTGAGAAATGCGGTCCACCGTGTCAGGAAGCAGTATTATATATTTTGGGAGGAAAAAATCATAATCAGTTGTTTTGTAAAGTTTACTAACAACTTTTTTTAGAATAATTGTTATATCTGATATAAGAAAAATTGATACTCATTTTTAATAAGTCCGTTTTCTAACCTGACCCTGTTTTAATGCTTTTTGTGTCAGCTCACCTGTTTCTCACTGTTATTTTGTAATAATTTTAAATATTGATCAAATAAACTAATGTAAACCACAACAACATCTACACAGCATTGAAAATACTTTATAGTAAAAATGTTCAGAAAATGATAAACAATGGGGCATATTTGCTAAGAAGTGGCGGAGCACAGCGTTATCCTCCTTGACTTAACACCGTGCTCTGCCATTTCTGAAACGCAAGGCTGCACCACATTTACAACTATAGGGTGCAGCCCTGCGTTTCTCCCTGTGCTGGCCCTAAATTTAGCAGGTTAGCGCCAACGGAGGCACTCTTGCACCATAGTGCAAGGGCACTTGCATTGAGGGGAAGATTGTTTATGTGCTGAAAGGTCTCCCTTCCTGCATGTAATCCATCTTTTAATCGTGTTTTGCTATTTCTAATGTGTGCTGCAAAATGCAGCACACAAAGAAACAGCGGAAACGAGAAGAAATGAAACATTTCTCCTTGTTGCAACTGTTTAAGACCAGGGGCCTCATTTATGAGAAATGACGCATTGCTGCGCGAAAGCAGCGATGCGTCACGTCTCAGTGCGCACTCCTTGCGTCATGATTGATGCGTCATATTTATAATATGACGTATCATGTCGCAAGGAGTTACAGATACGTCAGTATTTCTGACGTATCTGTAGGCACAAAAGTGACGCATTGCTGGAGTGTGTCACAAAAGTGACGCAACTCCAGCAATGTGTACTTTCACATGGGCAAGTCCCATGTTGTTAGTGCCTGCGTCAGTCTTACGCCTGCCATTAAGCAGGCGTAAGATTTTGACGCATTAGCGGCCAAGAAATGGCGCAGTGAAATCTTATAGATTTCACTGCGTCACTTCCATGACCCTTTCTTGCGTAAAAACGCCCCCCTTGCATACATTATACCTGGTGCAGGTATAATGTGGCGCAGGGGTTTACAAAGTGACGCATCTACCTAGATGCGTCACTTTGTAAATATAGTGCAACAAGGCGCATATTTTACGCCACTGGTGCGTCACAAAAAGAGACGCACCTGCGGCGTAAAAGTGACGCACAGCCTCATAAATGAGGCTCCAGGTTTTTTATGGTCTTAATTTAGGTGCTGCCCCATATTTATGCTGCCCTTGTAAATATGGGTCATTGTCAAAATCAATGGATGTTGTGGAACGCCCATTTCAACTCCCATTGCCTACCCCTTTCACACTAAGTATAGGGGGAAAGAGGGCTTTATTCACAAGGCGGCTTAGTTGCTTAACGCTGCTTTGTGACTAAGGCAAATCCCCTATCGCCACTACAATGTCCTGAAAAGAGATGTTTCAGTGGTGATAGAGTGTTGTAAATGTGCCCCAATGTTCTAAAGTCAGGCTACCCTAATTGTTTGGACATTGCTCTTCCTGAGGTTTAATATATACAAGATGTTCTCAGTGTCAGAACAACATATTCTCATTATGTGGCCTGCATTTATTTTCAATAGTTTTGGTATTGGTTGTTGCATCCTTACTGGACTCTTCTCTTTCTGAGAGCATGTTATTGCAGATATTATAAATCCTGCTTTCTTGACTGGGAGTGCAATAGGAGCAGGTGCACCAGAAACATGCATTGTCTAATTACTGCGCCGGCGGTGGTTTGAATATGCATGATCCGGTGGTTGTCACATACTCTACATTTAATTAGATTGTTGCAGTGTATTGTAATCGCTCTTACAGCTAGGGGTGGCTCCTCCGTAATGGCGGCGGAGCACTGACCCCTTCAAAAAGAGGAAAAATAAAGCGATAATAAAAGCTTTATATTATCATTTTATTTTTACCTAACTGCTAATGACGGAGTCTTCCCTAGGGCAGGGCTAGGCCGGGCAATTCTTTTGGAGAGGCATGGCAGGGGGAGGAGTGGTGAGCACTTTTAAGTGCGCATTTGTATTTGGCCAGCCAAACACACATGCACACTTACATTTCTCCAACTGTGTTTCACAGCCAGGTTGGAAAAACACCCCAGGCTCCAATGCACCATCTGAGCGGCAAACGAAGACGCTCAGACCAATCCCAGAGCTTCTCTCATGCTGGGAATAGTCGGAGCGGCAGATGAGTGGTATTGTTAGGGGAGTTTTTGTTGTGCGTTCCTTTTTACTTGAATGTAACCGCCCCACCCGCCGCCCACCACCAAGCAATAATAGAGACAGCACGTTCTATGGAGTGATCCTATATTTCTGTGGTATTTGTGCTGGTTTTGGCCTGATCCATGGCGGCATGAGTCAAGTGCTATTTTTGTCATGTTTAAATGAGGGGGCTGGTTTACCCTGCTGGCAGTTGTGGAGAGAATCAAGAATATTTTTGATTACCCCGGACCTTGAGCAGATTCTGTCAGAAGATCCTGTACAAGTAACCCGGCTCAAGGGGATTAGAGAAGGTGCTGTTCCAAAGCAGCCAGAGCCCCATAAAAAGGGAAATAACACCAAACAACATCACAACACCAATAATAAGAAAGGGTCCATCATACCACCATCCAAGAACGCTCCCTCTAGTACCATCTCTGCACCACCTGCCTCATCTAATCCACAACGCCCCACATTGGATAACGATCAAGAGGGTGGCCCCAGTCTGCTTGACTGCGATACCCCGCAGCTTTTTGCCAGATTCAGGGACTTATTAAAATACCATCTTCAACCTCTGGAACGGAGTATCATGGCAATTGAAAAGCAACTTGCCATACTCCTCGTTAAATTACCCAACCAGACCATGGCGGGAATTGTTAAATCTGGAGGGGCCTCGACAGCGGCCAATCCTGGGGTTATACCAGCTAACCCAGATAGACCGCCTGTTATGACCAAAGCCAAAACTAAAACAAAAGAGCCACCAACCCCCATATCACCAGCTCCAAAAAATTGTGCTAAATCTAAGTCAAAAGCCAAATCTCCATCTCAGTCACTTCCATCTTGTCAGCAAAATTATTCTCCTCCCCCCTGTAGTCCCACCAACAACTGCTAATCATACCACGGCCAAGGTGTCCTCACAGCCATCCCAAACCAAACCCCCAGTGCCCCCAAAATCAAATCCTACAGAGGGCAAGAGGGGGTCTAGAAACAAACGTCCAGTTCATCTGTCACCTGAGGTCTCCCCATTCACGGTGATGCTAACGGGAGTACCCGAACTAACAGCAGGAACAGATGAACCATCTTGGTCCCTCTTGAATAAAATCCTTCAATGGCTTAGTATCAACAGGCCATTACAGCCCCCAAACACCTGTAGAATATCATCTGTCCGTAGAGTACCATGGGTGGGGGCGAGTCCCAAGAGTATTCAGGGGGATTGTGTCATTGTTACCTGCGAAGATGCATCCACCGTGAATCATATTTGCTAGTGGCCAGATCTGGAGAAGAAAGGGGGAATCGACACCCACCGACTCTCCTTTTTCTATCCCCCCGTATATAACTATCACCCCCCAATACCACCACCTAACTGGGTTTTACCTCCAGAACAATTCTGGAACTATGGAGGCCCATGGCTGACCCAAAAGAGCAGGAGCAGGGATTGGGTACCTCGTCCCTGGTATTCCAACAAAGGCCATTTTATGGGCGACGGGTGGCGAGGTATTCACACTAATAACAGATTCGACTGTCTTGAGATGGTTGATTGACTTTATGTCCCACCATCCTCAAGCCAGTCCGCCAATAGGCAGTTAGGGTGGGATGCACGTATGCAACTTGTCCACGCTAGTGATCAAGCAGTCCCCTTTATGGATTACGAATCCCCAAGTGGACAAGAGGTCATACGGGAGGACTCTGTACAGGAAGGCAGCCCCACAGAACTTCTCCCTCCTAAAACTAACCCATGTAATAACCAAACTCCCATTTGTAGGCCTGCAGTTGGGTACCCATGGAAAGGTGTTTCATGTACCAGTATTGAAGCGTGTGTGTCCCTTGGTGCCCCTAAAATTACCATAGGTGAGAGTGCCAAGGAGGATAACTTGATTACAACCCGTGCCCCCCAGTCGGAGCAAGCTGTCTATGGTCCTACCGAGTCTACCGGCCTTACCCTCATTTCCTGGAATATTGCCGGAATTGCAGGGAAACTGGACACCCCCTTCTGGTCCAAGTTTATAGGGGAAGGATTTGATATAATCCTCCTTCAAGAAACCTGGTGCCAAGAGCAAATAAATATAGAAGGTTATTCATCCTACTGCCTCAACGCCACTAAATCCAGTTCAGGCAGGGCCAAGGGGGGCCTTTTGATACTTCTGTCCAATAAGCTGTGTAACTGTAAAGTCAGAAGTAGCTCGATTGTGGGAACCCACAGCCAGGTAGTGAGGGTTGAATGTTGTAAGGGAAACGACTTGGTCCTTGTAAATATTTACAATAACATCTTTGATGCCTCCAGAGGGAATATTTTATTCCCTCTGGAAAAAGAAATCGAAAGGGTTCTGGGCTTCTCTAACAGAAGGGCAGACGTTCTATGGGCCGGGGACTTTAATTTGCAGCCATGTCATCTATCAAAAGGGAATCCCTGCGGCTTTGGAACGGAGATGGTTAATGATAGGGGGAGTGCGGGTGAGAGCGAGGATTTCCTTCACTTCCCACATTGCCATTATGGTTCAATCTTAAACAAACTGTTAATCAAACTAGACCTACACCTGTTAAGCTGTAACAAAAACAGTTTGAATGATATTTGTCCTACCTTTACAGGGAGGGATGCTGGGACATTCATAGATCATATTCTGTTCTCCAGTACAGGAGACTTCTTAAACCTGTGTATCAGAGAGGAAAGTCTGAGTGATCACAATAGCATCTGCGTTACCCTTCCGGGACGAGGTGCAATACTAGCGACTGGAGAAACATGTTCCAACGATTTAGTACCTATTAGACCTAATGGTCTGAGGATTAGATGGTCTGGAACAAGCTCTATGGCTAAACAGAGGGAGGTCATAATTAGTTGTAAAATGGAAATCAGTTACTGTTTAAAAAATGTTATTAACCCTGACTTCCTATTGTCACAATTTATCAAGATTAACACCATTATTGAAGGTATTTTTACCAAGAAATCCCCATCTAACAGAGCTACAAAGCGGGGATGGTTTGATAATTCCTGTATAACCGCCCTACGGGAATTGAAGAAAACACTAGCTATCAAACCCCGAGACAGCAATGGAATAAAACAATTAAGGGTTAACTATAAAATGGCAATTTCCAATAGGAAAAAGGTTTTACAAAGTGAAGCTTGGGATAAGCTAAAGGAAGCAGCTGAGACCAAAAACTGTAAACTTTATTGGGAAACAATTAACAGCCCCTTTCTAAATACTGATGGCATCCCGGAAATAACTTCCTACGTTGCATGTAATGACTGGATCATTCATTTTACTAATATTTTTAACCCAGAAGGGACATCCCTAACCGTATCAGCTACCGAGGCCTCCTCTTGGATACCTCTACCCTCGGGAGTAACCTTGGAGGAGGGTCATGAAGGGCTCTCCAATAGCAAGGGGGGGAAGGCCCCGGGCCCAGACGGGGTCCCCATTGATTTACTAAAAGCAGAACTAAACTTGTGGGCTCCTATTTTGGTGAGGACTTTTAACTGTGCAGCAGAAGGTAACATTCCTCCCTCCTGGGGCCAATCAGTTATAATTCCCCAATTCAAAAAAGGTAGCAAATCTGAGGCATCCAATTATCGTCCGATCTCTTTGCTGGACGCCTCAGTAAAGGTCATGAGCAGGATCCTGCTCAAAAGACTAGAAACCTGGGCAACAGACATGAATATTTTAACAAAAGTGCAATATGGCTTCAGGAAAGGCATGGGCACTTTGGAGCAATGTGTAAATTTGGACCTCATTATTAATAAATACACTGTAGCCAAAAAGGGCAACCTTTTTTTATGTTTTGCTGACCTGAGCAGCGTGTTTGATTTAGTTGATCACGCTATTCTTTGGCAGGTTTTGCTAGAGTCAGGGGCACCGAAGGAAATTGTCCACTTTCTGGCCAGGCTTTACGAGAAACTTTCCTGTAAGGTTCGCTATGGTATCCTAGGCGAATGTATGCCGTTTTTCAAAGTCTCACGGGGTATTCGCCAGGGATGCGTATTGGCCCCTCTTTTATTTTCCCTTTTCATTAATTGTATCGATCGCATCCTGGCTGATATCCCAGTAGATGCTCCCCTGATTGGAGGTAAACCTGTCCCAATCTTACTATATGCGGACGACGCTGTTCTTTTATCCTGCACCCAGATTGGGTTACAGCGACTCATTGATAGGTTTATGCTGTTTATTCAAAACAGGAGGCTCCGTGTGAATAAATCCAAGACTTATGTAATGTTGTGCGGGCAGTCTGCAAATAAACTGAAGCATAGCTTTTTCTTGGACAGCGACAAGATGACACACGTTAAATCATTTTGTTATTTGGGAATTACTTACACTAGCGACGGGTCATGGACATCTGAGTTCGACAACATCAGGTTGAAAATGTTGCGGACTACCAGTAGTATATTCCGAGTTGCATCTAAGCTCGGATCGAGAAGTATCCCATATATGATCAATATATATAATATACGTTGTGTTTCTTCTGCATTGTACGGGGCGGGTGTGTGGGGTCATATTGAAGGCCCTTCGCTCCAAAAAGACGAAAACAAGATTTTAAAGAGACTGCTATGTGTCCCTCCCTCTGCCTCTGTCCAACTAATTCATGATGAGGTAGGAATCGAGTTTATCTCTGACTTAGCAGCCGTTCGGCCACTCTTATTGTGGCGTTCTATTTGGGCTAAGCCAGAGACTCGATTCACTCAAGAGCTTATTCTTGATTGTATAGGATTGGATTACTCATCACGTATACAGTGGTTGAAATACATTCATTTCTGGTATAAAACCTTATTTGAAATTGATGTTCTCCTTGACCCCGAATTGGCGGTTGCAATCCCGAAAAAAGAAATCAAACAAACATTTTTAAACTTTAAAAAGAGTGGGCGAGACAAGGTGTATGGCAAGTTAGCCACCGTGAAATTCTACCAGGAACTGAACTTAACTCCGGGGTTTCAAACCTACCTTTCGATTGTTTCTCGCCCCTCCCATCAATTTGTGCTAACCCGAGTCAGATTGGGTATTGTACACCACCTTGTTGCATTCCCAAATCAGAAAATAAGATCTGAGACTCCATGTCCCTGTGACAATTCTTCACGCCAGAGTTACTGTCATTTTTTACTTTTTTGTAAATTTTATCACTTTTTAAGGGTAAGGTATCTAAAACCCATCTTTTTAAAATACAATATCCGATCTTCAAAGAGCGCTCTAGTACTATTATCTTCCCTAGAGAACGCGGATAATTGTTTCTTTGTTGCTACCTTTATTCTAAAATGTACAGCTGCCAGGAAGAGCATAGTGCTGCTATAACTTTATATATTCTATATATTCCTGTCTGTACATAAATGTCTTTTTTTTTTTATGTTGTATATAGTATTTTAACCCTGTATTACGCCCACAGCACGTAAATGTATGGTCCTTTTCTTGTTCATACATCAAACTAATCTCCCCGTGTTTGCCCGAGCCATATTGGAACTTTTGCTTTAAAATGTACAGCTGCCAGAAAAAGCACTTTGTGTGATAATTATATTTATTCCTGTCTGTACATGCATGGTCTCTTTTCTTAGCTTTTTAGCTCCATTTTATATCTCTAATTATATATTGTTGTCCAGTGTATGCCAGTATATGTTCCCTTCCTCTTTTATGTATTATTCCCGAGTTTATTTTGAGTCACTTTGTTTAGAATTATTACATATGCAATGAATTGTTTTTAGATGTTTTGCTTGTATGATTTGTATTTCTCAAATCGAATAAAAGCTTATGACTTGACTTGACTTGAGTCAAGTGCTATTTTTGTCATGTTTAAATGAGGGGGCTGGTTTACCCTGCTGGCAGTTGTGGAGAGAATCAAGAATATTTTTGATAACAAACGTCTTACTGTTGCCATGAAATTGCCAAGGTTTGTATTGGAAACATGCATGCAGAGTGAGGTTTACAGAATAATCAAATGTTATCAACCAGGACAATGCTGCCATGTTTATGAATCCAGTTCTAATTCTCTGGTTACTGTTAAATGCAAGGAGACATTGGCCCACATGCATCAACATCGGCAATTGCGATTTCTAAATTGCGAAGAATAGCGATTCGCAATTTAGAAATCGCAAAAGCCTATGCATGATTATTTTTTACTTTTTTATGCAATTCGGTAGAAATCGCTATTTTTACCGAATCGCATAAAAAATGCGATTTTCACATTGCGAATTCGCAATTCCTATTCATTCCTATGGGCCAAAATGCCCATAGGATTGAATGTGAATTGCGAATTCGCAATTTGAAAATCGCAATTCATCAATCCATTTCAAGGGTGGAGAGGGGAGTCTAAATGACCCCCCCATGCACCCCTGAAATGTATTTTTCGCATCATGTTGCACACACACATGTCCTAAGGACATGTGTGTCCGTAACATGAATGTTTTAAAAATGCATTTTCTGCGTTATTTACACTTTTTGCAAATTTACCGAGTAGTTCAACTACTCGGTAAATTTATCCCTCTAATTGCGAATTCGCAATTTAAAAAGTAATCATGCATTGCTTTTAAGAAATCGCAAATTTGCGATTTCTTAAAAGCAATCGCAATTTTATAAATCGCAAAAATGTTGAGATTTCTAAAATTGCTTGATGCATCCCAAAAAGCATTTTTGGAATCGCAAACGGCCGATTTTAAGGAATCGCACCGTTTGCGGCTCCAAAAATGCTTGATGCATGTGGGCCACTATTTCTTAGCAACGTGAATCATCAACTAAAACGTTTGGAATAATATATTGAAAACTCAATGTTTCAAGTTAACCTTATGCAGTACAAATGTGAATGTGTTTCTTTCACTTTTACCTTGTGAGGAATGAAACAAAAAGATGAAACTGATTTATATTAGATCCTTTTAAGAAGCAGTAAGACATTTGATTTTAGACAGCTGTTCAGCTATAAAAGAAACCTACCTGTTTATTTTGCTGTCATTAAAAGTACAAAAACAACAGTTGATGGACAGAATGCAGAACAATGTCATACATTCACCACAGTACAGAGATCTGGGCCTAAATCCATAGATTTTTTGCACTCCACATCACCCCAGTTCAGACATGGCCATATGCAAATCAGTCTTGACCCTGTGTCCCATGGGAACAGTCCAGCCCCAACTGCCAAGCCAGGTCCTTCCTTGACTGGAAACAAGCATCCAAGGACCGGTTTCGGGCTTTCAACCCTCATCAGCCAGGATAGCTTGACTCCAGTGACATGGAGAGCACGGGACTCTCGTCTGAGCAGACCCGTTTTAGGGCCAGATCTCTGTAATGGGATGAATGTATGACATTGTTCTGCATTCTGTCCATCAACCGTTGTTTTTGCATTTGTCATTAAAAGTACAGCATCAGAATGTACATCTTTTTTTTAAGTGCCGCGAGAGGAGGCAAAACACGTGAGTGATGTCACTGTTTCCTGTTGTACTCCTGTAATGTCTTGGACTCTGGAAGTCTGAAGATCGTTGTGCATGCCTGCCAGCAGTTTTATGTTTGTCCTCGGTATTTCATAAATGAGTTCCTCCGGCACTCCCGGTCTCCGAGCACTAATCAGAGTTCCCACCTGCGAAGGAGCTCGGGTACATTTTTAAACTCACTTGAGAATGCGCAGCTAATTATGGAAAATATTGTATTATTCCAAACCACTTGCGTTTGGCAGGAGTGCCCAGGCATCCGGGATACTAACAAAACACGTTCCTGTCAAATGTGAAACACATGCTCACTGGAAGGAACTCAAAAAGTGTGTGCCAAACACAATCTAGGGCTTTGAGCACACTCTTGGAAAGTACATTGTTTACGAGGTCCTAATAATGTTAAAATACCTTACTGGTAATTCCATTAATTTGAGTCCCTTCTTCCTTGTTCTGATCATTGCATTATGAGGTGTTAGTGCCCCCCACAGACAGGTTATTTAGCTCCAAATAAAAAACATGCACCAGGTGACACGCCCCACCCCTTAACAGGTGGTTATAATCTCCTCCCTTGGATGTATGTCAGTACAACGCGATATTTTAGATCGCGGTACTTGCCATCGCGGGCATTACAACGCAAGTTGTTACAACGACTTGCGTGGAGGGCGCGGATTTTGGAATATTATAATTTTATATTCCAACACCAGTCCACGTAACAGTAGGGAAGGTGTTGGAATATAAAATTACAACATTCCTTGTCCAACAGCGCCATCCAGCGCAAGTCGTAGTAACGACTTGCGTTGTAATGGCATCGTTGTAAAGGCACTGCGGTGTAAACACTGCGTTGTAAACGATGCTCCCCCCTCCCTTACTCTAGCACTTCCTGTCAATACTAAGCACTCAAAGCAATACTTTGGCACATATCGCTGTAATCATTATAATGAACATAGGGCCAGATGTACAATGCTTTTTAGCATGTGCAAACAGATCTTAGACCCATTACCGCACGCTAAAAAGCATGGGCCCATGTACAAACAGTATTTTGCGACTCGCTGTTAGGAAGGGGCGTTCCCGTCCTAATAGCAACCGCAAAGCTTTGTACCAATGTTTTGCAACCCCAATAGAGGTCGCAAAAAACTCACAAATTACCACCTACTTCATTCGCAAATGGTAAGGGGTCCCCAGGGGACCTTTGCAAATGCATGCAATATTTTTTTTTAAGGGCAGGCTTTGGTCCCATTGACCACTGCCTGTCTTTAAAAAATGAAACAAAAAGGTTTCATTTTTTGCTTTCAAATGTATCCCGTTTTCCTTTAAGGAAAATGGGCTGCATTAAGTTAAAAAGCAGCTTTATTTAAAAGCAGCTCCAGACATGGTGGTCTGCTGAGCCCAGCAGGCCACCATCCCTGGCATGGCCTGTCATTCCCAATAGGGCCACAAATTGCGAGAAGCTCATTAATATTCATGGGCCTCGCAATTTGCAACCCCATTGGGAATCCCATACAGTGTTAAACACACTGTTGTACATGCCAAATTGCGCCTCGCAAATTGCAAGTCGCAAATTTGACGCAATTTGCGAAGCACTATTTCGCAGGTCGTACATCTGGCCGATAATGTAATTATAAGAGCAAGGAAGGATGGACATGAGGCAGTGTAATTTCCAGTAAGTAATGTTGACATTACCTCTTTGTCCTCTTCCACATTGTGAGAATGTAATAAGCTATTAGTTCAATGATTATGGTGGAGATAAATATGATGCTCGCAAGACTTTATTTAATACAAGATAGCAATGTAAACTGACAACTATTTACTCCATAGTAGAAAGAATTTATAAACCATACATATTTGTATTGTGACTAAAACTACCTATTCTGCAGTGATTTACAAATGTAGATGGGCTTGACTATGTGGCTGCCTCTCTATCAGCTAGAGCACAATTCTCAAATAGGATCACACTTTGTCTAAAGGAAGACAATCTATCAATTAGATCAATAATGCACTTTTACCATCCAAACTATGAAGTTCTACCTCTTCCAGAGATGAAGGATCAGATTAAAACTTAGGGGATACCACCTCTTACTGCTACTTCATGTTTGAAGTAACCTTGGGAAGAAACGAAGGCCCCAGCCAAAGAACTGTGCTATCTTCAAAACTTCTTAGGCATGGATGTTTATAGCAACAATATTCTAATTTACCTATCCTCTTAGGTGTAGCACTGGCTGGAAAAAAGAGAACTTTCACTGTTGGAAACTTGATGTGTCAGTTCTGGACACATTGCAGAGAGGCAATGAAGGGGCCCTAACAGGCCCCCCTGCTACTCCTGGGCCTGAGGGGTGTATACAGGGGGGTGACATGTTGTGCCCCCCTAAAAAAGCACCCCTGTTCCTGCAGGGACGTGGCATGCACGACATGGGGCCTGATTACTATGTGGTCGGAAACGGCTCCGACTGTCAGTCAGAGCCATTCTCAGCGCATCGTAATCAGGCTGTTGGATTCCTTTCCGACCAAACTATTATGATGGAGTCAGTCAGAAAGGAATGCAACCGGACATCCCAACTGGCTTCCAACCGGCTCAGAGACCTCGTCTGCCAGTCAGAATGCTTTTAGTAATCCAAAGGGCGGCTTTTTCCACTCAAGGGATTATGATGTCGGATTCCGACAGCCTTTCTCTGCCGGTTTTTTTAACACAGAAAGGCTGTCGGAAGTCGACTCCGGATGGCGGCCGGGAGGCACCATAGGTGCCCCCCCTGTTGATCCCTGCACCCTGTGGCAGGCGCATTTAGGTAAACACAAGGAGATGGTGGACGGAGCACTGAATCTTTTCAGACTCTCACCTCCAGTCACAGATCTGGGTTGAATCCATCATCGTTCTTTAGCTCACTTCTCCACCCCAGTTCCGACACAGCTAAATGCTAATCAGTCTTAACCCTGTGCCTCATGGGAACAGTCCAGCCTGAACTGCCAAGCCATGTCTTCCCTAGACCGGAAACATGCATCCTGGACCGGTTTCGCACTAACAGCCCTCATCAGCCAGGCTAGCTTGAAGCCAGCGGCAAAGTGAGCAAGGGACCCATGACTGGGCATACCCTGCCAACTTAGGGCGAACAAAGCAAACACAAGCAGATGATGGACGGAGCGCTGAAACTTTTCACACACTCACTCTCAGTCACAGATCTGGGTTGAATCCATAATTGTTCTTTAGTTCACTTCGCCACCCCAGTTCAGACACAGCTATATGGAAATCAATCTTGACCCTGTGCCTCATGGGAACAGTCCAGCCCGAACTGCCAAGCCATGCCTTCTCTTTAGGTGCCTGCTACCGGGTGAAGCGAGACACTGCACCTCTTTGTTTTACAATGAGAGCATGCTTTCCGGTCGGAATGTATGTAGCAATACCCTTTACTGCAGTCATATTGAAAGTCAGTGCTAAATTTAATAGACAAGGTGTTATCCACCTCAAACTTAAGTTTCCCAACATTATCATTTCTAGGCTTGACCAAGAGATAGATGTGTCCACTCCATTCCTGATCTCAACATTTATTATGAGCCGCTAATCAAGCTATCATGGCGTAAGTGGGAAAAGAGGAGCACCTAAAAGAGAATGGTTATGTAAGCTATGACGTATCATCAATTGGTGGAGGGAGAGAGAGTAGAGATCCTTTCAATCTCCTTTCAATAATTATAAATCAATGTGGAAAGGATCACTGGTCCTGCATAACCAAGGTCTGCAGGTGGATCGGTAGGTGTCTCCCAAATAAAAGACCCTCATACACTTAATCACTTTATGGTCCTGAGGAAAGCCGACTGACCAACAGGCAGATAAGGCTGAAACATGGCGACCACTTTTATCAGTGGAACTTTGTCCGTGTTTACCTTATTCTCATTCTCTCTCCCTCAAATGTTTTCACCAAGCTTGGCTACCAATGTCATCAAATTATGTTCACTTATCCCCACCAGCAATAAGTCTCATGTAACAAATCTTCTCAGTGGTATGTGGGATGTTCGGTGGTGGTTGTGAAAATGATAACTTGCTGCCTTCTGATAAAGAGTGCATTTATTGGCACCCTGAGAAGTCCTTACATCAAATTCATGAATTTGAAATGATTTCTTTAAAGATATTATGGACTTGATTTAGAATTTGGCGGACGGGTCCTCCACCAAAAATAAGACGTATATCCAGTCTGTGGGACTTGTAATAGGGCGGACAGGATTGCCGTCATGTTTGTGACGGGGTATACAGCCACCAAACTCTAATTCAGGCCAGATTGATTACTCTAGCACCATTTGTGAAAACGGGATACCACTCCTGAAGCATGATGCTTACACATCTCTCTTCAACCAATCACAGAGTCGGCTGTTTCTCATTGCTGCATCGCAACCTCTTGTTAGGTCTAACATCTTTAAAAGGTGTGGCATGAAAACATATAAGGGCCATACTAAAGAAGGGATGTTGATGCTCCAAACACCACATTTCTAAAGCATCTTTTTTATTTTGTTTCATGTAAAACAAGATAGGTTTCTTTGACCACTCATATAATGTATTTTTTAAAGTCTCAAGATGAGACATTTGCATCCATGTACTTGAACTATGTACCCATAATGGAAACCCTCTATGCTGTTCTAAGCAATATACATTCACCTTTGTCCATGCCATGACCACGGCAGATTCACTGCACATTTGAACGAATAATCATTTGTCACCCTGAGAAACATTATTGTTTTTGTTTTGTTGACGCAAGCTTCCCAGTATGCCTCTAGTGACAATTTTGCTGCACAGATCGGGCATGCTAGGCTATATTTTAGTAGGTGGTTTGGTTCGTTGTGGTCGCTTCATTGGTTGACTTACTCACTAAGGGGTATATTTTGGAGCCCCTTGCACCACCGTTGCATCACTTTTTGTGATGCAGAGGTGACGCAAACCACCAAATCATATTGATGAGGCACACAAAGACACTTTGTGTGACTTTCAAAGGCTTCATAGATATTGAATATTGAGTAAGGCAATGCTGAGCAAATCTCTGCAATGTCTTGGCCTTCCCATATAACATCCAAGGATTTTAACACTTCCCAAGATTTACAAGGCTTTGTAAACCTGGGAATGCGCCAAAACCTTACGCCTCCCTGGGGGACTTGCAACGGGGAGAAATATCTTTATTTCTCCTCCGTTTTTCCTCTTTTTATGTGTGCTGAATTCTGCAGCACACATTGAAAGAGGAAAAAGCCTCCCAGGATTGTTTTTGTGCAGGAAGATGTAACTTCCTGCCCAAAAACAAACCTGCATGCAACATAGACACCCTTGCACAAATGGTGCAAGGGTGCCAGCATTGGAGTTAGGCTGCTGAAATGACACCAGCACAGGCGGAAAGGACAGGAATGAGATGTATACCATAGATACAGCGCATTCCTGCTCTTTCACTTTGACACAGCGCAGTAAGGTGACTTGCTGCGCTGCCCTGCGCCAAATCCCCCAAAATATGCCACTTAGGGCCAGATGTAGGTAAGTTCCATTTACCGATTCTAAAATACCCAATTTTACCGATTCGGTATTTCAGAATCGGTAAATGGTATTTAGGTAAGTATTCGGTAAAGTTTACCGAATCGATAAAATTCAGTAATTATCGATTCGGTAAATAACAAATCGGTAATTCCCATTCATTCCTATGGGCCTGGAGGCCCATAGGAATGAATGGGAATTACCGAATCAGTAAATATCGATTCGGTAATGGGGGAACACATTTAAGGGTGGCAGGGTGTCACATTGACACCCTGTTGCACCCCTGAATAGTGCATGGGTGCACATGTGGCACACATACATGCCCTAAGGGCATGTATGTCTGCCACATGGCACTTTTGAGAAAGAACAAATTTGCTTTTTCAAAGGTTTTTAATATTTACCACCAACTTTTATTTGGTGGTAAATACCGTATCCTTAACCATGCAATGCACTCATTTGAGTGCTCCCTACATTTCAGATTCGGTAATTTACCGATTCCTTAAATTACCACAGAATCTGAAATGTAGCCACCTACATCTCAATAGCCTAATACCAGTCGGTAACGGCCGAAATTCAGTAATTTTGGCCGTTACCGACCAGTATTGGGCTCCCTACATCTGGCCCTTAGTCACTTATTCACTCTGGCTTCATAAAATAAAAAATAGAATGGGATCAAAGTTAACTATTTTAAGGCCTGGCTTTAGTCCGCAAGATCTCTTTTTATCAATCCTTAAAAAAGTACCAAAGGAAGTATTATATGGATAGATATTTATTTCCATACTTTGCCCTTTCTTCGAAGGGCTGTCC
The DNA here is from genome assembly GCF_964263255.1 of Lissotriton vulgaris. Lineage (NCBI taxonomy): Eukaryota > Metazoa > Chordata > Amphibia > Caudata > Salamandridae > Lissotriton > Lissotriton vulgaris. The sequence goes on from NC_141694.1 coordinate 582,309,290, forward strand.
TTTAAGCCCATGTGTTGCCATCATGCGTTTTTCCATTCATGTTACCTTCTTTAAGTGATGAGCCTTCAAGGAGTTCATTTATTACACTGCAGATGTAAGGTGATGTGAAGCTTGCAATAGAGAGAAGCTGTTTGTTATCTTTCACACAATGCAGTGCAGCAAGTTCCCCTTCTGCATTGCATGAAAGAATTGTAAATCTGTCCCTCAGTGTATTGGAGAGCCCTGTGTCCAAATGTGACTTTTAGGTAATAGTTTGTGTCATTGTGACAGACTTCAGATCTTTGGATATCTCAAGGACTGGTGAAGGATCGATCTCTATCATCATTTATTATGTGTAAGGGTTTATTTGTGCTGCTTGTGTACTATTCCATCCCATACTTCTGTGACTTCCTGCAACAGACTGCTTTGTGTACTGTGACATATACATTACTTTCCCTTTATGATTAGACTGGAGGAGAGATTTCTAATAATAAGGAATCACCTCACATTCGGTTGAGGCCATCATGTGCTTGTCAAATTACTGATGCGGGTGTGGTGGAAATTGAGTGTGTGAGTGGGTGTTAGAGTATCTGAGTGGGTTACAAGTACCTCTATAGGTGAGTGAGTCAGTCTGCCAGTGACTGCATGAGTGACTGAGCGAGTCTATAAGTCGGTGTGTCAGTCTCTGAGTGAGTCAGTGAGTGTGTCTGTGAGTGAGTACATGGGTCCGTGAGGGAGTGCATGAGTCTCTAAATGGGTCTGTGAGTGAATGCATGAGTCTCTGAGTGGGGCTGTGAGTGCATGAGTCTCTGAGTAAGTGTGTGTGTCTTGAATTGGGTCTGTGAGTAGGTGATTGAGTCTCTTACTGTGTCTGTGAGTTAGTGCATGCATCTCTGAGTGGGTTTTTAAGTGAGTGTGTGAGAGTCTAAGTGGATCTGGGAGTGGGTGCATGAGTATCTGAGTGGGTCTGTGAGCGGGTACATGAGTCTCTGAGTGGGTCTGTAAATGAGTGCATGAGTCTCAGTAGTTCTGTGAGTGGGTGGATGAGCCTGGGTGGGTTTGTGAGTGGGTGCATGAGTGTCTAAGTGGGTCTGTGAGTGAGTGAATGAGTGCATGAGCGTCTTAGTGGGTCTGTGAGAATATGAGTCTCTGAGTGGGTTTGTGAGTGGGTGTTTGAGTCTCTGAGCGGATCTGTGAGTGAGTGCAGGAGTCTCTGAGTGGGTCTGTAAGGGAGTGCATGAGAGTCTGAGTAGCTCTTTGAGTGGGTGTGTGACTTTCTCAGTGGGTATGTAATTGGATGCATGAGTCTCTGAGTGGGTCTGTGAGTTGGTGCATGAGTCTCTGTGTGTGTCTGTGAGAGTGTGCATGAGTTTCTGAGTGGTCGGATTATATTTCTAAAACTACCAAATCACAAAAAGGCACTTCTCTGGACTAATATCTACCTCTCTACCAAATATTGTGGTATCCATCTAGTGGTGCAGCCTATAGTTGTGTTAAAAAACCCTCTGGAAATTAACATGGGGAAAACATGTTACGGGATCCCCACGCCCCCTGCCTCCCCACGCCCTTTTCTTCGGCTCCTTCTTCACAGGCCACCCAAACCTTTCCAGACAGCAGCTGAAGTAAGCGTCACATTTTTGGGAAACATTTCGTGAAGATTCATCTAATGGCCCCAAACAAGTCAAAAATCACTTTTCCCAAGGAAGCATGGCCACGCTCTATCTCTCGGCCTCTCACTATGGCAGTTCATGATGCAGATGTGAGCCTGATATATAAAAGGATCCACATCTTGTTTTCTCCAAAATACAAGCCCAGGAACTTTCAAACTGCTGTCGATTTCCTTTATTGAAAACAAATCTACTCCTGATGCATTTTTGAGACAAAGTTATCCTCGTTCACATGTCGAGGAGCAAATACTCATTATACAAAACGTGATCCAGTAATGGAAAGACTAAGAAAACTGATTAATACATTTGAGGACAATGAAAACTGATCCAAAAATGGGTGCCATCTCTTCATGCCAAAACACAATCATTATTTAAGATTGATGCTGCTTTCTTTCACCTTGTGTATTTACCAAAAATCACATGAGGGAAACAGCCAACACCTTTGTCTTCTGCTTCAACAAAGTGGACATGGTGCTTGCAGGACTGGAGTAGGACTACTGGAAAGTCAAGACATGTAGAGCTTGCTTAACCACAACAAACTACACTGGTGCATGTGCAGAAGCGCTACCTCCTGCCACCAGCCTCTTCGTCTGCCAGTCAGGGCCTAACAAGTCTTAAAAGAAACGCTGTTTGCTTTGTTCATTTGATGTTTTGTTCACCATCTTTATCAAAATGAATGCATAAGTAAGTTCTTCTTCCCCTACTATGCACAATAGATCTTCCAATGCAGCCATAGTCTGTCTCTCTAACACTCTCTTACACACACACTTTTCCAAAATTATTTCCTTTATTATGAACACAATTTTTGGAGTTCTCACATTTTTTTAGTCAGCGTCTCCTGGCAAATGTGAGGAGTAACCACAGAAGCTGGTGCTCTTTTTCAGTGCAGGGCTTAAGAAGTCGGCATGTAGTATGAGTTGTCAGTATGTGCTTTTTACGTCAAGCCTAGCACAGCGCGCACGCGCTGCTCTAAGGGGAGGCCTCCTGGAATCACTCCAGACTTCCCCGAAACATTTCTGTGTGGTTTTTCAACTTCCACACATTCTATTGGCCTTTGTGTGTGTCTTTCAAAAATGAAAGCACTCAATTGGCCAAAGGCGGGTGCATGTCCCACCTTTTCTTTAAATGTTCAATCCCACGGCCTCTAGCTGTCGGGAGCGAGCAGCGGCGTGCAGGCTGCCATCTGCATTCCTCCCTTGTCCTGGATCATGTAACAAATTAAACATAGCACAGTCGCTTTCACTTTTGCGCCGTGCGTGCTTGCCTTCCCCAATTGTTTGTGGTTCTTTTTCATATTCACTCCTTTATTTGTTTCTCACACTTTTTATTTTGTCACACTATCTCCCATTGGTTTATTTGACTGCAAGCACGTTATTTAATTAAAAGTCATCGTCTAAAAAAGCAGCGCACACCTGCAAGGCACACAGTCATGTCAGATAAGCAGACCGTCACACTTCCGGAGCATTACCGATGTGTATACCATGGACACTATGCTTCCAATTCCGGAGCATTACCGGTGTGTATACTATGGACACTACGCTTCCACTTCCGGAGCATTACCAGTGTGTATACCATGGCACACTAGGCTTCCACTTCTGGAGCATTACCGGTGCGTATTCCATGGCACATAGGCTTTTATTGCCAGAGCTTTACCCATGTGTATACCATGGACACAACGCTTCCACTTCCGGAACAATATTGGTGTGTATACCATGGCACACTATGCTTCCACTTCTGAATTATTTAATATGCATATGATTGCACTTCTGCAGTATAGCCTGATTTTTTAAAAAAAATGACCGACATGAATAGGTTCCTACTGTGGGAGAGGGTAATAATCAGAGCCACCGGAATTATGTGGCAGGGGAGGGAAAAATACGCAGCTGTGTTGAGTAAATTATGTGGCAAGAAATGGCAAATTATAAGGCACAATGCCACACATTTTATGACGGTATTACTTCATTATTTTGCCATTTTAAACATGCTAACACTTTCTGAGATTTGGATTCACCTTATTAGTACTAGTGTAACACCCAAATATAGCAATAAGCAGCAGATAGGTGATCAGTCAGGCTTTGTAAAGGGCTTTCAGCAGCGCTGCAAAGAATTGCATGGGTTCTCGGATTTCCACTTCCGGCAGTGCCACATACTGCAGTCCGTGTTAAACTAGGATAGGACCACGTGAGGTGACAATACATTAAACAAATCTGTGCCTGGGCCACGGGGTGAACAAGGAAGATGAAAGATTGTGTGCTTTCTCCCCTGGTCTGTTTCCTGTTGTGAATAGATTCTATTTTGAGTGGGGCATCTGCTTTTGGTGAATACCATTCCTGTGGACGAGTGCCTTCTCTGGGTTCTTAGGTCTTCACTATCTGGCTAGAGAGCAGGCTTATGTGTGCCCCTGTGGCACATTTTAAGTCATGACTATGGCCACTGCAAAATATTCTAAAGGAAAACATCACACAGTTATTGAAACATATCTGTTAAGGAGCTTAAATAATCGGAGCACAATAAAAATAACTCAGCTCTTCAATAAAAATGCATTGTCCTGGAGTCTTAATGTTATTTCCAAATTAGTTATGACATTTAATTTAAAAAAACGTAATTTATGAATTTCATTTTTTATTATATAATGTTATAGCCTGCTGCTTGCAGAGCGAACTCAAGCATATGAGTTACCATGCTACAAAATCACTACGGATAACAGAAATATTTGCAGTGTGCAACACAAATGCTCAAATAATAATACAACATTTGGGGGGAAAGATGTACAATACCTTTTAGGGTGCCCTACTGTCTTTTAATGTTTATTCCTTGCTATCTCGTGTCCAGCCTGACAAATCACAATAATTTTTATTTTCTCAGTAGATTTCATTTCTAAAGGTATATCATTAAATAAAGAAATATGTGAGGTACTCAGCATTGAAATCTCAAAGTCTGTTATGATATATACACACATACATCCCACCAACAAACATCATATCACAACTCACCACTACATTCCACACCATGCCAGTGCCCTTACGTCACTACACTAAGTACAACTTGCACACGACCTTTACAGTACTAAACACAGCAGCTACATTGCTCTACAACATACCTTAAAACATTGCCAACATCTCTGGCTCAACACTTATAAGGTCCCAAAGGTGACACCTATTGGCTATGCCAATACTTGTTCCTTCATGTGGTGCCTAGCAACAGTGTCTCTGGTGGAAAATGTCTGTGCACAGGGGGGCTTCTGAAGAGGGAATATTTCAGAGACGTCAGTGTTCTACAAGAGGACTTCTATTCCAAGATAAGCAAAGGGTCGCTCGGTGGCATGATTGTTATCTTGTCGGGGGATGTTAATTAATTACTAATTTATGATGTTTCCATCATTAAAAAGAACGAAAGTTATCTGAAGTGCAAAGATTGGAATGAGAGAGTAAATTAAGATGGTCTTGTTTCTCTGATTGTCCCAAGGTTATCTTTACTGATTAGTTGATTTGCAGTAAAAGAAACAAAAAAAACATGTTCATGTTTTAGTTGTGTTTTTCAGTTTGGTCATTGTATGTTAACCAAGGAAGGGAAAAGAGCTAAGGGCTAAGAGAAAGCTTGCAGCTTCTGACTATTCTTCTAATATTGGTGAGGAGAGGGACAAAGAAGTCATTTTAGGCTCTTATTCTCCTCAGGAAGTGCCAGGAGCCATTTGTTATTCTGAGATTCAGACGTTTATGCAGGAGATGGGAGCGATGACCTTGGCCTGTGAATGAGATTAGGAGGTACAGTGTGATGGGTCTTATATGGACCAGAATGACATTGATTCTTCTTTTTTGTCATTGATCAATTCTTTGACCAGTACCTCTTCTAAGAAGTATTTGAGAAAAAAAGAGGGCTCCCTTATTCTTCATCACAGCAGAGCGAATTTGGTTTTCCTTGAGCTGCCTCTAGAGTAATATTTTCAGGGGCTTTTTCACAAGGTACAAGCTTTCCGGTCTGGCATTACCTTTGCATGACAAAATAAATAATGTAATTTTGAGAGAATGGAAAGGACTGGAACACCTCAATTTTCCACATGTGTACCAAAGAACATCTGTCTTTGAGGATGGGGATGAGTTCTTGATCCATCCATCAAAGTTTATTGTATGTTGGCTTTCAATCCTGAAAATATTTCTTCCAGAGATCCAGTTGACAAAAGGATTGAGAATGTGCTCAAGAAGTCTTATTTGGCAAATAATCTAATATTAAGAGCTGGCACCCATCCTGGATGTACAGCTCAATCCTTGTTGAAGATTTCAAGGTATTAACATGTGCTATACAGGAGGTTTAAGAGTGTTCTGAGCTTCTATTCCAGACAAAACAACAATTCTGCTTTCTGTCAGATATCTCTTGAAATGTCTGAGGAGCCTCCTATCCAACTCAGTGTCACACGTGGATGAGGAGATATGGAAGATGGACACCGTGAAGCCTTTTATTTTATCTATAAAACAATTTAATAAATGTTTCCATTTGACAAAACATACACAATGTCAGTTATCTTTTTCTAACAACTGTGTATGTTCAGCAGGATGTAGTGGCAATGAGTGCAATAAATGTATCACATCAACATCATTTTATGTTCCAATGCCACCATATTCATGGCACTCCCCCAGATCTTAGCCTGTTTTATGGGCAGCCTCTAGATTTATGTTTAGAAATTGCAAGTCCATTCAGTTGTCCTTATCTTGCCCACTTCTCTGTGCTGGTGAGCTCTCTATGTTGCTTGTGTTTTGATATGTTTTTTTAAGCATGAACGCAACCCGAAACCAACAGTTGCCAGCTTATAACCATTTTCCTCCTACTCTGATGTGTTCTTCAGGAGTGAAGGCTTAGTGTTGGCTCCAAGCGGCCGTCCTACGACTTCATTCAGTATGTTTTGTTGACTCGCTAGAATGGGGCAATGCGTGGATGTAATAAAGTTTCATTCTTAACATTCATAAGTAAATTACGTCTTCACAAGCGCCTGTGCACAGTATTTTGTAGGTTACATGTCATTCAATGTAACGCAGTGCTACCGCCCCATGTGCTTGTACATATGAAGTTTAATATATCCTACATTCTTATCGATTGAAATACAATTAACCTTTACAAGAATATATCTCCCTTGTTTTCTCCCTTTTTAGATTTCATCCGTCATAAATAATTCTGCCACATGTACTTGACCTTCCAATAATACCCTTGTTTGAGACACTGTTGTTTGTTACAGGGTTTTCATGGCGGTTCCTTCTCCATGAACATCCCTTCAAAGAGCACACATCGGGAGCCCTACAGGACCCACAATGCCTCTGCACCCTGTAGATGCACACAGAGGGGCACAACATGTGCCTGCCTGTGTTCATGGACTTTTCAGTCCATGCCATGCAGGAACTGATTTTGGCATTCCACTTGGGGTGCTTGTTTTGAAAGGCACCGCCATGGGCACACCGAAAAAGCCCACCAGACACGAGTTATACTTGTAATCTGGCAGGCGGCCTCACCACAGGTTTGGCAGGTGGACCAGGTGCTGCAAAGTCAAACTCGTAAATGGGCACTAAGACGTGCCTTCCCTGAGTCTTACTCCTTCTCCAACAGATGGCCCTCATGTGCTTAACACGGGCATCGCACCTCACAGGACACCTATACCCGCATGCCACAGCGATCCCATTGCTGGACTTTTTAAAGTGGTTGGGCCACCTTTCTAGTGGCCAACTGTGGGTGAGGGAGGAGGCTGGCCATATTAGTGTGGGTGGCTTCCACAGGGACGGCGATTTACTGACATTTGAATTATTGACCAAACCGCACCCACTCCCCAAAGGCCAATTCCTTCTCTATGCTTCTCTTAGTTGGGTGATTGATGATACCTGGGCAATGTATGGAGTGGAACCAGTCACACAACAACTAATTTAAATTCAGCATACAATGGGCTCCCGCAGTAGAGTCATTACATGTCTTACTAGGGTCCTCTTCGCTGACACACAATAAACACACCAGTCCCTAAGAGAAACATGAGAGGCAGAATTCAGCAGATCTCTCCACGAGAAGGCGTGGGTAATGGCCTTCGCTTACCCATAATGAGCTTCTCGCAGTTTGAGTCTGAAGCTGATCCAATTGTATATCCTCCACAGGGCCTAACTATACCTCAAGCAAATCACCCGCAAATTTCCAGACTTCACCAATATATGCACCAGATGCAACTCCCCTGGGGCTGATCTGAAACATATCCTGTGAGATTGCACCCAGCTGAGATCGTATTGGACAATAATCTTTACTCAGTTGGAATACTTTAGTGGCATTCCCAATATCTATCATGGGAGGTGGCAGCACTATGAATATATACCACAACTGCGGAAGTGTAAGGTTGCAACTCAATCCCTAGATCTTGTCTTGATCTTAGCTACAAAAACTATGACAATGTGCTGGAAGTCAGCACTTCCTCGGAGCCCAGACCATTGGCAGAAGCTACAAACCCATTGGTCCAAAGATGAGAGGACTGCCCTACACTGTGAGGACACCAGGGGGGTGTGTCATCCCTCATTGGCTTGAGGTGCTCTCCAAAATGATTGGTCCGCCCTTGAGTTCCTCCTCAGACACTGAGTCCATTGAGCCATAAATGCCGGCATATATCGTGAGCACCTTAGGGGCTCCTCGATTCACACTCGGGGGGGGGGGGGGGGGGGGGCTCATTCCCAACTTTAAAGAGAATTTGGTTCCACCTGCTCAAGGTCTCAATACTCCTTTCTCCCGCTGCCTGCCCAGCGCCCCTGCTACCATTCCCCACCCACACAGGGTCTACTCTATGGTCTAGATCATAGGTACTTAATCTGCGATCTGCAGATTTATGGGGGCTGCATCAGCTACTCAGGGGGCTGTGACTGTTTAGACTGATTAACACTGTTGGGCGTGTCTGAATGAAGCATATAGGTAGCCGCTGAATGGCGCGCAAAGTAAACACTGATGAAGGACTTACGTCCAAAAACTGCTCAACAGGAGCAAAAAAATGTGAAAATTTAGGGTCTGGGAGAGCAGCGGTGTTCCTGTCTCTTTATAGCAATGAGTTCAACGCTCTGCTCCCCATAACAGAGCAGTTCGTCACAGTCCACGCATATAAATTTTATGCCTGCAAAGACCGGCTGTACATTAGGGACCATTCTTTCACGTGTTGTTCCTGAAGGTGTTGCTCCACCAGTGGAGGTGCTGCCGCCATCTCTTGGTAAATTCCGTGCCAGCTCCCTGACACTCTCCCTGGAATAATTATTTGGGTGTCTTCTTTTGACATGCCTAATTAAATTGGCATTTCCAAAGCTATATTTTTTTTGAGGATTGCCTCTGGATAAAATACTGCCACATATTTTGCAGGTTACTTTACCAGCATTAACTTTTTTTGTCCTTCAGGGATGTCATAAAATTTCCAGATGAAGTGGTTCTTTTTTTTCTGGAGAGGAGGGTCCTCAGGCAAAAAAGCATCTGAATCACTGCTGGATGACTCCCTTGCAGCCATTGCTGTAGATCAGGAAAATTATGAGAAAATACACAGAACACCTCTTGCTCTCTCCAAGTGCAAATCAATAGTGAGAGAAATGGGTGGGTTTCTCAAAATTTTGAAAAAAAAAACTTCTGAACCAATGAAAAGTGTTATTTTAAAGTCACATGGCTTGACGCGCTAACGCTACGCGCCCTTGGGCGCGTCCCGGGGCGCGTAGCGTAAGCGCGTCGGGGCGCTTACGTTGCGCGATCGTATACGCTCGGGCGCTTATGCGGTGCGTCATAAGACGCATCTCGCGGCTACGTGATATGTGTCTTATGACGCAAGGCGTGGCGTGGCGGCTACGCGATACGTCACGATGTGGTTTTCGTTTGCGGCAATAGCGCTATCCGGACGCTCACCGGTACACCCCCCGGGGCGCGCCGTAACATTAAGCTTACCAGTGCGTTCACCGGTACGCACCCCGGGAGCGCCTCGGGGTCAAAAAAAAAAACATTTACATATTTATACAATAGAAAATTCGTTTTAAAATTTTATTCTTTTTATACCTATAAATACTTACTATTAAAAAACCATTGAAATTCACTGAAAAAACCATAGGTTTCACACCAGTTATAGTTAGGAATTAGCATTTAAAAAACCTATTAAATTCACTGAAAAAACCATAGGTTTCACATCAGTTATAGTTACCTGGAAATTTTACTGACATAAAACCATTGAAATTACACGTTATAGTTAGTTGGCCTCACTATAACTTGCGCGTGCAATGCACTGCTGATGACGTCACATATTACATCACTCATGACATGGTCAGTGACATCACTCATGACATACTTACTCTCTTAAACATTTCCAGGTAACTATAACTGGTGTGAAACCTATGGTTTTTTTCAGTGAATATATATATATATATATATATATATATATATATATATATATATATATATATATATATATATATATATATATATATATATATATATATATTTAAGTACTGTACAATGCTAGTACAGTGATTGTGTAACATACAGTCTAGAATCGTATGCAATGCACCTAATCAAAAGTTCAGTTCTAATAAACCGATAAGTGAGGATAGAGCAGTAGAATCACTCCCTTCACCTCCCCCTGGAATGTAACTTTCCACACAGTGCAAGGATGCCCACTCCAACACCCTCTCTTGGAACAGCATAACTGGGGGGGGGGGGGGGGCGAGTGTTCAGCTTCTGGCAACAGCAGCTCTGCACGAGGTCAGTTCAATTTCACTGGTATTTCTGTTTCGACCCACACCTCTCAGCCTGGTACCATAAGCACGTTGCCTTGGCAGATAGTGGTGTCTGTAGAATGTGGAAAACAAGCATCACGTGATTCCCTGCTATCTCAGCATGGCACAGAGGTTTTCTCAGTGCATTTTTACCTTTCAGACCTGCCTAAGCTAATTAACCATTTCACAACACAAGGTCTTCCGCACACTATTCCCTATATACTGCAAGCCCAAATTGGCATGTTGATGGAAGAGGCCTGTTTTCAACTCTCGTCTCTGCTGCACATTCATCCATTCCTCCATCGTCACATTTGGTCACCCACCAATTCATCCGTTTTCAATCACCCACATTCAACAACTGACATAACCATACTTCCAGTGACTTCTTCTGCCACATAGCTCCACACAAACAAACAGCCAACCACGCCCATCAGTTACCCAGCACTTTCGGTAATAGAAATCTAGATCTGTTGGCTCTGTGAACGTTTGCTATATGTACAGGTATTTCTGTACAACTGCACTGCTGTAATTCGCTGAATGACAAAGCTGCAGTAGAAAACAAGTTATTACGTTGTGGCTATTAATATCTGTGGTTTGGTAATCATGTTGTCACTACTCGCTTCTTGTACAAGTCTAAATAAATACCAGACATCTCGAGCTATACATTTACATAATAATGTACATTACATGTACATGCACATTTACATAGATATACACTGAAACACACAGAGCCTAAAGTGAAGTTAGAGTCAGGTGAAATTTTCAGTGTCAATAACAAAATAACACTGAAATTCGCCAATTATGATTATGTCTAGTAACTATAACTTGTGCCCTAAGGCAACTACAACTGGCCCCCTTCACCCTGAACAGTCATGTCATCAATTATGTCATTTCAAATGTTGCAATGATGTTATCCATGATGTAATTGAACACATCATGAGGGATTTAATATGTGAGGTTATTAGCGGTGCCTGGTGAGGGCGCAAATTATAGTTATCATAGGACATGAGTTATAGATACTGAAGATTACTTCAGTGATTTCGTTTTAGTTTTAAATGTTACATTGTCACCAAAATTTTCACTAACTCACTCACATATCTATCACGTCACTTTAACCATTGATTATTTTCAGTGAATTTCTCATTTTGTTTTTTAACGTCATCATTTTTTATTACAATACATACAGCAATATTTTATTACCATAAAAGTTAAAGCTAACCTACTGCTGTGCACAGCCCTGTGGCCGACCCCTCTCAGACAAGCAACTCCACGCCGCACTCGGTCGAAGGTCAAGGCAAGAGCCGGCAATTCTTTTTTTTATATAATATTTTGGGTGCACGGCCTCCCTCCTGAGTCTTTAGAGCCCCAGAAACCCTATCCCCTTACGCCATTTATATAATTTGGCCACTTCCAGAGCCTCTCTAGCCAATAGTGGGTCTGGGGACCCTATCCCCTGGCCCATTTCCCTTTCATTTTAAGGTGTGGGGAGCGTGTGGCTCCCTCCTCAGGTTATTATTGGCCGTAGGGACCACACCCATGGGGTCTTTCCATTTATAAAGGGTTGGGGATGCAGGAACAAAATGGCCCAGGGGTAAAAAAGCTCCCTGGGCCAATCAGAAAGCTTTATGTTTTTAAAACTGGGTTTGAGGGACTCTCGCAGAAGTCCCTTGAACCAAACCGTCCAGATGTACAACTCAATATCTCAAAAGCTACTGAACGGATTTACACCAAATCACACAAAGTCGGCTTTCTAGACCAAGATTTAGTTTCCTGCCAAATTTGGTGTTATTCCATTCAGCAGTTTTTGCAATAGTGCTTCTTAAAAAAACTATGGAAAATGAATAGAGATTTTACATTTTGGGACTCCTGCTTTTTCTTGTCCCCTCCTTGAAGGAGTACCCAAAAACTTCACATGCACAAACTAAACTTTTTGGAAATTTTTATGGAGATTCATCTAACAGTGCCAAAGTTATTAGCAAAACAAAAAAGACATTTCATATTGAAAAGCTGACCTAACCAGAACTACCCAGTGATGACCGCCACTGGGTAGTACATGTATATATTGACGTGCTATATATCTTTTTGTGTAATTTACATCAATCTTTGTTGAGTTTTTGCTCACATTAACGAGTTATGGGAATTTACAAATGATATGTTTTGGGATGAATGGCCATACAATTAATTTCAGGTACAGTTTTTAGGGAGAACATATTGAATTTGGCCACTTACCATGTTGTTAATATTTCTTTCATGCTTGTGTCTGTTTTTGATCAGTGGTGTGATCATTGATGTCAAATTAGATGTCATCAGTGATGTCATCAGTGATGTCATTTGAGATGTCATCAGTGATGTCATCAGTGATGTCACTGACCATGTCATGAATGATGTAATATGTGACATCATCAGCAGTGGATTGCGAATGCGCAAAATATATAGTTAGTTCAACTAACTATATAGGAGCAATTTCAGTGGTTTTTTATATGTTAATTCCTAACTATATAGGGCCTGAAACCTATGGTTTTTTCAGTGAATTTTCAAGGTTTTTTAAATGCTAATTCCTAACTATATAAGGCCTAAAACCTATGGTTTTTTCAGTGAATTTCAATGGTTTTTTATATGTTAATTCCTAACTATATAAGGCCTAAAACCTATGGTTTTTTCAGTGAATTTCAAAGGTTTTTTAAATGCCAATTCCTACCTGAATAAGGCCTGAAACCTATGGTTTTTTCAGTGAATTTGCAAGGTTTTGAAAATGCAAATTCTATTAGCGGATAACGTTTAAATATGTTAATATCCTTGTGGGACCACCTGAGCAGCCCTAGGGATCCGATTTTTGGACCGGAGCAAGACGCTCTCTGATTGGGCCGTATTTCTTGCCTTCTGCCCCCCTGATTGTGCCGTATTTCTTGGCTTCTGCCCCCCTGATTATGCCGTATTTCCTGCCTCATGCACCCTGATTGTGCCATATTTCTTGCCTTCTGCACCCTAATTGTGCTGTATTTTTTGCCTTCTGCTCCCTGATTGTGCCGTATTTGTTGCCTTCTGCCCACTAATTGTGCCGTTTTTTCTTGCCTTCTGCCCACTGATTGTGCCGTTTGTCGGGCCTTCTGTCCCCTGATTGTGCCGTTTTTTGTGCCCCTGCCCCCCTGATTGTATTATCTTTGCCAGTGTTGGTTCGCTGCTGGTATTGCCTTTGTCCGTGTTTTTTTTTTGCTGCCGTTATTGTCTTTGCCTTTTTTTTTCTGCCGTTATGGTCTTTGCCAGTGTTTGTTTGCTGCCGTTATTGTCTTTGCCAGTGCTTGTTCTCTGCTGGTATTATCTTTGCCAGAGCTGTGTGGGCTGTGGGAGCTGTGTGGGCTGTGAGAGCTGTGTGGGCTGTGAGAGCTGTTTGGGCTGTGAGAGCTGTGTGGGCTGTGAGAGCTGTGTGGGCTATGAGAGCTGTTTGGGCTGTGAGAGTGTGGGCTGTGTGGGCTGTGAAGGCTGTGAGAGCTGTGTGGGCTGTGAGAGCTGTGTGGGCTGTGAGGGCTGTGTGGGCTGTGAGGCCTATGAGAGCTGTGTGGGCTGTGAGACCTGTGGGGCTGTGAGAACTGTGTTGGCTGTGAGAGCTGTGTGTGCTGTGAGGGCTGTGAGGGCTGTGTGGGCTGTGTGGGCTGTGAGGGCTGTGTGGGCTGTGAGAGCTGTGTGGGCTGTGAGAGCTGTGTGGGCTGTGAGAGCTGTGTGGGCTGTGAGCTCTGCTTCTTTTGTGCCTCGGTCTACCTAGGCGGGCTGTGAGAGCTGTGTGGGCTGTGAGAGCTGTGTGGGCTGTGAGAGCTGTGTGGGCTGTGAGGACTGTGTGGGCTGTGAGGTCTCTGTGGGCTGTGAGAGCTGTTTGGGCTGTGAGAGTGTGAGCCATCTGGGCTGTGAGAGCTGTGTGGGCTGTGAGAGCTGTGTGGGCTGTGAGAACTGTATGGGCTGTGTTGGCTGTGAGGGCTGTGAGGGCTGTGTGGGCTGTGAGGGCTGTGTGGGCTGTGAGAGCTGTGTGGGCTGTGAGAGCTGTGTGGGCTGTGAGAGCTGTGTTGGCTGTGAGAGCTGTGTTGGCTGTGAGAGCTGTGTTGGCTGTGAGAGCTGTGTGGGCTGTGAGAGCTGTGTGGGCTGTGAGAGCTGTGTGGGCTGTGAGCTCTGCTTCTTTTGTGCCTCGGTCTACCTAGCACAAGATGGATGCCAACACTTCCTGGTTTGTAGTGTTGACAGCCAATGAGCATGCAACTTTCTCTGGAAGGCATGCTGATTGGCTGCTACTGTCTATCAACACTCCAAAACAGAAACAGTTGGCAGCCATCTTGTGCCTTATTAGACTAAGGCACAGGAAAGCAGGAAAACAAATGTGTAGAACTCAAAAAGGGGGCAGGGTAGAAGCACCCTGACCCTCTAGGCCTGCTCAGGGGGTCCCACAAGGACCCCCAAGGCCCCTAAATTTTTTTTTATTTTTTTTTTTAAATCGCGGGGTGCTCGCACGGTGCTCGCACTGTGCGCGCTTATAGATATATAATTGATTTCAACTTGAATTTTCTCAGCAACTACTGGAGGGATTTACACCATTTAAGCAAAAGCGTGATCTGCGAATCAGACTCTACCATTTTGCCAAATTTCTTGTAATTCCGTTCAGCCGTTTGGGCTGTAGCCGTGTCTAAAGGTCCTATGGAAAATTGCATGGGGAAAACATGTTTTGGGACCCCCCTTTTTTCTCGGCCCCCGCTTCACGAATCCCCCCGAAACTTTCAGGGAAGGAGCGGAGCGTAACGCGCCATCTTCTTTGAGAAATTCACATAGATTGATCAACCGGCGCCAAAGTTATTCCCAATAGAATGTTGCGGATTTCCTATGGAAACTAGGTCCTAACTATATATACCTACTGGCGACCACCAGTAGGTAATTTATGTATCACCAATTCCTCCGTGAATAGCGAACCACAAATTCAGTGCTTCAATTGTGTTTATTTGGCCATACTAAACACCATGAGAACCATGATGCGTTTCGGACTCACAAGACCTTGATCACATTACACGTCTTTGGAGAATCTTGATACATTTAAAGTGCCAGTGCTTACACATGTGACTACTACAGTTCTTAAGAGACATCGAGAAAATACTTGTTAAGTAAATTCTATGTAAGTGCCAAAACAGCAATAATTAGCAATAAATGATAAAATTAAGAAAATAAATGTATCAATGGCAATCTGATGTAACTCATTGCAATAATGACGTCAAATACATTGTTTGTTGCGTGTTACGATTGTCAACTGATCGTTTTTATGAGTCAAAGTTGGCACATTGTGCAAAACTTATTGTTTAATATTGTTATACTTGTATAATATATGTACAAAGCAGGGTTTAAAAACATATAACTTATATATTGATTTAATACCCCTAATAAAAATTATGTTCATGTCTTCAATCTTACAATAAGGTATAAAATGAGTTCAAAACCTTAATCGAAGCATCAATGTTACATTACATTTATGTTAAAAAAACGATCTATTTATGTATCAATCAAGAAATATTTAAGATGGTCCACATTATTTTGATGAAACTCCCTGAAGTGAGGTGCCACTGGGTAGGTTGGATCCGAGTTTGTGATTGCTCTCACGTGTTGCAGTATTCTCTTGTGGGCCTACAATTTCGTACTACCCATATACTGCAACCCACAAGAGCACTCCAACACGTAGATCACAAACTCGGTGCAGCATGTTAAAAGTTTATTGATTTTTATAGGCTCAGTTCTGAATGGGATATTGTAGACAATTTTGTTAACTCCGTATCTACATGCTCTGCAATTATTGCATTTATAGAATCTATTACGTTTCAGCCGTTTGGGCTGTAGCCGTTTATGGGGTCACTGCGCACTAACATCCAATTTTTTTAAACAATTTTGTGTATTGCTTTGTGTTCTTTGTTATATGTTAAGATGACTCTAGTCTCATCATTTGGTGTTTGTGTTGACTTCATTACTTCTGGAGCAGTTTTGGATATCAATGCCAACCTGTCCAGTTTGTTGGCTTTTTTGATTGCATTATCGTTTGTCTCCTCTTTGTAGCCACTAGACAAAAAACGTTCTTTACTGTTTTTGTGCAATTAACAGATCTGTATCTGTGCTACACACCTTCTCATTCTCAACATCTCTCCATAGGGTATACTATGTATGAGATGTTGTGGATGGTAGCGCGTAATACTCTTTTTCCTGCAGTGTCTTTACAGTATAATCTGGTCTTGATTTGTTGATTGTGGACAAATACCTCTACATCTAAAAAATTAACTGCTTGGCGGCTGACTGTAGCTGTGAAATGTAAGTTCAAGTTGTTAACATTGATGGCTTTTACAAATTCAATTCCCATTGTCTCTGTACCCTGCTAGATAATAAATAAATCATCTATATACCTTAACCAGGCTTTAATATGATTGTCCATTATTTCACTGTATTGAGTTCTTAAACCATTTCCTCCCACCAACCCATGTGGAGGCAAAAGTAACTTGGAGAAAAATATGCTCCCATCGCTACTCCTCTTCTTTGTTGGTACGTTTGGTTTTGAAATAAGAAATAGTTGTTGTCAAGGCAATAAGATATCATGTTAATCAACATTCGATTATGATGGATACAGAGGTCTCTTTCCCAGATAATATTCAATCGCTTTCACACCATCTTCGTGGTGGATTCTCGTATATAGTGATGTCACATCCAGGGATATAAGGAGATAGTCCGGACGCCATTTGTATTTGATCAACTGGTTCAGGAAGTCTCTAGTGTCCTGAATATATGACGGTAATCCATGAACAAATTCCTGCAAGAAGAAGTCTATATATTTGGAGGTGTTTTCCAAGAGACTTCCTCGTGCAGATATTATAGGCCTGCCAGGAGATTTAGTTCTGTGTTTATGTATTTTGGGGATGAAGTATATGACCGGCATGGTAGGGTGATTGTTTTTCAAAAATGTGAACTCGTCCATACTCAAGAGTCCCGCACTGCGCCATGCCATAAGTTTGGAATAGAATTCTTTCCATGATGCTTTTGCCGTTTGGACGTTACTCTTCTTGTAGCAATTACTGTCATTCAATTGGTCTCTTGCCTCTTTCATGTATTCAGATCTTGGCCATAATACAACGTTCCCTCCCTTATCCGAATTATGAATAATAATTTGATCGTTTTCTTCGAATTGTTTGATAAGTTTGTTATACGTCTCTCGTTGGTGATTATATGTTTTGCGTACTGGAGCAGTTTGATAACTTAGTTGCTTTATATCGGCAGTAATTAATTCATTGAAAACATCAATTCGGTCTCTTGGCATAATGGGTTGAAATGTAGATTTCGACTTGTAGTTGGTGTTTACTGTCCCAAAAGTGATGTTGTTTGGACTACCGATATCATTATTTGTTTCTAGATTATCATGTTCCAGTTGTTGTAAGTCCATGAGAAGTTCTGCATCCGACGCTGTGAGTTTGTTTATTGGGTTAACATCTGATGCCCCCATTATATCTTTGTCACTTCGTTTTTTTGGATGTGATTGAATCACTTGATGCAATTTACGGAGCTTTAATTTGCAAATGAATTTGAAGACATTTATGCGTGTCTGTACATAATCAAAGCTGCTTTCACGGCAATATGAGAGTCCAAGTGAAAGTAACTGAGTTTCTGCTTCGTCAATTCACTGAAAAACCAAAGGTTTCAGGGACATTATAGTTAGTTGGACCATGATTCTTTGCATGATTGGCTAGGTGTGTGAGTAACTCTATGGATGAGCGACGGTGTGTGAGTGTCTGTATAGGTGTATGAGTGCAAATGATAGCGCTGTATTTATTGAGTACTGTCTTTTAAACTTGCTAATTTCATGCTTTTATTTTAAAATCACCTTGCTTATTTGATTCATTTACCTGGTGCTGCCAATACTTCTCCTCCCTGGCCCATGTCCGACACGGCTTGTGCCGATTGATCGGAGGGCTTCCGGGAGTTTTACAGTCACTTCAACCTCATGCTGGAGTCAGCGCTCCAGTCTTTAGCACCACCACCTTCATTTAAGGCATGCAGAGCGCGCACGCGCAGCGGACGCAGCAGTCTCTGAGCCCTAAGACGCTGCTATCTGCTCGTGACAAGAATCAAAGGTCTTTTAAACTTGCTAATTTCATGCTTTTATTTTAAAATCACGTTGCTTATTTGATTCATTTACCTGGTGCTGCCAGTACTTCTCCTCCATGACCCCGGTCCGACACTGCTTGTGCTGATTGATTGGAGGGCTTCCAGGAGTTTTACAGTCACTTCCGCCTCATGCTGGGGTCAGCGCTCCAGTCTATGGCGCCACCACCATCATTTAAGGCACGCATTGCGCGCCCACGCAGCGGCAGTCTCTGAGCCCTAAGACGCTGCTAGCTGCTCGTGACAAGACACAAAGATCTTTTAAACTTGCTAATTTCATGCTTTTATTTTAAAATCACATTGCTTATTTGATTCGTTTACCTGGTTCTGCCAATACTTCTCCTCCCTGGCCCCGGTCCGACACAGCTTTTGCCGATTAATCAGAGGGCTTCCGGGAGTTTTACAGTCACTTTCACCTCATGCTGGGGTCAGCGCTCAAGTCTTTGGTGCCACCACCATCATTTAAGGCACGCAGAGTGTGCACAGCCAGCGGACGCGCGCAGCGGGTGCGCCAAAGGCAACATAAAGGGAAATATCATAGTAGCAGCTCTCATCAATGCCCGCTCATTGGGCAAACACAAAGAAGAGATAGCAGACCTAATCATTGACCATAATATTGATCTCCTGTTTATCACAGAAACGTGGCTGATCTGGCATCAGAACCAGATCTGGCAGTAGCCACTCCTGGAGGCTACACCACTTTGAGACAGGACAGAGTAGATAAAAAAGGGGGTGGGCTGGCGATAATCTCGCATTGCAATCTTACAACTAAGATATTCCACGCTCCCTCCGCAACCTGTGACGCAATCTGTTTTTCTATTTCGCTGACCCCCTCCCAAATTTTCTAAGGTATTCTACTCTACCGACCTCCAGGAATTAGGACAGAATTTCTGACCACCTTTAGTAATCTGGTGGAATCTATAGCAGTCGAACACACCTTTACCATTTTAGGCAATTTCAACTTCCATCTTGAAAACACACTTGATAAGGACACTAGTAATTATTAGCAGATTTGGAATTGATGGGTTTATCATAGCTAGCCTCCGAAACTACTCATGTAGCTGGCCATACACTGGACGACGGCCTTTTTTATAATTCTAAAAACATCCTTTTAAAAGAAATCTTGCCTCTAGCCTGGACTGATCATCATATATTTAACATACTACTTGAAAACTCGCCCATTAATGTGCCCGTAAATGGGCCGGTTGTATTCAAAGCATGGAAAAATATAGATAATCAACAGTTTAAGACTTATTTGTCCTTAACTCAACCTGATGTCTCGTCAGATCCAAAAATAGCATCAACAACATATCCCAACTGGTTGCTCAATACGATCAACTTGTTGGTGCCAAATAAAACTGTATCCAAAAATTGGAACTCCCCATCTGCTCCCTAGTTCATTGAACCACTTAGGGAACAAAAGCAAATATGTTGAACTCGGGAAAGACATTGGCACAAATCCTATGCCTGCAAAGAAAAACTTTGTTATAAGGATGAACTTGCTAAATACAAACTAATGATTGCGCAAGGAAAAAGCAAATACTATATAGCCCAGATTGAATCGGCTAAGAACTCAAATAAACAACTTTACCAAGTAGTCACTAAGTTATCAAGTCGAGCCTCAGTGGCAGTCCCTGTGCCCTCACAATCGCTGTGCAATTCCTTAGCGGACTATTTTTATGGTAAAGTATATACTATTTACTCTGAATTCTCAGCCCAAATAAATCAAACTAATCAGCCTATATCCATTGATCTACTGCGGACCAAATCACCAACATAATGACTACTATCAAATCTGGTTCTGCTAATGATCCTTGCCCACCAGCTGTTCTCGCACCTGTCACTGAACTGATAGCCCCTGTATTAGCACAGATCTGCAACGCAATGCTCTCCTCAGGGACATATCCTACCGCATGGAAGAAAACTATACTAAAACCACTATTAAAAAAGTCTCACTTGGAACCAGATGACACTAAAAATTATAGGCCTATAGCTAGCCTGCCTTTCCCGGCCAAAGTGGCTGAAAAAGCGATGAACCATCAACTCTCTAAATATATAGAAGACCATCGTCTGCTAGATGACACCCAATTTGGTTTTCGTAAGGGTCATGGCACAGAGTCTGCACTAATCAAGGCCTCAGAAGATATAAGACTCATTCTGGACCAGGGAGGCATGGCAGTACTTAAATTGCTGGACCTCTCAGCTGCATTTGACACAGTCGATCATACCACTCTGACCGACCGTGTCACTGCAATGGGCATTCAGGATAAAGCAAAAGACCTGCTTCTATCCTTTCTCACTAACCAGACTCTGGGCACCTACCACTCTGCTTGTTTGACATTACCTTCCGGTGTTCAACAGGGCTCATCCCTAGATCTGACTCTTTTTAACATCTATGTGTCAGACTTAGCTAGAGTCATCAAGGCACATGGGATGGGCCTTACATCATACACCGACGACACCCAGCTGGTGCTTGCAATAAATAACAATGGAGATAGGGTAGCAGCCAGATTCCAAAAGGGCATGTTGGCCATCAGTAGCTGGATGGCCAGCAATTGTCTTAAATTGAACTCCGATACTACGGAGGTGATTATCTTTGGTAAGTTATCCCCCATCTGGTCCAGCTCCTGGTGGCAACCGGTTCTAGGCTCCCCACCAAACCCAGTCACTGAGGTCAGGAACCTAGGCGTCATATTCGACGACAGACTGACTTTTGCACCTCATGCTAATTCGGTGGTATCGGCCTCGTTCTATAAACTCCGAATGATTAATAAGATTTTACCATTTCTACCTTTGAATGCGGGAAAAACCTTGGTCAGTGCATTGGTTATGTCATCTTTGCAATGGGCTGTTTGCTAATGCACAGAGTAGGGTCATTCAAAAACTGCAATCCATTCAAAATGCGGCAGCCAGAATGTTGTCTGGATCCCCTAAGTTCAAACCCATCTCACATGTCATCAAGAGGTACAATTGGCTGTCGGTGAGGAACCGAATAAAATTCAAGGCACTATGCATTGCCTATAAAGCTTCCTGCAAGTTAGGTCCCCAGTTTTTAATAAATCGACTAGCCACCTACATCCCCAACAGACCACTGCGATCTTCCAATGCATTTCATCTTATAGTACCTCGTACCAAAACTGCCTCTTGGGGCGATAGGTGCTTTGTTGTCACGGTGGCAAAACTCTGGAACTCCCTCCCGCTGGAGATTAGGGGACATATTACCAAGGGTGGCGATAGGCAATTATCGCTGGTTTAGCAGCCGTTTTCGGCCGCTAAGCGGCGATAATTCTATTGCTCTATTAGCAAGCTGTCGCTAACTGATGTTAGCGCCAGCTTTTAGGCGATAGCGAGCGGATTGGGGCCCGCTTTGCATGTCAGCGATATTTATCGCTAATGACATGCAAAGTGGGCATACCCAACCTGTTATCGACTGAAAGCAGTCGCTAACGTCGCTATCACCTATTAGTAAGGCAGGCGTAGCAATAGAAATATTCCCGCTATCACCAAAAACCAACGCCTGCTCTGACCAGTTCTTAGCCATGTTATCCAATGGGAGGTGGATAACATGGCTAAGAGCATTTCATCGCTAATGCGTGAATATCGCTGTATTCTCAGCGATATTCACGCATTTCGCCTGATTTTTATCGCTTTTGAGATAACTTGCTATTAGCAAGGTTTATCTCAGCGATAAAAAACGGTGATGCGCGGCGATAAAAATATTGCCGCTAACACTACTTAGCGATAAATATCGCTATTTGTTGGTAATATGCCCCGATCCTGTCAATCTCTGTTAGTCTTCAGAAAGATGATAAAGACCTGGTTGTTCAATCAATAATTTGCTCATCTCCCTGCAGTTGTCCGCAGCTCCAAGACGCCCTTGGGCATTTGTGCACTCTACAAATTTAAAAAATAAATAAATAAATAAGTGACTGCGTGCATGAATGACTGTATGGGTGAATGAGTGGACATGTGTGGTGACCCAGGAATCATTGAATGGGCATGTAATAACTGGTATTGGTGTGTCTATGGTTTCGAAAAAGGTAGTCCGTATTTTAGAGCTGGTGTATCAAATGTTAAATTAGGGTTGAGGGGTGCATCAGATTATCAGGTAGATGACGTCATCAGTGATGTCATCAGTGATGTCATTTGAGATGTTATCACTGATGTCACTGACCATGTCATGAATGATGTAATATTTGACGTCATCAGCAGTGCATTGCGGGGGCGCGACTTATAGTTTGATCAACTAACTATAACAGCCGAATTTCTCTGGTTTTGTACGATTAAAATGTCCAACTAACTATAACGTCCCTGAAACCTATGTTTTTTTCAGTGAATTTCTATGGTATTTTAAATGCTAATTTCTAACAAAAACATCCCTGAAACTTATGTTTTTTTCAGTGAATATCAGAGGTTTTTAAATACTAATTTCTAACTATTCCTTCAGAGGTAGGACATGTGCAGAAAGAGGAAGAAATGTGCAGAAAGAAGAAAAAGAAATACAGAAAGATGCAACAGAAGTCCAGAAAGATTAAGAAAGGTGTAAAAAGAAGCAAGAGATATGCACAAAGAACCAACAGAAAGAGGCCTTGTTGCAAAGTCATCCTGTGCCCACAATGTTTTGCTGACTGGTACTGGTGGTAACTGACTCCGACTAACCAGGCCCGGAGCTAGTGCTATCCTGAAAGACACTTAGAATACAGTGAAAGCACCTACATACAGTAGGGTACACTATAGGTTGGGGCACCCCTGTGATTGGCATGACCTGCCCTGTAAGGCCCTAGACCATAGTAGGGCAGGGGGATTACAACTACATCTAAGTCAGAGGTGCAGAAAGAGGCAAGAAAAGTGCAGAAGTAAGCAACAGAGGTGTAGAAAGAAGCAAGAGAAGTGCAGAAATTTGTGAGAGGTGTAGAAAGAAGCAAAAGCAGTGCAAAATAACCAACAGAGGTGCAAATAGAGGCAAGTGAGGTGCAGAAGGAGGCAAGAGAACTGCATAAAGTTGCAAGAGAGTTGCAGAAACAGAAAAAAGGGGTACAGAAAGAGGAAACAGGTGGGCAGACTAAGGCAAGAGAGGTGTAGAAAGAGGCAATAGGGGTACAGAAAGAGGCAAGGGAGGTGCAGAAAGAAGAAATATAAGTACAGAAAGAAGCAACAGAAGTGCAGAAAAAGGCACGAGTGGTGAGGAGAGAGGCGCAGAAGGAAGCAAGAGTGACTTGCACACCATTAGTACCAATTTAACACCCACATTTAGCAATAAGTAACAGGTGGCCAGTCTAGGTTTGCAAAGGGCCTTCCAACACGCTGTAACACTTGTCGCTGCATTTTTGGTAACGTTTGAGCTAGAAACAAGGTGTTTTTGTGCAAATCTACAGATTAGAGAGCAGATGATGAATTATGTGGCTAATGCGGAACATTTATATTCGGTGCAGCCAAACAGTCGCATTATTCCAGTGGCCCTGCTCATACCTCTGACAAGGTCCAGAAGTGCTCCTCCCTGAGTCCTTCTTTTTTGTCTCATTGAGTTCATAGTTGAGCTTCTCTGGAAATGAGGAAGACTAAGCCTGACATTACCACTCCACATCATAGACTACCATCATAGACTACCATACCTCATAATTACTCTCCATAACACATAATCCCACTCTACATAATTCCTATAAAATAAATACCACATACTTTCTATCCACATAATTTCACTGCACACCTTACCACATAATTCCACTACATACAACGTAGATCCATTCCACTCCGAAAAGCATTAAAAAACTTTTACATTTACATTACCAATAGCTCTAACTCTTGCAAATGCGAAACCTATAGCATTGCAAACACATCTTCACTAGTATTCGCGTTTGAAGAGTGGTGGAGAATGGGTGCTGGGCCTCTGACCAGGGCTCAAGAATTCCGCTGCATAGGACATACAGGAGGTACCAGGAGGGCTTCTTGGCCCCCAGAGTCCCTCAGGAGTAAATTGGACTTGTTCCCCCTTTCCGTAGTCTGCCAGGAGGTGCGTTTGCAGAGTGGTGGAGAAAGGGGGGCATGGTCTCCGAAGATATCTTAGCAATCCCACTGTGTGGAACTTACTGGGGATACCAAGAGGGATAGCTGGCCCCCAAGGACATCCTTGGGGGTCAACTACTCCTTCTATTACTACCACTAAGTCCCACACACCCGGATTGCTAAATTGTCATAGCAGGCCATGCCCCCTTTCCCCACCACTCTGCAAACGCACTTCCTGGTGCACACTTGGATGGGTACTGAAGTCCCCTTCGCTGCTGGGGGTCCTTTAGGGGCCAACTACACTACCTCTTACTTCCAGTAAGCCCCACATAGTGGGATTGCTAAGAGGTGGACAAAGGCCACGCCCCCTTTCTTCACCACTCTGTAAACGCACCTCCTGGCATGGTCTAAGTTGGGATATTAAGTCCCCTTCATGCCTGAGGGTTCCCGGGGGCCAACTAGCCCACCAGGTACCTCCAGTAAGCGCCACATACCTGGATTGCTGAGAATAGTTGGAGGCCACGTCCCCCTTTTACACCACTCTGCAAACGCAGCTCCTGGTGCACTGCTGCTCAGGGGATGAAGTCCATTTGTGTCCTGAGGTATGTATATATGTATGTATATATATATATATATATATATATATATATATATATATATATATATATATACATATACACACACACATACATACATACATGCCCCCCACACACACAAAATAATTTTTGAGTTTAAAATGCTTCATTAAAAGTATATAACAATGTAAAACATCAGTACACAGACTAGTAATTATATGTAATGTAAGAGCAAGCAATGTTACACAGGAACGTTGAAAAGTAAAACTATACTTAGTGAAAAATGCATTTTAGAAAAATTTTAAATGTGAGAAAGGAGGAAAGAAAAGGAAAGAAGAAAAGAAAAAGAAAAGAAGAAGAAAGGGAGAAAGAGAAGAGAGAATAATGAAGAGGAAATTGAGAAAAGTCATGAAAAAGGAAGAAGAGCATAGAAAAAAGAAATCGTACAAATCAATAATGACTTGCAATAAAGAACAGTTCAAAAGTATAATAAGAAAAAGTTATGATGACTTTCTGGATAAAAAGTTAGTTAAAGGTAACCATAGTAAGTTTCTTTTAATCAACAAGGAAGTGGAAGTTGCATATGCTCTATCCATTCTGTGGTGATGACACAAGAGATTCCACCAAGCTTGGTAGTACACAAAATAGTTTTTAAGATTTTGAAATACACATTATTATGACATTATTCATTGGAAGGGGTGACGAGGTACTGGTCTTCGGAGTGTCTCAATAGCTTCTATTTTCCAATTCACACTTTCGTCTGCAGTCTTTAGGATAGACATGTGACAGCTGTCTACCTCTACCACATACTTTCCCATACAATCACAATTACGATTAGCACACCTAAATTACTCTGTGCGCTCTGCAGAGAACCTCGGCAGGAAGCCAAGGTGGATGAGCATGCATTCTGAACCCCTTTATGGCCCACTGATGGCACTTTTAGAAATGTGCACTTCTTTGTCTGAACCCCACAGCTCTCAACACCCTCAACCTGAACTCACCCAGATACATAGGGGTGAACGTTTTCACAGTGCACCCTATCCATGAGTAATATTTCATTAAAAAATAAAGGGAAGAGCAAATAGTCTTAGGGAATGCAGGAATAATTGAAGCACCGCTGTTCCTAGACTCAGAGTGTGTGTTTTTGCTGGCGGCAGCTGTGGCCAGTGGTGGGGCACAGGGAGGAGCTTGGATCGTTACAGAGTCTCTCTTCCCGCCCCCACCTCATGCGACGACACTATTTGCAAGAAGTGCCATCCCTGATCACTAAAGACAGGAAGGGCATAATTGGTAGCTGGAGGCGGCCTAGTTTGTGCGACGATGACATGATGATGTCGTAGTTGATTATCGAGAATGACATTCCATTGCCTATAGCTGGCATTAATGGCCAGGCGCACCCTTCTCGTAGCTCTCTGGAGGGAGCTGATAAGAAGGTTGCGTAGATGGATAATATGAAGAGGCAGACTGCAGTTCTTGTGCTTAATAACTTTGAAATACTTGCTCGGCAGACCTCTAACGAACCATTAATGTGCAATGCACACAGTGTCCAGCATTGAGGTTATTTAGTGGCTTTCTATCTCAAGTTGAAATGCTTAGCCTCATCATATTGCTCTTGCACTAAAAAATGTAATTCATGTTTTTGAATTATTTTATGATTAAATAAAACGCGTTTACATCTTTTTCTGGGTGGATGGCTTCCAGACTTTTAGAAATTTCAAATGCAAGCAATTGTAACATAAGATTTCGCAATGCCAATCTGTTTGGCTTTAACCCTTTCTCTGCGGCGGCTATTCCGCCGCAGCGCTAAAGGGGCGGGGCGGCCGCGCGGCAGCCGCATGCTGGTGACAGAACCGCTCCGTCACCAGCCGCGGTTGAGCTGTGCTGGTGACGGAGCGGTTCCATCATGACCCGCCCCGCTCATTAAAACTGCCGCGCAGGCGCGAAATCAGCGCTGCGCAGGCGCGGCGGCCGGGCCATGACAGAACCGCTCCATCATCAGCACAGCCCAACTGTAGCTGATGACGGAGCGGTTCCGTCATCAGCAGGGGAGGGGTTAAAGGAATGTTGTATGTTAATGTGAAGCATTTCAAATAAATAGTATTTGAGTGAATATGTATTTGTGTGGAAGCAAACCATAATATTGTTGTAGGTTAAAAGGTCAGGTGACAGTTGCACTCCCAAGCCAGTCCTGAAAATCCATGTAGGTTAATGCCTGCCTTTCTCCATCTGTGCTGCTGCTAGAGAAATACAAGCACCATACACATATCTAGTTATCTGAAACACTTTTACAGAACTAGAATGTCATGTGTGTGTCCCTGAAAATCCAAGCTAAGGCAGCTGGATAAATAAACACAAAAACCCAATTATGATGTTGGCCAGAGATGCCTCTGACATCATCGCGGATTTGGGTACCGACCGCCATCCGACCGGTGGTCCCGAGTGCATAATTAAGATGCAACCGCACATTTCCCTATCAGAGCTTGTTCTGTGGTTGTAAACCAGCCGTAGCACACACTCCCATAGGGAAATGGGAGATTCTGTTAATCCCTGCACCATGTAGCAGGCACCGGAAGGCCCCCCACCAGATGCTGCAAGGAGAAGTGCCCTGCTAAGGCCCCCCAAACTCTATTTCCGACAGGCTTCCATGCTGGAAAGCCCGGCATAGAAAGCCTGTCGGAAACAGAGCATTGTAATCCCAGCTGCGTAAAAAACACCGTCCATTAGGATTACTGTTCAGTCTCCGACTGGCCAACGGGCTCCATGAGCCCATCAGCATCCAGCCAGTTTGAGTAGCTGGTTTTAATTCCGACCACCTAGATTGTAATTAAGCGGTCGGAATTTCTCTCAGGTGTTGCTCACATAATTCTGGCAACAGCTGAGTTGTCATGCCAGACGATTAAGAAAAAGTTCTATAAATGACAGATTTTTAATTCTGTACACTAAAAATCTGTCAAGTTGTGCATTTGTAGAACACATTTGGTCCAGTTTTGAAAAAATTGCTGGGAGAATATTTAAAAAATGGATTTTAAGAATATTTTCAAAGTAATTTTACAATAAGAAATGTGGTGCATTTACAGAGTGTGCGTAGATGTATTTGTTAATATAAAATGCACACTGAATGTGATAATTTGCAGACAATAAAAGATCAAATATTTCGAAATTCATACCCAAAAGATAGATCATGAATTGACTAGATATGGCATATGAATACTGTTGCTGACCATATTAAAATGACGAACAATGGAATTGGGTATGTGTTTGTATGTGTTTGTTTACGTGTCTGAGTGCTTTTATGCAGAGCTTTAAGTGGGTTGAAAAAAGTGGGATCTCCAAAAGGGCATGGCCTAAGAAGCATGAATAGGAATGCTTCCCGAAAGGCATCTCCTATAAAAGGGCGTTGCTTAAAACATGTAAACTAAAACCCTGCACTTTCGATAGCATACCATCCTACCAGTGTTCTGGTGCCTCTCTATGAGCTTTTTGTTATTACATCCAAACATATCACACAATAACGGACATGCACCTAAAACAAGCCAAACTTATTGGCTGTGCCAATACTAGTCATCAATATCAGATAAATAAGTAACATGTTTGAATAATTAGAGTTGATCATGTTTCAGTTCTGGAAATAAGAGACTGTGAGTTAAACATTACAAGTTCAGTGGATAGGGTAGTAGTCTTTGTAATGTCTCTATCATTCCAATTCTGCACTTTAAACTACTTTCCTCTGAAGTGTGTTTGAAACGTGAGCCCTTTTTCTCCACACATATTTGTGCAGTTTTCAGGGCACCCTCTTTTCACTCTATGCCTAGAATCTCCTTCACTTCACCACCCTCTTACACACACAGCGCAATCACTGACCTGTAAACACAGCATTTTCTGTTACTTTTACCCATTAAAATTTTGACATATGTGTGCCTCCTTCATACAGTCTCATACAAGCACAATTGGCGCATACCCCCTTTGCTTTTGGTAATCTGCAGAGAGGCCAAAAACTGGATGTGCATGTATATTGAACCCATTTGTGACCCACTGACTGTATGTGAGTCTGTGTATGGTACAGTACGTGGAGACCTGTGTGGTCAATATTTTAGAGCCATGTGGAGGAGCCAACCAAAACACATTTGTGGATTGTCTGCATTCCTGAGAGTTGGGTGGGACACACACTGGAGGATAGGGGTGGGGGTGACAGGTTTTCTTGCGCACTTCAAATGTGCTCTTTGATTGTGGAAAAGTCAGTGTCACCTGCGCACACCACAAGAAGGATATGGGGCTGATAAGAGAATCATAAAGAGTAGACCTGGGGCCTTTGCAATCTTTTTATAGGCATATATCAGTAAAGCTGACATCCCTGTGTGATACTCTAGTCACTCCCATGGCCTGTGTGTGACGCTGTAAAGTTTGGAGTCATACCTGCAGCAACAGACTACTTCTTGGGCAAAGGACAGGACAGAGGAGTGGGCACTTCATAAGGGGTAACCCCCACATCACAAACCTGAAAGGCGCATACACTAAATTATGTCTGTGCCTGGAAATGGATTATTAAAAGGGGAGCAGGTTCTTCTCAAATTGTCAAACTGGAGCTGCACATCAGCATGGAGAGGCTCAGCACACCTTCTGCCCGTTGTGACCAGGACTGGGGACTGATGTCTGCCGGTGTCCCGAGTAGAATCAAGACCACTTGCACTGGATTCTGGTACACCAGCATCTGCCTTCCTGCCAAGACTAGAAGACCCTGTGAGGAGAAGGGGAGCACCAGGAGGGAGCAAGGTCATGTTGGGATCCTGTTGAGTGGATCCCTGAAACTTAGTGTCAGATTCCGAATCCACATTGAAGACCATACCACCTATTGGTTCATCTGCCTGTGTGCTGCTATTTGTGATCCCGATGCCAGGTGTGGGGCTGTGGTGGAGATAAGGGCTGTTGTCCTGCTAAGCAATGTGGATAGAAATGGGCGCAAAAGACTTTCTGAGCGATTGGAGGAGCGTGGTGGATGCGTGCCGTCTCGTCACAGCAGTCAGACTTCTGCACACTGCCAGACTACTGATGTGTGTCTGGGCCTACCAAACTGCAGCTCCAAGCAAGAGCAGGTAAGACTGATTATTGCCAGGCCATTACGCCACTTGGGGGGCATTCTCTGACTAAAAGAGATACTGCACTGGGACACTTTGACTTTTAAGAATCCATTGTGGAGCTTTTAAGACTTGTACTTTCTTGTGGGCCTAACCCAAATGATTGCCTTCTGTGAATGGAGAACAAGTCCATAGCCATCTGTAGGGGACCAATAAAAGTGGCTACCATAAAAGTGTCAGTTAGATCTTTGGACACTTAGGGGCTCATTAGGATTGCGGTTTTTCCGCATCCTCGGGGCCGGCGGATGCCACCGCCGGCCCAGAGGATGCAGAAAAACCGCAGCGGACTGACGAAAGACCCACCGCCACATTAGGATGGCTGGTGGGTCCTGGTTTCCCTCCGCAGCTTTTCCGCCGCGGTTGGCTTACAACCGCTGCGAAAAAGCTCTAATCTGGTGACGGTGTCTCTCAGACACCGTCAGGCAGATTAGGATGAGATGTAAAACATGCTTCGGGGGTGTGGGGGGTGCACATGGGGGGTACCTATGGTACCCCCCTGCATTTGTATGCAGAAAGCGGCAGGCACCGCGAGATGCCTGCCTCGTTCTGCATGCAAATGCAATGACTGCATTTTTAACATTGCCGCGGGTGCAGCTTGAAGCCGCACCCGCCGCAATGTTAAAAATAGAGGATGTGACCGCCAGGGTGGTGGTCACATCCTAATCGCACAGGAGGGGACTCCGCAGCCCATGCGGACGTCCCCTCCTCCTCAGTGATCGCGGATGGACGCAAGTCCGTCCGCGATCATAATCGGCCCCTTAGAGTATTGCAAATATTCGCCCTCCTAAATTGGGAACATCATGTGTTGTTTAAATGTGCAAATGTGATTTGAAGTTACACATTGAAACTGTTTTTTCGACTGATTTATTTTCACCATATTCTGTGTATTTTTCATTTATGTAAATGTACTTCTTCACACATGTATGTTGAGTTCTAATGTATTGTTGTATGTTGTAATAATGAGATTGTCTGTTTAGTAGATTATGTGTCCTTTTTTGTGACAATTTTTGAACATGAAGAATAATTAAAAGTAAAACAGGCAAAATTGATGGCCAAGATAAACGTATTAATTTTCGTTTATTGTTTTGTATCAGTAACATAACCAAATAATTGGAGTTTCACGTAAATATCCAATTTTCTTCTCAATATCAATTAACAGCAGAGCACTGACAATGCACAACTCATCTCTCTACGCCAGTTCCAGATGAAGGTGGTAAAGGCAGTGTCTAAGGCTCCTCCCCGGCATGAAGCCATTCTGGTCTGGGTGGACCAGCGAACAGATCACAGTCACTAGCAGTGTTACAAGTATTTTAGAAAGCATTCTTACCTTGATGTTTAGCAATGATATGGAATGATATGAGATGCATCCCTTGGGGGTTTCCCAGGATTGGGAATGACCTTGATGGTGGCTCCTATCAAGTCAGGATTAAGTCTGCGCTCCACCAGGGTATCTTCATATAAGACCAGCAGGTGTGGGGCAAGCACAAAGGAATACCTCTTAAAGAATTCTAAGGGGAAGACATTGGAGCCAGGTGTCTTACCCAAAGGTGTAGATGCTACTGCTTGCTGCACCTCTTCCACAGCGATAGGTAGGTCCAGGTCCTTCCTCTCCTCCTTAGAGGGTGTCCTCACCAGGAGGTCCACCACAATGTGGTGATCTCTCCCAGTGGGGGGTGGGGAGTTCACGAGAAGCATAAAGAGAAATGAAATAGGAAGCAAATGCTATGGCGATTGGTACCACCCCCCCCCCCCAGAGCACCTCTTTCCCATGTATGGGAATCTCGGGGACAATTTCGCAGCCCCCACGCAGGCACGCCAGTATGTGGAGTAACTGTCCAAGTTCATACACCCTTCCCTGGGAGTGAAACCAGCCCAATCGGGCCGAGTCCATGAGTGCCTTCTGGAAGGCTAATCTGGCCTGGTTCAACTGGCCTCTAATTGGATGGCAGGAGTGGATGGCCTCTGCCCGCTCAAGTTGGAGTTTGTGTTGTTCAAGAGTCAGCAAAGCCCCATTCCTGCCTTTGATGCTTTCCACTGCCACTCCCCAAATAGTGGCCTTGCAGGCCTCCTAATATGTCATTAGGGAAGAGACAGTACCACCATTACATTCAAAGTAATCAATAAAGGTGTTACGGAGAGGTTCGCTGAAGGAATGGTCGAGAAACCACCACTGATTTAACCTGGGTAGGCCTGTCTTGCCCTTCGCCACCAAGGGGGAGTGGTCTGAAAAAAACATAGGTTTCAGTGGTGTTATAGTTAGCTGGACATTTCTGCTAACTATAACTAGCTCTCCTGTAATGCACTGCTGATGATATTACATATTACATCATTCATGACCTGGTCAGTGACATCACTGATGACATCACTGACATCTCAAATGACACCTCTGAAACCTATGTTTTTTTCAGTGAATTTCAAAGCTTTTTTAAATGCTAATTTCTAACTATAGGGTCTCTGAAACCTATGGTTTTTCAGTGAATTACAAAGGTTTTTTCAATGCTAATTTGCTAAAGTGTAATAGTAGTTATACCTTTTTTCTGTACTGGTTTTCTACAGTTTTTTTAACTATTTATTTATAAATATTTTATACATCAAATAACATTATATATTTTTCTGAAAATTGCACAAACTTTTTCTTTAAAAAAATTCAAACTGAAATATTGCCTAATTTTTTTGTTTTATTTTTTATTTTCTTTAAAAAAAAATCCCAATTTTTTTCAGAGTCGCGCACCCAAACCGTACACATCACGGTGGGTGCGTGGATTCTAGCCTCCATTTTAGAAAAGTCGTGAAGGATCCGCGTACGGTGTGTGACGGCTGCGTGTTTTTCAGTTACATCTTATACATTTAATATTACGTGATGCGCACAATGGTATGCGACCAGTCCACGACTCCTACACATAAGCATAACGGTACGCGATGCTTGCGCGGTGGCAGATCCCGCATGACGTCATATACGTGCTGGGGCGCGCTGGGTGCGGGACTCCTGCAAAAAATGTTTATGTTCTAAAATGATATGTATGTGTCTTTAATATACATATTAGGGCAAGGGATTATCTAAGGTATTCATAAAAATAATATATTTGTACTTATAATAAACTTCGGGTGCGTGCTTCGTGAGCGCAGAATGCGCGGATCCCATGTGACCTCAAAAAAAAAAAGATTTAATTGGTTCATAACATTTCCCACTGCAACTTTTGAAGGACCCAACCATTTTAATCATTCTTGTTGTAGCATCTTTAGCGAGACATCTCTTTTCCTACAAGAAACCTTTTTGCTTGTTTTTTGGGTGTTTTTCAAAAAATATCAAACAAAATGGCATCTGGACAACAGTAGCAGCAGCAGCAGCAGGAGGAAGTATCTTCTGAAGAAGAATTCTTGCAGGAGGCACCACGTCCACAGAGGCCAGAATCTGTTGTGTGGAAATTCTTCACTTATCCACCTGGAGAGAAGAAAGTAAATGCGAGAAAGGTGACGTGCAAAATTTGTGACTGAGTCCTGTCAAGAGGCAGTGAAAAAAATACTCTTGTGGCACTGCTTCTATGTACAAGCATCTCCGGACCACACATCCTCTCAATCTTGCTCGGGGGAAAATGAGGCAAGCTGCTTTGCCCCCCTCAACTGCTGTGGCAAGTACATCTGGAGCGTCCTCAGGAACACCTGCAATGGACATTAGGCCAGAATTCACCTTTCTCAAGCAATACTGCGTGAAGTGTAAGAAACTTATATGCTTCGGTGAGCAGTCAGTGGATGCAGTTTGTGCTGCGCATCACAACCCTCGTTGTTAATTTTTTTTTTTGTTTTTTTGTTTTTGGAATGAGAAGTAATTCCAAAAGTTTCCTGTTTTATTTGTTCTTTTGTTGTTAATTTTTTTTAAAAACAGCCAAACAATTCAAAATTGTTAAAAAAATTTTTTTAAAAATACAAAATAAAAAAAAAGTTCTTATCAGAACTACCTTATCTGGTTAAAGAAAGAACTATAACTGCAAGGTAATGTGTAAAAGTTTGGTTGAATATATGTATACAGCATGATTGACTGAAAGAATGCATTAGTAGTCTATGGTGAATTTATAGGTGAAGATTTATGAGGAAGTACTGCAGCATGGCACTGCAAGCTCTTTAGCTGCACTGCACTGTGGCACTTCCGAAGCACAGGGATGCGACATATGTACATGAATATGTTGCAACTTTGTGCTTCCCTCTGCACTGCTGCACAAACTGCAGCCATGCGGTGACACAGGCACCCTTGCACCATGGTGCAAGGGTGTCTGTGTCGTGCAGAGATTGTTTTTGTGCTAAAAGGGTCATCTTCCAGCACAAAAAATCAGTAAAGGCATTTTCCTCTTTCAATGTATGCTGTGGAATGCAGCATGCATTGAAAGAGGAAAGAATGAGGAGAAATGAAAACAATTCTCCTCGTTGCGCCTTGCTACACCAACTCAAGGATGGCGCAGAATTCACACACATCTCCAGATTTACGATTTCTCATAAATCTGGAGATGTGTCTTGTTCTATGAGTGTTGCGTGGGAACACCCACAGCAACACCTATGGAACTCCCCTTCAATGCACAGTTCTGTGTATGAAGGGGTCGTTTTTACAAGGAGAGGAAATACCACACAGGGTGGCTTGTCCTCTCCTTGTAAATATGAAGGAGTGCCTGGCGCCATCACTATGTTAAAAAAGTGACGTACTGGTGGTGCAGAGTGCTTGTAAATCCGCCCGATAGATTTTCAAAAATTTCAGTTCTTCAAGTGTAATGAGGCTCTGTCTGTGCCAATCCTATAGTTGGTTATTGTATAGCTCAAAATGGTTGTTCATAGCTGCCTCTCTGATTTTAACATAATTACAGCGATTGTTCAATTGTTTGTATGCCTCATTTAAATATCGCTCTCTATCCCAGAGAACGACATTCCCCCCATTTGTCCGCATTTCTCACTATACAGTTATGGTCTGATTTCAGTTTAGTAATTAACGCTGAATACAGTGCCGGTTCTAGGCCTTCTGAGGCCCCGGGCGAAAGGGAAGATGTGAGGCCCCTCCAAGTGACATCACAGAAAGTGACTTCGCAGGACTTTTGATCTTAGTTATTTGGCATCAGTGAAGCAAACTAATGTGGATATCAGTAACATGGACAAAAGTAGAGGGAATGGAAAACAGGTGAGCAAATATCCATGAGTGTAACACTTGCCGTCTCCTTAAATGATTAGTCTGACATGTAGTGCCTGGCGAAAGGAAAAAGAAGGGGGAAACTTCGCTGATCTTTACAATACCTAAATTGACTTTATTTCTGGTGCTCCCTAGTACAGAAACAGTGGAATGTTCAGCTCTGCTGGGATTTGCATGAATGTGTACCAACCTATAGTTACTTTCCTGGAAAAGGCCTGTCATTCAAACCTATAATTTTTGTATATCACAGCAGTTCTATTGATGTACCCTCTCATCCGTTTTTATTTTGTTTTAATCATTGCAGAAATTGATTTAACCATGTCATCTTCCGTGGCTATCGATCGATCTTTAGACATTTTAACTTAAGTTAAGTGTATACTAATATATAATTCAATGGATTGAACTAAAGCAAGCAGGTCTCTTACCTTAACGTAGACAGTCTGACTCAACACACGGACTCAAGCGACAACGTCGTCCGACTCCTGCCTGTAGCCCTGCCCTGCCCACGCGGCCCGCCGCCCGATCCGAGTTAGTAAGTGATTGACTGCCAGTGCCAGGTCACGTATGGCGTGTGCGCATGCTGAGTGCGTCACACTGAGCGGGGGCTGGGCATAAAATCATGTCCAGGGCTGTCATTGGTAGCGCTTTCGCGCGCTACCAGATTGACGGCCCTGGGACCCACTGTCACCTGCATGAGGAAGATTCAAGGCCGGCGATGCCGGCGTCACGTCACCACCACAGGGCACGCACCACCACCACCAACCAAGCTAGGTGGTGGGGGGTGCGTGCAGGCGTCTTTGCGTGCGTGTGCAGACAGTGTTGTTCCCTGTATTGTGCAGGAGGTGCTGACTTAAAAGTAGCAGCAGGTTCTGCTCAAAGATGGGACGCAGTCACGCAGATACCCTAGGTGAAGTAAGAGAAGAGGGGGCCCAGGGGGCAGTGATGCCTAATGAATAATGACTGGCTGAATGAATACAGAGCTCTTAGAAGTCTACTCTCACACTTTCTTTGCAGCCAGCAGACACCACAGTGTCTTGTTGCGGATAATTTTTATGTTGTACACTCGTGCATTTTTCCAGGTTTTTTAAATCATTGACCACCAGTTCATGAAACACATCAGCTGTATCACGTAGGCTCAGTGGAGTAAATTTCGAGCTTGGTCTAAAGTCTGTAGGTACAGTTCTGCTGATGTTGACATCCTGCTCCTTTGCAATCACTCTGGCTTGGCTATTCGTTGTCTCACAGGTTTCTTCAACACTATTGCTAGCACCTTGAGAAAGGCCATCGGCCCCGCTGATAGCTGGAGAGTCAATACTTCGAAGGTTAAGTAAAAGGTCCATGTCAGCCACCGATAAATTATCATTGATGTGTTGATCATCTTGAAAAATATTCGGCATGGACTTTTTGTGCTGTTTGTTTAAGGCAAAAAACTTTTTACGCTTGGGGTTTCTTACAAATTTGTACGTGTCGACTCGCGTGTCCACATAATTAAAGTCTGCTGGTGGGCAAAAAGAGAGGCCTAGTTTTAGGATTCTTTCCTCTTTTGATGTGAGGGTTATGTTTGTTAAATTCATTATTGTTGTGTCTTTTTTTCTTTTTCATCTTCCATATTGTCAATTATTTGTTGGCCTTGCCTGGCGCTGCGTTGTCTCTGTTTTCTCCTTTTGCGCCTCCTGCTCCTCTGCCTCTTCCTTTTGGTTTGCCCCGATAGTTGACTCTCCGCATGGGCCTGAGGTTGAATCTCCTATCTTCTTCTAAAAAAGCAAACTCGTCTATTACACACACTGGTTAAAATGGCGATTGTAATTAATTGAAACTTCGGTGATCAAGCCTGCTGGTCAGGCGAAACGCGTCCGAGGGCTGACTGAAAATAAAATACTTTGGCCAGCACATAGTTTTGTCAACTTGTGGTGTTACTGCTTGAGAGGAGAAGTGTTTTAAAGACGCGACTTCGGAGGTCTTTTCTACGACGAAACACCTGCTGTTCTGGCCGGCGGCAGTTAAATTCTGAAGTGAGGAGGATTTGAATATATATATATATATATATATATATATATATATATATATATATATATATATATATATATATATATATATATATTACCTATGTATTACCTACTTGCGGTCGCCAGTAAGTAGTTATAGTTAGGACCTATTATACGTAGGAAAATCACAACATTCGATTTGGAATAACTTTGGCATCGATTGATGGATATTCTTGAAATTTTCCAAACTTTTGGCCAGCTCAGTCCCGCTCCTTCCCTGAACCCTGAATGTTTTGGGGTGATTGGTGAAGCGGGGGCCGAGAAAAAAGGGGGGTCCCAAAACGTGTTTTCCCCATGCAACTTCCCATAGGATCTTTAGTCACGGCTACAGCCCGAACAGCTCAACGGAATTACACCAAGGTAGTCCTCAGTTCCGACTTGTGCCTTTTACTTAACTGGTGTCAATGTGTTCAGTAGTTTCAGAGAAAATTACGATTAAAGTCATTTATATATCCATGGGCGCGGTTGATCCGCGGATTGTGCGAGGATTGGCCTCGTAGCATAAGCGCACCGTCTCGATCACGCACTCAATTCTAATTGGCTGTCAAGCGGTTGTAAACATTCAAAACCAGGAACTGTTGGCAGCCATTTTGTGCCTCGGTAGAAGCGGGGCTGCGGAAGTCAGTGAAATATGTGTGCAAAACGTGAACAGGGTCAGGGTAGAAACCCTGAACCCCTAGGCCTGCTCAGGGGGTCTCATAAGGACCTGCACGCCAAAAAAAGTACGAAATCTTTTTTTTTTACACATTCACAACTTGAACTCAGCTTTGGTTGGTTACTTGCCGGATATGAAAGACTGCTTTCAAGAGGAGACCCCAATAAAGAATACTGGTGTGGAACTGCAAGTATGCGGAAGCACTTGCAGACTAAGAATCCGGTCAACTTTGGAAGGGAAGAGTTAAGGAGATTGAGAGAGGCTCCTTCTGCTTCATGAGAAGGCCCAAGTACCAGTGGAGCAACACCGTCAACCTCTACTGCACAGCCTAATATTCGTCCCAACAAATTGACGAAGGCCGATGCTGAAACGCGTCTTTGCTATGCTGTGAGGTTTACCAATAAAATCGGATTGTAAACCACCCCTACGAGTGCTGCGATCCTTTCACAGGGAAAATACCTGTGGATGTTGTGAGCCGAAATATATATATATATATATATATATATATATATATATATTTATATATTGCTGCAATGAAAGGAGCGTCCTGCCCAGAACTCCAAACAGCAGCAGTTAGCATCTGGGTGAGGGGCCCACAAGAATCATACAAAACACTCCTTCTGAAAAACTGGGGCAAAGAGAAGCTGTGCACTCCGACAGTGTGTTTCAGACAAATGTAATTCATATAGAAGAGAGGATGTAGCCATACAGATAAAGCATTCAAACTTGAAGCTGGGGAACAAGGTTCAAGTCTTGGCATTGACGCTCCACATCCTGTGATTCTGGGAAAATCACAAAGGGCCACATGATTTAAGCTAGGGAATAGTGATTCTTAAGGAATCGCTATTCCTTATGCATGTAGGTTTCGCTAACATAGTTGCGATTCCTATACATTCCTTAATTGTGAATCGCAAATTGCGATTCGCTATTACGGCATGCCTTCCTATTTATTCTTATGGGCTTACTGGCCTACAGGTAGGTACTTGTGGCAAATAGGGACTCTTCCTCTTCGTTGCAAGACGCTTCTCTCGATGCGGTGCAGTGCGACAACTCCAGCGGCAACACCCTTGTTCAGAAGTGCGACGGCAGCATCAGCGACACGCTTCCTCTTCATTGCGTCGCGCTTCCAGCTCCTTACGACACGCGGTCCCTCAGAAAGCCCAAAACAGCAGAAGGCCCTTCCAAATAACTCTGGGGAGCTGGGGGGAGAAGTCTGTTGTCCCTGAGACTTCAGCAGGAGTCATGCTCTTTACCAAGCCCTTGGAGATCCTTCACAAGTTGAAAGTAAAGCACACAAAGTTCTTTCTCCTCTCTTTGGCAGTCAGGCAACCACTGCAGGCCAATCCACTAAGCAGCACTTCAGCTTAGGAATAGTCTCTCCTCAGTTTCTTCAGGTTCCTCTACTCAGCAGAGGTTTCTTCTTGTAGTCCAAAAGTGATACTTTGCCCTTTGAGGGCAGAGGGGCCTTTGCCCAGTCCAGACTAGTTCTGGAGCACTCTGTTTACATGACTCCTTCTTTCCTTTCACAGTGCAGGGCAGAAACATGAGACACACCTCAGGAGGTGGAGCCAGCATTGTGGAGGGAAAGCACAGCCCTGGAGCACTTTGTTGACATGAATCCTTCTCTTCTTTCACAGTGCAGGGCAGAGACATCAGTCGCACCACAGAGGGTGGAGCCACCACTGTGGGGAGGGCACAGTCCTATTCAGGTCCCAGGTGCAACTCCTCACTCCCATCTAGATGCAGATCTCTCTATTCACCACTGGGCTGATTCATTCTGTCTCCTTGAATCCCTCAGTCCTGTCACTCAAACTCCAGACAAGGAATACACAACCTAACAGAGGCAGGCTTGGAAAGTTAGACAAGAAAATACCTACTTTCTAAACGTGGTATTTTCAAACACAGAATGTTAAAACCAACTTCACTAAAAGATCTATTTTATCATTCTGAACTCAGGCATACTAAACTCAAATGTTTTACCATGTTCCCTGAGTCAGTTAGGATTATAAAAATTTAATAATCTAACTGCCCATTCTGGTCTATGGAGAACAGGTAGCCTTGTAATAGTGAAAAACGAAAATGGCTGTAATTCACTATTAGGACATGCCACACACACACCATGTCCTAATTTATACTTACAATGCACCGTGCCCTTGGGCCTACCATAGGGGTGTCTGATATGAAGAAAAAGGAAGGTTTAGGGTGTGGAAAAAAGGTAGGGCTATGACCTTTTTCAAGATTTGCCCGGCGCTAACCGCCTTTGTACCATTCAAATTACCAAGCAATGAGGCAGGCGCCGGAGACCAGAAGGCAGGAAACAGAAGTTTTATTCCGACGGAGCAGAACACATCAGATCAGACAACAAGGTATCGTCTCGAGGTGCTCTAACAGCCTCTCGGAGGCCTGGCCTCTTATACACTGGTTTATGGCATGTGACCTTTCTTTATTACAATCAGAACATTGTGAAGTAAGGAAAAAGACATCCCCGTAATCCTCGTGTCAATCCCACCCCCATATACCTCCACAATAGAGGTCCTCAACCTGCTGATAAGAGGAGGGGGTCATCACGCAGCTGAGTATTCCGCCGAGTCTTAGGATGTGTGCGCCTGATCATATCCCGGGGGGTGGGGAGGCCTTGATCAATAGAGGGTCCTTTGAAGAAGAGTGACTTCATACAATAAGGGGCAGTAAATGATATCTCCCGGCTTAGGCGATGGCCTCGGACCTGTGTGGACAGCTGGACACGGGGGAAGGGGTCATCAAAGGAGTGGTATTCATGCCGCGTGGACAATCGAGCGCGGAGGGAAGGTTTATCAATAGAGGGGCATTCATGGGAGGAGAGGAGATGCTGGTCAGGCGCAGGCGTGACTCCCAAGGACAGGGTCATGCAGAAGGGTTATGCTCATGAGAGGGAGGGAGGGGGAGCCAGGGTGCGCGGAGGATGCTTGCTGGGTCAGAGGGGCGTGCTGGCGATCGATCGTGGACAGGGAGACCATGATACCTAAAATGGCTGTCGTGCACGTCGTACGTGGGTGACAAGCTGGCGCAGATGATGTTTAGCTCGCAAACTAAAATTCCACAGTCCTCCCTTTTAACATGTCTCGCCAACTTGTCAGTTCGTATTTATCCCCATAAGGCCACGTATTTCTACTTCGTAGAGGGGACTCATGTGCTCAGTTCGGAAGTCCAAAGTCTTTGGGCACATACAGTTAGAAACGAAGCTGCACAAAGAGGGTAGACATTGAATACCCAAGCAACACCCACATAGTATCACAACAGGTATCAGTATGAAGGAAAACAACCTCCAACCCCAGTTCCTCAAAGTGTCCCAAAACCAGCTCCCAAGCGACCATCCTTCCTGCTCTTGGTGAACCTCCGAGGAAAGTCTGTGGAGGTGTTCAATGGCTTTGTAGACTGAAGGCGAGTTATCTGGCACGTAGGTGCAGCAGCTGGATCCGATGATGCGGCATGCTCCTCCTCGATCGGCTAGGACCACATCTAGAACAAGGCGGTTTTGAAGGGTCACAAGGCGGACCGCCTGAAGCTCCGCCGTGTTGTTAGCGAGGATGCCAGCCGTGATGTTGATCGTTGTTTCTACTGCCTGGGTCAGGTGTCGGATAGCGCGGCTGTTTGCCATTGGGCCCCACAGGGGAACAAGTCCCTTTGCTGCATCTAGGAACTGTGCTCCAGTGGAGTCGGCTTGTCCAATGTCATCTGCACGCCTCTGCCGGTGATGGTTGGCAGGGGCTACATACGTGGGGGGAAGAACGAAAGCAATGTAACAGATACCCTTCCAACCTTTCGGGAGCCAGGTGTAAGCTTTGGTGCCACACACAAAGTACATATTTGGAGAGGCAACAAAGGAAGGGGGGGGTCAACTGAGTCCAATGTTCTGGTGATTCGGCAGGAACTGTGACCCACCAGCTGCGTTCCCTGGCCTTCTAGGCACACAAGACCTGTGACATTGATAACAGACAGAGCCACAGTCAGAGTGGCGGTGGTTTGTTTTTGCAGATGAGAGAAGGTGGATCTAGCTGGATTGTGGAGTACCTGTA
Organism: Lissotriton vulgaris; assembly: GCF_964263255.1. Lineage (NCBI taxonomy): Eukaryota > Metazoa > Chordata > Amphibia > Caudata > Salamandridae > Lissotriton > Lissotriton vulgaris. Next base: position 582,351,472 of record NC_141694.1, read on the forward strand.
CTTCAACACGTTCTTTGGCTGGAATGTCTTTAAGGAAGGTGGCGCCTGTGAGCGCAGGACACAGGGGAGCAGAGGTCTTTCCGGTTTTGTTCAGCCAGAACCCAGAGTAGAAGTGCGACACTGTCTGGCTGGAAGTGGCGTTGTCCTTGTGGCTCTCTTGCATGAGGATCAACCAGGCGAGGCAGGAGCCGTGAACTGAGAAAGGAGAAGGGATGAAGGGGATGGAGTGTCCAGTGGCATGCGGGAGCAACCCGCAGATCCAGCAGTTCGTAGCATTTGCAGCAAGGTTGTGTTGGTGCAACAGTTGCACGAAGGAATTGTTCCAGAATTCCCTGCGCCTCTCTCGTAGCTGAGGAGACAGGGAGATTAGGTGATGCTCCTTCATGGGGGTCGGTTGTGCAGTAGGCAGCAATGCCTCATGAGCCGGTGTGCTTTCCTCCAGAATCCAGAAGGAGGTCATGAGGAGGAGGCAGAAGAGGAAGAAAATAAAGAGGGCGATTGTCTTTGATTTGTGCAAATTGTCAGTCTTTGTGTTTCTATAGTGGGTATTTCCTGTTGCTTCCATCATCTTCTTATCTGACGCTTCCATCATCTTCTTATCTGGCGCTTCCATCACCTTCAAGGGGCTCGGTAGCGGGCAGAACCACAGACTTCGTTTAGCTTCTCTCCCGGCCACCCTTGGTTGTGCTTAGGTCACCGTTCTGAGATTCAACTTAGTCCGTGGCCTACTTAGCCGAAACTCCCTCCTTTCGACGCAGGAAATACCCTTCTCTGGATGGCACAGTGGGATCAGAGAATTTTGCAAGTTCGAGTGCCTCAGTATCGGGATAACAGTTCAATGTCGGTCGGTCTTTGTTCAGGAGCTCTTCTTGGGTGTTGACGCTTTCTGTCGTGGCCAGGTTTGCAGAGACCTTCCGGCAGTGATGTGCGTGCAGCCAGTGCCTCTTCCCCTCCACTCGAAGCGCCGTCCGTGTGGTAATTAGCACTTGCCAGGGGCCCGTCCACCGGGGTTCCAGACTCTTGGTCCGTTGGAAATTTCGTATTAGAACGAAATCTCCCGGTTGGATGTCGTGGCCGGGGCCCCTGGAAGCATCGGGGATGGCCTGCTGCACCTGTTGATGAATGACAGACAACGTTTTAGTTAACTTGCACAAATAATCAGACAGTAGGACGTCCGGGACGTCATGAATGGAGGTTGGCTTGGGAGCAGTCCAGAGGTTCATCGGTCGCCCGAATACAACCTCGTAGGGGGTCAAATGGTGTTTGGTGGGAGTAGAGCGCATCGATAGCAAGGCCAAAGGGAGAGCGTCTGGCCATTTAAGTCCGGTGGTTGCCACTATTTTTGACAATTTCAACTTCAGTGTGGCATTATGGCGTTCCACCAGGCCGGCGGATTGGGGGTGGAAGACTGCGTGAAATCTCTGTTTCACCCCCAATCCCTTTAGGATTAGTTGGATAACCTCAGCTATGAAGTGGGGGCCATTGTCGCTCCATAAAATTCGACAAAGGCCATAGCGAGGAAAGAATTCTTTCAGTAGTACTTTGGCAGTAGTCATGGCAGTGTTGTCACGGGTTGGATAGGCCTCTACCCATTTGCTGAAGGCACATACGATGACTAGCACATACTTCAAGCTTTGGCATCTCTCTAGTTGGATGTAGTCCATCTGAAGGACCTCAAAGGGGTGATTGGGGGTCCCAAACCCTCCCCGGGGTACCACAGTTCCTTTCCCGGGGTTGTGTTGCAGACAGATAAGGCACTGTTGGACTAGGCGTCTGGCTGAGTCGGGGATTTTGTCGTTGTGCCAGACTTTGGAAATGAGTTCGATCATGGGTGCAGATCCTATGTGTGCGGGGGAATGAGCCATTGTCAGTATGGGGATCAGGTATGAGTCAGGTAGCAACCATTTGTTTGCATCTTTTGTTCGCCAGCAGCCCTCATCATCCTTCAAACCCACCCCGGCCCACTTAGTCAGTTCGTGAGGGGTGCCGGCCGACTGGATGTCTCTGATCATTTCCCTAGTGTCAGTCCATTTCTCTGCTTGTGACCTGGTCACATACATGCGTGTCACCGTCCTATTCTCAGCTGTGGTTCGTGCAGTGATGTCGGCCAGTGCATTCCCTTGTCCGACTAAGTCTGTCACCCTTTTGTGTGCCTGACATTTGATCACCGCTAATCGTTTGGGGAGGAGAACTGCTTCAATCAGGGCGGAGACTAGGTCTCCGTGGAGGATAGGGGTGCCGTGGGACGTCAGGAATCCCCTCTCCCTCCACAGGAGCCCAAAATGGTGAACCACCCCGAAGGCATACTGGCTGTCTGTATATACGTTCGCGGTGGTCCCTGTGGCTATGATGCATGCTCGTGTGAGGGCTATCAGCTCCGCTGCCTGGGCAGACCGTTGTGTGATGCAGGCTGTCTCAACTACTGTTCGGGCTGTCGTTACTGCATAGGCAGCTGAAGTGGTCCCATCTGGGAGTTTGATGCATGAGCCGTCTACCCATAGCTCTCCATCGGGGTCAGTGAAAGCAGTGTCTCGGAGGTCAACTCTACTCCTAGTTTGTTCGTCCGTGAGGGTCACACAGTCGTGTATGGGAGGAACGTCGGGGTCATTTTCAGGCAGGGGCAGTAATGTGGCAGGGTTCAAAGTCGTGCATCTCTTTAGTGTGATGTGGGGTGCAAGTAGCGTCAGTTCGTACCCTGTCAGTCGTGCGCTAGTCAAATGTTGAGTCTTGGTTTGGTTCAGAAGGGTGTCGACAGCATGGGGTACTAACACGGTCAGAGAGTTTGAAAGTACGATTCCTTCGCTCTGACGGATAGAGACGGCAGCGGCAGCTACCGCTCGAAGGCAGGCAGGCAAAGCTCTGGCTACAGGATCAAGAGTGGCGGAGAAGTAGGCACAAGGGCGCTGCTTAGGACCAATTGATTGAGTTAGGACAGACAATGCACACCCCTCCCTTTCGTGGGTGAAGAGGGAGAAGGGTTTGTAGTAATCCGGGGTTCCTAGGACGGGTGCTGAACAGAGTGCATCTCGTAATTCCTTAAAGGATGCTTGACACTCAGGGGTCCAAGGGAGCGGGAAGGAGGCATCTTTGGTCAATAGGGCAAGTAGGGGTTTTACAATGAGGCTGAAATTAGGTAACCACTGTCTGCAAAAAGAGGTTAGGCCAACCAAAGAGCGGACTTGCTTTTGTGTCTTTGGGACGGGGGTGTCTAGGATGGTTTGGATTCGGTCGGGTGTGAGTTTCCTCCCTTCTTTAGACAGGAGATGGCCTAGGTATGTCACTTGTGGCTGGCAGAACTGCAATTTCTTTTTGGAAACTTTATGGCCATTTTCTGCAAGAAAGTGTAGGAGTTGAACAGTGGCTGTGATTGCAAGTGGGGTGGTGTCGGCCGCCAAAAGGATATCATCGACATACTGGATCAACACCACTGCATCCGGTAGCTGGACAGCGTCCAGCTGTCTTTTGAGGGCCTGGCTGTAAATACTGGGACTTTCAGTGTACCCCTGGGGAGCTCTACAAAATCGGTACGAGCGGGATTTCAGGGTGAAGCCGAAGAGATAACGGCTGTCCGGATGGATGGGGATAGAGAAAAACGCATTCTTGAGGTCGATAACAGTGAAGGTGGTGGCAGTGGACGGGATGAGGGTCAGGATGGTGGTGATATCTGAGACTACGGGGTATTGGGGTACAACCACTTTGTTAATCTCTCGCAGGTCGATGATGAAGCGGTACGCTTTCTCATCTCCTTCGCCTTGCTTCTTAACAATGGGTAGGATTGGGCTGTTGCAGACATTGCTAACCACTTCTTCGACCACTCCCGCATCCACCAGAGACTGAATGATCGCTACCAGTGCCTTCTCTCCCTCGGGCGATATCCGATATTGTGGGAGTTTCGGGAGCATAGCGTCCTGTCTTACAGTTATATGGATAGGGTCAATCATCATTCGTCCCACATCGGAGTCATTTTTGGCCCATAGGTACGGAGGCAGGGTATCAAGCAAGGACAGGTCAGCGTCAGTTATGGAGCACATGTGTCGTGAGGGGCAGGATCTGGGCATGCCTGGGTTGTCGTACAGGATGACTCGGATTCCATCTGGGGAACACCTAATGGTAGCTCGAAAATGTTTCAGTAAGTCAATGCCCATAATGGCGTCAGGGGAGTTGGAGGAGAGCAGAAATGTTGTGTCAGTGGTGTTGCTTTCTAGGTCAAAGGTGATAGGCACGGACAGGGGGTTAGTGGAGGGCGTCCCATCGAAACCTATCGATGTAATGTGCGAGCCAGACAAGGGTGCCCTTGGAATCAGTCGTTTCGATAACACACTACGTGTCGCCCCAGTGTCTACCAAAAATGGAGACTCTGTACCCAGGACCTTAGCAGTGACATAAGGACCTTGCTGGTCAACACAGAGCTCGACTGGATCCCTCCCTTGCCCCTGGCAGTCCTATGCAAAATCGGGGGCATTCTCACCGTCGGATAGTTGATATTGGTTCTGTCGGGGGCGGTCAAATGTGTTCAATCTCCCTGACCTGTCATTGTTGGTGTCGTTTGTGTGCCCTCGTCCTTGTCCTCTATTTCTCGGACCACCCGCCACATCTCTGGGGTCCCTATTTCTGTTCATCTCTAGCAGAACCGGACACTGGGATTTCCAATGGCCGAATCCTTTGCAGAAGGCGCATTGGTCATTGCTAATGTCTCTACGTCCAGTGTGGGGTGTTGGGGTGTGATCTTTAGGAGGTAGATTTCTGGGGGTGGTCGATTGGTAGTTCCCCCTTTGGTGTTCCCGTCCTACCGCTATACCTTGTATCTGGGCTATCATTACCCTTTCTTTTAAATCTTTCTTCTTTTTCTCGGACGCCCTATCATTCTCATTCTTTTGGTGCTCGTAATACTGAGCCATCTGAACGATAGCTGCGGGTTTGGAGGCCCCCCAACTACTCTCACTCGTCTGCAGTTTTTGAGAGACCTCTTGTGATAGGCCCTTTACATAATTTTGTACAAACAGGTGCTGTCCGGTTGCGGTGGTCATGTCTTGGCCACTGTAGTCGGAGAACACTGTCTCGAATCGGGAGAAGTATTCTGACACATCTTCCTGGGGTTTCTGTCGACAGGCCGTGACTATCGACCAATCTACCTTTTTCTCTGGGATCAGTGTCTTTAACTTCTGAACTAATTTGTCTGGGAGTTCTAATATGTCCTTTACTGGTTTCCTTCCAGGCTCTCGCTGTCTATCTAGTTTACTGAGTTGGTCCCAGGTATGTCCAAACAGATCCGTGTGGTCAGTCTTCCGGATTTGCTTCCACACGTCAGCTGGCAGGCATAACCCGAAAAACAAGTCAATGTCCGCTAAAGTCATTATTGTCGAACCCAAGGCTGTGCCTAATTCGGTATAGAATGCTGTCGGGTTCTTTCTTAAATCGGGCAGAGTTTGTTTAAAGGTTAGGATATCTTGTCGGTCCCATGGTTGGTAAACCCAATTGTACACAACCCTCCCTTTTGCATCTGCGTGATTAATATCATCGCTTGTTCCCAGACCGCGTGGCGGAATCCAATATGGAGCCGCTTCTCTGATGGGCATCATAGTGTTGGCTACTTCTACTGAGGTCGTTTCAGGGACTGTAACCTTGGTTTCTGGTTTTTGCTCCGTGAGGTGGCGGAAGACCTCAAGCGTCTGCATGAAGAGCTCCGTCGCCTCACATTCAGTCCCATCTCCGACATCAATCTTCCTATACAGTGTGGTCAGTTTAGCGGGGCCCTTACTTTGATACCTATCTTCATATGCGTTCAGGGTGTGGTAGCTGAATCGCAAAATGAAATGCCGTCTGTGGCTATCGGCATGCGAGTTATACATGTTCATTGTGTACTCTTCGCTCTCCCTTCGTTCCACTAGTGTCTTTGCTATTTTGTCAATCCCATCCCGTTCATCTTTGCTCAATCTGTTTGATCTGGCTGGTGGGTGCTCGCTAGCCTCGGGGGCATCTGTTGGTGCTGCTAATGTGGCTGGTGCGGAGGCCGTGAGGGCTGGTGCACTAGCGCTAAGGCCGTTCTCGCTCGTACTCAGGGCCTGCAGGTGTTGTTGGCAGGGAGCATATGGAGGGGGCATGTAGATGATTGGGGGACCTAGCAGTAACTCATCGTTCGCCCGCTGTTTGGAGGGCAATTCAGGGTAGAGCGCAGAGGGGGTCCTAACAGGACATTGACCTGTCGACCCTGATTCTTGGTTTTGTGCAGCTTCTTTTCTTTCTTTTATTTCTTCTTCTAGTTGCTTGGCGGCTAGGTGGGCTGCCTTTCGTAATTCTTTCCCTATTTTTGCTTCTTCTCTTTTCTGTCGTTGTTCCGTTTCTTTGCGCCACATGCCAATACTATCGAGCATAGTGGGCGTGGTCTTATTTTTCTGGAGCGCTATTTCTAATGTTTTTATTTTATTTTCATCAAAGGAACCTATCAGTGGCCACTGACTTTCAGGGTTCTTCTTTGTATATTTATGCCATAGCTTAGTATAAGCTATAGCGACTAGTCCATGCTTAGTGAACATGTCCTTATTAGGGGTGCCCTCCAGTGGAGCTGGATGGTTCATCTCTAATAAGCAGTCCGGGCTGTACAGGCTACCAATCAGTGGGGAGAAGATAGGCATGACGGGTTACAACGGGGACAAAGGTCTGCACTACCTATCTTATCACGGCGGTCAAAGACTAGACAGAATATTTCTATTCTACGTTGTTTGTAGGCCGTGAATACCTCAAAAGAACCAATACCGAACACTTAATGTACGGTCAATCAAACAATCAATGGGGAGAATAAGTGGGTACGACGTGTTAAAGTTTCGCGTTACCCACTCTTTCTCTACCTGCAAAGAGAGACCTTGTTCCTCCCTGTTTGCAGACAAAGAATCTCCAGACAACAATCCACGAACGACAGTTCGGGAAAACAGTGGGGGAGGAAGATAGGCACGACGGATTACAATGGGGACAAAAGTCTGCGTTACCTATCCTTCACTGTTTGCAAAGAGAGAGCCTGTTGTTTTCTCCGTTTGCAGACGGTGAATCTCCAGAGGGATCAACAAAGCGTAATACTAGTATTATCCAAACCAAACAATCATTTCTCAATTTGTCGTGTTTACACGACCTTACCCGGACCGCATGGACGGTTTCCTGTCTTCCGAATCCAGCGCCCGATCGTCCTCTCTTCTTCGTGATGTTCGTGGCACTCCTGATGGTTCCCAGTCAGGACCGTAGATCACTCGAGAGAGGTCTGTTCGGAACTAGTGAAGGTCGGATGATCGGCTGTCAGACGAGGGTCTATCGGACACGAGCTCTCCCGATCGTTGCAGTCGTTCACTCTGTCGTCGGGACCTCTCCCACTGGATCCACGTGTCGCTGATGGGCCCCACGCTTTGGGACGCCAATTGTGGAAAAAAGGTAGGGCTATGACCTTTTTCAAGATTTGCCCGGCGCTAACCGCCTTTGTACCATTCAAATTACCAAGCAATGAGGCAGGCGCCGGAGACCAGAAGGCAGGAAACAGAAGTTTTATTCCGACGGAGCAGAACACATCAGATCAGACAACAAGGTATCGTCTCGAGGTGCTCTAACAGCCTCTCGGAGGCCTGGCCTCTTATACACTGGGTTATGGCATGTGACCTTTCTTTATTACAATCAGAACATTGTGAAGTAAGGAAAAAGACATCCCCGTAATCCTCGTGTCAATCCCACCCCCATATACCTCCACAATAGAGGTCCTCAACCTGCTGATAAGAGGAGGGGGTCATCACGCAGCTGAGTATTCCGCCGAGTCTTAGGATGTGTGCGCCTGATCATATCCCGGGGGGTGGGGAGGCCTTGATCAATAGAGGGTCCTTTGAAGAAGAGTGACTTCATACAATAAGGGGCAGTAAATGATATCTCCCGGCTTAGGCGATGGCCTCGGACCTGTGTGGACAGCTGGACACGGGGGAAGGGGTCATCAAAGGAGTGGTATTCATGCCGCGTGGACAATCGAGCGCGGAGGGAAGGTTTATCAATAGAGGGGCATTCATGGGAGGAGAGGAGATGCTGGTCAGGCGCAGGCGTGACTCCCAAGGACAGGGTCATGCAGAAGGGTTATGCTCATGAGAGGGAGGGAGGGGGAGCCAGGGTGCGCGGAGGATGCTTGCTGGGTCAGAGGGGCGCGCTGGCGATCGATCGTGGACAGGGAGACCATGATACCTAAAATGGCTGTCGTGCACGTCGTACGTGGGTGACAAGCTGGCGCAGATGATGTTTAGCTCGCAAACTAAAATTCCACAAGGGACTGGCAAGTGGGTGCACTTGCCCAGTCAGCATGACAGTACCAGGCTGCACGCAGGCTTTGCAATGGCAGGCCTTAGACGCATTTTACAAGGCTGCTTCTGTGGGTGGCACAGCCAGTGCTGCAAGCCCACCAGCAGCATTTGGACTCACAAGCCCTGGGCACACTCAGTGCACTGTACTAGGGTCTGATAAGTAAACCAAATCAGCCAATCATGGAATCACTAAGCCATATATCAATTTACCAATAGGAGAGCATTGCACTTTAGCACTGATCAGCAGTGGTAAAGTGCCCAGAGTCATAAAACAGCCAACAACAGGTCAGACATAAATAGAGGAGGAAGGCAAAAAATTCAGGGGTGACCCTGCAAAAAGGGCCAAGTCCAACAGGAGTGTTTCGCATATATCTTCCCCAGTGGCAGTCACCACTGGATTGTTATAGCTAGGACCACATTTTCATAGGAAATGCATATTTTTGGATTGCTTATAACATTTGCGCAGTTTGTCGAATCTTTGCGAAACTTTCCAGAAAAATCTTATCCACCTCAGCTCCATCCTGGAAAGTTTTGCGGTGATATGTCAAGCAGGGGCAAACAAAAAGAGGGTGTCCTACAACACGTTTTCCCCATTTATTTTTCAATAGGAAATGTATACACATCTACAGTCAAATGGCTCAACTGAGTTACACCAAATTTGGCAGAAAGCTAGATCTTGGTCCAGAAAACATGCTTTTTGTGATTTGATGTAAATCAGTTAAGTACTGTTTGAGATATTAAGGCTCAAACGTTTTGTATCTTTCACACCAAAAAGGATCCGCTGAGCGAGAAGACCTAAAGATGGGATCTGATTGGCTGCCACCACATCAACAATGATGTGACAGAAGTGATTTTAGAGGTCAAGGCTCAAAAGCCTCTGTGAGGCCCCTGAGGTCCCATCCCCCGGTACTGATTCTAAACTAAAGGGGAGGGGGACACTCAGCCCCCCTTGACGCTCGACGAGGCCCTGTGGACTCCATGACCCAGGGCCAATATTAAATTAAATTGGTGGGGACATGTGGCACTCCTCCCTGAGCATTGCTGAGGCTCAGGGGACCCCATCCTTGTACGCTAAAGGAACTATGACTCGTGCCATTGCCATGAACGTCCTCAATATTAGGGTAGGTGCTCTGTCTCCTTTCGCTGGAGGACTACAAGTTGGAGCTACACCCTGAGGTGACTGAGGTGATCTTCTACAGATTGAAATTTCAGTTGGTGGATCGCCTTGCCACAGACCAGAATAGGAAGTCTCTGTGGTTTTGTGCCATACACTTTTCCCTCGATGGTTCCCCGGGGGATGCCTTCAACTGGCCTGTTGGCCTGCTATTTGTTTTTCCACTCATTTTCCCCTCATATCTAGACTAATGCAGAAAGTGTGAGAGGATCTAACACTGCTGAAAATGATCACTATAGATTGGTTGAAGCAGATTTAATATACGAATGTATTGGAACTCGTGCTCCTCTATCACAGTGTAGATATAGTCTTGCAGAATGATGGTCTAGTCCCTACCTCAATACCCAGCTGTTGTGCCGCATGCATGGAGATTAAAATGTGCCAGCTAGAATACTTTTTCCTTTCTAGTGAGGTTGCAGATATCATCTTGGCAGCCTGCCACCAAATCCATTTACAAAAGTCGCTGGAACAAATATTTGAAGTGCTGTGTGTCAGAAGGCATTGACTCTTTTAAATCTTGCCTGTCCAGCATCATGAGGTTGGCATAGTTCCTTGCACAGCAAGGCTGTGCGGTGGTTACAATTGAATGCTGCCTAGCAAATCTACCCAATGTTTAAAATAAGGTACTGGAGAGGGTCCACTCATCCCTAACTTTCAATACGGTGATTTTCCCAACATTGCTGAAGTCCAGAAAAGATCCAGTCAAATATCAGTCAAATCATCCCTTGCCATTATTGTATATTAGCAACAAATTACTGGCAACAGTCATTGAGGCTAAACTTGCTCTGTTTATGGATAAACTAGTGCTCCCTAAACAATCAGGCTTTGTCCCAGGCAGAGCCACTTCCAATAATGTGCACACCTTGCATACCTGGAAGCAGCAAAAACACAGGGACGTCAGGCCAGTCTTGTTTTTTTTTTATGCGGATAAAACCTTGGATTCTCTTGAAAGACCATTTATGTACGCAATGCTTCAACATATAAATCTAGGTATATACGTCCCTAAATTGGTGTGCCTACTACATGCTGACTTCATGAGTAGGAAGAAAGGGAATACTACTCTCTACTCTTGGTTCCCAATTGTCAAGGCTACCCAGCAGGGATGTTCACTTTCCCCCTTTTTATTTGCCTTTGGCAGTCTAATCTCTCAGTTGCAAAATCAGACAAAATCACCTACACAAGGGGTTATCCTTTCAAGACAGGATGATGATAATCTCCATGTGTGCAGGTGGCATTCTTCTTTTTGTTAAAAATTGTGGTTTAATCTCCTGCCTCTATTACGGGCAATAGTATATGTTGGTATGGTGGGTTTTTCAATCAATTGGAATAAATCAGAGCTGTTTTCCACTTACTCAACATACATCACAGTCACCCACGGAGTTCCAGCTGAAGTGGAAAGGTGTTTCCAATAAATATTTAAGAGTTTTGATACCCCATTATAAACACCTCATATCCTTGATAACTATGGCCCAGTTTTGGATAAGTTGAAACCCCAAGGGGAATGGTGGTTAGGTTACCACTGTCCGTTGCTATTTTGATTGCAATAATCAGATGGTGATACTATTGAATACCCTTTACTTCTTTATAAAGTCTTAAAATGTTTAATTATTTAAAATTCTCAACATAATATTGACCAGGCTGTTATGGGCAGGTGGGAAACCTAGGGTGAGATGGGAGACTCTTATCCTACCTTTGGAGATGTGGCTGTTTTGGGGTTCCTGATCTCTAAGCATACCATCTCACTGCCCAGGTGCATTTCATGATGTACTGGTGGGACCAAGGATCTTACTTGCCACATCTTGTGATTGAAAAAGATCAAGTGGCAGTGGGTCTCTTGCTCACTATGGGCCTGATTCAAAAAAGTAATCTGAGACAAAATCCTAACTTTACGACTTTTGGTATTCACAAAAGGCATTTAGGAGAAGTAAAGTAAGGATTCCTAACTTTACTTATCCTAAAGGCCTTTTGTTAATACCAAAAGTCATAAAGTTAGGATTTTGTTTCAGTTTAGGAGTAGTAAAGTTAGGAATCCTAACTTTACTACTCCTAAATGTCTTTTGTGAATACCAAAAGTCGTAAAGTTAGGATTTTGTCTCATATTACTTTAGTGAATCGGGTCCTACGTTTCGTACCAAGTAGCCTAGACCTCCTATTGATCGCCATACGGTGCACTGTATGTGCTGGGCCTAGTGGACACTGGGCTGCCGATTCCCTGCTATAGTCCCTGTTGGAAAATGTCTGTTTCCACATGGTCACTCCCAAACCTTTTGCCTTCCTCCTCCACTTTTTCTGACTTCGTTTTTGTTGGCTTGAGCATTCTGAGCACCTTACCACTGCTAACCAGTGCTAAAGTGCATGCGATCTCTCCTCTTATCTTTGTACTATTGGCTCATACCCTATTGGCATATTTAATTTACTTAAACGTCCCTAGTAAAGTGTACTACATGTGCCCAGGATCTGTAAATTAAATGTTACTAGTGGTCCTGCGCAAATTTAGGGATATAAAACAAATGTAATATAGAACACGATAGGTTACTATATATTTTTCCTGTCCAGCCGGACCAGGAATTTATTTTAATTGGAATCACACAATATAATTGAATACAAAGACAGCAGTTACTTAAAGTAGGGCACAGTCCTGTACCGTACTAGTGAAAGAAACACAGTGGTAGAAAAAAGGAAATACAGAGAGAATTTTCACAGGCAAAGAAAGTGAGCAACCTGGACACTTTTTAAATCAGTGTAGGTAGTGTTCTCCAGAGTGAAGCATACACAATGATACACAGTGGTTACATGTATGTCCACTTAAAAGAGTCGACGTTTCGATCCATTGCTCTGATTAGAAAGGATCATCATCAGGACTAAAAACAAGATTATATTGCCTGGTATAAATAATACGCCTGTTTAGAGAAAGAACAGGGAAGGAAAAAGGACAATAAGGTTTTTAGGAAAGCCAGGATTTGAGAAGTCAGCATTTTAAATGGTTTGTACACATTTACAGTATTCGGAACCGCAGTGAGCCTATTGGTGTTGCACCTCTTAGAGGGCATGTGCACAGGTGAATCGAACTGTGCAATCTACCTGGAACATAAAGTAATAGCACATTGTGAACCACATTGTGAATTGATTAACGAGCGGTTTTCACCGTGTGAACGACGTGAGTGCGAATCGCGGTATTTAATTCAATCCAATTCGATTCTAGCGTGAAGGTAAATGTAAATGTAAATGTGTGGGTCTTGTAAAGCGCACTGCTACCCGGAGGCGTCCTGGCGCTATAGACCGCTGGGGAACCCGTCCTGGCTTTCCCTGTGAGATGTTCCCTCCTTGGTATCTCCAAGGTGAAACCAGGCATCCCCGGCGTTTGTGGGGGGCCGTTGTGGAGATGTGGCAAGCTAATGCCCAGAGTTGCCGAGTGTGATCCCTGGTTAGAGTAGGCACCGAGGCGAGAATTATCGAGTCCGCTGACCCTGGTTCACGACCCTGCCGTGTCGGGAATTGAACCCTGGTCCCGGGCCGTCCTCTAACCAGTACCTCCCTATCGTTTGCGCATGGGTTAGCGCGCTTCTTCTGATCACTGTTTAGTGCCATTTGTGAGATCCAGTGAGTCTGTGTCTGCTTGGTGCTCGCTCTGCAGGTCATGCAGGATGGTGTCGCAGTTGGCTGCCTTGGGAATTCTGTGGAGGCCCAATGTGTCTTCCCTATGTAGTGCTTCGCTCTCAGCCTTGGAGCATATTTGGAGGGAGCGTTTCCAGGCCAGTGCCTTAGGGGGCTTCCACGTTTTGGTGCTCAATTGTTTCGCTACCAGCACTCCCAGGTCAATGAAATGAGAAGTCACCCTCTGTCGTTTGTGCTCGGAAAGAGGTGTAGTATACATGCCTCCATTGTGAGGGGCACTGAGCGCTCTGTGCAACAGGACAGCGTATTCGCAGCTGACCTCCAGTACGTGCTGAGGAGCGGGCAGAGCCACAACATGTGAGCTGACAACTCGGGCAGATGGCGTCTGTGCAGTTAAAATATTATTCGTTTTAGCTGGAGTGAGATACGCTCTCTGCATAATATAATATTTGACTAGGTGGAAACGGATGTTGCTACGGACACAGACAAAGTCTTCCAGTGTAGCTATCCACTCTTTTTCTTTGAAGAGCAGTGCAGATCTGCTTTCCAGTGTTGTGTCAGAGGGGGTAGTGTCACTGCAGTGTGATGTCAGAGTGAGGCAGCCAAACATTTGGTGAGGTGCTGCCCCCATCTCATGCAATGTAGGTATTGAATGGTCAGGTGCATTTGCGGTTTGTCTATCATGTACCCTCTTTGGTTGCTCTGCTGCAAGGAGTGAGCAATGCAGTAAGAATTGGCCTGGGTGTAGTCCATCCTCCTCAATCAGCGATCGCCTATGGTATGGATCTCTCCTCCCTGCCACTGGTGTACCTCAGCTGGCGTGGTGATCGTGTGACCTCTGGGTGTGCCGTGCAGGGGCAGTGCAGGTGCATATGGTGTCAACGTCCGCATCGCATATAAACTCCTATGGTAACATTGGTGTGTGGTTTTAAGCAACAGGGGTTCTGCCGACTTCGCTTTAGTACAGGGGTGAAATAGTGAAAGCAGTGAAGAAAGTGACCAAGGCGGTGAGATTACAGCTGTGTCAGTTAATTGAAGGTTTGCCATCCATCTAGACACCCACTGAAGTTGTGCAGCGAAATAGTATTGCTCCATATTAACCCCTTCGATGCTGATGACGAGCTCAGCTCGTCATCTAACGCGGCTTTTGGAAAAAAGCCGCGTAGCGCAAAAATAACCCCCACACGCATGTGGTTAAGCACCAAGCCACTTTGGTTTGTAGGCAGATGGAGCTTGCTGAGGGCTACACATTTGCGTGAGCTGCCTTAGAGAAAGTCCCTAATGGAGCCTTCAAGGACACAAAAGAAAGGAGGTGGAATATAAAGGGGCAGGTTAGTAAAGTAGTATAGGAGTCTCGGCAGGACCACCATTTTAATTAGGGCCATGCATCCCATGACCGACAGTAGGAGGCTTCCCCAAAAGGACATGTGGACGTGGATAGCCGTCATCGATGTTCCAAGTTTACGTCAAGTCGGTCCGCATGTTGGCAATAAATCCTTTCCAGATCTCTGTACTGGGGTGATTGTATGACATTGTTCTGCATTCTGTCCATCAACTGTTATTTTTGAATATATCCATGTCCCCAGATAGAGTAAAGTGTCTGTTCGCCATGTTAAGGGGGCTCCATTGAGCGTGGGACACATGGAATCAAAAGGATATAGACATGATTTCGTCTAATTCACCCTTTACCCTGATAGTGCAGCAAGTCTCCTAATGTTTAGGACAGTAAGGGGGGAAATCGACCACGCTTCTTTATTATATAATGAGGTAATGAAATTACGTGCGTGCCATCTCTCAAGGGGATGCCCCATTCTAGGCCCTGTGTGCTGATGCTGACACATTACCACTGTTGCGTGGAGAAAATCAATGCATCACCCCTACTGCATGGGGAAAATCGGCACATCACCTTTGCTGCAAGATCAACACTGACGCATCACTTGGCTGCAACCATGCATCTTTGTTGACTCAACCAGGATTAAGGTACTCTATTCAGCAGGCCTCAGTGAGTCCCTCTATCCAGCTCTTGCTCCGTCACGGTCGACCTGAGCTTTTGACTTTTTCTCGGTCCAGCGTGATCATATATGCCAAATAAGCACTGATTGCTTCTACGCACTATTTTACAATTTATTCTTTAAAAATTCATATCTCAAGTTCTACTTATTGGATTGTTATTGTTTTGGCCTTGTTTTATTTATTTAATCAAGTTCTATTTTTCTAATCTGATGTAGAATCCTTTTGCTTGGTATTTTCACTGTTTTGCTGTTCGAAGTTTTGTACAAATACTTTACACATTGCTTCTTAAGTTAAGCCTGACTGCTCTGTGCCAAGCTACCAGAGGGTGAGCACAGGTCAATTTGCGTTTGGGACTTACCCTGACTAGGATTTTGGCTACTGCTTGGACAGGGTGCATATCTCTGCCAATAAGAAATAGAGGGGCATATTATCAAGAAACAGCGTTAACATTATCGTCGCTTTAGTGGCTGAAAACTGCTGCTAAAGCGGCGATAATGGGCTTGATAATATGCCCTTGTGAATTCCTATAGAAGCTCATGTTCTGATGTTGACATGGGCTTCTATGGGAATTAACAAGGGCGTATTATCAAGCCCATTAACGCCGTTTTATCGGCAGTTTCCTGCCGATAAAACGGCAATAATTTTAACACCGGTCCTTGATAATATGCCCCATTGTACCTGCACTTGTGTTAGTGACTACGCCATTCCTGAAATTTCCACCACAGACTCCTGAATACTCTCCTTTGACACAATTACTGCCATCCGACAGCAATGGGAGATTGGTATCCAAATGATACAGTATGTGCATTGCAGCTATGGGACGTTTTCTTTCGTCCTTTCTAAGCAACACTGGAAAAAAGAACTGAAGTTGTAATTGAGGATAAAGAGTTGAAATACTGTTGTTCTCGAGTCAAACAAGAGAGCATGACCCTTGTGCATGTTTTTGTTTACCAGTCAAATTGTTGCTACTTCTAGTCATGTAAAGCGCTCTGATACCCACTTGGGTCATGTCCGCGCTATACAAAGCTTTATAAATGAATGAACTATACACACAAACTCCTCCATTTTAAAATTATGAATAGAATGTACTACTCTCCAGTCTCTATGAATGAATGTGACAATAGAATCAGTACCCACCGTCAACGCTGCCCTTGTGTTAGTGCGGCCTTTTCACATTTCGCCTTGATTTTCCCTTCAAACATCTCCTTGTGTAAAAACACGTGTAAAACTATCAAAGATATCGCAGATTGTGTGATGGCTCTTATTCGTGTCACTGCTCTGCTGGGCTACGGGGCTGGCGACCCCAAGTCGGCTCGAAGGGTGACAGCCATGCTGCCTCTTTTGGCCAGGTGTAGAGCAGCCTCTCTGGTTAAAAGGCTCCCTACCCAAAGTATAAAGGGTCGCAGCTTACTGTAATGATTGGCTGTTTGCTTAGCCATTCAGCAATCGTGGCAATGTCGACCAAGGGACTTATCGGACCTATTGTGAAGTTACAGGCACAATCATTCTCATAGATGTGGTGATATTATTACAGACTGTGTATAATTTGATGATGGTATATAATAGGCTGTGCATTTGTTCTGTATGCAGGGATATTACAATATCTGAAATGCATAAGGAGTTGTTCTTTAGCAGGCTGTTATGGGTGCATGTAACTCTTACTTTTATAGCCTCAGCGATGTTTTTAACCCTCATGACCACCTTCAGATGTTTCTATTCTATTCAGTCCAGCATTTACTGCTTGTACTGTGAACTCAGATTGAGACATGGAATGTGAAATCTAGGTTGCTTTGCTACATATGATGTTGACTAAGTTGCACGGTACTGTTTGTCTACTTATCTTTTGGAAATGTAAATAAAGGTTTGAAAAGGGGTACCTAGCAGCTGCGTTTATATGCCTTCCAGATCACCCTTCTCTGTTTAGGCCATTTATAAAGTGAGAAATCTGCGTGCAGACTTGGCCATCAAAAGCAAAATGTATTTAAGTTCGGTAACACAATTTCTGGTGGATACATAATCTTCCATACCGCCCGATCTCCTCTCTGATGAGCTAGTTCCCCTAATTAATAGGATTAATAGGATCCCTAGGAATGCTAACTTGTTTTGCTGTGCTTGTCTCAATAGTGTCTCTTTCAGTTCCTGTGCACTCCACAATGAGTAGAAAAGATTTGAGGAAGGACGAAAGCACAGGTTAGAGCCTATATACCCAGATGACGTCAGGTCTGGAAATACTTGGTGATGCTGGAGAGTCATTGCAGAGGAAGGTTTTCCATGCCATTTTAAAGCTTGGAAGTACTATTCATAATGTGAAGAATCTGCAGGATGATTATGTATTGACTAGAAATATCATTATTAAGCTAAATAAAAAAATATTTTCTTTCCGCTGTGACCATTGCCTTTCTGCTTTGGTAACATATATATTTCCACATTTCAGGCACTTGGTAACCACGAGTTCGATAATGGTGTAGATGGATTATTGACGCCATTCCTTAAAAATGTGAATTTCCCCGTTCTGAGTGCCAATATACACCCGGACAATGTACTTGCTGCAAAACTGGCTGGCTATTTTCTGCCATATAAAATCTTGGATGTTGGTGGTGAAAAAGTGGGCATCGTTGGTTACACGTCAATTGAGACGCCTGTCCTTTCTGATACAGGTATGATCTTCGTATACATTTCATATTGCTGTGTCCGCCGACTGTAGCAAATGTATATTTATTTCTTCAGGTCTGAAAGATGAGGAAAGGGTTCTTCCTGTGAATGCACATGTTGGAAATTTGCACTTTCTGCAGTATCACCCTGATTTTTTTGTCTTTTCGATGAACCCTATTTTTGCTAGCAATAAGACTATGTGCACTTTACCTCTGCAAACTAATGGTAGACCGCTTGTGCTCCCCTTAAACATGATGACATTAGTATACACCTGATTGACTCATTTCATTTACCTGCAGGCCCCTAGTTTAGATACAAAATGCCTGTAAGGTAAAAGTCACTTGTGGGCTGCACCACCCCTTGTTTCACCCACTACAGTAACAAGAGTTAAGCAGGTCCCCAGGCCTACCTCTGTGGCCGGGGTGTGCAGTTTTAAGTTGCCAATCAATCTCTCAAAATAGGACCTTTTGACAGCCTTAAACTTTCATTTAAAATATCAATAAGTCACCTCTTAGGTAGGCCCCTTTACTCATAGGATAGGGTGCTTAGTATTTAAAAGTAGGATATGTTACTATTCCACATGTCTTTAAAGTGAAAAAGCATAAAAGCTATTGTCACTATAGCAAGCCTGGCAGCATCCACAGGGAAACGCTCGATTACATTATAAAACAGTTTCGGATTGGTGTCGCTAGCGAAGTATTTCAAGGACTCTTTTTAATAGATAAACAAAATCCAGTTTAATGGTAAAGTTGCATTTTGTCTAACTATTTCAGAGAAAGTACTTTATAATCCTTACAGTCTCTAGAGGCCTTTCTGTAAGTATTCAGCTGTCACCTGGAAGCATGATGGTCCTTGTGTGTGGAAGTGTGAACTGCTTCCAGGGGATGTATCAAAAAACAACACAATGGCCAATACTGGATAAACTTACAAATAATCAAATAGTAACCTTTGTGAATAAAGCATAAAGGTCCGTTTTGCGTCACTAGTTAAATTTTTATTTTATTCACTAGTTAAATATTGCAATTTTGTAAACCATGTCACAATTTAAATATGCATGTATAAACAATTAAACAGTTAGACATAACAAACCAACGGCTTTATACATATTTACAATTCACAATATATACACATCCAACCAACAACATTCATACTTCTATCGCACAACTGTACATACACACTACAATAAGGACCTTTGTCAACAAAAGTAGAAAAACCTATAAGTGTTATTTTCCAACCTAGTTGCAATTTCTTGAAAAATTGAACACAAATTATTATTTTGAAGTCAAGCAAAAAAAGTCTTTTGTTTGGGATTAGTCGTAGTTGACAAAAGAGTCCAGTCAATTTTAGTGCAGGTCGACGCGTTTCAAACCCATGATGGCGGGGTTATCATCAGGACCAACCATTTCTTGAAAATACTGTCAATGTCCAAATTCGTGAATGGTAAACAATCGACAACTTTGTGATGACACTCTATGGTAAACAAGGTGACGAACCGAGCTTCTTGGCACCTCCTTTTTAATGCCCGTTTATTATTTTCTTAGGGATTCACGCTGCGGTTTTCACCTTCGGGATCTGGCGCTGGTCGCGTCTAACGAGAGTTGGCAAGTGAAGGCTCTTCCCTATCCTACAGCGCCCTCCAGCGCAAGTCGTTGTAACAGCTTGCGTTGTAATAGCTTCGTCGTAATGGTAGTGCGGAGTAAAAGTTGCATTGTAAAGGATGTTCCCCGCTTCCAGGACAGGGATAATGAGTCTTGGATGTGGGAAGGTGTTGTCCTCCCTTGGTGCAGGTCAAAGGGGTCTCCCCTGCCACAACTGGGCCTACCTCCCCTTCTTCCTTCTATTCAGCCAAGCACCAACCCCACTTCTTCAGAACTGGTTTAGAGTGACGGCCGGGCTGTAAGCATTCTCTTTGACATTAGAGTGTCAAATTCAGCTTGAATGTCACATCCTGCTTGACAAATCCAGTGGGGTTTTCATATGGCATTTGGGGTGCACTTCAAAGGAGGGAAACAGAGTGGCACAACAATTTGTATGTATTCACTATCTGGTTGCTGAAACACAGCTTTGTCATTCAAGACTTCAGACTCTGAGGTTGTTGTTGATACAGGGAATGCCTAAAACTGGATTTTTGTTGTGTTAGATGTGGGGGGAGCATTAGGATTTATCATAGTGCATTCCCAACGCATACTCCCAACCCTCAGAGTGCAGGTTTAGTTTGGGTGAAGAATTCAGCCATCTTATAAATGCTCAAGGTGGGTAGGATTAGCCACAGCAACCTTCACTTCATGGGTTAGGGTGTCTCCAATGGTTATTCCCACCCACTAGCTCATTGCCATCATT
This sequence comes from Lissotriton vulgaris, assembly GCF_964263255.1. NCBI lineage: Eukaryota > Metazoa > Chordata > Amphibia > Caudata > Salamandridae > Lissotriton > Lissotriton vulgaris. Next base: position 582,371,584 of record NC_141694.1, read on the forward strand.
ACTGTGGCATCTCCAGGCACAAATTTCAGAACACATCTGACCCTATGGAAGATCATAAGAGGACTGAACCTGCTGTGTGAAACCTGAGAAGAATTTAGAAGACTGGAGCTGGTCTCCCTCTTGTACCCAGGATAAAGAAATAGACTGCAAGGGTCATATAGGTGACCTCCTGTTATAGCGACACGGATAAAAAAAATGGCTACAAGAGGCCTTTTCCTGCAACTACCCAGCTGATCAGTGGCAAGTGGACTTGACTGGACCTCCTATTGGGCTCTGCCTGCCACCCTTGTGAGTCTCTTAGTGCAAGAAGAGGATGGAATTACAATGACCCCTGCATAGGCTGTAATGCCAGGAGAGAAGAAGCCTACAGGAGCCAGATCCCCGCCTTGTTCAGAGCCTGACCCTGACTGAAGTAGAGTACAGACAAGCAGAGAGAAATCTGAAGTCACAACTGGAAACCCTTAACTTGGAAGAAAAAACCTGACAGAAAAAGAAAAGAAAAGAAAGGAGCCCTGGCAGCTAAGGAGAAAAGGCAGTTGTAGTGACCGAGGTATTTTCAACAATTGGACTGATTAAGACCGTTGCCCATCACCATCTCAGTATATTTTACTGTTATTTGGGTATGTGTGATTATAAAGCAGGGCTTGCCAATGCTCGGTTTCCGACTTTATCTTACTTAATGGCAGGGCTTGCATACTTGCTTTGGCATGATCTTATGCCTCCCTGTATGCCGCTTTTGCTCCTTTTCGGGCATAGAGGCCTATGCTCGAGTGACTCCGTGTTCTAAGCTGTCGCTATCTTTTGAGCCTCTTTAGATAAGAGGTTATGTTTTAGTTCTGACTTGTTGTGCACCCTTTCTAAACTAGAGAGGACCGGTTCTTATCAGAGGAATGTGCTCACTCAATGCCGGAGTTATATCAAAACGCTTGGCCAGCTGCTTGTTGTGCTCTCATGGTACGAAGTGGTACAGGAATCGGGTGGGAAAGGTAGATGGAGCTTTCTAGAAGCTTCGATGGAGGGTTGCATACCATGTTAGAGAAAGAGGCCCGAGAGGGAGAGGGAGTTACGAGAGTCAGTTGCGGAGATGAGAAGTTCTGGTCTGATGGTTTTGGCGGTCTGGTGATACATCACGGTGCAGACGTGCAGTCGTGGCTGTGTAACAGAGAGTCCTAACCTGACCAGAGAGAGAGAGAGACGAGCCTTTCTCCCAGTGCAAGATGACTAAGATCATGTTGAGGTGTTCCAATGACACTTGTTATATGATTACTTATGTCTAACAATTTCTTTCATTTTCAGCATAAATGTATATGTCAGTAATTGCTATTGTGAAGAATGTCTACTGTAATGTTTAGGTATTTCTTTCTTTTGTCATTCTATCATTGTGTAACAAAAATCATTTGTCTGTATTCCTTGTGAGGGAAGGTCGGGCCCCTTTTTTACCAAGTGCCTACAGAGGAATGGGTGATTCCCCTCTAATGGGTAGTTGTTGATACGGGAGGGAAATTGGCTCCCAGCAGGGCAGTCCAAATTCTAAGTATTTCACCCCAGCATAGTGGAGGCATGTGTTCGGTCGCCGGAAGGCGTTATTCGTAGTGAGGTGCGTTGTGTCGTGCAGTGGCACGTTGTTTCACCAGAAGGTGTTGTCGCACAGTGGTGCGTTGTTTTGTCTCACGTAGTTGAGCGTTGTTTCGCCAGAAGGCATGGTTCGTACTGAGGTGCGTTGTCTCGCATCGTGGCGCGTTGTTTCACCGGAAGGAGTTGTCGCACAGTAGTGCGTTGTGTTGCTTTACATATGTCCTCCTAACTTTGGCTATAGATCTGCAGTAGTTCTAGTCTTCAGTGTTATTCCTTTCTCAGGTAGGTATTCTAAAAGTGTGGTGTTTTCATGAGTCCTGAGAGGGGCTGTGGTAAGTAGTGGCCTGGTAACTGACAGAGACACCAAAAATAGGAGAAACCCTAGTCATTACAGCAGTAGAAGAGTTTGCACCAGAGGAGAAAAGATTGTCTTGGCCTTGGAGGAGAAAGAGACCCTGCTAGCCCATGAGAGGGGCCAGAGAGAACTGCATCTGAGTGCCAAGAGAATCTCTGAGAATCACGAGTGGCCAATGTGGCCTTGATGAGAGGTTGTCCCCAGGAGAAGAGGTTAGAGCATGCCCTAGTGTCTCTTAGTTGGGAGGTAGATGCAGAAGGAACGCTGGTGATCTCTGATGTAGGAGTTGTCACTTCCACCAAATCACAGTGCATGGGGCCCTTGTCACTGCCCTGAGGGATACCTGTCCCAGACCATGAACGTGGAAAAGCTAGTTTTCCATGACTTCACCCTGACAGGGAATGTGATCATTACTTTAGGTAGACACTTACAGATTTAAGGTTCCTGTGCCAGCCAGACCATGGTGGTGGAATAGCTGGTTTCCCTTGGGCAGTATCTTCCAGTACCGATATGTAGGGTAACCCATGCCCATGGGCAGAACATTGACTGACCCAAGACTTCTGACCTGGAGTTGCTGCCTGTACTGTCACAGAGATAGAGGACTAGAGATCTGCACCAGGCAGACCACTGCATGACACTGGCAGAGTGTGTCCCCATGTTGGGTGATGTGGGTCCGCCCTGGAAGTCCTGGACTGCCAGGTGCTTGTCTATTCTCAGGGTACAGACCCTGGGCTAGGAAGTTAGTCTCAGGGTACCACCCCTCAGATAACAAGTGAGAGTGGCAGGATTGTGTCTTACAACTGTGGGTGTAGCCAGTGGCGTCTGGTAAATCTTGAAAGTGGTGGGGCCTAAGAACACAAGATGTAATTGTGTCTGATGTCTTAGAGCAGTTTTTTTTATCAATACTAGACCTGCAGTTTGCATCTAGAGGGCAAAGCCACTGGTTAACAAAGTTGGACCTTATCTACCATTTATCAAATGAGAATTCACTGCCTATTCCAATTTGAGCTGTGCTGCACTTGAATGGTTTATCCGGTGGCATACAGTCTAAACCGTAGACCAGAAGCAATGCATTTCGTCTGCATAGGACAAGGTCTCTGGAATTGTGCAATTTTACAGCCACTGTGTTTGTTCGCAAATATGGATTTGCCGCATAAGCCATGTAACTCAGCACTTGCTGCATAATTTGTAGATTTTGACAAATACGAGTTTGCAAAGTTTAGATGGCCATTTTTCTGATGCTTATTGCTATGTTGGGGTGTTATACTAGTACTAATTTGAGAAAGCCAATGTCCAGACAGTGTTAACAAGTGAAAAAATGCCAAAATAATAAAGTAATAAATACTATCACAAATTGTGTCCTGTTGCACTGAAAGATTTTCAATTTTTTCTGACACATATTTGTCACCCAGTACCCTATGAGAGCGGCACGACATGGCAACGTTTTCCAACTTATGTCTAGCTGGAAACCGTAACTAAAGTGCAGGAAGTGGTTTTAAAACCAAAGACAATAACTTAAACCTATTACTTGGGAACATAAAGGTAAACTCTTCAAAGTGCAGAAACAGTGTCACAATAAGCCGTAGGGAACAAACACTACTAATCTCGCTATGATTTCAAGCAATGTCTTGCAGCAGGTTATAGCAGGATTATTGCAGCCGGCACTCGACCTACTGGGCTATCTAACTTCTTGATAGGTCGCAGTAAAATCAAAATACTGCACAGTGACACCCTCCCACCTAATTTACCATCTGTGCACCTCTAGCCTCTCCTTGAAAGTGCTGTTCCGGTCACCGAAAATGCTGGATGTGCAATGTAGTCTGGATTCTTTCCCTTTAATCCAGTACTTAAATGGGAAAAAATAAGTGTAGGTGCTCATTAAATTGAGCTAGGGGCATGGCTAGCGGGCGGGGTTAGAGGCGGGGCAAGACATGATGATACTAACACGATATGTTAAGGTTTTCTTGTTTTGCAATATTTGAAGCTTCTCACTGTCATACTGTTCCTACTTGATTGCTTTTGGCACAATATGTCTAATTCACACAGAAACAAGCATAAGATGCACACCCAAAAGCATTCCAAGCATGTCTTTAAAACTACTTCCTGAGAGTGTCCAGATTCTCTTCCTCTCTGAGCTCGCTTTCTCTCACACTCAAACATGCACAGAAGCAGGCAAGCAAACACACACACACACGCACGCACACACACACACACAAGCAGACAAATACTCACCAGAACCAGTTCACTTGGGATTGTTACAGCACAGCAAGCACAGTGGGAATGTTATGTTATGTTATGTTATGTTATACAGGGCTTTATAACGCGCTCAAATACTCTAGAGTGTCCTGGTGCGTGCGCTGACAGTGACAGGAAGAGCGTTCCAGGCAGAAGCTGCTTTCACAGAGATGGACTGGCCACCTAAACGCACCCTACGAAACCGTGGGATGACTAGCCGGCACTGAATGGCCGATCAAAGAGGGAGGTTCGGCTTATACAGGACAAAACGTATCCTCAGATACGCTGGCCCTTGACCATGAATGGCCCTGTGAGATAGAATGAGGGCCAAATTGCACCCGCTGGGCCACTGGTAGCCAATGCAGATCACGCAAATGTTGCCGGACACTAGATCTTCGCGAGATGTTGAACAGGAGTCTAGCCACGCATTCTGAATGATCTGGAGTTTCTTAACCAGATAGGTCGGAATTCCAATGAACAAAGCATTGGCATAATCGAGGCGGGAAAGGATAAGGGCACGCGCTACCATTTCTTTAGCCTCCCTCTGAAGCAGGGGGAAGGACCTACGTAGGGCCTTGAGGGTACCAAAGCAAACTCCTGTGAGTTTTTTAATGTGCTCTTCAAACCGTAGATTTTCCCCAAACCAAACCCCCAAGTTTTTTGCCGGATCCCCCACAGAGCTGGGACAAGGAACATTGGGAGGCCACAGTGATTCTCTGAAGGTGAAGGGAAACTGACCATATAGGAGTACCTCCGATTTTTCCTCATTGCACTTAAGTTGTGCATGTGCAACCCAGCGGAAAACCGATGAAAGGCAGGTCTGAGCGGTCTTAGTATCCAGATCCGATCCCCTCCAAGTAAATAGCAGCTGGGTGTCATCCGCGTAGGCAATAATTTTCACACCCAGTTCCTCCGCTAAAAGAATCAAGGGGGTCAGATAGATGTTGAAAAGCCGAGGGCTTAACGTTGAGCCCTGAGGTACTCCAGTGGAGAGTTTCTTCACAGAGGACGAATAGGGGGCACCCAGACCTGTTGAGTACGGTTATCCAAGAACGATTCAGTCCATTCCAGAGCAGAACCGGTAATGCCAATAAATGACAGCCGGTCAAGAAGAAGTTGATGGGGCACCGTATCGAAGGTGGCAGAGAGGTCCAAATAAATCAGAGCCACCCTGCCATCTCCATCTAGGCACTCCGTGATTGACTCAGTCATTTCAACCAATGCCGCCTCCGTACTGTAGGAGGCTCGAAACCCGGATTGAGCAGGGTGCAAAGCATTAGATGTTTCCACAAAAGCCTCCAGCTGACGAAATACAACCTTCTCACAAACATTTGCCAAAGCTGGCAGGAGGGAGATAAGGCGATAATTTGATCGGACCGAGGGATCTAGCCCCGATTTTTTGAGAAGGCCACTGTTCCCACGTGCTTCCAGCACGTGGGAACAGTGGCCGTCTGAAGGAAGAGATTAATAATCTTGACTACCTCTAAGATGACCACCTCTGCTACCCCCGCTAAAACTCGGGCCGGGCATGGATCAGTGGGTGAGCCATATTTCAAAGATTTAAAAATAGCTAGAATATCGGGCTCGGCCACCAATGAGAAATGCCTAAACTGGTCGGTAGGAGGACTAAGGGTCAGCGGGAGTGCCAGGGATGCACTCTTCTGATCAGAAAGAGCAGCACCCAGGCTGTCCTGAATCTTAGCTATTTTGTCAATAAAAAAGGAAGACAAGACCTTGCACCATTGGACAGAGGAAGGTAGTACCATTTGCTCTGCACAGGGGGAAGGAAGCTCTCAATGATAGCTCTGTACTATTGTTGTTAGCATTGACGATCCTCCCAGCATAGTAGTTACTTTTTGCTTTCCTAATGGCAGAATAGTATTCCCTTTGGGCAGTGCGAAGTGCAGACGTGGCAGTGAGGCAACACTCCAGCCACTAGCTATGCTCCAATTTTTTACAGCCACGTTTCAATTATTTCAGAACATTTGAAAACCAGGGCTTTGAAGGTGGGGAACGCCGTTTACCACTAGAAGCTGGTTGGCAGTAGAGCTAACCCCTCGGCTAATCCAGGAGTCAAAGTTATGCACTGCCCCAATGAGATCAGGACCCAGTGACGGACGGGCCTGAAGTAAAGCATCAGAGAGTGCTGGAAGATTAATCTTCTGGGGGCGGGTGCAAAAAGAAATGGCAGAAGTACCAGAGGGCTTCCCCATACACCAGGAGAACCCAATCAGATGGTGATGGGACCAGGTAACACACTCTGGTTCATTTATAGATAGATCGAAATTGCAACAAACTAGATCCAGTAAATGACCCTCTGAGTGAGTCGGCATCTTGACCCACTGGGTCAGCTGAGCCAGGTTAAGAGAATCCAAAAGGGTTCTGGAATCCAGGGCTTCATGGGCGTCCAGGTGTAAATTAAAATGTAATTGAGGGAGAAGGGCCTTAATGGACCCTTTTCTACCAAACACAGCAGGGCGTGAAAACTCCAAAACAGGGACATCCCTTGTATAACGCACAAGAGCCGTTGCTGAATAGTTCAGCAGTTACCCACCTACGAGCTAGAGAGGCCCTTTGGTTGTCAGAGTACCGTACAGATTGGCTGCACTCTGACTGCCTCGAGCTCCGCAGCACTAGCACCAATTAGTTTACCTTCAATGAGTACCGGTATTCTCCTTAGCAGAGGAGAAGTACTGGTACTCTGATCGGTAAAAATAAGAAGTGCGGGGGCGTGACCAAGATGGCGACGGAGTAGGACGTGCCTGCAAGCTCCTCCGGCACCCCGAGCCCTTCATCGCCTTGTATAGCTGTCCTGGGGCGATCTTTGCTCCGGAATCAACTTTATTGGGGTTACTGAGGTGCCCCGAATGCTTTTGAGCCTTTTCCCGACGAGCTACGACCAAGACCGGCGGACTTAGCCGAGGTGCTGAGGCGGCGACGCACATGCGCTAGTGCGACCTACACTGCATCGCCCGGAGAGCATCGGCTGCCATTACCCGGGGGACCCTGGGCCACAGCGACTTGCGGAGAGGAGCGATCGCACTGCAGGATCCCCTGACTAGGGCCGTCACGAACTTACTCTAAACCCCTGTGGCTCATCTTGGCTCACATCGCCTGGACGGAGGTGGCGAGGAGGCGCCGACCTGTCTGGCGGCTGCTGGACAGCGCAGAGAGACGGGGGAGAGGAGGTGCTGATCCGATCCTACCCCTTATGGCCCTGGGGCGACTCAGCGGACATTGAGTGTGCACGGCGACTGCTATCCTCTGATAGCTCCGGCCTCTCGATGACAGCGGAGCGGAGGTCCCGGGGGGTGCGAGGGAGCGTGGCCTGATATCCCGGGGCGCTCCCAGTGATCGCGGAGGGCGCGGGGGCTCGCCAAGGCTCCTCATCATGACGACGAGGAACCGCATGAACAGGCCTGGGAAGGACGGCCCTGGGAAGGGTTCATCCGGATCGCCCACCAGCTCCAGCAAATCCCCTGCGAAGGAAGATGGGGATGGCCCGGTCACAAAGGCCTTCCTGATCGAACTTTTTGCATCCATTAAGGACGACATCACGGAGCTGAAGTCACAGCTGGCCTCCGATCTGCGCGAGGTCCGCCGAGATGTGGATGGCATTGGAGAATGGGTGGTGACCCTGGAGGAGCACGATCTAGGCCTTACTGGCGACGTCCACCAGTTACAGCAGGATATGCTCAGGCTCCGGGAGCAGAACTTAGACCTTCAGGCCCGCCGCAACAACATTCGAATCCGAGCTGTACCCTGGGAAGGAGAAGGTGAAAGCTTGCAGGAGTATGTGGAGGCCCTTTTCCTGCAGATTCTAGCAGAGACGGACCTCTCGGAGATCCGCATGGACAGAGTGCATCGAGTTGGCCTGCCACGTGGCGCGCGCTCGCCGCCGCCGGACATTTTAGTTTGTGTCCACGACTTTCAATTAAAAGCGAGGATCCTACGAAAAGCCAGGGATATTAACAACCTGCAGTTTCGGGGACACAGCCCCCAGCTCTTTCAGGACTTGGCGGCCTACACATTGCAGAAGCGGCGGGACTTCCGCCCGGTCACAGCTTTCCTGCGGGACCACGGGGTGTCATACTCCTGGGGCCACCCCTTTCAGCTCATCTTTAGATGGCAGAACAGACTGGTGCAAATACGATCCCTGGCGGCTGCCAGGGAACTTCTGGGCATGGAAGAGGAGGCCGCGTCGGCTGGCGCCAGCGCTTCCCCAAGAAGACGACGCCGTTCCCGCTCCCCGGCATGGTAGAGAGTGGGCCGCCTTGGTGTGGCGGAGGGCCCGACTCCCTCGGCGAGCCAAAGTGAGAGGGGAGAGGTCCTTGCCTCGGTGGCTTTGGTGACTGATTCGGGCCGGATAGACAGCTCTTCGGCAGCCTAGGCTGCCCCAACGGCGGCCCGTGGGGCCGGAGGGGCTCTACCACCTCAGGTACATTAAGGGACCGTGCTCCATTGGAGGGTTACCTCGACCCTGAACTCGAGGGGGGCATTACCCGGGTCTTCTACCCCCGACCCTTATAGTCCGGCTGCTTCTTTTCTTGGTGTATTTGTTCTCTTTCCGGTTCTAGAACTGTTTTTTCTACTTAACGTCTTGGGGCTCCTTTGGATTGGGGGGCTGTTGTTTTGGACTGGGCTCAGTGGTGGTAGTGGTGGATCTGGTGTGATTGCGGGTGTGGTCGGGTTGCTTATGGCGCTACAGGGGGCATTATGTAGAGCGGGATGTGGGAGGGAAATGTCTAAATGATGCCTGTTACGATAGGTTCCTGGAATGTTAAAGGCCTTAATTCCCCTCAAAAGCGTCAGAAGGTGTGGAAATATATTATAGATCATCATTTGGATGTGGTGGGACTGCAGGAGACTCATTTGGCCCGCAGGGATGAAACCAGGCTTAAGAATAGGCAATACCCACTGATATACAGGTCTTCTGCCGCCACTAAGCATCGGGGGGTGGCACTTCTGTTCCGCTCTACACTGAAATTTCAACCCATGGGGTGCGTAGCGACAAGGAGGGTAGATGGCTGATGGTGAAGGGGATGCTCCTAGGCAAGCTCTGCACGTGGGTGGTTCTCTATGCGCCGAACACGGGACAAAATGGGTTCCTTGAGGCTTTCATGCAGGAGGTGGGGGATTTTGGGGAGGGTGCTTTGATAGTGATGGGGGACTTCAATTGGTTGTGGGACAAAGGTCTGGATTGCTCGCACCAACAGAGGACGGAGGCGGGCCTCTTCTCCCCCGAGTTGCGGGATGCTATGGACAGTCTGGGTCTCATTGATGGCTGGCGCGCCCTCCACCCACACACTAGAGACTACACGTTCTTCTCCCATGTTCACCACACGTATTCGCGTCTCGATCACATCTTTCTGAACCAGTCATTACAGGGGGACCTGCGGGAAAGTAGGATATTCCCACTCTCTGTATCAAATCACAGCCTCTTGGCAGTATGCCTGACTTGGGCCCCGGGGACGTACCCCCACCGCAAATGGTACTTCCCTGTCTCACTTACACATGATCAGGAGTCGTGCACTAAACTCAGGGCGGCCATTGGTGAATTCTTTGAGTTTAATAAAGAAGGGGACACCTCGGTTTTTACCCAACGGGACGCCTTTAAGGCGACGACACGGAGCACGTGCATTGCGCTGAACTCCGCCCTGAACAAACTTAGGCGTGAGGAAAGGGAGGCGCTGGAGGCGGAGCTGGCGACGCTTGAAACTGCGCACAAGCAGAATCCTTCTCGAAGGACGCTCCGTCCGCTTGCTGCAGTGCGGGGTAAACTCAGGGCCCACTATAATAATCGGGCGGAGTATACCCTCCTGCGCTTACGACGTCTTTCTTACGCACAAAGCAATACAGTGGGGAAACATCTGGTTCGACAGCTTCGCGATAAGCGTGAGAGAGAATATGTGGGTGGCATCCGGGCGCCCTCGGGCGCCTTGGAGCATCAAGACGCGGCCAAGGCGGAGCTCTTCGGCAAATTCTATGCCGCCCTGTACTCGGCGGATAGCCTGGTGCCGGAAGATCAAGCGGAGTACCTGAGGGCTCATCCCCTTCCGCAGGTTTCCAAGGAGTGGAATGACCTTCTGGAGGCCCCCTTTACTAGGGAGGAGGTGTTGGCCGCAATCAAGTCCCTTAAACCGCTTAAGGCGCCTGGCCCAGATGGCTTCACGGCACCCTTCTATCAGACCTTTGCCTCTGAGCTGGGGGACTTCCTGGTGACCCTTTTTAATGGCATGAGGGAGGCGGGCCAGACTACGGGCTCCATGGCGGAGGCGATGATTTCGATTATCCCCAAAGGCGGGAAGGACCCCTCGAAGTGTGAGTCATACCGGCCCACAGCTCTACTGAATGTGGACGCTAAATTATACTCCTCCATCTTGGCTGCACGGCTCCAAGACCTTATGCCTGCCCTTATCCATCCCGATCAATTGGGATTTATAAAGGGCCGCCAGACCCACGACAACACCAGAAGGCTGATTCACTTGATCGAGAAGGCCAATCGCTTCAAGATCCCGGCGGTCTTGGTGGGCCTTGACGCTGAAAAAGCGTTCGATCGGGTAGACTGGAACTTTCTCTTTGGTACGCTGGCCGCCTTTGGCTTTTCCCCCAAATTCATAGATATGCTTCGGGCCAACTACCACAGTCCTCGATTAAGGGTCATGGTTATTGGCCATGTTTCACCCTTCTTTGCACACTCCCGGGGTACGCGGCAGGGCTGTCCCCTATCTCCCCTACTCTTTGCGCTCAGCATTGAACCCCTAGCCCTTAGGGTGCGGGAGGACCCGGACATCAGTGGTCTCCCCTTCTCAGGAGAGCAACATAAAATCTCCCTTTTTGCTGATGACATTCTATTGTCACTAGCGGACCCGGGAAACTCCCTTCCGCGGGTACAGGAGGTACTCTCTCAGTTTGAAGCTGTGGTGGGTTTTCTGGTCAACCCTACCAAGTCATACATCCTTAACATCACGCTACCGTCTGCTGAGGTGGACCGTATCCGGCCCCTCACGCCCCTGTCATGGGCTAGCTCCTCTTTACAATACCTCGGGGTCCGGCTGACCTCATCTGTCACCACTCTGTATGCGGCCAACTTCCCACCTTTGCTGGCCCAGATACAGACTGAGCTTAATCGGTGGAAGCCCATGTTCATTTCTTGGCTGGGCTGCGTCCATGCTGTTAAAATGACGATGCTCCCTAAGCTCCTATACCTGTTTCAAGCGCTACCTATTGCTTTAGATGGGGGCTTTTTTTTAAGCGTGTTAAGACCATGATCCTATATTACATCTGGCAAGGGGGTCGCGCTAGACTTTCCTTTCTCACGCTGCGACGGCCTTTGAAGAAGGGTGGGGTAGGCCTCCCAGATATGCATCTCTATTATAAGGCGGCGCAACTCCGAGTGCTGGTCGAGTGGACCCAGATGGAATCGGAGAAGCACTGGCTGCATATGGATAGGAGTGTGGTGGGGAAGTCGATATGGGACCTGGTCTGGAAGGCGAAGGGGGATCGCCCTCGGAACGCCTATATTAGCACGCCTACGAGTACCACCCTGAAGGTCTGGGACTCGATTTCTAGCGATGAGAGGTGGACTTCCTTCCCGTCCCCCTTCACCCCTATACATTTTAACCCGGCCTTTCCACCGGCTCTCACGGAGGGCCCATCTGATGGGTGGAGAGCGGGGGGGTGTTACGCTCTCACGCACCTGTTTCATGGTTATGAGCCACTTACCTTCCACAACTGCATGCGTGATTATGCGGTGTTACCATCTGAGCGTTACCGACATGCTCAAATGCTACACTGGGCATTGTCTCCGGAGGTGCGAGATGCAGCGACCAGGCCTCCCACAGATTTCGAATCCTTTATCACCCGCACCACGTCCATGAGAGGGCTGATCTCCTTCCTCTATGACCTTCTGCTGGCCACGGCTATCTCGCCTCGCCCTAGATACATGAGTTTGTGGGAAGAGCACTTGGGTCGGGATATCTCTGACGAGGAGTGGACTCACCTCTGGCGTGACCTGCACAGATTTAATCATTCCATTGACCTTAGGGAGGCCCACATGAAAACGATGTTGGACTGGTATCTTTACCCAGCCCGGTTGAAAAAGATCTTTCCCTCTACGTCGGATAGATGTTGGCGGGGTTGTGGTCTCTTGGGGGATTTTCGCCATATTTGGTGGGACTGCCCTGTCATTCGCCCCTACTGGGAGGAGATACTGTCCCAAATCAAGGATATGTTGGGTTACCCGGTTCCTGACTCGATAAGCTTCGTTCTCTTGGGTCTCCGTGATCCGCACCTGGAGCATCAGACCAAAGCGGATAAACAAATCCTTTGGCTCTGCATGGGTGCGGCCAAGCTGACCTTGGCGGCGGCTTGGAAAAAGAAGGAGGCCCCTGCACTTTCCCTCTGGTATGCTAGGTTGTGGAAACTTCTGAGTATGGAACGTATGGCGGATGTTTTCAGAGGAGATTTCAAAAACTTCATCTTCAGATGGGGTCCACTAGTCCGCTTCCTTTCTCAAGGTCTACCGTCAGCGGTCTGCCCGCCCACTTTACGTGCACTCCATTTGTTCCAAGTGTGAGAGATTGTTCGGATGTGTGCCAGTTACTTGGCTGCCACCACTGAGGGGGTGGGGGGGGGGGGTTGGAGGGTTACAGGAGTTTGGGGGAGGGTGTTTTGTTTTGTCTATCTCTGTGGGGGGTGGGTCTTTGTGTTTCACCTCGCAGCATTGTTTTCTTATGGCCGAGAAACGAGGAGGCGCAAATTAGACTGATCGAATGAGCCCCAGGCTTGGGCGGCTTTTACCTGGCGCCACTGTCAACAGATGCCTTTCTATGGACTCCCCGCTGGGGGCAACATTGTTGGCTGGCGGACTTTGAGAATCATCCTGGCTGGGGTGGCTGGGTTGTCCAATCTTCAGCAATATTGAACTCCTATGCCATGTAGAGTGAGCTCCTGCGAGGGCTTTTGTTGCATTTACTGTGTTTCTGTCCTTTCCTTACTTCCCTTTCTCTTCCTTCTTATACTTTCAATAAAAATATCTTTAACAAAAAAAATAAGAAGTGCTGGTACTCAGTATTGGTGAGCACCGGCCCATTTAAAGCACTGCTTTGATCTGAAGAGAAGTGTCTGCAGCCTGGGTTTCCAGTAGGAGGTTGCATCAGGGACCATGTAAGCCCCAGCCGCAGCTACTATGCTATGGCCGAGGAGCATCACCCCCCCATTGCCAGCAGCCAAACAAATGAGAAATAAAACAATAATAAACCCTTGCTTATTATTGTTTTATTTTTGCTCCCAGAGCTAAGGCATGGGGGTGGGCCAGGGAATGACAGGCACTAGGGGGAGTGGTTGCACTGCTCTCAGTGATCATGACGGTTTGGCTGTCCGTCTCATGGCAGCCAAACTATCATGAGCACGGATATTCTCTACAAACCGAGCTGCGGAGAGAGCAGACACAGGCTTCCAGTCTAACTGGGAGCAAAAAGGAGGCGCTAGGGGGCGCACAGCGGAATGGCTGCCTGAACTGCAGCTCCGCCGGGCGATATCACACGATGTGATTCATTGCCACTAAAGCCCCCCCAAACCACCCTGCGGGACCACGATCGATTGAGGGAAGATGTGGAGCACACTTGAATAATAGCGGGGGCGGACGCTTCCCCTCCCTCACGGAGAAAAACCGAGGTCGCTGACACCCGCACCGGACTGCCTGACAACATGGCCGGCGGCCGACCGGAGGTATGTCGCGAGCGCCGCGCGAGCAGGAACAGGCAGGCCGCCTAACCCGACATCAGCGCCCGTCCTTGCACACGGGCCGCCAGGGCCAGAGAACGCGTCCACACCGCTGCAGGCCTGTGCACTAGCGGCGGAGTCCGCTTCCACAACGCCTGGGTTGCCTGACAAGATGGCGGCACCCCCTCCAGCAATGGCGATTCGGCGGACTGACACAGGCGGGCCCCTGCTCCCATAACAAGGCGCCTGGTCGGCGTACCGGCGGATTGCAGGACTGGGCACACTACAGCGCACATAACGTCTGGGCACAGCGCTTGGAGGCCTACTGACGACCGCCGATTCAGAGATCAAGGCACAGGGGACGGGGGAGCGAAAAGACATCGGGGGCAAGGAATAGCGCGACCAGGGGGCAGAAGCCCCGGATGGATTAGGAAGCGAGGCGCCCTATCTGCACAGTCACGTCAGCAATCATCTCCCTCGACCCTCAACGCTGGGGCACTGGCCAGTGCACGCCGCTTCCATAGTCCTGCAGGACTATTACAACAAGAGAGGGCCACGTTGGGAACGACCTACCCAGTGAGTGCATCTGCTGACTACCACTAAAACGAAAACACGGCGACGTCGTCGACCAGAGTGACGAGGGCGACTAGACCCCAGTTGAAAAAAGCGCCTTCACCGCCCGCCACCATGGGCAAGCCAGACAAGCAGCAGCCAAAACTCTCCTTTGATAATAGGAAGGGGTCTAAGACAGTAGATGACGCAACGGAGGCCGGCGGGTCTTCGGCCTCGCCACCATCTACCAACATGGAGAAGATCCTGCTGGCGATTCAATCAAATCTACAGGACATCAATGGGAAGTTGGACAATCTAACGTGTAGGATGGATGGCATGACTGCCCGACAAGAACAGCACGGTGAGAGACTGGATGAAGCCGAAACTAGGATCGCGGCGGTCGAAGATGAGGCGCGCGCGTCCACCTCGAAATGCGCGGGAATGGAGCGCATCCTGGAGGTAATAAAAGCAAAGGAGGAGGATTTGGAGGCGCGCTCGAGGCGCAATAACGTGCGAATAGCGGGCCTGCCAGAATCCACCAACACGGGCCGCATGGAACAGTATGTCGAAGGGCTCTGCAGGGACATCTTTGGAGCGGAAGCCTTATCGCAGATCTTCATTGTGGAACGGGCCCATAGATCGCTAGGCCCAAAACCGCCACCAGGTGCTACACCCCGACCGATAGTAGCGAGGATCCTAAATTACAGGGACAGAGACGTGATCCTCAGGCTTGCACGGGAGAAGGGCAAAATCGTTCACCAGGGCAACACTCTGGAATTCTACCCCGATCACACGGTCGCTGTGCAGCAAGCACGTAGAGAATACGCTGCGGTGAAGGCCAAGCTGCGAGACTTAAATGTGGGGTATTCCATGTTGTACCCTGCCCGGCTGCGAGTGGTGTGGAAGGAACAGACGATAGTGCTACCAACGCCTAAGGCGGCCCTAGAACTTGTCAAGAAAATACAGCAAGAGGCGAGGTCGGAAGCCAGACGAGACCAGAACAGAGACTCGGACTGAGACGCCGGGACCACTCAAACGTCACACAGCGGTAGAGACTTCTGCACAAATTACCGCGAGGTACCGCTACACTGCCACTTTCGGCTGTCTATGCAAGGTATGTCGATGAACACCTGCTTGAGGTGAGCTGCTGGCGATTTATTTTTGAATTGTGCAGTGGGCGATGAAGGGGTGGGGAGCGGCTGACCTAACTGAGACTGTAGCCCTATCCTGCCCTAACCTATCACAAGCACTCATGTCCGTACTAAGCTGCCGGGCCTCCATCAGGAGACTTCAGGACAACGACCATGTTGCGACTGCTCCTGCCGCTCGTGAGGGCACTGGGTTGGGTCTTTTTGTGTACTCTGTGCTCGCAAGCCCCCAGAACTGGAAGGGGGACAGCCTAGAGAGTCGCAGAACAGTGAACATTATGCTCCGTCCCACGTTGCGAGATGTGCACTATTGGAAGTGTCTTAACCACACGGGTTGCTGAGGTCCCGATTGGGTATGACCGGACAATTATTAAATGCGGGGAATGGGACACACTGCATAGAAGGGGACTGGCCCCTCCTCTGCGCGTCTGTGCATTATGGAATGGGGTTATGTCTTACTCTAGGTCTGCTTCACTGCCTGCATCCAGCGCAGGGATGGTAATGGAAATGTGGGCTTGTGGATTAATGGACACATATTTTGCGTTTTAGTTTGATTCAAGTTAATGTCGCCTGCACCTGTATATCGGGTGAAGTGCTGTGCCACTAGCGGTCCTCCATGAGGGTAAAACCCTACTCGAGTTTCGCTATGAGCACCAAGTTGAAGGTTACACTGTTGAGGGAGTTGTGCTCTGTGTGGGTGAGGCTTCGGCAGGTTGGGGTTGCTGGAGTGGGAGGGATTTGGGGAGGGGGGATGTTTCACTGTTTACTAAGACCGAAGGTATTGCTAACCAGTACATTCTACATGTTGGCCCTGCTGGGGCTTGTGTGTGCAGGTGGTGCTCATGAAGCTGGAAGGGGTCGGGATGAGGACGGGCTGCTTGCGTGCTTAGGAATGAATGGTACTGTATCAAATGGGTACGCCAGGCTCCAGTACTAGTAGCAGGAACGGACTAAACGTCCTCACGTGGAATATACGGGGGTTCTCACGCCCACAGAAAATCAGGCAAGTGTTTGCCAGTCTCACCAGGTGGAATATTGACATTGCATTCCTGCAGGAATCGCACTTGGCACCGCACACTCACGCTACATTGGGGTCGAGATGGGCGGGATCGTCCTACAGAGCCTCATATTCTTCCTATTCCCGGGGGGTGCTCATTTTGGTCAAGAAAGGGGTGCACTTCGAAGAGAGACATGTGACACAAGACCCAGCTGGTAGATACGTGCTGGTGTCCGGCAAGCTTAGGGGCAACACATAACACTCCTCAACTTATATGGCCCGAACATTGATGCACCTGACTTTTATCGGGAAATCTGGGGACACTTGCAGAACCACACTGGCACACACATTTTATGTGGGGGGGACTGGAACGTAACACTACGGGACGGGCTGGACCGGTCTTCCCAATCAGTGGAACAACACAAACAGGCGAGGCTTATGATAGACCATATGATGAACGATCTAGCATTAACAGATATCTGGAGACTGCAACATACTGACGATCCTGGCGCTACTCACATTACAGCATCACACAATAGTTGGTCCAGACTGGACTATTGGCTAGGGTCCAGGGATGTAGCACTATGGGCACGTACGGTGAAGGTGCTCCCACGCACCTTGTCGGACCACAATCCGGTTGTGCTACAGCTGGACATTCCACACTACACGCCCCCCCCCCCTTTCACTGGCGATTTAACTCCCAGGCCCTCGCGGACCCAGTATATGTCGACACCCTGACCAAGGCGATCAAGGACTACTTCCTTAATAACTCTCAAACCACTGACGACCCATGTCTACTCTGGGAAGCCTTTAAGGCCACGATAAGGGGCGTCTGCATTAGTACCACCGTAGGTGTCCTCAAAGACATCAGGTGCCAGATCCGCCGCTGCGAAAGTCAGATGAGGGATCTTGAACTGCAATACGAAAACACACAGGACATACTGATATTACCCCAACTGCGAGACTTACACACAGAGCATGACGACTTCCTGGCGTCAGAAATCAAATATCTGGATCGCAAACACTCAGCCAGGGCTTTTGGTGAAGGGGGCAGGCCGGGGCGAGTACTGGCGCAGAAAATTTGTGAAGGGCGGGGGCATTCTGCTATTCTTCGGGTCAAATCGAGGGCGGGTATAGTTCAAACTCACTCGGCAGACATAGTCAAATGTTTTGCAGACTCCTACAGCACACTATACCAATCTCAACCAATAGCTACAGCGGAGGAAACTTACGAATACCTCCATGATGTGGCGATTGGCTGGCTATCAGATGCTCATCGGGAATACCTGGCTCGGCCGATCACGGTAGAGGAGGTCACTGAAGTGATTGCATCGCTCCCGAATGGTAAGGCACCAGGCCCGATGGATACACGTCCGAATTTTACAAAAAATTTGTCGATATCATTGCCCCATATCTGGTGGACATGTACGGCACCTCCTTTGAGGGCTCCCTGCTCCCCCCCACTCTGCGTGAGGCTATGATCATTGCACTCCTCAAACCGGCCAAGGACCCGGACAATTGTGACTCCTACAGGCCCCTATCCCTAATAAACGTGGACTCAAAAATTCTTGCAAAGTTGCTAGCTGTCAGATTGTCCCCCCTGTTGACTCGCCTGGTGCTCCCGGACCAAGCGGGGTTCGTCCCCACAAGATCCACCTCACATAACACAAGGTCCCTGTTCGCTCTGGCGCATTATCTAAAACCCTCGGTTAAAGCAGTGGCTGTACTACTCGACGCCGCAAAAGCGTTTGATTCAATCGAATGGCGCTACATGCTGACCGTCCTTAATAGGATGGGTTTTCCTAAGAGATTTGTGCAGTGGATTTCCTTGTTGTATACCAAGCCGTGTGCGAGGGTTCGGATAAATGGGTACGTTTCGGCCCCATTCGACATTGGTCGGGGAACAAGACAGGGATGCCCCCTATCACCCCTACTCTTCGCACTGGCGTTGGAGCCACTGGCGTGCATAGTGCGTCAAAACTACAGGGAATCGGCGTTGCAATTTGTGTCCAGACCACTGCACATATCACTCTACGCGGACGACATGTTGCTTTATGTTCGCGATCCGGAAACGCATTTGAACCCGCTCCTCAGGGAGTACATCCGGTTTGGGAGCCACTCGGGGTTGGCGATCAATTGGTCCAAATCCTCACTAATTCCCCTCACCGATTCCACTGAATCCTTTGCGCTAGATTATCCACTAGAATGGCAGAGGGACCCGATACGCTATCTAGGTGTAATGTTCCATAGGGACCCAGACGAAGTCATACGTGCGAATTATGGAGTGGTAGTCACCAAATTGGAAGATAAAGTCCGTCGCTGGATACACCTGCCTTTATCCATGGCTGATCGAATAGCGATCGTCAAAATGAACATCCTGCCTAAGTTGTTATATCTTTTCAACAACATTCCCATCACGCCAACACGGGAGGTCTTTCGGCGCATCAAATCACTAGTACTAACCTTGATCTGGGCGGGTAAACAGGCTCGCATTGAACTACAGACCCTAACGCTCCCGGTAGCAAAGGGTGGTTTCGGGGTGCCCGACTTTCTTCTCTATTACCTTTGTGCCCAGGCACAGTATGCAGCGTACTGGTACCATGAAGTCCCCTACGTTACACACGTGGCCATTGAGGAAGGGGATGCCCATCCGGTCCCCCTATCGGCGATATTGTCACACACTAGACCCCCGCTCCATTCCAAAGACATTAACACGGTAGACACCACGATCAAGGCGTGGAATAAACTAGGACAATTGGCACACAAGACTCCATTATATGCGCCGAACATGCCGCTACAGCACCATCAGGCTTTATCAGTTACTAGCGAGAAAGTGGGGATGTCGCTCCTGTCCAGAGCTGGAATCGACAAAATGAGCGACGTATTTCAGGGTGGCACGTTCATAGAACTTGATAATCTGGATTATATACAAAATCAGACTCTTATGTTCCGCTTCACATATTACAGATTGACAAGGGCATTGAAGGGACATTACCCTTCATTCCCGGAAGAGCCGGAATCTCTAGCGCCATTACAGATGCTGATCACCACGAGTGATCTGTCTTACTTAGTATCCAGACTCTACACTGCTGCACAATCGGACATAGCAGGCCACACACTTAAAGCCAAGGAAAGATGGGATGTACTACTGGATGCTCCACTGACAGAGGTAGAATGGTACAGTTCATGCGCACTGACACAGATACTTACACCAAACGGGAATCTGAGGATTATCCATTTCAAGTTCATCCACCAGAGCTATTACACACCGGTGAAAATGCGCAGATACGGGCTACAGGAGGAAGACAAATGTAAGCGCTGCAACAGGGATGGGGCGGACTTCGTACATTTGGCATGGAAGTGTGAGCGTGTAGCAAGCTACTGGGAGGAGGTTACAACCGCGTTGTCGAACATGTTAGAAGAAGGGGTGCACTGTACACCACAGGTCTGCCTGCTTGGTATCATACCCCAACTCAGAGCGCTGAAGCGCAAATTCTGTGCTATCGCGCTCCTGTTAGCCAAACGACAGGTGGCACAATGCTGGCACAGCCGTAGGGTACCGACTGTAAAGGCGTGGATGCATAGCATGTCTATTTGTAGGGATAAACTACAAACATATGAGGAGGACTTGCCTGTAAAATCTAGGCCCAAAGATGTGTGGTGCTTTTTGACGGACTATCTGACCTCCCTACAGGAGGGCGGGGAGGATTAGTTGATGTACGGGTGTCGCTGTGAGGTGAATGACTGCCGGGTGATTGTGGCCCCTGGAAACTACTTGGAGGGAATTATGGAACACTGTTTAGCTCACTGTATAGGATGTAAATGAGAGCAATGAGAGGTCTTATGTTGGGGAAGTTAGAGTTGGTTGATAAAATCACAAAATGTAAGACTCATGTCAATTGTAAAATGCGTGTCCTGACTGGATGATACCAGATGGTTCTATCTATCGTCAACAAGTAGCTCTACATATTTTTCTGTGATTGTACTGCGCTAACACGGCGAAGTGGCGAGCCGGCCTCAGGGTTGTAGGCTCATGCTGTGTATTCTGCTTTATGTTAATAAAGGTCTTACGCAAAAAAAAAATTCAAAAAAAAAAACTGGGAGCAAAAATCCAGGGCACTCAAGCCAACCCTGATGCTGCTTTCATGCTTAAATACTGCATCATGATTGTCCGCAGTGGAGTCTGGGAGCCTGTGCCTGCAGTGGAGAGGAGTGTTATGCGGCAGGGAGGTGTTTTTTGTTTTCTTTGTTTTTCTCGGCTTCGTCTGTCACCTCTTCTCCCCCCTGTAGGGTCGCGCTCTAGTCGATGCGCGCTACGTTGTGATGTAGCGCGTGGCGGCCATTTTAGGTCATGCGAGCAATAGTCGGCACAGAGACTTGGATAGCACTGGATGCCCGGCGCTCTCCTGCTGTTGTAATTTGCATAAACCAGCGTCTACACCCTCAACCTGGTCCTAGTGATTATTTACATAGGAGAGAGAGCACCTTTACTGTAGCAACGAGGATGAGATATAAAAAAAAAAGGGAAGAAAGCACGAAGAACACCTGCAGGACATGAACCCAGCACAGGAAGGAGAGGAGCAACAGTAACCAGAGGGCCACCACGAGGACACACTGGGAGCAAAGAGGAACCAAGTCACACAAGTCAGCAGGAGAGCGTGGCAGTGGCGCAGGACCAAGCAGAAGAACAGCAGAAGGGATAATTCAGCACCATGTACAGGGGACAGAAGGAATCAGGGCGAGTAGCCAGACAGAGCCCTACGGAGAACCCCTTAGCACCCACATAGGACCCACCTGAGGAAGGGACACCCAGGGGAGAAAACCCAGAAATAGCGCCCCACTAAAGAGAGGCCCTGGCGGAGACAGCGAGGAACGGAGATGGGGCACTGGAGGTCCCCAGCAGGACCAATCGCACGGAGCGGGAGCAAGCGCGCTGGGCAGCCCGAGAGGCCAGGGGGCGGAACCAGAAAGACACGCCAAAATGAGTGTGCAGGTCACTCACGACGCCGGGAGGACTGGAGAGAGTATTTCATGAACTACATAGAAGCCCTGGAGGATGAGAACGGAGAAGCCTTCCCCAGTCAAAGGAAGAAGAGGATACTTCTGCACAACTTAGGCCCGGAAGGTATCAGGCTATTCCCGAACCTCGTGCCCACGCCCAGACCAGCTGCAGACGAAGACGTATTTAGACATGCTATAGAAGATCTGAATAACCACTATCGACCAGCAGTGTGCACATCCATTGATCGATACAATTTCTAGCAAAGGAAACAGGAGGCTGGCGAATCAATTGATGACTACGTTGCCGCGCTAAGGAAGCTGGCGATAACATGCAAAATCGGCGTCTTGCATGACAAATTCATAAAGGATCAGATAGTCATGCACACCACCAATAAGACGGTCCAAGATAACTTATGGGTGAATGGGGACGCCAGCCTTAAGGAAGTGATAGCCATGGTAAAAAAGACTGAACTGTCGAAAAGATGCGCGGACGCAGCCAAAAGAGAGCAGATGCTGAGACCCATGGTGAACAAAGTATAAGATGCAGAGCCAACAGAAAGGAAAAAAGCCACGAAGGCAGAAAGCAAAGGAACGAACAGGTGGACAGGGAAACCCATGCAGCAAAGGAAGCAGAACAGAGAATGCACGAACACGTGCTACCGGTGCAGAAGCCAGGCCCATGCGGTCCACGACAAAAGATGTCCGGTGTTCTGAGCCAAGTGCATGTTCTGCGGCGTAATAGGGCACTACGAGAATGTTTGCCACCGAAAAATGAGAAGACCCACTGTGAAATATGTCACGCAAGATCAGGAGGACGAAGAAGAGGGAGAACAGGAGGAAGAAGACAACGTACTATGTGTAGAAGGGTAAGTACTGGGCATAGATTGCAGACGCTCCCGCAAGCCACAATGTGACATGGTAATAGGTGGCGTGCAGATTAAAATTGTAGTGGACTCTGGGTCCCCATACACTATCGTCCAAAGAGCAGTGTGGAATGAGAAGTTCAGACCCAGTCTAGGCCCACGACTAGAACCGGCGGTTATAAGACCAGTCACGTACACAGGAGAACCCATCCGGATGGTCGGATACAGAGTCCTAAACTTTGACTTCAAAGGGCGAAGCGCCAAGTGCAAATTGTATGTAGCAGAGAAGGGGCCATCCGTCCTGGGGTGGATGGACCAAGGTGACTTAGGCATACAGTTGGATCCAGGAGGAGACACGCAAGGGCTGATGACAGCCCCGGAACGTTGCCTGGACTTTGAAAGGATGAGGAGTGACTTCCCCAAAGTATTCGGCGGGAGAGTTGGCAAATTAGAAAAGTTCACGCATCTTATAGACCTCAAGGAGAATTCCAAGCCAATCTCCCACAAAGTAAGGAACGTACCCATAGCAGTAAGAGAGGCGGTACAGCAAGAGTTGCACAGATTGAAGGAAAATGGAATCATCGAACCTATAAATTGCTCTGAGTAGTTGGCGCCCCTAGTGGTAGAGATGAAGCCAAATGGGAAGGTCAGCCTCTGTGTGGATTTGAGAGAACTGAACAAATGGATCATTGTAGAAAATTTCCCACTGCCTCGCATCGAAGAGATGTTAGCAAATACCAAAGGAGTGAAGTGGTTCTCCACTATTGATCTTACATCAGCCTATCACCAAATAGCCTTGCACCCGGCGAGCCGGAAACTCACATCGTTCATAACACCATTCGGGTGTTACCAATTCAGACGCATGCCCTTTGGCCTTGCGCCAGCGGCTGCAGTGTTCCAAAAATTAATGCACCGCCTATTCAAAGACATTGAAGGTGTGCAGTACTTCCAGGACGACATATTAGTGATGGGAAAAGACCTCAAGGATCACGATAAGAAACTTGAGGTGGTGCTTCGTGTCCTGGAAGATAACGGTCTAACCGCAGAGTGGGAGAAATGCCGTCTCGGAATGACCTCTGTCACTTACCTGGGGCATGAGATTGGAGAACATGGCATCACGCCAAAAAGGGCTAACATGAAGGCAATCAGTGACGCCCCAGCACCAAGCAAATTTGTACAACATTTTGTCACTAAGACGCACCACCTGAGCCAACTCGTTAAGGACAAAACAGCATTCTCATAGACAGAAGAAACACAAAAGGAGTTTGTTGCCCTGAAGAATGACATCAGCCAAGCCATACCCCTGCAAGGCTACGACCCCCAAGGGCGGTCAGTATTGACGACGGATGCGAGCGAAAAAGGACTGGGAGCAGTCCTCATGCAGGAGAGGACGGATGGCACGATGGAAACTCTCAGCTTCGCGTCAAGGGCCCTATCACCCACGGGAAAAAATTCAGCGTGATAGAGAAAGAGATGCTGGCGGTAGTGTGGGCAATGGGGAAGTTTCGCCAGTTCCTATGGGGCACGAGGTTTCAACTTAAGGCTGACCACAAGCCCCTTGTCAAGGTCCTCACATCGAGTGGACATGCGAGCGCCACGCCACACATCGCCAAGATGACGCTGAAACTGCTCGAGTACAGATACGACGTAGAGTACATCCCGGGAACGAGGAACAAGGTAGCGGACTACCTAAGCAGGGCTTTAGCCATGGAGGAAGCCTCCGCCAGCGTGGGGGAGAGTGAACAGATGGTGGCCTTAACAGAGGATCCAGAGAAAGTGATAAGTAACCAGGAATGGACAGAAGCATATGGAGGAGACCGGGACATCGAAGAAGTCAAGGAATGTATCCTACAAGGATGGCCCGAAAAGAAAAGGTTGCAGACAGCACTAAGGAAGTTTTATGAAGTGCGAGAGGAACTATCTATGGACGACAAAGGTGTATTCCTATACAGAGGAGATAAAGTAGTCCTGCCAACAACATTGGTACCCCGCCTGGTAGCTGTGCTACACAAGGGACACCTGGGTATCATAAAGACAAAAATGAGAGCGAAGCAAACGTACTGGTGGCCAGGAATGGACATCCGAATTGAAAGGCACGTTTGGGACTGTGACTAGTGTCAAAGGGCGGACAAGACCCTGACACCTCTTAGACCAGCATTAGGGAAGTTTGCCACCCAGATAAACCCCTGGGAAGAAGTGTCAATAGACATTCTGGGTCCTATATTAGACACAAAGGGCACGCCCAAATATCTATGCGTCCTGGTGGACAGGTACTCTAAGTGGTCGGAAGTGCATGTCCAGGAAGACATGGATACCGATACAGTACTCAGATTTCTCACATCCATCTTCCTTAGGGAAGGCATTCCCAGATACATATTAAGTGACAACGGACCGCAGTTTACCTCGGAAAAATGGCACAAGTACATGAAGATGAACGACATCAAGACCAAACACACCTCCATATATCACCCTGCAGGGAATGGTCTGGTGGAGCAGTTTAACAGGGTCATTATGGGATCTGTCCAAGCCGCCATCACAATGGGCAAGGATTGGGAGAAGGAAGTCCAAAGTATGTTGTGGGCCTACCGCATCACCCCCACAAGCATGAGGTACAGCCCCTTCCAGATTTTGAGAGGAAGAGAACCATTCACCAAAGACATTTTGGCTTGGAAAGAAAAGACAGTGACAATCAAAAGGTCACCAGCGGTGGTGCAGTACAACCTGGAGAAAGACCAAAAGATATATACTGAACATTATAACAGGAGACGGAACATGAAAGAAACATCCCTTGAAAGAGGGGAATGGGTGAGAGTCAAATTGGCAGTACTGTGAAGAAAAGGGGACAGCAAATATAGCCAACCTCTACAAGTAAAGGAAGTATACGACAGAGTGGCGCTGCTCAGCGATGGTAACGTGTGGTCCCAAGACCGCATGTCCAAATGCAGTAAGATTCTACAATGGTCCCGTGAGGAAAATGAGAGGACAGCAGATGACCGGATGCCACAAGAGAAAGCAGAAAGCGCCCCGGGAAAAGAAGGAAGCCCTGGAGCAGAAGATAGCGGTGAAGAGCTGGGATGCTGTGATATGCCCGGAATAAGGGGAACATCAAGGAGAGGAGACTGAGACCCCGAGGAGAGGAAGTTCCAGTACTCAAGGAGAAACGGTGGTGAGCCCAGCGGTGAACAGTCCCAGGGAAGTACCCTTTACTCTGGTAAGGCGCACACGAGTGGGTAGAGAGGTGGTGAGGCCTACCCGATTCCGAGACTTTGAACTGGGAGAAGGGAAATAACTTTTCACCACTGTGAGACTGCAAGTTTCTGTTATTATGCAAAAAAAGGGAGATATGTAGGGTCGCGCTCTAGTTGATGCATGCTACGTTATGATGTAGCGCGCGCGCGCGGTGGCCATTTTAGGTCGCGCGAGCGATAGTCGCCGCAGAGACTTGGAGAGCACCGGACGCCCAGCGCTCTCCTGCTGTTGTAATTTGCAATAAACCATCGTCTACACCCTCAACCTGGCCCTAGTGATTATTTACATAGGAGAGAGAGCACCTTTACACCCCCCCTGCACTGCCACTCTACCAAGATACTGGCCGCTACTGGTGAGCCCCACCTCTTTTACAGCTTATTACAAGGTGCAGTGTGGTCAGGGAGGATTGCTCAACCCGCACCGCCCTGTGACAAGTAGGGAAAGGTGCACCCTCACTGACTGACACACAGCCTTGTAAAAAACAGAGCTGATGCCTAAAGCGGAGTAGTAAGCAACAAATGAGTGTGATCACACAGCGTCGCAAGCTGCATGAGGCCAGTGCTCACAGTGGAGAAGCCCGGTAACACACACAACAGGGGCACATGCGCACAAACGCTAGTCCCTATGAAAACTGCCATGAAAATGCCTGACCCTCAGGTCAGAGTGATGACGTAACCGGTGACTTTATAAAGAATTGGTTCTGTGGCACCCCGCTCCAGAGTATTTCTTTGAAACAAATGTATTATTATGTCAGATTCATATGAATAAGTTTTGCCCCACCCCCATATTATGTGTATATAAATCTCTACTTTAAAAAAAATTAAGCAATGTGTACTGTAGGAAGAACTGTGATTGAATAAATATACACCTTCCAAACGAAGCACTATCACTTTCAATGTCTACAATCATGAGTGGGCCAGCGGTGAAATTGCAATATTATTTCTTCTTCATTAATTGCACTCCGTCCTTCTGATTTATGTGTGGAAATCAGGATCAACATATCTCAAAACTAAGACTTCAAACACAACAACTTTATCCCTTCATTTGCGGAAAATAAAGATTGAAATTTTAGCATTCTTATCAAAAGGTGTCACCTATGCCACTAAATAACAAATTCTAACACATAGTTTCACGCTCTAAATATTATTTACTCATGCAGATGTAATTCACTACTCTTTAAATCCACAACAGGACTGGCTATTCTGCAGTTGTAATTTTTGGAAGGGGTTGGAAAAGAGGGACCCGAGCCGAAGGCGAGGGCCTTTAACATGGGAGCGGGACTTTAATAGCCAGCATAGCCCAGCTACGAAGGGCTATAAGGCTATTAGAACATTCTGCCACTAGAGGGCAGAATGTTCTAGCAAACAAAGCAAAGGATTCAGGGAGCGCATGGGGATTGAAATCCCCTCAGGCTCCCTGAAGCCTTTGTTCACAGCCAAAACATTGGAATGTTGGGACTCCGGGCTTATACCAGCCATTATAAGCCAGGAGCTACTCCATTGTTTTCCACTGTTAACATCTTGAGCAGTGTTTAATAGGGCGTAAATACCAGTTCACATGTGAGACATTTTAAATGGTAAGAGATTGGTACTATGCACAGCACGTTATTATTCATCCAATCAAATGGAGATCATGGATGGGACAGGGCTTCAGCTGTTGCGAGGATGCATGGTGAAAGGAGACATGCTAAATAGCAAGTGACGTTTTAAAGGTGTTATTTGGAGGATACTGAGACTGTTTATGTAAACGTTCCTTTGAATGTCCTAGGTCACTTAGAATATCCGTTTTATCGAATTAGCAGAAAACGACAGTCCTGTCTGTTACAAAACGGCCGACTGTCCCTATAAACTCAATATTTATGTACAGTAGAGTATTTTTGGTGTGTTCCCTGCTTCATGTCCACACTGTTATGTGGTCAACCTTTTTACATTTCTCTAAACCACTTGGGTTTGGTCAACAGGTCCCCATCTGATGTTTGAAGATGAAATAGCGGCGCTGCAGCCCCAAGTCGATAAGCTGCTAACATTGGGAGTGAACAAAATCATAGCCCTCGGACACTCCGGGTTTGAAACAGACCAACTGATCGCTAAGAAAGTGAGAGGAGTGGATGTTGTCGTCGGGGGACACACCAATACATTTCTTTATACAGGTAAATGGCTCCCTTCCGAAATTTTAAACGTGTATGTCCTTGTGTTATCCTGCCACAGTTCTCCGCAGAATATCAGTCATTCCTTTCTACATAACATGTTATTATATCTGTCAATTATTTTATGTACTCTTGAATGACGCTTAGAGTAATTTCCACCGATTCTTAATGATTAAAAACGTTATCTAAATATTCCGATGTGGTTGGTTTGTACATAGCAAAGAGAATACACTGCAATAGCAAGCATTCATGGGACAGAAGAGGAAGGAGTAGAATTTGGCGTCAGAATCACAGGGGCCTCGGGCACGAGGAAAAAATAACAAGCACTTCCCCATGATAAAGATTTCATTTGACACAAAAGCTCTAGAATATATACTAACTAAAATACACTAGGACATTTAATTGGGCGCACAGTTCTAATGGAATAGAAATGCCAAGTAGTTAGTAAATCGCAATAATGAACTAAAAATACATAAAAGATGTATTATTATAACCATCAACATTTTATGATTACAGACTTTCTTAAAACACATCTGTTGATACTGAAAATATGCTAGCACTATACAACCATAAGGAATCAGTAGAGAGTCTTAGCTGTTTAACTCCGCCCAGCCAGCCGCCCTACTTTTAAACTGCGCAGTGCCCAGCAACACACTCCTGAAGTACAATAATACTGTTATATCCAAATATAATCAACGTCGGTGCTCCCCTAAAGCGAGTCAAAGCCAACTTAGTGGTCCTCCCAGAAGTGACGCAGAAATGCAGCAAAATGCCCCACAATGGGCTTTTTAAATTGTTTGGGAACCTTTCTAGAAGGGAATTTTCTATTTGAAATCAAGCGCTGAAAACAGTTGCAAAGTTCCTGAATATAACACTACTCTTACATGACGAGTCATACACATGGGGGTATATTCACAAGAACGTGTCCTAAATATCACCAAAAAATGCTAACGCAACTTTATACATCGCAGCCTATCGCGAGAAAATAACCCAGTGTCAACGTGGAATTCACAACAAGGCGGTACCATGCGGTAGTCTGCCGAAACCGCGGCCAATGTCCACAATACAACCACCTCACTGGAGATAAAAACACAAATCACAACACATAAAAACATGCAATGAGCCCATTCACGATGAGGAAAACAGGGATAAGCACCACCAGGCCGGCGACACACACGGCAGGCGGTAATAAGCACAACAAACCCCTTAAAAAGAAAGACAAACCAAACAGAAAACAACAGCCAAGCAAAATGGAGGCAACCCGAGCCAGTATACAACCCCACAAGCCCCATTGGCAACAAAACATAGTACATGGTAGACCATCATGGACAAGGTCATTGTAGCCTGAGAGCGGAGGAGGATAATGGAAGAAAACCAGAACATCCAGAATGATGCGAAACGCACAAACAAGCAGAAACACACCAACAACAAGAAGGCAGCAGTGCACACCGGAGGTGGGAGTCCAGCACCACACCAGGAGCTGGATGACAAGGAGGAAATGGTGTCCACCACATCAGTCTGGAGATGGTGGCAGGACTCGGCAGGACCCGGAAACTGCCCAAAACTACAGACACAGCAGCAACAGGGAGAGGAACCAGCAGGGACTAGTGGACAGGGGGAGATGGGCACAATGGCACACATGCACATTTAAGCACAGCACAACTGCAGACAAACCATGCCCAAGAGTAACAACACAAATCAAGAGCACAAGTCCCACAACCCGGCAATATCGCACCACTGAACAAGCACAGAAGTGAAAAATACACACTGCCTGAAAGGGAGATGGGTGAGCCTAATCAGAGCTGAAGAGACATCTCACACACAATGCACAACACACACATAGGAAGCAGAGAACCCCAACATCGAACCCAGTGTGGTACAAACACCAACATTTGCACAACCAAACACAGGACACAAGTGCACCCACCTGTGGCCGGTAAATGGCCATACGCCTCTGGCAACGCACGTACTGGGACATGACAATGCACAAGTGCAAACCCACTGTCCTGAAGGGGTAGCAATGCACGTATGGCACAGTCCGTGGCACACAAATTGGCATACAAATCAAGACACAACACAGTTGGAGACAAGTGAAAGTGTGAAAACTTTATCAACCAGTGCGTGTCAGTACGGCCAAGAGAAGTGCCACGATATGTAGACCAATGCAGCTGCATGCCTGAATGAGGAACATAGAAAAGCGCCCATGTCCACCTCGGGGGAGTCCATCACCAATGCAAGTCAGTGCCAACCCGCCCTGGTTGTCCGTGCCTGGATCATGAGTCCAGGCCAATGCAGCCATGTCCACTGTCGTCTTGGGACATGTGACCAGATTCCCAACATGCAACCAGGCATCGGACAAGTGTAATGGATCACATCCAGTTGTGGCAGCAGGTACTTTGTCACTCGTCCATGAACGCAAGTGCAGCAGCGAAGGCCAACATCTCCAATGAGCAATTGTTGTGCACCGCATCTGACAGTTTGTCGACGTAATCCGTCAGCTGACCCGGACAGATGTGCTGACTCCAACCACTGGACCCAATGTGCACTAAAGCCCAATCGGGTAGTGGCTCAATGTGCACACTGCACACGACAACTCGTGCAATCTCCCCGGTCCAGTTTCCAGCTTGCATGCCAAACATCCAAGAAAACCATAAACCAGCATCATGGTGACACTCTTGGTCATGGGCCAAGAGTGGGCTCACACACACGTCAAAATCCAGGAAAGTTACCGTTACGTTGGAGAGGCAGATTTCCATGGACCACTTGAATCTGCACGAACGACAATGCAACACAGGCTGAACACAGGTGACGTCCGCAAGGCGGAAGCTCAGCCGGTAACTGATCCGCAGCACTGCCAACGGCAGTGCTCCCAGTACATGCAGTAGATATGCATGGTACAGGTCCACTGGATTGGAGACGAGCATATGTCCGGGATGGCTTGCTATTGTGTCAGTGGCTCTGCTTGAAGCGGCACTGACTTGCCCTGCAACAGTCCTGCGGATGAAATGGCACAGCTTGGTGCAATGAGCAGTGTCTGTGTGGTCTCATGTCGGGCAATGCGTAGTGTGGAAGTCCCAAGCAAATGCTACGCATGCGCATGCAGGGGGAGACGTAACATGCAAAATTTCCGCGTCCTGCCCCAAAGCCTCTGGGGACATGGTAGCGTCCACTGGCCACCACACTCCATGCACCAGCAGTTGATCTCCACATGGCAATTTCCGTGGTTTGCACTCTGTGGTCTGTCCGGCACCTCCACGCCACACCTGGCATTGGGTAGGTTCACATTCCTTAGTCACTTGCCGCTCTCACACATGCCTGCTCCATGCCTCTCATCACATCCTGCTATTGTGTGTCTGTGGTGCCATGCCGGGGCTGGGTTGTGGGCATGGAAAGGCCGGATTCCCAATGGAGTTGTGATGTTGTGACTGGTCATATTGGCATGTTGTGTGTCATGTTGAATGTAGTTGTGCTGCGTGACCATTGGCAGTTTTGTGAGTTGATGACTGTGGGCCGGTGGTGTATGGTATGTTTATTTTGGACTTACCAACGGGCACTGCATTTCCATGTGTGCCATCCTGGGAGCGTTGGGTGATGATGGACTGTCGTGAGATGTGAGTATCATTCACTCTGCCTGGGGAGTTGGCTACGACATTGTTGAGGAGTCCTGGGCAGTCCACTATTGCCTGCACATTCATGGTATGTGTGTGCTTTCTGTTGTGGTAGTTGTGTGCATTGTGGGCAGGGGGCATGAGGGGCACATGTGTGCAGTTGATTGTCCCTGACATGTGAGGTAATCCAGCTATGGCCTAGGAGCCTTTCTTGGTCTCCAGCTGCTCCTGCGCAGTGTGGGTGATGTGGGGGTACTGGGGTTCCGGACTGGTGTTATGTGTGATGACCTTGGATGAGCTGGCTGTGTGACTCCTCCGACTCTGGCAGTTGTGGGTTGGATGGTACCAGAGGCCGGCATGTGCTGCTCAGCCGGCAGCTTTGTCTGCGGAGTGATGTTGGTTGTCTGCTGGGTTGGGACCGTCAGCAGGTGGGGGATGTGAGTCAGGATGCAGGGGATGGTTGTCCTTTTGGGCCTGTAGTGGGCAATGTCCTCTTCTGGCGTTGGGTCTGGGCGGCAGGTGCATTTCAGGTGGGTCCGCTATCTTTGTGTATAATGCCTCTGTGGTCTGGTGGTGGGTGGGAGGGTCCTGGAGGTGGTGGCGGGCCTGGGGTGGTTGCGGTGGGTGTTGTGGCCCTCATGGGTATCCGCATTCCATGATCATTGTGTCCATGGCATCTGTGGGTCTTCAGGTGTGGCTCTTGGCTGGGCTACCTTTTATGCTGCAGGTAGTCGTCCTGCTTAACACCAGCAAAAGGCAGGTGTTAATTCCCTGCTGTTACAGCGGCTTCTCACTAGTTTTTGGTTTGCATCGCAGATCTAGCAGTTAGTTGTGAAAGCGGTTTTGTGGTTTTTTTTCATGTGTTTTTGCACTGGAACGCCTACTCTGCATCTCATTAGGGTTAGTTGGTGGTGTCCACCGTGGAGATAAATTAGGGGCAGTTATCGCGGGAATACTGGCGATGTCTGCAGTTTGCACCAGCTTGTGAATGGGGTGTTAAATCTATCTCCACTTTTGATGCGTTAAGGTGGGGATAAATCGGAAATAAGTCCTTGTGAATATCCCCCATGGAGTGTTAACACTATTGGTTATCTCCCACTTCGTCCAAATTTTATATAGGTCACAACCGCATCCTTTCACCCATCTATACTGATGTCCAAAGTGAATGTCGCAAAGTTACCTATTACATGTGCAAGGCGATGATCTTACTTGGCACAGAACACAAGTGCTACAGCAGAAGCCACACATGTACAACAGGGGCCACTGCATCAATCACATTTGCTACTTTAACTGGAACAACAGAAGCAAAAACTGTCAACAGCAGTAACCACAGCTGCGGCAACTTTAGTAACCACAACAGGGACCCAGCATGACCACGACTTCCAACATGGCAGAGACCACAGCACTTACCATAATTGTAGACTCAAAAAGGATAACAACAACTGCCACCACAGTGATGACCATGACAATAAAAACAACTGCCATCCCCTTAGAGATAATAACAGTGATCACAGTTGTAACCAGTCAGAA
The DNA here is from genome assembly GCF_964263255.1 of Lissotriton vulgaris. Taxonomy (NCBI): domain Eukaryota; kingdom Metazoa; phylum Chordata; class Amphibia; order Caudata; family Salamandridae; genus Lissotriton; species Lissotriton vulgaris. The sequence goes on from NC_141694.1 coordinate 582,404,569, forward strand.
AAATAAAAATATAAAGAGTGAAATGCTTGAATTAATCTTATGCCCAATATTTTCTTCTGGCCAGTGCATTCCGACGAAGACCTCAAACAACCCCAGAATGTTTTTTGTCTGTTGGGTCTCATCATTGAGGTACCGCTTGAGCCATCAGTACAGGATCTATATCTGCGGATACATATTGTAGCTAGGTCGTTTCACTGAGGAAAAACAACAAACTTCACCAAAACCAGTAGGTTTTGGTGAAGGCTTTTAGTTCTGGCTTTAATTTGCTAGCACTTTTAAACAATGGCAAGCACAAATGTGCAGACTATTTATGCTGTGTCTATGTGCAACCAGTTTCTTCCTTTTTTTCCTATGCTTGAGCCCCATGTTTTATTTCCTAAGCTTGTGGTGCCATGCAGCCGGTTACACAGTGACCTGGCACTTGTCGTTTATGGCCATTTGTCCATGTCTTTGTTTGCATGTAGTAGTACATAAAAGACAGTCTTGTTGACTTTTGCAAAGCTTGTTTATCATGCATCTAAAGTGCAATAGTCATATATAATATGTTGTAGAATGCAATTATTTTCATGGGTTGTATAAATAAAACTGTTCTTAATTTCTATTCTTACTCCATGTAACGTTCTGGATTACTGAAGGACATTTTACATTGTCTTAAGTTGATTTTCTGCTTAAGAGTAAGCATCAAAGAGGTAGAGAAAACGTGCTTTGATCCATACGGGGAAAGTAGTTAAAGGTAGGCAAGTCTATTATCTCTTCCCTAGAATAAGCCCAGGAAATATGTTATGTTATGTTATAAAACATTTTATTACGCGCTCTGCTACTACAAAGTATCCTGGCGCGATATGTAAGCACTAAGCTGACCCAATCCAAAAAAAGAAAGAAAGAAGAAGAAGAAGAGAGAAATACACTGTCCACATGTATGGAGCATACAATTGAAGGCTTTATTTCCAGAATAGTGCTTTCAGAACCCCAGCTTGTGGCTTTAAAGTAATCCACAAAAGACCTTGAGTGACAAGTTAGGATATTGCTCCTTTAACTGTGCAGTTATATTGCGCCCAATTTTATTTGGAATAACACATGATCTAATTCAGGGGCAGGAGTCGTAGGACATGAAAAGGAAGAATTACTGTACACTGGGGTATTTGGAATTAAATGGTTGTCTTTTGTGTATAATCCTTAACAACATTTCCCTGATAATTACTGGATCCGCTGTCAGGCTATAATAAAGGGGACTGGACAAATCGTCAAGCAAAAGTTCTTGGTGCATGCCAAAAGTGAAATTCTGTGGCTTCATGACAAAATGCATTATGGCCTTGAATAATTTTATGTTGAAAACGTCATCATTAGTGGAGGAGTACTTATCCTTTCACCTGTCCAAATGATTAGTTTTCTTCTACAGTTTAGTCTACACACATAACTTTGGCAACAACATACTGGTTCATTGGGCTTAAGGTTTTTAGATGGACGACAGGGAACAAAGAGGTTTGTGAAGTAGATTGCTATTTCCTATGTAACCTATATGAGCGAAGCGGGGGGCTTAGAAATTATTAAATAGTTAAAATCATTGATTTGAAGATATTACAAATATGGGGTCCTATTCAAAAAGGTAAGCTTAAGCCAAAAGTCTAACTTTACTACTTTTCGGTATTCACAAAGGTAAGCTACTATACAACTTTTCGGTATTCACAAAGGTAAGTTACTATGAGTAAAGTTAGACTTTTGGTCTAAGTTTACGTTTGTGAATACCAAAACGTAGTAAAGTTAGACTTTTGGTCTAAGTTTACCTTTGTGAATACCGAAAAGTTGTAAACTTACACCAAAGTGTAAGTTTACTTTTGTGATTCAGGCCCTTGATCTGCACGGACTTGATGCTGGGAATATGCTTACTTCTTTAGTGAGCAGTAGTCCAAGACCAATGAAGAGTTTATAAATTTAGGAGCATAGGGCCCATTTCACAAAGGTAAACATAGACCAAAGGTTTCCTACTTTTCAATATTCAGAAGTAAAGTTAGTCTTTTCATCTAAATAAAGGTAGACTTTCGGTTTTAAGTTTTGCTTTGTTAATACCAAAATCAGTAAACGTACACAAAGTGTAAGTTTATCTTTGCGAATCGGGCCCATTGTTTCCACTACCATCTTGCAATGTCTTTGCCTACATTTTTCCAAGGTTGGTAGCGACAGCATCCTGATGAGTCACGTGACTAAAGAGATTCAGCTTCTGGTAAAGAAGTATGTTTGCACTTGTGGATCTTCCTTTCTCCGGCTACAGGATCCAGAGGTGCGACAGAGGAAGTTGCTGCCCAACAGTTGACAAGTTTCAACTGGAAAATCATCTTTCGCTTTCTTTTAAATACTGTTTCATTATGTTTTATATAAACATTGCAACATCATTATCATTCCAATTTTACTGTCATTGACTGTTATGTAAGATACTAGTCTACCTACACAACTTGTATCTGTTAATTAGTTTACCCTTTCCACATCAGTATCCTTCAGCATCATATTTTGATGAAAATTGTTTACCAGATCTAGAAACTTTGGACTTGATTACGATGCCAGACGGACCGGCTTCCGTGGTCCTGTCGGAAGTGGTATAACCCCCACGGTCTTGTCAGAAGCAGTCGGTCCAACCGCCGGATTACGAACATGCATCCTGTACTCTGACCGACTGCTCAAAGACCACAGACTCCAATAACCTTTCTTTGATTGCTGAGATGGCGAACTGAGAAAAACAACATCCATAGGGCAGTACAGGGATCTACGACCGCCGTCCAGATCACGTTTGCTTCCAACGACCCAACCGTGGTGGTCTGACCACCTGCCTAGAGTCATCGGAAACAATGGATTTGGAGTACACACTCACCTAAATCAGCTTCTACCTGACAGTCTCCAGCCTGGATCCCTTTCTCCAGCTTCCCCCTACACCACAGCAGCTGAACCCCGAAGATTACGACCCCTGTGGACACCGGAATGCAGGTAAGTCCTTAGGGGGCATGTATCCCCATTGACTGGACTGCACACAGATCACCACATTCCAGCAATGGGGTACATGGTGCACAAGGTATTTCCCCACATATGTCATGCATGTGTGTACATATCACATGTTTCCTGTGATTTTGCTAACATTTTCAGTGACATATTGGGGGTATGTGCATTGCCGTAGATGAGATCACCGCAGTAGTAGCGGTTGCATCGTAATGCGGCAGGTGGAACTTTCCCGGCATCAGCAGTCGGAATTAAATCGCGTATGCGGGGATCGGACAGTCGGTCTGACCGGCATCACAAACAGGCCCTATATGTGGTCTTGGCGTCAACTTCCCTTGAATTCAATAACAGAAGACAGAAAAGTTGTATGGGTATATAGCTGTGCCAGCACTCTCTAAGCACTCAACACCGGCCGAGATCACACCTGTTACCAGGCCACCCCGATGCGCACCCAAGGACCCTTCTCCTGCCAGAGCTGCAGCTTCACCAGCCTCCGGCCAGCCAAACCACCAACCAGGATACCGAACTACCTCAACTGCATCCTCCTCAACACCCGCTCCACCCGCAAACACGCCGTCAAACTCTGGGACCTTCTCGACTCCACCACCCCGGACGTCGCCTTCCTGTCAGAGACCTGGTTGAACCCCGCCTCAGCACCTGACATCGCCATAGCTATCCCGGAAGGCTACACGATCACCCGCAGAGTCCGTTCCAATGGAGTAGGAGGGGGAATCGCCATCGTCCACAGGAACACCCTCAGTCTTGAACAACACCGACTACATCCTCAGCACCGCCGAACACATGCACTTCCAGATCCACACCGACCCCAACACCACCCTCAGAGGAACCCTCATCTACAGACCCCCCCCGGACCCCAACCGCAGTTCAGCTACTCCATCGACAACTTCATCAGCACCCACGCCCTCCCCTCCACAGACTACATCCTCCTAGGAGACCTGAACTTCTAACTCGAGACCAAAAACGACGCCAACTCCACCACCCTAATCAATAACCTCGCCAACCTCGGACTCAGACAGCTTGTGACAACACCCACCCACCGAACCAGCCACACGCTCGACCCCATCTTCACCACAAGCCCCCACGTCTCCTTTAACCACACCACCGAACCCGACTGGACAGACCACCACTGCATCCACTTCACCTTCAGGAAGCCCACCATGCACCACCGCACTCAACAGAGGCCTAAACGCTGCTGGAGCAAAGTCACAGAAGACCAGTTAACCGCCACCCTCACCCCGAACCCGCCCGCTGACTCCACCGATCCCGACACCGTCGCACGCAACCTCAGACAATGGATCAGCGACTGTGCCAACACACTTGCCCTGCTCAAGTCACCCCCCAGCAACCGCACCAGCAAGAAAGCCACCTGGTTCACCAAAGACCTCCATGCCTCCAAACGAGCATGCAGAAAATTGGAGAAGAACTGGCTCTGCGAACGATCACCGGACAGCTACACAGCCCACAGGAACACCACCTACAGAACCCATCAACTCATCAGAGCTGCCAAGAGGGCCTCCTTCAAGGACCACCAAGAGAACAAGGCTCACAACAGCAAAGAGCTCTTCAACATCCTGAAGGAACTCTCCAACCCAAGCTCCAACACCAACGACATCCAGCCTGCGCAAGACCTGTGCGACTCACTGGCCACCTTCTTCCACTGCAAGATCGCCGACATCTACGACAGCTTCAGCACCAAGACATCCCCGACAACCCCCACCCCCACGACCACCACCCGCACCAACCGCCTGCTATCCTGGACCAGCGTCAACAGCGAGGACACCAGCAAGATCATGAACACCATTCACTCCAGATCACCATTAGACCCATGCCCTCACCACATATTCAACAAAGCCAGCACAGCCATCGAACCCCATCTCCGGAGAGTAATCAACATCTCCTTCGAGACAGCAACCTTCCCGAAGAGCTGGAAGCACGCCGAGATAAACTCCTTACTCAAGAAAGCCAAGGCGGACCCCAAGGGCCTCAAGAACTTCCGACCCATCTTCCTGCTTCCATTCCTGGCAAAGGTCACAGAGAAAATCGTCAACAAACAACTGACCCACTACCTCGAGGAGAACAACATCTTGGACCCATCCCAGTCCAGTTTCAGCAGCAACCACAGCACCGAAACCTCCCTCATCGCCGCCACCGATGACATCAGGACCCTGCTTGACAACGGAGAAACAGCGGCCCTCATCCTCCTGGACCTGTCAGTCGCCTTCGACACGGTCTACCACAACACACTACAAACACGCCTACACAACACCGGAATCCAAGAGAAGGCCCAAGGTTGGACCACATCGTTTCTCTCCGGCAGAACTCAGGGCGTCCGCCTCCCCCCTTCCGCTCCAAAGCCACCGAGATTATCTGCGGCGTACTCCAGGGCTCTTCCCTCAGCCCAACGCTGTTCAACATCTGCATGGCACCCCTCGCCCATGTCCCCCGACAGCATGACCTCAACATAATCTCCTACGCCAACTAAACCCAGGTAATCTTCACCCTTACTAAAGACCCTCACAACGCCAAAACCAACCTCCACGAAGGAATAACGGACGTCGCTGAATGGATGAAGAACAGCTGACTGAAGCTGAAACAGACAAGACGGAGGTCCTCATCCTCGGCTCCACCCCCTTAGCCTGGGAAGACTCCTGGGAATAGCACCGACACCCACCGACCACGCACGCAACCTAGGGGTCATCCTCAATGCCACCCTCTCCATGAAGCAGGTCAACGCCATCTCCTCATCCTGCTTCAACACCTTCTGAATGCTCCGCAGGATTTACAAGTGGATCCCCACTGAAACGAGAAAAACAGTCACCCAAACCCTCGTCACCAGCAGGCTGGACTACGGAAACTCCCTCTACGCATGAACGTTGGCCGAGCTCCTGAGATGGCTGCAATGCATCCAGAACGCCTCGGCACGCCTGATCCTCGACATCCCCCGAAGCAGCCACATCACCCCCCACCTGAGAGACTTGCACTGGCTCCCCGTCAACAAGAGGGTCACCTTCAAGCTCCTCCTCCACGCGCACAAAGCTCTCCACAACACCGGCCCAGCATACCTTAACAGACGGCTCAGCTTCTACACCCCCACCTGCCAGCTCCACTCTGCAGACCTCGCCCTCGCCACAGTCCCTAGCATCCAAAGAATGACCGCCGGCGGCAGATCCTTCTCCCACCTCGCCGCCAAGACCTGGAACACCCTCCCCACAAAACTACGGCAGACCCAAGACCTACTGGCCTTTATAAGACTCCTCAAGACCTGGCTCTTCAATCAGTAGCAGCACCCCTTCCCCCCCCCAGCGACTTGAGACCCTAATGGGTATGTAGTGTGCTTTATAAGTTTACTGGTTGACTGATTGATTGATTGATTTATTGTGATGTTTGTGTGTAAAATTCTCTCTCTGAGCTTTTGATAGAATATTCAAGGTAAGAACAGGACCAATCCAACATTATTGTGACATCATGGTGCTCTTCTCAGCCTCTCCTAATGCTTACACGCTTTCTAAAGATTTTCTATTTCCAAAAATATTTCCATGCCCATAAGTAAAAATGTTCAGTGGGAGCATCTACTTACATTTTCCACTTGTGAGACAGCCCCTGAGGGCGCCTATGACATGGTGATATGGAAGACACCTTGAGTTTTTTTTCTTGGTTTTTGCATTTCCACCACGAAAAAAGGTTAAACACCATTTTCAAATTATTTGCTATGGATCAGTTAAATTCTATTTTATAATTTGCATACCAATATTCTCATTCTCTTTGTTTTTGCAGCATTTGTTTTATTGTAATTTTTTCCTTTGCGCCAACTTGGTTTGGATATTTTGTGTTCTTTAGTATAATGTTTTGGTTACTTATTGCACATACAGCATGTGTTTTATCTTTGCTTGGTTTCTTTTACCAAAGTACCTAGGTAGAGCCAAGTAATTCACACACAAACCAGATTACTTTTCTGGGCCAGATTGTTTGGGCCGTGTTGGAGTTAAGTCTCAGGAAAAACCTGAAATTGCAATACACATTAAAACCATAATAATATTGGAATAACAAAAACAAAGAACTTGAACAAGTAAAGTCCATGTTTACTCTAACAAGTCTTTTGAGCCCAAGCAATAGGTGTATATTGTTATCCAGCTAAATATTATTGACTTTAGGAGAATGAAAGGCTGTGTGAACCTGCTGGATCTAGAACATGTGCCCACTGGGTCAGTCACAAAGCCTTTCAGTTGATGCATACTCCACTAAGTCATTCTAAGTGAAATTCTTTCATATGTCATTTGATTTGGTAGACAGCTTATATGCCCTAGTGTGCATTGAGTTTTGTTCTGTGCAGTTTTTATTACTTCCTGCAGTTTTCATGTTTGTGAGCCAATGCTCATATATTCTAGCGTGACGATGGGCATCTGATTTCGTATTTTTTTCTCAGTGATACATTGTGGGTGCATACTTGTCCTTTTGGTACTTAGTGCGTTTTTTATTTTCAAATGCACCTTAGATTGACTTTATCCTTGGGCTCTTTGCTTCATTTCTGCTGGACAGGTTTAAGAATTTCTATTTCTTTTTGGTAAAGTTCATCTGCACGACGACCAGGTGACCTTGTTTTCAGTTTCATAGCTATTCCTTTGGCACTGCACGTGCAGGAGAGATAAAGGAAAGAACGTGTGGGAACATTTCCAGATCGTAACCAATCACAATGAGAATTTGATCAAGGCTCGAAGAGCTGGGGAGAAAGATCTGCCATCAAATACATGCATTGCTCTGGGTGATAAGAACAAAACAAGACAACCCCTAATGTTTTATTCATCTGGGAACATAATGACCATCTGTCATTTGTTTTGTTTCACATAACAATAACAAAGTCCATAAAACAAAATACAGGAACGATTTTAAAGCCAAGCCGTACATCTGAGAGACATTAATGCTGTTTTGCAACCACAATACAGTTTTTTTTAATTTCGTGGGCCGAATCGATCCATAATTTATCACTATACGGTACAACTTGCCTCTCTTCGGAATGATGTTTCTGGTAAGGACCCATAATTCTGTGTTTCTCACTACTAAATCCCGAGGGCCTCATTTATGAGACTGTGCGTCACTTTTACGCCGCCGGTGCGTCACTTTTAGTGACGCACCAGCAGCGTAAAAAATGTGCCTTGTTGCACCATATTTACAAAGTGACGCATCTAGGAAGATGCGTCACTTTGTAAACCCCTGCGCTACATTATACCTATGCCAGGTATAATGTACGCAGGGGGGGCGTTTTGATGCAAGAAAGGGTCATAGAAGTGACGCAGTGAAATCTATAAGATTTCACTGCACCAATTCTAGGACACAAATGCGTAAATTTCTTACGCCTGCCTCACAGCAGGCGTAAGACTGACGCAGGCCCTTTCACATGGGGCTTGCCCCATGTGAAAGGACACATTGCTGGAGTTGCGTCACTTTTGTTACACACTCCAGCAATGCGTCACTTTTGCGCCATGCAGATACGTCAGAAATACTGACGTATCTGTAACTCCTTGCGCCATGATGCGTCATACTGTAAATATGACACATCATTGGTGTCGCAAGGAGAGCGCAGTGAAAAGAGACGCATCGCAGTTTTCACGCAGCGATGCGTCACTTTTCATAAATGAGGCCCCAAGGCTATTAGAGGATGATTGGTGACAGCACATTTTTGAAGCTAGATATAGAACATATTTCTACGCAATTGAGGGAGCAGAATGGGAACCGCACCTGGCGTAACAGCACCCTGTATCAATAACTTGTGTTTTGCTGCTAGTAGTGTCTAGTATTAGGTACCAGTGTGAAGTGCACAATTGTCTCAACGTAATATAAACATATTTTGACTTGTACTTATGTTGGTTGTCTATTTACTTATATATTATTGCGCAATCTCCTCTGATGTGTCCGGAAAATGTTCCTTTTTTGTCCCTAAGTTTTGTCCTGAATTTTGACTTTCTGTCCTGAATTTTTGTCCTAAATTTGTTCTGAATTTTTACACTCACTGTCCTGAATTTGCAACTATGCAAGTTGGTCACCCTAGGGTTACAGAATGTTTTGGGTTTGAAAATGCTGGGCTGCTCGCCTCTGTTACTTCATTAAACAAAGCTGGTTTTACTTATCTTGAGGGATCGCTTCCAGACTCTTGCCGTATTGCACATCCTGAGCGCTACAGAATGTAATGGAGGTTCTCTGCCCCTGGTCGTTTGTTATGGCAGCAAAGTCGCTTTTTAATCTCTTTAGTGGTGCAGAGTCCCACTTTTAAGTGAATGTGGAAATTAAAGGAAGGAGTACTTATCTGAACCCTTGCCTAGAAGTGAGAGAAGCAGCCGGTAGGCTCTTCCCTCGTTGTACACACCCAAGTAGCATGAGAAATCGTTTGCTAAAAGCACACCTGTGGAAGAAAATATATGCCAAAAAAAGACTTGACAGTAGAATTTTGCCATAAAACCTTTTTGTTTTTAGGTCGAGCAATCCAGGCCTCTGGTATATACTTTAGTATATACTTATATATTAGTATATACTTATATGTATATGTAGTTTGTGGGCTCTGGAGATCACCCCTAGGACTTGTCTGCTTCCGCTTAGGGACTTTTTTTTCTGTTCAACTGCCTCTATTTAAGTGTCCTAATAAAAAAAGGTCCAGTAGAGGTCTGTAAAATACCAGAATTGCTTTCTGCTGAGGAACTTTCTTTTTTTCTTTTTTTTTTCTGGCAACTGCCTCTATATAACTTTCTTGATAGAAAACTACCAACAGAGGTCAGTAAAATACAAGAATCACTTTAGCATTCTCTAAATTCCAGTCCATAGAAATTGTCTTCCACGAGCACCCGTAGACAATAAGATTTTTTTTAAATAGTTTTTTCAGTGATACGACCACCAAAGGCCCTGGTTTTATATTAAAAACAGAGCTTTGGACTATACTATTTCCCACTGAAAGGCAATATTTCTCTCCATGTGTCACGCAGTTTGGTGCTTACTTTCCACCATGTTAAAGAACAGTAGATGTTTCAGCACCCAGGCTAATGTGCTGCATAGCTAAATACATATAAGGTCCCAAAGGCAAGACCGATTGCATTGCAAATGCTTGTTTTGTTGAATGCTTTCTGTAAGCTGGAATGGGTGAAAGCATCAGCGTCCTATTAACTGGATTGTGTTCACTCGAAGGGTCCCTATCTTGTTGCTAAAGCATGTCAGACAGTATGTCAGTAATGTGTGTCATTAAACTGAAACTTCCACACAGTCGTGATCTTTTCCATGGTTTAGGAGGTATGTTGGAAGTTCTCAACTACATTTGGGATATTCAACTTCAACTGTATTCTCATGTTTTTTAGGCTCCCCACCTTCCAGTGAAGTACCGGCGGGGCCCTATCCGTTCATGGTAACATCAGATGATGGCCGTGCTGTGCCTGTTGTGCAGGCTTACGCTTTTGGAAAGTACCTTGGATTTTTAAAAGTTGACTTTGACGATCAAGGAAATGTGGTGCAATCATCCGGCAATCCTATTCTATTGGACAGCAGCATTCCTGAAGGTAAGTTAAACAACAACCCCTTGTCTCTGTTGGTCACTGCCCCATGTTTTTACACCCTGTTAATCAGTCAAAGGTATTCCAGCGCAAAAAAACACACTGAAAAATTGTCTCCTCTTCAGTTGATGTTAATAGAGCAATGACTGTTTTGACAGGTAGGTAGACCCATTTCTTATCTTTTGTTATATTATGTTATATGGATTTGTAGAACAGGACTTATCACCTAAGCCTGAAGCAGGTGTGTAGGTCATCTGTTGAGGGCTAGTTGAAGAGCCTGGTCTTTAGCCTCTTGTGGAATTCAAAAAGTGTGGAGGTGGCCCTAATGTGTTGAGGGAGGCTGTTCCATATTTTGGGTGTGGTGTAGGAGAAGGGTAGGCCACCCTTTCTACTTTTGCAGAGGGTGTGCAAGGGAAAGTCAGGCATAGCATAGGTGTCTGGTGGGTTGATGTAAGTGAAGGCAGCAATTCAGGTATGCTGCTCCAGTGTTGTGTAGTGCCTTGTGTGCAAATGGGAGGAGTTTAAATTGGCAGCCTTTATGAATGTGTAACCAATGGTGTTCCTTGAGATATGGCTTGCTGTGTGTGCTCCGTAGGAGGTCCAGGATGAGTCTAGCTGCGGCGTCTGGGTGGTCTGAAGTGGTGTAGGAGGTTGGAGATTATAGCTTAGAGTGCATTGTCGTAGTCTAGTCTGGGGTAACTAGGGCTTGAGTGAAGGTAAACTTGGTAATCTTAGGGATCCATGTGAAGATTTTTCTGAGAATGCATAGTACGTAGAAGCAGAAGGAGCTGACTCTATTCACCCGTCAGGCCATGTTTAGTTTGTCGTCTAAGATAATTCCCAGGTTACTTGATGGTTGAAGGGTATATGTGTCGGGCCGAGCTAAGACAGCCACCAGATGGAGTCCCAGGTGGAGTTCTTGTTTCCAAAGATCAACACTTCCGTCTTGTCCGAGTTGAGTTTCAAGCAGTTGGTTTTCATCCATTCCACTCCTCTGAAAGGAATACATCAAGGAAATCAAATGTAGATCTAATCATCTCATTGACAAGCTGAGTTTGCCAAATTTCTGTATGATGGTCTGCCAGCATTTGAATTGCTCCATTCAAAAATATTTCCATTAAACCTGAACAATCTGAGCTGCCAGCCATTGTCGTTGTGCCACAAATAGAAATGCACTCCTATCTTCATCTAATTTAGGTTAGGTATTTATGTACTAGTATTTTCAAACAAAACAAACCTTTGCTCAGTTGCGAAACGTGTCAGAGTTCACAAAGTGTTAAGTTAGCAACTCTATGTGTGAAGTCTAAACTTTGCAATCCATTTTGACCTTGCAAAACGCTTGATAGCTGCCTGTCCAGGCTTGCACAGGCATCGTTCTTCCTTTCAGCAGGCATCTAACATAAATTGTCAAGATCAGTTGTAGCTACTCTGCAGTTTTCTCTTGCTATTATGGGACCCATGAGCCTATCACTGTGCTTGCTCCAACTCTAAATGTGTTCGTCAAATGCCTTCTGTAAAGATCTGCCAATCACAGGTGTTCAGCAGGCTACCGATCACCTGGGTTAGAATGCCAGAGCTTGAACTAGGCAAACAAATTAATTTGACTAATATTTGAAATTAATGTATATGCTTTCCCTATATCTATTAGTTTGTGAAGCATAAGCGGTACCCACACAGGTTTAACTGTCCATTGAAAATCTGGAGCGTTTCTGTCCTTTGGATCTCTTGTCCTTAGGTGCTGTTAACAATGCTGTGAAGAACTGATCTCTATATTATATTGGCTAGTTGTAGTATCAGTGTATAAACCAAAGTGCCGAAAGTTAAACATCTTTCTCTTTTTGCCCAAAACCCTAGCCACGGAATATTAGAAACAGTGAGTATATTGTCTATTCACCCTCTAGATCTGGCTCTCTTTCCATCCCTACACATCTTAGTCGTAACAAAGCATGCTGCCCATTGCCTTGATCTGCTTGCATCTATTACAGTTGTTGAATTCCTTTTCTCACCCCTCTAGGCCTTTCCTCAGCTCCACTTTCATCAGAATATGTTAATGGGGCCCTCAAACGCACTACAGGGGGGAAATAATTTTACCTCTAAAAGCTTTACCTACAGATTGTGGTTTGCCTGAAAAGCTAATCTGACCCACTATCCCCTCTCTGTGCCCCTGTTCGTTGCCTTTCTAGAGATTCAGAATGTCTCCTAGAAAGCCTTATGGTTTGAATGTATTTTCCAATGGAAGTGTCAAAGGCAAGTCTTAGGGCGTTCGGAGCTTTCAATTATCTTGGAATAAATAAACTTCCCATCTGTGAAGCCTCTCTGCAGTGGTGTGGAGTTCTTGTTGCCAGACACCTTTAACATATTGTTTGGGGATAGAAGTACATTTTGTCCACTGGACAAATAGTTGCAATCCTCTGCTGTGCAAACTTTTAGACTGCCAGTTTGTATTGCCAAACTGTTCTGGGCAGGAGGTCTTGTCTTTTGCTAAGGCAGGCTATGCATGCATATGTATAAGATGTTCAAACTGTATGATTCAATAATACAAAGCCTTTACTGTTTGTTAGGACAGGCGCTTGAAGGAAGCAGAGTGAACTATACATTTAAATTGCTTTACTGGTAATCCAGTATAAAAAACGTGCACACATTTACAACATTAACAACATTAACAACTTGTGGCAGTTTGCAATGCATGCAAGAAGAACGGATGCAAGATTGGCAATTATTGTTCGGGGAGGAAGAATGATAGGCTTTGGGAGATATTGTCCCTTGAAAAACAACAAAGCCTTGCCAGAGACAAGACAGTTTGGTGGCAGCTTGTTCAAACAGATGTTCTTTAATAACGCTCAAGCAGCTCTCTCAGCATCCCAATATAAAGTCTATCAATACAGGAACAAGATGGGTAAACTAATATTCTGGTTAGCAAGTAAGACTCTGGAATCCCCTAATCTGAGAAGTGGTGCTGGTGAAGACAACAATTTGGTGGATGGGATTTCATAGTTGGGTGCGTATCGGTACAGCACATTATATCAAGCTAGCCCTCCTGGATGTGCAGAAAGGCAGAATCTAGTAGTGGAAGACCTGGTGTTGGGTAGGCTGTCAACAGAGGTTAAGATGAGCTAGATGCTCCACTCTTGGAGTGAGAGCAGAAGTTGGACCTGCAAGGCATGTCTTCAGAGAAGGCCATGTGGCCCAAAGCTTTTCCGACAGAATTTTGCAAAAGGCTTGCTTCAATAATGATACCCCTTTCGTTGGGTATGGTTGAAGACTTCCTAGAAAAGGAAGAGATTTCTATGGAACTTAGGGGTGCAATGGTGGTGGTAATTCCCAAGCCTGGTAAGAATCCAACCAAGTGCTCCTCATATCACTGTGTCTCCTTAATTAACACAGAAGTTAAAATAGTGGTGAAAGCTCTCACCAATTGGCTAGGGAAGGTGATGAGATTGTTGGTCCACACCGATCAAAACAGCTTTATGCCGGCTAGAGGAATCAGACACTGCATTTGTAGGCTTAGCTCTGGCACATATGGACGAGAGATATGATCCCGCAGTTCTGGTCCAAATGGACTTTGAAAAGGCCTTTGATTCAGAGGAGTGGCCCATTATCCACAGAACTCTAGAAAGAATGAATATTGGTCACTCATTTTGGAAGTGTAAAAAACTCCTTTACCATCCCCATGAGCCAGAGTTAGAGTGAATGGGCACTTTTGAGGACGTTTGTAGAGGAACCCACCCCCCTGTGTTATCACCTCATCCCCCTCTTTTTTTGCTCACAATTAAACTGCCTTCAGAATTGGTCAAGAGGGACACTCCGTTTAGGGGACTCAGGTGTGAAGACGACACTGAGGACCATATATCACTGTATGCCAATGATGCCTTGGTCTATTGACCTATCCCAAGCAATCTGTACAGAGGTTGAATAAAATTCTTGACATCTTTGCGGAGGATTTGGAGCTTAGGGCACATTGGAGTAAGACAGCTATTATTCCTCTGTGGAGTGCCACTTATGCCACGTCAAACATTTCCCCCCATTAGGATAGAGACTGGACCTTTTGGTTATTAAGGAATTGAAATTTCTATGAAATTAGACATTTGTTGGGTGAGGCTCATGCTACAAAAACTCCAGAAACTTAAGACACATTGGAGAGGATTACCAATGAATATGTTAGGGTGCATTGCTCTATTCACAATGGTAGCCCTTCTGCAGGTGTGTAAATTCCTTCACAATTACCCATACAAGGTCCCCAGTGGTTAGATTTCTCCTCTCCAGCCCACTATCAACAGCTATGTTTGAGGTGAGGGCTCATAGGCGTTGAAGCACGAAAATGTATAAAAGACCTCTATGTCGAAGGGCTTGGAATAGTGGATATGAAAATTCATTACTTGGCACCCCAAATGCTCCTGGTTAACAAGTGACTAAATGGTGATCTCTGCCCAGTGGTCATGGCTTTATAGCTCAAAACTCCCCAATACAAATACAAAGTTTACTTCAATACCAATTGAAAGCTGGTGGGGGGTACTAACATGGGCGGGCTGGAACAAAGTCCTAACTAGGGGGACCACAATATGGGCAAGTGCTTGATTGATAGAAACGGCTCTACTGCAGGCTTGCCACACCATGGATTAAATTGGAATGTCAAAACTTTGTAACTTATAGGTTCGAAACCAAATAGTCCCATTTAAATACCTAGTGGAGGAATACGAGCTACGCAAGTCTCATTTCTTCTTTCATTTACAATTGCAGCATGCACTGGGAGTCTATAGTCTCACTAGTAAAGAGTCCAACCCGCTAGAAACCCAAATCTCTGTAGTTCAAACTGGCACTTGAGAACAGTAGAGACAGCTTGCACTGTGTAGGCGTAACATGGAAGACAAGCACAACATACAAGCAATGGATATGGAGCACTCGGCCCCATTGGGGAACTCCGCGGATGCACAAAGGCAGGGCCGCCTTTAACACTGGTGACCCCCTTTGCGACAATGTTTATCGGGGCCACCAATGACCACCTCTGCCACAGATTCCCTCACTAGCACCCTTAAATAGTGCCCCTCAAGTCTCTATAACCGCTGTTGCTTAGATTAATTTAGTTTTATAGCACCACTCATACAAGTGTAAGGTGTCAGACCACTTTGCATCACACACACATTGCACACAGACAATCATATGTGTGTAAATCAGTGTATAAGAAATGTTACATCAAACAGGACTGCAAGGTGTAGTGTAGGAGTGACATGTCAGATACTGATAGGCCATATAGTTTGAGTCCTTATTCTGGAAAAGCACAAATTAAAAATGTAAAACATAACATCATTCTTAGGGGTTTGTCTTTAATAATAAGAAATGTTTTCTACTCAAATGAACCTTTTTGGAAAGGTTAGGATAATGAAAGACTGGGCAAAAAAACATATAGCTTTAACATGTACCTTGCAGTTTGCATGCAGCTCTTTAGTAGCTCAGTGTTCTATATTAGAATTTTGACTTATAAACGAAAAGTAACAAAAGGAGCTCTGTTATAGGGGAAACATTGTATACAACGCGTGCGTTACAATGCGTGTCATTACAACAATTTTCTTACAATGCAAAATCCATTACAACGCATGTCATTACATCGCATAATCCATTACAACTCATTCCCCAAAGTATTTCCCCAGCAGAGTTATAATAGTAATTGTGTTGTAATGGATTATGCGTAGTAACGACATACATTGTAATGGAGTTAGCGTTGTAAAAAATGTGTTGTAATGACATGCATTGTAACGTGTGCGTTGTAACATGTCAAGTTCCTCTTATAGAAGCAGTAACCCACTATCTTATTTACATTATATGCACATTGTTATCTGCATGGTACACGTTCTTAGCAGCAGGCATTTAAACCCTCTGCGCTATTTTAGGATTATTCAAAATTTCCACTAGACAAACCTCTGGTGTCTTTCCAGGAAGAAGATTAATCACCGGAGTTATCTTGGCATTTTAATTGATGCCTGAAAATTCCTGTAGGCCAGGAACGCGGCAGCAGGTGCTTTTAAAATGATAATATTTTTGCGAAAATAACGCCCCCACCCCAAGACAGCACCCGGTGCGGTGGCACCGATCACATCGCCCTGGAGCCGGCCCTGCACAAAGGAGTATTGAGTGCCCCCGAACCAACACTGACAGACATAATCACTGCAATCAGAGACATAGAAGGCACACTAGAGCCTAAAATGGACTTGGTAACAATGGAAGGGACACTCTTAAGGGCTATTGTAAGGAAATTGAATGAGAAAGTGACTGAAAACCCCTATGCATGCACACAAAGAAAGACCGAGACCCTACGAGGCCAATCGACTCACCTTTTATGGGGAAGCAACCATGGCAGCCAAGCTGGGGGAAGACAAGGGTCACTCAAGGCATAATAACATACGCGTGAATGGTGTCCTAGAAAGGGCAGAGGGGCGAGTGCCACTGCTAAGAAAGAATATAATCAAATCGAAGGGGCTATCAACATTTTTGTTTGAAGAATGGGCACGCAGAGACCCGTTGCTGCCACCCGATGAGAACTCCGCCACCAACCATCATTGGTTGCATATTCAACCACCAGGATCGGGATGCAATCCTGCAAGCAGTCCAGCAACAGGCAATTGTATAATATGAAAATGCGACCATTCGCCTCTTCCAAGATTCCACATTCAAAGTACAGCAACAACAAAGAAGCTTTTAAGGGGTGAAAAGGGAACTGATAGTGAAAGAATTTAAATACATGAGGCTATTCCTTGCCAAGCTCTAAGTCATAGTGGTGGGAAAGACCTGGGGCCTCATTTATGAAAAGTGACGCTTTGCTGCGTCAAAACAGTGATGCGTCACTTCTCAGTGCGCACTCCTTGCGACATTCCTGATTCGTCATATTTAATGTATGACGCATCATGTCGCAAGGAGTTACAGATACGTCAGTATTTCTGACGTATCTGTAAACGCAAAAGTGACGCACTGCTGGAGTGGGTCACACAAGAGACGCAACTCCAGCAATGCGTCCTTTCACATGGGGCAAGCCCCATGTGAAAGGGCCCGCGTCAGTCTTACACCTGCTGTAAGGCAGGCGCAAGATTTTGACGCAACGGCGTACTAAAAGTGACACAGTGAAATCTCATAGATTTCACTGCATCACTTCTACGACCCTTCCTTGCGTCAATACGCCCCCCTTGCATGCATTATACCTGGCGTAGGTATAATGTGGCGCAGGGGTTTACAAAGTGACACATCTACCTAGATGCGTCAGTTTGTAAATATGGCGCAGCAAGGTGCATTTTTTACGCCACTGGTGCGTCACAAAAATTGACGAACCGGCGGTGTAAAAGTGACGCACAGCCTCATAAATGAGGACCCTGGCACCTTGGAAATGGTTAGAAGGCTGGAGATCGGTAAACTCCAGTGGCAGGTAGAGAGATAAAACAAATTGTAGCCGGGGAGGAACCGGCTCCTGGGGAACTCCTCGGAAGGGATCCAAGGGGCAGCCTCGACAGCAGAGCCCTTAAGATAAAAAGAGCAGTGGCCTGGGACATCGAGAAGGAAACTGCGGCAGGGGATATCCCAATCCAAAAGAGGTGAAATAACATGGGCCAGAATAACCAGTGAGTGAGAACAGACAGATACAAAAAAAGAAGGGAGAACACATGGCAAACTTTTCACGGATTTGGCCAGGCCTCCTACATCACATTTACCAGGTTTGGAGTGAAAGGCACTTGCAGGGAAGTAAGGAAGGGAGAGTTGTGGAAGTAGTTACAGTCAATTCATTTGCGGCCACACGTAAAAAGCATTTTTGTGTTTGCAAACGAGTCAAATCACAGAATCGGCCCATTTGCAAACACAAGGCTTTTTGAAATGTACAAATCTCTATTTACGATTTGGTAAACTATTACCGAATCGCAAATTGGGTTTGTGATTCAGTATTAGGAAGGAGTGTGTTTAGGGCGTCCCTTTCTAAAACCGTTCGCAGTGGTATGTGTGAATGTTCTCCGACCGTAATGCAGTTGCAAAACATTCACATTTTACAGCCTACTTCAAGTAGGTGGTAACCCTTTCGCAAAGGGAAAGGGGACCCAAAGGGACCCCTTCCCCTTTGTGAATGTTTGTAAAATCATTTTTTAAGAGCAGACAGTGGTCTCCTGGACCACAGCCTGCTCTTAAAAAATAAAAAAATAAAACGTTTCATTTTTCTTTTTGAAACACATCCCTTTTTTCTTTAAGAACAACACAATGCATTTAAAAATAAGATTTCTTTATTGAAAAATAATCACAGACATGGTTGTCTGCTGACCCCAGCAGCCCATCATCCCTATGATTTTTCCAATTCCCAATTGTTTGCTAACCGAAACCTAACTCATTATTTTTCCTGAGGTAGGTCTATTTGCAACCCACTGGGAATCGCAAAATGTGTAAACCACACATTTGCACAGGGGTCTTTTATATTACCAAACAGCAAATCACAAAATAGCTATTTGGTGATCGCAAACACTTATCATTGTACATGTGGCCCTTACCAGCAGAGACCAAAGCCAGTCCATACCCAAGAGGGCCACTCGAGATTCTGAATGAGGCTAAATACCAGCCAAACACACCATAACACTTTGCCAAATCTAGGTGGCTAAACTCATGGCATTAAATATATTATCGTAGAATGTTAGTGGCATAGGTGGCAGGTCCAAACGAGGGATGCTCCTGCAGTACATAAAGGAACAGATGTCCGGTATTGTGTTACTTCAAGAGACCCACCTTAAGAGCAATCACTGTAAAACCCTAGACAGACATGGCTACATTTTGCAGACACATGCTGGATATACGTCATACTCACGAGGGGAAGATTTCCTCACTGATAAGTCAAGTCAAAGTCAAAGCAAGCTTTATTCGGGTGCTTTGAAAACATCCATAAAAGCACAATATAATTCATGTACAAAGTTTCCAATAAAAATCTTTTAAAAAGACAATAGCTAAAAGCAGATAAAAACATTACAAAAAGGAAAAACAAATTCATATTTACGACAAGTTCATAGTTACGTGCCGCAGGCAGATTACAAAATTGACAGTCAAAAAAGGCCACTAATTAAAGGGGATGCAGCACTAGATCAGTCCAAGTTCTGCCTATGTTTAATAGCTAATTTCAGAAATGTTGCTACCAATCTAGCAAAAGGTTCAGCATCCAAGAACTGCAGAGCAAGAAAAGCTGGGCGTAGGCCCATGACCTTAAAGATTGGTAAGAGCCAGCGGTATCTCTATTCCTGATAGAATTTGCAGAACAATATAATGTGGATTGTCGATTGGGGGGAGCTGTCATCACACGGACAGGCTTGAAGGGGTTTTTCCCAGATGTTGATTTTTGGGAAGGTGACCAAATGGTGAAAAATATTCAGTCTGAACCTGGTTAACAGGAATCTTTCATACCCCGTGAGATTGTAAGTTAGATAGGGCTGAACGGTAAATGATGTTTGAATCTGTAGTGAGTGCTGGACCGTATCTATTGAGACCTCACTAACAAGTCGGAGAGATTCTAAGTGGGCCAGGCAGATCTTTTTAAACTTCTTCCTCGAGATGACAGCTATTAAGGTGGGGGAGTTATAATACAGAATCATACCAAGGTCGCTCAAGAATTTTCTTATGTAGGCGATCCAGCCAATCCTTAGTGCCATGTCTAGGGAAAGACAGTCCTCTATGATTCCCCGGCAAAGAGTTGTCTCGCGTGACGTCCAAATGCGGTGCCACAAGAGAAGGGGTTGAATCCGAATCAGATCTGATAGATAGGGCGTACCCACTTCCAAGTGACAGGCATAAGTGGATGCGCCCCGAGGCACTGCCAAAAGAAATCGTAGAAAAGTGTTTTCCACCTTTTGTATCTCCGCGATCTTGGCATGTCCCCAAACACCCGCCCCATAAAGTGCACTTTATATGCATGTAGCTCTATAAACTTCTAATAGTTCTACCGTGGGCCGCCTGCCCAATTTATTCGCAAACCTAACTAACGCGGCAGTTGATCTGATGAGGGAGAGTTTCCTGGATTCTATGGCAGACTTCCAAGAGCATTTGTGGTCAAATGTAATTCCCAGATAAGGATACGTATATGTGTTCTCTACTTTCTGTGAATCGACATACACAGGCTTGATGTTGTTAGTCCTTGACCCTGCAACCATTACAAACGTTTTCTTGATGTTAACCTTTAGGTCGAGGCTGGCCATAAATGTGTAGTATCTTGTGAGAGCACGCTCTCACAACTGAGATAAGTCAACACCCTATGTCCTTGGCAAAAGTTGGTCAGACCCACTGGGACGATACTTCACCCAAACAGGGTGATGGGATGGACTAAAATTGAACCTTTGCTCGGTTAACATTCCTGCCAGACTACAGCAAGCCACACATCCCGAGTTAGCCACACTGCTGCTGCAGTTCCCAGAAGGATTTTTTTTTTTTTGACGTGACATGAATGAAGTGGCCTTAGAAGAGAAAGATAGACACCCTTCAGGGAAGAATAAACAAGGAAAAACACATCTATCAAATTTACCTAACCCTTTGGGTCCAACAAATATCTGGAGACTGCATCACCCCCAGGCACCATAATACATATATAATTCTGGGGCGTACAGCAGCCTCTCCCAGTGGGACTATTTCCTGACACAGCATGAATCCCTATAATATTTTGCGGGGGCTACACACCCCATAAGAGACATCTCAGACCACGCATTGACCTGGGTGACAGCACAGGGTACAACGGGCAGGGAAAACAGACAATGGGTACTAAACCTTTGGTGCCTCAAAAGTGAGGAGATTCTAAAGGGACTCTGCCGAGGTAAGGATAACAACTTCATCAAAAATTAAGGAACAGTGGCCTCCCCAACTACATTATGGGAGGCATACAAAACAGTGATAATGGGGCAGGCTCAGTCCCTGATATTGCGGGCAAAAAAAGAAGAAAAGTTGCTTGTATGCACTAGAAAAAGAAATAAATGAATTGGAAAGGCACACTGCCACCCACACAGATTCACACCTTTACCATAGAATAGCAATGAAGCAACAGGAGTACAAAGAAATCATGGAGGAGAGGGCCACGGCTGCCTGCCTTACAACACAGCAGTGTCTCTACAATGTAGATAATAAAACAGGCAAATTACTGGCTTGGTCGGAGCATAGGGAAGACCTGACTAACTGCTTCTTCGAGATGCAGGGCCTGGAGGGGGAGACCCACTCATTCTACTCACAAATAGGTGTTTGTGAAATACTGCATTAACTATACACACCTACTTCCACTAGATCCTCGTCGGAGATATCTATTCTCCTGCAGGACATGTGACCCTAGTTAGCCATGGAAGACAGACTAGAGTTAGAGACAGATATAATTTAAGATGAAATACCTGCAGAAATTAGAGAGCTTCAACCAGGAAAAGCTATGGGGCAAAATGGACTCCGCATAAAGATACACAAAAGACTAGCAACTAAACTCACCCGACACTCATTGACATTGCATGAGGAGGCAAGAAACATGTTATATCTACCAACTGAGGCCTGTAAACCCCCCAAAGAATGCCACTCCAACAAGCCGCTTTTACTACTAAATGCCAAAACCAAACGATCTAGCCAAGAAATTGGCTCCCAGGTTTAAAAAATTAAATTGGTCACTCCCTTAATGCTCTCTGATCAGGCGGTACTCATGCCCAACAGAAGTATGAGACCCAACATATAGCACCTGTTTAGGGTGCTATGCAGTATGAAAGAGATCCAGCAGTGGTGGTGGCACTGTACACCAAAATAGCATTTTGATACACTAGAGCAATAATGGATAGGATGGATTTGGGCCCAACTTCATAAGCTGGATTAGGCTTTAGTATGGCTACCCCCTTGCTAAGATATGGGCCGATGGTACATTCGTAGATGTTTTCAAATTGAAGAAGATCTGACAGGTCTGCGCCATGATATTCGCTGGGCCTCTAGCAGCCTGGTTCACGCAAGACCCACTGCAGCTCCTCCGCAATGGCCTGGGAGCTTCGCCCCAATGCCTGGTGCAGAGCCAGCAAACAAAAAATACAATTATTCTCTAGCATCATTTTATTTTTCGTTTGCCAGCTTGTGCATGGAGGAGTGGGCCAGCCAAAACACACATGCTGCTGACTTAAATTCCCTTCAGGGGATCTGGGATCTCGACCCTTACACACAGAATAGATTAGTTAATCTGGGGATTTTAAGCATGAAGGGTGATGACTGTAAACTCACACCCAAATTGTTCAGGAGCCCCTAATTATGCACGGCGAACCCTTAAAATCTCCGATCATTCCTGAACGTCAGGGACAGGAGAAATTATCACTTTGATATTTAAACACCTGATCGATGGTGAAACACCAACTTGAGACCTTATACCTCCTTGACTCCGATAAATCAGAAATCCTCCTCCTATCTGAAACGTGGTTGACGGCTGAGTCTAGCCTGGACATTCTAGCAGCAATCCCAGATAACTATTATATCCTCCAGTCGAATAGGCCAGATAATAGAGCTGGAGGCGGGGTTGCACCGGTAATATCACAGAAACATAAATTCTCCTTGTCACAATACGCATTCCACTAGTTGATTACCTTTTACTTAAACTTGAATCTAACCATTTTTCCTTCGTCTTTGTGGTATTTTATAGGCCCCCTGTTCCTATGCCTACATTCTCACTGTTGCTGAGTGATGCCATTGCAGATTTGGCCATAAATCACGCCAGAGTATTGATTACTGGCGATTTTAATTACTGGCCTAACAACGCACGGGAAAGTTCTCTATCGCCGAATTTACTGACCTGCTAACAGGTATGAACTACACTCAGCACATCAAAGTTGCCACTCATATAAAGGGACATTCCTTAGATCAGGTCGGGACATCCAATCTAGAGATAGCCTGCAAATGTCCCCATGCTCATGGTCGGACCATAATTTTATTACCTTTTCCATCCTGAGTATTCTCCCTCCCAAAGTTTTGTCCTCAGTTACGATTATGGGCAGGAATTAGAGTCAGGTAGATACCAAAGAATTTGGCGTCCTACTAGCTGCTTATAAACCTTCTGTCTTGATTGTATCTCCTCACATCCATGTGGAAAAAAATAATGCTTGGTTGGAATCTGCCAGAGATAGTTTTGCTCCATTGAGGACAATTAAAAATAAGAGGCCCCACGATGCACAACGTTGGTTCTCTGAAAATCTGAAGACGATGAAATTGGCCTTGCGACAAACCGAACGTAAGTGGAGACAGGACTATTGCCCTCATATAAATACCATCTTTATGGTAGAACTTAAAGATTACAAAAGCACCATTCTCAGGACTAAATCTGAATACTTTCCTAAAAAATCTTGGAATCTACTAACAGGGCCAAGGACATCTTCTCTATTGTAGATGAACATGTCACACCCGATCGCATCATAGCAAAGCCCACCCCGTCACAACTCCTATGTGACTCCCTCAACACTTACTTTATTGAAAAAATTGCTTATAAATCTAGTATTCCCAAGTCCTCACCACTATCAGATCCCCGTGACTCACACACTAATCCTCAACACCTGGTTCAATTCCCTATCATTACCCAAGAGGTTTTCGTCTCTCTACTTAAGAAGGTCTGCTCCAGCTCCCCGTCGGAAAGCTGTCCCCTTCACATCCTTTGGGAAGTCTTCCTCCATTGTCCCGAGCCCCCTATGTTGCTTCTTAATAATTCCCTCACTAAAGGCATTGTCCCTAACCTTTTTAAGAGTGCAGAAGTTGTATCTATTTTTAAAAAAACAGGCACTGACCCCTCAATTCCCAGTAACTTTCATCCTATCTCACTGCTGCCCTTCCTAGGAAAAATTCTAGAAAGCCACATGACCAACTGCCTCAGCACTTTTGTCGAGCAGTCACACTACCTGGACCCAGACCAAGCCAGCTTTAGACCCGAACACTCTACCGAGTCTGTCATTTGAACAGTTCTCAATGAATTACGAAGGGGGGCTGACCAGAACTCCACGCAAGCTCTGGTGCTCTCTCAGCTGTTTTTGATACGGATGACCACCATTTGCCGGTCGACCGTGTCGGAAGTGCAGGGATACAGGGTCTTCCACTGAAATGGATATCTTCTTTTCTCAGTGACCACTTTCAAGCAATTCGTCTCACCAGCTTTCTTGCTGAAAAAAGGAGACTGGCGTATGGGGTCCCACAGGACTCATCACTCTCTCCCCTCCTTTTTGACTTGTATATTTTTCCCTTAATTTTGGCCCTCCAAAAGAGAGAGGTTGTTACATTTAACTATGCTGACGATCTCCAGTTAGTGTACAATATTGACTCCTCCCCTTCATCCACGGAAAGCTTCCAGTCTACTATGATATTCATCAGTAACTGGATGAACACTGATCATCTTAAGTTAAATCCCAATAAACCCAAGCTGACTCTCACAGGCAGCCCAGTGAACCCATGGAATTCCAACCTTTGGCCACATTCACTGGGGTGCTCCCGTCTTCTGTCAGCTCGGTCAAAAGCCTGGGAATCGTGAATAGCAACAATCTCACGATGAAGTCACAGATAAGTGCTGTGGTCTCCGCTTGCTTTTTCACCTCCGGAGAATAGGCAAAATAAGCAGATATCTAACCATCGAGGCCCGGATCCAAGTTATTCTTACCCTGGTTATGTCGCCCATTGACTACGCTAACTCTCTGTATACCGGCATCCCTGCCTACCAACTACGTCAACTACAACTGGTGCAGAACCAAGCCACCAGGTTTGTTTACGGTCAACCTAAATCTCACCATGTGAAACACTTGTTAAAAAATTTACATTGGCTTCCCGTGACCCAACACTGTCTGTTTAAATTAATCTGCACGGTCTACAAAGTCCTCTTGGATCGTGGTCCGGTCTTCATTCATTGCTTCTAAATTACAGCACTATGTCCCCTCCCGTGATTTACGTTCTGCGAATTTAAATCTGTTGACAACCTTGCCCATTCAAACGTAAGAAATATGGTGGTTTAAGATTCAATTCTGGAACTCTCTTCCTCCCGAATTGCGTCTGGCTACTTCCTATACCCAATTTAGGAAGTCTTTCAAAACTTGGTTATTTGTTCAGGCCTACAATTGAATTTAGCATTTACTGTCCCAGCAACCGACCGACCCCGCTTAGTGCCAAGATACCGCTCTGTGAACGTGCGCTTTATAAATTGCTTTTAATTTAACATAACATAACATGCACACTTCGGATTCACCATCCTGGCTGCATTCTGCAGCTGAGCTGGAGAAAACCCCATGTCTGAGCAGGGCCTCTTTTCATCCCACTCAGAACGATGCCTGCGCTGCTCTGCTGGGAATCTGTCCCAGGGGCTTCTGGGACCCAGGAAGAGGCCAGCAGAAGCGACGCGGGAGGCGGCCGGCAGCGTCAGGTACATTTTAAAAATTATTATTAACCCATTCCATGCCCCCGTGCTCGCTCTACCCCCCACCCTATGTTGCCCCACCCGCCCACCACCCATTATTAGTGGCGGCCGCCACTGCTCAAAGGATACATTGGGCGTCTAGATGGAACATCGCATATCTCTATATGCAGACGACATGCTAGTCTACGTGACGCAGGCAAAACTCACCATTGACCCATGCAAAGCACAACTTTGGCAACTGTTCCGACTATCGGATTAACTTGAGCAAATCCCTGATATACCACCTGACGGGAACCCCACCTCACCTGCCCATGGCTCCACAATGCCCAAAGTAAGTGAAAGCTTCAACTACCTGGGAATGTATGTTACCCCAAACCCAGGACACATTTTTACAACATAACATATGCACTACTTGACCTATTCACGTAGGATGTCCATCACTGGAGGAAATTGCCCTGTAGCTAATGGGAAGGGCGGTGATGTTTAAGATGGTGACCCTGCCCAGACTCCTTTATGCCCTCCAAAACACACCCTACAAGATCCCAACACCATTCTTCATAACAGTCGAAAGGGATGTAAGGCTGCTGTTGTATTGAGGAAACGAATGGGAGGGGTGTATGAGAGAGAAATAGTCCTACCAGACATTCACAAATACTACAGCCGTCTCAACTCACAATTATAAACGATTGGACACATGCAGTTCAAACTGAACCAGCACTAAGATTGGATAGATGAATCTTGGGAGTTAGGAGGTGCCCTAGCACTGTATGGGAAGAGGCCCCTTAGAAGCTCCCACCAGTGAGTGTAAATGGCAGGAGCCTTCATCAAATCTTAGCCAGAAGGGTACGCTCAAAGTAGAAACACCATTGTGGGACTGTCGGGAGCTAGGGCCCATAGGAAACATAAAGGGACCGGATAAGCAGTGGCGGCACCAGGGTCGCCCCACTGCTTCATAGCAGTGAAGGAAAGAAACATAAAACGATAAGTGGTGTTATTATCATTTTATGTTTCCTTCTGCTGCAGCAACTTTAGGAGTGGGGTGGAGGGGGCAGCTCAACTACAGAGAAGCAGGGGAGGAGTGTTTTGCCCACTCCTAAGTGCACATGCCTGTTTGGCCATCAGTCTTGAAGGCTGCATGGAGAACATGCCCATGCCCCCATTCCCTTGCTGAGTGCTGATCCACGGCACTCAGATCAATCACATAGCTGCATTGCAGCATTGTGATTCGCTATTGGGAGGTTGCTTCCTGCTGCAGACCAGAGGCAGGATGAAGAGATCAGTGAAGAGTTGGTGGCTGGCCGTCCGTCACAGGTATGTGTTCCGTTTTTTACTTTTTTTTGTCAGCCCCTGTCACACCACCCGCATCCTGTAGCAGAGTACTGCGGATAAATGGTACATAATAGCAATATCGAAGCTGGATAACATCTGGGAGGAAGGTATGCTGGTCTCCCTTGATCCTACCACCTGTCTAAGACAGAAACATACTATTACTTCCAGTTCAGACATGCACTATTGACTGATTTTACCGTGGGAACGGGCATCCCGGATGCCACACCACTAGAAGAGGGAGTGCTGATGGAGCCCCGACAAAGGGAAGCTATCTGCTTCATGTAGCAGAAAATAGTAATTAACTCTACCAGGACATCTCCACCGGCTAAGAGATATAACTGGGAGACAAACATGGGATCATTTGAAGAGGAGGAGTGGGAGGAGGCACTGAATTGCCTTAGCGAGGTAGAGATACCTGCAGTGTTCCACCTGGTGCAGCTTTCTGAGTTGCCAGGTACTATGAAAGAAGCACTCTTCACAAGAAAAGATGTTGTTGCACCAAGGATATTGTGCTGGATAACTAAACACTTTTAAGGTCCCAAAGCTGAAACCTATTGGCTATGCCAATGCTTGTTTATTTTGAGAGGGAGAGTACCATCACTTTTCAAGAGTGATGTAATACATTTAATTGGAGAGTACCAGCACTTCTCAGAAACAAGCAGGTACTCTGGTTCGGAGTACCTGCACTTCTATTTTTCCATTTCAAACACCGCGTCAGTCTTACGCCTGTTGTGAGGCAGGCGTAAGAAATTGACGCATTTGCGTCCTAGAAGTGGCTCAGCGAAATCTTATAGATTTCACTGCGTCACTTCTATGACCTTTTCTTATGTCAGAACTCCCCCCTTCATACATTTTACCTTGGGAACGGACATCCCGGATGCCACACCACTGGAAGAGGAAGTGCTGATGGAGCCCCGACACAGGGAAGCTATCTGCTTCCTGTAGCAGAAAATAGTAATTAACTCCACCAGGACATCTCCACCGGCTAAGAGATAACTGGGAGACAAACATAGGATAATTTGAAGAGGGGGAGTGGGACGAGGCACGGAATTGCCTTAGAGAGGTAGAGATACTTGCAGTGTTCCACCTGGTGCAGCTTTCTGAGTTGCCAGGTACTATGAAAGAAGCACTCTACACAAAAAAAGATGTTGTTGCAGCAAGGATATTGTGCTGGATAACTAAACACTTTTATGGTCCCAAAGGTGAGACCTATTGGCCATGCCAATGCTTGTTTATTTTGGGAGGAAGAGTACCATCACTTTTCAAGAGTGATGTGATACATTTAATTGGAGAGTACCAGCACTTCTCAGAAACAAGCAGGTACTCTGGTTCGGAGTACCTGCACTTCTATTTTCTGCACTTCTATTTTTCCATTTCAAACACTGTGTATAACTGTACTGAATAAAGTGAATATGGCTGCCTATGCATGTGCCCAGCCATCACATTTTGTGCACTTTCAAATTCTCCTTTCCTCAAAAAAAACACAAATCACTTTTCCAAGTATTAAAGAAATTTCTGACGTATCTGTATGGCGCAAAAGTGATGCATTGCTGGAGTGTGTCACATGTGAAAGGGCCTGCGTCAGTCTATCGCCTGCTGTGAGGCAGGCGTAAGAAGTTGACGCATTTGCGTCCTAGAAGTGGGGCAGTGAAATCTTATAGATTTCACTGCGTCACTTCTATGACCTTTTCTTGCGTCAGAACGCCCCCTTCATACATTATACCTGGCAAGTATAATGTAGCGCAGGGGTTTACAAAGTGACGCATCTACCTAGATGCATCACTTTGCGAATTTGGTGCAACAAGGCACATTTTTTACGCTGCTGGTGCGTCACAAAAAGTGACGCACCGGCGGCGTAAAAGTGACGCACGGGCTCATAAATGAGGCCCCTGCAATTTTTCTGTCGGAGGATACGACTCCTGCAAGTTTTCTGTCAGAGGATACAGCGGTGCTTTTCATTGTCCACGAGTGCTCTAACCTATTACTTTGAGACAGGTCGCGTGAAGGCCGGCACATGACAGCACTTATGTTTAATGAAGGGAGGTCCCATTCCAATCAACATACGACAACAGTCTCCTCATACATGCCAACATTTTAGAAGAGGAGAGTGAGATTAAATTTAAAAAAATCGAGAGAAAGCATTTCCCACATTGACTTTCACTGAAGCAGATGCAACTTCAGGCAGGCAACAGCCAAAAGAAAGTAACTTTTGGCTTTGAAAAATCGTGGATCTCCAAGGGCCTTTATGAGGCTGTGCGTCACTTTTACGCCGCCGGTGCGTCACTTTTTGTGACGCACCAGTGGCGTAAAAAATGAGCCTTGTTGCGCCGTATTTACAAAGTGATGCATCTAGGTAGATGCGTCACTTTGTAAACCCCTGCGCCACTTTATACCTGCGCCAGGTATAATGTATGCAAGGGGGCGTTTTGACGCAAGAAAGGGTCATGGAAGTGACGCAGTGAAATTTATAAGATTTCACTGCAGCATATCTTGGCCGCTAATGTGTCAAAATCTTACGCCTGCTTCATGGCAGGCGTAAGACTGACGCAGGCACTAACAACATGGGACTTGTCCATGTGAAAGTACACATTGCTGGAGTTGCGTCACTTTTGTGACACACTCCAGCAATGCGCCACTTTTGCGCCTACAGATACGTCAGAAATACTGACGTATCTGTAACTCCTTGCGACATGATGTGTCATATTATAAATATGACGCATCAATCATGACGCAAGGAGTGCACACTGAGAAGTGATGCATAGCTGCTTTCACGCAGCGATGTGTCATTTCTCATAAATGAGGCCCCAGGTGTTTATTGGCATGTACGCATACCGTACTATGAATCATTCCCGTCATCCTCTTTGTGCGCACTGCTCTTCCGTTGAAGCTGACACAGGCAGTACCTGGGAAAAACTGTACCTCTCAGCATTTTAAAATTTTCCTGCTCATAGTTCACACATTCTTCCTGAGAATTCAGAACAGTTCCACCTGGTGAGGGTCAGCACCAGGGCAAAGATTCATGCCTGTGTGAGTGCGAGGGAGGAGACAGATGTTGCAGCAAGGCCCAGAAATATGTCAGAGGAATGATCTTCATTTCCAATGTAAAAGGAGATTTGTAAAAAAAAAAGAAAAAGAAAGAAAAAAAAAAAAAGCGATTTTAATTCCCAAAATATGACTCGGCTCTCTCTATTGGCACCCCAGGTCACTCCCCACCCGCTCGACTCCTCTGGGACCCGAGTGCTGCAGAGGGTTCGCCGCTGGTGGGCCCCGGGTACTGCATACATTTTTCTTACTGTGCAACAGTTGTTTGGTTTACTGTATTTTAGTTTTATCTTCTGTTATTGTGTATTCTTAGGCGCTCCTTGTGTGCCCCTGCCCTCTGTGCCCCCCGCTCCCCGCTTCCCGCCGCAGCTCCCCCGCGGCCCGCCCCCTTTTTCCTTTCTGTTCCCCTGCCCTCGCCCATTGGCCGTCCCGCTCCAGCCTCCCAGCTGCCCCTCCCTCCCACTTCACCTCTTATGGAGGCCGTGCAGCGCCCGCGCACAGCTGGGGCGCCAAAGGCGCTCCAAAGGCAAGCCCGTCTGCGACCGTCTGTGCCTGGACCGCACCCAGCGCCAGACCCCTGGACCCCGCACCCCCGCAACGCCAGACTGCACTACAACTCCAGCACCTTCCACGCACTCAACACTGAACAAGACCACCCCTGCTACCAGGCCACCCCGAAGCACACCCAAGGGCCCTTCGCCTGCCAGAACTGCAGATTTACTGCATCCAGCCCACCAAACCACCAACCAGAGAACCCAACCACCTCCCCTGCATCCTCCTCAACACTCGCTCCGCTCGCAAACATGCCATCGAACTCTGGGACCTCCTAGACTCTACCGTCCCCGACGCCGCCTTCCTGGCGGGGACCTGGCTGACCGCCACCTCAGCACCGGACATCGCCATAGCCATCCCACAGGGCTACAAGATCTCCCACAGAGACCACACCAACGGAGTAGGAGGGGGAACCGCCATCATCCACAAAGACACCATCAGAATCTCGACCAACACCGACGACACCCTAACCTCCGCCGAGCACATGCACTTCCAGATCCACACCGACCCCAACACCACCCTC
The DNA here is from genome assembly GCF_964263255.1 of Lissotriton vulgaris. Taxonomy (NCBI): domain Eukaryota; kingdom Metazoa; phylum Chordata; class Amphibia; order Caudata; family Salamandridae; genus Lissotriton; species Lissotriton vulgaris. The sequence goes on from NC_141694.1 coordinate 582,435,920, forward strand.
AGAGGAACACTCATCTACAGACCTCCCGGACCTCAACCACAGTTCAGCGACACCATCGCCAACCTCGTCAGCACCCACTCCCTCGCCTTCACGGACTGCATCCTCTTTGGGGACCTGAACTTCCACCTCGAACAACAACGACGACGCCAACTCCACCGTCCTGATCTACAACCTCGAGTCAACCTCGGACTACAACAGCTCTTGACGGCACCCACCCACGCCGCTGGACACACGCTGGACCCCATCTTCTCCACCAGCCCCCACGTCTCCTTCAACCACACCACCAAACCCCACTGGACTGACCACAGATGCGCCCACTTCACCTTCAGGGAACCCACCGCACACCACTGCACCCAACAGCTGCCACGCTACTGCTGGGGCAAGGTCACCAAGGACCAACTGACTACCACCCTCGCCCTGAGACCTCCCGCTGACCCCACTGACCCAGATACCGCCGCAACCAACCTCAAACAGTGGATCAACGGCTGCGCCGACACCCTCGCCCCTCTCAAGACCTCCACAACCAACCACACCAACAAGAAAGCCGCCTGGTTCACCGAAGACCTCCGGATCTCCAAGCACACCTGTCGGAAGCTGGAGAAGAAATGGCTCGACCGAACACCAGACAGACACACAGCCCACAAGAGCGCCACCCGCAGACACCACCAACTCATCAGGATCGCCTTCAAGGACCGCCTTCAAGCACCGCTTAGACAACAACACACAACACCAAAGAGCTCTTCAGCATCGTGAAAGAACACTCCAACCCCAGCTCCAACACCAACGACACCCCACCTTCACAAGACCTGTGCGGTTCCCTGGCCGCCTTCTTTCACCGCAAGATCACCGACATCCATGACAGCTTCAACTCCGACACCCCCGCAACCACCACCAAGTCCACCACCCCTGCGACCACCACCCGCACCAGCCGCTTGACCGCCTGGTCCAACGTCAGCGACGAAGACACCATCAAAATCATGAACTCCATCCACTCCGGATCCCCATCTGACCCCTGCCCTCACCACGTCTTCAACAAAGCCAGCACAACCATCGCGCCCCACCTCCCAAAAACAATCAACAGTTCCTTCGAGACAACAACTTTCCCGGAAAGCTGGAAGCACGCCGAGATCAAGAAGCCCAAGGCGGACCCCAAGAACCTCAACATGGAATAGTGTGACAGATTGGAGCACTCACATATGGTAACAGTTACGCAGGATCCTTGCTATCCATCTTACAAACTAGATGATAGTGGCTGAAAACTAAACCTACCGATAAGAAACTTTAGAAGAACCTGCTAAGACTCTAACCTTTAGAGGTCAAAAGTTACAAATCACTATTCCGGACCAAGAGAATCCATTCCTCTGTTGATCAAATCCCTCTCGCCCCTCGCGAAAGGAGGTTGCCCACCCACAATTTCTTTGTCCTGACGAAGACCCTTTCGTAAGGAAAAGATTCCTACTGGTTATTTGGGTCAAAACGTAGACGACTACACAACCACCGACCAACTCCGGTCCCAATCTAGACACTTACAGCTCTAACGGAGTTAGGCCTGTTTTGCCAGTTATATTTCGGACTCTCTATGAGCCTCAAGCTGTGGCCTTGACTCTAAGGGACCACATGTACATTGTCTTCAAATCAAGAATAAGACTTGTCACTGAATGATTCAGACCACGTCTATCCTATCCCCGACACTTCCCTCACTTCACCCCCCCCGTTGTGAATGTGGGCACATACATGTATATAAACTTGTTGATATCAAATAAATGTATTATGAGTTCTAATCCACTAAATAGGATGTATATGCAATTTTGAAATAAACTCTTTTTGCATTCAATAGCTTTGCTCTCCATGACCAGGCAAGTCAACGCCGTCTCCACGTCCTGCTTCAACACCCTCCGCATGCTCTGCAGGATCTACAAATGGATCCCTCCCGACACGAGAAAAACCGTCACCCAGGCCCTCATTACCAGCAGACTTGACTACGGGAACGCCCTCTACCCAGGAACAACAACCAAGCTCCTGAGACGACTTCAACGAATCCAGAACGCCTCGACACGACTGATCCTTGACGTCCCCCGATGCAGCCACATCACACCTCACCTGAGAGGCCTGCACTGGCTCCCCGTCAACAAGAGGATCACCTTCAAACTCCTCATCCATGCACACAAAGCCCTACACAACACCGGACCCACATACCTCAACAAGTGACTCAGCTTCCACACCCCCCCCCGAAACCTCCGCTCTGCCAACCTCGCCCTCGCCACGGTTCCTCATATCCGGAAAACCACCGCCGGCGGCAGATCCTATTCCTACCTCGCCGCCAAGACCTGGAACACTCTCCCCACCAGCCTACGACAGACTCAGGACCTGCTGGCCTTCAGAAAACTCCTTAAGACCTGGCTCTTCAATCAGTAGCGCCCCCCCGGCGCCTTGAGACCCTCACGGGTATGTAGCGTGCTTTATAAATGCAGTGATTGGTTGATTGATTGAAATTGGAAGCTAGATTCTACTATTTAAAACACATTCCCAAAAACTCAGCCATGCAAGCGGCATAAACAGTGCACGTAGGTATGAACATCTTACCTCATAAAAATGCAATTTACCAATGTTAAAGTAGCCACAATGGAAGAACACACTTTAACAAAGGCAAACTTAGATTAAAAACGTGAATATTAGCATCCATACATGAGTGGGTGTACTGAATAACAGGAAACAGGGTGCAAACACAGATCGATAAAGAAATAAACTAGACCTGGGAAAAGGAAAGAATACAAAAGCAGATAAAGCGGGCGCTACCAACATGAAAACAGCCCCCCGTACTCACTATAGGACGCCTCGCGTTCTTCATTTCGGTAAGTGTCAGAACCCCACAAGTATTACCTGGTATGCTTGTGGAGCTATCTCGCAGGGACGACGTGAACGACCTCCACCATCCCCCTCCTTACGCAATCAAGGCGAATACACTAACCAAGGCAAGGACGGGACCAGGGGAAGTAGTCTAAAGGTGTTGGGAAGGGACGCCGTCTGTGAAGACCTGGTGAGGAGTCTCACTAGACTGAGGGCACTCCCATTAGGATCGCCAGCTAAAGAAGAGAAGAACCAAGCCGTTAGTGCGTCTGCCCACCCTTCCTCTCTGGTCACACACACACACACACACATAGTTAACACACCAATGCTAGGGTATTGTTATAGATCAGTATTGGAGGTTACCAAAATTCTTCATGCAGATAACCCATACAGGAGGAACATCAATACCTGGAAAAGGTATATCGACGACGTCTTGGTCATTTGGGACGGTGACCAACAGTCTGCAGTCGACTTCCTGGTATGGCTTAACAATCAGAATGCATTCCTGAAGTTCACCAGCGCAGTCTACAACCAATCACTGCTCTTTCTGGATCTAAACATTTACACCGAAGGGGGTAGGCTCAAAAGTACAACCCATTTCAAACCCACAGCAAGGAATTGTATATTAAGATATGATAGTTTCCACCTGAGACATCTCAGAGAAAATTTAGCGTACGGCCAATTTCTGCGCCTCAGACGCAACTGCACTGAGCTAACTGAGTTCAAGATACAGGCCTGTGACCTGAAAGAGAATCTAATACAGAGGCAGTAAAAATCATCAACAAAGCCATGAAACGGGCAAAAAAACAACCACAAGAAGCCCTACTGGAGGACAGACAACAGGAGACAAACAAAAACAAAGACCAATATGCGTCACCACCTACACCACTGTGTCCAATGAAGTCTCTAAAATCATAAATAAACACTGGGGTATTCTGAACTGTGGCACACTTAACCTGGAAAAACCGATGTACGCACACCGCCGAGGTAGAAACCTTAAAGACATTTTGGTGCATACAAGACCAAAACCCAACAATGAGAGAAGGCAAAACACCATTGGAATACAAGGTCATTTCCCATGTGGAAACTGCAGTAGCTGCCACCTAACCCAAAAGAGCACTGTACTGACATTCAGAAACATTTGACGAATTGTAACACCAAGAACGTCGTCTATTTGATCACATGCCCCTGTGGTTTGGAATACGTGGGTATGACCACGAGAGCTGTGAAAACACGTATAAACGAGCATAAGAGCAATGTGCGTTGCAAAAAAAAGTACGACTAAGATGGCAACACACTACCTCGAAACACAACACTGTGTAAATGACCTAAGATGGACAATTATTGAACAACTGCCATCAGAAGCAGGCTTATTCCAAAAAGAACAAAGGTGGGTGTTCCGTCTGGGCACCCACATCCTGGGACTAAATGATGACGCTGTCTCATTAGCAGTTACTCTCACCGCCTTTAGAATACCTCTACTTTCATTTTTATGTTACTGATACAAGACCAATGATGAAATTAACACGTGCCATAGAATCTACTAAATATAAGATATCATTACTAACCTGAAACTGGTAATAGATATATTTTTTGTTGTAACTTAATGAAAATCTCTCTTTTTTTCATACCGGAGTGGTTCTGCCGAAACATACATGTTTGGTACAAACTTGACTATCTATATTCAAAACATCCACCTCGGCTATTATACGAACAGCAAGCTTGTCAATGCTTTTGTGTAAAAAACGTGCAGCTCGAATACACTTGCAAAAGCCTCAAAATCATGCAGCAGGCATGCGCTTGGAAAAGCGTCTATCCCTCGCGCATGCGCAATACGGCAAACAGGAACTAAGCATGCATGAATAAAGAAAGACTACCGGCGCTTGCGCATGAACCCGGGGCAGACAAGAGATCATATTGTACCGGACCTGCCTAAAAAAGACCTATAATTATCCTGACAATTTACTAATCAAGGGCGGATAACCCTTATTTGGTCATACAATCATATCCGCTTGGGTTAATGAGGTCGAATCACTAATTGAAAAACCGGGTATAAATACCACACACGGCAGACTTTCTAACTCATTCCGGCGGAGCAGCGTGTGGGGTAAGACGGAGGACAACTCATCCCGAGTTTGTAAGTATAGAGTTTGCAACACAAGCATTCCATCTGACTAAGTAAGTAAGAAATGATTTTAAGACCAAGATTGTTTCTCTACTTAGATTGCACAAATAGCAATCACCCCCCAGACATTCTAGAGTGCTCATGAAGCAAGCAAGCTATACCTATTAGGTATGACCAACACTTCCTTTATATTCATTTGAGAGACAAAGTGTGTGTTTTCTATGTTGTATGCCTTGTCAGTCTTTCTTTTACAGGGCCAATTGAGCAAATGGTCTGTTCCAGGTGACTACACCTGTCTGAGCTACCCATGACCAGGGTGACCATCTTCTTTTTCCTTTCTCAGGTCATGCGAATTGCATTGAACTTGAGCAAAACCGCTGTAGGCACATTATAGCCGATATTTTTATACACATAAAAAATATTTTCTCTCACTTTTTTGTTACTTACACAAAAACTTTTCAGTTACAAATTAGTAAAACGTGAGTACGGTGGGGAAGTTGTGCCCCCGTCCTGAAGAAGGAGCACATGCTCCGAAACATGTTGACGCACACATGAGGTACTGTCCATTAACACGACAGATCAAACCTCGCACTTCACTTCTTTTAGTAGTACCATCCCGGGGTTGTGAATAAAGTTTTTTCCAATACACCCACGCGCCAGGTATCTTTTTAACTCTTCACTAAATCCCACCACTCACATAAGTATCCCTATCACTTGCACCACACGCACCACACATAGTCATTACTATAAGTGCTCCCGAGTAGTCGTAGGTCTTAGCACGCCGCATCCCGCTAGAGGGGTGCGAAGACCCCTATGATGAAGCATGACACCAAGGGGCCTTTTGGTGTGTGAGGGGTATTTTAAAAAACACTAAGTGCTCCCACACCACTGTGGGTAACACCTTTCTTAAACACTGTCAGTAGGATTCCCCTTGTTTATGTAACTAAGCCTGTGGAGTAAGAATCCTACTTCGTTACTCTACCTCCCTTTTTTGTTAATTTGTATAGATCAGTATAGTCACCTGGAAATGAAGGCTGGAACAAGAATAGGAAGTCTCCAAGGGGGGAAGATCAGGGTCAACCGGAAGTCAGGCAAGGTATTTACAGACCGGAAACCACCATTCATACCGCTGTTTCTCCCTGGCGGAACCATGACAGTAAGGCTCTCTCCCAAAAACAAACCAGCACTGGAAAAAAAAAGCCCAAGTCAGCGAGCGGTGCACGCGAGTGCGAGCACCAAGCCATGTCTCTTCAATTATCACGCGCACGTCTGGGCAAGATAATTTAAAACGCATGGCGACCCTGCCGGTAACCACAAGGAATAGGCCATGGGCGGAGCGAAAGCGGGACATGCGCCCGCCTTTGCACAATTGCATGCTGTCTTTCATAGAAGAACGCACGCAAAGACCATTAGCCTAGGAGAAAAATAAAAGCACACGCACGAGCGTGTGGTGAGCTTTCTTAAGCCCATCACTAAAAGTCAAGCAAACAGCGCATGCGCGCTGCTCTAGGCTCGACCTAAAAACGAAACCATACACTCGGCAGAGGGCGTGGAGATCTTCAGCACAGCAGCAGACCGCAAGGAAATGAATGAGTCACGAAGGTTTGGAGGGAGGGGCCCAGTGCAACAAGAGTTGCCGAGCACAGCAGTCGGCTATAGGGAGAAATACAAATAACCAGCCATGGGTGCGAGCAGCATTGCACTGCAGAGCTGCGGTTGGACCTAGCACCATAAAATAAGTGATTGTCCTGTGATTCTGGGCAAATTGCTTAATCTCCCCATGCCTATTAAATAATGAATGTGTCCTTAACTGGTGACCTTTGGGTCCAGTTCGTGCTATATTAAACTATAAAAAAACAACTCTGACCTGCAATAGCCAACTGGGAGGAGGGAAGGGAGACCATCACAAACTGTACTGTGTGATGGCCGACCAAAATGCTCTCTGAGTGAAATCGCCGGAAAGAGAGCTAAACCCAAAAAGGAGGGACTTTAACAGAAATGCACCCATAAGAAACCAGCATTTCTGAATGGTGCAGCTAACAGCCAATAGCAATGGGTGGGTTTGCCAAAGCCACACAGAGAGATACAATAGGTCATCGCTGATGCTCAAACTAAAAACAAGGTAAAATAAAGCAATAAAGAACATTGTAAATCTGGGAATGTGTCAAATGCCATGGGTGTTACATAGAAGTATAAACCACAGAAGTGAGTACTGATAGTGGAAAAAAGAGGTCCACTACTCATGCTCCCTAGAACACATATGTACTACATTCAAGGGTAACTGTTCATAAAGGAGATTCTGACCCTTTGGGCTGCGGATTGGGTGAAGATTGATAAAGCAGAAAAAAGGAGAGGGGAGGGAGGAAAGAATTTTTGTTTGTCTCAGGATGGAAGTGTAGGTTAGGCGAATTTCTTATTTGGAAGAGTTGCCCTTACACTAGAGGGCCCTCACACTGGCCCTCTCACGGGCCCATCGGGTATTGCAGTGCCGACCCCATGAGGAGAAAAAACACCCAATGATGAAGCATGACACCTTCACACATGTGTGAGGGTAACTCTTCCAAATAAGGAAATTCCCCTAACCTACACTTCCATCCTGAGAAAAACAAAGGGGCAGATTTACGTTACCTGGCACATCCCTGCAAATCAGCAGGGATGCGCGAAAAACGTGCGACACGCAATGCCATCTTTGCGTCACCACCGATGCGCCGCATTTACAATGCAAAGTGTCAGGGAAAAGGGTTAACCCAAATAAGTCACTGGGACCTGGGTGTACAGTATTAAGAGGAAAGGGGTCCCAGTTACGAAGGGGTTCGAGTAATCACAATCAATTTATTAAATCAAATGAAACAAAATGCATCTATAATGTTTTATTCACATTATAGGAAAAAACAACAAATATAATGTCAAGCAATGCGGTTGCATTAGTGCCCCTGGGGGTAAGGAGGACGTGAAATCGTGAAGGAGGTGTAGGTAGGGGATAGTGACAATAAAAACACGTATATATCAAATGTTAGTACAGATTCAATGAAAGATATATAACAAAACGGTCACAGTTGAAACCAATATTTCATAATACACATGCCCCATTGTCCATAATATACAGGAATAGTGGGTAGGGAGAGGCTGTGTCATAAACTCTCCCCGGTTTATGACACAGCCTCTCCCTGTTTTTATTGTCACTATCCCCTACCTACACCTCCTTCACGATTTCACGTCCTCCTTACCCCCAGGGGCACTAATGCAACCGCATTGCTTGACATTATATTTGTTGTTTTTTCCTATAATGTGAATAAAACATTATAGATGCATTTTGTTTCATTTGATTTAATAAATTGATTGTGATTACTCGAACCCCTTCGTAACTGGGACCCCTTTCCTCTTAATGCATTTACAATGCGGCGCACCATGGCGCAAGGATAGGCAGATGCGTGTTGCATCTTCTGCCGTAATGTTGGCTCAGTGCTGGAGGTGTGTCGCGGGCGCAACGCAACTCCAGCACTGTGCCAACCTGGCCTATCTTCCACATGGTGCATCACACCTTACGACTGCTTCAAGCAGGTGCAAGGTTTTGACGCAGCAGGGTCGAAAAAGTGACTGAGTTATAGTTTGTAGATTTCACTCAGGCACTTTCCAATGCGTTCCTGCGCCGGAACGCACCCCCCCCCCTTATGCCGGTACGCCCAAATGAAAGTGACGCATCTCCCTAGATGCGTCATGTTGTAAATCCCCCACAGCATTGCGCTAGCTTGACGCCACGGCTGAGTCACAGAAGTCACGCAACAGTGGCGCAAAAGTGGCGCACAAGACTTTTAAATCTGCCCCAAATTTTCTATCCTCCCTGCACCCGTTACATAGGAATACCTACCATAACGCCCATAGAAAGCCTTCCCATTGCAGTGGGAGGCAACGCAGTGACTTGTGCTGCGTTGCCTCGCACCATATCTACAAGGCCATGAAAAGCCATGCATGGTTGCTTTACGGTGCCTTTTAGGTATGGAACTGCTACTGTGCACTGACAGAACGTCAATGAAGTGATGCCGGCAGTGGCCAGGGGCTTGTAAATGATGCCTCTATTTCCATCTGCTCCCAGCCCCAGCAAGTATATTTAATTGAATAGAAATTTAAATATGAACAGTTCATCATTTTTCAAGTGCAAAACCAACTTATGTGTAAATTACCAATCAGGCCTTTAGATTTGGGACAAGACCTTACAAAATGTATCTAGTTATAAAATGTAATTGTCCAGGCATTTATGTATTGCTTACTATATACTCACAAAGGAACTGAGTCACACTGAAATGATGTGATCTGCCCAAGAATTACATAATGTGGGCAGTTGGTGAAGATCAGACCAATGGTCGGTCTCCTTGGTCCTGAGTTGGTATCTTAAGCACTTGACTTTCAGATGAATGTGAGCTTATTTACAGTAATCTTTTTGTAAAGGGACCTGTATGCTTTACAAGTCTCAAGAAATCTCTTGAACGTAAGGAGGGCAGTCATACAATTAAACCAGCAATGTGATTATAACTATGGTGGGATCAGAACTCCAGTATAAAACAAGCATTTGCAATGCAATAGGTCTCGCATTAGGAAAGTTTGAGCTATTGGTATTGTAAATGACAAATATTTTATTTATGTGTTGGTTTTGAAAATTGCGAAATTAATAGCTTTGTCATTTACAATGCCAATAGTTTTAACTTTCGCAAACGTGACACCTATAGCATTTGTCTCTATAACATGCAAACTCATCTTGAAACAAACGTACACTGCTAGGCTAAACAGGGACTTACAGGACAACTTTCACATAATGCAATCGCAGGTCCAAATGCAATTCTGACTCAGTAGCGTCAAGAAGGAAACGCTGGAAAAAAATCTGATAGTTTCACTGACAATTACTGCAGGCAGAAAGAGTGCAAGATAAGACACGCAACAGTTGATTCCGCACTGTCAGGATGGGGCGGGTCTGATGCGCTGATGATGGGGAATAAAAAAACATGTATCAACCGGGCTTGTTCTTTTACAAAATATTATTTCTCAAGAAATATAGTTTGATAACTAGTTTTAAATGCGTGCATGCTGTTTGCGAGGAATGCAGCTAGAGAAAGCAAATTTAAAATACAAAACACGTGTGCAATGTTATCAAGTGGATTCTTGACGTAAAAACAGTGTTCAGTAAGTGTCAAATACTGACCAAAGACAAATACTGCAGCTTTCACATAGGACATGCAAAAGAATTGTCAATGGCAACGGGCGCCGACTAGCAGGAAATGCAGCAGGAGGTGGTGCGGGACAGCCCGCAGCGTCCAAAAATAAATAAATAAATAAATACCGCCTTCGGGTAAAGTCCGCGCTATATAAAAATGCATAAATAACTAACTAAATAAATACTGCAAATCACCGCCGTCACTCTGCCGGCCTGCGACCAGGAAGTCAGGCAGGCCGGCGCGACAACAGGAAACAGGAAGTAGGAGGGCGGGAGCCTACCCCGCCTCCCACGGAAGAGCCGCGATTGGACGGAGCCGCCGTGTTTGGAGCACCAGAGCAGGCAGGAGCCTACCCTGCGCCCCGGTGCCGAAGGAGGGAAGAAGAGTCCTGCTGCCGGGCCCTGCAGCTGAGGAGAGCCGCCGCACGAAGGAAGCCGGTGAGTGGGTTGCTGAGCGGGGGAGGGGGGGGCGGGGGAAAAGCATGTGCGCGCGCGAGGGCTTTGTATGTATGTGTGCGTGCGTGTGTGTGACTGTGGGGGAGGGGGGTGTGTGTGTGTGAGCGAGTGTCTGTGTGCCTGTATGTGTGTGCCTGCGTGTGCATGCGCTCGCCTGTGTGTGCGTGCGTGCGTGCGTGCATGCAGAGGGGTGGGGGCTGCCTGCCTGCGTCTGTGTGAGCAAGGGCTGTGAGTTACTCTGCGCATGCGCGGGGACTCTGCGCATGCGCGGGTCAGACGCGCGCTCCCACGGTGAAAACTGCGAGGAAAAATGCTCGTAACAGATTGGTGTCCTCATTCCCAATAACGGGCGACAAAAGGGTCTGAGCAGACACTCTCAATGCTCACGCATTGAGAGTAAGGTCTGCTCGACCTAAAAAGTACTGGCATATTCAATGCCATCCAACTTTCAGTAAGTTGGCCTAAACAGAGATCATTCAAAAATTGAGTCTCTGCATACACAGAGTCTGTGAAGTGTCAAAGATTTGACATAAATAGAGCCCTGGCGTGTTCAGAGTCCAAGCCAGAAACGTAACATAATCAGAGCCTTACTAGAATCCAAACCCTGACATAAACACCCTGGCATCTTCAGACAGGATATTATCGGAGCTACGATATATTGAGAGCACTGCCATATGTTGTCAACTCTCTCTATAGTACCAAATAGGACAAGTTCTTTTTGTATATAGAACAAGTAGATTTCTAACATATTTTATCAATTGGACAAATAGAAATGTTATAATATTTCATAACCTGGACCCCCTTATCTGCCTAAATGAACACCACAAAAACATCTGCAAAGATCTTTGAAGAAAGAAGAATAGCAGGAAGAGCCTATGTTAGAACGAAAAACGATAGAAAGTGCTAATAAGACCAGGTCAGGGACCACAAACACTCAAGGAGGCAGACCACAAAGGTGTTGCAGTGTGTTGACTTGAAGAAATGAGCTGCACTTGAACCATAGAAAAATGTTCTCCTGTCTTAACTCAACATACTCCAGTTTACCCCGGGTCCTCAGAGCAGCACATGCCAATTAAAACCTCACATGTCTTTCTGAACAACACTGCTCAGCATGTGTCCCTTGAACTGCTGGAAGACCGGGTGAGAATGATGCCTCGTGCAAGCATGGATTACTGCCATGACCGCTATTAAAATATCCTAAAATCACAAGGACTGAACTATTCCATCCCTTCAGTCTAAGGCCTATTGGATATGACCCACAGCCAGAGGTACACATTTTGCAGATAACAGTGCTCTCTGTTCTGTATCTCTTGGTGTTAAATTCACACAAGCCACTGAACAACAGTACAAACTGTTTGGTGAGTTCAAGATGCTCAAACAAACCTCATATTTCTCAGTTGAATCACTGATGCTATACTGCCCCCCTCTCCCATCTCAAGCGGGGTTTGTGAACAATGAAATATTCTGTTTCTGCAGTGTCCTGGGTCATGGCAACAGTGACAATGCAGAGGATTATCCTGATCTGTTGTGTGCACGCTGACAAACATTCAATTTAGAAAGAGAACATTTTTGAAAATATATTAATTCAGTGAGTACACAAACCCCACCTCTAAGTCCTAGTTACTAGAAATCAGAGGGTACACTTTAATCAACTGTTACTCCAAATTTTCCATTCATCAAACTCAGAAATATATTGAGCCATATGTACAAGGACTTAACGCCTCCAGAACGTCACTTTTTAGGACGTTCTGGTGGTGTTAAGTCCATTGCCTTATTTACAAGGCGGCGTAAATATGGGGCAGCACCAAAATTGAGACAAAAAAAACCTGGTCTTAACATGGTGAAACAAGGAGAAATGTTTAATTTCTCCAAATTGTTTGGTGTCTAGGTGTGCTTCATTGTGCAGCACACATGTCCCGCCAAGCACATTGTGGCCTCTGACCACCGCAACACTGCCAGGAAACGGCAGTTCCCTGGCAGCAGCAGTCCCTGGACGGTCCAACCCGCCAACTTGTAATGGAGCGATCACACCGGTCGCTTGACCGCCACCACTGTGCGCCACGAGTCTGGCGGTCCTCAGACCACCAGACTCGTATTCAGGGCCAAAATATTCTATGTCCTCTAGCAAGTTGGGGAAGGAGGCACCTGTAAAACACACCTCCAGCCTTTAGTAAGGCATGGGGTGCTGCATACCCCCGGCCTTGTACTTATGTGGTGCACACCAAAAATCCTCCATGCAGTTGGTCACGGCAAATGAAAGACACACCACCTTTTCCTTGATCACGAAGTGGGATGTCCTATGCCTCCATTGCTATTAGGGCACTATATCCCTCCCATTCTCGCTTAATTAGTACATACTCACTTACCAAGCCTGCACCTTACTCTGCAGAGACTCCTCTATTTTAAAATATCAGCGAGGGCCTGAATTGCTTTTTATTGAAAACAACTGCACAGTTAGACACAGCTTAAATATTAAACCTAAAGCTGCTGTTCCTTTTGACACTTTGGTCGTATATTCTACTAGCCCTCTACACTCATTCTCTTTAGACCCTCCTGATGAATCTATCTCATTCTAGCACTTGCTCAACCTCAAACCCTCTCCTCCTCCTCTTATTTGTGTGTTGTAATTGTAGGACTGTTTTAGTGCGCAAAATGCAATAGTTTAAAACATAATGCAGAGGGACCATCACATATTTTCCATTTTAATGCAAATTGCCTCAAAATGACAGCTTCTGCAGAGCTGCCTGTGGTCTAATAAGCAACTCCATCAATAAAGCTAAAGCAAGACCTGTACATTTAAATTGGAATCCTGGCCTATTGTTGGCCAAATATTGCTTCAAACATTTATGAGCTTAGCCACTCCTCATTGTTAAATTATCAGCCCATTTGTGAAAGATTGGTGAAACCTAAACATTTTAAGTGCAATCGGGGTCCATGGTTACCTGAACTTTGCAGGATTATCTCACAAATTCTCTGAGCATAACCACTTCATATTGTTTATTCCACAGTCTTTGAATGAAAGCTTAACATTAAAACTATAATCAATGTACATTATTAGCACTGCCTTGCTGGCAGTAGCTGAAATATTCCTTTAGTTCTTTTTACGTATTCTCTGTTTATTACTTCTTTAGGGTGATTGTATTGCATAACATACAATGGCTTCAAACCCCATATTTTTGGTGGGCTTGTGAATTATTTTCCATATTTTGCAGAAATTACATTATAAAGGTGCAGAGTTTCACCTTTGTCTTTTACTCAATCAGTAACCTTTTCATGAAAGCTATAGCAACACCAGAACATTCAAATTGCAATTCAAGCCCATTGTTATCTGAACATTGCAGGAGAAGCTTTAGACATCTTTGAGCCTGGGTATTGCTTATTGTTTAATTAGCAGTCTGTTTGTGAGAATAAAGGAAGACCTGCATATTCCACATCCCATCAGGGCCCCTTATGAGCCGAACATTAATACAGTAGCGGAAAAGATTCTGTCAGCATAACCACAGTGTATTGCTTAACCAACAGTCTATTTGTGAACAGTGAACATTCTAATTGTGATCAGATCCCCCATACCAGTTGATAATCACCGAGGAGTGGATGGATCCTTGTAGGACATTGCAACTTACTGGTAGATCTCGAGATCGCAAAGGGTCCAATGTGATGAGTTGGGAGGGACCAATAAGGGAGAATGAAAGCCAACGAAGAACAGTTAAAAGTATATTGATAAATGGCTTGTTGTTCAATGGTGTAACAGGTTCTGATAAGTTAAGAATGGCAAAAAGGAGGTGGTCGCCCTTGCATACAATGTGCAGAGTGCCACCCACAACCTGGACCAGGGCTGTCTTTGTGCTCATGTGTGCTCTGAAGCCTGGTTGTTAGTCAAACAACATGATTTGTTTCAGTCTGCTCTTGAATTTGGTTGGCAACAAGTTTCTCAAAATGAGATGGACAATGGACGGTTCATTTGGTTATTGGGACCAGGCTAGCTTATTTGGGAATTAAGTGAGTCTGCCCTATTTCAAATGTATCTAGAGAGGTGCCTGTGTGTTGGAATTGAACTGTGGTGTGAGTGCTTCACCAGTGAGAGATTTCAGAGTGTTGGAGGGGAAGATGTAGTGTTTACAGTTGTTGCTTTGAAAGGTGACTATTGTTGTAAGGTCTTCAGCTGGTACAATTTTGAGGCTGAAGCAGTTGGATGTGTTGCATGAAGAATTAATGGTATTGTGGCGGTTTCATTGGTACTGTTAATGTATTGACTTGTTTTGTTGGGCTCTTCTATCAATAGCTTATTGATGGTGTTATACTTTGCTCTTGTATGTTCCTGCAGTGGCCTTAAAGTGGCATGTGCTCTTATTTGACACTTCTGTGATTTTAGAAGAACAGTGAGGTGTCATGTATTATATTGTATTGTAATTGCATTTATATTGTGCTTACTATCCCTGACGAGGTTTGAAGTGCTTTACGCCAGTAGCATGGTGCTTTGGAACCCACGGTTAGGGGTTAATCTAGTGGTTATTGGGACTCTTTTTTTGTTCTCAAGGAAAACATTCCAGTATGTACTCCAGTTTCTTTGTGAAACATTAAATTATTAGTCATTGGGTGCAATCATTAGTGCTGGGGTATGTGATTTCATGCAGGGGGTGTTGGTATTAATAGATGATCTAGGGGAGAATAGGTATTGTTAGGTTGCAGGGGTATGGCTTTCAAAGAAGGAGCCATTATGATCTTTGAAATCGTGGGACCTCAGCAGACATGCAATCCCGGCCAGACTGGAAACCCAAAGCAGCCCTGGCAATTTTGTCAGACCAGCCCCCCTCCCCCCACCCCGGGCATTGAGCTTGCAGGTGTACTGCTGCAAAACCAGCCCCCACCGCTACAAAAATGGCCCTTCCAGCCTCCTGGGGAAACACCCAATGCCCGCTGCGGCCAGTCCACCCCTGCAACCAATAATCGAGATAAAGGCAAACATCCATGTGGATTACAGCAGACTCTGCTCTGAGAGAGAAATTATGCAAAGGATGGAAAGTAAGAAGATGCCCATTTGAAAGGAAAAAGCAGAGGCAACAATCAGAGGTTTTAGGCCAAGGTCAGTTTTTCATGCAGGATTTTAGAAATATGGGCGAGGTTTTTTGAGATAGGAAGCCATCAAAATTTGCAAAACTATAGCAAGAAGCAACATAATTTGTATGCACATAGTGCTACATTATTGTATTATTCGTATTACTGATAGCCACTAGAATTAGATGGACAGTCTTTTCGCTGCCAGGCTACTGCTGTACCACCGCTTCCGCAAGAATAACTGATCAGCACAGGGTTTTGAAGTGTAAGGGGAGATAACACAAGCTTCACGCTGTGTTAGAAAGCAACTGTAACCTCATGATTATAGCAGTGTGAGAGATTATACTGGGTAAATAATGCAAACATGAAGAGGAGATTCTGCAGAAGCCAGGCTAGATGTCTTCTAATATTCACCCTTTAAGTTTAGCTCACAGTTGCTCACAAAAGAAATCAGGACCCTATAAAGATGCCGCTGGTTAGGCATGACACAAGATGGGGGTGAGAATGGGAGCCACAGACAGTGGATGTTTATTGCCTGCATTCATGGAGTTTGGGGTGGAGACCCAGACACTGTGAGGACATTGGAGACAGCGCTCCCTTTAAAAATTCCATGCTAACTGTTATTAGCAAGGATCCGCTGATTAGTCTTCCAGAACTTTGCCATTTAGTCAAGGCTAAATTTGAATCTTTGACTGCCACTAATTTTTGGGAACTGACGTTTTCTTTTTCTGCATAGGACAAGTACAAATAGCAATAAAGGGAAAAACACACAATGTGGAAAGACAGAGGAAGAGAAAGACGGAAAAAACGTCACAACGGGATAAAGCAAGAAACAACTGCAAGAGTGAGATAAAGGAGTAGGGAATGTCTGGTAGTGGATTAAAGAGGCATGAGGTGGATTTGAGATGCAGCGTTTGTATTTGGCGCGCCGACATTTAATTGCGCCGGCTGTGAATTTCTGAGCAGAGCTTTGGACACCAGCACTCATTCATTTACATAAATTTGCAAATTAAGCAGTGTATTTAGTGGAATGTTGGTGTGAGGGTTGACACTGCAAAATGTGTTTTGTAAGGTAAGGAAATATTTTGGTGAGGGCTTCCCCTTTGTTGGTCCCTTATTGCTGCTTCAGGAAGGTTGTGTGATAGCTATCTGCAGAGATCTCACACTTCTCTGTGCCCATGTTGTGGGTACCCCTGTTTGGAGCCAGACCCAGTGCTACCTGCTGTGAGAAACATGACTTTCCACAAACGCAATAGCTGCAAGGCAACCGGGGAAGATCTCTTAAAGAGAAACAGAACCAATCCGGTTCTGCAGCAAGAGACTGTCCTAGAATTTTTCTTTCCCTCTCCATCTGTTACATGCTATTTTTGTTAGACTATGAAAATGTAATAATGTATTATAAAAGCAGTGGTTAAATTACAGACACCGTAGTTATGTTGCCTGACAATCGAAGCAAACTTTAGACACTGTTGGGTAGGAGATAAACTGTTAAAGTAGTAATCTGGCCCATCTCTGACCAATTTGTGATGACAAACTCCAATCAGGAAGTAGCTTGCAAGTCCAAGTAGTTGCAATTTTCCTTTAAATCTGGATCAGTGTTTTACCGCCGATTGTCCCAGTGAGAGGTAGATTGTCCCAGTGAGAGGTAAGTGTAAAGTCAGAATGCCCCTGGTGTATTTGTGTTCTGCCTCCAGATGTACTCAGGGCTCACATGGCTTTCAGGTCAGACGTGAAATCAAAGTGAGCCCTGCAAAAATGTTGAAAAAAGATTTCATGAAAAAGTGTGGACTCCTGAGAGGAGGCGTGTGTGCAAAAATGTGAAAGATATTTGCTCCTAGTCTGCACAACACAGTCAATGTGAATCTCACGGGGGCTGCTGTTTATTGCATTTAGCTATAAAATGTTCCAGGTCACATTATTTTCTTATGCATGGCTAAATGGTAGAACACAGTTTTGTTTCCACAAGTGCACGTCCGAAAAATGATCTTGGAACATTTTCCTCAGTGATGAGCCATCTAAGAAACACAGCAATTACTGGCAAAAACATGTATGTCATTGAGTGAGGGAAAGAGTAAGAGTGTCAATTCAATGTGAGAAACTGGTGTGAGAACGAGACAATACGAAAGAGAGAAAACTGTGTGAGAAAATTGTGGACGCAGAAGTGTTTGCAGATGGAACATTTGGTATCAATGTTCTTGTTTACACCCCAAAGCTCATAGTTGTGGTTTTAAGATTTAGCGCCTAGTTGCAGTGATGACAGTAAGCTTGCTTCCTAGCTTTCTGTCCTTCTGCAATATCCAACTGCATGCACAATAGTTCTCCTTATATATAGGTAAATTATTGAAAATGATGATCTGGATAGCTGGGCAACTAGAGACACGAGTGACTCGTGTGTGTGTGTGGTATTAGTGCTTGCCTAATAATTAGGGGCATATTACCAAGCAATAGTGATAATTATCGCTATTGCTTGGTTAGCGGGAAAAATTTACTGCTGAGCTGCGGCGATTTTTACCGCAAATAAGCCTTGCTATTACCAAGGTTTATCGCAAATGCGATACAAATCGCCGCAATGCATGAATATCGCTGAAAAGTCAGCGATATTCATGCATTACTGAGCTAATGCTCTTAGCCATGTTATCCACCTCCCATTGGATAACATGGCTAAGAACTGCTCAGGGCAGGTGTTAGCTTTTGGAGATATTCGCGCTTAGCGCGAATATCTCCAAAAGTTGGTAATAGGAGATAGCGATGTTAGCGACTGTTTTCAGTCGCTAACATCTTGGCACGCCCACTTTGCATGTCATTAGTGATAAATATCACTGACATGCAAAGTGGGGCCCAAGATGGTCGCTATCTCCTACTAGCTGTCGCTAACTGGTGTTAGCGACAGCTAGGTAATAGGGAGATAATTTTATCTCCGCTTTCTTGGCTTTTAAAGCCAAAAAAGCGGAGATAAACCCCCTTGATAATATGCCCCTAGATTTGTTATAAAGACAGGTTAACCTTGACTGAACTGTGACTAAGCTGTGCAACGGAGCAGCAGCTTTTGTGGTGTATCCCCCACCCGAAATTCTTCTATCTTGCACTATGTTGCTGGAGCGCTAGACCTTACAACGTAATCTCTTCGTCAAGTTGATAACGATTTTTCCCCATTGGTCGAGGGGACCTTTTTATCTGACATGAAGCATTGAAAGGGAGAAAACATCAACGATATATTTTTGACTCGTAAAGACAATGTGACTCCACAATAAGGACCAAGAATCACTAATTAATGGTTATGGGGTTTTATTTGGCTTACCATTCAATCTTGTATATATGCTAGCCAAAAGTAAGTTCAGTATGTACATCAGTAGAAAGGTAGGTTGAAATATCTCAGTTGATTGAGACGCTACAGAATAAGATACAGAATTGTAAGAGCCACAACAATACAGAAACAAATGAAAGTGAACAGGTGTTCCGTAAAGAAACCTCTGTTCTCATGTCTAAATATAAGTCAAATATAGGGCCATCTATCAAGGGTCTCTGATTTGAGAGCATAGAAGGAGTAATCATTAAGCATGGGCGAATTTTGCGAATCTCGCGTTCGCGAATTTTGCGGATTTGCAAACTCGCAATCCGCAAAATCCGCGAATTCTCGCGAATTTGCGGATTTTTTTTTTTTGTGTTTGCCACTCTCTGTCACCACTGCCACTCTCTGACTACTCATGCCACCCTCTGGCCCACCCATGTCACCCTCTGTTTCATCACAGCACCCTCTGGTTGTCCAGTTTTACATTATTGTGGCAAAGCAAAGCACACCTTCCCTGCCTCAAGTGACCTGAATTAATTTGGGGCTGATTAATGTGTCACAGAATATTTTTTTAGCTGGCACCTGCTTCCTTAGTGCTTCCTGATTAGTGATCTTTTGCACTTGCTAAGTGCTTTCATTGTTGCAAAATTAGTTACAACACCTGCCCTGCCCCAACTGACAATAATGAATTAGGGGCTGATTAATGGATTTGAACTTCCAGCCTGGCTCCTGCTTGTCTCCCTTAGCTGTAATTCAGGACCTTTGTGGCATATGTGTAACTATTCTGAGGTTCAGAGCAGGGTCACATAATAGTTGCAACTGGCAACTGAACTCTGGAGGGGCCCCTCAGGAAGCACTACAGGAAATGGCTACTAATGATGAGCCTGAACTTTTGAACCTGGTAAGTAGTTTCAGTTTTGCTAAGATCGTATTTCTGCAATTTAGCGCTTATTCGCGGGGCGCGAAGTTGTACTGGGAAGCCGCGAACTCACGCGAACAGTGCGACGCAAGCCATAAAATCCGCTGCTCGCGGATTTGCGAATTTTGCGGGAGATTCGCGAATCTCGCGGATTGCGAATTTACCGAAAATCCGCAAAATCCGCGAGCGAAACGGATTTTCCGCCCATGCTTAGTAATCATGTTCAGACTTCAGTAAAAGTCTAAAGGAAAAAGAAATAAGTGTTTAGCATAAAGCGTCACACTTTCAAGCAGAAAGGTCTGTACCCCTCAAAGTCTAAAAGGAATCTGCTGTGACTCTAATTGTGTGAACACCAACAGAAGAGGCAGAAGCGTCCTTATCCCTTTTTGCACCACAAGGGACCAATCAAAACATTACTTGAGTGCATCTGCAAATTAGCTCCTTTTTCCCAAAACATCAAACTGAGACTGCTGCCCTCAACTTTGAGCATCTTGCCATCATGGTGCATGATGAACAGAAGGCCTCCTAAGACCATTGTTTCTCCACTTTTACTGCCAAGTTTTGTTCCAGGCCTCTCTATCAGCAATCTAATACAGACAATGAACCTTTCTCTAACTAAGTAAATAATAGTCCTGCAAAAAAAGGAAACCATGCTAGCAAAGCAAAATGGATTTCAACTGGGGCCTGCAGTCAGGTTAACTTTAAGTATTTAGGGGCCTATTTTGATGTCGGGCAGAATTCCGACTTTGTCCTGGGACCGACAGACACATTTCAATACAACCGAACACTGTTCAGTCGCATGGCCCCTTTCCTCAATGGAAGATCGTGTTACAGCCATAACCGGCCGTAACACAAGCTACCATTGAGGAAAGGGATGTGCAGTGCATCCCTACACCCCGTGGCAGGCGCCACAAGGTGCCTGCCATAAGGTGGAGGGATCAACTGGGGGGCACCATAGGAGCCTCTTGGCCTCAAACGGAGGCCGTGCAACAAAGGGTGCCCTGCTGGGGTCCCCCAAAGACGCTATCCGACATGGTTTCCATGTCAAACAGGCCTTTATAGAAACCATGTCTGAAACCGTGCACCGTAATCTCAGTGGCTGAAAGTTCCGCCTTTGACATTACTGGCCAGCTTCGACTGCTCGATCGGCTCTCCGAGCCCATCAGAAGCCAGCCGGAATGACCGGCCGGTTTCCTTCCCGATTGCCTTCATCATAATGAGACAGTTGGAAAGAAAACCGCGCAGCCCATTACGATGCAGCCCTGTGGTCGGAGCCTTTACAGGCCGCCTCGTAATCGGCCCCTTAATGTGCACTTAGAATACATGGTTATACATGCACATGTAAAACATGAGAAATAAATACAAAATGTGTGTAAAAGGATATACGTTTACATATGCAAATATAAGTGTAAGAGTAAACACATACATAAATCTCTAGTCTCTACAGTAAATACATTTGATCAAAACCTTTTAATGCTTCACACATGTTACTGAAGTTAAGGCTCAAGGTGAATATAAAGTCAAATGCACATAGATAATTGCATTTCTGCGGCATGGAAGTGTAGAGTCTACATTGCGCAGCTCTAATGTCATGTGCATGTCTACTCTAGCTCCCTAGGCGATACAATATGGAGACATAATTTGTACCTGATACTAACCAATTTATTGCTTGCAAGTGTGCATTCATTCCTCTGCTCTGCACTGTGGTGGTTCTATGCCATGGTAGCCTTCTGTGAGTGGACTGCCATCCAGTCATTTAGTGTGAAGTGTAATTTGCCATAAAGTGTTTGCCGCAGGCTAGTGATGGGACCCTTTTGCCTTTCAGATGCAGGCCTGCAAGCAGAGGTCGATCAGTGGCAGATAAGTATAAAGAATTTCTCTTCCCAAGTTGTCGGGAAAACATTGGTCTACCTAAATGGCTCAAGCTTGGAATGCCGTTTCCGAGAATGCAACTTGGGGAACATGATATGTGATGCTATGGTAAGAAACTTTTGTGGTTCATGTTTCATTAGTTTGGGGCAGCATGCCTATTGCTTTTAGCACAGGTAGTGCTTTGGCACTGATTGTGTCTCGCTCTCTGCTTGGGGTTGTTAAGATTATGATGTGATTTATAGCATGTCTTTATCGGTGTTTGAGTTTTTAGCTTCATAATCTCTGATTGACATCCTTCAGTTCTACAAAGAACTATGTAGCATCCTAAATGTGTGATCAGTTTGCACGAAACACGCTTTTGTATTTTATCCGATTCCCCAACTGCTACCAATTTACAGAATTAAGTAACTCATGGAGGCCTAGATTTACTATGATTTTGCGTCCGAGTTGTATCACTTTTGTGGTGGCACCCCAAAACAATTTATTTGGGGGCATTTAGTAAAGTAATGCAAAGTCGAGTTATGTGGATTTGCCAGGTATAGTAAATACAAATTAGCACAGTGCATAGCACTGCCTTGCCTTACTTTGCCTCAAATAGGCAGTATATGGGCAGAGCATGGGTGTTCTCGAGCATCCACCCATGTATTTTGATGCAAACTCAGATTTACAATGACTTGCAAACCTAGGTGTAATGAGAAGAAATATCTTTATTTTAAATTGTTACTTCCTCTTTCCATTTGTGCTGCATTCTGCCGCACACATGGCAGGAGAAATATGCCTCTAAGTATTGTTTTGTGCAGGACGATATCCCTTCCTACGCAAAAGCAATCCTGCCTGTGCAAAGGTCCCTGCGTTTGCGCTAGGCAACACAGTGCGCCAGTGCAAGCAGGGAGCAGAAATATTCGATATGTATCATTTCTGCTCTTTCCCTTTCATTCAATATAGCTCAGCAAGTTCACTTGCTGCCACACGTTGCTGGAAATAATAGTAAATGCGCTCCGAAGTCTTTACAGTATGAGGTTTTATTAAACAAGGTCACTCTGTAAATACGTGTGCAATTGTCATTGTGTTGGGTTTTTGATGTTAGTATTTAGCTCGGCAACTTTTGTGTCCCATTCTTCAATACCCTAAAAAAAACTCATGTGTTTTATTGGTGGCTGATTCATCAATTGCTATTTCTAGCAATCTATGGAATGGATTTTCATCTTTTTATGTTTTTTAGGCCGAGCTTTGGGGAGTGCTGTGGTTGGTGTATTTGAATTTTGTTAAGGTTTACATTGTGTACCCAATATTTAGTTTACTGTTTTCGTAGCTATTTTAGCTGCTTTGTCAAAACGTGGCTTGCAGGTGCAAGGGTGTCTGCATTGTAGGGGTGATTGGGACACCTTCCTGCACAAAAACAATCACGAGAGGTGGTTTCCTCTTTGTAGGTGTGCTGCAGAATGCAACACACAAGCATTTGCAATGCAATAGGTCTCACATTTATGAGAGTTTAAGCTATTGTCATTGTAAATGACAATGCCTTGCATCACTAAAAGGCATTGTCATTTACAATGGCAATAGCTTAAACTCTCGCAAATGCTGACCTATTGCATTGCAAATGCGCTTGGCGGTCGTGCTATAAAACTTTTAAAAAAGCATTAGAAGAGATCGTGTCCTGTCTGCAACAGCAGGCAGGACAAAGCTATTTGAGAAAATAGTGCTTGGAGGCTGTAAATAAAGACTACCGAGTAACAACATACTTAACAGGGTTACAAAATTACACAAGGCAGTACTAAAGCGGGGCTACTAAGTCTATTGACCAATGAACACCCACAGTTTACAATAGACAATAACACAAGCCAATAAAAAATATGGGTGGAGAGTGGGTGGAGCTTCAAGTCACTACCTGAATACAGCATGCCTCACAGAGCAGCGCATGCCCTGCCCAGGTTCGACCTAAAAAGGAAAAACCGGAGAAATAAAGGTATTTCTCCTTTTTGCACCTCCCTTATGCCTTCCCTGGGGAGGTGTAGGAATAAGAAGCATTCCCAGGTTTACAAAACCTTGTAAATCTGGGAATGCGTCAGGTTCTATAGATGTTGCATGGAACAAACATTTCACGTAGAGTAATGCGTGAAAAGGGGCCATACTTACAAGACCATGAAAAGCTACGCAGGGTGGCTTTACATCGCCTTGTAAATATGGGCAGGCACACTGCGCCGCCAGTAGGTAAAAAAAGTGATGCACAAGTGGCGCTATGGGCTTGTAAAGGTGCCCCTGTATCCTTGTACCCAACTACCAGCTATCTCCATTTGGTAGACTAGATTTGGTATGAGCTGTATATGTGAGTGGTACTGATATAAATGGCAGAACAATGGGCAAGAAGTCTATCTCAAGCTGCGCACTTTGATCTTCTTACAGCTACATTTGCCTGGCTCTTGTCTGTGATATTTTGGTTACAAAGGAGGAATCTTCAGGGTGTGAGAACATTTGCCTGGGTGGCAGAAAATCCCCAATTGAGATTTGTTTCACTCACATCTGTGGCTCATGCATTTTTTAAACTTGCGATTGAACCTGTAGAACACAATTATCTGATTAGTTCATTACTTTCAGGCTCCTCAAAGTCGTGTACAAAGTTCCAAAAACTTAAGAATGTGACTATCCCCAAATAGCCCATACCGCCACAGGCTCCCTAATGCTCCACATCCCTCGATTGGGTTATTTGCTGGCCTCACTTCTTTTTTTGGTTTGAAAATCCCATCTACAATACTCCTTGCAGGAAAAAAACACAGCTTTTTCTTCTTTTTAAAAAACCCAATGGGGGTTGTGGCCAACATGGCGCCGAGGCAAGTCGAGCCTAGATGACTCTCCTGTCCGTCACCGCGCTAAACAGCTTTTACTGGGTCCGGCCTGGGGCATATGTAGCACCGGAGGGGGCGCCAACACCTGAGGAGAAGGCTGGTGATAAAGCAAACCCGAGCGACCTAGCCGAGAAGCAGCTGGCGAGGTGTTTCGGTGGCAGCGAGGGAGGTTTGCTGCAGCGGCACTCGTGCCCAAACCTGGAACTGGACTGCACGAGTGCCGAGGCCTCATCTCTGTGGCCTTAAGAGGCAGCCGCGGGCGCCTGCCGTGCCGCATTCCCCCCCTTTCTACACGGAGAGCCTGTACCGGACACATCAATACCGGTCTGAAGGCACAGCCCGGACGAGAGTCTTGACGTGAGACAGAGGGGTGGGGTGGCACGAGAATGGCTCCATCCGGGGTTCTGCCTCCCTGCTGTGACTCCTTCTCGATGGGCAGACCAGCAGGCGACAAGTGGCCCCCAAGGGTGGCATTTCGAGGACTGAGCGACGATCTCCAGGCATCAATGCAGGGGAGGCTGGCTCGGGCCCCGGTGATTTGGCGGCAAGCAATGTGACCTCGGCCTTGAACAGGGAGGTAGGCTGCAGGCAGCGCTGTACTGTGTCTCATCTTCACCACGCACAGATCAGGGGGCACCTCAGCTCGAGTCAAGGCATACACCCCCCTCACACAGTCCTGAAGGCTGATGGAGAGCATGATTCAGCCAAGGCAGCCCTGACGCATGTGGAGGAGAGGGCCTGGGTCCGAACAAAGCTGTGGGAAGACTTGTTGGGGCTCCGTGCCCCCTGTGAGTGCTCCTCTGCCATCTAGTCAGCAGGCTGTTCGGCCCGTGGTGGGAAGGGGCCACTGGGGTCAGCAGGAGGGGTGCGGCACACTTGGTGGGGAGCGCACCGCAAAGCCCACCAACTTCCACAGCTACTACACACCGGGGCTCCTGAGACGCCCCGGGAGGCAGCGGGCCGTGGCCTGGGGGGCACCACCACGTAGGCCCCCTCTCACGCACTTTCCAATCTAGGGGCTACCACAGTGGGGGCGCGACCATGGGGCACACGGATGCCTAATCGGAAAGCAGTGCTCTGGCGCGACTTTATTAGCCGATCAAGTCCTATGACAGCAGCCAGACAGCACAAAAACAGCATGTCGAGCCAAAAGACCCCGGGCGACTGATATTGCTGTTTCATTTACAATGGCGACCAGTTGCCCCAAATAAGACTGCTCAATTAAAGACCTCCTATCCCGCACAGGGGGGCCACATCAGAGTCCCAACCAGATCATACCATGAAAGATCCAGTGACACAATTGTTTATGGAAGCACTGTTTACTTTCCTCCGAGACAAACTCCACTCTCTAAAAAGTGAATTAACCCAGGAGATCAAGGAGACCCGGAGAGATGTGGATGTCCTGGGAGAGCGCATGGCGGATCTAGAGGAAAAGGAAGCGGGCCACGATGAGAAGACAGAGTCCCTTTAACAGGAGGTTATCCGACTCCGGGAGCAGCACATCGACATGCAGGCACATCTAGAAGCCTTGGAAAATTGCTCCCGGAGGAACAATGTGCGCATTAGGGGAGTGGCATCCAGGGCAGAGGGGGATGACATTTTTGGTTTTGTCCGAGACTTTTTTCTACCATATTTTGGGGGGCCCTCCGCAATCTCCGATTCAGCTGGACAGAGCACACCGGGCGTCCCCAGGCAGAACGTTTCTAGCCCCCCCAGACATACTAGTCTGTGTGCATGACTTTCAAGTTAAAGAGGAGATTCTGGTGAAGGCACGCAGTTCACACCCTATAGTCTTCCAAGGCCAGTCCCCACCCTTTTTCAGGACCTAACTGCTCTTACCCTGCAAAAACGTTGATCGTTCCGCCCGGCGATGGAGCAGCTCCGCAGCCTGGGCATTTGCTATTCCTGGGGCCACCCCATTTTACAGAGACATGCCATGTTCTGAGAATAGATCCTCCGAAGGAGCAGCACCCCAGGCACACACCACCCTCCTCACAAAGAGTGGCGAAAAGCGGCTGGCAGACAGTAGGACAACGCCACGCACTAGCAAAGCCAAACCCGGAGGAGATCGCTAAGGGCCGGCACGCAGCTTTGGACGCAGTCCCTTCCACTTTGGTTAAAGCTGTTGCCCCTTGAGCCTGGACACAACTTTGGCATAATGTACAGATTAGAGTGAGGTGGCGGGCGGGGGGAGTCGAGCCACAGACCACACTACACTACCCCCTTAAACCTACCATGTGGTTTCGATATTCCACAGGACTAGAAGAATGTATTTCTGATTTTTCTTATTGTTGTTGCTTGTAAATTCTGAATTGGAATTTGTTGGGGCCTACACTCACCAATACAGGGGCAGCACTACTTTTATACACCGTACTGATACTGATAGAGTGCGCAGTTCACCCGGGTCACCAATGTCTTACACGCACTGGGCCCTGGCGTGCATTCAATTTCAATAGTGATTCCCGTGAACCGGGTGAAAACCTGCCACGCTTCTATGAGTAATAATGGTTTGTGATTACCTCTGCTTACCATGCACCTGACTTACCACAGGCACAAATGTACGACGGACCTGGAGCTAAAAGGGAAAATAGTAGACAGGAACCTAAAACATTTCCTTACGGCAGTACATACTCATCCACTTTTCTGTAAAATGACCACAGACACCTGATGAAGTTTTAACACTTTATATAAGAATTCAAAGAGAAGATGCCAAGGCAATAAGCGATATGCAGAATAATATGTCAAACATCAATATCAACACCAATAGGTAACTTTGCACCAAAATTATGACCATTAGGATATATGGGAAGACTAGAGGTAGGATTTTAGAGCAGAACTAGTCACTGCAGTTTTATACTAAGACAAGAGTTATGGATGGACCTAGAAACATGTACTTATCCTTATCACTTTAGACTATTCTTGCTAAGTTCACTGCAATCCACTAAAGGACAGGGAAAAATGGGAACAAGCTATTACTTATAATAGAATCAATGAGCTCCTAAAGGGAGGGGGGGGAAAGAAGGAACCAACTAAAATCAGACACATATACTTGATGTTTCAACGGCAATAGAGCAATATCACAAGTAAGAATGCTTTAATAGATTATACGAGGGAGAGAAAGAAAGGAAGAGAGAGTGATAGAGATACGCAAACCCGCAATCAATATTTACCTAGTTCAGAAAGAAGACTAACCCTGGCCACGGGTCAGTTGGGAAGACGGGGACAGGGACCCTCGGAAAAGGAACACCAGAAGGCGAACAGGTACAACCTACGGACAGATCAGGACAGGATACCCCTCAGGTTCGGGTCAAAGGACTGGGCCTCCCAGGGTACGACCAACACCCACAGCTTCGGACAGCAACGCCTGCGTTACCCCCTTCTGCAAGTAATCCGCCAGAAACCCCGATTGGATTTTCGAATTTCCCAGCAAAGTGCTTCGCCAGCACTTAGGATTTTCCACCCCTTAGGAGTTTGTGGAAAGTATGGACAAAGTGCTCCGCAGCACTTTCAGATTGAGCACCTATTGAGATCGTAGGGTCAGTGACAGGTCTGCTACTCGGACAAGTCGGACAATTTTCCTAAGCTAAACTAGGGCAATTATACAGTTTTGGGGACCCTCAGACCACCCACTAATGTTGCAAGTGACAGTTTCCCACATTTTGATTGGTCAGGAGAGGTGGTGCGGTCATTACCACCTCCTAGAATTCAACTTTCCCATCATGAAATTTAAATTTTCTTGTCCGCCCCTTAGGTTCACGTTCCCATGCATAGAATACATTAGTACAACAAGAGTTCACAGTAGGTAGCAACAGAGTTGCATCGTCCAAGGTAAGACTCTGCTTTCCCAGAGAGCTTCTCAGGCGCATTGTGCTTCAGGAGCCAGCTGGCTTGGTTCAGCTTCTGCGCAGTTAGGATTTTCCCCAGTCACGTGACGGGGTTCCGAGGAGCCTCAGCATGGCGTTGCTCATGTATGCCCCAGCCCACAAAGACGCGGTACATGAAAAGTAAGCGAGAACAAATTAAAATCACATCCAGAATGATCACACTGTATACCACGATAGAATACTAACCAACCCTTACTTTATAATGACTATAGCATTATTGTTTAGTGCAAAAAAGATAGATAAGCAAAAGCAGCGGTAGCAAGCAGAGAGCGTGGTGAGAGTCAAGCAGCCATATTTGCAACAGTGCGCATGAGCACAAAACTCCCTCCAGAATGCGAGTGCGTCACATCACATGGGTATGACCGACGCATGCGCAGACTGAATTTCAGCGAAGCAGCCATTTTCCTTAATGCAAGCTTCGTTAATATGAAAAAAGACATACAAGCAAGCATCCGGGGACACCCGCGTGTTTGGGAAAACGTACAATAAATGACAAACAATGATTTTAGTAGTATTATACATTTGGCGAGGTTCTTGCACTGGGCAAGGCGCTTCACGTGCGAATCCTTGCTCCATCAATCCCCTCTTTGATGATATTTACTATCATCACTACATAAAGGAAACAGATGCCAACTTTTCTCATTCATCCACATCACTCATTTCAATTTCAACAAATTTATTGTTCAGTTTTCTTTTAGCTTCTCTATGAGAGTGGTGATTTTTCGCCTTTTTGTAGATTGTATTCTTTAATTCTTCTAATTCCAGTTCATCAATATTTCTTTTCACCCCCTTCTGATTTACTGTGTATTTCTTTTTACACTTCTGGCATTTGCAGCATATAAAAATAATCAATATAATTATCCCTATCACAACTATTGGCATCAGTATTTTCCACAAAAGGTTTCTACCTAGGTTAGCAAACCAACTACCTATAGAGGAGAGACCTCCAGTTAGTCTCGTCCAGGCACTGTCAACCTCTAATGGTTTGAGTTCTTTTTCCAAATTAGTTATGTTCTTCACATATTGTTTTAATTCGATACTTTTGTCAGGAATGTAAGTGCAACAATGTTGCGCCTTCAACATTCTACAGACTCCGCCCTCTTTTGCTAATAGGGTGTCAAGGGCAAGACGGTTTTGTAAAACCATTGATCTGATCGCAACCATTTCCGTATTGACCATCAGGAATCCAGCAGCAGTGTCCGTTGATAACCGGTCCACTACTGTAGACAATTTGCAGATTCTATGGGTGTTCAGAACTACCCCCATTCCAGGTATCAGTGCACTAAAAATATCACCTATAATTTCACCTACACTTTCGCGTTTACTACGCACTAAGCCATTAGTTTCTTCATCGCTTCCAGCTGCATTATTCACATGGTATATTTTCGGGAAAACAATGCCAAAAAAGCAGCTTCCATACCAGTGATCCGGCAATTTGAAATACGCCTTGTTCCCACATATATAATATATTCCGGGAAACACAGGTTCTGACCCATTTTTGAAACCCCAACCTCCAATTACCTTGTAATTATGTTCACACTCGCTGGAACCGATGAATTCATTGTTATAGTACTCTGTCTTTTCCCTATGGATACAAAGTTTCCCTTTTCGTTCAAAATCCAGCAACAAGGCAGGATTAGCTTCGCCTTGCGAGGTGTTATCCATGTGCTCAGCCCACCTAGGGACTCTATCCTTTTCGTCATTTGCTTTCCTTTGAAACTTTTCTCTCCTTCTGTCTGCCATCTTAATGAACATCTTTTCCTGCTCTTGCAGAGAACAGGTCAAATTAGATTCTCTAGCTTCATTTAAATCTATGTTACCTATAGTCAGAAAATATTCTCCCATATAACGGGTCACGTCACTTGTAGTATGTACACGGTTCAAGTGTCCTCTAATAGGCAGTTCAGAAAATACTACGTCATCATTTGAATAATAGTATTGCAAGGTGCTTCTATAGAACAAGCTAGCTAATATACTACAGGAGATTCCATAGGTCAAAGGTAAATGGTGGTATGTCACGCCTTCAGCCACTGAAGTTGGCAGCTTCATGCAGACATAACAGTCCTCTATTTCCATAGCTTCTACGTAATGCACTAATAAGTTAGCAAAAACATTTAGATGCGTCCTGTTTTTCATTTTGTGAAAATGTAGTCCATCCTCATCTGATGCTTCTAAATTAGGTCGTGTGTGTGTCAGTCTGATTTGGTTGTCACGTCTTTCTAAGCTTCGTGGTGTTTCTTCAGTCTGTACATCTCCTACGTCTACTGCTTCGGGTTCAGTAGGGGACAAGTTAGGATTTTTACTTATCATAAAAGGTAGAAAAACTGTTAGACCTATCCACATTACTATTAGCATGGCTATACTACACAAGCATATCTTACAACAGGTTTTGAGACACCCACACCGGGATCTCCCAGAGACATTCGGATCAGACATTTTTAGCTTACAGGTGGCTTTCGCTACCCCTCTTCGTTTCTTTGCACCAAAGGCTCACTTCTGGGCTTTTTCAAGGAGGGTCTTCGTCCGAACTCCGATCAGCAATGGACTCGTCGTCACTGTTGCCACTGGGATGTGGTTCGTCAATTTCTTCCAACACAAAGTAAGTCCATTCAGGGCTTCGATACAGCCGATTCTGTTTCTTTATTCTATCGCTCTTTCTTAGCGATTTGCCTCTGGCTGCCTCTCTTTCACTTTCAGCCCTTTTTCGGTCTTTCAGTTTTTCTCCGACTGTTTTCAGTCTGAGCCTTAGTCTCTTGACGTATTGGGGTGCACTTCTGCCTCCTTTCCTCCCAGTAGTTGAGGAAACTTGCCCTTCTTCGTGCACTCTCTTTACTTTTTGTTGTGGCGCTTCTGTTTCCCTACCTGACTGACTAGTTCCAGGTCTTTCATCTATTTCTTCTGCCTGGTCCTTAATCTGACCCTGCTCAGATTCAAATCGTACTTGCTTTTTCTGCTTAGTTGGTTTTATTTCTGGTGTCTGAGCACATTGATCTATTTCTATCTGTTCCTGTTCATGCTCTTCGATCTCTTCGTTTTCTTCTGCATGAACGTCAGCTCTAATTACTATCTGTCCCTTTCCAGACTCCGGAGTCTCAGGAGGAGTCTCGATGCCTTGATCTGACCCTACTTGGCCTACTTCCTGATCAGGTGTGATGTGATTCTCGTTGACCTGACCTTCTTCATCTATTTCTAGCTCACCTGGACTATCCCACTCACTGTCTAAGTAGGAATATTTCCTGGTTCGTATTGGATCATGAACCGGGTCGTCGGCGGGGAACCATTCAATGTCTTGACTTGTGCTCGGCAGTTCGATGTCAGCTAGTTCCGGACTCCCCTCTTCGGAAGCCTCTTCAGCTGCGCTGCCTTCAGCTTCAGTCGCGTCTTCTCCAGTTACCCGCTTGGTGTGGCTGGCGTGGATCCACTTCGGTACACCAGCACACTTTACAGCAGTGGTAGTGACAAGGATCACTTGTCGTGGCTTTCCCCACCTGGGTTTCAGGCAACTGCTCCGGGTGTGTTTCTTTAACGCCACCCAATCTCCTGGTTGTAGTTTATGTGCTGGAGTCTTTGGCCACTCGTCTTCTGTCTCCCCAATCTGCTGAGAGAGAGAACGCACTTGGTCACCCAGCTGCTTGCAGTATTCTAGCACCATATCATCAGAAATGCTTAGCAGTTTGTGTCCGGGTACCCATGCCTGTCGCATCACTCTTCCCATCAACACTTCATGGGGACTCAGGCCAGTCTTTCGGTTCGGGATACTTCTCAAACTCATCAGCACAAGGGGTAAAGCCTCTATCCAGTTCATTTTTGTGGAATCACACATTTTTCCCAACCTGGACTTCAGGGTGCCGTTTATCTGTTCCACTACCCCAGAAGCCTCTGGACGGTAGGCACAATGTAGTCTTTTCTTCATTTTGAATGCTTTACAGAGTTCTTCTAGCACATCGTTGGCAAAATGCCCACCTTGGTCCGTTTCGATAGTCTCTGGGATCCCATACCTAGGTATCAACTCCCTGAGCAATAGCTTAGCCGTAGTTAGGGCATCATTTTTCTTTGCTGGGTAAGCCTCCACCCACCTGGAGAACAGACAAACTATGACTAGGATATATCTATACCCTTTGCAATTTGGCATGGTTACAAAGTCTGCCTGCATTCTGACAAAGGGACCTACTGCCTTCCCAATGGTACTCTGTTCTACCACAGTCCTTTTTCCTGCATTAAATTGCTGACACACTAGGCACCTCTGGCAAAGCCTTTCCGCCTGGTTCCTGAACTTTGAGTTACAGAACACCTTGTCAAACACCCGACACATTGCGTCTCTTCCCATATGTGTTGGTTCATGTATCATTCTGATCATGGGGTCTACCAAGCTATCAGGCAGCACAGGCACCCCAGTCGCGCTTACCACCACACCATCCTCTCTCAACGTGCATTCATTTGCAGCCCACCTGCCTTTTTCTTGCCTGTCTGTTGCCTGTTGCAAATCCTTTAGTTCTTCCCACGTTGACACATTCTCAAACAACATAAGTTGGCAGCTGTTTCCACTCCACAATGCAATTTGGAGAGACATGTGATGTCGAGCACAAAACTGTGCAATTTGGTCAGCGTATCTATTACCGGCGGTCACATCATCGTTTCCAGATCTGTGAGCCGCACATTTGACCACAGCCAATTCTTTGGGCAATTGGATAGCTTCCAGTAAGTTATGCACCACCTTTCCATTTCTGATAGGGGTGCCTGAGGAAGTCATGAATTCTCTTTGCAACCACAGTTGGCCGAAGTCATGAACAACCCCGTAACAATACTGGCTGTCGGTGTACACAGTTATTCGTTTGTTCTTACCCCTTTTACAGGCTCTAGTTAACGCGATGAGCTCTGCCACCTGTGCAGATTTCACCTCGCTTAGGTATGATGCCTCTATGGTTTTCGTCAACGTGACCACAGCGTAGGCAGCACACAGACCTCCATTCTCATGTCTCAAACATGAGCCGTCCACAAACATTGTCTCATCCCCATCAAGTAATGCTATTTCACGGATGTCCGGACGGGGCTTGGTACTGAACTCAGTCAGATCAATGCAATTATGCTCCCCCTCCTCTTCTGGTTCTACATCCAGGGGGACAGGTAACAGTGTCGCTGGGTTTAGGACATTGCACCGGGAAATGGTGACGTTTTCAGCACCAATCAGGATTCTTTCATACTTAGTCAGCCGACTAGGTGTGAGGTACTGTGTCTTAGTTCTAGTTAGCAGGATTACAACAGAATGAGGAACATATACAGTGACGTGATGTCCCATGACAATGTTCTCACTCTGTTCCAGACTGACGCAAGTAGCAGCAACTGCTTTCAGACACCCCGGCAATCCAGCAGCCACCGGATCTAGGGTGGCCGAAAAATAGGCCACTGGGCGTCTAACTAATCCGTGCTCCTGAGTCAGGACTGAAAGAGCACAATTTTCTCTTGTGTCACAGAATAGTTCAAAAGATTTAGTGTAGTCAGGCATACCTAATGCAGGAGCTGTACATAGGCAATTTCTCAATGTTACCCAAGCGTTCATACTTTCGTTGTCCCAACCGACGGGGTCTTCTACTCCTTTCTTGGTCAATTTTATCAGGGGTCTTGCTAGTGCAGCAAATCCTACAATCCATTGTCTACAGTAACCCACAACTCCTAGGAACATTCTCACCTCTTTCTGAGTTCTGGGCAGTTCCATTGCTCTAATTATTTTTATTCTTTCAGTAGTTACCTTCCTGATTCCTTTTTCTATCTGGTGCCCCAGATACTTCACTGAGTTCTTACAAAACTGTAGTTTGTCAGGCGATACTTTATGTCCTCCCTTCCCTAGGTGATTCAGCAAGGCAATGGTGTCAGTGACACAGTCAGTTTGGGTTTTAGATGCCACTAACAGGTCATCTATGTACTGTACCAAAACAGACTCTCTGGGCAGCACTAGGGATTCAAGGCACTTTTTCAGTATCTGGTTGAAAATCGATGGACTTTCGGTGTACCCCTGGGGGACACGATTCCAGACATAGATATGGCTGTCGAATTCAAAACTGAAAAGGAATTTGCTTTCTGGATGTAATGGGATGGAAAAGAATGCGTGGCACAGATCGATGACAGTGAACCATTCTGCATTCCAGGGAATCTGATATAGTATTACGGCAGGGTTGGGTACAATAGGGCAGCAAGGTACAACAATTTGGTTTACTTTGCGCAAATCTTGCACTACCCGGTACTTTCCACTAGGCTTTTTGATCCCAATGATAGGCGAATTACAGGGGCTGCTCATCACTTCTTCTATTATCTCTGCTTCGAGCAGCCTGGTAATTTCAGTCGCCACTCCTGCTTTCACTTCTGCACTCATTTTGTACTGTCTGGTTTTGGGGTACACAGCATTCGTTTTTATGGCTATTTTAACTGGGTCCACATTTGCCATCAGGCCTACATCTTTTCCTGTGAAATCCCATACTTCTGGTACTACTCTTAATTGGAGCTCTTCAGGTAAATCTTCAATTGTCAATGATTTGATATCAGCATCTTGTCTAACCAACATCAGTTTGTACAGGCCATCTTCATCGGGGGTCTGAATTTCGACGCCATTTGGTGTGCAGTAAATGGTACAACGCATCTTGCACAACAAGTCTCGTCCTAGCAGATTCACGGGACTGGAATCACAGACCACAAATCTGTGCATTTCCTTGAAATTTCCTATAGAAATTTCCATTGGTTCAGTTACTGGGGTACTTATTATTTGATTTGAGACGCCCACTACTTGGATTGCTTCTCCCGAGAGGGGTAGGTTAGGAACATCCACTGTTCTTACAGTAGATCTGGTAGCACCAGTGTCCAACAGAAAGGTGACATCTTTTCCTTCAACCTTTCCTTCAATGTATGGTCCAGTCTGGTCTACCGGCAAGGAGGCGCCAAGCACGCACTCCTCATCCTCCCCCCTCAGGCCGCGTCAATCTTGATCTTCACAGAGGAAGGTATCATTTAACAGATATTGTGGGATGACTGCGTTTCTTTCACTCTCGACTTCCCATACTTCCGCCCTTTCATTCTGCTGACCCTGATTCTTGAAAGTCTGTCTAGGAGCGCGAGGTACTGGGGGTAATTTTACCTGTTGCTGGTTCTTCCTCGTCCCCTCTTTCTGCACCTGTGGGGTTAAACCATTTACAGGGGCATTACCGGCCTGCAGGTGTGGACACTCGTCTCTCCAATGCCCTATCTGGCCGCACCCGTGACAAGGGAATTTTTTCATAGCCTCTTCTCTACTCATTTTAGTTCGGGGTTTTCCTCCTCCTCCCCCACCAGTGGTATTCTGAGAGTTCTTATTAGAATTTAAGTTACTTAACTGCTGTTCTTGTTGTTCAGCCAACTTCACCTGTGCCCACATCACCTTTTCCTTGAGGGCCTTCCTTTTGTTCTCGATTTCATCTTCGCAGTATTTTGCATATTTCAAGACATCATCTATTGGTTTTCCCTGCCAACTGATCTTATTGTCTCTAATCCATTGGGAAATTTCGGGCCTTAATCCTAGCACAAATCGGTAACTGAAATGTGTCATGTCTTTCATGTCCACATTATCGATACCGCTGTATGTTTTAAACACTTGCAGTAGCCTTTCATAATAGGAGTGAACAGTTTCATCACGTTCTTGGGTGGTTCTATCTATTCGGGTCCAGTCTGTTTCCTTTGCGGGAACCTTTTTCTTGAGATATTGTATGACTTGTTCATACTTCCTCATTACTTCAGGTGCAGGCGCACCCGTTTTCTCATCTCTGGGAAATTCTTCACTGGGCCAATCAATTTCAATTTTACAGTCGGTCCACAGATCTACAGGGACCACAATGTCGAAAAACCCATCCAGGTCTTTCAGCAGACATTTCTGAACTTTTATGAAGCGTTCTACCTGCCTGTACCAATCAACAGGCTTTTCCCGTAATTTCGGGAAGTCATTTGTAAATGACACAATATCCTGTCGGGACCAAGGGACATGGACATATTTTCCTCCCGGGACCTCCCTCATGGGGCACAATTTTTCTGTTGGTGATACTTCCTTTAATACGAATTCTGAAGTCACTGACCCTGTCCTGCTGCTTTCCTTTTTCTTTGCCCACCGGGTTCTCCACTTCCCCACTTCGCCCCACTTCTGCAGGAGTTTCAACAATTCTTTTACTTGGATCTGTTTTCCCATCACATTCAGGCTTTCTAAATCTTTGTCTGTAAAATCCACTCTGTAAGGTTTCTGAAGAATTTTGGAGCGACTAACATCAATTCCCATTTCTTCTGCTGTATCCATTATCTTTTCATGGAGCAACCTAGCACTCCGGGTAAGATTTTTACTGATAAACAGTAACTCTTCTTCATTATACGAGCTTAGGCGTTCAACTCCTACGTTCCCAGCCATCATTTCTTCTATTTCTATTCTTAATTTATATATTTCCAATGCTCTGGGTTGGGGAGTGATCTCTTTCTCGAGCTCCTTTGTCCATTTGTCCAATTCTTCTGGGGAAACCAAGGTGGCACTCTTAATCCCAGTTGCACTTTCAATCAACACCTCCTTTTGTCTGGGCTGACTTTTTGTCCCTATTATACTAGCCCTTGATTCTCTAATGGGCAGATCCATCAGAACCACAGATTCACACTCACTCTCTTGGTCCTCATCTATGAATACCTCCTTCCTCGGGGTCGGGATGCTAGAAGTAGGCAGCATTGAGGTGACAACAGGAGAATGGGGACTAGTCATGTCATTTCTATACAGTGGAATAGCTGGACCAATAGTTACTGGAATAGTCAAGGAATCAGGATGGGGATGCATCTGGGCAATGGTTCGAACTAACTCATCTCGCTGTTTAGTCAGGGCCTCTCTCTCTCTTTCTCCTAATACCTTTCCGGCAGATTTGTCATGCAATACTTGAGGTACTAAGGACGGATAAATATTCGGAGCTGTCGGAGTGACCAATCGAGGTGGATCTTCTCCGAATGGCTGATAATTCGGGACCGTGGATTTAGGTCTACAAAACCCGTCCCTTTCACTGGTTTTACTGTCTGTACCTGTTCCATCTGTATTACTGTCCCTCCTACATCTGGGATAAGTTGTAAAGGGATTTCGAGAGTGCACAGGCTCTGAATCTGCATCATAGGGGGGTGGATTTTTCATTAACAAATCTTCCAAGTGTTCATCATCTAAGTCCCCCATAGGTGCTAGGTGATGGGTCTTTTCTTTGCATTTTCCTTTCCTTTCTTCCAACACCCCCATCATAGGAAACAACCCTTCTGTCATCATGGTTTGCCTCCACTGTTTCATTTTCTGCTCTTTGGTTGGCGTTGGAAGTCTGGGATACCATTTACTTACTCCCTTATCCATCCTGGGTCTATCCCTTTCCAATGCCTCAATCTCCCATTCTTCCAGGGCTTCGTACTGGGTCAATCTGGGTCTGGGGTGTAATTCATTCATGCGTGTCCTTAAGTTAAACAGAACCCGACCATTAAATGTACCTTCAACAGGGAATGCTAAAACTCCGTCCTCAGCAGTATACTTTGCCCAATTTTCCAACCATACACAGGTGTGATACCCTTTGTCAAACATCATGAAAGAGGCAGGGGTGTTTGGCGGGGGAATGAGAACGCCTTCCCTCGTTCTAATGGGCTTGTCGGTTTTGAAAAAATTCTTTACTTTGTCAGTAAATGACAGTTTCCTTTTTATTCCATACATCATGTGCGGTCTACCCCGTATAATCTGTTCCCTATAGAAGCCTGAGTTTTGGGGGTTAGGTAAGAACTCTGGATACCACATACACCTTTCCAGACCCCTCTCAAGCTCCTGCTGATTAATTTTGTTTACCTTTGTGCTTCCAATACTAGCGCGACTTTTATTTCGCAATACCCAATCTAGCCAGAGAATACAAAAAATCTTTAGCCAATGGGTGCGCGGCCTTTCGCGAGAGCAAGTCTCAAGCTCCGGCACTCACCCCTCCTTCACAAATTCAGCTCCGCTACACACCCGCTGTCTTGACCAATACCAGGTTCTGAGCTGGGATGGTGCAGTGAGATAAATAACGGTGATGGATCAAGCCCTGATCTTTGGACTGGGTAAGAGTGGTCTGCTTAATTCAGACACTCTGTTCATCACCACCCCCTTTTCTGAATCGTTTTTGGCCACTATAGGTGTGGCAGGGTATACTCAGACATGAGTCCCTTTCTCACTGCACCATCAGGATTCAAGCAAGCCGGGCCGACGACGGCTGAAATGCCAGAAACCGGTCCCCGGTAGCTTGTCTCCTTTCTGGTGAAGAATTGGCTTGGTAGTTTAGTCTGCCCTGTTCCCATGATGCACTGGGCCAGGGACAGACTGATTTGCATATAGCCAGGTTCTGAGCTGGGATGGTGCAGTGAGATAAATAACGGTGATGGATCAAGCCCTGATCTTTGGACTGGGTAAGAGTGGTCTGCTTAATTCAGACACTCTGTTCATCACCACCCCCTTTTCTGAATCGTTTTTGGCCACTATAGGTGTGGCAGGGTATACTCAGACATGAGTCCCTTTCTCACTGCACCATCAGGATTCAAGCAAGCCGGGCCGACGACGGCTGAAATGCCAGAAACCGGTCCCCGGTAGCTTGTCTCCTTTCTGGTGAAGAATTGGCTTGGTAGTTTAGTCTGCCCTGTTCCCATGATGCACTGGGCCAGGGACAGACTGATTTGCATATAGCCAGGTTCTGAGCTGGGATGGTGCAGTGAGATAAATAACGGTGATGGATCAAGCCCTGATCTTTGGACTGGGTAAGAGTGGTCTGCTTAATTCAGACACTCTGTTCATCACCACCCCCTTTTCTGAATCGTTTTTGGCCACTATAGGTGTGGCAGGGTATACTCAGACATGAGTCCCTTTCTCACTGCACCATCAGGATTCAAGCAAGCCGGGCCGACGACGGCTGAAATGCCAGAAACCGGTCCCCGGTAGCTTGTCTCCTTTCTGGTGAAGAATTGGCTTGGTAGTTTAGTCTGCCCTGTTCCCATGATGCACTGGGCCAGGGACAGACTGATTTGCATATAGCCAGGTTCTGAGCTGGGATGGTGCAGTGAGATAAATAACGGTGATGGATCAAGCCCTGATCTTTGGACTGGGTAAGAGTGGTCTGCTTAATTCAGACACTCTGTTCATCACCACCCCCTTTTCTGAATCGTTTTTGGCCACTATAGGTGTGGCAGGGTATACTCAGACATGAGTCCCTTTCTCACTGCACCATCAGGATTCAAGCAAGCCGGGCCGACGACGGCTGAAATGCCAGAAACCGGTCCCCGGTAGCTTGTCTCCTTTCTGGTGAAGAATTGGCTTGGTAGTTTAGTCTGCCCTGTTCCCATGATGCACTGGGCCAGGGACAGACTGATTTGCATATAGCCAGGTTCTGAGCTGGGATGGTGCAGTGAGATAAATAACGGTGATGGATCAAGCCCTGATCTTTGGACTGGGTAAGAGTGGTCTGCTTAATTCAGACACTCTGTTCATCACCACCCCCTTTTCTGAATCGTTTTTGGCCACTATAGGTGTGGCAGGGTATACTCAGACATGAGTCCCTTTCTCACTGCACCATCAGGATTCAAGCAAGCCGGGCCGACGACGGCTGAAATGCCAGAAACCGGTCCCCGGTAGCTTGTCTCCTTTCTGGTGAAGAATTGGCTTGGTAGTTTAGTCTGCCCTGTTCCCATGATGCACTGGGCCAGGGACAGACTGATTTGCATATAGCCAGGTTCTGAGCTGGGATGGTGCAGTGAGATAAATAACGGTGATGGATCAAGCCCTGATCTTTGGACTGGGTAAGAGTGGTCTGCTTAATTCAGACACTCTGTTCATCACCACCCCCTTTTCTGAATCGTCTTGACCAATACCAGCGCGGCACGGAGTGACGTCAGAGCAGCTCTCCGACTGACTCCCTCCTTCACAAGGTAACGGAAACTTTTAACTTTTCCTAAAGTGCAAATGTAAAACTTAGTTACTAACACACAACGTCTGCCACTATGTCTGAGCGTTCTAAAGAGATAGAAAAACTTTCTTTCACTGCAAGTAAACCACTTCTGTCTACTTCTCATTCACTCGGGGTAGACTTCTTTGCCTAACCTCACACTCGAGTAATATAGAACCCGTTATTCTTCCGACTCATCCACTTTCGTCAGGGATATGTACTGAGCCGGGATTTCACCAGTGAACTATTTTACTTACCAGTCAAGCCTCAGAGACCCTACTACTCCTTCCGTATGCGACCCTTACTAGGTGATATCGCAATGAAAGTTTTATACCGGACTCGTAGCTATCATTTATTCAGATGCAACAAAGGTCCTAATTAGTGCTTCCAGTTATTTCTAACCCTGCACTAATGATTCAAACCCTAGTGACTTCAACAGCTAACCGGATTCTGCTCACCGTTAGCTAAAATACTTCCCCGGGGATTCGGACTACACTGAACACTTACAAACAATTCTGGGTTAATTCAACATGTAATATCTATAGCAGCAAAATAAAAATCATATACATTTACATATAAATCCTTAAAACATTTCAAAATATTTCAAACAATATAGTAGAAATCAGCAGCACATTTTATATTCACGGTTTGTTTCTTAATTTCCCTGTCTACCTAATCTAACTAGACCAAACCATCCTCTGGCTGCCAGAAATTACTGATAGAGCGCGCAGTTCACCCGGGTCACCAATGTCTTACACGCACTGGGCCCTGGCGTGCATTCAATTTCAATAGTGATTCCCGTGAACCGGGTGAAAACCTGCCACGCTTCTATGAGTAATAATGGTTTGTGATTACCTCTGCTTACCATGCACCTGACTTACCACAGGCACAAATTTACGACGGACCTGGAGCTAAAAGGGAAAATAGTAGACAGGAACCTAAAACATTTCCTTACGGCAGTACATACTCATCCACTTTTCTGTAAAATGACCACAGACACCTGATGAAGTTTTAACACTTTATATAAGAATTCAAAGAGAAGATGCCAAGGCAATAAGCGATATGCAGAATAATATGTCAAACATCAATATCAACACCAATAGGTAACTTTGCACCAAAATTATGACCATTAGGATATATGGGAAGACTAGAGGTAGGATTTTAGAGCAGAACTAGTCACTGCAGTTTTATACTAAGACAAGAGTTATGGATGGACCTAGAAACATGTACTTATCCTTATCACTTTAGACTATTCTTGCTAAGTTCACTGCAATCCACTAAAGGACAGGGAAAAATGGGAACAAGCTATTACTTATAATAGAATCAATGAGCTCCTAAAGGGAGGGGGGGGAAAGAAGGAACCAACTAAAATCAGACACATATACTTGATGTTTCAACGGCAATAGAGCAATATCACAAGTAAGAATGCTTTAATAGATTATACGAGGGAGAGAAAGAAAGGAAGAGAGAGTGATAGAGATACGCAAACCCGCAATCAATATTTACCTAGTTCAGAAAGAAGACTAACCCTGGCCACGGGTCAGTTGGGAAGACGGGGACAGGGACCCTCGGAAAAGGAACACCAGAAGGCGAACAGGTACAACCTACGGACAGATCAGGACAGGATACCCCTCAGGTTCGGGTCAAAGGACTGGGCCTCCCAGGGTACGACCAACACCCACAGCTTCGGACAGCAACGCCTGCGTTACCCCCTTCTGCAAGTAATCCGCCAGAAACCCCGATTGGATTTTCGAATTTCCCAGCAAAGTGCTTCGCCAGCACTTAGGATTTTCCACCCCTTAGGAGTTTGTGGAAAGTATGGACAAAGTGCTCCGCAGCACTTTCAGATTGAGCACCTATTGAGATCGTAGGGTCAGTGACAGGTCTGCTACTCGGACAAGTCGGACAATTTTCCTAAGCTAAACTAGGGCAATTATACAGTTTTGGGGACCCTCAGACCACCCACTAATGTTGCAAGTGACAGTTTCCCACATTTTGATTGGTCAGGAGAGGTGGTGCGGTCATTACCACCTCCTAGAATTCAACTTTCCCATCATGAAATTTAAATTTTCTTGTCCGCCCCTTAGGTTCACGTTCCCATGCATAGAATACATTAGTACAACAAGAGTTCACAGTAGGTAGCAACAGAGTTGCATCGTCCAAGGTAAGACTCTGCTTTCCCAGAGAGCTTCTCAGGCGCATTGTGCTTCAGGAGCCAGCTGGCTTGGTTCAGCTTCTGCGCAGTTAGGATTTTCCCCAGTCACGTGACGGGGTTCCGAGGAGCCTCAGCATGGCGTTGCTCATGTATGCCCCAGCCCACAAAGACGCGGTACATGAAAAGTAAGCGAGAACAAATTAAAATCACATCCAGAATGATCACACTGTATACCACGATAGAATACTAACCAACCCTTACTTTATAATGACTATAGCATTATTGTTTAGTGCAAAAAAGATAGATAAGCAAAAGCAGCGGTAGCAAGCAGAGAGCGTGGTGAGAGTCAAGCAGCCATATTTGCAACAGTGCGCATGAGCACAAAACTCCCTCCAGAATGCGAGTGCGTCACATCACATGGGTATGACCGACGCATGCGCAGACTGAATTTCAGCGAAGCAGCCATTTTCCTTAATGCAAGCTTCGTTAAAATGAAAAAAGACATACAAGCAAGCATCCGGGGACACCCGCGTGTTTGGGAAAACGTACAATAAATGACAAACAATGATTTTAGTAGTATTATACATTTGGCGAGGTTCTTGCACTGGGCAAGGCGCTTCACGTGCGAATCCTTGCTCCATCAATACCATGCACCATATCGTTTCTTGGGTTCCTGGGAGGGAAGGTAGAGGATCAGGGTTGGATGGAGCAGACGCCAGGACGCTTCCCACATGACAGGAAGCACTCCGCATTTTAACACTCAATGTGCGGGGACTTAATAACCTGATTAAAAGTCACGCGATACAACCACCTTGAGTCCTCTCAGGCAGATATCTGCCTACTGCAGGACACCAACCTACTATATGGGGACCGTCACAGACTGAAATCTAGGGCCTTCCCTCAGCAATTTTTTTTTGTCCGCTCCCTCCAAACAACGGGAGTGGTAATTCTGGTGGCCAAGTCATTCCGTGGGGTGATAGAGCAGAAGATAGAAGAAATCAGGGGGCGTCTGTTGATATATAAGTTCTTATGGATAAGGATGGTGCACCAAAAAGTAGAAGTCCAAACAAATTGTGATTTTTTGCAAACAATTCCTTTATTGATCCGATTCTTTAAAAGCCCTCAGCCAACGCATTTCGTTCCCATTGGGAACTTCGTCAGGGCAAAAAGGTATACAATTGGATTCCCTTAAAGCAGTCAAGGAGATTTCACGTGCAGGGAGTCTCCAAAGAAACCAATGTGTTTAATG
Source organism: Lissotriton vulgaris (assembly GCF_964263255.1). Lineage (NCBI taxonomy): Eukaryota > Metazoa > Chordata > Amphibia > Caudata > Salamandridae > Lissotriton > Lissotriton vulgaris. The sequence continues at coordinate 582,479,789 of NC_141694.1, forward strand.
TCTGGTATTAGAAGTGAAGAATATTCAGCCAGAGCCAACGAGGTTGTTGAAGCATCAAAGCTGGGGGTGGAGACTGCTGATAATCAGAAAATCAGATGATCAACACATCTGTACTTGAAAAACGTTTTTCAAATACACTGATGTGCGGAATACATGAATCGGATACAAGTACCTCTGCCGATGGGGAGGATATTATATATATATATGCGTGCTAGAAGTGTTATAGAAGCCCCTTTCACACTGTGTTGATAATCTGATTTTCTGATTATCAGCAGTCTCCACCCCCAGCTTTGATGCTTCAACAACCTCGTTGGCTCTGGCTGAATATTCTTCAATTCTAATACCAGACATGAAACACAAGGGTTTCTTTGGAGACTCCCTGCACGTGAAATCTCCTTGACTGCTTTAAGGGAATCCAATTGTATACCTTTTTGCCCTGACGAAGTTCCCAATGGGAACTAAACACGTTGGCTGAGGCCTTTTAAAGAATCGGATCAATAAAGGAATTGTTTGCAGAAAAATCACAATTTGTTTGGACTTCTACTTTTTGGTGCACCATCCTTATCCATAAGATTTTGCATCTGTCTTGACAGTGGAGCTTCTCTGCGGTTAGCTCTGGATGTTCTTGTGCACTACTCCTAACGGACCCGCCTACATTTGAAATTTAAGTGAGAAACCCTTGTCAGCCGCAGTTGCTTGTTTGGAACTGATATATAGGTTCTCTATTGCAGTGATGTCATTCGCGATAGGCACAATCTATGCTCCCAATGGGAAACAAGAAGGGTTCCTACTTGGGGCGCTAGAGAGAGCACTGGGTTCTGGTGACAAACTAGTACTACTGGGAGGGGACCTCAATCTGGTATTCGATAACTCGATTGACAGGTCAACACAGAGGTACGGCCAGTCGAAAGCGCTGTCCACGAAGGGCCAAGCGCAACTGGGGCAGATGGGGGTGGTGGACGTATGGAGGGCTAAACATCCGCAGTTAAAAGTATACTCTTACTATTCTAATGCCCATAAAACATATGCCAGGCTGGACTATTTTTTGGGTACCAGGGAAATTCTTCCACTCATACAAGACGTTGAAATACACAGAGCTTCACTGTCCGACCATGGGGAGGTCACACTCTCACTTTCTCTTCCCCCGAATGCTCCCCCCCAGGTCCTGGTGGTTACCAGACTCAATGGTACTCTGCATGGTGGTCAAGAACCAAATCCAGCACGCACTATCTTACACATAATGATACCACCGAAACCTCACCAGCATCACTATGGGGAGCACTCAAGGCTGTCATTAGAGGGGAATTCATTGCTATTTCCTCAACAGACAATAAGTTGTGCAAGGCAAAGAGGGAGGACCTCACTAGGCAAACCAGGGAACTTGAACGCATACATCAGCGCACTGGAGCTCCACGGGTCTGGCGCAAGCTATCCAACATGCACACTCAAATATCAGCTCTAGACACAGATAGGGCAGAATGCTCAGCCCTCCGCTCACAACACTCATATCGGGGGAGGCAAGTGCGGCCGGCGTCTGGCTAATAATCTCCGGGCTAAAACACAAGAACAGAGAATCTCTGAGATGTATTCCTCTGCAGGAAACCTGATTACTGAAGGTCCAAACATAGTGAATGCCTTTAAGATTTTTTTTGAGCATCTATATGATTCTCAACGCCTAGACGAAGAAGTTGCATCCCAATACCTGAAGCGGGACAAGACCTCGACTCTCACCCCAGATCAGGCAGAGACCTTTGACGAGGACATTTGCAACGAGTAGGTCATTTCAGCGATAGGACGCCTTAAATCCGCGAAGTCACCGGGCCCTGATGGGATCTCAGCTGCCTTTTATTAAACCCTTTGCTCAACTCCAGCCCGTGTTCTCACAAAACTCTATAATTCCTTTTTGGAGCCCAGGTCGATCCCGCCTGACATGCTTCAAGTCTCTATATTAGTCCTATGTAAAAACAACAATTGATGGACAGAATGCAGAACAATGTCATACATTCACCCCAGTACAGAGATCTGGGCCTAAATCCATAGTGTTTAGTAATAGTCCTCCCTAAGCCCGGTAAGGACATACAACGCTGCAGTTCTTACAGGCCGATTTCCTTCTTGAATATTGACCTCAAACTATACACGAGTATTATAGCCAACAGAATCAACATTTACCTCCCCTTCCTAGTGGACCCAGACCAAGCAGGCTTTGTTCCCCATAGACAGGCCAGCAATTATACAAAGAGAGCACTGCAAATTATTGACAAGGCGACAAGGTTCCAGGGGGAATATATGGTCTTAGCAGTTGACGTCGAGAAGGTGCTCAACTGGGTCCACTGGCTGTACCTTGTTTATGTACTGATGCACTTTGGGTTCCGGGACAAATGCAGAACTCGAATCCTAAATTGCTACCAAGCCCCTCAGTGTCAGTCCGGATTAATGACTTTACCTCAACCCCCTTCTCCATATACAGAGGCACTCGTCAGGGTTGCCCACTTTTGCCCTTACTATTCGCTCTGTATATGGAGCCCATGGCCCGGAGGATCTGAGATCATCTGGACAATGTTGGCGTTCCATTCACTGGGGATAGGATTTCCATCAGTCTCTATGCTGATGACGTCCTGGCATCCCTGGTGAACCCGATTATTTCTCTACCTGCCTTTATGGGGGAGCTGGAGGCTTTCGGGGCAGTCTCAGGGTTTCAAATCAACATCAGTAAATCTCAAGCACCCAACCTCTGAATGCCTCAGGGTACAGTGGACCTCCTTGCGGCCTCGTTCCCGGTGCTGTGGACCTCAGCGACTATTCCATATTTGGGGATACACCTAACAACACAATTCAAGTGACAATAGTTAGCAATTACGGGGCAGTTCTCCAATAAATACGAAATGACCTGGGGAGGTGGAAACACCTCCGGATCTCTTGGCTGGGTCGGATAGCAGCCTGCAAGATGACTGCACTCCCCAAGATATTATATCTCTTCCAGACTATGCCCCTCTCTCCCCCATGGGGTATGATGGCTAAACTCCAATCAGAACTTGCACAGTTCATCTGGCAGGGACGTAAGCCACGTATGAAGCGCTCCTTGAACTATCTTTCCCCCGAAGAGGGAGGGCTGAGAATCCCGGATTTACAACTCAATTTTAAGGTGGTGCAACTGCGATACCTGGTGGAATGGAGTCACCCCGAGTCTGAGAAGCACTGGCTCTTTCAGGATAGAGCGGTGGAGGGTATGGCCCTCTGGAAGATGCCATTCCTCCCCGAAGCACACAGGCCATAAAGCCTGTACCTGTCCCCAATAACTCAAATAACGATGACAGTTTGGGACAGTGTTAGCCCCTGAATGTGTCTGACTATCTATCCATCTCCGCTGAATCCCCTATTCGAGAACCCAGATTTCAACCCGGGATCTACAGTGGTGGATTTCACAACCTGGAGTGCATCGGAATGCTGCTCCATGGGCCATTTCTTCGATGCAGAGGGCCTACTCTCATTCCCCCAATTACGGGAGGACTTTGGGCTCCCTGAATGGGAACGATTTCACTGTCTTCAATTGAGACATTGGATATTGCACTCCTCGAATTGCGCTAAGGCACAGCGTCGCTTGACTCAGTATGAAAGATGGCTCTTGGCCAAATCGTCTAACAAAGGCATGATCTCAGAGCTATATACAATCTTGCTTCAAAAACAAAGACTCACACTTTCCACGCTGGGAGGGCACATTAGGAGGAGGAACTGGGGCGATCCTTGAGCGCAAATGACTGGGAGGGCATAGCCTACAGGGCTCGCCACATAGCACGTAGTATGGACCTTACAGAGACACTCACTAAGATCACAACACACTAGTATAACACACCAGTCAGGATAAATAAAATCAAGCCTTCCCATAGTGGCGGCTGCTTGCGGGGCTGCAGAAACAAGGGGTCATTAATAGACATACTATGCGATTGCCAGCAGACTCATAAAAATTGGACACAGGTCACCCTTACGTGTCGCTACTGTCACAGGAATTCCATGAGTTGACATGCCCCAAATATCTCAGACTCTTGTGCCTCTCTGAGGTATCAGACCCGGAGAAACTCGAAAATGATCTCATTTATATACACACATTGGTGCAGATATCGCATATGGGTGAGTGGGGATGGGGAGGGGGAAGTTTTGGGAGATTCTCTTGTGGGGTTTTTTTCTCTTGTTTTTCTTTCTCTTTTCTCTGGTATTGTTTATGTACCATTTGCAGCTAGGCTTGTAGTCTGTCTTGCTTTTAGATGGTTGTATGCCCCAAAGACCAACATTAGCTGCTGTATTCGCTTGGTATTTTTGAAAATGCTAATAAAAGATTTAAACCATAAAAAAAAATTCTGTTTCACGGACAAGAAAGAAAGAAAGACGTGGACAGTTTACCCAAGATATGATTAAAGAACAAGCATTTGGGTGGGCTGACAGACGGCTCTTGTGGGAGAAAATGCACACAACTGGGCACATTTATACACATCTTATGGCATTGTGACCAAATCCAAGAGTATTGGTGCAAAATTCACACGATCATGAGTAAAGTGTTGGGGGTAGACCTTCAACTGGAAGCACCTAGGTGCCTCCTAAATATCTGGGAACCTACTGACCTAAATGCCTACACAACGAAATGGGTCACACTTGGATTGCATGATTGCCAAAAGAAATATCGCACAGCTCTGGGGCTTGGGAACAGGATCTAGACTGGTGTATGTTGAGAGAAAAGACAGTCTATGTTGCTCGGGGCTGTCCCCGCAAATGGTCTAAAGTGTGGGGCCCCTGGAACGCCTATCGGAGAGATATCTGTATACCGCCAAGTGATGCTGCTGAAGATGATTCCCCATCCCTGTGAATTTCAATGAACTGTGTTGCAATATTGTGTATTACCTGATACTACTGTAAACCAAAATGATTCTGTGATTTGTAACTTTATGTCAAGACTGTTAAATAAAAAGATTTATAAATAAATACATAAAAAATAAAAAACAAGCATTTGTTTTTTTGTAACTTGTTTTTATTTGCTTTTTATAGTGCACAAACATAACAAGCATGTCGCAATTGATCATCAGACCTCACCCTTCATCCCCCCACCCTCCATCTTCCACCTCTAAAAACAGTTTACAGTTCTCTGGTACAACTGATGGAATCAAGTCTCTCCCCAGGCCCCCATCCCTTACAGCATAATACCCGCCAATGCACTTCCCTCTGTCTGGGGCAGAATGACCTCTCACCTCCTCTAGATCAGAGTCCTCCGTCAAAAACAAGCATTTGCAATGCAATAGGTCTCGCCTTTGTGAGAGTTTGAGCTATTGTTATTGTAATTGACAATGCCTTTCATTTATGGCATACAAAAAGCACAGTTACTGCCAGCCTTGCTTCTCGTAAGCAACGACTATAAGTACAAAGTGTGTGTTTACGCACCGCTTGCAGGTTTTCAAACTACATAAATAAAAGGCATTGTCATTTACAATGCCAATAGCTCACACTCTCGCAAAGGAGAGACCTATTGCATTGCAAATGCTTGTTTTTAAATGCGGCCCTTTTTCTTTTAAAGGTAATGGGATGCGTTTAAAAAGAAAAAAATTAACCCTTGAAGTTTCATTTTTCAAGAGTAGGCAGTGGTCCATTGCCACTAGCTGCTCTTAAAAAATATTATTATTTACATTCTCAAAGGGGAAGGGGTCCCTTGTGGACCTCTTTCCATTTGCGAATGGGTTGCCACCAGTTTTGAAATGATGGTAAAGTATTACTGTTTTGCGACCTGAATTTGGTCGCAAAACAGTATTACATACATCCTGATTCAGGTATTTGGAAGGGACACACTAAACATGCCCCTTCCAAATACAGAATCGCAAATACAAAATGCGATTCGGTAACAAGTTACAGAATCACATTTTAAATTTTGTACATTTGAAAAGGCATTTTTCCAGTTGGAAACAGTACGATTCTGCAAATAGGGCCGTTTGCGACTGGTAGGGATGAGTTTGGGGCAGGAGCCAGGGTAGTAACTGATGTGGAAGCAGGTGGGCAGTGGCAGAGGTTTGGAAGTTGCCAAGTGCCTAAATTGGGGACTGGGGCATAGGAGGCAGGTAGGTGGTGAATGAGGTAAGATGGTAAAAGAGGTGTGGGTGAGTAAGTAAAGAAATAGGTGGGGCAGTTGTTTGAGAGCCGGTGGGCAGCTCCTCAAGTGGGTGGGTAGTGAATGAGGAGGGGAAGGCTGGTCGGACTGGTACCATATTTAGCATTGCTGGGGTCCCGGATATCTTGGCACCGGCTGCCCGTCACCAACCGGTGTGGGCAGAAGGTTTAGCGTCTTTGAGATAAAGAGTGGCATTCAACAAATACAGGAATCCGGCACAGAGCAGCAGAGAATTACAATAATGTCCACCTCCTGATCTGTGTCAATTTACTATCCCAGGTCACCATCCTGACCCCTGTCACACTCCCATCCATGTCATGCTGCACATCCCTACCACGTGCACCAGTGCTTCACTGCTAGTCTTTCACTCTTTATTTCTGTCACCATCCCTGTTCCTCCTAGATTGCCAGCCTCTTTCACACTCCCAACCCGCCCCCTCCCTGTCTCTGTCATATATCCAAACCCTGTCATTCTTGCAATCCCTGTCACTCTTCCCACCCTGTTCAGTCCTCAGTCCCTGGCACTTCACCAGCCCCTGTCCCGCACACAAACCAGATCACAATCACATTACTGACACCCTAACCATACCTGTCACACCCCCACTCCCTGTCATACTGCAAGTTCCTTTCACCCTCCACATTACTGTCACACTTCTAGTTCCCCGCCTCATTCTCATCCGCCGTTGCATCCCTGGCTCTTCGGATGACCCCAGCACTCAACGGAGTCCTCTCCCCACCCACCCAGCGCCTTGAGACCCTCGCGCGTGAGTAGCTGCTCTTTGCAAACCCCTGATTGAGTGTTTGATACTCCCAAAGTTTTCCACCATCATTGTCCCCCCTGTCACGCACATCGACACCGTTACCCTCCTCGTCTGTTCGCCCTCTCCATAGCTATGACACTACCTGTACCTGTCACTTCCTGGTTCTCTGCCATATTCCAGTCCTTGTCACATTTTTCCTGACCACAACATCAATGACCCGTAGTAAGTTTAGCCTGGAGCCAGTTCGCCTTAGACCATCTCTTTCTATCGCGCGTGCACTCCTGACACAATGGTGTGAATTCTTGCATATTCTGGCCATTTCTTCTAGCAAACCTATTTTGACAATGCCCAGTGGAGCCACCGTTATTCAGTGCTTTCTTGGAGAGAGCAAACCCAAACACCTCCGGTTCCATTCTGCACGACGAAGGCATTGAACTAAATCACGAGCGCCCCTTCAGAACCTGTCCTTTGAGAAAGTTGAAGTACAAATTCTGCTCTAAAAAGTGGGATAAGATCTACCAGAGCTGCGTCTGAGCCGGACAGTGGGGGGTCCTTCTGGAGGTAATGGCGAGTGCGTGAAGAAATGCTGCATCTACAGTTCAGGTCAAGTGGTCTCCACTTGAAAGAGCCCTAATTGATAGCGCTGGGACTACCAATACACCCAGCCCCGCCCCTCGCTCCCCTGCAGGCAGAGTATGGCGTGCACGTCCACTGCCAGAGCTCCCTGTCCGCGTGCTCCTTGGTTGGACATGAACGTTATTTCTATTTTTTTTTATTTATTTATTTTATTTAATGCGTTTTTATATAGCGGGGACTTTACCCGAAGGTGTTAGAGCGCTTCACAATAGGAACAGTAGTGAAACATGAGGAAAAATTACAAGTCAGCATGTTACAAAAGCAAACGTTACGTTACATAAAGGCAATAGTGACAATTGTGCATGTATCAAGAGCAAACAAAATACAAGAGTTAGCAAACGATATGTTACAAGAGAAAAAAAAGTCACGTGTCTATGTTACAAAAGCGTACAAAGTACAAATTGAGGTATAATATTGCACTAAATGGCAGATACTCAAAACACAAGAACAAACGTTACGTTACATGAGGCAATGGTAGCAAATGTGCATGTATAAAAAGCAAACAAAATACAAGAGGTAGCAAATGATGCATTACAAGAGGGAAAGTGACGTGGGCATGTCACAAAGGAGTACACAATGCAAGTAGAAGTATAATACTGCAATAAATGGCAGACTCCCAAACCACAAGAACACATTGAGAAGGTACTTCTATAGTCATGTAGAACATAATTTCCTATAATGGAAGGACTTCCTTCAGATAATATAGAGGGCGTGAATTACATTTGACAGTGTCTTTGAAGGAGGAGAGCTTTGAGGTCAGTTTTGAAGGTCTGGGAAGAGGTGGTGGTCCGGAGCTGAGGCGGAAGTGAGTTCCAGATTCTCACTGCGTTGCCTGAAAAGGATTGGGCCATTGACCTTTCCTTCTTGAAAGTGGGAGGTTCAAGCAATAGATTCTCCGCATTACGTGATGGTTAGAGCCTCCAGAAAGTTTCAGTTTATTCGCCAGGTAGCGAGGAGAGGAGGAGTGTAGGGCTTGTGCGCGCATTTCAAACATCTGTCTCGCGTTAACAGAGAGGTGAAAGGCGCTTCTTCCTTGTCAGCCCCCTTAGTTCATATTTGTGGTACTGACATAGTACGTCCAAGGATAAGCGGCAGCTGACATACTCTTTAAAAAAACATAAAGGCAAATGTACCGCCACATAGACTCGTCTTTTTTAGTCTGGGAACAACTCCATGTTTGGAACGTTCTTATCTTGAAAACATTACACAATACTGGAGGGAGCAAGCATCCAAAGTTTACTCAAGATTTTTTTTAGATATGTTTTCCAGATTGCATAAAGTATAACTTGTCTAGCCTTTTCTGGCGTAGTCAGCTGGATATGTACCTCAGTGGGTTATTGTTCCTGCTGTGAATTTCTCCACACCACCACCCGATCGCATGTTCAAATCACTGAAGGGTTTTCCTTAGTCTTTTCTCAGTTTGAGACTAATAAAAGGTGTGCTTTTAAGTTGATTAAAAATCAATATAATTCAAGTGCCTAGAAGACAGTCCATTTCTCGGGGCGCTATATAAAATGGGCAATACATTACAACTATAAAATAAATAAAATATGGCTGCGTTGCATCCTCTGACTCTGGTTAAAGCAGGAGCGCGCGGAATACTCTCCAAACTCCTGCATGTATTTCAAGTTGTAATTCCTGCTGACAATGTAAACTGTCTTATTTCTATGCGTGTTTTACAGCACAGTAGAGGGGCGTAATGCAGGCCCCTGCAGCCCCTGGGGTGCAGAGAGTTCCCCAAACCTACAGGGGGCGCTCCAATCCTTCAAGATGCCCCATTCTACATTATATTTAATCAATATCTGTGAGAAAGGGGACGCTCTATGGCCCCCCATCAGATTCTGATTGGCGAGGGGGGAAATCATTTGGCGTTACACCACTCTCAAAGTACCATGCTATAGAGCGCTCCGTCACCAAGGAGTAGGGCAGAACCCTTCAGCACAGGAGGGGGTGGGGGCAAACTTTAAAAGGCCCCTCAACCCTTATAGGGGCCCCATGCAGGCAAGACTAATGAACACCCGTGAGATATGGGGCAACTCAGGAGCCCTACTTCAAATTTTGCAGGGGTGGAGGGGGGCATCATTTTGCGTTACACAATTGTCTGTCACCCTATCCACGGGGCCTTGTGGTGCTGAAGAGCTAAAATAAATTAATGTGGATGGCAGGCTCCCCTGTCTCTGTTCACCTACATAGTACACTTTACAAACTGGCTTTTTTTTATTTCAGTAATTTTTTATTGAAAATAAAGAGGGCACTAATGGTAGGTGCTTTTAGCACACAGGACTGTGGTGCGCATATCTTTTTGCACGTACGGAACACACACACAGGCACACACACACTTTAAATGATACTCCATGTTAAACGAACCTGTGGGATACAGATGTCCCATTTTGTACCGTAATTACGGTCACACATAAAACTTTCTATATCACTTTCTTTTTAGATCACACTTCCACAAGCTCTCCAAGAATAAAAAAACAAGCTTTTACAATGCAACGGTCTCGCCTTTGCAAAAGTTAGAGCTATTGGCATTGTAAATGGCAACATTTTTATTTATGTGTTGGCTGTGAAAACAGATAAATAAATGGCATTGTCATTTACAATGTCAATAGCTTAATCTCTCGCAAATGCCACACACAAACACACAGACCCACACAGAGCTCCACACAAACTCACCTACAGAGCCACACACAGAGCCACACACACACAGAGCCACACACAGAGCCACACACACAAAGAGCCACACACACACACACACAGCCACACACACACACACAGCCACACACACACACACAGAGCCACACACAAACACACAGAGCCACACACACACAGAGCCACACACAGAGCCACACAGAAACAGAGCCACACAGAAACAGAGCCACACACACAGACACACAGAGCCACACACACACACACACAGAGCCTAATTCCAAGAGCCAATGGAGTTAAAAAATTACCTGCGAAGAAGCATCCGGGGCCCCGTGGAGGCGATGACAGCTCATTTGCTTACGTGCCCCCTCCCCCAATGATTTAATATGCTCCGCCTAATCCAACCAGCCATGGCCCACAGCCTCTTTCTATCATAAAGTTTGCACAGATGGTCTGCCAATGCCGGGACCCCTCTTACGACTTTAAAGTGCTGTCAGCTTGTCTAACTAACCACACCTCACATGTGCATAACTGTGCTCACAAGGTCTTAGGATGTTGGCCAGGAAGTATTTAAAAATATCCATATCGGCCAGCCCCTGCTAGTGTGGGCCTCGGAACCAGGTCAAAGGCAGAACAAAGATCTACAAACGCTAAATACATACACCCTCTCCCATAACCACTCTCTTCCAGAAAAGCGTTTAGAGGCAGTACTAATCCAGCGTGCTGGTGCTATTTCTAAAGGGGTGACCACTTCCTTTGCATCTAGCCATTCTGTAACCTGCCTAGGATTCTGCTGAATAACTTCTGGGAACAGTCAATATGGCTGAAACTTTCCTAGATCATTAAAACTAATACAGTTGAATTGCGGGAAAATACACACCTAACATTCAGACAGAGTTAGATGATTCAGCTGTGGAATGTGCTACATCATCATTTCGTTAGAATATGTGGGAAGAAGAAGACTGTCATCGATTAATGGTGCAACTACAAGGAAAACAGCTGCCAAAGAGAGGCTGGCGTTAACCAGGGAGTTTCTTCTCACTGGGTTCCGATAAGGGACCAATAATGGATGGTAATGGTATCTGCCTCTCACCCAAGGTCGCCAGTCAGACCCCTAGTGCGCCACTCACCTCCAGGCCCCTCCTGCCGCTCAACCCTCGGTACAGCCACAGCAAGCTGGCCCCTCCCGGCCGCATATGGTGGGCGTGGCTCGCGCCAGCCAGCTCCTCCTGTTGTCAAAGTGCGACTGGCAACCTAGCTCGTGCCCTAACCGGCTCCATTCAGAAGGGTGCCAGTGCCACACCCCACAACCAATCCGCTACCTCGCCGGTACCTCAGGGGGAGGATTCACAGCCAGACAACATCAACCGTGCACGGAACCAGGAAAAACAAACGGCCAGTGGACAATGAAATAGAAGAAAGACAAATATAATTCAACTTTCGGTAAAGTGTAATAGGGTTGCCGCCTTAGAAAGGAGTGTTCTCCCAATGCGCAAAAAGGCATCGGGAGCATAACAAAATATAAGTGCGGGGTAAAAGTCAACAACTGTGTATGTCTCATGCTTGATTTCACCGTAACTGGTGCGTAATTTTATGATATGAGTATGTTATGTCGCCATGGTGGCCAGAGTTTGAAAAGGAAAAATCAGGACATAGCAGACAGAGAAATGATTAGAGGCTGTCAATGATACATAAAGACATTATCATGCCCTGTGAGAGATCGAGTGGCCTTCCTCATCCCTCACCATGATTTGGGCATCCGCATGACCCCTGTAGCGGTGGGCGCTGGTTGGCAGGAACGCGGGTAGACCACTAGGCACAGAGACATATACAACGAAACCACACAATTAGATTTCGTGTGGGCAATGGCCTCAACCGACCATTTTCCCCTATATTTAATTCCTCAGACCGCGCCTGGCCTTCAGAGTGAGAAGCGGATACATTATGAAATACACTTTATGACAGTATGGCCTCTGGCAGAACCCGGCTCCCGGACGGAGACTTACGAACTTTGTCTGTTCCTTTCAGGTAGTGTGAGCCATTATCTACAAACTCTTAAGAGATGGAAGGGATATAGAGGTCAACTGAAGGAACAAGCGCTCGCCATTTGTCATTAAGCCCCTTCCTTTTCAGACTGGTGGGCGTGTTTTTGACTGTTGTTTACATCTTCTCCAATGGCTGGCCACCGTTTAGGAGGCCAGCCAATGAAGAAGAGGGGAGAAAGAAAGTCAAAAAACATGCCCCCAAGCCGGAAAAGACGGGGCTTGGATCGAAAAAAGAACGTCACTGGGACCTCTTCTCCAATGGCTAGCCACCGTTTAGGAGGCCAGCCAATGGAGAAGAGCGGTGGGGCTTAACCATGCTACTCCAAGTCATTAAATCCCGCAAGCTCGAGTGCGCATGTGCGCACCCGATGTCACGCGAGACCTAAAAAAGACTAGGAATCGATAAAGACTCCGATAGCTTAAGAGTTGTTGACCTACTTATAATATCATTCAGAACAGAGGATAAAGTCTCTTTCTTGGGTTAAAGAGAGGAGGTCCGACACTCTTGGTTTCTTGCTATAGTGAGAATCTTCACTACTGCACACATCTGTCTCTTAACAGAAGATAAGCTACTGTGGATCTCATCTGTGCCTGGAAAACTAGCATCTAAAACGGCTCCGTGGGTTGATGCAAACATTCCCCATGTCTGTGTGCAAAAACCGAAGGTCAAAAGTTTGAATCCTAGTTGGTGCATTGGGTAAAAGTAGCATGTGCTATTTATAGTGCCACAAGCTTCTAGCCCGTGACAGAAAGACCCCTGAAAATAAATTATTGTTTGTAAAATGTTTCGCACTCTTTTTTAAGATAGTTAGTGTGAAAGATCCAGAAGACTAGTTTAAACAAGCATCGATCTCTTAGCTTTATGGGGCCATGTGTTTCTAATTAGAAACACATGGCCCCATGAAGATAAGAAAGTGCTTTACGACAGCAGCAAAGCAGGTGACCCAGTCCGGATCGGAGGCGAAAGGGCATCAACCAAAAACCCTCATTTCCAATGGCAGGCTACCGTTTAGCATAAATGGTGACGCAATCCAGTGGAAATGAGGGGTGGGGCTTACGCCCCTTTCTGAAAACCCCTCATCCATAAAATCTCTCGCTGAGCGAGCAGCGCTTTGCACTGCAACGCCACGCGAGACCTTAAAAAGGACCTCTGGGCACTTTACACATCGCATATAAAAAACATAGGTTATACTGGTTCTTATAACTCTCTGTTCTTCCAATATACAAAAGTGAAATCGTTCTTGTGCCATAACATGTATCTCCTTGTGTTTAGATTTTGAATGCTATTGGCCTGGGCTGAAGGTAGTAGCGTTTGGGTTGCAGCTGCTTCGAGAATGGAAGGTTTTTAACGTCACAGGGCAGTGACCCCTGAAGAAGTGCCATTAAAGCACGAAATGCATTGGGTTTTTTAGAAAATAAACGCTGCCCTGAATGAAATATGCTTCAGTCGTGGTCTTTCGTAGAGGTCCGGATGGGCACAGGGAGAACACAAGAAACTTGGGAAATAGCATTTTCACTCCGAGTGTGGAATTTAAATAAGGTCAAGAATGAAAAAATGTGTAAAAGAAGAGAGGACAAATATTGTATTGAAAAGGAATACATGCATAAAGATGTCGCCTAGGATGGCACAGTAACGCAGTGCGATTGGTTTGGGGCGAGATGTCGCCCCACTACAAAGATGGTTGTCCAATGAGTGCTTTTTGGGCATTGCACTAAAACCAGTCTGCACGCACAGACAGAAACAATGAGAATTCTGGATTAACTTTAAAAAGGAAGTGTGCATCCCGTTCCCCACATCTGAAGGTAGTAGCCCCATGACGAAACTCACAGATGGAATAGCATCATATCTGTATAGGTGTATGTCTCTGTATGTCTTGGTGCTGGCCCGTAGTAAGATCACTAAAGATGTGTGGAATGAGCATTCTGAGAAAAGTTGGACCACAAAGGGATAGTACAAGGGGAATTAATGCAGTTTTGAGATTAAAGGAGTGTGCATTGTTCAGAATGAGAAATAATGAATGTTGTTGCAGAAACGCTGCAGGGGGTTCGCATACTGTTTGTGACCGAGGGAGGAAATATAGCAGTGGTCTCTAGAAATAAGGTCAAAACTGTCAGTGGAATAAGAATGCCCGTTGCAGGATGGCAAGGCGTGATGCAGAAGATTGCATTTATGTTATTTCTTTTGTACAGATCTACAACAATCTCCGCCATCCTGATGAGAAGGGCTGGAACCATGTATCTATGTGTATCATGAGCGGAGGGAGCATACGTGGCCCCATAGATGAACAAAGCAACAATGGTATGTTCTTCCCTTTGAGTTTCCCTTACCGAGACTTCACTCTACAGGCTTTTTGCTGTTCAAAATTACTACTTTCATTATCAAACAATGCCTATGCCAGTTAGTAGTGGTTGACTGCGTCAAAAGCAGCAGCATGGAGTCTCCTCTCTGAGGGTGGTAGCCATAGAGTGCTCGAGGACCGCGGCTGCTTAGAAAATTAAATATTAACAGATAAATAAGATGTATATAAATCAAAAAGCAAAACGTTAAACTGAAATTTGTAAAACGTTCTATAAATGTGACGGAATTTTAAATTTGAGGATAAAAATGAAGGTCCTCATCTACAAGAAAAGGACGCAGCGCGGCGCTGCAAGCCATTTATCTGCACCGTAGCATACATCGTATTAACAACACTACGATGCATCCCTGTACTTTCCCCAGCGCTGGCGCACAATTGGCTGCCATGCGCCACTGCAGGCACCCTTGCGTCATGTTGCAAGTGTGCCTGCGCTGCTGGGATGATTGTTTTTGTGAAGAAAGGGACAATTATTTATGGCGTTTTCCTCTTTTTGTATGTGCTGCAAAATGCAGCATGCACAGTAAGAGTAAAAAACGAGGAGAAATACAAGTGTCTCTCCTCATTGCACAATTCCTACACCTCCCCTGGGGAGGCGTAGGATTCTGATACATTTCCAGTTTCAGAAAGTGTTGTCAATCTGGGAATGCGTCAAGTTCCATGGATGTTGCTAGGGAACACCCACAGCAACACCCATGGAGCACCCCTTTCACACAGAGTAATACTTAAAAGGGGCCCATATTTACACTGCCATAAAACATCATGCTGGTTGACTTTACGTGGCCTGGTAAATGTGGGCAAGCCCATTGCACAACCGGTGCATCAAAAAAAGTGACACACCAGTGACGCAATGGTTTGTAAATACCCTAAGAGCCATATTATCAAGAAAGGGCGATACATTATCGCTGCTTTTATCGGCAGGAAACTGCAGCTAAAGCGGCGATAATGGGCTTGATAATATGCCCTTGTGAATTCCCATAGAAGCCCAGGTTCTGGGGTTAACCGGGGCTTCTATTGGAATTCAAAGGGCATATTATCAAGCCCATTATCGCCGCTTTAGCGGCAGTTTTCTGCCGATAAAAGCGGCGGTAATGTATCGCTTTTTCTTGACAATATGGCCCTAAGTTAGTATCCTCAGATTGATTTTTGGGAGCAGTAAAACAGATTATGGTATGGATGATGAGTGCCCTCAGTTGAATTTTAAAAAGCTACAGTTTTCCTTTTAAAATTACCATTTTTATTTTTTAATATTTGTGAATTAAATAAGATATTTCACAGTTTGTATATTTGTTTGATGAATGCTTGTTTGCATATTTTTTTTATTGTTTTGCGATTCAAATCATTGAAATTGCTTATGCCAGGTTCCACAGCTTCCAATAATAACTCAGTGTGGATCCCTGGATTTCAATAATGATTCCGTGGCGGTCCCCATATTCCAGAAATGTGTAAGTGGGGGTCCACAGAAGTAAGAAGTTAAGAACCACTGATGTAGAATACTGAATGGGTGCACTAAGGGTCCTGCAAGTGCATAAGGGATTCATATCCTAGATTGCAGCCAGGTTTAAATCACCTTTTCAACTAGTAGAGCCGAAGATACGTTACCCAATCCTGCTGAAAGGATGCTGGGCAGGAAGAACCGTACACCTCAATCTCACACCCTTTGCAAGATAGCTAGTTGTAGTGACAGTCATTGTTATTATACCTACCTGTGCTGTTAACAAGATAAAACAAATTACCATATTTAATAATTATGCTCTTACCCAGGCTCGTGTCTGGTGTCCTGTGGGTGGTGTGGCAAAGCTCCTCAAGCAACAGTTCCAGGCACCTGTCATCCTCCCAGAAAGGCCCCTTCAGTCCCACAAATGTGAGGCCTCACTAGCATACATGGATGGTGCCTCTGTGTGGAGGTATCTACTCCTAACTATTCAGACTGGAAGAGTGAGTTCAGTGTGCAGTTTCCATGGTAGTGGTAATTTTGGTGAGTAGGGCTGCAGCACCCACACTATTTGTTCGGCGAGAAATAGCCTTAGGGCCTGATTCCGATCTTGCTTGTAATACCCTCCGTACGACTCGGATCCGTAGGGCTTTACAAGCAAATCGTGCACTTGGAGTTCGAGCGAGTGAGTACGATGCATTCACATGCTTACAGACTCGCTTCGCCTGGACTCCCTTTGAACTCTTCAATGGGAGCCTGTATACTGGTAGCTTAGACAGGCTTCCATAGCAAAAAGGGGTGGGTGGGGAAAAGCGTACACCCAATAGTGGGCACCCCATGGTGCCTGCCACACTGCGCATGCATGGGAAGGGGGATCCCATGGGTACCCCCACATGTCCGAATCGGAAGCCTACAGGTGATGTGTGGCCTGCTACAGGCCCCAAAAGAACAATTCCGGCAGCTTTTTCGATCCAGACATACCGAATGGTAAAGGCTGTCCGAATCGAGCATTGTACTTGCTCGCTTGGAAACAGACCCCACAGAGCTGTACGAAGCACTTGCATACGAGTCGAATGGACAGGATTGGGTTGGGAAATGATTCTTTCAGCGCATACGCAATCTTTCATCGTACTTGGTCGTTTGGCCCTGTGTACGATTCGGTCAGAAAATAGGGCTAAGAATCGGATCCGTAAAAGCCAAATCTGATTCGTAGGCCTTCTGAGCGAGATCGGAATCGACCACTTACTAGGGTATGAAGTGCCATGACATAGGAGTCAGTAACTGTCTTAACAGAAGAAACAGTTCCAAAAGACAATACAAACCTGAACGATAAGCCAAAATCTTTGCTTGGGATCACAGCTGGTAGTTTAGAAAGAATACAGAGACTAGAAGGATAGTAAGGACTGAAAACAGCTCTGATAGATGACAAACAGGGTGAAGCCTCTGCTAAAATGTTGCTCTTCAAAGGAATTTTAAAACTGAATCATCCATTGTGACAATGGGATTTGTTTTTTAAAATTTCCATTTGGATACAATTTTGGCTCCCCAATAATTTGGCTGTTGTAAAAAAAGTTCTGTGATTTGCTAAAAAACACAGCTGCACTAAGTACTTTGCTTTCAAATCAACATGGGTACGAATGGCAAAAATGGTTCATTCACAACACTTTGTCATTATATATTCAATTGTATTTGCTTTTAAAGCATAGTAAATGATGACCTTCCAGTGCACCAGGAAACCAGTCATACCCACAGACCTTATTAGGGAGAACACAAAAATAGGATGTCAAGCATGAAAAATTAATTTAAATATAACATAAGTGCACACATTCACTGTTAAGCACAGCCAAGAAACTGCCAAAAATTGACTGACAGTTTTCAGCCCCGTCATCCTACATATTATTGTGAAAAATAAAGGGAAAAATGTACTTTCATGTACATGCTTATAATAGTGAATACCCATGATGTTATATTATTCGCAACATTCGAGCCAAAAACATTAAATTACAAATCATCTTAAACGTCACACACTTGAAGTAATTAGGATCATTTCATGAGAAAAAGCAGGAGGCTTCTCTGCCCAAAGCTATTTCATACACATATACCATTCTCTTATCATAATTCTCTGCCACAAGACATCAAATACGTTCCCAAAGGCTGCCCCAAAGTACTGCTTAAAATCTATTACCTCCCATCCACCCTCTTCTTGGGGCAATTTTAAAAGTTCAATTGTAAAGTTGAATTTTCATCAGATGACATTTCTTTGTCACAGTGGCATCATAAGATCTCTTGGGATCCAGCAGTCATAATGACCTACTTTCCAGTCCTCTTTTCCTGACACTGGACTTGCACCCTGTTTGGTAAATGTGGCCTACCAGAATGCCCCACTGACTCCAGTTAAAGCTGTTTTTCATGCAGTAGCTCTGTTACCAGTGTCAGTGAATTTTAGCACAATTACCCCACAAAGAAATATTAACTTCTTTATCCTCTCACTGCCAGAATGCATTTTAACCCCCTGCATGTTGCCGCGATTCCACCCCTGTGCGGCAAAATCACGAGTGGGCGGGTTTATGACGGCCCCCAGCCGTCATCAGCACACAAGCGCTGTAGTGCATGACGGATGGGGGCCGTCATCAGCATGCAAGGGGTTAAACGTTTTTACATGTGTACACTTTTTACTTGGAATACCTCAGCGAGTATCTGTTGGAATACCCAGTATTAGAAGCATTTCAGCTTCCAGGCAAGAAATCTAAAGGACTTGCTAAGAACACCCATACCAACAGGCTTTTTCGGTCATTGGCTTAAGGTTCTGATTTGGAGTTCACAGGACAAGATAGTCACAGTGCTTAATTGTTTTTCAAAAAGTGCCAGGGACCTCATCAGAAGGTCACCACAGCTTGCACCACCCATTGCCCCTGCCAACCCTGCCAATACCAACACAACCACAAACCCTCCTTCTCCTACAAGTGTGACAATTCAGACTATTCCAGGCCCCCAAAAGCTATAAGAATGTCTTGGGTGGCAGGCATTAGTCATTTTTTTAAACAGATTTTAATTGTCAAAACATCACATATGATGCAGATCTCTGTGGCCCAGAGGCTTCTGCCGCATCAATATACATAAATTAAATTTGACCATTTTTATGAAGTTTCAGGAGACGATGAAAAGCAATACAAATAAAATCAGAACCCTAAAACTGTAACCCCCTACACACACCCCAGCACACTGTCGACTATTACAGAGCAACACATCACATCAAAAACTGTCATTGTACAATTGTAAGATATCGTCACCTACGAGGCAGCTGTCCTGACGATGATCTGCAGGAAAGGACATAAAAATAATCAGAAAAGAAAGAAAAATTACAATGAAAAGTGTGGAGGTCATACTGGATCTCGGCTCCGGTCCTCCTGTGGCAGCTAAAGCTCCAGACCTCTATCGTCTGCCCAGTGCTTCCAGATCTTAAAGTGCTTTCGGGGGCACCCCCTGGCCACAAAGATTGGGGTCTCTAGATCCATACAAAGTCCAGACCATTTTCCCAGGCTGGGACAGAGGAAGCCACCTCTACCTTCCAAGCCCTAGCGATATGCCCTTTTGCTAAGGTAAAGCCCAGAAGCATAAGATGGCGCTTGAAAACATTGCCCCCGATCCCTTCCATAGCATGTAGGAGGCTCAGCTTGGGTGAGTTGGGAAGGTCCCACCCCAACATTTCAGAGAGACAGGCAAGCACCCCCTCCAGAATCTCGATAATGCAGAGCAATGCCAGACAGTATGCAGCAGGGTTCCGTCCTCTTGTTCACAACGGAGACACACCAGGGAGGCCACCATACCCGCCCTCCAGAGCCTAACCTGGTATAATATACCCGATGAAGGTACTTGAATTGGATAAGTCGTAGGCTCATCACGATGGTCGCTCCACGCAGATATGCTAAAGCCTCCGTACAGTCTTCCTCCTCCATCTGACCTACCTCACCCTCCCAGGTCTCCCTCAGATGCTGCAGTGATGGGGAGCAATATGTGACCAGGGACTGATACATTTTAGAGATCTTGTGGTCATGGAGGTTCCGCATAAACACCTTGGTCTCCATCGGGCTGAACTCCGACAGCGACTCCAACCCCTCCAAACTAGAGGAAATAGCATGTCGGGACTGTAAATACTTAAAAAATTGGGTTTTCGGCATCTGAAAGTCCTTCTGGATATCCTGGAAGGATTTCAAAACCGGTCCCGCATGTCGT
Source organism: Lissotriton vulgaris (assembly GCF_964263255.1). Lineage (NCBI taxonomy): Eukaryota > Metazoa > Chordata > Amphibia > Caudata > Salamandridae > Lissotriton > Lissotriton vulgaris. The sequence goes on from NC_141694.1 coordinate 582,500,043, forward strand.
CGCCCTGGGTGGAGATCCCAATATTATCCCAGTCACGGAAGCCAGACAGAGCCGCTAAGTGTGGCAGGCGGCCATAATGCCAAAGAGGGGTCTCCAGGGTCAGTCTGTTCCACCAACCTATCCTTCGTAATGCCTGCCTCCAGATCTGGAAGACAGTCCGCGTGGCAGACGGTAGAGAGAGTCTCAACAGGGCAGAATAGAGAATTGTATGTAGGGTGTGGTCTCCCACACATCGTCGCTCGACAGCGTATGCCGGGTCCTTCCTGTCCCCATACCACCACTCGTTAAGGATGAGAAAGGCCATATAATAAGACAAAATGTCTAAGGTCGCCAATCCCCCACAGTACGTACACTGAAAGCAAGTCCGTAGCACCACCCTTGACGCTCCACCATCCCAGAGAAACTGACCCAGTGCGGCACTAACCTGACGGAACCACCCAGGGGAATCGGGTGTGGATGATTCTGCAGTTGGTACAGTAAGTGCGGGAGCAAAACCATCTTAAAAATAGCCGACCGGCCATAGATAGGCAAGGGCATATGAGACCAGGTCTTGATGTCTTCACACACACAATCCCATACAGGCGCCAAGTTCTGATCCCAAGCTGTGGTGGGAGAATCCAACAGGAATACGCCGAGATATTTCAATCCCCCATGAACCACCTGCACCGAAGATGCCCAGCAGCCGAGCGCACCCCCACCACCCAAGACCCATAGGGTGGACCTCCATGTATAGGGCATTAGTAATTTTTTATGTTTACTGAAGGAATAAACTAATGTTGTTGTGCTCATCTCTAAATTCGACAATCATCGCCACCATGTGGCACACTGTCATAAGTGCCAATGTTAAACATTAAGTGCTGGTGCCGAGCACCGGAAACCACTGGCTCAAATTAAGCAATGGATCATTCGTCACAATTGTGATGGATATACTGTCCACCTTATTACAAGAGCCATATGAGATTAGGCACTTGTAGTACAGTGGACAGCGTATATGTCACATTTGTGACAGAGTATCCCGTCCACCAAAACTCTAAATCAGGCCCAAATAGTTTCAAATCAACTCCCTTTGACTTCAGAATGTACCTCATTGGTGCTATTAAAAAAATAATTCAAAATCACTTTAAAGTTTTCCTACCTTCCTAAACAGCATTCCTAAGTTCTCCCTCCACTCTGAGTTATGTGTATTTCTCCTCTACAGACTTTTTATTGTGCCTACTTTCTATTCTAAGCGTGCCTGTCTTTTATGTGGCATATATAACCTGTTTGCTATGTACAGCACGCTGCTGGCTTTTGAGACTAAGGGGTCCATTAGGATGACGGGCAGACTTAGTCCGCCCGCCATCCCATCGTGTGAAAGGACCTCCCGCCATAAGGGCGAGGGTCCTGTGGGGGGTTTTAGGATGCGCCCGCGACAGTGTTGGGCGCATCCCGTATTCTAAGCATTGTGGCGGGCGGTGCACCGCCCGCCACAATACTAAGAATGCTAAGAATACATCTTGTGCATTTCAAAGCACAGCTTGACAGGCACCATGCGGTGCCTGCCACGTTGTTCCTTGAAATGCGGAGGGGTACCATAGGTATCCCCCATGTGCACCCCCCACCCCCCTGAGTCCCTGGGGCCCGCAACGGGCCCCCGCAGGGAGACTCTGCATGCATTGTTGAATGCCCATTGTAAGATGGTCACAAGGCGACCGGGCGGAAAAGCGGCGGATGGTCTTTCCGTCCGCCGCGGACCCCCAGCCATGTTAATATAGCAGGGTATCTTTGCAGCAAGGATGGGGCGGATCGCCATCACCAGGCCAGCGGTGGCTACCGCCAGCCTGGCGGGGGCGATCCGCCCGCAATCCTAATGGGCCCCTAAGTCTGCACTTTATAAATACCCCAATAAATAAAAACATTGAAGAATATAAAAAAATGCAACAACAATGCAACAACAAAATACAACAACAGAGCAACATGCATCACAAACAGGGTAACACAGCACAAGAACATCAACACACCTTGACTTGCATGAAATGGAAACTTAGGACAATATTTAACATTTTGCGTAATGGTTGCGCCACTTTTATGGCGCATCTATGACACAAATTGCTAGCAGAAAACATGTAACGCAATGCAGTACGTTGCTTTGCATTGCTTTACATTTCATTGTGGGAGGCGTTCCATGAGTGCAACATGTGCGTTCCCATGCAGCCACCCGTAGATATTTCGCAATCACATATTTACAAAGGTTTGTAAACCTGGGAATGTGTGAAATCGCTACACCTCCCAATGGGCGGCGTAACGAGGAGAAAAAAATATTTTTCTCCTCGTTATTCTCCCTTTCTATGCGCGCTGCAATTAGCAGCACACATAGAAAAAGGAAAATGCCTGGAGAGATTGTTTTTGTGCAGGAAGGTATCTCTTCCGGCACAAAAACAATTCTTGCAAACCAGGCATCCTTGCACCATGGTGCAAGGGTGCCTGCGTTGGCGCTAGGCTGCCTGAAGTGCGCCATTGCAAAGAGAGGGCTGAAATATTCCATATCTTTTAAATATGGAGCATTTCGGCCCTCTCGCTTTCACGCAGCGCACCCATACTACAGGCTAAATTATGATAACCCATGGTCACACACAGATCAATCACAGACCATTAGATGTGTCCTCTTTTAATTTATCCAGGGCACTAGGAATCATACAATTAAACTGATCCACAAAGTAGACATGAATATCGTTGCCTTATTCAGATGCAGTTTTGGAACCCAATGTGGTATAGCTGGCCTTTGGCTCCTTGGATTTCTGATTATTTTTCTTGACATATATTCTTTTTAAAACAAACATCAAGTATCCGAGCAGCCTTTATTGTGCATAAAAGCACCACTTTCTTTTTAATGTCACATGTACGCAGCACGTTTAGTGTACTTTGCTAATGAAGACCCCTATGCAGATACTCTTTTTTGTTGTGAATACCCGTCAATACAGACTAACATTTCGGTGCATGTTGAGCTTGTGCCTCACACTCATGTGATTGAGGCTTATGTACCACCACCCTTTTGTTTCAATCGTTAGTTAGTCCACAGGTGCCTGAGTTGCCATGGGGAGGTTTCTCAACCAATTAGGCCAGCCTTACGCTAGCTACATATATCCCACATACAGTTTATGGATAGGTGTCACTAGGCTGCACGTGACAGGGGTACCAGCACCCCTCCATTAGCCGGAGGCAAGTCAGCCACGAGGTATTCCCGCGGGATGTCTACCTGATGAAGTAAGTCCTTTTTTCAAAACACAAGCTTGATGGCTGGCCCCTTATGTGTCAATGAACTGTTAGTTTTGGTTCGGTATGTTTTGTAGGTTTGTGACTACAGGAAAACATCCTCAATTTCCTCTGTATGGGGCAAATAGAACACAATATTAGGGTAAGATAAGAAACCTACTGATTATCCTTCCTGTTTGAAGTATTTTGCTCGACCTGCCGGATTTAAGTTTGACATCAGTGTGCAGCTTAGGGAAAACATGGGTGAACCACTTTGAGATATATTACAATTGTTTTTTAACAACTTAACTTGTGTTTTATTGTCTACTTTTTAAATGTAGATTTCAACCAAAAAGGCTCTGAGCAACCAGTATAATCTATAATATACTTTTGTTCTTACCCCTGCACATACATAACAATAAGTAAGAGGGACAGCAGGCATCCAGAATTTACTTAATCTGATGTTAACCAGTGACCCATGTTGGGCTGTCAGTCTGCTGAAACATGTTGACATATGAAAATATGTCTGAATACTTACGGGCCTAATTCATCTCCATTTTTAACCTAATTAGCCTTCTCTAATAAATAGTAATGTAGAAGACCAATAGATAATTGGATGTGTCCTTGTACACTTCGCTTTAGGAATATCCACCATAATCTTGTACAACAGCCCAGCTCTCTTAATATAAAGCTGATCCCATCTTTGGTTAGGTGTGCAAATAGCCTGCTATTAGTAAGTAGCAGGAGGATGAAAGGCGGTTTCCTTTGATTGGTTGAGGCCAACCAGACGGAGGCAAAAGGAACAGTCATGCAGCTCCAGACCGTATTTTGTTTGTCTGCATGGGCCCCTACTTCTCACTGGAGCCTACAGATGGATTATGGTACTCAAGAGGATTATCACAGAACAACATTTCTCCATCCCTGTATTCTGTTGTCGTTTTCAGTGTTGATAGACGGCTCATATAGGTAATCAGTGCACAGTTGCAGACTCAATATCAATAGTTGTGGGATGATCAGGGATCACAGTCGATGGACCCTCGGACCTGAGATCAATTGTTGTCCCTGCCTCTAGGGGACTTTCCAAGCAGCTAGGCATCAGGATGATGGCTGTTAGTGGTCATCTGCAGCTGCACAAGTTTGTTATTGAATAGCCCCAGTCGATATTTGGAGAGCAATTGCCAGGGTTACCACAAGGTTGAGGCTAAAAGAGCGGAGTGAAAACTGAAAAGTATTTCTTGGTAGATGATACATTTTTTGGGGCCATGGTTTCACTAGTCTTAACAAAATGCGGATGCACCACTTCTACTGTAATGAATTACAACTTAAGTCTGTGATGTGGTCTAGCTACTTCTAATACTTAAGAAAGTGTTCATTTTTCTGGTGCCATTTATCCCTAGATACTTTAAAAAAATATATATGACTAAGGACCTCATTTGGATGTTGGCTGTCTTCCTACTGGACCGCCACTGTGGTGGTCCGAGGAAGACCGCCAAGCTATCTGCAGTCCCACCCACTGGATTACAACAGTAATCCAGGGCAGGCGGTGCGGTGGTGGCACAGTGGCAGGAATGTTTGGCTCATAGGATAGCCTAAAGTGCATCCTGTTGTCATGACAGCACCTCCAGCAAGTCAGTGCACGGTGTGGCATTCACCATGTTGTGCATACCATACAGCGCAAGCACAACATGATGTGTACTACACATCATGTGCCCCCGCATGCACCCCAATGGGCAGATGTGCAACTGAGGCCCTGTTGGAGGCCACTTTACATGCCTTTCTGCCAAGCATTTCATAGGGGGGGTCCCTGCCATGAAAAGTTTGGAGGAAAGGCAGGTCGGAATCAGCTTGGCAGTGCCAATGATGGTACCGTTGCGATTCCCACCTGCTTTCCCCACTGCCGCCACCACGGGATCCTGGTGGTGGTGGCGGTCTTGTGGTGGTCCCCCCACTGCCATCGTAATTGGGCAGGAGGCCTGACACAATGATGGCAGTGGGAACGCTATTAACCGATACGGGTGTCCCAAGACCACCAACAGCAAAATAAGGCTCAAAAAATTCCTTCAGCCTTGCCATACCAAGCCGGGTGTGGAGATATAAATCAGAAAGAGCTGTGCTGTGCTGAATGAGTTTCCTTTTTAGGTTCAGTTTGGGTCCCAGCGGTACCACCTGGAACCCGTCGTATCACAATGCACAAGGAAACTAGGAAAGGATATGAAATCAAGGTTTGTAATGGATGTGGGAAAGATGTGAGGAAATGAGATAACATTTTCTATCCTTTGATTAAACAAGTCAGACGCAGATTTCACACCCTATGCTGTACTAAATAAGAACAGCAAGGTATACGTAACTGAACGCACAACATTTTAACACATGATCTGAAGATTGCTATACATAGCTAACCAACTTCAGGCACCTCGGTAAGAAGCGAATAGGTTGCTTTCTGTAAAATAAAAAAAAAACGTTAAGGACTCTTACTTTTAAAGGAAAGAGGACATGCATGTCTGTCTGCAGAAATGCTGCTACCTCATTGTCACAAGCCAATGCCCCGGATATTAGAGGTGGGAAGACAACAAAATAACAGGGATAGAGGAGCCGAGGATCTATCTGGACTCTAAGAGGCCATGCTGGAGCCGAGCTCTGAAAATGTTAGGCACGAAAACTGTGCAACAAACAGTAAAAATCCTATACAAATACGATAAAGACTCTTCAAATTTTTTTTTTTTAAAGTGTATTTCTTTCATAAGCTTTTCAACTCAGTACATCAAATTGTATTTCTGCACCGAGACATTTGCAAGACATGGCAATGTTTTGTTTAAATTATTTATGCATTTGCACAGTGACATATACGCATAACAAACTCAAAAACGTAAGGGCTGTGACATTTATTTTCCAACATATTTGTGCTGTTATAGGGCTTGATTTAAGTTTTTGTGGACGACCCTTGATTCTGCTGTGGCAACGGAGTAAATTACTCCGTCCCTATGGCGGGTTAATGTTCTAAAGTGTAGATTGTGCCGGCTCAGCATGTGTGCACCCGCAATCTTGTCTAGTAACCCAACACATCATCCGTAACCCCACTCACTCACAACATGTATATCCTATCTCCCTCAAATACCCCCACATGATCATTCTCCAACCTTTTAAACATTAGCTTTGGCAGATTTAAAAAAACGCACATTGGATCCCTGCCACAATGACCAGCGTATCACCCCTTGCTCCTGCAGAAAGATTTTGAATATGAGCTCTTCCTTCACCCGCAGGTCCAGATTTCCCACGAACAAGGTTAGGTCTGCCCCTTGACGCTCATGGCTACAGGGCTAGGGCTAAGGTGGAAGGAGGGCAGGTGATTACGACGCAATTTACAAATGGCGCAAAATCGCAGATTCAGATGTACCTAAGACTTGTCCCTGGTTTGTTAGGTTGTGGGTCAACTGAGCTGTATAACTGCATTAACGGAGATAGGATTAGACAACTCAATACCGCCAACATATAAATCAGGTCCATAGTGACCCGGCCCTCATGTGATTGCCCCTATCTTACTTGTTATATGCAATTTATCATCTAACCTCCTCGACTACTCTTATTCTAAGACACCTTTTTCCTTGATCCGTGGAAATTCCTGGATGCCCCCCTTGCATCGTACATACACTGCTGCACCAATCCTGGAGCGTCCCGGAGTCAGGAAGGTGCACCCCTAAAAGCACCAGATGTAGACTTCTGGCACCCTCCATATGTCCCCGTTTCAGTGCCAGCATGTCACCCAAACCTCTAAGTCTTCATTTACCTTGTCGTCTCTACGAGAGAGCCTGATGTGAGACTCCTCTGCCACTGACCTTTCAGTGGTGTCCCTTACCCGCTGTTCCATTGCCGGTCCCTTGTACCCAACCAAGCCATAGTGACCTGCCATTTTCCTTGAAGGAATGCAAGTTGAAGGAATTTATATTGCATCGTTCCTTGCTTGGGTCGCCTCACAATACCCAGCAATCACTGCTTAAGGGGTGGGTCTGGGGTCAACACAGTCACTCCAGGATCTGCTCAACCACAGCCCACCAGAACGTCAACACCTTGTCACAGTGCCATGCCAGCTGTAAAAATGTTGCTCTCCCCTGTCCACAGCGCGGGCATGCCGCAGCTTAAGTTGCGTAAGATGCATGCAATATACATAATCAAACTGAATTAGCTTAAATCTGGCATTCCTGGAGGCCCCTTTAGCCAATGAGCATGTCCTTTTCCATTCATTGTCTGTGTGCTGACACTCCCGATCATCACTCCAAGCCGCTTTAGCTACCAATTGTTTTCTAGGCCAAGCTGTTTTAAGGGCTTTATACATCCAAGACACCAGTTGTTACCCCATTCCCAGAAGTGCCTGAAGGGTCTCCGACCAGGAGGGCGCCTTCAGAAACTTCCTCCAAATTTCCCTTGCAATTTGTGCAATTTTGGCATGTTTTGAGTACTGGCCCTGGCCCAAGGAGAATGCCTTCTGTGCCTCCCAGTAAGAGACAAAGTGCTTCCCCTGAATACAGATCTCCAAATAACTGGCGCCCTTCCTCCGGCCATCGAGCTACAGAAATGGCTGAACCAATGTTCATAAATGGTTTCAGTACCCATATGTCCAGATCCCTGGAAAAGGGAGTCCATCAAAGGGCCTGTAGACTATTTGCTCCCAGATCTGGGCAGTGTGTCACCCCAGGAAAAGGAACTCCACCTCCAGGCTCAAGCCCCTCATCAATGGTTCCAGCAAGTGTGCACCCATGTACATCCTCTGCAGCAAACATTTCCCACTGTTATCCATTTTAGCCATCCATTTAGCCACATATTGTGCATGTGCTGCGTAGTGATATAATTCCATGTCTGGTGTCAAGAGCCACGCAGCTTTTCCTTCCCACCCAGACCAGCGATACCAAAAGGCTATTTAAGTGCGTAAATGCAGGGCAAGGGATGGAACACAGGGAGTTGTGTATCACATAGAGACATCTGAGGAGAAACACCATATTGGCAATTCCAACATTCCCCATTGTACACTGGGGTAATCCTGTCCAGAACTGGACAAACAAGTGCAATCCCTCTATTACCCTACTACTATTATAGGCATATTGTTTCTCAGGCATCGCAGCCCCCATTATGCAAAGGTATCTAAAGTAGTCAGTTTTCCATTGTAGTCCAAGATTGGGCAGGGTCACCAGAGCACCCAGGAGTAACAAAATAGTCTTATTCCTCTTAGCTCTGAAGGCTGCCACCCTACCAAACTCATCTTGTTACGCCATTAGTTCTGGGACAGACTCCCCTGGCCGCTACAAGTATAACAGGGGAATGTCGGAATAGAGAGGGATCACATGGGTGGTGTCCCCCAGTTGGATCTCCCACCCTCCCTTGGCCCTCCAAAGCTTGATGACCAGTGGCTCCAGTGACAACTCAAATAAAAGAGGCGAGAGTGGACATCCTTGTCTGGTGTCATGCTGTACTCCAAAGGCCTCCAACACCTCACTACCAGTTTGAACTCAGGCTCTGCTATCCATATAGAGCAATTTGACCCTGACAATAATTCCTTCCAAATCCCATCTGTTTCAACACCTCCATTTCAATGTGTCAAAAGCCTTGGCAATATCCAATGCCAAGCCTAGCTCCTCATTCCAGTCTCGCACTGAGTGTAACACATGAGGCATGCATCTCAAATTGAGGGCTGTGCTACGACCAGATATATACACTGATCCCCATGGACCAATAATCCTACCACACTTCTCCAGCACAGCACCAAGGATTCGCACAGGACCTTCACATCACAGTTAATCATAGTTAGCAATCTGTAGGATGTGACATCTAATGGGTCTCCCCTCAGTTTCAACATCATGCAGATATGGCCCTCTCCTATCGACGGGGGCCGTTCACCTTGTGACCATGCCTCTTAAAAACATCTCACAGTTTCTCTTTTATTAGGGGCATGAACACGTAATAGAAATCTATTGGGAAGACATTGCTGCCCTGAGCTTTATTTGCGAATATTGCCCCCAGGCTCCCCCTCAATTCGTCCAAAGTGATGTCGAACTCCAGCTCTTCCTGGAATTCTTCTGACACCCAAGGGAGCTCTGTCTTGGCCAGAAAGGATGCTATGTCTTCGGGGTTGCAAAAATAACACTCCAATATACCTCACTTAAATGTACCCTAAATGTAAGATTAATTTTAGCCTGTGTTGTGGCCCTCCCCATCAGGTCGCTGCAGTGTCAGTACTGGCGTGGCTGCTGACTGTTTAGAATCCAAGCAAGCAACTTGCGGGTTTATTGCCTTCCCTATGCAGGCAGTGCCTGTAGTCCCTTTTTTGTCAATTTACCTAATGTGTCAGATGTCTCTCACAGGGATCTTCGTACCTCTGTTAGCATGTCCCAGTTTCTTCCCCATACGTTTCCCTCTGCTGTAAGTGCACAATTAGGGTTTCTTGTGTAGTCAGGTCCTTCAGTAATTGTTGATGAATGCCATACATCTTTCCCAATCATATCCCACGTGCCACCACTTTCAGTGCATCACATTCATTCTTGCTGGTGGTCCAGGGTCCCCAGTTGGTACTCGAGGAGGCGCCTATCTGTACATTGACACCTTCCTGACACTCCTGGTCCAATGACCCCTGGCGGCATTCTCCATGTGGAGGATTCCTCATATCGGTTGCCCAGGTCAAAGTCAACCCTTAGTGGGAAGGTTCGGATCCATTCCTCACCAGATACCGTGCTCACCGGACCTGGGTGAAAATACCTCCTGACGCCAGTACCCGGTCTAGTCTGCTATAAGTGCGATGGGTCACAAAGTAGCATGTATTCTTTGTCCAACTGGTGGAGTTCTCTCCACACATCCACACTGGCGTGTTAAACATTATTGAAGCAGTGCAGTCACCATGTGAGGCTTCGTACTGTGTCTCAAGGGATGTTTATCAAATGCCCCATCCAACACACAGTTGAAATCTCACGCCCACAGAACTGGGAAATCAAGCCAGTCTGTCAATAAATCCTGAATCTTGCAGAAAACATCTCTGTCTTCATAAAGATTGAGGATGCTGATCTCTTTCACATCTAGTGTCCCAGACGGTTTACCTCCCCTCCACATCGCCACATCCAAAGATGTAGGTCTAAAGCGTATCCCAAGGCCAACCACATGGTCATCCCTGGTATATGCTGAATACATGGAAGGGTACAATTGAGCCCTTCATTTCTATTTTACTTCCTCAGTGTCTGAGTCAATAAAATGTGTATCTTGGAGAAGGGCTATATGCACTTTATGATTAAGTATAAATGTTAACACACTATCTGGCAGATGCATCAAAGAAAATACCGGGAGCAAACGAGCAGATTCTCAGAATCTGGCCGTTTGCTCCCGGTATTTTTGCATTTGGGATGCATCATCCCAAATGCAGAAATCGCAATTTAAGGAATCTCTAAATAGCGATTCCTTAAATTGCTCTTGCATTTAAGGAATCCCTAAATGAGATTCCTTAAATGCAATGCATGAAACCCAAAAAAATAGCGATTTCGCTAATAGGGGGAGCAAATTACCATGAAGTTGAACTTCGTGGTAATTTGCTAAAACTTTGAAAAATGCACTTTTGTGCATTTTTCAAAGTTACATGTTGCGCACACACATGCCCTTAGGGCATGTCTGTGTGTAACATTTGTGCACAGGTCCATTTCAGGGGTGCAACAGGGTGTCCTTTGGACACCCTGGCACCCTTGAAATAGCAGAACATTAGCGATTCGGTAATAGCTAATCGCTAATAAGGAATGGCTTTCCCATTCATTCCTATGGGCCTTTCCTTATTAGCGATTAGCTATTACCGAATCGCTAATAAGGAATATGTAGGAATCGCTAATAACATTGCGATTCCTACATGCATCCCGTTTTGCGAGTCTTTAATAGCGATTCCTTAAAATTCGCTATTAAGGACTCGCAAAACATAACTTTGATGCATCTGCCAGTATGTTGTTTCACATATGTACCCAAACCATGGACTATTCAGGTAAGGATTTTAGGCGTATCCATGTCATGGGTCCATGGATTCAAAATTACTGGATAGCAGTCCTCCCCACCTCTCCCCCACGAGACCTGCCACCCCTCTAAACAATGAAAGGCACTCCAAAAATGAGCACACTAATTTAGTGCCACATCGGTTTGAAACTTTGAACAACCAACCCCACCCCTTCACTCCCTCCCCCTCCCTGGGTAAACACTTGGGATATTCTATGGCGTGTCTGCCCAACTCACCTCTCCCCGATCCAGTGGTCATAGCATAACACCCACTGTAGTAATGTAACACTGATACTTCTAAATAGACTCCATGGAGATAGATGCCTCCCTGTGTGCCTCAAAACCAACAGTGGTCAAGGCATCCAGAAGAAGACCCTTAACGGTTCCTAAGTAGTGCATTGTCAAGCGCCATATGGATCTTATCCCAGAATTACAATTGAGATCATCAATCTTTTATCTTATTGCTGTGTCATTCTCCATTCCCCAAAGTGACACGGAGATGAAAGTGTTAAACCATGTTGCCCCAAACTAGATTTCAAATTGTAGTGCTCCCTCTCCCAGCAAAGCACAGTTCACCCAGTGGAGGTTGTCGGAGTCACCTCTGAGTTCTCAATCGGATCCAGGGTCTCATATCCAAATCTATACCACGCAGACATTGTTGCCTCCTCCACCGTAAGTGTGCTGTCTCACTGCACCATTACTCGCAGTGTCTGTCAGTTTCTCTTGTCATGGGGTTTGGATAGGGTCCGAGTCCCCAGTTCTTTCTCTCCACTGGGGCGTTTCCGAAGTGTCCCAAGCTTTAATCGGAGGACCCCATCCCAGAATCCCAGCCAGAACCACATCTCCTCCGGGTCCTCAAACAAATGGGTTTTACCTTGCACCACCACCCTCATTCTAGCTGGGTAAAATAGTACTGATGGGAAGTTCAGAGCCCTGAGTTTCTGCTTCACGTCAATGAAAGTCTTTCTTCTATACCAAACCTTCCTACAATAGTCGGGTAGATTGCTATTTTATGATCGTTATATTGGATGTTTCTGTCTTCTTTGGCCACCGTAAGAATAGTTTTTCAGTCCTTATAGTTGAAAATCCTGGCTATTAGTGCCCTGGGAGGGACCCACGGTGGCCTCACCGCCAGCGGCCTGTGTGCTCTCTGAACTGTGAAAATTGTTGGCAATCCCTAAAACTTAAGTATGTTTTGAATCCAATACTCCAGGAAGGGCTCCGCCACAGTGTGCTCCACGCCCTCCGGAAAGCCCAAGAATAATAAATTATTATGGCGTGAGTGTTGTGAAGTCAGCATACCAGCAGTTGGGTGTGGGCGGAGCTAGGGGGTCAGAGGAAGAGGAGGAGCGGACTTAGGAAGTGGGCAGTTAGAGCAGGGACAATGCAGGGATAAGACGTGGTGAATAAAGCTCCAGTTGACATGAGTACTTGTGTCTGTGTTTCTTGTAGCAGGATGCTACAACTGGCGACGAGGGTGGGATCAGCAAAACCCACAGACCCCAGCACCTTGTGAGAATACCCTGTCCCGAGCAGCAGCCTAAATCGAGCTGTCGAGTGTGACTGAACTGCTGCTTCGACTGAAGAGGCCATCAGCAGGCAACTCGACCCCTCTGCAGATCGTGAGGGAACTGAGAGGAGAGACTGAAAAGAGCGCTGATACGCTCGGTGCCGGAGAAGAGCCCTTCGCGCTCAAACGTGAAGCGCGCCGGCGATGTGTGCAGTGAGTGGCCCTCATAAAGACAGGAGTCGGGAGCCCACTCCGACCCTGCTAGACCCCAGAGACCTGGAATAGGTGCCCAGCGGTGGGAGAATCGCTCCCTGAAGGACCGGCTGAGGAGCGCGAATGAGCGCCGGAGAACTGGGGCCTGAATGCCCGTGATCGGAAGGAGAAAAAACCCTCACGCCCGATGCGTGTAATTTGGGAGGGTGTCGGAGTTGAGAAGCGCGAAGAGCGCTGAGTAAGGCGGGAGCCCACCCCGGCGGCAGAAGTCAAGGAAAGCTGCCCTACCTGAAGTAGTGACTCCAGCGGTGGATCCTGGCTGCAACCGGTAAGTGGAAGCACTGAGAAATGCAGTAACTCCGGTGAAGAAACGAAAAAACGGCCGAAATCCCGTTGAAAACGAGATTCTCGCGCGGCCATCTTAGAGTCAGGCAGCTGGAAGGACATCCCTGTGAAATCTAGCGGCGGCCATCTTTAAGTCAGGCGAACAGTGGGAATAAGCATTGGCAAAGGACAAACATTGGCAAAGACCAAACAGCCATTGGCAAAGGCAACAGACATCCAAACAAGCACTGGCGACTACAAGAAACAAGCATTGGCAAAACAAACAAGCACTGGCGACTACAAGAAACAAGCATTGGCAAAACAAACAAACACTGGCGACTACAAGAGACAAACTTTGACAAAATAAATAAGCACTGGCGACTACAAGTAACAAGCATTGGCAAAATAAACAAACATTGATACATGCCAGTAAACAAGCATTGATACATGCAAATCAACGAGCATTGGTGCATGCAGAGGCAAGTGAAGCAAGCATTAGTGACTAGCAAAACAAACATTGACACATGCAAACAAACATTGGCAAATGCAAGTAAAGAATAAACAGACATTGGCAACTGTAAGTGAAGCAAGCATTGGTGACGGCAACAGTACAAACATTGACGCATGCAAACAAGCGTTGGTGCATGCAAGTGAATATTAATAAAGTGCCGAAAAGACGACAAACCAGCCCATGCAAATGCAAGAAGCAATCTAAGAAGACGAGCATTGGTGAAGGAAAGTCACCAAGCAGTGGTGCCTGTAAGGGCAAGCATTAGCCCAGAGCGAACAAACATTGATACATGCAAACAAACAAGCACTGACACGTGCAAATCAACAAACGGAAGCAAGCGTTGACAGTGACCAAACTAACACTGGGGAAGACAAGTAAACAAGCACTGGTGCAGGCAAACAATCACGTGTTGGTGCGTACAAGTCAACAAGCCTTGGTATGTGCCACTAAACAAACGCTGGTAAATGCAAAAGCAGTAAGCGAGGACAACGACACGTGGACAACATTGCACGAATCTTGGCAACCAACCAGAATAAGCACATGCTAACGCGAGAGTGTATCAATCAACAAGCACGAGCAACCACAAGAGTGACTCAACGAACAAGCAGCGACAAAACTAAGGTCAGCACGGGTGGAAACGCAAACAGGGGGATACGCAAGTGACTGTGCAGTGGCGAATGTCAGGAAGTAACGCGCGTCCGTCAAATAGAGGAGGCCACAAACAAATATAAACCACGACAAGGCATAAGTAATTACTCCCGAATCAGCAACGAGCACGAGCCAATGCGCATGTGGGGTAGCCAATGACCACACACAACAAGCAAGGGAAATCCAACATTGTCACCAACAATGGACAAGTTCAGGAATGTAACATCGACCGAATACTGAAGGACTAGTGAGCAAGCTCATGCTAAAACGGAAACGGAAGCACCTGAAATCCAAGGAAACATGGACAGCACACGGTCCCGCGTCTACGACCGGTCAGGACTTCTTTCTCTCAGGGCGGGAGGAGACGTAACTCAATGCTTCAATCCACATCTTGAAGTATCGCCCCCAGTGGCACAGAGTGACGATTGGATTCAGGACCTCAAACGGCACTGGTGGCTGGAAGCATTGGACGATTTCTTGAAAGCCAACGGTGAGCAAAGGGAAAGAAAATGTCTACTGTTACTCCTCCGTCTGGTGGGTCCCGGGGGCCGATGCCCAATTAGAACATTTTCCAAGGAAGAAGCAGACACTTATGACAAACTCCAAGAGGAACTCCATGCCCATCTCAATGCACAGGCAGAGGTAGATCACAATCGCATGGTCTTCAACACGGCACGGCAGGAACCAGGCGAACCATTGCCACATTTCATCATTCGGTTGCAAAGTCTGGTTCAAGGCTGTCATTTCAACACGTTTACGAATGAGGATGCTGTTCGGCTCAGAATAATCGAAGGCTGTGAAAACCCCGAAACAAGCCGCAAGATACTTAGAGGACATTGGTCGCTAAAAGAAATTATCAAGAAAGCTGAAATTGGGATGCACGTCCAGACAAGAGGCAAATGGAGGGATGTGCATCTGAGTACAAAACTTCGAAATACCTGGGAAGAGATAACCCAGAATTCCAACAACCACAAAAAGAGAGAGAGAGAAGGCAGGCCAGAGAAAAGACAAAAAAGACAGCGGAGGAGGCACAGTAACATGGAATGCTCAGAGTCAGACTACTCAGCGTCTGGCGACTCGGAGAGAACCAAAGAATACTCGGAGTCACCCCGGAATCATCCATCCTCCAGGAGTCCCTCAAGAAGTCAGTCACCGCACAACACACGTCACTCTGACAAAGAGGGAGCGTCCAGTGGGACAGACTGCACTCCTGGGCAAAACGACATTCTGCACAACCAGTGGGGGAGAGAGACAAACAATAGGAGGAGCGGCAGTGATCAAGACAGGAAATCGACGTTGGAACATCAATCACCAAGGGGCAAAGATAAGCCCGAGGAAACAGCTAGCAGAAGGATGCACCCCCCACCGATCAGAGACACTAGATCACCAAACAAATGGAGAGGAAAAGACCCACACAGTCATGGGCCTCAAAGCATCCCTGGGCCCCGCGACAACATAGAAACAGAGCGTGGATGGGTAACATCAGACGAGGAGAACGAAGAGGCAACCGCCTGGGATCACGCGCAAGGAACAAGCGCGGAATCCTCAAACAATCTCCCAAATGAGACAACCGTGAAAATGTTACGACACAGACACACGAAGAAGCCTTGCAAAGACAATTCCGAGACGGAAAGCAGCTCGTCACGGACTACCCGGTTCCGAAGACCACCGGGTAAGACATTCCCAAAGGAGCACTCACAGGGGAGACTAACGGAGCACCCCTCTGATTCAGAGAGCATGTCGGTCCGATCCTTTGAATCAGGAGAATCGTGGTCCCGACAACGACCACACGCAACAGTTTTAAAGAAACATTCTCAGCGGGAAGTGAGTGAGGACCCCTCTGACTTAGATAACATCTCGGTCCGATCCGTTGAGTCGACAGAATCGTGGTCCCGACAACGGCCATGGCGCCAAGCACCTGAACACATCAGCGAACCAAGGGACGCTTTTCCCGTTCAGAACAACGTGTCTAGCCCTAATGACAATGCACACTCGATTACTCCACCAGACAACCTGCCACATCGAGCACAGGTGCCTTACGACGCAAAGACTACACCGTCACCCCGGGTAGGGGCAGAAAGACTGACTCGAAGGTCCTGGTCCTGGTCCCACAAAGGGGAAACAGATATCGTGGCCAGTAGCACTCAAATAAGGATGGACCAACCAGTTGATCCGCAAAGGAAGTCGGGCACGCCCGGAGAGCCAAGTCATCATCAGACAAGAACGAAACACACAACTATCCAGCCGGTTCCAAGGTTTGTTTGGATCAGGTGCGAGCAGGAGTGGGAGAAGCAACCCGAGGCAACCACTCAATCTCCGAGTCATACCAAGATGGCCTCCCCAGGTCATACTTCACCGGCTGGCATCCCAGACTCTAAACAGGAAGACAGTGTTGGTCTCGACCTGACAAGGCAAAATGAAGCGAAAACACATACAGACACTTGGAAGGGAACTAAAGTAACATCCCCGTGGAAAAGAGGCCGAGCGTCACGTGAGCGAGAGTCACAATGGGGGACAGACTGCCGATATCAAACTGAGCTCACCGGAGGCACCCCAGACATTGAAGGCCCCATCCCTCCAGACATCCACAACCGAGCTTGTCCAGTCAAAGACGAACCATTGGCGAATACTTATCACGACATACGTCCATCCCAGAGACTGATAGTGGAGATGGACTGAGAAGTCAGTTTATTTGTTTGTTTTGTTACAAAGGGGGGAGATGTTGTGAAGTCAGCATACCAGCAGTTGGGTGTGGGCGGAGCTAGGGGGTCAGAGGAAGAGGAGGAGCGGACTTAGGAAGTGGGCAGTTAGAGCAGGGACAATGCAGGGATAAGACGTGGTGAATAAAGCTCCAGTTGACATGAGTACTTGTGTCTGTGTTTCTTGTAGCAGGATGCTACAGTGAGCACCCCTCCACATTCTTCACTCTGTTCTCCAACATCTTTGCTGCTGCCATTATCATGGACATCTGATCGTTGAGGGTTTTTACTTCCAGCTGTAGTCTTAATGTGGAATGCGCCACTGATCTTAAGTTGTCAGATTCCTTATTAAGTCTGTAAAAAGCAGTTTTCCTCAATAGAGACTGAGTCAATCTTTTCCTCCATTTCCGTCTGACAATCCTGTATGGCTGCCATCAGTTCCGCCTTTGTGGGCTCCCCCGTTGGGTTTTCACCAGAGCCCTCAGACATCTTAGCGCCCTCCTGGCGCATGTTGTGTTAGGCAGTACCTTAAGTGTACTGTGTAATCGTGTTACCCTGAGTTGCTCGGGCTGCCATCTCTTTCCCCATGGCTTGGGGTCCCTGTGGCTTTCACTTGTGCCACAGTTTGGGCTTCTGGCCCAGTAGACCTGGCAGCCCTTCTCAAAGGCCCTCTATGTTCAGAAAAACACGGCCCTGGAGAGTCACACACACACATTGCAGGTCTTGGAAGATCGATCCTTCCTAACAGTGAATCAGCTCTGTGTGATCCCACTACTGCGATAGTCAGACGGCCCATTCCCAGCCAGGCTCCCCAATGAAAGCTTCATTAGTAGGCTTAGGTGCAGCGGCTCGCCCTCTGGCTAATTTCTTTGTGCAGCCTCCAGCACCTTGACCACATGTCCCCCACTATGCATGGTTTTTATTGGCACTCATCCGACAGTATTAAGGGCTCTTCACCCCTTCACATTCCTGTATGTTGTCTGCGGTAATGGGCCTAAACCCATCAGCCGCCACCTGCTCAGGATGCAACCTCTGAGCCCGCTGTGACTTTGGGCCTCAGCTCACGGGTCTTGTCTGCGCACCATTCACTTGCTCCCACTGCTCCCTCGTTTGTCCGGGTGGGTCGGCCCTCATTGGTTAGCATCGCTTATTTCGTTCTTCTGCAGAATTTTGTAGGACTATTATTTAGGGCAATTGAACGCACTCGTTTTGCATCCGTTCGGCCATCTTGGGAGTTTTTAAACATAAACTTGTGAATTTTCCACGCCCTATGCCACTGCTATGACATCAATGCTGTTAGTGAATTAAAAGGTAAGGCAGTTGTCATGTGCCTCTAGACCCTTACATGAAGCAACATTATAGTCTTGTTAAATCAGCCAAAAGAGAGGCGCTTTCGTAGCACACTCTCCGAACTCACATATTTAAAAGTGCTCTCAAATGCAATAAGAACAAGAAAAAAGAAAAGCACAATGAAATAAAATATTTGCCTAGGACCATGCAATTTGTTCAAGTAAGGTAAGGAAGCGGGAAAAAATCCAGGATTTTCTTTTCACGTTGTGCACGGTCAGTAGATGGGTATCTCTTTCCCTCTCCTGATTTACATGAAAGGTTAAAGTTTTTTCTTTAATTCTTGGTGCATTAGGCTAGAGCATGGAGTGCAGGCTTATGCAACTTGAAAGCTCGGCTCGTTTTGGGCTCGACTGTCCAAGACAGCCTTGAGGCGCTGAGACAGATCCATGTTTTCTGGCTCAAGCTTTCAGTGGCACTCCCACCTTTAGCAGATATTTATAGTTTTTCTTTTTTTTTTTACGATGTTGCCTCGATTACATGCATGCATTTCAGTATTTATTTTGTTTGGGGGTTTTAAAGAGGCTTTCATGACAGGTGGTGTAGAGCGAAAGAGGACCATTAACATTGCCTTTTCCTCCTCACTCCTTTCGTGTTTTTTTTTAACAACAATTAATTGTGTGCTTCCAGAAATAACAAATAAGGGCCTGGGTTGCCCACAAGGAAAATATTTGCAACAGATTTCGGTTGCACCGTCACTGCCCATACACTGCAACCATTCATTGCAGAGCCCTCGCAGCCAACGGAGTTCTGGTTTATTTTCGACGTGTGACACATCTAATAGGCACTACATTTGTCAGCAAGGCTGGAGTTAAAAACGTAGACATTGAATAATTCGCTGAAGCACGCAGGAAATTCGTGTGTGTCACGGTCAGCGTTGTCTTACATTTCGGAATACTCTTGCAATTCTGAGAAACCCTCACAGTCCAAATCGTATAGCATATAATTCACCTTTATACAAATCGGTTTAGTATTCTCTTACACATAATAAATTATGTGTGTGGCTCGTTGACAGTCGGCTCTCATGGCATTCACACCACTTAAATAAACACGTGACACCGGTTGGGTTATAAAAGGCCACAGCTATTTTAATACCAACCAAGCATTGTCGGGACAAGATTAAAATATATTCAGTAGCAAAACAAACTGGGATGCAACAAATACGTAATGAAACACGTAGGACAGGTTTGTGCGCACACTGGTTCCACTGATTTAAGGTCCTTTTCATTTAACAAAGAACCGTTTCTCCCAGCTGCTGAGCCTTTTTTCTACTGCCTTATGTGCATGCATTTTATTAAAAAGTCTCGTTATCACCAGCCATCACATTTAGATCATCATATTACTCGCACATCATGTATTCTTGGTATGAAAAACTGTTTGTTTTGTATTAGATACATCCCACTGTCCCTACGGATATTACCGCCCTGAGGAAGGTGAGAACAACTTCATGGTAATATTGTCCAATTCAAATAAGTTCCTGTGCAGGGATTAGGGAAGGCCAGTTTAGGACAGCAGGAAGGGCTTCATTGAATAGGAGTAATGGTTTGGTGAGGGCAACACACAGCTGAAGCACCTTAAACCAAGATGTTTTTCTTAACTGTCACTGAGGGTTGTGTAGGGTCTAAGATCTCAGCCGACCTCACCACCACCGTTGCAAATGAGGCACCCTCGTCCATAATCAGAGTAGGGGAGAGACCAGGCAAGTGTCTTTGACGGCGTCCAGTCCACTGGAATCTGCCAGATCCTCAATCCAGTTGTCCTCAGGATCTTCTAACTGGTATCCGAAAGGGTATGCAGAAACCTCCCATTCATCTCACAATACAGGCTGTGTGTATAAATAAGGCACTGGTTAAGTCATGGGGAGTCTGCCCCCCAGAAGGCACCGGAGCTGGCATCAAATGATGCCTGTCTAGCTCTGTGTCGAAGTCAGGGATGGCTGCCGCCAATGGGGGGTCAGAAGGGCCATCACAGGAGCAGGCGCCAGGGAAGGTCGAGCTGGCTCAGCCCGTGCCACTCTAGATATATTAGCGGGTTGAAGGGGCCGACTGTCGCTGGGGGCTAACCCGTTGACCGAAGACCAGTAGGAGTCGCTCCCGAGCCCTCTGGGAGGCACGGAGACGGCCCAGATGCAGGCTCCACCACAGAGCTAGGCCTCGAATGCCGACATTCCCTTGTCTCCTCAGATGACTCTGATGGACGTGGCAAAGTTGAAGATTTCTTTTCTTCTTGGACTTCTTGCTTCTGTGGGACTTACTTTATTTCCCGACAATTTGCAACGATGAGCTCTTAGAGTGGCTCTGCGAATGATCTCGCTGGACTGGCTGTAAATGACTGTCTCGCTGGGCAGAGTGATTTCTTCGTTGGTGGCCGTTATGCACCACAACTGGCTGGAACCACTGGCTTTTTGGGGGATATCCAGGCGTTGCTCATGGATATTCCCTTTGATGGCTCTTGGTTGTATAGATAGAAGGCAGTCTCAGCGTTTGAGCGCTTTAAGGACAGCAGAGCAAGGGCCAGTTTCTTGAGTCTTTCCATGGCCCCTCACCAACCCCAGCCATCTTCCGCCTCTTTTATTGGCCACGGGAAGGGCTTTGGAACCAGCCTTTACACATCCAGCGCCCCTAGCCGGCAAACAGCACAATCTTTCATGGCAGAAGACGCGGTTCCCACAGATCACTTAGGTCAAGCAGCCAGAGATCAATCCAGTCCACAACATCTCCTGGCAGCCGTAGCCTCCAAACCCCTTAAGCATTCCCTCTGACCACCATGGGCATCCAGTTGAGGGCAGGATATACCATCACCTGCACTACTTGAGGTCATTAACATTTGACCATTGGGTTTTGCGACTAGTCAACAGGGGCTATTCTCTACACTTTGTGACCACCCCCCCACACATGCCACCCACCTATGACAAGCTAACGGAGGACCCCCTCTCCTTGCTTTGTCAGGAGCTGCTACCTATCTTGGCCAACTTAGCTATAGGGAATATGCCGACATGAGAAGTAGGTTGTGGTTGCTAATCCCGCTATTTTCCGGTGCCCAAACAGGGACAAAGGCCTTCGTCCTATTTTAGTTCTGCACCTTCTTAACCTCTTTCTGGAAAAGGAGAAATTCAAAATTCTCATGCTTGCGCAAGTCCTGTACACTTTCCCTACTGTTGCACTCTATGGAGTTGGAATAGTAATTTTTACCCCTACGCTATCCAACACTTTCCATACTGTTGTACTCTCTGGAGTTGGAATACTAATTGTTACCCCTACGCTATCGAACACTTTCCCTACTGTTGCACTCTCTGGAGTTGGAATAGTAATTGTTACCCCTACGCTATCCAACATTTTCCCTACTGTTGCACTCTCTGGAGTTGGAATAGTAATTTTTACACCTACGCTATCCAACACTTTCCCTACTGTTACACTCTCTGGAGTGGGAATAGTAATTTTTACCCGTACACTATCCAACACTTTCCCTACTGTTGCACTCTCTGGAATTGGAATAGAAATTTTTACCCCTACGGTATCCAACACTTTCCCTACTGTTGCACTCTCTGAAGTGGGAATAGTAATTGTTACCCCTACGCTATCCAACACTTTCCCTACTGTTGCACTCTCTGGAATTGGAATAGTAATTTTTACCCCTACGCTATCCAACACTTTCCATACTGTTGCACTCTCTGGAGTTCGAATACTAATTGTTACCCCTACGCTATCGAACACTTTCCCTACTGTTGCACTCTCTGGAGTTGGAATAGTAATTGTTACCCCTACGCTATCCAACACTTTCCCTACTGTTGCACTCTCTGGAGTGGGAATAGTAATTGTTACCCCTACGCTATCCAACATTTTCCCTACTGTTGCACCTCTCTGGAGTGGGAATAGTAATTTTTACCCGTACACTATCCAACACTTTCCCTACTGTTGCACTCTCTGGGATTGGAATAGTAATTGTTACCCCTACGCTATCCAAAACTTTCCCTACTGTTGCACTCTCTGGAGTTGGAACAGTAATTGTTAAACCTACGCTATCCAACACTTTCCCTACTGTTGCACTCTCTGGAGTTGGAATAGTAATTTTTACCCCTACCCTATCCAACACTTTCCCTACTGTTGCACTCTCTGGAGTGGGAATAGTAATTGTTACCCCCTACGCTATCCAACACTTTCCCTACTGTTGCACTCTCTGGAGTGGGAATAGTAATTGTTACCCCTACGCTATCCAACATTTTCCCTACTGTTGCACTCTCTGGAGTTGGAATAGTAATTTTTACACCTACACTATCCAACACTTTCCCTACTGATGCACTCTCTGGAGTGGGAATAGTAATTTTTACCCGTACACTATCCAACACTTTCCCTACTGTTGCACTCTCTGGAATTGGAATAGAATTGTTTACCCCTACGGTATCCAACACTTTCCCTACTGTTGCACTCTCTGAAGTGGGAATAGTAATTGTTACCCCTACGCTATCCAACACTTTCCCTACTGTTGTACTCTCTGGAGTGGGAATAGTAATTTTTACCCGTACATTATCCAACATTTACTTACTTTTTTTTAATTTGTATTACATTTTTATTAATTGTTATTTATATTAATATTTTATGTATATAAATGTATTTGTAATTTATTATATTTTCATTTATTTATAAGTTATTGATATCATTTTTTAGAGTTATTATTAATGAAGTATATACTATGTATTATATATTTGTTATTTGTTTTTATTACATTAATTATTATTTTAAATGTTATAATATATTTTTAACTATGTGTATTACATTTATAAGTATTATTTTGTTAATATTACATTTTCTTTTAATTTTAAAAAACGATGTTTTTTAAAAAACAATATTTTTGACATCTATATATTTTTTTCGATATTTTTGTACTTACCTTGTTAGAGATAGGATGTCGATATTATTGTAATCAATATTTTTGTTGCCATACTTTTGTAGGTAGATATTTTTGTATTCGATATTTTGTCATAGATTCGTATGTAACCCCCTAACGTAGTTGAGCTCTCTATCGGGTTTAGTGTTCAGCGCTTCTGTTTTCCATTTTGTCTGCCTGTACCAGAATTAAACTAGTTTTAGGGGGTCAACCATTAGCCTGAAAGGAGCAATGCATGTACTCCAGAACAATAACTGGGGCCAAAGACATCACTGAAGCTGGAACTTTCACAAAGGGATGGGCTACATGTCCTTTCACTGCACATCCTGTGTCCTCTTCTGTTGGGTGGACAAAGCCCAGGAAAGGCACCTGTTAGGCCCGAGGTTGTATGTATTCCAGTGTACTCACTGGAAGTGACCGCTTACTAATGTTTAGTTGACTTGGAGCTGAGGTATATTTGGTAGGAAAATGACCTTTGACGTTTTTACTCCTCTCCTCTTCCCTAGACGTTTAGTTCTGTATACAAGTTGACCGCATAGGAATTTCTAGTGAAAAAGGCTGGCTGGGAGAAGAGGCTGAATACTTCACTTTATCTCTTCGAGGGCAAAGGACTGTTCCTCCAGGACTGTCCCTGCTGCTGCAACCTGATGGAATACAGATGAGATGGACTTCCCACCATGCAGAGACTATTCCTTACCTTAGAACAGAGCCTGCGTTTAATGATTAGCTTAAGAACCAAAGGTCAGATATATGAAGTTTATTTGCATTTGGATTTAGGCCCAGATCTCTGTACTGGGGTGAATGTATGACATTGTTCTGCATTCTGTTAATCAATAATTATTTTTGCATTTTTCACTCTGAGTGGGATGGGCATGCCCAGACGTGGGTCCTGTGCTCTCCATGCCACTGGAGTCAAGCTATCCTGGCTGATGAGAGCTGAAAGCCCGAAACATGGTCCTCGGATGCTTGTTTCCAGTCCAGGGAGGACCTGGCCTGGTAGTTCGGGCTGCACTGTTTCCATTGGGTGCAGGGTCCAGACTGATTTGCATATGGCTGGGTCCAAACTGGAATGGTATGATGAGCAAAAAAAGCGATGGATTTAGGTCCATATCTCTGTACTGGGGTGAATGTATGACCTTGTTCTGCATTCTGCCGATCAATTGTTCTTTTTTACAAAGAGTATAACAAAGCCTCACAGCAAGGAATCCCCAAACTAAGCATTTTACATTGATACTGTATTTTAAAAATGATCATAATTCTGCCTCATTTCCTGTCTTGGTGATCCAGTCTAAATATATGGCAGTTTAAGGGTAGAGCAACAATAATACTCAGCTCTGAGGCGCCGCTAAGCCAGGTTTCGGTTAGAAACAAGGCGTCCAGAGCATAAGCAATAACAAAATGTAATAAATCAGCGCAATTTTAATTTAAGGAACAACAATTAATACAAAAAAACTGATAACAAATACTTGTTGGCTTCAGCAAATTTGCACTTCAAGTGGACAGGCGCAGGAGGGGGCCTGTGGTATGGATAAATGGCCTACTGTGGTATTTAAGAGTTGAAAGGGCTTTGGAAATCCTAAAGTGACAGTGGGTCCAGCTATCACTATTGTTATTCAGTAGAAGAAAGAAGGAGAGACACAGAGAAAAGGACAGTAAGTTGGAATAAAGCAGAGAAAAGGGGGAATGTACTATAAAGTAAATAAAACAAGAAAGAATAACAGAGAGGACGAAAGATGAAGACAGAGAAAGAAGATAAGACTAAAAGAAAGGAGAGAAGAAGAAGAGAAAAAAGCAAAGAAATGAAGAAGTAGAGAAGGAAAGAGAGGAGAAAAGAAAAAGTTGACAACGAGCGAAATCAAAAGAGAAAGGAAGTAAAAATAAATGGAAAAAGGTGAAAGTGGAGCAAAACGAAATAATGAAATAAATAAGGAAGGAATGATTGCGAGAAAGAAAAACGATGAAGATATATATAGAAAAATAAAGGAATTGAGAAAAAAAGGAGAAATACATTATAGAAAAAAGCAAAAAGTAAGAAAGAAACAACTAAACAGGAAATGGAGGAAAGGAGAAAAGTAGAGGTAGTAAGTGAGGAATAAGGAAAAAGTAAAGAAAAGTAGCAGAGTAAGATAACGACAAGAAGAAAAAAGGAGAAAGAAACTGAAAAAGAATGCACAACATAGAAGTGGGGAAAGAAAGAATTGTAAAAAATAGAAAGGAGGAGGAATATAGAGGTAAAGCAAGAAATGGGATACAAGAAATTTAGAAAGGACATGAAAGCAGGGGAAAAAGAAAGCAAGAAGGAGAGGAAAAAAAGAATGTGGAGGAATGTACAGCGTTGTCATCAATAATGTAATTTCAGATGTTGCAGTGATGTCCTCAATGGTACCATAGATCATGTCATTAGTGATGTAATATGAGAGGTAATTAGCTTGCATGACAAAGGGGTGAGTTACAGTTAGTTTAGGGCACAAGTTAAAGTTACTAGAGATAATTATCACTAGTGAATTTTGGTGTATTTTTCTGTTTAAAACGTTACTTTGTCACTGACATTTTCAACTAACTATAACGTTACTTTAACCTTTGCTTTCCACATTAAATTTCGATGTTTTAAAAAAAATGTCAAGTAAGATATAGTTTCAATTGTTAACTATAACGTCACTTTAGAACCGATGAAGCCTTTACCGTTTACCATTACCTTTACATCATACCGACCTCTGGCCTATTCGAGTGCTCATGAATTAGTAACCATCATGCACACGGTTATTACATTATCAATAAGTAGAAAATTACAGCTTGCAAAATGATACACAACCCCTATCAACAGAGTCTAACAAGAATCATCACTGTGAAAATCCTCAGTTTTTTCAGTGGCTGGCCAACACTAAAACAGTTTCCTAATACTGTAATCTGTGAAATTACATGCAACAAAATACTTAACTATTGTTGGTAACACAATGTGATAAGGATCAATTGTTAAAGGCTTATTTGCTCTAGCAAGTTGTAAAATTTGAAAGCTATGCAAAGTTACAGTTGGTTAAGCAAAATTCCATCTCTTCTAAGAGGGCATAATAAGAGTTCTCAAAGAGCAAACTTTCTACCTCTATGGTTTGATACACAGGTAACTAACAACAGCACCATTGTCTTCTATGGTAATCTGTGAGATTCCTTGTAACTTTGATATAGAGTAACAACAATACACATTTTAAATGTCTATAGACTCTAACATATGCTTTTCTCAAGAAGTAGGTCATCCCCATCGCCTATATTTTAACATTTCCTAATAAAAATATCAGGCCTATAGCCATGATAATTGGCATACCAGCATAATCAAATCCGCAAAGCCAAAAACTGCAATACAAAATTTGGCCCAATCAAATTCTTTACTTAGGGGAGCCAACATGTGAGTGGAGCTTATGGGCCAGATGTACGACCCGTTTTTGTATGCGCAAACGGGTTTGTGAATCCCTTTGTGCACGCAAAAACATATTGGGCCATGTACATAGCCTATTTAGCGAGTTGCAATTTTTTTGCGACTCGCTAGATAGATTTTGTGACTCGCTATTTGGAAGGGGCATTCCCTTCCAAATAGCGAGTCGCAAAACAATGTACTAATGTTTTGTGACCGCAATTGCGATCGCAAAACACTTGCAATTACCACCTACTTCAAGTAGGTGGTAAAGCATTTGCAAATGGGAAGGGGTCCCTAGGGGGCCCCTTCCAATTTGCAAATGCATGCAAAATCATTTTTTAAGGGCAGGCAGTGGTACGAGGGACAAGTGCCTGCTCTTAAAAAAATCAAAATTGTTTCATTTTTTTTTTAAATGCAGCCCGTTTTCCTTTAAGGAAAATAGGCTGCATTAAAAAAAAGCTGCTTTATTAAAAAGCAGTTCCTGACATGGTGGTCTGCTGAACTCAACACGCCACCATCCATAAGAGGGCTGGCGTTCACAATGGGCTCCCAAATTGCAAGGGGCTTATTAATATTAATGAGCCTCGCAATTTGTGACCCCATTGGGAATTGCAATACAGCGTAAACACACTGTTGTACATTTCAATCAGCATCTTCCAAATTGCGACTTGCAATGTGTCGCAAATAGCAAGGTGCCAAATGAAAGGGTCGTACATCTGGTCCAGAGTCACTCTATCAGTAGTACAATAAAAGCTCATTTTTGTTGATCACACAAGGTCAGGCAACAGTCAGGCACTGCCACGTCAGACTTAGAAATCCATGTAGATTAGTACAGCCCTCAGTGTCCCATGCTGCTCTCAAATACAATACTGTACTGAGAATGATGGAAGGGGAAGGGGATCTGTGTTGCTGCAAGAGGAAACCAAACACTTTAAATTACTGAATTATCTAAGACGCTTTAACCACTTTACTCACTTTACAGTGGCATGTGTGGGTCACTGAAAGTTCAAGCTCAGGTAGCCATGCTGCTCCTGGCTCAGACAGTTGGAAAATAAGCAAAATAGTAAGAGCTGTCTGAAGGGGAAGCACTTTGTTAGGTGTAAGCATGCAACTTCTGCCCAATAGAAACATGTACTTGTTGCTAGCAACATGTGGGTGGAGGCACAGCCCCTCTTTGTAGTACTCCTGATAGCTCTTTTTTAGGTTGATCCCATTACATCTGGCTACAGCTGTGCTGTCAAGCCAGACCTAAAAAATACATTCCTAACAATATGATGCTGTACAGACTGTGCCCTGTTCTTCTGATTCTGGTCAATGTGATGAGGACCAACATAATTTCACTATAAATACCCACTCCATTACAAACAACCTCAGTGTGTCCTTCAAGCATGCATGCTAAAATTGTATTAACTGCCCTTATGACATGTCTCATGAAAGAGAACACAAAAGGATGGCAGGCTTCGTTTTCTAGATGTAGAAACTAGCACTGTCTCTCAGACACAGTTAGCAGAGGATGTATTAGTTCTTTGGAAGCAAAACAGGGCCAGGTTCCCTGGAATTGTGATCTCTACATTTGATTTAAGGTGACAGACCATAGGTTCCAGGCTGGCGTGCAGTGGGGTACAAACATCTGCCTGTTCCCTAGATATTTGCTCTAATAGACCCCCATGAGCTTTGCTGAACATTTTGAACTTGATTCTTGACTCAACTGGAAACCAGCTGCTTAATCATAGTTGCATTTCCAAAGGTTTAGACAACTTCTGTTTATTAGATTCTACAGCCTGAAACTGAGTTTTAGGGAAAACCAGCTAGAACTGAACTTTTGTATAATCCATCTGAGCCGACTGATTCATACATTCATTTTGTTTTGATGTTTATAAATCTTCAAAGATAAAATGACAAACTTATTTGTGGGCAAATATGCTCTTTATTGAGAGCACGTGGAAAATGATATGATTGGTGTTTCTTCATTATCTTCTGCTCAGTAACCAACTGTTATCTCTCACACAGGAAGCATCACTCTGGAAGATCTGATGTCAGTGTTACCTTTCGGAGGCACTTTTGATCTGGTTCAGTTGAAGGGATCCACTCTAAAAAAAGCTTTTGAACACAGTGTACGCAGACATGGGGGTGGAACTGGAGAATTCCTTCAAGTTGGTGGTAAGTTTTTCGTTTTCAATACAGCCTATTAAAGTAACACTGTAGTTATGACTTCTCTGGCCATTTCATGGAAAAGACTAAGAAGTTCGAATCAGAACTGCAACTTGCCTCCCAGCGTTTACTAAACCCCCTGATCCAGCTTTACAATGAAAAACAATGCTACTTGGAATCCCTTCAACATTCCAGAAATGCTGACATTCTCTAGATAATATTATCATGAAAACCCTCCAATCATTTCAATGATTCTCTACCCATCAAATAAATCAATGCTGCTACTGCTCGAACAGCCAGGTCTTGAGTACCCTCCTGAAGGTTAGTAGGTCTTCGGTTTGTTGTAGGAGGATTGGGAGGATATTCCCGGACTTGGCGGCGAGGTTGGAGAATGATCTGCCGCCGGCGGTCGCTCTCCTGATGTGGGGAACGGTGGCGAGGGCGAGGTCGGCGGAACGGAGCTGGCGGTTCGGTGTGTAGAAGCTGATCCGTTTGTTGAGGTATGCTGGACCGGTGTTGTGGAGAGCTTTGTGTCCGTGGCTGAGTAGCTTGAAGGTGATCCTTTTGTTGACAGGAAGCTCAGGTGGGGTGTGATGTGGCTGTGGCGAGGGATGTTGAGGGATGTCGAGGATCAGGCGGGCAGAGGCGTTCTGAATGCATTGCAGTTGTTTCAGCAGTTTAGTTGGGGCTCCCGCGTAAAGGGCGTTTCCGTAGTCCAGTCTGCTGCTGACAAGGGCCTGGGTGACAGATCTTCTGGTGTCGGTGGGGATCCATTTGTAGGTCTTTTGAAGCATACAGAGGGTGTTGAAACAGGAGGATGAGATGGAGTTGACTTGCTTGGTCATGGAGAGTGTGGAGTCCAGGATGAATCCCAGATAATGTGCGTGGTCGGTGGGTGTTGGAGCTGCTCCTAGGGTGGTCGGCCACCAGGAGTCGTCCCATGCAGAAGGGGTGGAGCTGAGGATGAGGACCTCTGTCTTGTCGAAGTTCAGCTTCAGACGGCTGTTCTTCATCCATTCAGCGACTGCTTTCTTACCTTAGTGGAGGTTGTTTTTGGCGGTGAGAGGGTCCTTGGTGAGTGAGAGTATCAGTTGTGTGTCGTCGGCATAGGAGATGATGTTGAGGTTATGCAGTCCGGCGACGTGGGCGAGTGGGGCCATGTAGATGTTGAACAGCATCGGGCTGAGGGAGGATCCTTGCGGTACACCGCAGATGATCGTGGTGGCTTCGGATCGGAAGGGAGGGAGGCGGATGCTCTGTATTCTGCCGGAGAGGAAGGAGGTGGTCCAGTCCAGTGCTTTGCCTCGGATTCCTGCGTCGTGGAGGTGGGTGCAAAGGGTGCGGTGGCAGACAGTGTTGAAGGCGGCTGACCGGTCCAGGAGGATGAGGGTAGTGTTCTCGCTGTTGTCCAGCAGGGCTCAGATGTCATCGTGGCGGCGATGAGGGCAGTTTTGGTGCTGTGGTTGCTGCGGAAACCGGACGGGTCCAGGATGTTGTTTTCCTCTAGGTAGCGGGTCAGCTGTTTGTTGACAGTTTTCTTGATGACCTTCGCCAGGAACAGGAGTAGGGAGATGGGCCGTAAGTTCTTGAGGTCCTTGGGGTCTGCTTTGGGCTTCTTGAGAAAGGCGTTGAACTCAGCATTCTTCCAGCTCTCCAGGAAGGTCACAGTCTCAAAGGAGATGTTGATGGCCTTGCAGAGGTGGGGTGTGATGGTGGCGCTGGCTTTGTTGAAAATGTAGAGGGGGAACGGGTCTGATTGGGAGCCGGAGTGGATGGTGCTCATGGTTCTGAAGGTGTCGACGTCATTGATGTTGGTCCAGGTGAGAAGGGGGTCGTCATGGGTGGAGGCTGTGGGGTCAGAGGTGTTGTTGGCTGCAGAGGAGGCCTGATTTTCGAAGCTGTTGTTTATGTCTGCGATCTTGCGGTGTAAGAAGGAAGCCAGGGAGTTGCACAGAACTTGCGAGGGTGGGATGTCGCTGGTGCTGGCGCTGGGGTTGGAGAGTTCCTTCACAATGTTGAAGAGCTCTTTGCTGTTGCAGGGCTCGATAAATCTGAAAAATTTGAGTAGTCCTGCAGGTCCAGTACCTTGGAACATCCCCTCGACCTGACTGCAACCCACTTGACCTCCGTCTCTGAAAACGTAGCAAAAGTGACAAGATAACATGATTTAAAGGCATTTTATTGCTCATTCCCTTTCTGAGCAATAAAAATGCCTTTAAATCTTGTTATCTTGTCACTTTTGCTATGTTTTCAAAGACCGGGACAAAAGTTAGTTTATCTTCCTACTCGCCAGAAAGGGCGAGTAGGACCTAAAAATAGCTCGTCCTCAGCAATTCTCCCTCGCAAATGCGAGCGGGCGAGTGGATTTGTCGAGCCCTGTGTTGTGTGCGTTGTTGGCGAGGAGGTCCCCAAAGGAGGTCTTTTTGGCGGCTCTGATGAGGTGATGATGTTGGCGCATGGTGTCCTTGTGGGCTGCTTGGTTCTCTGGTGTCTGTTCATGGCGCCATTTCTTCTCGAGCTTTCGGCAGTTTTGCTTGGAGGTCTGGAGGTTCGCGGTGAACCAGCAGGCAGTCTTGTTGCTGCGGCTGTTGGAGGAATTCTTGATCGGGGCGGGGTGAGGGACAATCGGATTCCAAATTGTCTAAAGATAGGACAGGTCACCCCTATAGTAAAAAAAACAAATGCTGACCAGTCTGATCTCAATCATTTCTGTCCCATTAACAACCTCCCGACACTAACAAAGGTCCTAGAAAAATACATACACCTCCAACTTTGTGACCACATTGAGCAATTTAATCTCCTGGCCCACTGGCAATCTGGCTTCAGAATGGGACATAGCACTAAAACAGCTCTAACCCACATTGTACATGATGCTTTAAGATTGCTTGATCATAACGAATCGTGCCTGCTCATACTCCTTGATCTCTCCTCTGCTACAGACATGGTGAGTCAAGGATGGGGCTATATGGATTTCTTTGTGCCTATATAATAGAACTCATAGAATAAAAGTCAATCAAACCCTTTCTGACATTACAACTGACTCAATTGGAATACCTCTAGGATCCACAATCTCACTTATCCTATTCTATCCATTCATGGAATCCATCACTGATGTCCTCAGCACTGAAATATTAATTAGCTGGGACGTTAATACTCTCAACGGCACCCTGATAAAAACCCAACAATGTTTAGCCTGCAACCACCTTATGCTCAACATACTCAAAATGAAATTCCTCTTGATCGCCTCCCACAATCACTCTGTCCCTATAGGAAAAAGGCTCAAACAATTTACAGCTCTCAATTGCGCCCACAACACTATTGACTTTACTAGATAACTTGATATGACGTTTAAAAAATGCCTGAATATGCAAGATCATATCAGGGCAAACACCAGGGGATCCAACTACCAACTGAACATTCCAAGGAAAATCAAACCTTTCTTGCACCTGATGGCTTTCAATCGGTAGTCCAATCCCAAGTCATCTCCTGTTTAGATTACAATAGTGCTACTCTTGCATGTCTACCCAAAGCAAGGCTAGCGCCGCTAAGGGCTGTGCTGAACTCAGTGCCTAGGCTCGTCACGGGATCCAGAAAATTTGATCACATCAGTCCAGACCTAAGACTTCTATATTGGCTCCCATTTAAAGCAAGGATCCCGCTGAAAAAAGCCTGCATGACACACGAGGCTCTTCACCACAAAACTCCTGTCTACCTGACTAATAAACTAGCACTGAGTGGAGTAGTCGTTCCTTAGGAAGTGCCAACACCCTATTGCTGAAACCGCAGAAGCTCAACAAAAAGAAAACTTACGAAAGCTCTTTCTCCGGCTTAGCCCCAAGAATATGCAACACACTGCCACCCAGAATCAGGTCAACCCCATTCATGACTTCCTTCAAAAAAGAAGTGAAAAGACTTCTGATGAACAAAATATTTCAATAATAACCCTGAGGAACTGGGCTATTCTCATGTAGACACCTCCAGATCATGAATCTACATAACCGATTGTTACTTTGCAGTTGTTCTGTTGCTTACTTATAACTGACTGCTTTCCTACTCTATATCTATGAGTTGTCTGCTATTTGTACAGCACTCATTTTTTTTTTAAATATGTTTATTGCGTTTTATCTTTTTCTGATACATGCAACACAGGCATTGGTACATATAACACTAATAGCAAAAGTAATATTGCTATGTTGCCATGTACATACAGCCGGGTATTTCCTTCATACAGTCATAGCAAGTTCGGCATTTACAGCACAGAATTTGGTGTAAAGGTGTAAATTAACATTGGCATCGACTGCCAACGTATACTGTCATCTCTAATTGTAGAGCAAGATGTGTCTACCATGTGCGCTTCTCCCCAAAAGCGGCCGTCAACATGCAGATACATCGATTTTCGTAGGGATACTCGGCACTTACTCAGCTCATCTTTGAAATTTAACTCACAATGTTTCATGGGCAAAATATGTGTACATCATTACGAGTTGCTAGATATCTTCATTTTTATGATTTGAACCATAACTGACAAAACAAAAAGGAAAATCAAAAGAAAGAGAGATATCAAATATCAGAAGGACTTTGGAGTCGTCATATAAAGTGCCGTTTGAATGTAGTTGTGTTGGTAGTGAAGCGGCTTTTCTTTGTCTGTAGACAGGTATAGGGATGCTAGGGCAACCTGTGACCAATGGCATGTGGGGTCGTTACCCATCCCGATATTGTACAGCACTCATACCATGGCAGGCCATGGTCTAAAACTCCTCAAATAATAATAAATAAATAATAACTGTTTCCTTTAAAAGAACCTGAGAGAGTCCCCGAGAACTAATAAAGGTGTACCAATCAGATATATGAAGACCTTTTTGATGATAAATACAGGTGTAACCCTTCTCTTTGGACCTTAGGGCAGTTTGTTCAGGGTAGTCAGCATGTGGCACAAAGAAATCGATCTGGCATGATTTACTCAACTAGATTTTTCATCTTCATTAAGAAATAGTATAAAAATATGACTCCTATTTTTGCATGTTATTAAATACCAATGTTGTTTAGCCGAGTACTGATGGAGTTCTACAGTATCCCTGATAACCTAAAACACGTTTGAAATCCATGCGTCTATAAACTATTCAGCAAAGTAAAAACGGTCCTGCTTCAGCGAGCTCCATAAACGACTGGCTTTTGAATACAGGGCAGGTGACAAAGATGTACGACCATTCTAATCTGTAGTGTAGAACCCCTGATTTCATCAGAGTGAGACAATGAGATGTCATAGCAGGTTTCCAGTTGAATGACACTGTGTGAATGCCAAGGACCAAAAGTATCTCCTGTAATCTTGTCAGGATGACCAAATAATACTAGTTGAATCATTCCCAGGTGATGGTGGTTTTTCCATTGAACTCTATAAAATGTCAGAGAGTCACACAGATCCATTGTTCTCCAAGGAAACCATTAAATTCAAAAGGTGTGGTAACCTCCCACTCAAATTTAACACAACATTGATAACAATGATTCCCAAACTGACTAAGATTCATCCAAACCCTCTGACATCGGGACAGAGGAGATACGTGGTGGTTCCTGATGTCATCTATTATTAGTGTTATTTTTTCTATTATTATTTTCAGTAGGAGATAAATCTGAAATTGAGATCACCAGACATGCAGTCACGAAACTAAATAATGCGTAATGCTGATTACATTATGCCCAAGTCACCCATACATTTTGATTTCCTTTGATATAAAATATATATATATATATTTTAAACTTTGTTTTTCCAATTTACGTTTTTACAAAAGATATATACATGCCAATCTGTTCACTAACAATTACAATGACATTGTCGCTCAATCAGCTCATGCATTGTAGATTTCAAATAGGTGCAACGCCTGGCAAGGCTAGTATGATGGTTACAGTGATCCTATAATTACAGTTCACCTGGGCCCTCCCCAGTACCCACCCCCCCCCGTTCCCCAGTACTACAACACTCCTGATACATCCAAGAGTAAAAGTCCCGGTGTTTGAGGTGCACCATGATTTGTGAATAGTGCCCGGCACTAAGTGAGCTTAGCATATTGAGTAAGTATGGGCGAAAAATCCGTTCCACTCGCGGATTTTGCGGATTTTCGGTAAATTCGCAATCCGCGAGATTCGCGAATTTCCCGCAAAATCCGCGAGCAGCGGATTTTATGGCTTGCTCGCACTGTTCGCGTGAGTTCGCGGATTCCCAGTTCAACTTCGCACCCCGCGAATAAGCGCTAAATTGCAGAAATACGATCTTAGCAAAACTGAAACTACTTACCAGGTTCAAAAGTTCAAGCTCATCATTAGTAGCCATTTCCTGTAGTGCTTCCTGAGGGCCCCCTCCAGGGTTCAGTTGCCTACTTGCAACTATTATGTGACCCTGCTCTGACCCTCAGAATAGTTACACATATGCTACAAAGGTCCTGAATTACAGCTAAGGGAGACAAGCAGGAGCCAGGCTGGAAGTTCAAATCCAGTGACACATTAATCAGCCCCTAATTCATTATTGTCAGTTGGGGCAGGGCAGGTGTTGTAACTAATTTTGCAACAATGAAAGCACTTAGCAAGTGCAAATGATCACTAATCAGGAAGCACTAAGGAAGCAGGTGCCAGCTAAAAAAATATTCAGTGACACATTAATCAGCCCCAAATTAATTCAGGTCACTTGAGGCAGGGAAGGTGTGCTTTGCTTTGCCACAATAATGTACACTGGACAACCAGAGGGTGCTGTGATGAAACAGAGGGTGGCATGGGTGAGCCAGAGGGTGGCATGTGGTGACAGAGGGTGGCAGTGATGAAGAAGAGTGTCACAAACAGGCTGGACACGTAGAAACAACAAGTTCGCAAAACTTGCGACCCGACAGGTAAGTTCGCGTTTGCGAAATTGTACAAAAACCCTCGCGACCTGGCAGAAATCCGGGCCAACACAAAAAAAATCCGCAAATTCGCGAGAATTCGCGGATTTTGCGGATTGCGAGTTTGCAAATCCGCAAAATTCGCGAACGCGAGATTCGCAAAATTCGCCCATGCTAATATTGAGGCTGTCACCCCACCCCCTACGGGACGAGTCCATCCTCCAGTTGAGATGTATATGTATCCCCAGGTATTTTCCCGCATCTGTGCACCATTCAAGAGGATATTCGCACTCCCATTGTTTTGTGCCCGAGGTTAAAGGGAAAATTACTGATTTGTGCCAGTTGATGTCAAGGTCTGAAAAAAGGCATAATCTGAGTATCTTTCTGATGAGAGGTTCCAGATTTACCTGGGGTTCCCTGACATAAAGGATTGTGTCATCTGCGTAAAGTGAGGCCAAAAGTGAACCCGTATTGAACTGTATCTTTCGCTGCAGATGTCTTTCCTGAAAGTGTCGAATTAACGGATCCATGGCAAGAATGAACAGACCCTGATGGGTGTCACGTGATAGCCTGAAGGGTCAGGAGAGCATACCATTCAAGCGGAGTCTGGTATTGGATTGCTGTATAATAAGGCAGTATGAGCCACAAATCCCACTGGCAGTCCCATGCGGCGCATCACTGAAAGGAAAAATGGCCATTCCAAGGAGTCAAAGGCCTTTTCTGCATCGAGAAGGATTGCAGCAGCTGGGACCCCCGATCTATCCTGTGGAGGACTGCAAATAATGTCCTAAGATTCAACAAGGTGGACCGATGGGGCACGAATTCCGATTGGACTGGGGATATTATAAACTTAATCAATTGTGATAGGCACTTTGTGATGACCTTGGCCAATATTTTATAGTCTAAATTTAGGAGGGACATCTGATAGAGCGCGGGCTCACCTGCTCGAGATTTTACCATACTCACCTGGGCCCATAAAGCATACACACTTTGAACAGGTAAACCTACGCTA
Organism: Lissotriton vulgaris; assembly: GCF_964263255.1. NCBI lineage: Eukaryota > Metazoa > Chordata > Amphibia > Caudata > Salamandridae > Lissotriton > Lissotriton vulgaris. The sequence goes on from NC_141694.1 coordinate 582,536,852, forward strand.
AATCAGGATTTTATTTAACCTTTTAGGACATATACTTTTGACTTACCAATCCTAGTCACCGGTACCTAGAGTCCTAAGGGATCAAGGGAGTTAGCAAGAAAATAGGCAGTAAATAAACATTTGCACTCATAAAATAACCACAGACTCGGGAAAGGTTTAAACACTTTATCTATGTAAATTCTTAAATGTCAGAGTCCATACCAATTCGATTAAAGCGCATTCAATTAGAAAGAATATAATCAAAGCAAGATGATGCAAAAATATTATGAAACTTTCTTTAAGCATTGAAACATAGGAAGGGTAAGAAAAGGGAAACAATACAAGGACATACCCACATGTATTTTATATTTACCTAGAATAGTGCGAAAACTAACCCTCGGCCACGGGCTGGGTAAAAAAAGACAGGACTTCCGGTAGTTCAGATGCCAGTAAGAAAGCACAGGTGTAGATCAGGACCAGTGATGACCAAATTAGGATGGATTCAGGTTGGAATCAAGTACCCTCAGCTAAGTGCAACACCAGCGTTACACCCCTCACTGCGGCTAACAGGTGGACCCTGATTGCGTTAGCAAATCTTCTCCCTCCGGAACCCCGATTGGGTTATCGAATCTCCTTCCCAGAACCCCGATTGGGTTATCGATTCTTCTGACAGAGTGCTTCGCCAGCACCTCTGCTCTCGATCGCCTATTGAGTGCATTGAGACAGTGACAGGTCAGCTATCCGGACAAGTCGGACAATCTAACTAGCTAATCCTACCTTAGTTATACCATTTTCCAGGGCAGTGTACCACCCCCCAATGTTGCAAATGTGTATATTCACTTAATTTGATTGGTCAAAGGACGAGGAGAGGTCATCACACCATACCAGTTATGAGGTCACTTGATTCATATATTCAAATTAATGTTCCCTCCCATAGTTTTATTTTCCCATGCACTTTTATTCCTCCCAACAATAGATGTTTCAATAACAAATACAATGTATACGAAGATTGGTAAGTTGTCTTCCTTTCCGTGGGTCAATAGTTCTTTTTCCCAGGCGCATCGCAGGCAATACTGTTGTTGGCATAGATTCAATGTCATGGCTTGTGGACTTTTGAGAGCGCAGCACATGCGCAGACGCGGGATCCAGGAAGGAGCAACATTGTACTTGATTGGTCCAAACACGAGCTAATAGCAAAGTCAAAGAAGAACAGTTTTAGAACAAAGAATAAATGAATGCACTTTCTACCACTTATCTCTACTCTTTTCCCATTACTTTATTTTAACTACAGCGTTAGGAATTAAGCAGAACAAACAATTTAGTAAAAGCAGCAATGCAAGCATTAGCACATGAAAACAATGAGCAGCCATCTTAAGTTCTAGTGCGCAGAAGCAAAGTTTTCCCACCAAAGCAGAAAGTATGTCATGTCACGTGACTGTGACAGACGCATGCGCAGAAAATTTCCCGCGTTGCGGTGGCCAATTTAGGACACTCGAGTTACGTTTAGTAAAAAGCAGATAGGAGAGCTTCCCCTGGGTACTAGAAATGTTGTGTGGTGCATTATTAGTAATACGAAACATGTTGATTAAAGTATTATATATTATTTCGAGAGGGTTGAATCCAAGCAAGTCTCTTTACGAGTGAAACATTGCTCCATCAATCTCCTCTTTGATGATATTTTATATTATCACATATTACAGAAAAAGATGCCAACTTTTCAACATTTACTCATTTCTATTTCTTCAAACACTCTTCTAGGTTTTTCACCATTATTCATGTGAAAGTTTTTCATCTTTTTATACAGATCCCTATTTAATTCTTTAAGCTCGATTTCACTGAAGTTTCTTTTCTTCCCTTTCTGATTTGCTGTAGATGTCTTTTTATGTTTGAGACATTTGCAACAAATTATTATCCCTAAAATCAGTAGTGCTGCTCACACCATTGGCATCAATATTTTACCTACAAAACTCTTTCCTAGGTTAGTGAACCAACTACCTATTGAAGGGAGACCATCAATTAGTCTCATCCATGCACTGTCAACCTCCAGTGGTTTCAATTCTTTTCTCAAATTGGTAATATTTCTCTCGTACCTTTTAATTTCTACGCTTTCATCTGGAATGTAAGTGCAACAATGTTGCGTCTTCAATATTCTACAGACTCCGCCCTCTTTTGCCAATAATATGTCAAGAGCAAGTCGATTTTGTAAAACCATTGATCTTACCGCAACTAATTCGGTATTGATCATCAAAAATCCACTAGCAGTGTCAGTCGATAAGCGATCCACCACTGTTGACAATTTGCAAATTCTTTGAGTTTTACAGAACCACTCCCACTGAAGGTATTAATGCACTAAATATGTCACCTACGATTTCAGAAAATGATGCTCTTTTACTACGAGTTAATCCATTTGTTTCTTCATTGCTTCTAGGATTTTCTCCACATGATACACCTTTGGGAATACTATTCCAAAATAGCAACACCCATACCAATGATCAGGCAATTTTAAATTGGCCTTATTCCCTCAAATGTAATAAATTCCAGGATAAACTGGTTCAGTTCCATCTTTGAAACCCCATCACCCAATAACTTTGAAATTATGTTCACATTCACTGGAACTAATGAATATATTGTTTTAATAATCGTTTTTCTCTCTATGGAGACATAATTTCGCTTTATTTTCGAAATCCAGAAACATAGCAGCGTGAGTCTTGCCATTAGAGGTAAACTCTTTATTTCCAGCCCATTTAGGAATCTTTCGTTTATGATCAGTGGCTTTTCTATGGAAATCCTGTCTCCTTTTCTCTACTAAATCTAGAAAAATCTTTTCTTTCTCCTGTAATGTAGATGGTAGATTGTTTTCCTGTATTTTAGGATCAGCTATGTGTATTGATTCTACTGTTAGAAAATAATCTCCCATAAAATTTATAGAGTCTCTAGTACTAGAAATACGATTCAAAGTTCTGCGTAAAGGAACTTCAGAAAAGACCACATCAAAATTAGAATAATAATACTGCAATTTTCCATTTCTATAAAACAAACTAGCTAAAATGCTACATGAAATACCATAGGTCAGAGGTAAGTGATGGTAAGTGACCCCTTCAGCTACTGATGTGGGCAACTTCATGCACACGTAGCAATCACTGATTTCCATAGCTTCTACATAATGTACTAACAAATTAGCAAATACATTTAAATAAGTTCTATTTCTAGCTCTTCTATAATGTAAATCTCCCTCATCTGGTGCTTCTAAACCTACTTTAGGTTGCTTAAGACTAACTGTTCTCTAACCTGTATCTACTCTCTTAGGTAAATCTACTTGCTCAGGTATATTAGTGTTATTCTGCATTTCTTTGCTCATTAGGTAAGGTATAGCTAATGTCAATCCAAACCATACTATAACTATCTATTAATATATTACATGTGCTTATTCTACAACATGTCTTTAGACAATTTCTTTTCGGTCTTCTGTTAACATTATAATCAGCAATTTCCGACCAAGGAGACGTTATCCCCTCTTTGTAACTTTTCCACAGACTTTAACCTGTGAAGTTTTCTCAAGTTGGTCCCACTTCTTCGTCAGTCTGATCAACAATCAGTTCGTCATCACTCAGTTCTAGATTTTCGAAATCTTCAAGTATGACATAGGTCCACTCAGGTCCTTTGAACTTGTTATTCAGTCTTTTCAAACGTGGACTTCTCCTTCTTGGTTGCTCTGTGGATGGTCCAGCTTGGCTTGATATTTCACTTATTTGCTCTGGTTCTTCATTTATTGTTTTAAGGCGAAGTTTCAATCTTTTTACAAACCTAGGTCACTTATCTCCCTTTCTGAGTCTTTTAGCTGGCACTGTGCTTTGACTTTCTTCAGTTGCTCTTTTATTTTCATTTAGTTGCGGCACTATTTATTCTTCATCAGCTTCGGAATTCCTCTCTATCTGACTTGGTCCAGGGCTTAATTTAGTTTCTTCTGCCTGGATACTAATCTGACCTTGATCAGGTGTTTGCTGTATTTGACTTTGACTTTGAGATTCAATTTGACCTTGTTCGCTCTCTTTTTCCTGAACACATTTGTCTACTCCTATCTGGTCCTGCTCAGGTCTTTTGATTTCTTGATTGTCTTCTGCCTGAGCTTTCGCCCTAATACCGGTCTGTCCCTCCTCAGACTCAGGGGTTCTTGCTGGAGTTTCAAATGTCTGAGTACATTGATCTTTCCTTATCTGGTCCTCCTCAGAATTACTATTGGCTTGGGCTTCTGTAATCTGCGTACCTTCTTCTATTCCTAACTCTTCCTCACTATCACCCTGTCTATCTAGATAAGTTTGACTTCTGGTTCGCACAAATTCTGCAGGTATATCGACTACTGGAATCCATTCATCCTGACTGGTGCCCAGTCGCTCTTCATCAAATACTTCGGGATCAATTTCTCGAGACCACTCAGCTGCACAACCTTCAGCTCCTACCTCATCAGGTTCAGTCACCATCTTGGTATGCCTTGCATGGATCCAGTTTGGAACTCCCCTGCACTTTACAGCTGTGGTGGATGTGGCTCTCCCCACCTTGGCGCCAGGCAAGATTCTCGAGTATGTTCCTTTATCACTACCCAGTCACCTGGATTCAGATCATGTGCTGGAGTTGATTGTCTGGCGACAGCGTCTGCCCCAACCTGGTGAGAGATAGAACGCACTTGGTCAGCCAGTTCTTTGCAGTACTCAAGCACTAAATCATCAGATATATTTATCAGCTTGTGTCCTGGCACCCATGCTTGCCTCATTGCTCTTCCCATGAGTATCTCATGGGGACTCAAACTTGTATTTCTGTCTGGAATGCTTCTGAGTCCCATCAGAACAAGAGGTAAAGCATCAGGCCATTCCAATCGGGTAGATTTATACATCTTTCCCAATCGCGACTTGATTGTGCCATTCAGTTGTTCTACCACGCCAGACGTTTCTGGGCGGTATGCGCAGTGCAGCCTTTGCTTAATTTGGAATGCTTCACAGATCAGACGAAGTATTTCATTATTAAAATGAGACCCTCGGTCTGATTCAATTGTTACTGGAAAACCGAAACGTGGTATGAATACCCTCAGTAGTAATTTAGCTACAGTGATGCTATCATTTCTGCAGGTAGGGTAGGCTTCCACCCATTTTGAAAACAGGCAGACCATGACAAGGAGGTACTTCAGTCCTCGGCAAGGGGGCAATTGGATAAAATCAATCTGTAGATGTATGAAGGGACCTTCAGCCTTTCCAATCTTTCCTGGTAATACTACAGTTCTCTTACCAGGATTCATTCTTTGGCATGTTATGCACCTCTGGCAAAGACTCTCTACTACATTTCTGAATCTCGCATTGAAGCAACTCTGTCTGAACTGCCTAATCATCGCGTCTATACCTATGTTTGAACTTCCATGATACATCCTAGCCATAGGATCAAGCATGCAATCTGGTAACACAGGTCTCCCATCAAGGTAAACAATAACACCATCCTCAGCCCTTCTCCGACATCCTATTTTCTCCCACTCTTCCTTTTCCTTCATTTCTGCTTCATTTTACAAATCTCTCACTGCTTCCCATGTTTTCACTCTTTCAAGCAACATAAGTTGGCAGCTGTTTCCATGTGCATCGATTTTCATATTTATTTCCATCTTATGTTTGGCACAATGCTGGGCTAGTTGGTCAGCATATCGGTTACCGGCTGTCACTCTGTCACTTCCAGATTGGTGAGCAGCACACTTGACCACAGCCACTTCTTTTGGTAATTGAATTGCTTCCAGTAAGTCTTTTACATAATGTCCATTTTTAATAGGAGTACCCGAAGAAGTCAGAAACTCCCTTTGCATCCAGAGTTGGCCAAAGTCATGCACAACCCTGTAACCATACTGGCTGTCAGTGTATATGCTTACTTTCAAATTTTTCCCAACTTTGCAGGCTCTTGTCAATGCAACTAATTAGGCTACTTGTGCAGACTTGACTCAAGGTAAATAGGATGCTTCAACTGGACCCCATAAAGTACATACAGCATAAGCAGCACTTAATCCTCCTTCCTCATGTCTCATCCATGAGCCATCCATGAACAGCTATAATTCAAATGTTAACAATGGCTCCTCTTTTATGTCTGTTCGGGGCTTAGCACTGTACTCTGTGAGGTCGATGTAATCATGCTCGACTTCCCCTTTTACTTCTGCGAAGTGTGAATCAGATATCAGTGTAGCTGGATTTAAAACAGTGCATCTGGCAATGGTCACATTTCCTGCACCTAGAAGAATTCGCTCATACCTAGTCAGCCAACTAGGAGTCAAATACTGAGTACGTGTTCTGGTTAACAGAATCACCACTTTGTGTGGGACATACACAGTTACAGGGTGTCCCATAATAATGGATTCACTTTGCTCAAGACTCATGCAGGTTGCAGCTACTGCTTTCAAGCATCCTGGCAATGCAGATGCCACAGGATCTAGTGTGGATGAAAAATATGCCACAGGACGTCTCATTAAACCATGAGTTCGAGTCAGGACAGAAAATGCATGTTAGACCTGGCATCTTTGGCGTGGTTTCCCCTGTCTTTTTGGCCTCTACCTCCTGTATTTTTGATGCTGTGCTGGATTTAGTTTTTGCTGGTTTAGATGCTTTGGACACTCTGCCACTGCTGATCAGTGCCAGAGTGTAAGTGCTCCCTGTATAAATTGGTATGATGATTGGATATACATGATTGGCATATGTGTATCACCAAGAAGTCCCTAGTAAATTGCACTGGGTGTACCAGGACTGGTGATGGCAAATGCAACTAGCGGGCCTGCACCCACATGAGTAGCCCCAAAATGGTGTCTCAGGCCTGCCACTGCAGTGCCTGTGTGCAGTCTGTGAACTGCCATGTCCTCCTGGTCAGTGTCCCCAATGACCAGGCCTAACCCTTCCCTTTTTATGCACATTGGTCACCCCTATGGAAGGCCCAAGTAGCCCCCTGGGCAGGGTGCAGTGTATGAGAAAGGTAGAGCATGTACTGGTACAGGTGACATGCTCTGGTAGTGAATTACAGCCATTTTCGTTTTTCACTATTGTAAGGCTATCTTGCTCCATATGTTAACATGGGGGATGCTGGCTACAGTGGCTACCAGCATTTTTTCCCATAGGAACAAGATAGGACATAAGAGTCTAGTATCCCTGAACTCAGAATTTAATAACACATCTTTTATGAAAGGTTGTTTTTGAATCCTGTGTTTGAGGACAGCACTTTTAGAAAGTTGCTGTTCTCTTATCTGACCTTCCTGTGTGCCTTGGCCTGTTTGTGTATTGACTGTCTGGTTTGAGAGTGACAGGGGCTGGGGATTCCCCAGGAGGCTGGCTGAGTCAGCCCTAGGCTGAATGACTGCATTTGCAACTTGAGTGGTGGGAGGAGATAGCACCTGGGCCTGAATAGGGCTGTGCCTGCCTTCCACAATGCTGGCTCCTCCTCCTTCTGGGTGGCCGATGACCCTTCCCCTCACTCTGAAAGGAAAGGAGATGCCAGGAAAACAAAGTGCTCTAAAAACACCCAGAACTGGTTCAGACCGGGCTCAGGGCCCACTTGCACAAAGAGAACAAAGACTTTTAGGGGCATAAGTACAGGACCCCTGACAACAGAGAATTAGATCATCCTGGAATCGAGAAGAAACCTCTGCCAAGGAGAAAGCTGAAACTGAAGAAGAAAGATTGTCCAGCTGTTGCTCTGCTGGATTGCCCTGCTGTTGCTTTGCTGCCAAGGAAAGGGGAAGGACTTTGCTGTGCTGTGTCCCCTTGCTTGAAGGAATCTCCAAGGGCCTGAAAAGAGCTGGCTCCCTGTTCTGAAGTCCCAGGAACAAAAGGACTTCACCCCCAGCTTCCCCTGAGCTCTACTGAGAGAGTTATGTCCTTCCTGGAGTACTTGGCCCATGTGTGGTGCCTCTGAAAGTTGTACCTGTGCTGAGAAGCTGGAAACTAAGATTTGATAGACTGCTACAGAAAAGTTATCGCATCGCTCGCTGAGGAGCGCATCCCCGACAGTGCGAGGAAGTTCCCGCCACTACGAAGGTCGAGATCGTCGCAGCGCCTGTTGCCGCTGTCAGAGCCGTCGCATCCTTCGTTTGCGGTACGCACCTGATCGGTGCGGGAAGCCTAACATCGCTGCAAGTGTCGTCGCAGAGCCTGTCGTCGCTGGGTGAGATCGCCGCACCACCTGCTTGCGGACCGCATCACGTTGCTGTGAGAGTCATCGCCGAAGCCATCGCATCGAGGAGCTGCGAGAGAGAGAGATCGCCGCTGGATCGCGCATCATCGCCCCGGTGATCGTCGCAGCCCCTACGAGATCGACGCATCGTGCCTTTGAGAGAACAAACTTCCTACGGAACCTACGCACCGGACTCCATACAAGTGGCCTTCCTAACCCATACAAACCGGATTCGTCGCAACACGCCCGCAGCTGCAGCGGGGCTATGGCAAACGCCTCCCCATGGTCTCAGGAGCAACGCATCACTTGTTTTCCGCCGCACCAGCTTCTGCTTTTGGAACTTTTTCGCAACTAAAGGTACTGTGTCTGAAACGTGATGCAACTGTGAACTTTTCACGCAACTGTGGATTATTTTATCGCAACCTAAAGAACTTTTTATTGCAACCTTAAGAACTCTTTTAAAACCATATTCTTGAACTGTGTATGTTGGACTTTTGTCGTTTTGGTCTTGTGTAGTTTAGATTAAATACCTTTATTTTTCTAAACTGTTGTGGAGTCAGTTTGTGGTGTTTTCACTGTGTTACTGTGAGTGTTGGTACAAATACTTTACACATTGCCTTCTGATTAGCCTTGACTGCTCGTGCCAAGCTACCTAGAGGGTGAGTAGGGGTAATCTCAGAGGGTTTCCTCCTTACCCTGACTAGAAGCAAGGGCCCCAATTTGGACAGTGGTACCTACCTCTGCCAACTAGAGACCCCCAGTTCTAAAAATGCACAATTGTCACGTGCATCAAAGAACAATGCAAATTCCTTTGAATAATCAGGCATACCTAAAGCTGGAGCTCAGCACAGACAGTCTCACAGCTTCAAGAAGGCAGTCATGCTTTCGTCATCCCACTCTACAGGGTCTTTTGCTCTCTTTGCAGTGGCGTAACGAAACTTGAGGGGGCCCCCCTGCAAAACACATGGAGGGCCCCCCCCCCTCCCCCCCCGGTGACCCGGCCCACCACCGGCCACTTTGCACCACCCCCCAAAAATCTAGCATATTTTAATTTGAAACCTCCAACATTTAAATGAAATACCTCTATATTGTCTTTCTCAAAGTTCTAATGAGAAAGTTGGAAACCCTCTCAACATATAAGCTATGCCATTTCTAACAATAATGTCAAACGCAGATTATTTAATTGAGGCAGCAATCAGAACGATGCCAAGGAGAGATCCTATTGTCTCAGGAATGGCAGCATTCCAAACAATGCCAAAGAGTGGTCCTATTGTCTCAGGAACTGCCTATGGCTGAAGAATAACTATGAAGGGTCAGAATTAGAATTGACATTAATGGACATCAATATGAAACTTTGAAAGCCTAACCCAAACCTGGAATTCCTTAAAAACTCAACTGACAACCAGTGGTGCTGGTGATGTTTGTAAATGGTGAGGCGTAAAAGTGGTGTGGGAGAGCACCATGGTGAGTGAGCGCAGCGAGCGAGCCTGAACCATTAAAAGAGGGTTCGGTGTTCTCCTCTGAGAACATTTTGAAAAAAGAGTGGGTAAATTGTGCGTTTTCAAGCAAATGTGAGAAGCAAGAAGGTTAATAAAGCAATTGTGAAAGTGTAGTTATTACATTATTAAAGACATATCACATACAAACAACATGATAGCTGCTTATTCAGTATAACCACAAAGCTTCAAACAGACTTCAATACACAATCCAGAGAACCTCACAGTTTTTTTTATTTAAACTGTAAACAATTAAACAAACAACTGAACAGAAACATTCAAGAAGAAATATTATGATTGACGTATTGTTCACTTTCTGTCCACAAAATCTAGAGAAGTAGTCACTCTGCACTTCAAAAAGTGTTCATCTTTATATAGCGGGAACGCAACTCGAAAGTATTAGCGCAGCTGGCTTTACATGAGCGCGCCAGTCAGTACACAAGGAGGATGCAATCAGTATCACTCAGTGTCCTCCCTCCGAGCCTCATACACACAAAGTCAAGAACTGACTGGCGCGCTCATTTAAAGCCAGCTGCGATAATACTTTCGGTCGCGTTCTCACTATATAAACATTAACACTTTTTGAAGCACTTCAAAGAGTGTTTACAAAAAAATATTTAGTTCATTTCATCATGGACTTTGCGAACTCACTAACAGGGTTAATAGTGAGTTTGCAAAGTCCACTATGTAATAAAATACACAGGGACTCACTGGAAAGAACTACATACTTTCTTGTTAGGCACGGGGAGATTAATGATTTTTTCCCAATCCCCAGTATCACAGGATGTTGAGCCAAGACGCCACGCCGACCTGCTCGAACCACACACCACAAATATTTTAAAAAAAGCAAAGGAAAGTTTTATTTAAAACAATCTGTTCAAGATTCATTTAATGTCATCAGGGCAAGACCTTACAGAACCGAGCTGGTTTTATCAGGGGGCCCCCTGAAAGTCTGGGTCCCTGGGCCGGAGCCCACTTTGCCCATGCTCAAAAAGTCTCTGGTTGGCATCTGACAGTCTTTTTTGCTGCACACTTCCTCCTCCTTTTCTATGAATTCCCTCACTACCACTCACTGACAATGCACCTCAGCTCTCTATAACACCTTTGACAAACATTTCATTTTTTATAGCTCTACTCTTAGTTTACTCACACTCAGTTCTGTGATCTGCATGGTACACGTTTTTTGTAGCATGCATATTAACCCTATGCGCCTTGTGGGTGGTTGGAGTGCCCACGTGAGTGCATGGTGAGTGATGCGACAGTGTGAGAGATGGGTAAGAGGAGTGGCTGCAGGGTGAGTGAGGTGACCATATGAATTTGAGTGAGAATGTAAGTGCAGAGTGGGACATATGAATGCAAGGTTAGTGATGGGCTTGTTTAAGTGAGTTTGCAGATTAAGCAGTGAGTGGGACAGCTGAGTGAAGTGTGACATGAGTGCAGGGCCAGTAGTGTGCTCGTGTGACTGCAGGGTTAGGTACAGCAGGGTGAACAACGCAAGTGCATTGTGAGTGAAGAGTGATCACTGTAAGTGCAGGGTGAGCGGGTGAATGGTGATCAGTGTGAGAACATTGTGATTGCTGTGAGTGCAGGTTGAGCTTAAAAGTGACGGGCGAGAATGAGGAGTGAGTTGTCTGAATGCAGGGTGCATTCCCAGACACTTGAAGTAACTTGGCATGTTATTGACGCCGGCGGAGGGTTTTCAGGGGGTACTAGAACCAGAAAAAAAACTAAACCTTGGTAACCAGTTTACAAAGGTATGTAAATATGCAAAAGATCTCTGGCCTCGAGGCAGTTGCCTTCAACCCCCTTGCTTCTGGGCCTGGAAGCTGAGGTTACCTGCACCCACTGCACATGGCACGCACCATTTAATTTTATGAGGTAGGACTGTTATGAGGCAACTCACTGGTGCAACCAACGCCAACGAGAGAGTGTAGTGCTGGCTGTGTGTGCTGCAGTGCTGGTGGGGTCCCTGGAGGCTGGAAAACAGGGGCTGCTGGAGGCATAGCTGCCAAGGTTTCAGATTGCTTAAGTGTGACATTTTCATAATTTCAGTGTAATTATGAGTGACATTTCAACGACTAGGAGTGACACTTTCTAGTGTGCCAAATCAAGCAATGAACACGAGGGAATCATAGAAATATCAGAAATTACACCCATTGAAGCGACAAGAAACTCTAAGAAGATCTTAAAACTGCTACAAAGCACCAGAAATGTAAGGACACTAACCTATTGCCCTTACATAGGAGTGCTACATTTATGTCACAATTGAATGGGTTTGCTTAGATTGAGCCGCACATCTTAGATTTGTTACGCCAAGTGTAATCGTGACAATCAGTCATTAGGCAATTGCAACTGCGGCGAGGGTGCTGAAGGTATATGACACCTACCCACCAAGGTGTCGTTTCCTCCCAAGATCCAAAGGGAAACTTGGGTCACATATGCAAAGATACAATACCTCAGCACACCCTTCTCATTATTTCTGTAAATAGTAGTCTCAGTATTACTTGACACAATTTTGGCAAACTCAGTGCCCTGTATGATATAGTCCAGAAAAACAACTATAGTCTCAGGAAGTAATGATATGATAGTCCAAACAGGTCTCCTTGGATTGAAGTTTGTTTATTTTCATATATCACTGGAAGCAAGCAGCCGACGCGCGTTTCGCCCACAGGGCTTTTTCAAGGCTGCGAACAAAGTATTGATACATGTCCATCAGGCAAACATTCACTTCCATTGATTTACAATAAAAAGTGTACTTCTCCAGTTCATGCAGCATCACACGTGGTTCCTGTTAGTTAACTGGGCCATCCCGTGATATGTGCTGGGATGTACACCATTTTATATTTGCAATTCACCCTGGTGCACCTGAACTCCCAGATTGCACCCATCTGTGATGGTGGAAACAGGAAATTTACAAAAAGTGATAAAAGATAAGGGGATCAATTATAGAGCCAGGACGATTCGTATAAAAAAGTGATGTGTTTAGAAAATAGTAAAATAGGACAGTATCTTGCTAGGTGTCTATAAAAGTTAAAAACATATGGAAAAGAAAGCCTCTATCCTGTGCAAAAAATTGCAGCCACGATATATCTCACCTTGTAGTTTAATTCCTTCTAGTTTAAAAGATCCGCTAAAATATTTCCAGAAATCAGTATTTAAGAATCCAGTCAGTCACACATTAAGAAATGGGTCTGCTTTTTGTCATTTACTCTGAAAATGTAACAAGGCCATCAGTTATTGTCTATAATCTTAAAAGAATGGGGTCCAATGATACTCAAACTAAGTTCAAACCATGGAAAATCTCCACACTCATTGGAACAGATAAATAAATATATTCCATCACCACATAATCCTGACTACAACATACGTTGGTATTCTCTTAGTACCCCTATTTTTGGAAACGAAAATCACTAATAAAAATGCTAAAATAGCTGAACGCAGTCTTACCTATGCTATATTGAAACTATGTCCAATAGGAGGGAATATATTCATTTCCTTTCCGAATGTAAGAGCCAAATTCCCAATATATATGGCATCCAATCCCAAGGTATGGGTGTAATTCCTTGAATCTTGATAAATCCAAGAGAAAATCTGTATCGATAATTAAAGTTTATGTATTAGAAAAACCCAGGAAACAAAGAATGTATAAAGAGTATTCTAGCGGCATCTCAAAAGTGCTTGTGCAAGTAGATTCTTTACTATGAGCGATCCATGTATCAAGAGGGAGGCGTGGGTCCTTCTTATGAAAGCTGTTTATCAACATAGACATATTACACCAAACGACAGCGTGCTCTTAAGCGCGTTATAAGGTTAAACATGTAGGTCTCTAATTAGTTACCGAAGAGTACCGGACCCTACTTAAAGTAAGGACTTGTATATCATGCCTAGTTCCCCCACCGAACTTTCCTCCACGATTCAAACAGAATTTTAACGGCAAATTGAGCCTTCGACAAGTCATACACCCATAAGTTAAGTATGCCGACAGTCTCCTCTTACCTCTTAGATAGCAGCGGGAGCAGTGTAACGCGCCCAGGTAAATCCAATACAAACACGCGTTGCCGGTCCCTGTCCCCAGTTTAAATACGTATTGTTGATGCGTCCCAAGTAGCATGGACACAGACGAGGGACTTCTTTACTGAAGTTGGGCGAGCGATCCCATGAGAATGGGCGTCATTGTTAAACGTGCATCCTGGATAGCGAAATGCGTGATAATAACTAAAGAGATTGAATGAGTATCAAAATAAATGATATTCAGTAAAAAATAGCAGAAGGCAATTGTTAGCAGCGCCCTCACGTTTATTATCTGAGGAAAAAAACACCACTGACTCCATTGGCTCACATAACGAGGAATATCGTTTACCTCAATATTCACTCCTATTGTAGTACCGAATTTAGCAGGAAATGGGTTATCACTCGTCATTCTCACCACTGTCTTCTAAAATTAATGGGATTTCGTTCCACCAGCACAGAGGACGAATACTTCTTTTGTTGTGGAAAATGTAACATCTGTTGTTTTGGATTACATAGGAAAAGTCAATTCAAATACAATACAGCCAAAACGTACACCATTAACAGTTTCATAAACTGCAACACACAATACGTGGTGTACTGTTTGATTTGTCTATGTGGCAAAATATACATAGGGAGTACTATCAGACCCCTTAAGGAACGAATTCAAGAACACATTCGTGCTATCAGAAACAACAACACTGTATATCCTTTTGCAGTACACTTCAACAAAACACACAGCTCAAATGATTTACACAAGGTGGCCTTTCATGGAATTGAGAGCGTCAATTTAGGACCAAGAGGTGGGGACAAATTGGCATGCCTACGGAAGAAAGAGAGCTTATGGATCATCAAACTACGAGCAGTGGAATGTGGGGTGAATATTGTAAAGGATTTACATGAATTCTTGTAAATAATGAAAACTATGAGATTCGGATACATGACAAAAGAATGTCTGAGACCTAAGAACATGTATTAGTGCTGAATAAGAATGTAGTGAAATAGAAAGGAATACACTCTGGATGTATAACAGTCATAGTTCATCTATAAGCAGATATGACATGTATGCAGATAAAGGAAAGGACTTACATGGTTGAGATAATTTTATACTGGAAACAATGTCAACTGGGTCGGGAAGATCACTGAATATGACATGCACTATATTTCTGTTTTTTTCTCTCTTTTGAGTTTCGTGAAATGACAAAAAAGACTCTTTTAATGAAGAAATAGATTGTAGTGGTAAACATGGAATCCCAGTATTCGTCCTCTGTGCTGGTGGAACGAAATCCCATTAATTTTAGAAGACAGTGGTGAGAATGACGAGTGATAACCCATTTCCTGCTAAATTCGGTACTACAATAGGAGTGAATATTGAGGTAAACGCTATTCCTCGTTATGTGAGCCAATGGAGTCAGTGGTGTTTTTTTCCTCAGATAATAAACGTGAGGGCGCTGCTAACAATTGCCTTCTGCTATTTTTTACTGAATATCATTTATTTTGATACTCACTCAATCTCTTTAGTTATTATCACGCATTTCGCTATCCAGGATGCACGTTTAACAATGACGCCCATTCTCATGGGATCGCTCGCCCAACTTCAGTAAAGAAGTCCCTCGTCTGTGTCCATGCTACTTGGGACGCATCAACAATACGTATTGAAACTGGGGACAGGGACCGGCAACGCGTGTTTGTATTGGATTTACCTGGGCGCGTTACACTGCTCCCGCTGCTATCTAAGAGGTAAGAGGAGACTGTCGGCATACTTAACTTATGGGTGTATGACTTGTCGAAGGCTCAATTTGCCGTTAAAATTCTGTTTGAATCGTGGAGGAAAGTTCGGTGGGGGAACTAGGCATGATATACAAGTCCTTACTTTAAGTAGGGTCCGGTACTCTTCGGTAACTAATTAGAGACCTACATGTTTAACCTTATAACGCGCTTAAGAGCACGCTGTCGTTTGGTGTAATAGGTCTATGTTGATAAACAGCTTTCATAAGAAGGACCCACGCCTCCCTCTTGATACATGGATCGCTCATAGTAAAGAATCTACTTGCACAAGCACTTTTGAGATGCCGCTAGAATACTCTTTATACATTCTTTGTTTCCTGGGTTTTTCTAATACATAAACTTTAATTATCGATACAGATTTTCTCTTGGATTTATCAAGATTCAAGGAATTACACCCATACCTTGGGATTGGATGCCATATATATTGGGAATTTGGCTCTTACATTCGGAAAGGAAATGAATATATTCCCTCCTATTGGACATAGTTTCAATATAGCATAGGTAAGACTTCGTTCAGCTATTTTAGCATTTTTATTAGTGATTTTCGTTTCCAAAAAAAGGGGTACTAAGAGAATACCAACGTATGTTGTAGTCAGGATTATGTGGTGATGGAATATATTTATTTATCTGTTCCAATGAGTGTGGAGATTTTCCATGGTTTGAACTTAGTTTGAGTATCATTGGACCCCATTCTTTTAAGATTATAGACAATAACTGATGGCCTTGTTACATTTTCAGAGTAAATGACAAAAAGCAGACCCATTTCTTAATGTGTGACTGACTGGATTCTTAAATACTGATTTCTGGAAATATTTTCGCAGATCTTTTAAACTAGAAGGAATTAAACTACAAGGTGAGATATATCGTGGCTGCAATTTTTTGCACAGGATAGAGGCTTTCTTTTCCATATGTTTTTAACTTTTATAGACACCTAGCAAGATACTGTCCTATTTTACTATTTTCTAAACACATCACTTTTTTATACGAATCGTCCTGGCTCTATAATTGATCCCCTTATCTTTTATCACTTTTTGTAAATTTCCTGTTTCCACCATCACAGATGGGTGCAATCTGGGAGTTCAGGTGCACCAGGGTGAATTGCAAATATAAAATGGTGTACATCCCAGCACATATCACGGGATGGCCCAGTTAACTAACAGGAACCACGTGTGATGCTGCATGAACTGGAGAAGTACACTTTTTATTGTAAATCAATGGAAGTGAATGTTTGCCTGATGGACATGTATCAATACTTTGTTCGCAGCCTTGAAAAAGCCCTGTGGGCGAAACGCGCGTCGGCTGCTTGCTTCCAGTGATATATGAAAATAAACAAACTTCAATCCAAGGAGACCTGTTTGGACTATCATATCATTACTTCCTGAGACTATAGTTGTTTTTCTGGACTATATCATACAGGGCACTGAGTTTGCCAAAATTGTGTCAAGTAATACTGAGACTACTATTTACAGAAATAATGAGAAGGGTGTGCTGAGGTATTGTATCTTTGCATAGGAGTGCTACATAGAGGCTGTGCTTTGCTGCAGCCAGGCCCCAGAGTCAGGGGTTTTGAGGGAAGCAGAGGCGTGTGAGAAGGCTACACATAGTTGCCAAGTTTTCAGATTCTGTGACATCACCATGGATTCAGTGCACTTATGAATGACCCTCAACAGCCAAATGTGTGACACTTAGTGTGACATTTTCCTGCGAGCAAGACCAAGCAATAAAGTGCAAGGAAATAATAAATATTAGAAATCAAACCCCTTTGATCAATGAAAAGCCCTAAAACATCTTTCAACTGCTTCAAAACCACAAAATGGAAGGTTAAAATACTGATACAAAACTATTTGTCTACCAAGAACATAGAAAAGTAAAGCAAAAATCACCACAAAATGTCTTACACCCAAATGCTATTGAATTTTATTGCGTCCTATTAGTACAGTGAAGTACATGTTACTGAGATCGAAAAAACACAGGGTTGATATGTTGATGTTCCAGCCAGTAAAAGAAAAAGCTAAATCAAACCTGCTACATATTTTTACCGTTTATCCCTATACTTCACACACATAAAAAGAAAGCATGCTTAAATGTGTTCTGACCAACTTATACCTAAAGTAAACAAACACCGAAATTGTACATTACACATGACTAAATACGCTTTTGTTTCCAGTTAGTATAAGGCATATCCAGGCATTTGCAGAGTCTTAAAATAACAATTGATGGCCGGAAATTTTCTCTTGGAAAGGTGTGAACTCTGAATGCATGACTCACCCAAGTGCTGCCATTCCAGAGCTGCAGTTTAAAGCTGTCTCAGAGCACAGGGCGAGCCACTGGCAGCTCTGTTCAACAACACCAGACTGGCTCTGCAACACCTCGGTTGGGTTTATGTTTCTATGATTCAACCAAAGGACGTAACATATTGCACAATAATGCCCATCTTTGTATTTAAAACTCTGTTAGTTAACCTATGGATATGAATATTTACATAGGCCTTCTCACTAGTCAACACAATGGACTGCATAATCAAAAGATAGCTGCACGACGCGTTTGGTTTACATTTACTACCAGCCTGGTATACAAGTCTCAGGCCACTTTTCACAAGTTTGGTCTAACTTTAGGTAAAAGATTTACTCACAAGAAGATACTCCTCTGAGTACATCTGCTCGCAGTAGAGGGTGAATGGGCCTTACGGATCCAGTTTGTTCTGGGGGGGGGGGGAAGTACCTGACGGCCTGAACACACACACACACACACAAACACTCGAACACACACGAACACGCACACAAACACGCACACAAACACACACAAACATGCACACAAACACACATGCTCCCCCCTCCCAGTGTCTGTGGTTAGTCACAAAAATCCTCTGACTGCTACACATCCTGGCTATGGTCGTCGGTTTACTCCTGTAAAGGGTCGTAGTAAATCAATCTCCATGGTAGGAATGGACAGGGATCACCTCTAAGATTGGGAGGGGGAGGAGGAGAAGGAGTTTCTCCACAGGAGTACATGTTTTACCTCACAAAAGAAACACATGCTGCTGCACTTCTGCAAAGGTGTTTCTGAAACGCTGTGCACAGTAATGCACGTGGACAGCCCCTTACATAAACACAAGGACGAATTCATAGAGTTTTCCCCTACTGGCGGTTCTACTGGAATTGAATACCCAATAAATTAATGTTAGCGTTGATGCAAAGGGCTGTGCCTGTGGAGATTGAAGGGTTAAGTCACAAATCATCACTGCGGTTTTAAATATGCCTTCTTCATACTACGGTTTCCTTGGGCTGTGCCAAATTATCTGGTGCAGCCGTTTCTTAATCACAGAAGAAGCCTGGCCTCAAATATATAACTTGTTGTTCTTCACATGCACTTGCTGCTTAAGCAGCTGATCTACTTGTAAATTAGTGGGAACGTTTTCCAAGTGCCTCAGAAACTCTTGAACTTGTCATGTTTACATTCGGAGAACTGCAGGATCTATAGAAGCGACGACTTTATATACATGGGCAGTGCAAATACTGAGATTTTAGGGGGTAAAGAGTGTGTGGGGACAGTCTCGAGCCTTTTCAAAGTGTTGCCTCTACCTTCCTGCTTCAGCCTGTCGGCCTTCGTAAACATAAATAGGCACGAAAATAATTTATGTTAAGAACTTAATAAGCATTTTCTACTAGTGGTACGGTATTACGAATTTGACCCTGCACTTAGCAGAGTGGGCTACCTTCGTGACATTGGTTATTGGGAAAGGCAATGGTTTATAATCCTGAAGACGTGCGATGGCTGTCATAATTTGTGTAAAACATACCTGTTTCAGAGGTAGGCGTGAGGCCGGCCGGGCAGCAAGCAGAAGCAGAAAGCAGGGGCAGGGTTGGGCAAGGCTAGCCAGGCAGGGGCTGGTGGGCTAGTAATAAAATAATTGAAATTATGGGCGGTGACGGACCTCGGACAATCCTGCGTAGGAGCGTGGCTG
The DNA here is from genome assembly GCF_964263255.1 of Lissotriton vulgaris. Lineage (NCBI taxonomy): Eukaryota > Metazoa > Chordata > Amphibia > Caudata > Salamandridae > Lissotriton > Lissotriton vulgaris. Next base: position 582,556,265 of record NC_141694.1, read on the forward strand.
GGTCCTGGGAAGGCGCACTTCAGTCTCACGCTGTGACGCAGCACACTTTTAATTACGTGCGCACGTCATGGTAAATTCAATCAGGCCAGGGCAGGCATTGGTCACCAGCCCTGCCCCACCCCTGAGAACACTCACACGAGCCTCAGAGGCCCCGGCCGGGCTCCGCACTTCAGTTATAAGAGGCTCTGCTGGGGCCCCTGCGTGCGCAGAAGTTGTTGTGCCCCGTTTTATTAATGAAGAGTGGGTGAGCCTCTGAGGCCCGTCCGAGCGTGCGTAGGGCACGCACCTTTTAATTAATGATTCATGAGCCTCTGAGGCCCGGGCGGTGGGCGGGGGGGAGGGTGGGGGGGGATGGGGGGGGGCCCTGGTGCATGCCTTGCACACCATGATCTAATTTTTTAAAAGGCCGGGGGAGTGCTGTGCGCACTGCGCACCATTCAATCCATGATTAGGTGAGGGCGCCCTGGAGCGTGGGGGCACCTGGAGCGCGGGGGCCCCCCCGCAATGCATGGGCTGCGGGGGCCTGTGTTACGCCCCTGTCTCTTTGTTGTCATTTGAATCAGAGGTTTAGCTAGAACTGCAAATCCCACAATCCACTGCCTGCAGTAACCTACAACTCCAAGAAACATTCTGATTTCTTTCTGTGTCTGAGGTAGATTCATGTTTCTGATTGTTTTGATTCTTTCAGAGGTACCTCTTCTAAACCTGACATTTGCCAAGCTCTCCTGAAATCCACCATCTCATCAATCCCAACTGTACCTGTGATACTAGTTCATGACTCTCCCCCATTGTATTTGCAAGCAGATTCAAAACTTCTGGCACTAGAACTGGTTTGTTCATCAACAACTCCATGATATCGGATACCGCACTTGGGATGGCCAAACGGACCTACCAGCAACAAATCTGTGTTACTTAACCTGGACATGTACTGTTCTGTAATCATAATATCCTTTCCTAGACAAAAATGACAAAATTTCTTGGCTAAATCTGCTAACATGTTCAATCGTGGGCCCCCTAATTTGTTCATATACCTTACTACTGAAAAATTGTCCATCTTCAGTAATACACAACATTTCACCTGATTCCTGACAAAACTCTTTATCGCAGAAGAACTTGCCAACAACTCCAGATAGTTGATATGCATTTCCTTTTTGCGCAAGGTCCACTTTTCCCCAGTCTTACGAGAACCACACTTTGCTCCCCAACTCAGGAGACTGTCATCCAACTCTATTACTATATCCCGAAACTCGCTGAAAATAACCCTTCCATTCCAAGCATCCACATTTCCTATCTATCCCTCAAACACCCCTTTTGTCTCTACATCCATCTGCACCCTTTGACAATAACTCATTCCTTGTCCTTGCAAAGATACTTGGCCTTCAACCTCTGCAAAGCCCGTTAATGTAAAAAGGCTAGAAAAATGGCCTGAATCATCAATGATAACACACCCAGCATCCTTGCTATCTAACGTAATGCTATCCATTCGCACAACAACATCCTTTCTATCTCCCTGCTAATTTTCCTCACTTTGTCCCGTGGTAATCTCAACATACATTCCAATGTCTGAATCTGAAACCTCAATAAACCTTTCTCCTGAGCCGGTTCCCGTAAAGATTTCTTTCTTTTCATTACAACGCAAGGTCTTCCATTACTTGCACAGTTAATTCAGTTTGCTCCTGGGACAACTCCTTGCTCTCTGCCTTTATTAAAATATGATCTAAATACACAATTAAACAGACACCTCTTGTCTGAAGCTAAGTCATAATTGCCCATCACCTTCATGAAGCACCAAGGAGTCAATGTCAGATCAAATGGAAGAGTTTTTGAATCTCCACATCACCCCTTACCAACGGAATCTCAGAAAATCGCTCTACTCTTGGCAAACCAGGAATGTCAAATACACATTTCTCAAATCTAGATGTCTCAACCAGTCTCCTTTCCTCAACAGATCTCTCAGGATATGAATACATTCCATCTTGAAGTGATTGTACAGAACCTAATCGTTCAAGTCTCTATGACTTTTACAGGTCTCATCCCTTTGTCTTCTTTTCCACCAAAAACAAATGGCTTAAAAAACCCATGGAAATGTGTTCTACTCTCTCTATTTCTCCTTTTTTCACCAGTTCCTCTGCTTTTAGACTTACCATCTTCTGTTCCTCCTTTAAGAATCTTAGGGATCTAGGCCATCTTCCTGCTTTGGTACCTCCACAAGATCTATCTGGTACCCCTGTACCATTTGCAAAACCCATGGATCTACAGTTACTTCTTTCCAACTCTCAAAACAATGGGCGAGTCTGCCACCCAGTTTTAATGGAGTACACAAAGGGTCTTTTTCTGATCATACCTTGCTGTTCTCCTGCCCCTCTGTTTGCTCCAGAACCTCCTTTTTCCCTTTGTCTATGGGGGGATAAAATCCAGTTATTTGAAATCTCGAGAGTCTGTATCCTTGCAAGAATGATGCTTGTGTGATCTGAAAACAACAGCCTGGAAATCGTTCCCACATTCTACCGGCCCCACAAAAAAAACCTTTAAACATCCTTCTGCACTTCTGAATGGAATTATAAGTGCTGGCATGCTTTGCCATTTCCTTTGCAAACTCATCAACAAAGAGCAAACCATTGGCGTCTTGCCCAGACTCCTTATTTGCAAGCTCAGCTAGCTTTGGGCCTATTTTCATAAGGACACTCTTCCTCCATTCTGAACATAGAGCTGCATTAGTGTTTACCCAATAAACACACAGCTCGCTGTACCCATTGATGCAGCTCAAAGGCATTAACAGCAGTCTCCTATAAGAATCCAAACCAAAGGAAGGTGCACTTCGTAGAAATTAGGACCAATGACAAGTAAATACTTTATGGAATCTTCTTCTTCTGTGCTGCTTTTTTTGCCTGTGCCAGTTATCATGCTGCCTGACGTATGAATCCCGACATTTGAAGGATTCTGGGGGTTTACCATTTACCCATCGAGACCTCGTCATACCGGCAATAATTGGGTGGAAACAGTTGGTGTACCACACATTGCTTTCCGAGAAATTCCACCCAAGTACTTTGTGACTTCTGCACCTGGAACACTCCAATTACTAGGTCAAGAGACGTGTGACCGGTCACATCACTTTTAGTTGCGCCAGATACAAGCACTCATCCCTGTGGCACATCAAATTGTTCATGCGACACAAGATATATTAAGCACCAATACAATAAACTTTGGCAACTTACAAATCCACTTCGTATTTTCCTGAAACCTATTATCAAATTCAGGACAACGCGATTTGGGGTTGACAATCCATTGATACATACATGAATGTACAATACTACGCAGGTTACTGAACCTATAGACTATATAAGCCCTGACGAAGTTCCCGTGGCACTGGGGAACGAAACGCGTTGGCTGTGTGCCGGTGTTGTTTTACTCAAGAATTCAATAAAAAGAAGATTCCATAAAGTATTTACTTGTCATTGGTCCTGACTTCTACGAAGTGCACCTTCCTTTGGTTTGGATTCTTATTGTTAATAGGCATCTCTCATCAGCGGATGCCTGGAAGTTGTGGCTCTTAATTTGTTGATTTTTTTAAACTGAAGGAGTTGAGGTGCTTGACCGTGGTCTGCTGTTGTGTGTGTACGTGTTTCTAGCAGTCTCCTATAAATAGGGTTCTTCACACATGTCAAAGAACTTTGTCAGTGGCCCAAACACATCAAGCAATCTGTCTTGACATCCCTTTAAACCCTTGTACACACCCCTCCTTGGACCTCGTCCATCCTTGTTCCGCGCCCGGATTTTAGAGCGCCTCCAGGTGCTTTCCAATGATGCAAGCGGCTCTGGCCGCAAAGTTCCTGGTAATCGAAGTGCCCCCAAGGTTTGTGGCTGCAATGGCTCTAAAGCTGTCAGTGGGTCCGCTCGTGCCCATATTTAAAGCACCTCTGGGTGCTTCCCAATGATGCAAGCGGCTCCGGCCGTAAAGGCTTCTGGTAATCTAAGTGCCCCCAAGGTTTGTGGCTGCAAGGGCTGTAAAGCTGTAAGCAGGTCCACAGAAGTCAAGGTGTTAAAAACTGCTAATGTAAATGTTTTGTGAAATTTGGTTGTGTTATGATGTGTACTTTTATCCATATGATATTGCATTGTCCTTGGATCCAAACATTTTGGGGCAACATCAAGAGCCGCTGAAATCTATTGCAGTTTTTATATGCATTCACTGTTTTAACACTTATTTCACAACATCAAGGGAGATGTTTTCCAGTGTACCAAGTACTGTTACTAGAGTGAACGACTTCCCATTTTACCCTAGGAAGATCCTGAGCCTTATTTTCAGTCTCTTCTTGCTACACGTCTATGGATCCTGACACATTGGTCCAAAGATACTCAGAAGCTATATGAGACAAAACTACAAGGATGATCTTTCTCAACCAGTAAAGGAGTCCATTATTTGTAAAGCGCGAACAATTACCCCAAGGTTTCAAGGCGCTGGGGGCCGTCAGGAAGATTAAGCGAGCTATTGCCCAGAGTCACATGGTGCTGGGCAGACCCCTGCCACAGGAGCCAGGGATCGAACCGTGATCCCCAGCATCCAGCGTCAGTCGCCCTGGCAGCTGCGCCTGACTTGCCATATCTAAAACCAGTCATTAATGGGTAGCTTTTTTATGTTAATTGCCCTCAGGAATGTGACTTAATAAGTGCCTTGAGCAATGCGAGCACTTACTATGCACTCATATACAATAAATGCACATTTTCCCCAGATCATTTCTAGAACCACAAATTCAGATGAGTTGATCCTCAGTATGGTGCCCAACATTAGTTGCACTTTAGTTGAACAGTTTATATATAACAATTTCTACCTGATAGATAAAAACAGAGTTTCATTTTAAATGTGTTTCCTCAATTCCAAACATTACTTCCAACTTTTTTTATAAGAACATACTGTAATGTAATGAGTATGTGTGCGTATCTTGCTTAGTTTGTGCCACATATGCTTGTTTAGAACATGGCTTGGTGAGCCTGGTCATTTTTGGCTAATGAAAACAGAACTTTGTAAAGATCTTTTTAGAAAGCTTTCAAGAACAGGAGTGCCCAAAATGTGCTTGCTTCAGAGGGAGAAATAACTGTAGGATTTCCTGAAGTCCTTTAGTGGAGTGGTGTGGCTCACTGGTTAGAGGCGGCAAACCCGGAAGCAGAGGATGGCCCGGGACAAGGGAGTTAATTCCCGACGCGGCAGGTTCGTGGACCAGGGTCGATAATTCTCGCCTCGGTGCCTACTCTAATCAGGGATCACACTCGGCAACTCTGGGCATTAGCTTGCCTCATCTCCACAACGGCCCCCCACATACGCTGGGGATGCCTGGTTTCACCTTGGAGATACCCAGTAGGGACCATCTCACAGGGAAAGCCAGGACGGGTTCCCCATGGGTCTACAGCGCGGAGATACCCCAGGTGGGGGGATTCATGTGCTTTACAAGACATCATTACATTACATTACATTACAAGTCAAATTTGCTAAAATTCAATACATCATAAAATACTGTGATTTCTCTCGGTTTTTATAGATGTGCCTTCATCATTAGTTTTTCCTTCCTAAGCGTGTCTCAGCTTTCTTCTTAATTTCATTATTTGTGCAGTCATACATCTGTGATAGGTTTAGAGGGCTAGTTTCTCTTTGATCTATTGTAAACATGAGCTACGCTTTGGTATTAAAGTTATACAAACACAGCTCAAACTTGATACTTTTGTAACATTCTTCCCATATTGTTATCCTACAGTATTTCACCATCTAAATTTGAAAAATCAGGAACGCGCTTTTACCAAACCACCTAAAGTATGGCACAAAAAGTCAAAAGTTGTGTACCATGTGTGGCCTGGCCCCACTAATGCAGGAAAGGTATTTGAGGGCCCGCCCCTCGGTTTAGTAGCAACAAACAGCCATTACTCGGGTTAAAGTGGACCCATGGTTCCCCTAGGCCCTGTAGATCAACACTATTGTCTAAGCACTTAGCGAACCCTTTTACAATCAGATCACTAGTTCCCAAAAATGTGCTCATGATTACAATAAAAAGCACGTGTGTATTATTACCTAATTGCTGTTTTTCCGAATTTATTTAGCTTCTGAACACGGGGGACTTTGCATAAGTCTTCAGATTTGCAGAATATATTTTGAGGAAAGTGTTCTTCTCTCATTATATTTGATTTCCATTCCTCATCGGTTGCCATTAGAGCTTCTCATGCACCGAAAGCAGTGAGCCATGTCGAAAATTGTGCACTCAGTTTTATGTTTTTTCATTTTTTTTGTTAAGGAATCCGTATTGTCTATGATCTCACAAGAAAACCAGGAAACAGAGTTGTCTCAATATATGCTCTCTGCACAGAGTGCCGCGTGCCAGTTTACAGGCCTTTGGAAGCTGACAAGGTTTACAAAGTTATATTACCTTCCTATATTGCTGGCGGCGGAGACGGGTTCGGCATGATCAAGAATGAGACTTTGAAGCATGACAGTGGTAAGTGTATCTCTTAAAAGGATCCCTAATAATAATAATAATAATAATAATTTCGTTTTATATAGCTCTTGATCCAACTCTCTAGCCGTTTCTTAGTTTAGGTAAATTGAAGATTATGCAGTTACAGGTTTTTTTTGTATACAATCTTTTTATTGATTTTCGATTAACAGTATTTCCAACAATAATGCATGGTAGAAAAACGCATCAAATGGCATACATTCATACATGAATCACTATCAAATAATAAGAGAACAATAACAAAACAATAATTTTGACAAGTATTGGTACAGTCGTTTTGCCTCCCTTTCTCGTATCCCTTAGTACTGATACAGACCAAGAAATGCAGCCCTGTTTCTCTTCTCCTATGGCCTCGTCCTCAGTGGTTTCATCCCCTTTGCCTCCAATGCAATGTTATGTGGCCCCCACATATGTAGACCTTTATGTCCCGCTCGCTAGCTGGTTTGCACCCTTAGCTCGCCCCTCCCCACTTACCTTGGTCCCACCATTCACCTTGATCCCGCGGGAACCTCTGCTGTTGTCTCCACCTCCCCTGTAACCAATGTGTGTCCTTGTTCAGCAGAGGATTCCATTTCCTGGGTTTGCTTTTTCCGTTCCTCATCTCCATCCAGACCTGTGGGCAAATTCTCCAACAGAGTCAGGGCCGGTTTTAGCACTGGCTGTGCCCGGTGTGACAATAATTTTTGGCGCCCCCATACCCCATGACCACCTCCTCGGATTCTCTCCCTACCACCTGACAAAAGTGCCCCTCATCTCTCCAATCATATGTTATTGCTAAACTCAGCCCATCCCCCTGAGGTCGGCGCCCCCCCCCCCCCCCCCAGGTCAGTGCCCAATACAGCCACACCAGTCGCACTGCCCTAAAGCCGGCCCTGAACAGAGTGGTCCAGGCCTCAAGGTCCTCCTGCAGCTTGATACAATTGCATAGTCTAATGGTGCTCAGGGGCATGATTGTGTAGTACTTTTAGCCAGTTTCGTCCATCAGTTATATATATCAGATGAATAATTATCCTTGCTTGATGTCACATAATAAGAAAAGTATTTACTGAATACACACATTATTTCAAAGGACTGTTATTATACACCACATAAAACCAGTAGGATGCTCCCTCCTCTTGTTTTGCTTTTCAATTCAGCAAGGTCTGAGTCTGTGGATTACAAACAAGGTAAATCCATAGTAATTTACCAAGTGTTTGGTATTGGCGAACCAGGTTGGTACAGTGCTTATTAAATGGAATGTGTATGGAGCTTGATGATTGGAAATGGGATAATCCATAGAAAATATCAATAATAATGGTACGATTGGGCATTAGGAAACTTTATTATCAAGGAAAGGATAAGAGGCCGTGGGCCCTAATGCGGGGCGTTGGCTCAGATAATTTCTTAAGTGGGTGGACTCTGAGGGGACGCTCCAACTCCAACTAACTCGAAGAACTGATAATAACAAGCCGTGGGATACAGCCAGAGCCTGGATAGCACTGACAGACCTACTTAAGGACCCGACTGACGAAGAGGACGGATCCCCCTGATCTTACCTGCCATTTAGATTGGGTAGGACCTAGGGTACGGACTGGGTGATGACCAAGTAGGCGAACAGTGGGATCCTCTGATTGGGCGCATTCTCCCGAGTGATGATTAGACCACTGACACAGGGTTCAATTGGAGTGGGCGGAATACATTGTGAGCGGTACACATAGTGATGGAGTAGCGGCATGTCTGAGGGGAGGGGGGAGGGGTGGAGGAGGGTCAGATGTGAACAGGTTGGGGAGGGATGGGGGGGTAAAGAGAGTTGGATGTTCCATTGCCTGAATTATTGAAGGGAGAGGAGACTATATCTAGCATGCTTGAGTATTCAACAGCTGGTGTTCCTGGGAAAGATGCTGCTAGGCGGCGAAGATATGACACCTGACACTAATACGGCTGGGCACTACACGCTGAGATTAAACGGAGTGCATTTGACTCGCAGAAGGATGAAGTAATATTCTATTGTATCTGCAATTATAATTCGGACATAATGGGCACAGCAGGCCTTCAATGACAACTTGAAAAAGATGTATATTCTTAACATGTAAAACCCCAATAACATCTGGTTTAAAAAAAATCAAGGAAAGGATACCAAACCTTTAATCTTTATGTAGAAGACTGCAGTTCTGTAGAAGGTGAAAACATGTCAAGAGCTAGGTCTGGTTGTGTATTGTGTTTCCCTTATTGTGCGGGTGTGGGTTGCCTCCTATTGTTTTTAGATGGACATTTACAAAGTGATTCCAAGTTTGGTGTAAGGGTGAATGAAGGTTGCTCATGTAAACCGAGACTAAACAATTTAATTAAGTAATACTTAAGCAGTTTCTAAAGCAATCTAATGCAAATGGAAGGGATTTGTTTGTTTAAGGGATTTAAAGACCGCATGGCTGCCCAAGGGCTTCCCAGCGCTGAGGAGAGGAGGTGGTAGTTAGAAGACTTAGCGAGTCATCATGGGAACAGCCATGTCTTCAGTTTTTTTCTGAATCTGTTTTCATCTTTCGGCATTTTCAGTGTCCTGGTCATAGAATTTCAAAGCTTTGGAACCAGGTATGAGAATGATCTTCCTCCCCATCTTGAACTTTTTATCCTCTACGTCTTTATGAGGTGGTCTGATGATGAACTAAGGGACCTCCTAGGCACATATGAGTACTAAGCAAGGCTGGGCCCCTGTCATTGTTATGTTATGTTATGTTAATTTAACTTCTTAAGCGCAACGGTTACCCTAGGTTGTCCTGGCGCTGAGCACTGCCTATTCGGTTGCTGAGGTGTAAGGTGACTATATGGAAAAAGGCCACGTTTTCAGCCTTTTCCTGGAAGAGAGGCACTCAGTTGAGTTTCTGAGGTGGAATCGCAGATCATTCCAATCCTTTGAGGTGCATGTGAGGAAGCTCTCACCACCCCAGTTTGCTTTTTTGATTGGGGGACAATCACTCTTTTTGCTCCTATGGAGCGAAGGGTCCTTCTGGGTACATAACATTGGAACTGTTGTTTCAAGTGGTCGGGGCCCACTCCCTTCAGGGCCTAAAAAACCATGCAGAGGGCTTTAAATTATGTCCGTTGTTGAACTGGTAGCCAGTGTAGTTGCTTTAATTCTTTCTTCTCCGAGACAAACTTAGGTGTCCTAGTCAACAATCTGTCCGCCGTGTTTTACACGATTTGGAGTCTGTTTCAGTGTTTTTTTTTATTTTCATATAAAGACTGTTGCAGTAGTCTAACCGTGTCATAATGAGTGCCGTGACCACTGTCTTAAGACTGTCTGCTAGAAGAAAACACTTTGTGTGTCAGGCAGAGGCATTCAAATTTAATCCTGGTTTGGATGAGCAGCCAGTGCAGCTGTTTCAGAGAGGCTTTCACTGAGTCCTGTCTGGGTATTTTTTAGAAGTAGCCTAACTGCCGCGTTTTGAACTACCTGCAATCTGATCACAACATATTTTGGGGAGCCGAGATACAGGGAGTTGCCCAAGTCCAGGCATGAGACTACCAAGGCCTGGACCACAGTTCCCTGTGTCTGTTCAGGAATGAGTGTTAAGATCTTACGGATCATTTGGAGCATACCAAAGATGGTAGCTGCTAGTTTTTTTGCTTGTATTTCCATTGATAGTTTGTGGTCTAGCCAAATCCCCAGTTCTTTTATTGAGTCTTTGGGGATGGGAGGTGTACCCAGGTCTTGTGGCCAATTGATTGAAGTCCTGGGCACTGAATTATTTCCCATGAACATCAATTCTGTTTTATCACCATTCAACTTTAAGCTGCAGCTGGCCATCCAGCTTTCCACTTTTTCCATGCAAGGTACCAGTAGGAAATGATTGAAGTTGGAGCACTCAGACACTGACACTACAAGTTGTGTGTCATCCGCGCATGATACAATTGATAGGCCGAACTCCTGAACAATTTAGGCTAATGGACACATGTATAAGTTAAACAATATGGGGCTAAGCAGGAGCCCTGCGGGACTCCGCATGTAACTGGCAGAGTGTCTGATAGGTAGGTAGATTCCATGATCTGGAACGGTATATCACTTAGAAAAGAGATGAACCATTGAAAGGCATTATCCTGAATCCCTGTCTCCTTCAAACTGTGCATCAGGGTGCAGTGGTCCACGGTGTTCAAAGCCGCGCTTAGGTCAAGAAGCAGAATTAAGGCGGTGCCCCCCTGATCAAGTATCACTTTAAGTTCATCTGTAACCACAAGCAGAGCCGACTCCGTACTGTGTTGAGGCCGAAAGCCCATCTGAGTCTGGTGTAATATTGTTCTCCTACAGAAACTGTGTGAGGGTGTGATTGACGTGTTTTTCCACTATTTTACCCAAGATGGGTAACAGTGATATGGGGCGAAAATTCCCCAATACATTGAAATCTAGATGGGGATTCTTCAATAAGGGGTCTAAGTACAGCATTTTTGCGCTTCTTAGAAACTATCCTGGTTGTAAGAAATGTCATATTAATTCTATCCTCAAAGTATTTGGCCTGTGCTAGCTTTATTTCGTCTAAAGGCCTTCTTATAGTGGATCTGAAGTAGAAGTCTTAAGATTTCCTCCAGTTTCTTTCAATAGTCCTGCTTTTTTTCTTCAAGGAGGGTAAATGACTATTGAACTATGCCACTCTTTTAAGAGTGCGCTGTGCTCTTGGTCTAGCTTACCGAAGACACTGGTCAGCCGCCTGGTTACTTGCTTTACTACCAAGAGTGCAAGAAACTGACAATAGCAAGAAATGCAAAGTATAGACACTACTTTCAGTGATGGGACTCAGCTGCACCGTTGTTTGTCCCTGCTTGCAGAACAGCATCAGTTGCTAGAGGTATGCAGGACGGGAGACATATTGTTGCACAAGTCTAGTACCGGTACAGTACAGACATATTCTAACCTTAATGTTTGGCACACAGAGGTACCACATTCAGTCAATGGAAGCTGGATCAGAAGTTAGGACTTGTGGACTAGCACATGGGTTTTTAACGTACACCTTGTCCGAAATACCAACAGTTGAAGCAGTGGTCGAGACAGAAAACTTTAAATCGCATTCTCTGTGCCACCCGCAACCCACGAAAGGCCCTCAGCAAGGTATTGACATGGTTGGATTTTTACTAAACTGTTACCACGTTTAGAACTACCTGCATGTAGCACAATTTGAGAGTTTCTTCTCCACATGCTTGTATTTACCTTCAACAAATTATGAGACAATATGTCGAGAACTGCCAAGACTTGCCATATTGACATGTTGGACTATTGGAAAAAAAATGCTTTTTTTTAAGGGTTCAAAGATGTAAAAGCAGGTTGGTGCAACAGCGTTACTTTTCACAGAAAGGCCAAGATCTTTAAACAGATGAAAACCCTTTGCTCAACGGGCAGTTGCCGATGTCCTGATGCCGGATTAAGTGCATCTGGAGAGTAGGCTTCTCACTCACACCTGTAATTTTAGTTGTGTTAAGCCTCTTCAAAAGGGTGCACATCCAGGGTCTTATTTATGAGCCCCTGTGTCACTTTTGCACCGCCTTTGCGGCACTTTTTATGATGCAGCGACAGCGTAAGTGTAAGCGTAAGGTGACCTGACCTCAGGACGCTCCCCACGCTGCACGGCTCCTCCTGAGACTCTGCCCCGCTTCACCGCTGCCGCCGAGGGTTCGCTGCTGGTGTGCCCCGGGTGACTGCTGTACCGCTAACCTTCTTTTCCCATTGGACTCTGTTTTTTTTTTTGTGCATTATTGTATTATTGTATTCAGCCTGTTACTGTGACCTAGGCATCCCTTTGCTCCCCTTCCTACTTATTGACCGTCTGCAGAATTTGGACTTTCAGGATTCAGCATTAATTTTGAATGAATCCTGCCAGTCAGGATGTAATCAAGTGGTGTCACATGGGATTTTCAGCTCAGAAAACTTCTATCTGCCTTGTGGGGTACCTCAGGGATTTTCCCTTTCTCCAACCCTATTTAATGTTTACGTTAACTCACTGGCCATTTTGATTAAATTGTCTGGCTGTCCCTGGCACTCAAATAATTGTATCAATGGCAAAGGGCGAGAGTGGGGCTGGTGATACATTTAATAAATGCATGAGCTCAGTGAATTGTAGGATGGCCAGCAATTGTTTAAAGTCGAATTCCACGAAAAGGGAGTTCATCCAATTTGGTAACAATCTCTGTATATGGTCCCCTCACTTGTGGCCATCACATTTAGGTCAGGCACCCACACCTACCTCTAAAGTTAAAAACTTGGGGGCATATCTTCAAGGGCAGTATCGCTGCTTTAGCTGCACTTTTTGCCGCTAAGGCAGCGATCATTTTAACGCCCTATCCGCATGGACACGTTAGCGCCTGTTTCCATGCCTTTTCGCCATTTCCCTGAATGCCAGGCTGAAATGCAAAGTGGGCGTTACTCCCCCAAATAACGTGAGAAATGTCGCTAACCAACATTTCTCCTATCATCAAGCTGCTCGCTAACCTGCGAAGCAATAAGAAAAGTAGCGCTAACTGTGGGTATCGCTACTTTCCTTACACCTCCTTTCAGTCTGACTTAGCCATTACATCCAATGGAAGGTGGATATAATGGCTAAGTCTGCCCTGCCCTATCATCAAGCTATCGCCAAACGTTGTGAGATTATCGCTGGATTCCCAGCGATATTCGCACATTTGGCAGCTTGCGCATGGAATCTTATCTCTTTGGAGATAAGCGTTGCTGATAGCAGGCTATCTCAGCGATAAAATCCTGCGATAGCCCGAGATAATTATCCTCGCGCTAAGCGCGCTTAGCGATAATTATCGCCGGCCCTTGCTGATATGCCCCTTGGAGTTTATGCTGGTAACAATGTGAGTTTAAAAAGTCTAATTAATCTAACTACCTCGTCCCCTTTCCACTGGTCCAGAATCATTAAAAAAAAGAGAAATTTCTGCTAGCTGCCCTTTTGAAAAGTTATAGCCTTGGTACTCTCTCGATTGGATTATTGTAATAGTCTTTACACCAGCTTCTCTAAAGGCTTACATAGAAAACTTCAGACCATCCAAAATGCTGCTGCTCGGTTTCTAGTCATAATTCCCAAATATCAGTCAGCCAAGGCCGCGATCAGACAATGGCACTTGCTTCTGATCCACCATCACATTTCCTTTAAGGCTCTATGCCTAGCATACAAATCAAGGGAAATGCTCCTGCTTATTAGAGGGCAAATGTGATACGGTATACCCCAGCAGAACTCTTCGATCAAGTACACCAAACCTGTTAATGGTCGCTCCCTTCAGATGGGTCACCTGGGGAGGCCGAAGTTTCTTCAGAACCAGAGCCTTATTGTGGAATCGTCTGCCTCCTGAGCTTAAAGATACACCTACGCTTTCAGCGTTCAGGACGAAACTCAAAACTTGGTTGTTTCACCAATGAACCATTAGGACTTGGTCCTTGTATTCTCCCTTCTGAGTCACTCAGCACCAACACGCCTTCCGGTATTTGTGCACTTCATAACATTTTCATTTATTCATGCATTCACTGCAGACTGGTAGAGCTGTTGTTCATTGCTAGCTCAACTTTGCCATTGAAAGAAGTGGCAAAGCCCCCACTTCCCCTGTGCATCTGTGTATGCCACCCCTCTGGCAAGCCTACCAAGTCCTAAGTCAGAGGCAAACAAATGGCACCGGCAGGACATGTAGTTTACATGTTCTGACAGTAAAAATATGAAACTAACGTTTTTTCTATGGAAAGACTTGGTTGTCCAATTTGGTGAGTGCTGATTTACACGCTAACCTCTCAGGCGTGCTAACTTCTGAATGGTATGTGCATAGTGGGCACTCCAAGCTATCAAACAACTTGTTACATTAAGCCCGACATGAACTTAATGTAACTTGATGTTGTGTGCAGCTTTTATAAAGCTGCCACTTTGTTGCCTTTAAAGTTCCTATTCCTTCCCAAGCACACATGAAGCCTGTTCCACAAGACAGCTTTCTGCCCTTCTGGGAAGATGTTCCAACGACTCTCAGGAAAGGGAAAAATGAGGAACTGCAGGCCAGGGAGGTGTTACCTCCCTTCTGCAGGAAGTCACATGTGTGTTATACCAAAAAGGAAGGCTTCAAAGGGGAAGCCGCCTTTGAAGGGCAAATGTGTAAAACTAGGGTGGAGGGCCGCCCGTTGTTTATGCAGACAGGCTGGCATGTGGAGAAGAGTGGGGAGACAAGTTGCCAAACCAGTTTCCCCAAGGTCATGTAGCCCTGAGATAGCCACACCCCAGGTGTAGGCTAGTGAAATCCTGACACAGCATTCTTTTCCCCTCCTGAGGCGGAAGCCGGGAGGTCTCCTACCTTTCCTGTTATTTTAAAAAACTGATTTGAATCGTAATTTGTACTTTTGTGCACACCTGAGCTAAAGAGGTGTGTTGAGACTCCCTTGCGCTTAGTGGCGCCTTAGACTCTTTTTCACCCCCTCCCTTCAGCTCCGGACCTGCTCTCGGCTGAGTGTTGACGCCGAGGGCAGGGCTCCGGTTTTGGCGGCCATCTTGGGTCGGGTTGGGCTGGTGACGCGATTGGCAGCGTTATAAAAGGGGCTTGTGTTAGGTGAGCAGGCGATACTGACACAGCATTCTTTTCCCCTCCTGAGGCGGAAGCCGGGAGGTCTCCTACCTTTCCTGTTATTTTAAAAAACTGATTTTAATCGTAATTTGTACTTTTGTGCACACCTGAGCTAAAGAGGTGTGTTGAGACTCCCTTGCGCTTAGTGGCGCCTTAGACTCTTTTTCACCCCCTCCCTTCAGCTCCGGACCTGCTCTCGGCTGAGTGTTGACGCCGATGGCAGGGCTCCGGTTTTGGCAGCCATCTTGGGTCGGGTTGGGCTGGTGACGCGATTGGCAGCGTTATAAAAGGGGCTTGTGTTAGGTGAGCAGGCGATACGGACACAGCATTCTTTTCCCCTCCTGAGGCGGAAGCCGGGAGGTCTCCTACCTTTCCTGTTATTTTAAAAAACTGATTTTAATCGTAATTTGTACTTTTGTGCACACCTGAGCTAAAGAGGTGTGTTGAGACTCCCTTGCGCTTAGTGGCGCCTTAGACTCTTTTTCACCCCCTCCCTTCAGCTCCGGACCTGCTTTCGGCTGAGTGTTGACGCCGAGGGCAGGGCTCCGGTTTTGGTGGCCATCTTGGGTCGGGTTGGGCTGGTGACGCGATTGGCAGCGTTATAAAAACAGACAGGGATGACTCCGCGCAGCGGACGCGAACAGCGGACGTGCCGGACCTGCGCCGGAGTCGTGCCAGAGTCCTGCCCGTCTGCGCCTGTCCGCGCACGATCGGGCTCAGGGATCAGGTACTCTGGCACATGCATTTCCTACACTGCAAATGATCTCCTAGCACTGAACTCTGACAGGTATAGTCTTAATCCCATCACGCGTTCCATCCTCAAGGAAAATAACATCTTTCGATTCCCTAGCCATAGGAATTCTAGCCTTTTACCCCAACTAAAGCTAGCTACCCTAAACACTAGGTCATTACAGAAACATCACCTGGAAATCTTCACCCTTTTACAGGACGAGACCATTGACATACTGACTCTCACTGAAACCTGGTTGAGTGATATTTCCTCCCCCGACATCATAGCTGCCCTCCCTAGCGGGTATGACATGATTTGGCATAACCGGCCAGACGGTGCCCGTAGCAACGATCTTCAAAAAACAGCTCACGGTGACTAAAATTTTAACCAAGACTATAAATTCTGTTGATCTACTGGGGATAAAAATCATCATGAACAATTCCTGTCTTATCATCTTAACGGTTTATTGTCCACCCCAATGTACATCAATGTTTAACGATCTCTTTTTTCCTATAATATCGGATTTATGCACACGCTACAAAAATATTTTGGTGACAGGTGACTTTAATGTTCACTGGGATAAAACAGATAAAGATCTACCAACACAGAAACTACAGACTTCCATGACCGCTTTAGGCCTGGTACAATTAGTGGAAGCCCCAACCCACATAAAAGGCCACATTCTCGACCTCATCTGGTCTTCTATGCCAAAAGTGGTTCTCACAAATATTACACCTTGTATTTGGTCGGACCACCACCTAATCCTGTGTGATATACCACAAAACAATCCTCAGGTAAAACTCCCGTTAAAAACCAAAAAAGTGCGCCAATGGAAAAAAGTCGACTCAGGAACCCTAACTGAAGTCCTGTCCAAACACATACAGAAACCTATGATTCCATCAGACGGCGTAGACCTAGATTTAAATTATGATACTATAGTAGCCACCCTCAGGCAATCAATTGATGAGATAGCCCCAGAAAAGACACAAAAAATAAAGGGTGTGGAAAAAGGAGCTCCCTGGTTTACTCAAAACCTGAGAGATCAAAAAAGAAAGCTCCGTCATCTTGATAGATGCTGGAGGAAATCTAAAAAGGATATCGACCGCGAACTATATAGAACATCCTTTCAACTGTATAAAAAGCTCATTGTAGCAAACAAAAAGGACTACTATGAAACCCGCATGAACAACGCCATAAATATCCAGAAAGAAACCTTCCAAATACTGAAAGAATTAAGCAAAAAGGAAGAAAAGGTAGATACACTGATTGACGGTAACACCTTTCAAGGATACTGTCTTGAAAAAGTAGCGACTATCCTGTCAGACATCAAGAAAGACGGCTCAACAATATACACCACGTCATCGCCCCCTCAAAACCCCTCGACCCCTATTATTACTAGATTTCCTAATATTGACTCCACTACCCTTAGACAACTAGCAACATCAACCAAGTCAGGTTCCCCTGCTGACCCCTGCCCCCCCGAAATTTTTCGGCTAGCAATTCCTATTCTGGAGGACCAGATCCTAGACCTCCTAAATAGCTCATTAGCTACAGGATCACTACCAACTACCTTTAAAGAGGCACGCGTTAGACCACTGATAAAGAAACCTGGGCCGGATCCAACTAGCCTGAAGAACTACAGGCCAATCTCCCAGCTGCCGTTTCTGTCAAAAATTCTAGAACAGCATGTGTTAAAATCATTGTCACCCCTCCTGGAATCACATCACCTACTCCAGGAGCGGCAAGCTGGTTTTCGTGCCCACCATAGCACGGAACTAGTAATGCTGTCGGTGCTGGACGAGCTCAGATGCATGGCTGACAGTAAAAAGCCAAGCGCCCTGATACTATTAGACCTTTCAGTGGCGTTTGATACTGTCAGCCATGCACTGCTCCTGGACAGACTAGCCATGTCCGGGATAAAAGAACAAGCTCTCCAATGGCTAACGGCCTTTCTGCTAGGGAGGACGCAGAGGATCCAGCTAGCAGATCAGGTATCTGACGTTGGCGCCTTGGTATGTGGAGTCCCGCAAGGGTCCGCACTCTCACCACTTTTATTTAATTTATACCTGCAGCCACTGAGAGACTCTTAGGCAAACATGGGCTGTAAAGTTTTTAATTACGCCGATGATACTCAGCTGCTGCTGAGTATCGAAAACACAACATCGGCTCAGTCCACGGCCCAAAAGATACTACGGTTCACAGTAAATAGGATGACGTCCAATCTATTAAAAATCAATCCAGACAAAACGGAGGTCCTTGTAGTTTCAACCTCTGCTTCCCCCTGGAACGATCTGTTCTGGCCCCAAGAACTTGGACCTACCCCAAAGCCGTGTCCTAGTGTAAAGAGTCTCGGTATGAAAATCGATCAGGAACTCTCGATGACCAACCAAGTATCCGCTATGGTTGGCTCATGTACCAACCTGATTAGGCAGTTGCGAAAGCTTGTCCCTTTGCTCTCAACGAATATGCTCCGAACCATTGTTTCAGCCACAATAGTTTCCAGAATCGATTACGGGAACGCACTATACCTAGGTCTTCCAAAAAATTCTATCAATCGTCTACAAGTCATCTTGAACAATGCAGCACGGCTAATCTTCGGATTACCCAGACGGACCCATGCCTCTCCTCTACTTTATAGGTTACACTGGCTCCCTATAAAGCAAAGGGTTGAATTCAAGAGCCTGTGCATTTGCCATAAAGCAATTTATGGACAGGCGCCGGCCTATATAAAAGAGAGGCTTGAAGTGTATGAACCCAAGCGCGTTCTGCGATCCTCCAATTCCCTTCTGCTATCCTGCCCACGCTTTAAAATGGCAACCAAAGGTGGCAGATCCTTTTCAGTCCAAGCCCCCACCATTTGGAATAAGCTACCGGAGGTGCTTCGTAGAGAATCCAATCTTCTCCGCTTTAGGAAATCCCTGAAGACTCTGCTCTTCAGGGACGCGTTTACATCCCCGTAAGATAGGTCGGCATTCCGCATTCCTTCTACCCTTCTTCTTGTTGCTGTACTTGGTCAGAAGCGCTTTGAGACCTGTCGGTGAGTTGGCGCGATATAAAACCCAGATACAAATACAAATACAAATACACAAAGAGAGAGGGGTCTTGTCATCTTGATAGTGGGCAGAATGGTGCATCCTGGGATAGCTAGTTGCCACACTTCACAGGAAATGGCACCAGGTAGGGGGAACCTGGTAGGCCATTAGCTACCAACTGCATCCTGCCCTGAATGCACTTTCCGAGCATAAAGAGGGCACCTCTGACACCCATAACTCAGATTTCAACTGACGTGTCAGGGGGACCGAAGAAGGACTGCTGCACAGAGGGACCAGAAAAAAATGGCTTCACCACCGAGGACTGCACCGCCTGCACCTGGTGGTTAGCTAAGAGAAAGACTGTGACTGCTGTGTCCTGCTCAAGGAGAAGTTGTCTCCAGGGCCCAGCAAAGTCAAGAAACTCCAATGGCCAGCCGACTGGCCTCCTGTTTGCAGCACAGGGACCCAACAAATGAAAAAGCCTGCAAGGGCAAGCTAGTAACCCAAAGTCTTTAGGCCACTAACACCACTGCCCGCAGCACCAGGGATCACGCCATAATGCACAGAGTTGCACCTGAGTCACCTGAACTTGGAAGTGCTGTCAGAGAGCTCCTGGGACTCTCTGAGTGCCAGATATATCGAACAGGAAGAATTGGCCTGTCACGCAACACTGGGAGACTGGTAGTCTAGTGGCGACTGGACTTTGTCCAGACTGGAGAGGACCTCGTGGGAAGTTGAACCTGCATATCAGACCTCAAACTATCGATGTGGACCAAGGAGGGCCTGAGGAAGCACCCTGTTGACCATGTTGCATCCACAGGATCCTTGAGCATCTTCAGCATCCTTCATTTCTTGCATCAGGACCAATTCCACTGGAAAAACCTGTAACAGATAAAAGTGCCTGTATCTGACTGAGGATTGCTTTCCCTGTTAATTTAACTGTTCTTGAGGATATGGTTAGTCCCCCGGATTGGCTCCCGACTGGAGTTGGTTACCTACAGTGACTCCAAGTGACCACATTACACCTAGCCCAACCATTTACGTAAAAAGTTTTGAAGTGTCACATTTGTTGATTTTGCCAATGCTTGTTTGTGGTTACGTGAATTGTCTTGATTTGTTCATTCTTGTCAATTTTGTATCACTGGAACCCTCTGGTGGATCTTTATCTTTTTGGTATCTCAATTTATATAAAACTACAGTCTATTTTTGTAAATAGGTGTCGGATTTCCCGAGTGTCGTGCCGATTTCCTCTTCAATTGTTTTGGTGATATTTGAATGCTGTACAATAGTTCCTCTGCGTAAGCCTTTCTGGTCAGTGCCACAGCTAGCCTGGATTGAGTTGAGTGTTTGACTGGTCCTAAAGGGTGTTGGTAAGTGTATTAGGCGATGACGCCATATAATACACCCCATTTCCTCACACATCTTCACTGGAAGTAGGGGTTCTAGAGCACCCCCAAAATAACTGTGCTGTTGTTCCAAAGATGAAGGAATAATAAAGTTGTTTAAATTATTGCTTTTATCTTGTCACATTTTCTGTGTGCTAATGTCTGGGTCTGCAGTGCACTTTATCCAGCACGTTTACCCCAGTAGATGTTCAATCCTTAAAAGAGAAAGTATGGGAGAGAGGCCTAAAAGAAGCAAGAACTTTAACGAAATAAGTGGATGGGAGAAAGCAGGGTAGAAGAAAAAAGATAAAATATAAGAATGGAGGAGAAATGGGAAGACTTCAGAGATGAGACAATATGGATTAAGAGGAGAAAGGTGACAGAGAGAGCGAAGATGTTGGCGGCAGGCTGAAAGATACGAGAGAAGAGAGCAAAGGGGATAAAGGAGAGAAGTGAATAGCAGCAACTCTTGAGAGCATGAGCACTGGGAAATAGTAGCGAGAGGAGGTAAGAGGATCCATAAACGAGGAGAGGAAAATTATAAAAACTTCCATTGGGCGTAAGATGGAATATGTGGAAGAGAGAACAGAAAAGAAGGAAGAGAAAGTACAAGCATAAGAACGGAAGGTACAAGAGACAAAGAGGAACATAGTTGCTGAAAGTAGGGATGCGGTGAAGGGAGAGCTGCAGTACCCCCAATACTACAATGCTGGAGTTCAAAAGCTGTATTGAGCAGTAAAGATGCCTGCAAATTCGTTCAAAAGCGGAAGTCAAATGTCAGGCGGTCTCCTAACAAATTGCTGCTGCTTCTTTTAACATGGAGACTGCAGTTAGCTTTTCTTTCTGAGTGCAAAGTGAGAGAAGTTTGTAAATTGAATTGTGTAACAATCATGCTGATGTGAACGGTGACAAGATCGTTTGTAATGTCTTGTACCTGCAAAATATATCTGTTGCTCAAGTGAATCCAATTGAGATAGTGTTGCTTTATACAGATGTGAAAGGTAAGGCTATAGGATGTCATTTTTTTAACCCATAACAACATTTAAACAATTAAAAATTGGGTTGGTGGGGCTGGTTGGTAAGAGTCGAGAACCATGTGACTTGGAGGTTGGTTAATGGTCACTAAGGAGCCAGCCCTGCCTCTATTTTCCAGGTCCATGCAAGATGTGCAGCTCCAGTCCAGGTTTATTGTTTGAATTTGTGTAGTTGTGTTCTCCGTCCCTCCCTCTGTAACGACACCTGATGGCCCGCCGAACTCGGACCCCCTCCCACGCCAACAGACCATGCTGCAACCTCAGCGTCATCCCAATTAAACAGCAGATCTCCTCTGCCTGCTTCCACGCTGTCCACATGCTCTAAAAAAATGGCTCCCATCGGCACGAGAAAAACAGTCATGCAACCCCTAATCATCAGCCAGCTGGACTACAGCAATGCACTGTACACAGGAACCACCACTGAGCTCATGAGAAGACTCCAGACGATTCAAAAATCTGCGGCCAGGCTTATCTTTAACCTGCCCAAATGGACCCCCATTACCAAACACCTTAGAAACCTTCACTTGCTCCCATTCTAGAAAAGATGCCAAGTCAAGATATTGACACACACCTACAAGTCGCTCCATGACCAAGGACCAGCATACATAAACCACTGCCTCTACTTCCACCAAGCATCCAGAGTTCTTTGCTCTGCCTCCCTCGCTCTCGCACAGATGCCATGCATCCGCCAAAGCCACAGCAGACTCCGCTCCTTCTTCTACCTCACCACCAAGTCCTGGAACGGCCTTCCCCCCCCTCCGCCTCCGAACTTCACTCTCGCTCTCGCTGGCGGACTTCAGGAAGACTTAAGACCTGGCTTTTTTACTTAGCACAGCAGCTTAGCGCCTGGATACCCTCACCGGTGATAAACTGGTCTTTGTAAATACTGATTGATTGATTGATTAGGTTTATTCCATTATAAAACAGGGGTGCAAGTCCCAGAATTCAAATAAAAAACCATGATCAGCAGGGCATATCATGAATGGACCGGGGAAATGTGGTAGCTATGAAGGCCTGGAAAAGGTTTATGAGTGTTAGTAGAAAGCTTAAGCGCTCCGACTGGTGTACAAAGGAGTTGAAGACCAATTACCAGGGTGTCCACTGTGCTATAACCACAAGGATGTTTTACGATAAACTCAGTCTGGGAAATGCTGTGTGGGTTGGCTGCACTATATGTTCTGGGACAGGTCTAGGACAGCTTCACTGTAGGGGTTCTTACAATTCTTCCGTATTTGTAACAGTGCTTTGCCCTGTAAATGACACTAATTCAGAGTGATAGGACCTTCTTTCAAAGTCAAGCTTTAGTTATTACGGGCATGAGATCCGGAGGGACCAGCCTCATTGAAAGCCATGACCCTGGATTGATGCTGCTCACTTTGGGCCCGATTCACAGAACTAACTTAAGACAAAATCCTAAACGTACTATCATTTTGGTATTCACAGAAGGCACTTACTCATTTTGGTATTCACAGAAGGCACTTACCCATTAGGAGTAGTAAAGTTAGGAGTCCTAACTTTACTACTACTAAACTGAGAAAAATCCTAATTTTAAGACTTTCAGTATTCACAGAAGGCATTTAGGAGTCCTTAAGTTAGGAGTCCTAACTTTATTACTCCTAAACTCAGACAGATCATAGGTCACTGGGAATATGCCAGCAGATATTCTGTTCACAGCAGAACATAGGCATCCATGGGAATTCACAATGGCATATTATCAAGCCCATTATCACCGCTTTAGCAGCAGTTTCCTGCCGCTAAAGCAGCGATCATTTTAACGCCGTTTCTTGATCATATGCCCCTTGGGGGCATATCAGCAAGGGCTTTATCTCTGCTTTTTTGGCTTTAAAAGCCAGAAAAGCAGAGAAAAAACCATCGCCCTATCAGAAAGAGGGTGCTAACATTCATATTCGCATGTTAGCACCCTTTTGCATTACGCCTACCTTTGCATCTCTAATGAGATGCAAAGTGGGCGTTCCTGACATACACTACATGTCAGGACATCAATAGTGCAGCTTCGTGCTATCAGCAAGGATGCCCTAGCATTTTAGCAAATGTTAGTTTTTGACTTAACCACCCCTAACATAGGGGGTGGATTCTGCTGATACGACCTCAGGGTCATATCAGCAAGGTTATCGCCATTTTGCAGGGAACATCGCTGGAAAACCAACGATGTTCCCTGCAAAACTGCGATTTCCCCGCTATCGCAGGAATTTTTACCGCCTTGGAGGTACTCGTTGCTAATAACGCGATATCTCCGCGATAAAAATCTGCAATAGCGCGAAAATTGGTAGGACCCACGAGACTCACCGCAGCGCTGTGAGGCTGGAAAGGGAAAATAACCAAGCTCACCCCACTTTGGGACTCTCGTGCCTTGGGAAACCTGAGACACAGTAAGGGCTTCTCTCATTGGGGCACCATAGGGATATCCACGGTGGGAGACCTATGGGAAAGGGGAAAGGTTATATCATTTGCCCGTTTGAGGGAACTGTACGATCTGGGAACACAGGAATCTTACCGCTACGTTCAGATACGTCACGCACTGCTCGCTGCCATACCTCCCGGGAAGGGGGTACCAGAATCATCCCCTATTGAGGATCGTCTCCTCACAGATTTTATGGTTGAGCGCGCGACGTCGCTGACATACCGCAAGCTAATTAACAACTTGCCTGACCCAATGACTCCATTGAAAGATAAATGGGAGGGGGACGTAAATGCAATGGACGAACACGAATGGAATGAAGCGCGTGCGTCCGCAAGAGAAGTGGGCATCTCAGCCAGAATGAGGCTCGTACAACTCAAAATTTTACACAGAGTATACTATACAAGAACAACGCTACACCACATACACAGAGCACAGCACCCTTATTGCCTTCGTGGCTGTGGGGAGGAAGGTACCTTTTTCCACACAATATGGGACTGCCCACGTATCCAGGAATACTGGAGGCAAATAATGCGCACTGTATCACAGACCCTGGAGACCTCTCTTATCCTCGAGCCACGAAAATGTCTACTAAATGTATGGGGACCAAACGACCTGTCCAGATATGGCCAACTCTGGGTTACATTGGGCATGATAGTAGCCAAACGTGATATCGCACAGCACTGGGGGGTGGCGGAAATACCAACGAAAACACAATGGTGCATGAATATGGATAGGGTGATGGTGACGGAAAGGGCGGTATACTTAAGCCGAGCATGCCCAGGGAAATGGAACAAAATTTGGACCCCATGGAATGTGTATAGAGGGGAGATCTGTGAGCCTCTGCCGGAGGATGACCCACTAGAATCTGATGAGGAGGGGAAGGAAGACTGATGTGCTCTAAGGGTGTGACAGGGGGGATGATGTCTGGAGGGGGTGGTGTGGCACTCTGTGAGGTAATTCCAAAGTTAATGCACTTCTAATAGCTTAGGTGCTGACCGGTTTTCTCCCTCTGACCGTTGGCGAGTTGTCAATTATGCCGATTAGATGCTGTCAGGTTTGACAGATTACCCAGTCGCACTCTTCTGGGGAAATCAATCCCTTCTATTTCAACACAGTTCAAACATGAAGGTATTCATGATCGTATACCAAAGGAAACTGTTTGTTACTCAAGTTTATTCTTCTAATTCAATAGTTCAATGTTGTACTCAAAATTGGGCTGTTACATCACAGCTGTACAAGGGTTCATCGTCATTCCAATAAACAACTTGTTGTCCACAAATTCAACCAAGTACCCAATGCATTTTGTGCTGTCTGCACTTCATCAGGGGAAATACATTTCTATTGGGTAAAATCAAAATAAGGTATAATCAATAATGAGGAAGCAGGTCACAGTCTGTTCAGAATGTTAAGACTAAATGTTCAGGGGATGACTACAATTTGTCTAAAAACATGCTATAACGTAGGTGAAAATATGGGATTGTGTGAGAAAAAATGTGCAACCCAAGTGCTGTTAAAAAGGAAAGATTTCTAAAGTTAATCCGACAGTATAAGGGCGCGTGTCCTGAATGTCAATAGACCCAGTGTTTCGTGTTGCTAGCATACAGTTAACCTAGTAACATTTAAGTAATTCGCGATTCTGTGAAGGTAGGCGCCACGGTGGCGTGTGACTCAATGCTCGTGAAGATAAGATACTGTGCGCATTCAGTGCTCAATGCTCGTGAAGATAAGTATAGAATACTGTGCGCATTTAGTGCGGGTCGGTACACGCCATATAGCACTCACCGGTCTGGCAGTCGGGTGGGACGCATAGCTGGTCCGATGTCGGGTTAGTGTGTACTTGCGCATGCGCAGGGAGCGCGTTATAGAAAAGTTCTCTCGTAACCCGGAAAGAAGCGGGATGAGAGGAAGTGTTACTCTATGTGTGGTAAATAAAGAGAGTGTCGGATAAATAAAGAAGTTGTTTGGCGACATATCCGAACTATGTTAAATAACATCTTCTGAAGAAACATGTGGTACAATAAACACGTTAAGATGGACAATAATACACCGTATATAATCAGGATCGCGGCCATCTTGGTACAGTCAGTAACATATGAGTGATTATACAAAACGAAGCCAATCATAATCAAATTCAAACTTGGTAATGGTGATTTAGGTAGAAGCAGCAATTACATGTATACCTGAAGACAAGCTAATTAATGCTGAAGCATGTTTTTAAGAAAAAATGATAATGCCAATGTCTGAAATAGTGTGGTAGGTTGAGTAGCCTGTGGCAGCTAATCAGGATTATAAAAAGCTACTATATTCGAGACGTTCATTTAACCCCGTGGAGTTGCAGGAATTCAGTTTTTTGAACCAAAATATCTCCCTTTGGAGCAGTCTTTTTTTATTATCACAGCCTTGTCTCACAGGAACACACTCCAAAACCAAAAAACGGATCTGACTGATGTTGTGGCTATTGGAAATGTAGTGTGCGGCTACTGGGGCCTTGGTAGATCTGTTTCTGATGGTACTTTTGTGCTCTGTCATTCGAATTTTGATTTTTCTCTCTGTCTTTCCCACATAAGGGAGTCCACAGGGACATTTAAGTAAGTAAACCACGTTTTTGGAGTCACATGTGGCGTTAGTAAAGAGGTTGATGAGTTTTCCTGTGGTTGGATGGTTTATGCTGGTGCCACGAATAATGTTATTACAGTGACCACAGTTCGCGCATGGAATTGTTCCTGTATATTTTTCGGTTTTGTTGCGTACCTCCTTTTCTATTAAATCCTTTAAATTTTTGGATCTTTGATAGGCAAACAGCGGTTTCCTGAACAGTCCTTTAAAATCAGGTTCTTTCTCAACCATTTCCCAGTTTTTTAAGACGATTTTCTTAATTTGATGGCTTAAGGTTGAATATTTAGATACAAAAACTGGTCTGCACTGGTTCATATCCTTTGTGTGCGTTTTAAGTAATTCTTCCCTAGGGACGGCTTGTGTTCTTGCTTTGGCTTCTTCTAGAATGTTATCTGGATATTTCCGTTCTCGAAATTTTGTGATCATTAAATTTGCGTTCTTTTCATAGGTTTGATCGTTTGATGATATTCTTTTCATTCTTAGTAACGGCGAGTACGGTAAATGCCGTTTCAATGACATAGGGTGGCAACTGTCAAAGATCAACATATTGTTCCTGTCCGTCTTTTTGGAGTATACATCTGTCTGGAAACGATTGTTCTGCAAAGAAACTAGCACATCCAGGTATGGGATGGACCCAGTGTTAATGGAATGGGTAAACTGAATGTGGTCATCAATGTCATTAATCTCTTTGATGAATTCTTCAATGTGAGTCGATGGACCTTTCCATATTAGAAAGATGTCATCTATGTATCTCCAAAATTTGTGAATCTTATTCTGCCATCTGGGATTTTCAAGGATGTTCTCAAGTTCCAACCTGTGCATAAAGAGATTTGCGTAGCTGGGGGCTGCACAATTCCCCATGGAAGTTCCTGCCAGCTGTTGAAAATGTTGTTCGTTCCAGGAAAAGTAACTGTGATACAGCGTGAAGTATAGCAATTCCAACAGGAATATTTTAAGGTCTCCTATGAAACAATCACGACCAATGAAATAAAGGAGCTATTTAAGAAACCAACCACTAAGCGTTCGAACTTGTCAGTTCATGAAATTCGAGCAATCAACCAAATCACCGAGAACCGAAAAATCAAATGCTGCAAAGCAGACAAAGGTGGTGCCCTCGTCATAATGGATATGGAGTACTATATTGAGAGTGTAAACAATCATGTGTTCGATGACAAACTGTATATGACACTGCCGAATGACCCCACGAACACATTCAAAGAAACCTTGACAGTCATCATCAACCAAGCTGTTGAGATGGGAACCATCACTGAAAAAGACAAACGCTTTCTGATTCAAGATCACCCAAAATGTCCAAGCATTCATATGTTACCGAAGATACACAAGGATCTGATGAAACCACCCTTTAGACCTATAGTATCTTCAAGGGGCTCAATTCACGAACCCATAGGAAAATACTTAGACCGACACCTACAACCACTTGTTCAAAAAATGTCAACCTATCTTCGCGATACCACTGACTTTCTCACCAAACTCAATGAAACTGAACTAGATGAGACAATGGAAATAACATTATGCACTATTGATGTTTGCTCACTGAACACGTCTATCCCCCATAACAGGGATTGAAGCCATAGAGTCATCTTTAATCAATCACGACATCAAGCAAGACCTTAAAATATTCCTGTTGGAATTGCTACACTTCACGCTGTATCACAGTTACTTTTCCTGGAACGAACAACATTTTCAACAGCTGGCAGGAACTTCCATGGGGAATTGTGCAGCCCCCAGCTACGCGAATCTCTTTATGCACAGGTTGGAACTTGAGAACATCCTTGAAAATCCCAGATGGCAGAATAAGATTCACAAATTTTGGAGATACATAGATGACATCTTTCTAATATGGAAAGGTCCATCGACTGACATTGAAGAATTCATCAAAGAGATTAATGACATTGATGAACACATTCAGTTTACCCATTCCATTAACACTGGGTCCATCCCATACCTGGATGTGCTAGTTTATTTGCAGAACAATCGTTTCCAGACAGATGTATACTCCAAAAAGACGGACAGGAACAATATGTTGATCTTTGACAGTTGCCACCCTATGTCATTGAAACGGCATTTACCGTACTCGCAGTTACTAAGAATGAAAAGAATATCATCAAACGATCAAACCTATGAAAAGAACGCAAATTTAATGATCACAAAATTTCGAGAACGGAAATATCCAGATAACATTCTAGAAGAAGCCAAAGCAAGAACACAAGCCGTCCCTAGGGAAGAATTACTTAAAACGCACACAAAGGATATGAACCAGTGCAGACCAGTTTTTGCATCTAAATATTCAACCTTAAGCCATCAAATTAAGAAAATCGTCTTAAAAAACTGGGAAATGGTTGAGAAAGAACCTGAGATCAAAGGACTGTTCAGCAAACCGCTGTTTGCCTATCAAAGATCCAAAAATTTAAAGGGTTTAATAGAAAAGGAGGTACGCAACAAAACCGAAAAATATACAGGAACAATTCCATGCGCGAACTGTGATCACTGTAATAACATTATTTGTGGCACCAGCATAAACCATCCAACCACAGGAAAACTCATCAACCTCTTTACTAACGCCACATGTGACTCCAAAAACGTGGTTTATTTACTTAAATGTCCCTGTGGACTCCCTTATGTGGCAAAGACAGAGAGAAAAATCAAAATTCGAATGACAGAGCACAAAAGTACCATCAGAAACAGATCTACCAAGGCCCCAGTAGCCACACACTACATTTCCAATAGCCACAACATCAGTCAGATCCGTTTTTTGGTTTTGGAGTGTGATCCTGTGAGGCAAGGCTGTGATAATAAAAAAAGACTGCTCCAAAGGGAGATATTTTGGATCAAAAAACTGAATTCCTGCAACCCCACGGGGTTAAATGAACGTCTCGAATATAGTAGCTTTTTATAATCCTGATTAGCTGCCACAGGCTACTCAACCTACCACACTATTTCAGACATTGACATTATCATTTTTTCTTAAAAACATGCTTCAGCATTAATTAGATTGTCTTCAGTTATACATGTAATTGCTGCTTCTACCTAAATCACCATTACCAAGTTTGACTTTGATTATGATTGGCTTCGTTTTGTATAATCACTCATATGTTACTGACTGTACCAAGATGGCCGCGATCCTGATTATATACAGTGTATTATTGTCCATCTTAACGTGTTTATTGTACCACATGTTTCTTCAGAAGATGTTATTTAACATAGTTCGGATATGTCGCCAAACACCTTCTTTATTTATCCAACACTCTCTTTATTTACCACACATAGAGTAACACTTCCTCTCATCCCGCTCACTTCCGGGTTACGAGAGAACTTTTCTATAACGCGCTCCCTGCGCATGCGCAAGTACACACTAACCCGACATCGGACCAGCTACGCGTCCCACCCGACTGCCAGACCGGTGAGTGCTATATGGCGTGTACCGACCCGCACTAAATGCGCACAGTATTCTATACTTATCTTCACGAGCATTGAGCACTGAATGCGCACAGTATCTTATCTTCACGAGCATTGAGTCACACGCCACCGTGGCGCCTACCTTCACAGAATCGCGAATGACTTAAATGTTACTAGGTTAACTGTATGCTAGCAACACGAAACACTGGGTCTATTGACATTCAGGACACGCGCCCTTATACTGTCGGATTAACTTTAGAAATCTTTCCTTTTTAACAGCACTTGGGTTGCACATTTTTTCTCACACAATCCCATATTTTCCCCTACGTTATTGCATGTTTTTAGACAAATTGTAGTCATCCCCTGAACATTTAGTCTTAACATTCTGAACAGACTGTGACCTGCTTCCTCATTATTGATTTTACCTTATTTTGATTTTACCCTATAGAAATGTATTTCCCCTGATGAAGTGCAGACAGCACGAAATGCATTGGGTACTTGGTTGAATTTTTGGACAACAAGTTGTTTATTGGAATGACGATGAACCCTTGTACAGCTGTGATGTAACAGCCCAATTTTGAGTACAACATTGAACTATTGAACTAGAAGAATAAACTTGAGTAACAAACAGTTTCCTTTGGTATATGATCATGAATACCTTCATGTTTGAACTGTGTTGAAATAGAAGGGATTGATTTCCCCAGAAGAGTGCGACTGGGTAATCTGTCAAACCTGACAGCATCTAATCGGCACAGGGGGGATGATGACAACGGGAGTGGGGGAGGGACCCAGGACCCAGAGGATAGGGAATCTAGGGTAGACAAGGGCGGGACTCATGGAAAGCCACGTACAAGAAAGCCCAAGCATTCCCGACATTTCATTAAGTGCTTGATTCGGCGGGTGTAAACAGTGGTACGCACAAGGGGAACGCCCCTAGTTTCAACTAATGTAACGCTGCTTATTCATTGATGACCGCAATGTGATTTCTTTGTTGCTTTCTTTTTGTTCTTTTCATAAAAAATAGAAAGCTAAAACCACTATTGATCAGCAACTTATCGCTATTTATGTGCCTTTCAATTTGCCTTGCAATTGTCACTTTTCTTCTAACCACTATAACCAGTTTAAGGCCTTAACCTGGTGCAATGTATCCATCAATTCATGATGGCGGCCGGCCCTATGGGTTGTAGGTCAATGGCTGTGAAATGTTATAAGGTACAATAAAGGTTTTAAAAAAAAAAATCTGCAATAGCGAGCGTTAGGGAAAGGAGCGCTAAGCACGCTTTGCGATTGTTAGCTCAAAACGTTGCTGATATGCCCCTAAGTTTGTTACTCAATTCATTGTATATTTCATTGTTGACTTTAAACGGTTTGTCGTTGAAGCCCTCCTCTGTTTACTTCCTTTCTCAGTTTAAATATCATGGAAGTCCGCAGGTTCTTCCCCGGGCATGGGACTCGACCCCTGGTCCTAGGGTTCATGAAGGGAGCAACTGGGAGACCCATGTAATTTCTGTAGCTTCCACAAGACCCTCAGGGAAAAATAGGATGAGTTGCTTTTAAGGAGCATATTTATAACGAAGTGCGCTGTTAGCCTTCCTCGCTAAACGCCGCACTCTGCCACTTCAGAAATGCAGACTGCACCATATTTACAACAATATGGTGCTGCCCTGCATATCTCCCTGCACTGGTGCTAAATTTAGCAGCCTAGCGCCAACTCAGATACCCTTGCACCATAGTGCATGGTAGTCTGCGTTGAGGGGAAGATTGTTTATGTGCGGGTAGGTTCCCCTTCCTGCACATAAACAATATTTAAATTTCATTTTGTAACTTTCATTTGTGCTGCATAATGCAGCACACATAGAAGTTGCAAAACATACACTTTCTGTATTGTTTATGTGCAGGAAGGGTCCCCTTCCTGCACATAAATAATCAATGGCAATTTGATGTTTCTATATGTGCTGCACAACTCAGCACACATGGAAACAGCAAAAACAAGAAGAAATAAAGCCTTTATCCTCGTTTTGCCATGTTAAGACTAGGTTTTCCCTGGTCTTAATTTTGGCGCTACCTCCTATTTGCCACCTTTCTAAATAGGAGACAGCATCAAAATCAGTGGGTGTTGCAGTGGAACGCCCACCGCAACACCCATTGCCCTCCCCTTTCACATTAAGTACAGGCTGAAAGGGGGTTTTATTTACAAGGCACCTTTTAGCCAAGTTAAGTGGCTTAACCCTGCCTTGTAAATAAGGCGAAGCTCCTTTCGCCACCACAACGTCACTAAAAGTGAGGTGGTGGGGCCGATAGAGGTTTGTAAATATGCCCCTAAGAGAGAGGCACAAGAGTCATCTACGTAATGTCAAGGCCTGGAAAAGGTTGCATGACGTCATTTCCGCTACCCCTGCCTTTGACTAAGAGACATCTATAGAAATTAGCAGTTTGATAACTAAAACTTCCACGGAGACACACGTTGTGAAAACTAGTTTGTACGCGTCTAATCAAGCAACTAAAACATGGCTTAAACTAATAAAATGAGCTAGGCTACCAAGCATTGTTATTTATTGTTTTGCCAGTATTATCTTAAAGATTAAATATTATCTGTCTCTTTCCCAACAGGCGACCTCGACATTTCGGTTGTTTCCAATTACATTGCAGTGATGGGAAAAGTGTATCCTGCAGTTGAAGGGCGGATCCTATTATCTCCAACGGACGGCCCTGTGGGAGCAGGAAACTCGCTCCACCAAAGCTTCACACTAACCGTACCTATTTTGTTTTTTGTACTAACCCAGCTGTTTTAAAAGCGACTGTGTCAGTGCTCTTGTATAAAGTGACAGTATTTTCAGCCTCTGGGACGGATGCCGGGATCTGAAAGTATTCTACTTATGTGGTGCTAATGAGTAGTCCTTGATCATATCAGCAGCGTGGCATTTAATCGAGGTTCATTTTCCGCCATTTTCTTTCTGTTGTCAGAACTCTTCTGGGTGCTTATAAAAGTGAGCTGTGTAGAGTGAAGTTGCGGTCTGTGATGCGATGAGAAGTTTCTCGGGTTTACCATTTGCATGTTATCCTCATGAGTTCAAACAACACAAGATCCAACTGCCTGTGTATTCCCTACAACAGAGTGCGCATAGAAATACTGGTGACTTTGTGACAGAATTTACTCCGCCATTGCAGTTGCAACGTTTTTTTTCTTCAATCTAGGTGCCGCAGTTAAGTCACTTTTTCCCATATTAAAAGTGATGCACCGGTGGCGCAAGGGGCTTGTAAATAAGCACCTCGCAATGTGAAACAGAGAGAGGAACATGTGGGAATCGGTATTGAAAAAACAAATTTGCCCAAAACGTGTTATTTCCCATCCACTGGTACAAGTATTCTGTGGGGGGAAATGACAAGGATTAATCCGGGGCACTTTTAACAAAAGACTTACTACCCCTGTGTGTGTCATAAACTTAGGCTCATTGCATCGGCGCAATGCAAGGTTGCAAGCAAAGATAAGGCTTTGTTTCATAAACTGAAGAGAGCAGAACTGTACTATATCTACAAATAAGTGGCACAGTTCTGCTCTCTGCCTGTGCTGGCCATTGGCGGCTGCCACATACACAAAGTGGAGAGGTGGGATTGGGGGGCGCCGGAGGGGGCACGGGAAAGGGTGGGGAGGGCATAAGAATATTAAACTATAAAAAAAAATCAGCTTACCTGCTGTCGGCTGCCTCCCACATCGCACCTTGGTGCTGGGACTTCCTTGTTCCAGCAGACACTGCAGGCTAGTCACAGACTCCTTGTCCCATTGGCCTAAGCAGGCTAAAAAGACGCCTTGCTGAGACCAGGAAGTCTGTGGGGTTTCTCTAACTTGACTGTTCA
This sequence comes from Lissotriton vulgaris, assembly GCF_964263255.1. Lineage (NCBI taxonomy): Eukaryota > Metazoa > Chordata > Amphibia > Caudata > Salamandridae > Lissotriton > Lissotriton vulgaris. The sequence goes on from NC_141694.1 coordinate 582,589,809, forward strand.
ATACAGTCAGTTTAGAGATACCTAAGTGCGCATGTGAGTTTTGGTTGGCCTGAGAAGGACGGCCAAACACACATGAGCACCTAGGGAGTGCACTAGCACTCCTCCACCCATCTCCCATGCCTCATCCTCCCGCCCCTCCCTCCACACACCGGCTGAGCCAGCGGCTTGAAACGAAAACAATACTGAAATATTGTTTAATTTTTTTTGCTTATGGCTCTGAGCCAGTGGGGTGACACTTCTCCACCATTGTGGACGAGCCGCCCCTTCTGCTGGCGCACATTCATCTGCAATGCTCCAATGCAGACACTCTTATAAAGATGTCTGCATTGTGGTACATTTTTGTGCAGGAATGAGTCACTTCTTCACAAAAAAATATACCTTAAGGCAATTTCATCTTTGCGTGTGTGCTGCGGAAGAGGAAAAAACAAGGAGAATTAAAAAAAATTCCTTGTTACGTCAGCCTCAGGGAGGCACAGGATTTTGGCACAAATCCATGTCTACAGTTCTTTGTAGACATGGATTTGAGTCAAATTACATAGGTGGATGTGCAGTAAAGCCATTGTACCACCCATGGACCCCCTTGACGTCATATAACTTGCGGCTGTGCACTACCTGTCTCTGCACTACTTTTAGTTACAAACCAAAGCAAAAAAAATTTTTCGCGACTTTATGAATACAAACCTTGATATTGCATTACGTATACATAAAAAAGTTACGCAAACCCAAATCTGGGCATTAAGGTTGAATTTGTGCTGGTGTTTGGGTACCAGAACATATTTTTCATAGTCAGACTGTGGCCAAGAGAGAGAAAGGCAGAAAATCATTGACAAGGGTAAAAGGCAAGGTCGAAAACCTGCACAGTGAGGTAAAGTGACATCAAATGCGAGGTGATGGAAGAAAGAGGGCTGAGGCAGAATCAAGGCTAACAATTGGCAATCTGGATATAGGGCGGTGCCCACCTGGGCTTACTCCAAGCAAAACGTTTAATAATTAAAAACTCCATAATCTTTTTGAAAAGATTATATATTCTTGGTTCCCTTATCAAATACCTGCTTCCTTGGTTTGAGAGGCATATTCCCAGTGACCTATGACCACTTCATACCTGATCAGTGTTTGAAACATACATGAGCTATCATGGTGTTTCTGTCACACTCGTGAATGTGGTTGACCCTTAAAATATTAAAGTGTGAATAGTGACTCATAAAATACTCATGATCAGTGAAAAAGTTTACTTGTCCTGCGCTCATCAGCCTTAAGCCACTTATCATATTACCCTTTTCTTACTTGGCTAGTTCAGGTCTAAGCGGAAACTGAAATGCTATTTAAGGTAGAAATCATGTACTTATTAGATCTCGGGTATGTAAAGGACCTCAAAAAACATTCGTCCTGAGTAGGAGTCTGCAGACTATAATGATGTATTTCTGTCTCCTACTATCTACTTGCTCTTAAATGTCTTGTTGGCATTGTGTTAAAAGCGATGCCAAGCCAGCATGTTTTTGGAATTGAATTCCTGCTGTAGCCTTTCAGATAAGAGGACTGCTGAACCTTAGATATGGTACCTATTGCTCATCAAAGCAGAAGTCTAACACATTAAACCATGATTTGCCTCAAGAGGTCTTATGCGGAGCTGTAAAAAGTGTGTTTTACATAAATAGACTCCTGCCCTAGGTGGCCGCCAAGGTGAGCCCGAACCCACCAATATTGATAGATGTCTGAAAGGGTGCAAACAGAAGTCAGTCATTCTACATCAATGTTATCCTTGAGGATCGCTTACCAATTATACATTAGCTGGAAAATGTATGCAACGCGTTAAAATGGGCTTTTATCTATGCTGTTAGGGGCAGGTCTTTCTGGATGAGGATCGCTGGAATATTAGACAACATCAAGAATTTCCAATAATTATAAACGTACAGTACTTTTCTGCAACAGAAATTCTATATGTGCATTTTGCACAGAACGTAATGGCTCTATACCCCTCATTTGATTAAGGAAAGGTTCCTATTTAATGAACTTATCCGTCGCCCATTTTGCTAATTAAGTTAATTATTGCTGACCCAATATTTTTCACTGTATCTTCCTTGTATTTCTTGGCAATAGGTGTAGATAAGATTGCCACCACCTAACCTAAGGTCTCCATTGACCAGTATATCTTGTACCCCATCATGGAGACCACACTTCAGATAGTGTGATGTGATCTTTTAATGGCTGATCAGGGTCACGAGATTGTCAATGTTGACCGATTTGTCAGTCATGTTCAGCACCTTTGACCACATTGTGATCCGCAACAGACCTCATTCTGTGCGGCTATTCAAGACCCACACTTGCAATGAATTGCTCATTTTCCGAGGATTCAACCAAGGTTCTGCGTTTGTGGAACTTTTCCTCCTTTTTGGGGGAAAAATAGACTAATGTGGTTTCAAAGAGTCCCTTCTCAGGATATTTTGTCAAATGTCTTCGAATAAATGTTGACTTGTTTATTGCAGTTTAGGGACTTTCATAGTAATTTGTACACACACTCCCAGCTTTATCTGGGGCGGTCCTCAAACTCGCCTCAGCCACTTCCACATTCATCTGTCTGCTTCTCCAGCTTCTAGAACAATTAAGAGAGAGCTTACCTTCCCCAGGTTGCTTTTTACTAGAAGGACTGGGAGGCCTTTCAAGTTTCAGTGGCCAGACTAAATCTCCCGTCAGTGACATTCACTTTAATAGTAAATAATTTTTGATCCAAAGAAAATTAAACATCTTGAATTAGACTTATAGGATAAAGCCTGATTAGCTGTTTTGGTATAATTTTTTTAGTCAGAAGGATTAATAGCTTAACAGCTAGAGTGATTGATTTGCATTTTATAAAACTTCTGCGGATGGGATCAGAAAACAACAGCAACATTATATAATTTGGATGGGGATAGCATGTCCTCAATGAACATGAAGCACCAATAGAGTTTATTGGGACTAATTGCTGCAGGTTCTTTCCAAACCTGTATAAACAGAAAGCAATACAAAATTCTCACATTAAGAAAAGATAGTGAAGACTTCTTCCTTGAAACAGAAAAGTACCTCAGAATGTGCAATGCATTTCAAGGGGTCTGCTGACATCACACAACCATAACACTGTGGGTTGAATCCAAGGATGTTTGTGGCATTATTTCAGATATTTGCTCATGGGCCCAGATTTATTAGAAAGTAAAAGCGCAGCAATTAAAGTTGAATAGCTGCATTTCGTTAAAAGAAGAATAGCGCAATATCTACTAAGAGGTGGTGCTGTTTCCTCTGTCCCTTCACTGGTACACGTTTGGCTTCCCTGTGACCAGGCACACACCCTTGCACCACAGTGCAAGAGTGAGCCAGGCCTGGACTGGAAACCGAAACCGGCCCTGGCAAACTCCTCGGCCGGCCTCCCAGAGGAGGTGGAGTGGGGTTAGGGCCGGGCTGTGTGCCAGGGCCGGTTTTGTCCAGGGGGCTGATATTGCTGGCCCCCGGAAACAAAACCGGCCCCCACCCTGGCGGTCCACTGGGGAAACGTCCGGAGCCCGATACGGCCAGTCCGGCCCTGGAGTGAGCGATATCTGTAATGAATAGTTTTTGTATTGGAACGGTACCCTTCCAGCACACAAACTATCCTTTAACAGTTTTCCTGCTTTGTATGTGTGCTGTCCCAGGCAGCACCCATGCAAACTAGGAAAAATGAAGAGAAATGCTTTCCTCAGGAGGCGTAGTATTTTGGTGAAAATTTCTGTCTCCAATTGCTTGTCGGTAGGGATTGCATCAAAACCCATGGGTGGTTGCATGGGAACACCCATGCAGTACCCATGGAGCGCCCCCTTGACATAAAGTAACACGGATCAGCGTACAGCGCAAATTTGCTTTACTTTAATAAACTATCCAACGCAAATCCTAATTTGCATTGAATAGTAAATCCCAACATGACACTTTGCATCAGGTTTGTGTTACAAAAGTAACGCAAACTTGATGCAAAGCATTAGTAAATCTAGGCATTGGTGTCTTCCATCTCTCCAAAATCAGTGGTGCTAATTTGCCATGCATCATCCAATCTCAACTTCAAGGTCAGACATGTCACCTGTTTTGCCCTTCTCCACCCTCTCATAATACTACAATTATAAATAAGTAGGAGGAAACTCAGGTTATATGTGTACGTTGTATTGCCATAGTCCTTCAACGTAAGTTAACCTGTTGAGCACCTCGCAAGAGGATCCTTTCATTAGGGGTGTGCACTAGGGTGTTTCCGCCTATTAAGTCCTTAAATCATGGCCTTTGCATAGGTAGCAGACCTCGCATAAGTAGCAGACCTCCCAGTTTTACTTTTCATGTGCACAGTTTTTGTTTTTTTCTCCACTTGCCATTGAATCTTGCCAAGCCAAAATGTTCCCAGTGTAGTGCCAATCACTCTATTTTACATATTTGCATCCTACATCTATGCAAGAAAATTGAATTTTTCGCCGTAAGCGCACATTATGTGGAACTTTTCTATGCACTGTACGCATGTGTCAGAGAAAAATGTATCTTCGTTTTCTGCGAAGCATATCTTCTTAACGTTAAACATGGATATTTTCAACATCAATTTTGGCAAAACTCCCAGGGCCCGATTCACAGAACTAACTTAAGACAAAATCCTAAACTTACTACTTTTGGTATTCACAGAAGTTAGGATTTTGTCTTAAAACAGACTTAAGGCAGACTTAAGTTAGGATTTTGTCTTAAGTCTGTCTTAGGTCTGTCTTAAGATAAATTTAAGACAAAATCCTAACTTCTGTGAATGTCAAAAGTAGTAAGTTTAGGATCTTGTCTTAAGTTAGTTCTGTGAATCGGGCCCACAGTATTTCAAATCAAAGCACTTTGAAAACGTTGCAGAATTATATTGTGCTGCATTGTCTTCCTCCTAAATACATGTGATATATTATAAATACATCTATTGCCAATATGTTGCACGATAAATGGCACTATAATTGTATTACTTTCGTGTAGACCTCAACAATCCCTCGCATGACAGCAATGAAACCAAAGTGTTGAATATATTTTACATTGTCCTTCCGAGAAGAGATGAACCGCTCGCATTGTGAAGATTTTCATAATTCAAATGTAATCTGCATTGTGGAATTGCTTTTCTGAAATAATAGCAGTTGGCTTTGATACATTTATCATGAAGAACTGTTTTTAGATAATTACAAGACGTGTTTAAAAATGCCAAATAATGTCTAAATCGAAATAAAATATTTTTCCAACCATTGTTGTCTTTATTTTCAAAGATATGTTTGCCTCGGTGTGCTTTTTAGTCCACTGCGGTTGCTTTCAGGCTCTGGCTGGTCTTCCATTTGTGACTGGCCTTCTCTTATGCCGTATTATGTTACCTACTATGGCGGCTTTTGTACTTCCAGTCCATCAATCCCTCCTGCTATACCGTTGTGGCGTCCTTCAAAGCGGAGGTGGTGAAAGAAAATGAAGGGGCATATTATCAAGAAACAGCGTTAACATTACCGCCGCTTTAGCGGCAGAAAACTGCCGCTAAAGGGCGATAATGGGCTTGATAATACGCCTTTGTGAATTGCCATAGTAGCCCATGTTCTGATGTGAACCTGGGCTTCTATGGGAATTCTCGACGTCGTATTATCAAGCCCATTATCGCCGCTTTAGCTGCAGTTTCCTGCCGCTAAAGCGGCGATAATGTTAACGCCATGCTTGATAATATGCCCAAAGTGTTTTGCCCAGCCAGAAGAAAAAGCTCTCAGATGCTGACCGCGTACAAGGATATCCAAGCCCCCGTTCAACTCTCCTGATTGGTCTCCACTAGTTGGCTCTTTTCGTCTCTGTTTACTCCAATCAAAGCAAATGAGAACCGAGAAGGTTGATTTTGTTCCATAGAGAAAGGTTATAATTGGAATAGGAAGTACAAAAATCACTGTTGTGTGTACCACATACTTCCACATCCTCCGCATGCCTTCCTCTATAATTCTGGCATAATTATCAAGCATATAAGAAGTTGGGTGAGGGCTAGGAAGAGGGGTGTACAAGTGGTAAAACCTCTAAGGGTTCTGCCATAAACTACCATAACGTGCAGCAGTGGCCCATGCAGGTAAGAGCAGTAGGGCCTAGTTGGGGAGGAGCAGGATTCGACAGACAACCACTAGGGAAAATTAAATAAATAATTAATTTTCCTCTGTGGTCGCATGTCGAAATCCCCCACCTGTCCCCACCGCTCTTACCTCCACTGGCCGCGGCTGATAACGTGACAGCGTAAGGTGATGCCCAAGTGATCATCTTAAACAGTGGAAAAAATCACCAATTCTGACCTTGGCTCTGACTGAGGGAGCCAATGTCCAGGATGATATTTAGAACACCTGTAAAATACATCAAGCAGTAGACGGTGTGGAAATCTCTTTTGCTAGAATAGGACCATCAAAATATAGAAAGTATGTTAGTGTAGCAAACGTTTTTTATTTAGAAAGGATCTAAGAGGCTTCCTGAGTTGGGGTTTATGGGGACATTCAAGGAAGGATTAAGATTAACCATCAGTGCTGCAGCAATTCCCCCTCTGTGCTGCAGATCCTTTACTCCCATTGTTCATGACGAGCTCAGCTCGTCATGAGCACACGAGCAGTGTACTGCATGACGAGCTGAGCTCGTCATGAGCATCGAAGGGGTTAAGAATAGGTAGGAACATTTCTCATATAATGCATATATTGACACAACCTGAAGAGCGAAAGAAAGATGAGTTCTGAGAACTACCCTATCATAGCAACCCTATGAGGGTTATTCTGCAAAAAGTGGATAAAGCTCTTTCTGTCTCCAAGCTGCGATAGGAGCATTCAGAAGGATATCAAGGGGGTTTATCTCCGCTTTTTTGGCTTTAAAAGCCAAGAAAGCGGAGAAAAAATGATCTCCCTATTACCTAGCAGTCGCTAATACCAGTTAGCGACAGCTAGTAGGAGATAGCGACCATCTTGGGCCCCGCTTTGCATTTCAGTGAAATTTATCACTAATGACATGCAAAGTGGGCGTGCCAAGATGTTAGCGACTGGAAACAGTCACTAGCATCGCTATCTCCTATTACCAACTTGTGGAGATATTTGTGCTAAGCGCGATTATCTCCAAAAGCTAACACCTGCCCCTGAGCAGTTCTTAGCCATGTTATCCAATGGTAGGTGGATAACCTGGCTAAGAACATTAGCTCGGTAATGCAAGAATATCGCTGACTTTTCAGCGATATTCATGCATTTCAGCAGATTTTTATCGCTTAGGAAATAAACCTTGATAATAGCAAGGTTCCTAAGCGATAAAAAACGCCGCAGCTCGGTGATAAAAATATTGCTGCTAAGCCAACATAGCGATAATTATCGCTAGTTGTTGGTAATATGCCCCATCATTCGTTGTATCAGATGTCCTCACAGTAGTGAATAGTTCAAAGACCTTGTGAGCCTGACTGGAATTACCTGCCTTTATCTTATGTATTGATAGTATTTGACATTACATGTACTTCGCTTGAGGGGCCGTAAAGAACTTTACATGAAAGGGGATATTCACAAGAACGTATGATAAACATCGCAAAATTAGCTTACCGCAACTTTGCATATCGCAGTCTATCGTGGGAAAATAACACTGTGTTAAAGTAACATTCTCAACACGGCGGTACAATGCGATAGGCTCACGATAACGTGTCAAATGTCCGTGGTAAGCACAACGCGATGCCGAAATAATGCAAAACACAAACCCAACAAAAGTAGCGGTGAGGCCAATCGCGAAACAAAAACCAGCGAAAACCAATGACAGGCCTGCAATTCCCATGTGTTAAGTGAGAAAATGCACCATAAAAGCTGTGTAAAAAACGGTGCGATGACAATGTACGAGCACATGTCCATTTTCCCGCATCAGATGGGCATCTCCTCACAAACAGCCACAATGTACATTGGCATGCAGTCTGCATGTAAACTGCGGAAACCTACAAGAAACACTCTGTGAAACCACATCTCCCCTTCACATAGCAGAGGGAGAATCAACACCTCCTGCACACAGACGTGTCATGTCCATGATCAACCAATAATGAAAGCATGGGCAAATGTAGGGGCAGTGACTCCCTCTTACGTACATGTTGCCCATGTCGTGGGACATAAGTCACATGGTGCATCGTGGTGACATAAATCTGACCCCAATAGGAGCCCTTTTGTCATTTGTATGCCACAAATGACAGCCAATATGGCATGATTTGGGACACATGTGAAACACCAAAGAGTTGGATTCCGTACAAACTGTGACACACACAACTGGCAGCACGAATACGGGACACCCTAAATAGCCTCTCTGCACAGAGGTGACACACCCACCATCCATTTACAAATTATTAAATTGACAGCACTACATGTTGCACTCACACTTGTCTGAGTGAGGGGCTGCACAGAAGAGTGACATGCACTCAGGGAATTGGATTTGGAATGCATTTATTTGCACATGCCGTGCCTGTGGGCATTTTGTACTGTCACATGATTGCTAAGGACTGTCACAATGTGACGGTAACATGTGAAGAAATTGTCAATGATGTTGTCCCTATGGGCTATTCTTGCTGCGGCTGCAGTGGGGTGTGGTCCACCTGCCTCATCTTCATCAACGTCGTCCGGTGCATCTGGCACTTGTATCCATGGTGCATTGCTGCGTACACATATGCTGTGCAATACACAACATGCAACGATGATCTTGCGCACAATGTCTGGGCTGTACAGGAGCCTTCCACCAGTGATGTCCAGGCACCTGAAACGTGACTTCAACACGACAAATGTGCGTTCCACGATGCCCAATTGTACTGTTTCTGGGCCGGTGTGTTTGGGGCTCGGAGGGGTGTCATCATCCAAGCGCAGAGTGCATATCCTTAATCACCTGTGACAGTGCAGGGAGACATGAGTCAAAACTACGTAATGCCTGATTTGTTGGCAGGCTCACTGGTACATTGGTGTGGTACTTAGTGATTTCTGCATGACATGTACTGCTTGTTGCAAATGAGCGGCATCAATGTGTATTACGTAGCCTCACTGCTGCTCCTCCCCCGAGCCTATTCACTAGTGTGCGCAGCACGGTTGAATCACCTGCACCCCTACGGCACACCATTTTCATGCCTTTCTGTGAATGTCATAACAACTAAGGAGTGACTCCGTGAAAAAGATAAAGTGACAAAATAGATTACTGCAGACTTAGGGAGAGTGGTATTGGTGGCACGGTATTGAGATGGTTTACATCCTTTCAGGCCAACCTCTCCCAAACCATCTGGTCTCCTCCTTTTACTGCAGAGATCCCGCCTTTGAATGTGGGTGTCCCTCAGGGCTCCATATTGAGACCTACACTATTTAATTCGTACATGGCCCCACTTGCTCCTCTTGCCGAAGAGTCTGGGGCTAAACTAGTGTCTGATGACACACAGTTGTTGTTCACATGTGAGAAGGGTGCTGATTTAAACGGCACTCACATTAATTCCTGTCTTTCAAAAGTCTTCTCCTAGTTTAGTGACAAGCATTTAAAATGAAACTCCGAGAAATCCAAGATTATCTTTTTCGTGCCACGTCCCCCTGGAGCTTGGCATACATGGTGGCCACAAGACATGTCCCCCCTATCTGTCATCTGTCTCCATGTCAAAACCCCTGGAGTCAAGTTCGATGCACCCTCTCTATGAAAGCTCAAGTTCAGACTGTAGTTGGGGTCTGCTTTGGACTATTAAGAATGCTGTGGAATTTCCTTCCCTTGCTCTCCATCCCTTATAGGAAAACTGTTGCCGGAGCGGCGATTGCAGCTGCCGCCTTTGAAGAGGCCCGGCCATTTTGATTGCAGCCTGCGCGGGGCTTGGCATCCCCGGCCTCGCGTAAAACTGAGCCCGCCAGTGGTGGACAGTAGCCCGGCTCAGACGCCGCTGCGGAGCGTGGGGGCTGCTGCACCGAGACAGAGGGCGGCGATTAGAGAGGCCGCGCTGGCCGGAGCAGACCTGGGCCAACTCGGTGACGGTGGTGACTCGAGCTACACCTGAGCCTCAACTCAGAGCCCCGAGGTGCACCTTAGGCGATGGTGCTGCTGTGGAGCGACGGCGGGGGCTCCCTGCGGCTGTGGGTGCCTCGGAGACTTGCCATCGTGAGGAACCCTCCCATCAAGTGCTTGCTTCCTCGCACCTCGACCTGGGGGAGAGCTGACCTCATTGGCAGGTGAGAGCAAGTGCAGACATTCACGCCGACGCCCTGCCCTGCTGCTCTGTGGCCTGATCGTGTGCCTGGAGGGCTGCTGCACGGAAGACTCATCGGAGTGCCTGATCCGGCCGTCTGATCGGACAGGCTTATCTCAGAGACAGTGTGTAAAGCTTTTGTGAACTCATACAGTAACCCAGTGACAACACTACAGATGGACACCACACAAGTTTTTGTATAAAAATAAGTCTTTTTATATAGACTTGACACAAGAACACAAATGACAAAAATTCACAATACTGTGCTTTAAAAATGGTAGAAATAGCTTAGTTATCTTTAGATGTAAAATGCGACACTTTGAGTTCAATGTCCCTTTGGATGCGTAACGCTATACAACGAAAGTGTTGCAGGGAATGTGATGCGTTGGTTCCTTACATGCAAGAACGGTGGTGCGTCGGGTCCCTATTGCTGCGTAGGGGATGCACCGGTTCTTCTCCACATTGGGAGGGGATGCATCGGTTTCTTACTGCGCTTCCGTGGCGATGCGACCAGCAGCGCCGTGATGCAATGAAGATTCAGTGAAATGAAACAAAATTACATCTTCTTGATGTGTCACGATGCGTACACGCCAGACAGCCGTGCGGCGACTCAGCAATTCTTCTGAGCCGTGACAGGCCCTGCGACATGCTTCTCCGATGATGCAATAGCGTCTGCTGCGACAGCGACACTCTTCTCCGGTGATGCAAGCCGCTTCGGGTGATGCGATGGTGACAGCGGCAGCGGCGTTATGCTTCTCCGGTGATGCGATCGCATCTGCTGCGATTGCAACACTCTTTTCCAGTGATGCAACGACAATGGCTGCGGCAGCGACACGCTTCTTCATCTTGAGTCACGCTTCCAGTCCCAGTGACACGCAGTCTCTCAGAAGGCCTAGCTCAACAGCAGGCGCTTTAATTCCCAGCAAGGGAAGGCAGGGGAGCTGGTGAAGTCTGTTGTCCCGGAGACTTCAGCAGGAGGCAAGCTCTATCTCAAGCCCTTGGAGATCCTTTACAAATTGATTTGAAAGTAGCTCAAAGTCCTTTCTCCTTTATTTGGCAGTCAGGCAACCACTGCAGGCCAATCCCCGAACAGCACTCCGCTTAGGGATAGTCTCCTCCTCAGTTTCTCTGGTTCCTCTCCTCAGCAATGGTTTGTCTTGTTTTCTAAAATTCTGGGGTCTGGGTCCCCATATTTATACTAGCAAATCATTTGTCTCTGGAGGCAGAGAGTGTCTGTGCCTAGTCCAAACCAGTTATGTGCAGTGCTGGAGCACTTTGTTGACAAATCTCCTTCTTTCCTTTGACAGTGTGGGCCAGGGACATCAGACGCACCACAGGAGGTGGAGCCAGCATTGTGGAAGCTAGGCACAGCCATATTCAGGTCCCAGGTGCAACTCCTCCCACCCATCTACATGCAGATAGCTCTATTCAGCCCTGTGCTGACGCACCCTGTCTCCTGGAATCCCCCAGACCCTGTCACTCAAACTCTAGACAAGGAATACACAACCTAGCAGAGGCAGGCTTGGATAGTTAGGCAAAAAAATACCCACTTTCTAAAAGTGGTATTTTCAAACACAGAATGTTAAAACCAACTTCACTAAAAGATGTATTTTATCATTCTGAGTTCAGGCATACTAAACTTGAATTTCTACATAGTTCCCTGAGTCAGTTAAGATGTGTAAGATGTTCTCATCGAACTGCACATTCTGGCCTATGGGGAACAGGTAGCCTTGCAATAGTGAAAAACGAAAATGGCTGTAATTCACTATTAGGACATGCTACACTCACCAGGGCATGACCTACCTTTTTACCTAGAATGCACCCTGCCCTTGGGCCTACCATAGGAGTGACTAATATTCCAAAAAGGGAAGGTTTAGGGACTGACGAGTGGGTGCACTTGCCCAGTCAAAATGGCAGTACCAGACTGCACACAGGCTCGGCAATGGCAGACCTGAAACACACTTTACAGGCTGCTTCGGTGGGTGGCACAACCAGTGCTGCAAGCCCACCAGCAGCATTTGATTTGCCAGCCCTGGGCACCCGCAGTGTGCTGTACTAGGGTCTGACAGTCAATCTAATAAGCCATTCATGGAGTCAATAATCCATACATCAATTTACAATAGGGAGAGCATATGCACTTTAGCACTGATCAGCAGTGGTAAAGTGCCCAGAGTTATAAAACCAACAAAAACAGGTCAGACCAAATACACGAGGAGGGCAAAAAATTCAGGGATGACCCTGCAAAAAGGGCAAAGTCCAACAGGCATCCTGCTTTTCCCAGTATAATTTCTTTCATCACTCCCATACCAGAATTTTAGAATGTATTAGCAGGCACTCTTTCTTGATGCAATCCTGATTCTCCAACAACTTACTGTCAAAATCTTATTCCTTTGAACTGAATTATTGGACCAATAGAGTCGATTTTACATACGTTTGAAGAAGTACATATCTCTGTTGGTCCTTCAGATTTGGATTAGTTTGGGTTAAGACACCATTAATACAACACAATGGTCTTTACATTCAACAAAAAGCTAGGTTTATTAACTCCTACTTAACAATGCCAATAGGAAGTCATGAGAATGTGGTATGAGTCTGCCGTTTCTAGACAAAGAGGTTTCAAATCAAGGTGAGACTTAGTTTTGAGGTCTCTCTGGTGGCATGGGTGACAAATGATATTCAAGAAAATGTTACCTCTTGTTTGGTGTGTGCTCAAGGAAATTATCAACACATTAGACCTTTTGGCTATTTACTTTCTTTACCACCAGAAGTGGGGCACAGAGTTTTTATCAAATGGTTATGGTTACAATGAATTCTTTTTTCAAGACTGCCCATTTTACCCCGTTTAAGAAGGTTCCATCAACCCTTAGTAAAACTCAAGGTTGCATCATGGATAACTTTACTTTTCCAGGCCTTCCAACTCTCATAATCTCTGATAGGAGATCCCAGTACAGTTCTCACTTTCACAAGGCTCTCTGCTTAGCCCTCTGATTCTAACTAACCCTTTATCTGGTTATCGCCCCAATCCAATGGTCAAACTGAAAAGGTGACCCAATGCCTAGAAAAATACATATGATGTTTTTTTAAGACTAAACAAAACAATTGGTTAAATGATCTGTCAAGAGCCAGATTTTCTGTATAATAAAAGCAAACACAACTCCACTAAGGTGTTGCCATTCTTCTGTTTTCAAGGTTGTCACCCTCAAGTATTTCCAGATTCTCCTTGACTTAACACTATGGGTCTGGCTACTAAAAAATATCTCAATCAGTTCAAAGAACTATAACACAATATTGCTAAAAATCTTCACAAGGCTAGAGGTGATATACCCATGAGTGCCACCCAATTTCAAAAGCCTGCTCCAACCTTTTGTTCTGGAAATCGTATTTGGCTATCCTTTCAGTTCTCTGCCTTTCAAACCTAGGCCATGATTTTCTTCACCATTCTACATTATCAGACAAATCAATTATGTGGCTTTTCATATCCAATTACCTGCACATTGGGGAATGTATCTAGTGTTCCATGTTTCTTAACTTTATTCATATGTTACCGATTCTTGGAAAAGGAAGTTCCAGCTCCTCCACTGGTGATAATTTAAAGTCACCTGGAGTATTGAGTCCTAGAAATTTGGGACCCTCAAACATTTAGAGACAGCCTTCAGTTTTAGAGTGAAAGGAAAGAGCATCCTCCTGGTGAACGTTCTTGCGTTGTGGCTTAGTCTGTTCCTGCTCCTGCCTCGGTTCTGAAGTTCTATTGCATGTTTCATTACAAAACCAGAGCCTCAGGAGAGGGTATAATATTATGTCCACAGGTTTTCTGGCCATGGTACACATTTTGCAGCAGTCTCCCTGTAGTTGGCATGTGTCATAAGGCAAACTCCTATGTTTGTCCCTGTAGGCGCATGCTCCTCTTTCTGGAAGCCCCTCTTGACACACTATACATTGTTCCACATCTAAGTATAATAAACACTGCATTAGTAATTATCTTATCTCCAATACAATGTCCAATACTTTCTCTGAATTTCCTTATCATCCCATATCTGTATAAATCTTCTTACACAAGATGGCCCCTATTCAAACTTTCCATGAAGAAACAGGAAGTGACATGTTTGGTTCCACATATACCATTAATGGTCACCTCTGCAGTGTGTAATGAGAACACTTTCCAACCTGTTTTAGAGATACTACTTCTTGCTTTTATTTCCTGCTTCCTTTTTCACCTACATCTTGATTCACATTATAAATGCAGCTGGATTTAGCAGTAGCTTCTGTCACAAAATCTCTCCTGACTATGGTGGTGGGTCTCCCTCTTGGTTATTTGCTCCTAGAATCCTGCTTCTGCTCCAGGAGTCCTGTTCCTGGAATCATTCTCCATCTACTAAAATCTGGGTTTTGTGAGTGCCAGGTTCCTTAACAATTTGGATGTCAGGTCTGCCTGGAGATTTCTTTCGCCACATAGCTTTTTCCTCCAGTCAGTGGCCATTGGTAAAGCCAAGTGTTACTTCCATGTGATATATTAAAGTGTTAAGTAACACAGTGGCAACAGTGTTACCTAAAGTAGAAGGTGTGACCATTGTTTTCAGGTATTTACATTGCTACCCCACAAAGATGGTCCCAGCAAACACCTTTGGATGCTAACCTCTCACCACCCTCATCAAACCAACAACAGTTGGGGGTTAACAAATATGAAGCCTACAGTAATGTGGTTGGGAAGTTTGGTTGACTCCAACAGAAGTACAAGGAGCTCTCAATCTGTGTGCTAGTTGACCACCATGTTCCTCGGTATTGTCGCTGAGAAGTGACCTAAAATGCATTTCCCTCACTATTTCCATCATGATACAGTCTTTCAATGCAACTTCTGCAGCCTAATTCATAATTAATCCACAAATAAATGTGGAAAGATGTATCTGCCAAAATCCCATTCTCTTTTGTGGTAGTGGTAATCCCATAGTACAACTACTTTGGCAAGCATCTAAAAACGTATTAATTCTTCTATTGGATAACAGAACTCCATACAATAAGGAAGGACACACATTGAGAGGGATGACCAGGAAAACTGGCATAGCCATGGAAGATAGCATATTAGTGTATGATTTGGCTATTGCATGATTATCCTACCCTTGTTGTAAGTTTTTATAAATGTGACACTTTCCTTTTCCTTACGCTATCCAATACCATGTGCCTTCATGCCAGAGTTGAATTTCTCCAAATAATACCTGGCTGATTCATCATATAACAGGATTTTTTCAGAAAATCCCTCTAAAGGCCTCTGAATAGTCAATAAAGCCATTGCAGAAAAGCAAGTTTGGCTGCTTTGTCGACCAGCAGTGTTAATGCTAAAATGTAGAAGCATACCAGGTTTGCTCAAGCCAGGTTTCATGCTCCCAGGGGTTTCCTCATTCTGGTCCATAAATCAATTCAGTTTAGGTGCAATACAGTCTTGTCTAGATCCACCTGGCTGATGCGTAGTGGGCAAAGTTATATAGTAGAATCCCCTTGTATTTTGCTACAACACAGAATATTCAGGGTTTTACTAAGCAAGAAAGACAAGGGGGATGTTAATACTACGCAGAGACCTAAACAATTCTAAACATTGATTGGGGCCATTTAATAGTAGGTACAAGAGCAGAAACTAGAGCTGCTATCTTAATTTAGGAAAATCTAGCCATGAATGAATTATGTGATGTTTCCCAAGCAATGAACAAACATGCCAGTTTTAATTTTACTTCTCATTCCAGGACTCTTCATCCTGAACATACTTTACTGTCTGCTGGCAAGGGCTAAGGGTAATGTCAGGATATACCCTCATACTTTACTGGTAATAGTCCAGTAGAAATTACATTCAAGAAAGACTTCCTTTTCAGTCTTCTTCACTTGGTATTCAAAGCGTAATCGCTCTGAGCTATTCAAAGCAGAATCGCTCTGAGACCTAACCCCAAATTTACCAATGGGGTTGAATCACCTCTGTGGTGTAGACCCAGCTAAAAATCCATGCTGGGATTTACCAAGCCACACAAATCAAAATGTGTGTGGCTTTGTAATTGATCCAGCGCTCTGATTGAAAATCTGTCTCACAAACGCTACCTATCATCTTAATACTCACCATTAATCATCAAACACTTATACAGGCCCATAACACCAATGAGACAATTTTTTGAGCAACTGAATCAGGTGGTCTGATTAATCAAAACTATTCGCAATATATTTATAGTATTATATACAACTGCAGTTTATCTTTCTTTACCATGGTTTCAAACATTTATTATTCATTAATCAAACCACTTAAGGCGATTGGATCAACTGTTGGAAACTAGACCATGAATAAACAAGACCAGCTTGTCTTTTCAAATCTAATTTATTAATTATTATTTTTATAAGGAAAAAGCATATACGTTTTAGAATCTTTATTTTATAAGCAAATAAGAAAGCAGAGTTTTAATAAGAAAACAATTTAATAAACTGACATTGTCAAGCAAACTCAGAATCATGAAATATTAGCAGAATAACAGTTTCCATTCCCTAAATCTATTTCCCTGTCTATTTCTTACTTCACCTGAAAAGGAAAATATCATTTAAAGTCTGCTGTCCTTACGTGCGCCAAAGTCCAATAGCGTGTCACGTCATTCAGGAATCGGAAAGCAATAGTTTTTTTTCCTTGCTCATTGTGTCAGGTTTTATACCTTTTTCTCTAGCTAAACTTTCTACATTTTACATTCTTTTATGAAAATCCGAGCTTTTCATTGTCTGTCCTGTGTCAGTTCATGATAAAATGATTTGGTCATCCCCGACTCTTGGCCAAGTCCAGGCTTTACATAAGCCCTATTGTCTTTCACTTCCATGTATTTCAGCTTCCTCAAGAAAGTAACTTTTCCTCGAGTTCTGAACGTTCACTTCCTAACCTTGGCAGACAAATCAAGTTCCTGTCCTTGGGCCATCTCTCCATGAGCACGTTCAAAGCGACCAAAGAACTGCTTTTTAATTCACAATGACAATGCATCAAAAATCTTCTCAGCTGCGCATGTGTAAATAGTTCACACTGGACAAGCTTTTGCATCTGCAGCTCTGGCAGCCATATTTTCTGAACCATCTTTAGGCCTCACTTTGGAAACTATTATTAAACAAACACAAGATATCAATTAATTAAAGAATTGAGACCCATTCTGTTACCCTCCCCCTTTACTAATTAATCCTGTTAATTATGTTACCTAGCAAAGCACATACAGGCTTCATTATATTTACTTCTCCTTTTCGAACTGCACAAACTCCATGAGCTTTTTCAACACAAAAAGACATAACATAAGCACATAAAATAAGCACATGCCATTAACTTAACTGCCGCATTTAATACTGACAAAGACAATAGACAAAGTTAATTTATTATTTTTCTTTGCGTTTGCAACATAAAGCACATTAGTTTATCCTGCGTGTAATGATGTATGTTTTCTTAAACTAAGTTGGTTAATAATTTCACCACAAGTTTATTAATCTGGTTACTTTGTTATGAGAGATTAACTTCACAAGTTTGAACAAAATTTTGTTCTTCACCTTGCTCCATCAACTCCCTCATCTGGTGATTTCTAAAACACCAAATAATACCCAAAATTTATAAATTTTCAACCCTTGAACATGTTTTGGACTTTCTTAATATTAGTATTTCTAGACTTTAGATTCACCTGATTTTCTGCATTTCTCATATTGAGTTCTACTAAACTCTTCTAATTCTATTTCTTTTTCTTTTCTCAGCTTGCAAATTTTTTTCTTTTCTATTACGTGTTTTCTTCTCTTGTGTATCATGCAACTAATTTTTAACAAAAGTATCACTATAGCTATGATTATTAAAGGAAAAACTATTTTACCTATGATTGAACTACCAATCTCTTTGAAACCAGTGTTTAATTACTGCAAATCTTTTTCTTAAACGTTCTGAAAAACTCTCATCTTCTAAAGTTTCTATTTCACTATGCAACTCAGTTATGTTCTTTATATACATCTCTATACTCTGAATTGTGTCAGGTATGTAAGTGCAGCAATGTTTAACATGTAAAATTCCACAGACTCCACCCTCTTTAGCTAGCAAAATGTCTAGTGCAAGACGATCCTGCATCACCATAGTTCTCATAGCAATAAGTTCTGTGTTCACTAATTGAAATCCACTTGCAGTGTCTGTTGACAATATATCAACAATTGTGGACATTTTTCTAATTGTATTTGCATTCAGGGTTATTCCTACCATAGGTATTAATGCACCAAATATATCTCCCATTATTTCTGTAAAGCTTTCCCTTCTAAATCTGTTCAAATGATTGCCAATTTCAAATGAACCTTTTGCATTTCTATCTACATGAAAAAAAATTGTAAAAACTAAACCTACATAGCACGTCCCATACCAGTGGTCTGGGAGACTGTAATAAGCTTTATTCCCACAAATAAAATAAATTTCAGAGAAAATTGGATCTTTGCCTCCTTTAAATCCCCAACCCCCTATAATACGATAAGTGTCTTCACATTGACTTGCACCTACAAAATAATTATCAAACAAACTATTATCTCTTCTTATACAACATTTTCCACTAACAGGTTTATCTATATGAATTGCAACATTTTCATTTCTACCATTAAGCTTTTCATCTTCCATCTGCCAAAATTTTGACTTAGTATGTTTTAACATCTCATTTCGCTTTTAAATTGCCCTTCTCTCTTCCACTATATTTAAGAATGACTTTTCTTCTGTTATCAATTTACATGTTAAATTATTTCTAAAAGCATACTCGTAAGTGAGTTCACTAGTTGTTAGGAAAAATTCCCTCATCTGTTTAGCATGTTTCACTTTATTCAAGCTATCTACAACTTTTAAATTTGCTAAAATCTCATCAAAATCAGAGTAATAATATTCCAAACCTCCAGTCTTAGAAAACAAACTAGCTATTACACTACATGTTATACCATAAGTAAGAGGAAGCATATTATATGTAACACCTTCAGACAGGCAGGTAACTTCACACAGATGTAACAATCCTTTGCATCCATCACCTTAACATATTCAAATAAAAGTCTTGAAAAGGTATTGCTAGAAAAATCTCCCACAGATCTATCTTGATGAATCTCCGATTTATGTACAATAATTTTATTAGTCTTATCAATTTTGTCATGATTATCTAAAATTTTACTAATTTTACTAGTCATGTTAGCTTTATACATCTCTTTATCTATTCCAAAAGGAAAAATGACAGCTAAAATTAACCAAACTAAAATTATCAATATAACACATATTGAAAACAATTTGCAACATCTTTTAAGAATTGAGCATCTCGAATTATCATTAGTATAAGGCATCTTTACTTTTCAATCAAAAGCCTAAAAAGAAAAAGAAAAAGAAAAAATGAAAAATTACAAAATATACTCCCCTCTTTTTTTTCAGATAATTTTATTTACTAACAGGTTTTCTTCGACCTTATGTCATACATCAATGTGTTTTCCAGCTAACACAACTTCTTCGACTTTGTGTCACCTAACACAATTTCTTCAACCTCGTGTCACCTAATGAACAAAATCAATCATTATCACTTTCATCATCTAAATTTCGTTGACTACTATTTACTTCTACTACTGGTGGTATTATTATGTAGGTCCACTCAGGTGATTTGTACTTCTGATTTGGCTTTATTATTCTCTTTGCTCTGCTGTTGATCACCTCTATTTTCTTTCCTGCTTGTTTTTTTTTATTTAAGTCTTCTTTTTTTTCACCTGTGATCTCATTCACCTGCTCCTTTGCTTTATTCACTAATTTAAATTTCAGGCCTTCATTTTCATTTGGCCAATAATCTCCTTTTCTTGTTAACCTCCTTTTCGGTTCCTCTAAATTATACTCCACTCTCCAAGCTCTTTTCCTTGATCTTTTCAATTTTGATTCATCTCCACTGTCATCTCTTTCACTTTCTGTGTTATCAGCTGATTCATTAATAATCAGTTTTATTGTGTCAGATTCTTCTTCAGATTCAGGTACTTCTTTACTCGGCAGTTTCACTTTGTTAGGAACAGCATCCTAATAGCTGGTACTCGGAATTTCTTCTTCTTCTTCTTCTTCAATTACTTCCAATTCACCAGTTTCAGAATCTTCGTTCCTTCTTCCAAAGTTTCCAATCTGCTTTTCAATACTCTCCTGATCTTGATCTTGAATTACTTCTTGTTCACTTTCACTTTCTGCTTCTTGATCTAGCAGATCTTTGTCATTTTCTTCTTCAGAATCTTGTATCACAATTTCATCATTTTCTTCATTCAATGCCTCATTCGTATTTGAATCTTCCAGATGTCGACTTTCTTGTCGATCTTCAGGATCTGGATTTCTTTCAGGCTCTTCTTCTGATTCTGAATCAGCTGTTGTTTCAACTTCGTCGGGATTCTCAGGTGCTGGCACACGTATGGTGTGGCTAGCATGGATCCATCTCTTCAATCCCCTACACTTTACTGCATTTGTCGGGACCAATATCACCTGTCTTGCCTTCTGCCACCTTGGTACTAGGCAATTTCTTCTTCGATGTACTTTTGTCCTTACCCAGTCTCCTGGCAACAGATCATGAGCTTGTCCTTTCTCTTTTGTAAATACTTCAGTTCCTACCTGATGAAACACAGAAGTCACCACGTCAGATAGATTTTTTCAGTAATCCATAATGACGCTATCATTAATGCTCAACAGTTTATCAACTGTAACAAATGCTTGCCTCATGACCCTGCCCATTAAAATCTCATGAGGGCTCAATCCTGTTTTTCTATCTGGAATGCTTCTCAAAGACATCAAAACAAGTGGAAGTGCAACTGTCCACTTCATTCCTGTTGCTAAGCACATTTTAGCTATTCTGTTTTTTATTGTACCATTCACTTGCTCAACAACCCCTGATGCTTCTGGTCTGTAAGCACAATGTAATTGTTTCTTTATATCCAGTGCTTCACAAATCAATTTTAGCAATCTGTTCTCAAAATGTGTGCCGCGATCTGTTTCGATCTACACTGGAAATCCATACCTTGGTATGATTTCTCTAAAAAGCAATTTTGCCACAGTAATTGAATCATTGTGACGTGTTGGAAATGCTTCCACCCATCTTGAAAACAAACAGATTATCACCAAGACATATCTGAGTTTGTTGTGAGGTGGCATGTCAATGAAATCAAGCTGTATTCTGGTAAATGGACCACCCTCCGGTCCTATGGTTCCCATGCTAACAACAGTGTTTCTGTTTGGGTTAATCTGTTGGCAGATAAGACATCTTTGACAAAAGGATTCTGCAATTATTCTGAATTTTGGATTGTACCATATTTGCCTAAATAATCTAATCATAGAATCTCTTCCAGTATGTCCTGGACCATGGTACATGCGTGCCATGTCAGAAATCATACTATCTGGCATTACTGCTCTATCATCTCTGTAAACCCAAACCTCATATTCTTCTCTTTGTCTGCATCCTGCCTTTAACCATGTGTCTTTCTCCTCATCACTCGCCTCATCTTGTAACTGTTTTACTCCTTGCCAAGTCTCAACTACAGATATTAGCAAAAGTGAGTTCAAAACATTTCATTTTTTTTTCCGATTAACTGACACATTATGTTTTGCACAAAATTTTGCTATTGAATCAGCATATGAGTTTCCTTTTGTTATGTAATCCTCTCCTTTCTTATGTTCTGTGCATTTTACTACAGCAATTTCTTCTGGTAACTGAATTCCATCAATTAATCTTTTGATTAGTTGAGCATTTCTTATTGGTGATCCCGCAGAAGTTAAATAACCTCTTTGAGACCAGAGATGGCCATAGTCATGGACTACACCATAACCATATTGACTATCAGTCACTAAGGTAATTTTTTGCTCTTTTCCCAATTCACATGCACGAATCAAAGCAATTAATTCTGCTACTTGAGCTGAACGAATTCCTTTGAGACTGGAAGCTTCAATCACATCTGCAACTGTACACACCGAATACGCTGCACTCAGAACACCTTCATCTGTTCTTAAGCATGAACCATCAACAAACAAAACTTAATCTAATTCAGCTACTGGGACATCTTTAATATCTTGTCTTGGTTTAGTGCAATATTCTAATACATCCAGGCATTCCTGATCAACCTCATCTCTGATTTGTTTCAGTAGTGTCAGGCAATAATGTTGAAGGATTTAAATTCACACATCTCGCAATTGAAACATTATCTGATCCAAGAATAACCTTTTCATATTTTGTTAACCTATTGTTTGTCAAATGTTGTGTTTTGCTTCTAGTGAGGAGAATTTCAACTGAGTGTGGCACATATACTTTTACAGGAAATCCCATTATTATTCCTTCACTTTGTTCCAAACTTACACTTGTTGCAGCTACTGCTTTCAAGCAACCTGGTAATGCTTTTGCAACAGGGTCAAGAACAGCTGAAAAATATGCTATTGGCTTTCTCAATTTTCCATGTCTTTGAATCAGAACTGATAATGCACTCCTTCTCTTTCACTGCAATACAGCTCGAATTCTTTTTCATATTCAGGCATTCCCAATGCTGGAGCTTCACACAAACTTTTCTTTAACTGTTCAAAAGCTTCTAATTCAGTTTTTGTTAAGCTAATCGGGTCTTTTATGTCTGCTTTTGTCAGTCTCTGCAGTGGTTTTGCAATTACTGAAAATCCACTAATCCAATGGCAACAATAACCTACCATTCCTACAAACATTCTAACCTGTCTCTGTGTTTTGGAGGTTACATTGCTTGAATCATTTTTATTCTTTCTGTTGTCACTTGTCTGATTCCCTTTGCAATTCTGTGACCAAGATATTTTACTTCTTGTTTGCAAAACTGTAATTTCGCAGGAGATACTTTGCGTCCCTCATCTGCCAGATGATTTACAAGAGTAATGGTATCTGTTACACAATTATCTCTTGTTTTTGCAGCCAAAAGGAGATCATCAATATACTGCACTAACGTAGATTTTCCAGGTAAATCCAGATTTTCCAATGATTTCTTTAACAACTGATTAAAAATGGATGGATTTTCGGTGTACCCTCGAGGGATTCTACCCCACGCTAAAATACGCTCTTTGAACCGGAACGCAAAAATTTGTTGCCTTTCTGGATGCAATGGAACAGTAAAGAATGCGTTACATAAATCAATAACTGTATACCATTCTGCATCATGCGGAATCTGATATAAAATTACCTCTGGGTTTGGTACAACTGGGCAACATGGAACAACAATTTTATTAACCTTTCTCAAGTCCTGAACAATTCTGAAAGTTCCGTTTGGCTTTTTAATTCCCATAATCGGTGAATTTCATGGGCTACTCTCGATTTCTTTTAGAACACCTTGTTTTATGAATTTATCTATTACAGGAATAACTCCTTCAATTACTTCTGCTTTCATTTTATACTGAGGAATGTTTGGATAATCTGCTCCTTGTTTTACCGATATTTGTACTGGGTCTACGTTTTTCATCAAACCCATTTCATCTCCAGTGAAATCCCACATTTTTACATTCACTGTGTCTTTTAATTCTTCAGGTAAATTATTCTTATCAAACACAGGAAATAATTTACTTACTTCTGCCTCAACCATTGACATTGTTAATTTGTAAAGCCCATCTTCTTCTAGAGTCTGAAGCTCTATACAATCCGGTGAGCAAAATATTGCACAGTTCATTTTACAGAGAATATCCCTACCTAATAGATTTACAGGACTGCTATCACAAACTACAAATCTATGGATATCTTTAAATTTACCTATTTCAACTTCAACTGGTTCAGTTAAATCTGTTTTTATTTGCTGATTAGCTACACCTACTACTTGGATCTTTTCTCCAGAGAGAGGAAGGTTTTCTATCTCCACTGATCTAACAGTAGAACGGGTAGCACCTGTATCCACTAGGAAAGTAATTTCTACATCATTCACTTTACCATTTACAAATGGACCAGATTGATCTACCTCAAGAGTGGCTCCAAGCACACACTGTTCCTCCTCTCTCAGGCACCGTCAGAAGTAATCTTCAGATTCACTCCCTCCATCTTCTTTCAACCAATATTGTTGAGACACATTCGACACATTCACTCTTGGTGATCTATTTACCTGATCACCTTCGCTGAATCCTGTTTCTGCACTGTATCTCTGCAAATGTACACAGTTTGGAAGTGGTGGTTGTGGTAACTGACTTTGCTGATTCATTACCTGTTGCTGTAGCTGTTGCTGCTCATTTATCTCATTCTGCATCTGTGGATTTAATAATGTATTTTTTAAATAAGTTCTGGGCGGATTCTTACACTCGCGCTTCCAGTATGCAATTTCGCGACAATTAAAACATGGGAGTTTCTGTTTTAATTCTTCTATATTTCCCATCAATTTTGGTTTATTATAATTACCTTTAAATTTACCTTGATTTTGATCAATATTTTTATTTCCTAAAGTTTCTATTTGTTGTTCAGCCACTTTCACCAGTGCCCACATTGCTTTTTCTTTCAGCTTCTTTTATTTAGCTTCTATTTCATCACTACAGTAGTTTGCTTTTCTAAAAATATCATCTACTGTGTGTGATTGCCAACCAACTATTCCAGTTCTTACCATTTCACTAATTTCAGGTCTCAATCCATATACAAATCTGTATATAAAATGTCTCATGTCCTTTTCACTTAAATGTTCATAACCACTGTATTGTTTAAATACCAGCAGTAATCGTTAATAAAATGAATGTACTGACTCTTTTGACTCTTGAATTGTTCTATCTATTTTAACCCAATCTATCTCTTTTGGGGGAATCTTGTTTTTCAAAAATACAATTACTTGTTCATACTTTCTCATTACCTCTGGAGAAGGAGCACCTGTTACTTTATCTCGTTCATATTCTTCTCTAGGCCAACCTATAGTAGTTTTACATTCTGTCCAAAGATCTGATGGGACAACTATGTCAAATAATCCATCAAGATCAACCCACAAAACTTTTGAAACTCTCACAAATCTTTCTACCTGTCAATACAATTCTACAGGTTTTTCTCTTAATCGGGGAAAATCATTTGTGAATAGTAAAATGTCCTGTTTTGTCCATGGGACATGCACATACCCTCCTTCCGCTATTTCTCTAATTGGAAACTCATGTACTACTTTTTCCTTTTCTCTGACAGGAAAAGCTAAACTTGTTCTGTCTTCATCTCTTTTCTTTGTCCATTTTGCTCTCCATTTACTTAATTCACCCCATTTCTCAAAATCACAATCAAATCTTTTATATGAGTAATTCTTCCTGTTGTATTCATATTTTCAATGTCTTTTTCAGAGAAATCCACTCTATAATTTTTCTGCAAATTCTTCTGCTTACTTAAACCTACTTCTAATTCAAGAGCCATATCTTCTAATTGATCATATTTGTTTTTCGTTTTCCATGTTATACTTTTGCAAATAAATAATAATTCATCATCCTGATATGCTTTCAAACTGTCAGTTCAAATTGTACCAATTATTAATTCCTCTAAATCTGCTTTCAATTTTCCAACATCAAGTAATTTATATTTTGGGGTTTGTGTTAAATCTATTTTACTCAGACTCTTTTCCAGAGTTCCAGAGTCAGAATCTGCACCAGTTGGGGTTTTACATGATAAACTTTGATTAAAAGTTAAGTCTGGCATCATCATTTTTTCTCGATGTATTTCAGACAAGTCTGAATAAAATTTTTCAGTCACTTTTTGTATTTCTGAATTTAATGGAACAGTTAAGTTCAGTTCAGAAAATCTTTATTTCGGTAAAAGTTTACCATAAAAGACAATTATATAAAACAATTCATTTAAATGATTTATACAGTGAATTGTAAAATTCATAAAAACATTGCTAGAAAAAAATCCTTATATACTAAAAACAGATCCGTACTCAAGTCTATGTTTTAAGGCATTTCCTTCTGATGGACCAGAGGGCACCCAAGTACTTGGCCATAGCGAACACAATATGGTCTGACAAATCAGTTTTTAAGACTCTAAATGCGGACAGACACTTCTTGAATCCCAGATTCCTGCATAGGGGGAGAATCCAGTGCCTACGGATCCCATGATAAACTGGACAGAAAAAAAGGATGTGGAGCTCACTTTCTTCCGAATTTCTACATGCTGGACAGGTGCTACTTGGATCATGACTCCATTTGGTTGTGAGAGTTCTGATGGGGAGAGATCCATGTCTCCACTGGAGATATAATTTTCTCAGTAGGGAGGGATACATTTTATCTAGAGTAGGTTCCATATTGTAATTCACCTTGTGGGACAAAAAGGAAGCTGTCAAGGACCCGAGGTGTTGGTGGTTGAGTATTAGGGAAAGTTTGCTTTCTCGCTATGACCTGGCTAGATCCTTTTTAGAGAGGATATGGCACATGTTCTGGGGGGTCAGACCACATAGTTGAGAGACCTAAGGCCTCCAGTTCTAATTTAACAGAATTGAGCCATTTAATTTTTCCGGCACCTGGAGTGGCGAGAACCTCCCGGAGACCCTCCCTGTAACTGGCCAATTCTGGAGTTGTCCATATTCTACGCCAGAAGGCCAGTGGGCGTAGAGCCAGTTCCTCATCAAGCGGGCATAGGCCTAGGTCCATCCTGAGGGGGACAAGGGGGGTGCTCGGTGGTAGCCCAACAAGGTTACGAATGAATTTGTTTTCCACCTTCAGCAGCTTTGATGTATTTTCATGGCCCCAGAGTTCAGATCCATAGATGACAGCCCCCTTGGCCTGGGATTTGTAAATCTGTAATGGGGGGCCGATCGGCCTGATTGAGGATTTATTGTTTGCCAAGTGCTTCATTATGCCTCCCGAATGCTGGGTCAATTTCAGTGCAGCTTTCTCCAGGTGAGAGCTCCAGGTAAATTTATCATTTAATACGATTCCCAGGTATTCGAATGTTTTTACCCTTTCCAGCTTGATATGTGCGATGCTTGCCTGAAGTGACATTTCTGTGGGGGGTTGAGGACCATGAATTTCGTCTTGGTGGCATTGATTTCTAATCCATGGGCCTCACAGAAGTCCACAAAGCCATCAAGGATGCGCTGGATGCCTTTTGCCGACTTGGATAAAAGCAGTGTGTCGTCGGCAAACATGATGGCTGAGACCCTCTCAGCAGCCAATTTAGGGGCGTCAGAGTTGGATACGCCCGCTAAGTGGGAGATTACCCCGTTGACATAGAGGCAGAACAGGGTTGGTGCAAGCACACAACCCTGCCTTACCCCCCTGCCAACGGGGAACTTCTCAGACAATTCCCCCATCCTGCCGCATCTAACCTGGGCAAAATTACTAGTGTGAAGGCGGATTATCATATTCAAGAGACCTTCGGGGACCCCCAGTTTATCAAGGACCTCCCACAGCTTGTTCCTCGGGACCAGGTCGAACGCTGCCCTCAGGTCCACAAAAACAGTATAGAGGCTGCCACCCTCCAGCTGTACTGTTTTCCAGTGTATGAGGGCGAGACGAAAGACCTCGTCCACTGTGGAGACCTTCTTCCTGAAGCCTGCTTGAAAAGGGCTAAGGATGTTGAAGTCCCTGATCCACTCATGTAAGCGATTTAACAAGAGCTTAGAAAAGAGTTTCTGGGAAACATCAATTAGGCTTATAGGCCTATAGTTTGTAGGAAGGAGGGGGGACCCCCTTTTTGAAAATTGGCACTATTTCTGCCCCTGGCCAGGTGGAAGGGATTGGCAGACCTTTCAAGATGGAATTGAATAATACCCCAAGATAAGGAGCCCAGACTTTAGGTTTGTGCTTGTAAAGATCGCCTGGAAGCCTGTCTAGGCCCGGCGCCTTACCTGCAGGCAGGGAGGAAATTGCCAGGGTGACTTCTTCTATGCTGAAACCATCCATGTCAATTAGACTATTTTTGATTTTGGGGGACTCTCCAGCAAGTTCACTTCTTCCACTATCACTGCTGTGTGGATGGTATAGGTTTTTGAAATGTTCCTCCCAAACAGATGGTGCTATACAGGCCTCGACTGCTGCAAGTGGTTCGGCCGAGCCGTGCCTTACAATTTGCCAAAAGGTCCGTGAGTCTTGGCAAGCGAGGGCAGCTGTTATTTTTGTCCAATTCTCCTCGTCCCAGTCTATTTTTGCAGTGTGGAGGGCAGATTTATAGGCTACTCGTCTCTCCCTGATTGTGTTCGGAGTGTCTCGTGCTTTAAGTGATTCCAACAATAGGGTTTTTGCTTCCCTGCAAGAGGCATTGAACCAGGTCGCTCTTCTCTGTTTGGGCTTGCGAGGCCTGGCAACTGGGTTCAGTACCTCTGCAAGATTAGTGCATAGCTCCGAATGGATGTTACCAAGAACAGCCAATTGTGCCTGAGTACCCAAGCTACCCGTGGTTTTGGTCTCGGATTCGCTGGCTGAATGGTTCATGCAGCACTCTACTTTTTCCAGGGCGGGGGCGGCTAGTGCATAGAGTCTCTCAATATTATTGTGATTTTCCAGCAATTTGGTCCATTTTATTCTACGCCTATTGCTGGATAGCACTAGGTCGGGCTGTGATGGTGCATTAGTGTCTACCTTATCTGATTGCTGGTCAGGGATCTCGAATTTTAATGAGAGCAGATTGTGATCGCTATCGTATCTGGTGATAACTTTAAAGTCTTTCACCCTCCTCCAATCCCTGGTTGAAACCATTATATAGTCGATCCGTGACTCGTGGCCCGACCTATTAAAGGTGTTTTTAGGCGGGATATCACCCTCAGTCCGGCCGTTACACGCCCTCGGAGAGTGACTGAGAGTGAGGGACATTATCTGAATGGCAAGAGGGGAACATGCCTTGGTCACTGGATCTGTCAGGGTAGGAATATCCCATAGGTCATCCTCCTCGCTGGATATGCCTTCCATGTAGTCAGGAAGTGGTTCATATTGATGGTTAAAATCTCCACCTATGATTAAAGGGGAAGAGAAATTATGTGTATCGAGGAACTGTGCTAAATCTTCCACTGGGCCCGATGTTGCAGCAACCCCCACTGGCCTTGAATAGAAGTTAATCAATACAAGCTTCCCTCCACATGGCCAATCAAGGGAGACACACTGGAAGTCACAGGAATTAGTTTCCAGATGTGTGGCCCTACAAGCCAAATGGGGCCCAACCCAGGTCGAAAGTCCTCCTGAGGGTCGGGCCTTTCCTCCCCATTTCGCTTCAGTGTTAAAGATAGCGAATCCCTGGCGGCTGAATTGTTCTCTAGCCCATGTCTCTTGTAAGAGACATATATCATAGCCCTCTACTAGGTCTGTCCAGTCAGGGGTGTCTACTTTGTTGGCTAGCCCTGCCACATTCCAGGACAAAATGGAAATTATGCCTTGAGCCTCTGGTGTACTTCTAGTATCTAGTATTACGAGGCGCTCTTGTGCTACAGGTTTTCCACACTGGTTGGGTGGGGGGGCGTCCAATAGGGCACTATTTAATTTGAGGCTGTGTGAAATGGGGGAATTATGTTCCAGCCTCAGGTTGGAATCAATAGTTACGCCCTTGGGTGAGCATGTGACTTCCCTACCTGCCCCTACTCTAGGATCATTTGTCACTATGTGGGCTGGTGTTGATGGAAGAGATTGACCGACCATGTGTGTATTTAGAACACTAGTTGTTGGTGCGATGCCCGTAGACTGAATACGGGCGCAGATTGGGGTGGGTGAGGGGGGTACAATGGTTGTTGAGTGTAGAAGTCAGTCCACTTCCTCGAGACATCCGTATCTATTGGAAGTCGGGACCCCGTTCCATCCTCCGAGTGTATCTACCCACCAGTTACTTTGTACTCCCCATGTGTGGTTCCTCGCCTGCATCCTACTCCAATTCCCCCCCTGAGCTGGAGGGGCACATGGTGGATAGAAAAAAGTGAGTGGTCTTGCTATTATTGATGCAGTTGAGCTATGGTTGATCCATGAGTAGATGGCGTGAGCAGTGTTAAAATCCTCCAAGGAGATGATCACACAGTCTCCGCAGATGGACTTTTGTGTGGTCCCTACCCAAGGTACCCTCCGTACCATAAGGATTTTGCTCCTTAGGTGGTTGGGTATTGGTTTATTGGCGTCCAACCAGTGGATCACCTTATTCTTTAGAGAGGCAAAGTTTTCCTGCTGGTTGTACGTCAATTTGGTTACCCCAGTCAGCACCACAACATAGGGGCTAACCTCAGGGGGAAGATCCACAAATCCCCTTGATCTTATAAAATTGGTGCTGGCTCTCTGCGATGTTGGAGGATTTGTATTCTGGCCATTTTGCCTCGGATTGAAAAGGTCAGTCGGGACAGGTGCTCTTTGGCCGGGTATAGCTAGGGGGGGTGGCGGGAGGGATGCAGCCCCCGATTGCATGGTATTTGACATTACCCTACTAGGAGGATTATGGGTTTCTACCTTGGTTCTGGGTTTGGGTGTTGGTTTGACCTTGGGTGAAGCAGTGGGAATAGTAGAAGAAGAGGTTGCAGCAGGCGGAAGTGTGTTAATGGTTCCTGATGACTTGACCTTGGGAGGGGGCCGCGGGTTCACAGCAACTTGAATAGTAGGATCGGAAGGTGCTGCTGGCGGCAAGGGTCCATTTGAGCATGTAAGTTTGGGGTTCTGCATGGTGATGGTTGCCAGATTTAGTATGATTTTTTCTATTTCCAATAGCTGTGTTTCTATGTGTGTGAATCTCTTTTCTAGTGGGGAAAGTAGTTTTTTTTAGTGTTTCCCAGACAATAGTGAGAAATTCAACATCCTTCCCTTTAATGGTACATAGCGGGGTTCCTGCAGTGTCACTTTCTATGATAAGGTCGTTATTGTCTTCGATGACTACTGTGTGAAGGGGAGTGTTTTCTGGGCATGTTACCAGGGGAGAAGATTTTGGTAGTGGCAGTATAGCAAGGGGAAGTATTTTTCTATTATTCAGGTTTGTTTCATGAGATGTCTCATCAATTATTTTTCTTTGTGGGGCACTTGGAGAAGTCCATGTACAAACTGGTTGATAAGGTGGCGTTTTTTTTGTATAAATTTCTTCTAATATGGCATCTTCTGAATCACTTTCTTCACTAATATTATTTTTCTTTTGGGTACACTTACGTCCAATTGCCTCATCAATTAATCTCACTGGGTACAAACCATCACACATGTCTGCATTTCTCCATCGAGGCATTCTATCCTTATGTGTTTCTCTATCAAGATTTAATCTTGTTCCCTTTGGTATTCCTCTACTCTCTCGTTCTATTTCATGCATTTTGTCTTCCCATTCAACTAAAGCTTCAAATTGAGTAGGTCTAGGCCTTGGTACAAATTTCATCATTCTTTCTCTTAAATTTTTCAAAACCGCTATGTTAAAGGATCCATCTTCTGGCCATGCTAACACACCATCATTTTCAGTATACTTCATCCAATTCTCAATACAAAGACAAGTATGGTAACCATATTAGCCCGACATATAAGCTGCTGGTGTTTTATACTTATGAATTAATCTTCCACCTCGCGTTGAAATTTTCTTGTCAGGTTTAATTTTGTTTTTCAATTTCTGGAACCATGAAAGCTTCCTTTTCACTTTCATGTAATAATAATCCATGTTTTTAAACAATTTCCCTTACTTCGGAAAAGATTGTAACAACTTCCTTGTTATTCCGCAACACCAACCAATCCGTGCGCGAAACTAACTATTATACCAATCAGGTTAAGCTTCGTCACTATTCTGCTCAACCAATAGAATTGCTGTTTTTTCAGAATGAGCCAATCAGCGGTAAGCTTGCCTAATCACATGAACCAATCTGTGCGCGAATACTGTGATGTATGTTAGCCAATCACAGCGCGACTTTTGTGACGTATGCTGCTGCTGCAGTTTCTCTGTCTCTCACTTCGCTCCTTAAACTGACACCTCCTTTACAAAAAAAATTCACAACGCCATATTTACAAAACTTTTAATTGAATTCAGTTAATAACTCCACAGAAACAAACCATTTGACTGTTTCACTAAAATAAAGTGATAGCTTTCCCAAACATTCAAGTATTCTTTTCACGTGAAATAGACGACGCTATTTTCACAGAATATTTAAATTTGTCGATAAAGTAAGGCTACTTTACCCTTCTAGCAGGTAATAACGAACTCGTTTCTCTCTAAATGCACATACAGAGATTTTTACACCTCCTTAGAGACAATTTAGAGTTTCACTCGATCGTACATTACAAATTCATTTACAGACATTCATACAGAAAAATCCCTAACCATACATACATGAATCTTTAGTAGGACTTTAACCCACTAACAGAAATCCTCACTCACCAGTAAGGTAGACAACACTTCCTTACCCTTCACTCAAGCTTAGATAAATTCTACTACTCTTTTCACAGTGAGTTTTAAAACAGGACAGAAGTCCCCATACTCGAAAGCTACGATTTCATAGACAATCCTCACTATGCATTCTACTTTACACACCTAAAATCCCTAAACTTGTGCTGTACGGCCACAACACTTGTGCTATACGGCGATCCCACTATTTTGAAACAGAACAAATGCACTGTGTAACTTCACCTGTCACACTACTCATGCCGGCACAAACCAGAATTTTTCACACTGCTGGAAAAAACCTTTCGACTACATATAACAACTGAACAAACTTAACATGTTTTAAACATTAATCCTATATGTTACCATGTAACATGATAGTTACCCTAGTAACCGTACCTCTGCTACCAAGTAATTGATCCAGCGCTCTGATTGAAAAACTGTCTCACAAACGCTACCTGTCATCTTAATACTCCCCATTAATCATCAACCACTTATACAGGCCCATAACACCAATGAGACAATTTTTTCAGCAACTGAATCAGGTGGTCTGATTAATCAAAACTATTCACAATATATTCATATTATTATATGCAATTGCAGTTTATCTTTCTTTACCATGGTTTCAAACATTTATTATTCATTAATCAAACCACTTAAGGTGATTGGATCAACTGTTGGAAACTAGACCATGAATAAACAAGATCAGCTTGTCTTTTCAAATCTAATGTATTAACTTATTTTTTTTATAAGGAAAAAGCATATATGTTTTAGAATCTTTATTTTATAAGCAAATAAGAAAGCAGCATTTTAATAAAAAAACGAACTAATAAACTGACATTGTCAAGCAAACTTAGAATCATGAAATATTAGCAGAATAACAGTTTCCATTCCCTAAATCTATTTCCCTGTCTATTTCTTACTTCACCTGAAAAGGAAAATATCATTTAAAGTCTGCTGTCCTTACGTGCGCCAAAGTCCAACAGCGTGTCACGTCATTCAGGAATCGGAAAGCAAGAGTTTTTTTTCTTTGCTCATTGTGTCAGGTTTTATACCTTTTTCTCTAGCTAAACTTTCTACATTTTATTTATTTATTTAAAAACTTTATTGTGCAATTTAAATACGATTACAACCATGGGCCTACAACCACAGGGGCCGGCCGCTAGAGCACAGAAAAGCAATCATTGAATATCACAGGACTGCGGCCGATCTCCTAGAGGTCCGGCAATAACACAGGATACAATTCTCAGCAACACAGGATGAAATCAGGATATAGTTGTTTTTTGTTTTTTATAGAAAAGAACAAAGAGAAAAAACGAAGAAATCTCAAGGCATAAAACATTATGGACGAAGTCGTGCTCCTACGGGGAACCCTTCAATACAAGATGAACAACTAAGCGAGCAATAGAGATGGTCAGGGGGGGGAATCAGTGGGGAAGTCAAAAATCAGGAAAGAGAGTAAACTACACCAGGAATGTCGGATCAGGGGGATAGGGAAATGTCCAGATTCTCCTCAAACGGGGGGGGGGTACATATGTTTCCTTGATAGGCGTTCCATTGGCCCCAGATTCTAGTCCACGCCCCAGGCTTGCCCCTAGCTAGATACACAGGGGCAGATTTATGTTAACTGGCGCATCCCCAGGGATGCGCCAATTAACATGCACCACAGTGCGCCACAGCTCCGCCAGCCATGGTGCGCCGCATTTATAATGCGGCGCACCATGGTGCAAAAACGGCACAGATGCGTGACGCATCTGTGCCGGAAAAGTGCTGCATTGCTGGAGTTGCGTCGCAAGCGCGACGCAGCTCCAGCAAGGCTCGGGGGTGCCCCATTTTAACAATGCTGCGTCAAGACCTACACCTGCTTCAAGCAGGGGCAGGCTTTTGACGCAGCATTGGCTTAAAAGTGACTGAGTGAAATCTCATAGATTTCACTCAGCCACTTTTGCGAGGCGCACCAGCCCCGGAACGCCCACCCTGCGCCGGAACGCCCACAAGCGGTGCAGGGCTTTACAACGTGATGCATCTGCCTAGATGCGTCACGTTGTAAATCGTTCGTAGGGATGCGCCACGTTTACGCTGCCTTGCGTGACGCAACAGCGGCGTAAACGTGGCGCAAGGGCCTCATAAATCTGCCCCACAGTCTTCTCTCTGAACATACACCAGTCCATGTTCTCCTTCCATACTGACACGGTGGGGGGCCGTTGGGAACCCCACAACTGCGCAATATCTCTCTTTGCAATCATGTTCACAAGGGCCGCCCACAGGGCCTGAGCGACGGTGTAATCATTCGGCTCCGACACATTCAACAGACATCTCTGGCCCTCAGGCAGCAGAGCAACCCCGGTGACACACTCCATTACAGCATGCACCCGAGTCCAATACGCAGCCACCTTCCGGCATTCCCAGATGATATGGAGGAAAGTAGCACTCAAACCACTTCCACGCTTACATAACCCATCCGAAGAGAAACCCATGGAGACCAAACGAGGACCGGTAACATACACCCGATGAAGAATTTTGAGTTGGACGAGACGGAGACGGGCGGGTATGGCCACCACTTTCGGGGAAGACAGTGCTGACTGCCAGTCTTCATCATCTATTTCCAACCCGTCCCCAGTCCAGGCCTCCCTGAGACGCACGAGGAGATTTGCCCGATTGTTGATTAACTTCTTATATATTAGTGAAATCGTACTATCAGGCAGATGACCTTTGAGTATTCGGTCTTCCAGTGGGGAGGACTCGGGAACATTGGCATCGGCAGCAAAGACGGATGTCAAGGCATGGCGGACCTGTGCGTACCTGAAAAACTCTCTTTCATTCAACTCATACTCATTCTGTAGTGCCTCAAAAGTCTTAACCGCACCCTTCACCCAAAGGTCACCCACTCTGCTTATACCAATTATATCCCATTTCTCAAAACCTTTTGTTGTCCAGAGGCATCCCAATTTCTCCGACGCATACAAAGGGGTCGCTCGTGTCAATCGATCCTTCCATCCCAGGGCAGCATTTGCATCACTCCACACGCGCACAGAAATCTTAGTGGGTCCTGTTAAATTCCTTCCTGCTGCCCTAGAGTAAAGCGCCCTGTTGTAGTTCCCACCCGGCAACTGATGCTTGTCCATCTCAAATGCCGGATTTGGGCTGGGTGCATACATTGCGTGATTAATCGCACACAGTTGGGAGGCCCAATAGTACCGCCTGATATTCGGGAGCGCCATGCCCCCGTCATACCAGGGGAGAGTTAGTTTAGCAAGAGCAATTCTTGCACGGCCATCCCAAATGAGCCGCCTCTGCAGGCCTTCCACCTCCCGAAAGTAACTCGCCGGGATGATGTCAAACGAATTCTGGAGTGCGTATAAGAACCGAAGCAGGGACATCATTTTAAAGAGCGCGGCGTGACCAAGCGGCGACAACGGCAATCTACGCCACCGAACCACGTCAAGCTTCAACCTCTGGAGAGGGGGGAGAAGATTGTGCTCATAGCGAGCAACTGGATCTAGCGATATGAAAATCCCCAAATATTTGAAAGCGGTCTGGAAAACCTGAATAGGAAATCTACTTGGCAAGGGAGGGAGGCCACCCGAAATGACGTACACACAAGACTTAGTCCAATTTATGACCAGACCAGAATTCTTACCGAACGAAGTGAGAACGTCAAACAAGACGTTAAGGGATTTACGGGGGGAGGTAAGGTATAAGAGAATATCGTCGGCATACAACGAGATTCGGTCCTCAAAATCGTGAGCCCACTGAATGCCCTTTATCGATGGCTCCCATCGGAGCCAGGCTGCAAGGGGCTCTAAAGCAAGAGCAAAGAGCAGGTGGCACAGGGGGCACCCCTGTCTCGTACCCCTCCCAAGAGTGAAGGACTTGGACACTCGACCATTGACGACCACCTGAGCCAGTGGGTCCCTATATTAAAGCTTCACCCACCCAATAAATTCCGAACTGAAGCCAAATTTCACGAGGGCGGCCCAGAGATAAGGCCATTCTATCGTATCAAAGGCCATTGTGGCGTCTAAGGAAGCCAAGATGGCCAGCTCTATAAGAGACCCCCGCCCTTGCGAGAACACCATGTAAGCGCCGCAAGTTGAGTGCGGTGTTCCGATGTGGGATAAAATCGGATTGATCCGGATGGATCAGGTCACAAATCACCGTAAGCAGACGATTGGCGAGAACTTTAGCTAGGACTTTAGGCTCAGCGTTCAACAGGGAGATGCTGTACGATGCGCAGCGATCCCGAGGCTTGCCCTCCTTGGGAATTACCACGATTGTTGCCAAACGCTGATCACAAGGGAGGGTGCCAAGGTCTCGTGACTCTATGAACATATCGCGCAGATATGGTGCGACTTTATCGTGGCGCAGTTTGTACAGTTCAATAGGCAAGCCGTTCGTGCCCATGGCCTTGCCCGAACGGAGAGAACGAATCGCAGTCGCAATCTCATCTGCAGACAACCGAGCATCCATGCAATCTCGGTCCTCTTCGGGTAGGCAGGGCAGCGCAATATCATGCAGCAAGAAATGAGAGTCTTCCTCATCTCTATCAGACACCGGGGAATACACGGTACGAAAATATTCCGCAAAACACTCCACAATCTCACTGGGGTCAGTCACACACTCATCATCCAAAGTCTGAAGCACAGGGAACACACGATTCACCCTTTCTTTCTTGTCAAGCCACGCAATCATTTTACCCACCTTATCCCCTACATCATACAGTCTACTCTGCTGCTCCCTGTACATTGTTTTGGCAGCATCCGTGACAAGGGACTTATAGTCTAGCTGCTTCAAACCAAGGGCGTGGAGTCCATCATGGGTAACGCCTGATTCTAGGTCATTCTCTAGTTCCACTATTTCCGCCTCAAGACGCACAACCTCTTGATTCCTAGTTTTCTTGGCTTCAGAAATTATGGATAAGGCCTGTTCATGAATAACAGTCTTGAAAGCTTCCCACAGGGACACGGAAGAGGAAACAGACCCCTTGTTTTCCAGGAAATAGTGGTCTAGGGACTTTATCAAACTGTTACGGATCTTGGGATTACGCAAATACCAGGGGTTAATGGGGGCAACCCGCCCCACAGCGTTCACCTCAGTGTCCATACAAAGCCACAGTGGGGAATGATCCGAAATGCCCCGGGCCAGGTGTCTGATCTCTCTAACAGAGGGGGACTGGGCAGCAGGCATGAGAATGTAATCAAGTCTGGAGAGACTCCCATGGGCCCCAGAGTGAAAGGTGTACTGACTCTGTGTCGGATGCATCAACCTCTAGCAGTCTACCAGACCAAAAGTTTCCAAGAGCCCACCAAGCCAGGACTGGGACGTAGGAAGATCCCTGGGGGGGTGACGATTTACAGTACCAGAAACCACAGAATTAAAATCCCCACCCATAAGGAGAGTGCAATCAGGGAGCTCCAGCATCACACGGCCGATATCTGAGAAGGTGGAGGTCTGGAGACCCAGGGGAACATATACAGTAAGCAGAGAAAGAGTCTTACCCTCCCACCTACCAGTGAGGGTGGCATAACGCCCTCTGTCGTCGAGGATTACATCGTCAATCTCCAGGGGGAGAGAGGACCAAACCAGAATACCCACCCCCCCTAGAACTCGGAGTGTGCGACCAGGCGATAACCCCACCTATTCATGGCCTGACACATATTTTCCACCAGATGTGTCTCCTGCAAAAGAACCACATTACACATTTTTACGAGGCCACGCCCCCTGAGTACATAAGCCGCGAAATCCTAGCATCTGGTCAAAAGACCTTTTCTCCTGAGGCGGAAGCCGGGAGCTACAGGCACGAGCACTCGCTCATTTTTAAAAATACTTGAGAGTCACAAATAACTTGTACTTTTGCTAAAATCTACCTGTTGATATCCTGTGTGAATGTGTGTGTGTTGATTTTAAAAAACCTCACCTTCTCACAGCTGCACTCTCCCGCCCACAGCCTCACAGCGGATCCTAACGCTGCCGAGGACTCGCAGGGTGAACAAACTTTGCCGCCATTTCCCGCCGCACTCTGAGGCCACGCCCCTTTTTACGAGGCCACGCCTCTCTAACCAAGTCCCCCTTCCTCCATAAATATGTGCATGTACAGAACGCGCAGCGGGCGAACACAGCGGGCGCGACGCTTGCGCGCCGAAGGCGCGCCTAAGGCAAGCCCGTCTGCGCCCGTCCGC
This sequence comes from Lissotriton vulgaris, assembly GCF_964263255.1. Taxonomy (NCBI): domain Eukaryota; kingdom Metazoa; phylum Chordata; class Amphibia; order Caudata; family Salamandridae; genus Lissotriton; species Lissotriton vulgaris. The sequence goes on from NC_141694.1 coordinate 582,628,415, forward strand.
GCCAGCTCCGGGCCAGCTCCGGGCCTAGGGCCAGCCACGATGCCAGTCAGTCACCAGCCTCTAGAATCACGTGGACCAGCACACAGCTACTAGACCTAGGTAAGACATCCTGCCCGTCTCCCATCACCTGTAGCTTTCCCCTACCCTGCTCCTTCCGGCACAAATGCCCCAACTGTCCTTTCTCCCTCTGTCCCGACTGGACTCGTACTAGGAATAGTACACCAACTACCAAACAACACCCCCCCCCCACCAACACCTACTCCATGGGTTTGGTGAACTGTCGCTCTCTACCCAGTCACACCAATGACATCTGGCTTCTACTGTCTACCTTAGCCTGGGACGCACTGTTCCTAACAGAGACATGGATTAAAGACTCCTCCAACCCTGACATCGCTCTAGCTCTACCCACTGATTACAGTTTCACGGGACTCAGCCGTGAAGGCTCCAAAACAGGAGGAGGAATCGCGGTGATTCTAAAGAAGCACCTGAAAATCACCTCAAGAAAAATCTCTAATATTAACCCCATTGAAGCTATGTACTTCTCTATCACTGACTCCTCCACGGCCGTCTGCTCAGGGATCTTGGTCTATAACCCCCCGAACACCTCTCAATCGGCTGTCCAAGAGCTGTTGGCTGCAACAGCAGATCTCTCCCTCAAACATCCCCACTTCATGGTTCTGGGAGACTTCAACCACCACGTTGATGTAAGTAGCTGTAACCGCGCCTCCCAACTCCTCGAATCCATGCAAAACATCAATCTTACGCAAAAAGTAAAAGGCCCTACTCACAAAGCAGGCCATACCCTTGACCTTATTTTCTCGAACAGCGAGAAACTCCAAATCCTCCCTTCACTACCCCTACCATGGTCCGACCATTTTCTTATACCCTTCGAGCTACCCCTGACTCTAGCTACAAAACAAGAGTCCTCCATCAGATCTCAGGGCAGAAAATGGCACAAACTTACACTTGCTACCCTAGAACCAAATTACCACAACAGTCTTAGCCCTCTCCCGGACGACCTCAACAAAGCTGTGACCACACTAAATAGCGACCTCACGTCCGCCATCGAGAAAGTAGCGCCTCTTCAAAGCCTGTCCTCCCGTAGAAAACAACCATCGGCCCCTTGGTTTACGGAAAAACTACGGGCACACAGAAGCATGTGCAAAAAGCTAGAACGACAATGGAGACAGAACTACGATACCGGAGCTAAAGCCCTCTATCGTCAAAGCCTTAAAGAGTTTCGTAGACTCAAACGCCAAACCATGAGCACTTACTTTTCTGAAACAATCGACAAAGCAAAAAACTCGACCAAAGCCCTATTCAATATAGTGAAAGAATTCACTCACCCCAGCGCACTCTCGACCCCTGTGCCCATGTCACAGACACTATGTGAAAACTTATCCAACTTTTTCGAAGAAAAAATTGCCAACATAGCGGCAGCAATCCTGCAGAAAGATTCCAATATCACCAAAGACCCAATCCCCAATAGCGCTCATGTGTTTACCTCATTCCAACCACTTAGCAAAGAACTTGCTCTAAAACTATTTCTGGAATGTAAATCTGGCTCACCTCTGGACCCAGCCCCAGCTCTTATCATGAACGAAATTGCCCCCATCATCATTAACCCCCTACTTGACATCTGGAACTCCTCACTACTCACTGGGGTTGTTCCCGCAGCCTGGAAACACGCCATGCTGATCCCTCTCCAAAAAAAAAACGGCGTTGACCCTTCCTGTCTAAATAACTACAGGCCAATATCACTTCTACCCAAACCCGCAAAAGTTCTGGAAAAAGCTGTCCAAAAACAACTGTCACACTACTTGGAATCCAACTCCCTATTCCACGACACCCAATCAGGTTTCAGACCAGACTACAGTACCGAGTCGGCGCTACTCGAGGTATCTGAATCGATCCGCGAATGCACGGACAAGGGAGAGGAGGCCATGCTAGTCCTCCTCGACCTATCCGCAGCGTTCGATACCATCTCGCACGAAAAACTCCTGACCCGCCTACAAGAAGTTGGTATTAGCGGACCCCCACTTGCATGGATAAAATCCTTTCTCACAAACAGAATACAGCAAGTGATGCTAGGACCTTTTCACTCCTCCAAAAAACAGTTGATCTGGGGCGTCCCACAGGGCTCGGCCCTCAGCCCGCTCCTTTTCAATGTATACCTCAAACCTTTGGCCAAAGTTGTAGAATCCTGGGGCGTCAAAGTAACCTTCTACGCTGACGACACCCAACTGGTGTTCTCCTTCAAAGAACACACTGAAAAATCGTTTACCAACTTCTGCCTCTGTATGCTCAACATCGCAGCCTGGATGTCCGCCAACAACCTGAAACTCAATACAGACAAAACCGAGGTACTGTTCTTCAATCAAAAATCGCCTATACCCTCCAACCTCTGGTGGCCGTCTGAACTCAACCCCCCCCCAGAACCAGTTCAAACCGCACGCAACCTTGGCTTTCAATTCACCACCTCCCTCTCCTGCAAAACTCAAGTCAACAAAGTCACCTCAGTCTGCTTCGGCAAACTCCGAATGATAAAAAAAATCATCCCATACCTCCCACTGGAGTCCCGCAAAACGGTGGTCCATGCCCTGATTACCGCTCATCTGGACTATGCCAACAGCCTATACGTAGGCGCCGCCACTTACCTCATCCACCAACTTCAAAAAGTCCAGAATGCGGCGGCCAGGCTTGTCTGCAATGTCCCCTATCGCCATTCCATCACACCCCATCTAATCAAACTTCACTGGCTACCAATAAAACTCCGTATCCAATTCAAGGCCTTAACACTGGCCTTCAGAGCGCTCAATGACAGAGGCCCATCCTACCTACATCACAGAATGAGGTTTTCACAAGCACCAAGAAACCTGAGATCTAATCATCTTCGCCTCATGATCTGCCCCCGCTTTCGCCTCACACGTACAGGGGGAAGGGCCCTGGCAGTAACAACCGCCAAACTATGGAATCAGCTACCCACTGAACTAAGATTCCTGACGTCCGAACCCCTATTTAGAAAAAAACTAAAGACCTGGTTATTTTCACAGATCTAAGACCCCTCTGTACTTCCCCCCGACCCTCCTGAGACTATGTCTTCAGCGCCGGGACACCTCCGTCGGAGGTAGCTTCGCGCTCTACAAAATTCAAAATAAATAAATAAATAAATCAGGGGACAGGCGACGCAAATACTGCAGTACCACTCCCCGTTTTATGCGATCACCCAATCCATTGACATTCCAAGATATTAACCTCAACCCACTATCCCCCATCCCAACAAGGGATGCAGAATTCACCCCACAGAGAGCAGAACATTCGAAGCATAGAAAAAACCAATACGTCGCCTTGAGAAAGAAAAACAAACTCACAAACACCCCTTCCCACCCCCCAACCAATTCCTGTTACAACTCCCCCAACCCTGCACCCCTGCAGTAGACTAAAAAGCCACCCTAACATGTAGTGTGCCTGTCGCCCTAACATTTCCCAATCTACAAAAAGACCCTGGAGGAGGAAAGAGGCCCGTCCCCCCGCCACCCTAAAGGGAACACCAGTGAAACATGTGCATACAAAAAGAATAGAACCCAGTTGAACAATGTCTAGTATTCGGAGACCAGGGGCCGAAGCATCATTTCTGTTCAGGCTCACCACCCTCGGCACCACCAGAGTGCTCAATTCAGTCGTTCCGGGCAGGCAGGGAATCCAGCCAGTCGCTCACATTCTCCGGCCGGTCAAAGAAAAATGTCCATTCCTCGTACTCCACACGAAGCCTGATGGGGAAAAGCATCGCGTATTTCAGTCCTAAGTCTCGGAGAGGTCGCTTTACACCCTGAAAGCCCATCCTTTGCCTCTGGGCGAGCTGAGTAAAGTCCGGGTAAAAGTTAACTGTGGAGTTCTCAAATTTCACCGGGCCGCTCACCCTCGACACCTACAGGATAGCATCACGGTCCCTGAAATGAAAAAGCTTGGCGATGATAGGCCTCTGAGGTGCGCCCGGTTTAGGCTTTCCACCTGAAACGCGATGGGCGTGCTCCACTGCAAAGAACTTGCCCAGTCCAGAAGGGGCAAGATGGTTCAGGACAAGATCCTCCACCAGGAGATCCATCGAGTGATTCTCAGGATTTTCCGGAACACCTATGACGCGGATGTTGTTGCGTCTTGCCCTATTCTCAAAATCCTCTAGCCGATGAGACATAAAGTTAGCTGATTTCAAGTTACCAAGTTCAGTTTGAAGTTCCGACACATCGGCCGTGAGGCTAGAAGTCTTCAGATCCAGCGATTTCACCTTCTAGTTGGTTTTAGACAGGTCGGCTCTGATCAGGGTGACATTGATGGCAACCATGTCGATTTTATGAGCAAGAGCCTCATACTGTTGGCCGATGGTCTCCTTCATGTTAGCATGGGCGCCCATGATGTCTTGCAGAGACGGATCAGTAGGGGCGGTTGAGTCCTCCTTGGCGTCCTCCGAGGTACGGCTGGAGTCTCCAGGGGAACCTTGGATTGAGTGTACCGGTCCATACTGTTGGAATGGACCAGTCCCCCACGAAGGGGCATCTTAGTCTTCCATTTCTCGGCTTCGCTCCTGGCAGCCATGCTGGAAGATGTGCCCCGGAAGGGCCAGTGAGACCTAGTGAAAATGGCCGCCTGCGGGCAAGTCACCAACAGTCCACAAAAACAGGCTCGTGTGGCCAAGGCAGAGACACGACTTGACCCAACTGCGTAGAGGATAGAGTCTCACTCTAACTGAACAGAGGCTGGACAGATCCCCGAACGAGCGGAACTGTCCCGCAGTCAGACCATACCAGGACCCAAAAGCGAAACCGAAAGTTGAAGTAGGGCTACTGGGGAAGACCCCTCTGCCGTTGTTATTCAACTCTGTCCCGGCGTCACAATTTGCCAAGTCCCTGGCTTACCGCAGGGTGGGCCTCAAAAGTTTGAATCGATGTAGTTTCGGTTCCCAAGGTCTGAATTAAAATTTGAAAAGATTTATGAGATCAGCCAGGGTTCCTCTTCAATAATCTGTCCAAGAATTCAGGATGTTGTCAGGATAAGTTGGGAAGAGTGGCGAGAGTCCGGGGAGCTCTGTGCTCACGTGGCCATCTCGGATGCTCGCGTAGCTCCTCCCCCAACTTTCTACATTTTACATTCTTTTATAAAAATCCGAGCTTTTCGTTGGCTGTCCTGTGTCAGTCCATGATAACATTATTTGGTCATCTCCGACTCTTGACTAAGTCCAGGCTTTACATAAGCCCTATTGTCTTTCACTTCCATGTATTTCAGCTTCCTCAAGAAAGTAACTTTTCCTCGAGTTCTGAACGTTCACTTCCTAGCCTTGGCAGACAAATCAAGTTCCTATCCTTGGGCCACCTCTCCATGAGCACGTTCAACGCGACCAAAGAACTGCTTTTTAATTCACAATGACAATGCAGCAAAAATCTTCTCAGCTGCGCATGTGTAAATAGTTCACTCTGGACAAGCTTTTGCGTCTGCAGCTCTGTCAGCCATATTTTCTGAACCATCTTTAGGCCTCACTTTGGAAACTATTATTAAACAAACACAAGATATCAATTAATTAAAGAACTGAGACCCATTCTGTTACCCTCCCCCTTTACTAATTAATCCTGTTAATTATGTTACCTAGCAAAGCACATACAGGCAGCATTACATTTACTTCTCCTTTTCGAACTGCACGAACTCCATGAGCTTTTTCATCACAAAAAGTCATAACATAAGCACATAAAATAAGCACATGCCATTAGCTTAACTGCCGCATTTAATACTGACAAAGACAATAGACAAAGTTAATTTATTATTTTTCTTTGCGTTTGCAACATAAAGCATATTAGTTTATCCCGCATGTAATGATGTATGTTTTCTTAAACTAAGTTGGTTAATAATTTCACCACAAGCTTATTAATCTGGTTACTTTGTTATGAGATATTAACTTCACAAGTTTGAACAAAAGTTTGTTCTTCACCTTGCTCCATCAGCATGGGATTTTATCCCAAAAGTAATGCAACATTGCCTTGCGTTTGCGAGGTGTTACATGGGTGGAGAAAGTGTGTTCCCATTTATCCACCAATGTATTCTGATGCAAACCCATATTTACTAAGTCAGTAAACATGGGTTTGCACCAAATGCTGAATTGGACCTGATGCTGGCATAACAAGTAGACATATTCTCAGTTCTCTTAATTACTTCCTATTTGCATGTGTACTGCATTCTGCATCACCCATACAAAGAGGAGAGGAATATGCCTGTAATAATAGTTTTTGTGCAGGAAGGAATGCCTTCCAGCACAAATCTATTCTAACCACAGCGCAGGCACCCTTGTGTTGAGGCGCAAGGGTATCTGTATTAGCACCAGGCAGACAGAAGTGTGCCAGCGCTACAAGAGAGCAGAACTGCACCATATAATAGTAGATAATGCTCGTTTCTGCTCTCCCTATTTGGCGTAATGTAGTGCAGCAACTTTGCTTACTGCAAGAGCACTGCGTCAAAGTTTAGTAAATCTGGCCTTTAGTGTTCTGGCCACCATAACGGGCATAAAACTAAGTTCTTTCCAAGCAACAAAACCATAGGATGAAGATTTACATGATTGGGGATACATTTAAGTCTAATTTGAGGCTACTTAGCAAGGGACAGTTGTATTCGGAAATCCATATGGAATACATTAAAGAAAACTGGATACAGAGAATTTTGTAGCAGTACTCCCATGTGCCACTAGTTGGAAATGTCCAGCTCCACACTGGCTCCACACCACCTCAGAAGTCACGAACTGAAGTTACATATAAGCACAACCTCTGCATACTGAAATGTGTTTCTTGTCTTTTCTCTTTCCACGTCTTCAGGCACAGGGCATGGATAATTTTTGGTGACAGTGTACTGAGTACTAACTTGGATGCTTTCAAGAGCAGCGAGGAATCTACAGTTAGATAAAGTAATCACCAGAAATAGTGTTACATAAGGTAAGTAGCTTGTTCTTCTGATGGATACTTCAGGCTGCAGATTCATCACATTAGAAAAGCTACCAAAGGAGCGCCTCACCAAGGTAGAGGTTCTGTGGAGTGAGCTTACATCGAAAAGTGTTTCTGAGCCAGGTGGGAGAAGTGTCCTTCCCACCAGACCTGGCTGTCAAGGTAATAGTGCTATGTGATCATATGCACACACATCCATGTCGCAGCCTGGTGGATATTACAAGGATAGGCACCTCACTGTCCTACTCAGTGGTAGAAGGACTTAGCCCTGGTTAAATGGATCCTCAGATCTTCCAGGCACTGCTTATTGGCCAGTGAGTAGCAGATCTTAATGCAGAGAGATATCCACCTTGACAAGGACCTCTTCTGCGTAACCTTCTCTTTCTATTCTCCAGGGAACCTCATAATAATGTTGAACATCTACATGATGGTCCTTTGCAAAGTTTTGGGGTCAAACCGATGGAGCCTCCCTTCATCTTTTAAAGGGAGAAGGGGTGCAAAGCATGTTGTTAAAGTGATGGAGCTCCCGGTGTGGAAGGGAGTCACAACTTTTAGTAGGAAGGGCTCCGGAGTCCGTAGCTCCAGTTTGTCCAGAACAAACATGGCGTAGGGTAGTTGCACTGACAATCCCTTTAGTTCACTCATACGAAGAGTTGATTATTGCAGTCACAATGAGGGAGACACTCTCAAGATTAGGAGACACAGTGAACAGCTATACATACGCTCAAAAGACGTACACATAAGGAATGTCCAAATTAAGGTCCCAAAGAGGCATCAAAAACAACTTAAGAAGGAGCATGTGAGTCAAACCTTCAATAAATCTCATCACAGTTGATGATTTGAACAGGACAGTGGGTCTGGGAAATGTAGAAAGGCAGAAAGGGCTGACAAATAACTTTTTTAAGTTCTCATTCCATGCTTTGCTGCCTTAAAGACAAAATAAACAAAAGAACGTCCAACCACTCTCCTGTAGAGGGTTAGTGGCCTGAGCACCACACCTGGATACAAATTTATCCCAGCACCCACCGTAAATGAATTTCAAGGAGGGGGGTCTGGCAGTGAGAATGACTCTACCTTAGACAACAGATAAAAAAAATTAATTGCTGCTACTCAGTCTCCATACATTGAGGTGTAAGTTGCTCAAAGTGGGTGGAGGACATTGCCCTGTTGCTGATGTAAGCAGTCCTCTTGAAGTGGTAGCCTGATCAGAGAACAGATGTTCATGCTCAGATGCTCCTTATGCCACACTGTCTTGGCCCAATTTGGAGCAACAAGAATGTCTTGGGCTCGCTTGTTTTTGATCTTCTTAAGAACTTGAGTCAAGAGAGGTATTGGCAGGAAGGAATACAGAAGTCCTTTTTTCAACTTCAGCTGGAATGCGTGTCCAATCAAGTATTCTTCCAGAAACTACAATGTGTAGAATTGGCACACTACACATTCTTGAAAGTGATGAAAAAATGTAGCCATGGTTTCACCACTAGTGAAAGACACCCTGTGCAACCTCAGGAGGCAGAAGTAACCATGAGCTGCTAGACAGCGCCTACTCAGTTAATCCTCTCTGACATTCAGAGACCCCGCCAGGGGGTTGGTGACCAGAGAGGTGCACTAGTGCTCTTACTACTTCCAGAGACTCAAAACCTCCTGGCACAGGGCCCAGGTTCTCACTCCACCCTACTTACTGCTGTACCTCATGACATTGTTTTCCATCAGAACCTGCACTAGCCTCTCCTTGATGGGCATAAGGAAGACCATCAGGACCAGGCGGATGACCTCTAGCACCAGTAGGTTGATGTGAAGTAGGTTGCCCACTGCAGACCAGAGTCCTCTGAGCTTCATCTTACCCAAGTGACCACTAGTCCAGTAGTGATACATCTGTCCACACTGCCAGTTCTTAGTGGGGAGGAATTCTGGCAAGCTGCAGGACAAGCTGTGGTCAGTCAGCCTCCAATGCAGATCTTGAGCTGAATACTCCAAGACCTCTTCTGTGGGAAAGGCAGTCTTGATGATGGGCCTGATGGAATTTTAGGTTCCACTGCAGCGCTTGCATGTGCCACCAGGTGTAAGTGACAAGGAGGATGTATAAGGATAAGAAGGAAAGAAGCCACAGAGCCACCCTCACCTAGATCCAGGATCATGTCTGAAACATTGGTATCATAGTCCAAATATACTGAAATAATACTGAGTAAGAAATGGCCTGAACTCCACTGTGCCCAGGATCACTCTAATGAATAGAAGCCTTTATGAGGGAATCAGGTACAGTCCAGGTAAAAGTTTCAGGTGAGGGCATACTCCTGAGCTCCATAGATGGGCTGCGACCATCACCATTACTTTTGTGAACACACATGGCTGGTGAGGATGAAGGGGAGCAAATCAAGGGGGAATAATCTTGACCCACCTTAAACAGCAGTTCATGGCTGTTGGAGTGCGGGATGGGAATATCAAAATACACATTCTGCAAGTCAATGGAGTCCATCCAGGCTCTCAGTCAAGAGCCGATAGTATCTGGGCCAATGTGAGCATTTTAAATCCTCATATCTCCACAGAATGGCTTATACCCTTATACTTCCACAAGTGCCCAATGTTTATATCTGTGCCAACTCATTCCTGTGCGGCATTGAGTCATACCAGGGCATTTATGCAAAGCATACATGCCCCTCAGCTGGTGTAATCATTAGACTTGTATTTCAAATTTGTATTTGTGAGGAAATGGCTTTCGTTCTGCGGGTTCATCTTCCACTTTTTGCCCCCTTTATGACTATTAGGTACTTGTGCAATGACTCTGTGATGCAGTGGACACTGCTGATCAGACCTCCATAAATGTGCTTATACCCAATTGGTATAGGTTTACTTATTAGTCCTTAGTATATGGTACCAGGGGCACCCTTGGCATGTAGGATTAAAGTGTCTCTGGTGGGCTGCATCACTTATTGTGCTACTACAAGTGTGACAAAGTAAAGCATTTCTTCCACCCTGCTACTCCTTACTGGTGGAGTAGTTTAAACTGCTTCTGTGACTTTGCCATTTAAAGTAATGGCAAACAGGTCCGGACTGGCCATAGGGGGCACCGGGCGTTTCCCCGGTAGGCCGCTAGGGTGGGGGCCGGTTTTAGGCTACTGGGGGGCCGTTTCTGTTACCGGGGGTCGGTAATATCGGCCCCCGGTAACAAAATCGGCCAAAACCGGCCGTTGCAAACTGCTCAGCTGCACTCCCCCTGACCCCAGGGGGGCCAGCTGAGCAGTTTGCCAGGGCCGGTTTCTGTTCTCAGTCCGGCCCTGATGGCAAAGCCCAACCCTTCATTTTTTATATATGTAAGTCAATCCAAAGGCAGCCCTAAGGCAGGATGCTGTATAATAAAAAGAAGGACATGTGATTTTACATATCCTGACAGAAAAAATCTCAAATTGTTCTTTTTACTGTAGAAAGACTAGTAGCCCCCTTCACGAGTACAGGGTTACGAGCTGACAACTCAGCAATGCAATGCTAATGCTAACTTCTGAATGGGACTACTAAGTATGATACTTTGAGGTATCAAAAAATCATTGCACTAAAACCGACTTCATGTTCAAGTCGGATTTAATGCAACGTTTGCACAAATGATAGACCTGACATGCTTAGGGTGGTCTTCCCCCCAACGTTTTCCCTGTTTCCCTTCTCTTTTTACTGATTCTTTTTGTTGGCCTTAGGACTCTAAGCACATTAAAACTGCTGATCTGTGCTAAAGGCAATGTGATTCTCTCCTAAACATGGTAACATTGGTGTATACACAACTGGTATATTTAATTTACTGGCAAGTCCTTTGCAAAGTGGTATACCATATACCCAAAGCCTTTAAATTAAATGCAATTTGGGGGCCTGCAGCACTAATTGTGCCATTCACACAAATAGTCCTCTAAACACGTATCATGTTTTTTACTGCCAATTCGACTTGGAATTTAAAATTCTTTGCCAAGCCTTAACCTTCCCATTTATTGTACAGAAGTCACCCCTAAGGTATGCCCTGGGTAGCCAATAGGACATGGTGCTGTGTAAGTAAAAGGTAGTACTTTCAAGTTTTGCTTGTCATGGTAGTGAAAAACACCTGAACTAGATTCTCGCTACTGTGAGGCCTACTCCGCTCATAGGTTAACATTGGGAACTCCTTAATACACTTTTAAGCTGTAATTCCTGATTAGAAAGGAGAAGTTGGGCCATGTTTACATCTTTAGAATAGTGATGATAATTCCGCCTTACTGTGAATGTTGGATTTAACCTTACTATTTAAGAAATGCCACTTCTAGAAAGTGGACATTTCTCTGCTCTTTCAGGGCTGTTTGCCTGCAGCCTGCCACCAATACACGTCTAAATGGGTGACAGCTTCACTTTGTGCATTCCCTCTAGGCAGCCACAAACACAGGAAGGTAAGATGTGTCTGAGTGGCCATCTGCATTATGATGGTACTTCCTGGGCAGGAAGGGAGGGAGTAGCCGACACTTATACCTGAATAGGCAGTACCTTGTCCCCACACAAAGGGCTGATTACCCCCTACTGATAGTCTGAAGCCAGAGGTGGGAAGAACCGACATTATTGCACTCCGAAAACCCTTCATTGAGGTCACCCCCACTTCAGAGACACAACTGGGTATAAGTACTGGGCCTCGAACACCGTCAAATCAGATACTTCGGGACCCATAAAGAAATTCCGTCAAAAGAAGGGCTTTGCTGCTACACGGACTGTCACTCTTCTGTACTGCTGATCTGCAAGGCCCGCTTTTCTGTTGTGCTGTCCTGCTGCTTTCTGACCCTGCTGATGGAGAGCGGGACTCTGCCTTGCAACTGAAGTGATCTTGAAGGGCTTGTTGACTTGCCTCCTGTTGCTTGAGACTCAGGGAACTCAAAGTCTCTACCCCAGCTCCTGTCCCTGGTTCACTGGAGGTGGACCCATTTACTTACACCAGGGAAATGATGCATCTCCCGTCTGCTTGAAGAAGAACCGGGACACCCTGTTGCTGGAGCAGAACCAGCGTATTGCACTTGGAACCAGCGCATCGCCTCCAGAACCGGACGCATCAGAACTGCACATCACTGCGGCAGCAGTATAGAGAGATCATTGCATCCCCTTGACTGTGCCGAGAAACCCCCCACATGGCATCGGAAACAACGCCTCACAGCTTTGACGCTTCGTCTTCGGAACCGACACATTGCCACCACTCCTGGATCGACATCGATGCTGCGCTCGACTACGCCATGCATCTCACTGTTGCAGCCAGACCAAGGTACTCTGTTCCCTAGGCCTGCGTGGCTCATTTATCCTGCCAGCGCTCCATTGCCATCGGCTTGAACTATGGAGTTTGCTCTGGTCCAGCATGACCAGATCACCCTATAAGCGCTTATTGCTTCTATGCGCAAGAAACACTTTTATTCTTTAAAAAAATCATATCTTGAGTTCCACTTATTGGATTTTTTTTGGTCTGGTCTTAATTTATTTATAATGTTATTGCCTATTTTTCTAAACCAGTGTGGGATCTTTTTGTGGGGTTTTCATTGTGCTACTGCGTGTGTGTGTTGCACAAATACGTTACACATTGCCTCTTTAGCAAAGCCTGGCAGCTCTGTGCCCAGCTACCAGAGGGTGAGCACAGGTTATCTTTCAGTGTGTATCTGGCTTACCATGACTAGGATTGCGCTTTCTGTTTGAATAGGGTAAATACCTCTGCCAACCAGAAACCTGATTTCTAACAGCAACTTTAGAAAGTAGCCATTTTGTTGCCCAAAAATGGATTTATCTTATGTTGTGTTTACACTTTATTACTGTTTGAGTGCTGCATTAGTACTTAGCACATGTTAAGCTTAGACTCTGTGTTAAGCTTGATTGTTTTTGTGCCAAGCTACCAGAAGCACAAGAAAAATGTAGTGACTTGTGTGGTTAACCCTGACAGGGATTGTGGTTTCTGCTTGAGAAGGGTCCATACTTCCATCAACCGAAAACCCAATCTCCTACATTGTTATTCAATGGTGGGATTCAGTCATATACTTGGGCTGTGCAATTTCAGTGATTTTATGCAACAATAAAGAAGGGTAAGGGATATGGGAAGCTAGCCCCTGAAACTACCACGCTCCAGGAGGATGGGACGCCTCAGGACTCCACCCTGGAGCCTACAGGGGAGGAAACTGCAGTCCTGGGAGACTTGACAGAGTTTGCTGGATGGCAAGTTGGGACCACCAGGGAGGAGTTCTGTAGAGCTCAGGAGTAGCCAACTTTAGAGGGCTTGAGGTGGAAAGCTAAGACCCAGGCAGTGGGTGACTCCAAAGGCAAGTTGGCTGGTCTCTTGTTCAGAGCTACTGGGACATAAAAAGCTCCAACAACCTTAAACCAACACCTGGATCCTGCCTAAATTGAGTCCTGCCCTCCAAGTGGCGCCCACCTAGTACTGGTCCCTTGGAAGTGGCGCTAAAGGTGCACAGGTTGCCAAAAACCAAAACTTGTGGCTTACAAAATATTCCATCAAAAAATGTACTGAGAGCCCACAGAGGACCAGGATCTACCTGCTCGTGGATCCGCCCAAAGTGCATGCTGGCCAGCCTGACTTGCGGGAGCTACAGCTACATTCTTCTCCACAGCAGTAAATCCTGTTCAGCGGCTCCTGTTCAGAAGGGTATCCTGCCTCCTGAAGCACTCGTCGGGTGTAGCCTGTGGCTTTATCTTGCTGGAGATTGTCATCTTCCATGAAAGAGACAAAGGGTCTCCAATGGTTTTACCACCCACCTACTTGGCAGTCTACTCGCTCTATTTAGATGTTGGGAGTGTATGGGCGAATATTCTTCATGCGTTGTCAAAAGGGGCTGTTGTAGGAAGTTCAGCCAAGATTACAGCCAGCCCAATCACAATGTACATTGCCATCAAGGAAACTTGTCCTCAGACACTGCCGCCTGACTTACCCTGCTAAACTTTACTTTTTAAGACATTTTTCTTTAAAAATTCTTCCAAGTCCGAAGGTAAGTGGAGACCAGGCTCAATCAACCTTGTGTATCCGAACTGTACTCCAGTGCCGTCATCCATAACTTTCAATTTTTCTATGTTGCCCGTGTTCGAATTCCTTAAAAAACAGAAGAAACCGAACAGTTTTGTTTAATTAAACAATTCGGCTGGGAGACAGTTACAGGCCTGAGGTCTGAGGCCTGCCTCAATTTACATTGGGTTTGCATTGGTCATATATAGTATGTTACATCAAGCCATAAATGTATCAGGGGTACCATATATGGTGAGGAATGTTGGCTGCTGCCTTAGAGTCATAGTTGAATGGTCAATAATTACTACAAGTGGGTCTCGACCTTGCGTGGACACAGTGTGGCCAGTGATGAATATGTCCAGATGTCCGACATGTGGAGAGTGTGATCACCATGTGTGCTAGGTCCTGATTGGCTATGTTTTCCTAACTCATGTGGCATCTGACTTTATGGTGTTTGCTGAAGCATGCGAACCCCCTTGAGACATGTGTGCTTTATTTTGGGCAATCTCCCTGACCATTGTGATGTCACTGCGCCTATCTGTGGGATTTATCAAGAGCTTCCTGTCCGCGTGTTCCCTGCCAGCTATGCACCCTCCCACCTGCGACCCATCAATCATTTATCTCTAGCTTACATCGCATGGCCTGCCTGACTACATACTTTCGTGTCAAGGTAGATGGGGAGTTTAGGATGGGTGATTCTTTTAATAGGATAACAGTTCATTTTTGCGATAAATGCATTATTACGCATATTAACAGCTCCAATCAAGTGCAACTAAAATTTACAAACTTCTGAACGCCCATCCTACTGATTGGATTTTTGTTGTTCTGGTGTCAAATTCTTAATAAAAATGTTGTATTTCTTTCTAAATTAGTGTGGGATGTTTCATGTGCTGTGCTTTCACTTTATTACTGTTTGAGTGTTGCGTAAATACTTAACACATGGCCCTTAATTTAATCCTGTCTGACAAGCTCCCAGAGAGGTAAGCACTGGATAATTTAGTGACTTTGTGGTGTACCCTACCATGGATTGTGGATTCTGCTTGAGAAGGGTCCTCACTGCCCACAACCAAAAACCCAGTTTCCTATATTGGTCATCTGCATAACTGCAATGACATTTAGGACAGCTGCTGTCACTCTGTTTCTAGATCCTAGCTAGCCTCACTAGAGACCAATAGACCACGTGGAAAGATTTTTTTTCCGTAGAGGAGCAGATTTCACTGTAGTTTATAGAATATTTAAAAAAAACTTCCAATAGGTCCTCTTTTCCCACTTAGGCAAGTGTTTATTACAAACAAGCAAAAGTGATTTATTTGTTCTACTGCTTTCACTAGTTTCCAGTAACACCTTGCAGTTTACCGCTTCCTAGGTGCAGTACCTTTTTTTTTTTTTACTGGGTTTTATATAACTCAAACTTGACCCGGTATCGGAGTGCATTATATAGCACCAGTTGCGTTACATGAGAACGCTCACATTCATTTTATTTTTGTTAGGCACTGGGAGATTAGGTGATTTGCCCAGAGTCACAGTGTCATTGCCGAGACTCGAACCCTGTTCCCCAGATTCGAGGTTGCAGTCCTAGCCGTTAAGCCAACTCCTTTCCCCTATAGGTCTAACTACATTTGACTGCTCTCATTTTTGACATTGCAATGGGTTTTAATCTATACAGACAGCCTGTGCTTAATTTGTGCCGGTGCTTTTCGGTGCTAAGCACCGCACTTATTTTACCAGGCTTAGTCTATACGATTTTTCTGCTGGCCCGGTTATTATTAAAAATAAATTCCTGCTCTCATTCCGTGGCTGCCTGCCATGTCTTCGGAAGTCCCACCCTGGTCCAGGCATATTGAAGGAACTTCGTCAACACGTTAGCGATGTCACGTCATGCCTTCCTTTCACGGAAGATTGGTTCATTTCCGACGGTTGGAGAATGGCCGAGGGCGGGCTTTTAGATGAACTGCGGCAAGGCAGGCTGGAAGTTTGCAGGACAGCCAGTAAAGGTATTACAGTATTCCAACATACAGCAGAAGTGAATGTATGAGGGCCCGCTATCGATACAGTTATAATTTTCAAAGATAGATTTTACTTGCTTCATTGAAGCAGCAAGAGCCGCTCCAAAAATAAATATCCGGCATTTATGCGCGTTCTATTATTCTCCTGTCTCCCGTCCAGAGTGAGGGTCTGCGCCTCAGATTTGGGCCTTGCAAAATTCGGAGGATGGTTGCCATAGGCTGCTTTGCTTCAGTCTGTTAGTTTGGGTTATTTAGCAGGATGCCATGAAAAGGAAATCCTTCCCAGATTTATTTTGCTGCCCTGCCTTTCTGAAATTAAAAAAAGAGTGTGTAGTATGCATTTTTATCAGCACTGACCTGGAGCTGTCTGTAATGGTGCATTCGAAGTGCTAATGGCTCACCACTAACTACGGTGTGCACATGCTGCTCTGCACTCATTAGTCTAAGTCAGTTTGTGTTGGTCGGTGCTTCAAATGTTTCTTGTGGTGGCTTACAAAGGTTGAAAGCTTATTTCTATGCCTTTAGGCTACGCGTATCCCAACAAAAATGATCGAAAGCACACCTTTCTAATTCATTTATTCTACGTTGCATGAAACTAATTTGACTCTTGCGTGCAGCCTGGGCTTGCATACTCTGCACCTGTAACACGCATGTATGAAATCAATAAAACTGGAATGTTTGGATAGTGTAATTATAACTGCCTCGTCGATCGTTTTCACCTAGTAAAGTTTATGCAGAATAAACAACATGATGTCACATGTAAGGTGATTTGGTAACATCACGTCCAATAGTGGTAATTCACGTTTAGAGTTATGGACTAACAAACTGTCATTGCAGATAATCACTGAGTGTCTAAAAATGTTTTTCATCAACAAATGATCAATTGTATGTAAAACATCTAAATTGAAAAAATGTTATGTTGTATAAAAAAAACGTGGAAATTGTACCTATTAGCAAGTTGTTGGAAGGGTGGGCCATAGGATTTAATGGGGGCTGGTATTTTTGAATACACAGGTTCTTGAATGTCTAGTAAGAAGCCAGGGATTATTTAGTAGGTGTAGGTAGGTTCGCAGAGGGGTAGGATGTAGTGAATTTTGGGACTAGTATATTTCTTGGGAGCTGGTGGACCTGAATGGGCAGGTAGAAGCACTTGGTTAATCAGCAGGGTAATAGTAGGGTGGGGTCATGCTGCGTAAACTACAAAGGGGAGGATCACCTGGTAGATGCGAATTGAGCACTTTCACGCAGAAGATGTGGAAAGTGGTTGGAGGTAATGCACTGTGAAATAGAGAATGAAGGTACACAAGAAAGCTCAGTTCATTTTAGTTGTGGCTATGTCTGTTATTACTATAGAGTCCATTTTTAATTAGTTGATTGTGAACACAATGGGTGTGACCTCACGGGCCAAGCACTCAGTAAGGGTGCATGTGAACACGGATGTAGAAGACAGAAAAAGGCCACACTTTGGGAGAGTTTCTAAATATGTTTTTACAGGCACATTTTGTATGAGTTTAAACAAGTTCTTGAGGGGGACAATGTAGATCAATGAAAGGGTATTGTCTAAAATATGGTAGGAGTTTACACATAGCGTAATGAGTTTTAAACTAAGTTTGACGCATATTGGTCTGAATAAAAAACGAATGTAATTTTTTTTACTTTATAGGTACCGCTGAAGAAGGGCTATTCGAGCCGGGAATACAATAGGTAGAACATGAAAAAACTGCCATGGATGAATTATGTATTTCCACGTGCCCTAGAGAAAAGCTTGGATAGGCATATCGGTTTCATAAGAAGAGATGGGAAAACATATTACCTTATATGTGAATTGAGTGAGCAATGAATGAAAAAAACACTGGATCAAATGGAATAAAACTGTTAAAAATGGACAAGCCTATGGTATCTTTGTGAACATCCACGAATTACGCTGTGCATCTGGGAGAGGAGCATATTCACGTTCCAGTTTTGTTGATTTAGGCTATGTTTGGCACATAAGCATATTGTAATGGGCTCACTTTTGACTTTTTTTAAAAAAAATTAATACATTAAGGATGTGACCACAGATCTGCAATGCTGAGAGAATGTTGAATTCTTTTGTCCTTTTGCTGTGAAAGGAGATAACTACGCTATAAAAGACGACATTAGCATAGCTGTTTAGATTGCTATGGGGCTAACCTTGGCATATGGGATTTCTTGGCATGTAAACATTGTGTGATCATTGTCTCTGCAAGTGTGTCCTTTCATTTCATTTCCCCTAAATTCAATTACCAGATTAAAGAACACAACAGCTGAAACTGATTGACACAAACATAGATACCTGTTGATTAAAGTGTCCAAAAGCAAAATGAGCAATAGTATGCTGCGGAAACATTGTCTGTCTCCTTAATTAAATCCACTTGTGGTAAAATGCTACCCCTGACCCACTACACTGAATGTAATTGGCTTATTATAGGATGGAAAGGTTTAACTGTTTTGAAAAAATAATGATCATTTAGGAACTAAATTGAGTCATGAATTATTTTTTCATTCTTCCACTACTGATGTCTCTTGAGGACTAAAGAGTCATTTATCATTTATGTTGTGCAAAGGATTCGGTGCACACTTGTTAAAATGTAGAATGCTTAGGATACACTATACAGGCAGACCTATGCAAACATGCCTGAAGTCGACAAATTGTAAAAGGAAGCCAAAATTTAAAAATATGACCTTGTTTCTATCTACACATGGAGTTATTCATTTTGTGATGTATTTTTCTATACTCAAGTCAATGTGAGTTGTTGAATTAACGAGTTTCTAAGTGAACATGTTGGCAGTGCCGGCTTTAGGGCTCCTTGTGCCCAATGCAAAAATCTCTTTTGGCAGCGCATGCACCAAGCTAAAGGAGGCGGGAGGGAGCACCATATTCACATACCCTGTGAAAGAACTAGGCCTTAAAACTAACAATGGCATACGTTTTCACAGTGCATGCACAAATGGCAGGCCCCCAAGCTTGCCACTCAGTGTGTCCTAAATTGCCGTTATGTGTCTTGGTCAGCACAGCTGTGCATTGATGAGACAGGCCAAGAATGATACAGCCTTGTCACCCCTCAAATTTACATAATTTATTACCCTATATTTAGTAAAGCAGTGGTGTACTCTTTTATTGCTCTTCCTGAGTATCTGCTTTTCTTCCTCCCCTTCACACCTTACTCCTTTCCTTCTCTCCATTCTTTTTTCACTTTCTGCCCTACGTCCACTTTTCCTCTTAATTGCAACCTCCCCTCATTAACTGCTTTTCATTTTTCACCTTCTCATCTTTCCCTTCTACTTGCTTTTCACACACTCTCCGCTATCTGCTCTTTTTCCCTTTTTCCTTCTCATCATCTTCCACTCCAGTCTTGCACTCCCTATCTCCTCTTTTTCCTCTTTCCTTTTTTCATTCTCATCATGTTCCACTCCAGTGTTGTACTCCCTATCTCTGCTTATCTCACTTCTCTTCACATTCTTTGTCTACCTTATCTATCTTTGCCTTCAACCTCTCCTTCTTCTCCCTTTTATGTTTTTCCTTCTTGCGTATTTCTTTATATCCACTCCAGGAATCAGTGTTTGTTCTCAGGATCATAAATTTAAATCTTGTTGCTGCAACTCAGTCTTTCTTATTTATTAGGTTGATAAAATGTGTGCCATTTAGCTGGATAACATTTTAAATTCAGTGTCAAGGCCCCCTTTGTGAATATGTGTGTTACAAACATACATGGTATGTTAAGGACAAAAATATATTTAAATCTTTTGTTTTTCAATTTCTGTGCAATATTACACTTTCATTATTCTCTCTGTCCCTCCCTGACCCTGTACCTCTCATACTTGTATTCATTCCCCATGACTCCTTTCTTTCCTTCGTCCCATCTTTTTCTTTTCCCTTTTTCTCTTCCACAACACCTCCAGCCATGTCTCCTTTCCCCTCTTGCTTCTTGCTTCCTTACATCCTCATTCAATTCTTGCTTCCTTACGCCCTCGTTTTATTCTTGCTTCCTTACACCATCATTCCATTCTTGCTTCCTTACACCCTGATTCATTCCCCATTCTTCCTCCCTGGGTGCATTTAATCCTCCTTGCTCCATTCTTTCCTTACGTTTTTTCCTGATCTTTCCTACACCTCTTGTTTAATTTCTTCCTTTCTTATCATCAACCATTCCTTATGCTTATCTCGCTCCCTTCCTTTTTTCTTTTCATCCATCACACACCATTCACTTCCTTTCTCCCTCTATTCCCTCATTTCTTCCTTTTACATTATTTTCTTATTTCTTCCTTCTTTCATCCATTGGTAGTATATATCCTCACTCCAGTACTCCCCTTCCTGCTTGCAATTGTTGCTGCCTTCTTTAATGTGTTCCTTCCTTCACACCTTGCTTTCTTTTAAACAGCACAGTACAATCACATTCTCTTTAATTTGCAAAGCTGCCTCACGCCCTCTAATGACCTTTCCTGAAGTTGCATTTTGTGATTTACACACATTCTCCAATTGAGTTCACTTTTAAGTTGTTGTCATAGGCTTCCTATATGTTACATTATGTTAAGTTATATTGATTTGTAGAAATACTTATCACCGAGAGGGTATCCAAGCACTTGGGCAGGTGTGTAGGTGTGAGGTCCCCGAGGTGCTTATGTGAAGAGCTGAGTCTTCAGCCTCATGCGGAACTCAAGATGTGAGGAGGTGGCAATGATGTGTTGAGGCTTGTGGATGTGGGTGGAACCAATAAAGGAAATGGGTGGAGCCTCTGGAGGAAGTGGGCTTTATCCGGGGAAAGTGGGTGTGGCCTTCTTATAAAATGTGAGCACCTGCACTTAATGTTTTACAAATTAAGCACTGCAGACAACTGATAGTTTTCATATCTCGAAATCATTCCACTTGCTTTCTGAATCAAGATCAAGCAGTCCCAAGGCATTAGTTCATCTCCTTCCATCAAATTTCTCCATTTGTGGATGTCTCATCATCTTAAATTTAGGGTTAGCTGGTCTCTTACAAAATCCTGTGTGGCCGAAGAGTCCTAGATTGGTGTTAATTTACTGTAAAAAAAACATATTGCATGCAGATCTCGTGTAATTATAAAGCTTGGCTGCAGCTTGCAATATTTTACGTGCTCCTCAGTGCCCCAAACCTTTATAGAATCACTTACACAAAGAAACTCTCGTCATTGCTCGTACAATGTCTCAGATTATTGATTGATTAGACTCCACTATGAGCATTCTACATTTTTTTTTTACTGAAATGCCACCATTACCAAAACAGATCTCGGACGATTAGTTTTCTCCATCTCTTCTTCTTCTAAGTTTTTTCCAAGAAAATCTGTTTCTTCTGATGCCATATAAAACTGCTAATCGTCCTCTGCAGTTTCTTCTATTAGGTTTTTTTAAATTCAAAACGTAAAGGTATTTTGTTGCATAAAAAAGTAAACTTGAGCAGAACTATCATTTTAATCAGGTTTACTCTTTCATTTATAGTTAGAGGTAGATGCTGACATCTTTTTATTAACTGGTCTAATTCCTGGAATGTTTTGTTAAGATTTTTTCACATTATGTACCACCCTTATTCCTACATATTTCAATTCCGTTTCCACTGGTATTTTTCCCAGGTCGAATTCCATATCATAATTTCAATTTTTTCATTATTTACCCGGTAACTGGAACTTTTGCATTATATGCTCTAAATGGGCGAGCAATGGCTCTATGTCTGCTGTGTAAATTTTCAAATCATCTGCATATGAAACCATGTTCTTCTAATGCCCACTGCAGCAGCATCAGGGCATTATCTTTATCAGTCTTCCAGACTGTTGGGCTGAGGGCTCAACATACAAATCATACAGTAGGGATGAGAGTGGGCAGCTTTGCCTAGCTCACTGGGAAATTGCCAGCTGTGAAATCAAGTTTCCATTCACAAACACCCTTACAGTGAAGGATTCAATATATCTGTTGCACAGTTATGTAAAATATGCTTCTGAATCCAGAGCAAACCAGTATTCTATTAGATATTTCCAGTTCACTATTTCAAATGCCTTCATTGCATCAAATGTTGGGAAAGTTAAATGTGAGCATTTTGAATTTGTCTTTCCATAGCCTGAGGCCACCAGCCTTTTTCGGGATAAGGAAATAGTGGGATTGACAACGCCATTCTTTCTCACCACTCTGGTAACCTCTCTATGACTCCCTTGAAGAGAAATAGGCATTCCTTCTGTAGCAAGATTACAGATGCGCTACTGAAATTTGTTCTATATCGAGAGGCATAATGTGTGGGTGGAGAGAAAAGGTTGGCTGTAGCCTGCTTGAAAAATTTGCCGGGAGTGATGGATCACTAACCGGGAGGAAATGCTGGATCCTGCCTCCACTGGTTGAGTATATGCCACTGACAGCAAACTGAAGTTACTTATGGGCTGTTGTGGCAGGGGAAGAGGAGTTGGAGGACTGGTGGAGGACTGGTGCCCTTGCTAGCCCACTTGTTGCCTGCTGGATCTGTCTGGGCTTACTGCTGCATCTCCAGATAAGAATGCTGTCCATGCCTATATGCCGGGTCTTTGACCCTAAATTAACAGAACTGGTACATAAAGCAGGCAGAGGTCAACATCCTCACAAAATGCTCTCCTGCTCCCCTCTCTCTCAAAATCTCACTCCAAAATGACCATTCAACTGTATCAAATGCTTTTTCAGCATTGCCGGATTGGAGGAGCGCAGTATCTTTGCACTTGTTGGCCGTGTCAATTAGATTTTGGAACGTTCTTGGTATTATCACCCATCTTTCTCCTGGGGTTCAGACCCTTCTTAATCAGTGTTTGAAGATCCTGGAGAAGATGATTCAACCTGTTGACTATTATCTTCATGTACATTTTCAAGTCCACATTTACTAACCAGATCAGCCTATAATAACTGCAAGATCTTTCCCCCTTTCCTCTTTTTGAGCATGACAAAAACTCTTCAAGGAGGAAAATTCTTCTGCCCAATTTATGTACATCTCTCTGGACATCCTGCAGATAGTTGCACAAGGCTGCAACGTCTCTAATCTCCAAAATAAGTATTCTAAGCACTTCCTTGTGGGCGTCCATGTCATGATTGGGTTTCTTTAGTTCTGGTTCAGGACTCCCTGCTGCCTTAGTTAACAAAGCCATGTCTTCACCTATAAATATTTAATTCACAAGAGCAGATTGGGGCACAAGTGGTTCAT
Organism: Lissotriton vulgaris; assembly: GCF_964263255.1. Lineage (NCBI taxonomy): Eukaryota > Metazoa > Chordata > Amphibia > Caudata > Salamandridae > Lissotriton > Lissotriton vulgaris. The sequence goes on from NC_141694.1 coordinate 582,651,572, forward strand.
ACAAAAAAAAACAATATCCTCCTATTTCAGACAGAGCAGCAAAACAGATCCTACAGAATACAAGCAGCTTGACAGCCCCCAGTCCCAACATCTCTCACTGTTTCCTAAATGCTGGGACTGTGAACAGCATCCTCGCCTAAAGGACTCAGGGAGCACATTAACTTTAATGTTTCTTGGAGACTCTCACCCTCATTTGCAATGGGCTCTTTGAGGTTCAGTCTCAGATGATCACAGTCTTCTGAGTGTATGCCAGCCTTAATCTGACTTTTGGGACCTCAAGTCATCCCAAGTCTGCCCCAGCTCAACTCTCCTCCTCTGGATCTTCCCAATATGACTCACTGGTTAGGTCCTCCACTTATACTGTTGCCTACTCATTACTGGAGACGCTGCTTGAAACAGCCTCCTACAGCATCTGATTTTTCTCAACACAATCCAGGTGGGAGTGGTTTATACTAGTTCACTCAACTTCGAGACATCACGTTAGGCCACCATTTTGTCATGGTCTTCACAAAGTTGGCCATCCTCAGCTTCAGTCATCACCAAAAGTGTGCTCTTCTGCTGTTTTGCAGCTTACACAGGCCGAGAGCATACTCTCAGCCCCATTGCTGTTTGATGTTGTAGGCAGCAAGATTGTTGCTGAATGCTATGTGGGCCAGCAGAGAGAAACAATTCACATCTCACCACTCCACCATCTGGGCCAAGCCACCTGGATATATCTTTTCTGTCTATTTCATTTCCATTAGACCTGTAGATCTATCTTTCATAAGTACCCATAGATGTAGCTATCCTGGGTACTAGCAATGCAGTAAGTGCACTTTTTTTGTGAAAACAGATTTTATTGATAGATCGCTCAGTAAAAGCAGCACCTCGCACACCGAAGTTAACTTCACATCACATATGAAGCATCACGAAAGTGCCAATCTATACAGTATTTTAGAATCCAATCCTCCATCAAACTGACCAAACATCCCCACCTCCCCCTACCCCCCCAACCCCACCCAATGCCCCCCACCCGGATCCCACCCATCCCGGTCGTATGACAGCATTTCCCAGTTTCTCCAATATAAACCACCATCCAATACCATGTGTACCCCTTCCTCATGACCCGCCTATTCCATCTCCTGGTCTATCGGGGGCTCCGGCCAAAGGCCCAGATACTGTGCCCACTGCTTCCATATCTTATAATGTTTTTGCGGGCACCCACGGACTACAAAGATTGGCTGCTCCAACCCCATACAGAAATCAAGGCCCTTCCACACCGAAACTGAGGGAGAGCGGGGGTCCTTCCACGCCTTGGCTATATCCCTTTTGGCAAGGGTAAGACCTATCAGCAGTAGATGCCTCTTATATATGTTACCCCCCACCCCTTCCAAGACGTGCAGTAATCCTAAATGTGGTGTGCGGGGAAGTTCCCACCCCAATACCTCGGCCATACAGTTCCATACCCCAGTCCAGAATCCAACGAGTGCACCACAGCTCCAAACCGTATGGATCAGTGTCCCCATCTCCTTACCACACCTGAGACAGTCTGGGGAAGCAATGAGGCCCGCCCGCCACAACCTTTCCCTTGTAAAGTACACTCTGTGTAAGTATTTAAATTGGATCAGTCACAGCCTTATCGCAATCGCCACGCCTCTTGGGGCCTCCAGCGGCTCCCTCCAGTCCGCCTCTTTAAGTGCCCCTACATCACGCTCCCACGACTCCCGAAGTTTCTGAAGTGTCGTTGAACAATGTATTACCAGCGTGCGATAAATACGGGAGATCTTTTTGTCCACCAGATTCCCCCATAAAAACTTTGGCCTCCAGTGGGCTAAACTCCGGTAGGGAATCCAGACCCTCAAGACTCGGCTGATGGCATGTCGGAACTGTAGGTACCTAAAAAACTGGGACTGGGGCATATCATACTCCCCTCGCAAATCTTGGAAGGATTTGAGCGTCATCCCTGACATCACATCTCTCAAGGACGAGATGCCGATGGCATCCCAGCCCCCAAAGCCTTGGAGGGACGCCAGAGCAGGCAGTCAGCCATTGCGCCACAGCGGGGTCTCTCGCGTCAGCCTATCCCACCATCCCATGCGACGTAGAGCCTGTCTCCAAACTTGAAAAACTACCTGGGTGGCAGGGGGCAGTCCCCTTCGCAACCGTAGCGCATAGAGGACCATATGTAACGTATTGGAGCCCATGAAATGTCTCTCCAGAGCATATGCCGGATCCCCCCTATCTCCATACCACCATTCATTTAGAACTAAAAGTTGAGAAGCCTAATAGTACAACAATATATCGGAGGTTGCCAGACCCCCATCATAGGTGGACAGGCAACAGGTGCGCAGCGCTACCCGTACCATTCCCCCGGCCCACAAATACTGTCCCAATGGTGAATTTACTTGTCGGAACCACTGGGGCGAGATCGGGTATGGGTGATTTTGCAGTTGATAGAGTAATCAGGGGAGAGCCACCATCTTGAAAATGGCTGATCAGCCAAATATAGTAAGGGGCATTCGGGACCACGTCGTCATCTCCAAGCGGACTCTATCCCAAACCGGCATCAGGTTGCGCTCCCAGGAGAGCGCGGGACTCGCAGAGATGAACACCCCTAAATACTTAATACCTCCCACCGCCGTTTGCAGTGTGGAAGCCCACTCCCCGAAACCTGGGCCGTCCCCTACCACCCATATGACCGATTTACGAGGATTTAAGTAGAGACCCGAGGCCTCACTGAATATCTGCATAATTTCTAATAAGCGTGGTCCCGACCTATCAAGCTGCGTGAGAAAGAACAAGACGTCATCGGCATAGAGGGCAATCTTGTCGGCCAGGACTCGCTCCCACACGAAACCATGAAGCTGCGCATCCAGCCGCACCCAAGCCGCCAGCGGCTCCATCGCCAGGGCAAACAGGTCCGGGGAAAGGGGGCACCCCTGACGCGTACCGCAGTAAGTGCACTTTTTGCAGTCTGCTTCCTCATCTCTTCTCACAGATGGAGGTGAAATCTACAAGCGTTTTATGTATTCCAAGATATCTGTTCTGTTTATGAGGGGCATATATGACTTGTTTTCTGTATTCTAGAGCCAGCACCAGTCTTTCACAGGTACATTAGTCATGGTTAATTCTTTGTGCAATATCCCTCCTTACACAATCCACTTTTCTAAACAGTGCGTATGTTCCCAGATTGTCAGTCTTCACTGTACGTGCAAGGAGTCCATTCTTCTTGGCATTGAGCAGTTGGGCAAATCTTTGATTAGACATCTCTGCTTTTTTGATAATGTTTGTTGTCAATCTGTGTAGATCTATGCTCCCCTGATTTACAGCAATTCAGTACGTCTGTATATGGAGAATAGCTGAAGATAAATCTCAGTGTCTGACTTAAAGTACAGTATTTCTTAGCGAGATAGTTCAATCCAGTTCTCATTAAATGTTGCTTGATGCAGTCTTATGGTTAACACATCAGGACTAGTGTTATCCTTTCCATGGCAACACTACATTTGTAAACTGTACTAGTATAAAGCAGCATGCGCAGCTGCATCTGATGTACCCTTATTAAGCACATTACTACATTTGTTGTCAGTTCTTACTGTAAAATGAGCTCCAGAGAAATGATTGTAGAATTCTTAGCTAGAGCCCACATGTGTGCTAAGACTTCCATTGTATTGGTTGGACTGTTCCTTTCTGTGACGGACAGACCTCTATTTACAATGCAATAGGTCTCGCACTGACCTTATTTTGACCTATTGACATTGTAAATGACATCGTTTTTTTTTCTTTTGTAAAACATAAATAAAATGCATTGTAATTTAATATGGAAAATGCTAAAACCAAAGTTTAAATGTGAAACCTATTGCATTTACTCTAATGTACTCACAGTGCCATAATACCTAATCACAAGTGTATGTGTGAATATTTTGCAACCTGAGAAGGGTTGCAAAACATGTGCTTTTTACCACCAAATTCAATTTGGTGCTAACCCATTCGTAAACAGAAAGGGGTCCCCAGGTGAACCTCTTCCCATTTGTGAATGCATGCGTAAAAGGTTTTTTTAAGAGCAGGCAGTGGTCCAACGGAACACTGACTACTTTAAAAAAATGAAACTGAAAAGTAAAAAAAAAAATGTATGCAGTATCAGTAAGGAATAACCTTCAATATTGGGGCAAGAGCTGACAGTGACCACTCTGTGTGAAAAATCTTTGGAATGGTTACACAGCATGCCGCCTACAACCTGCAATGGGCAGGCGGTGTCTCAGGGTAGGGTGCTTAAAACTGAATAGGTAAAAATGTACATGCTTTTTAATGTCCAGAGCTAGGGATCTGAATTGGATTCACTTCAGTGAAGTGCTACTATACACGAAAAAGTGCAAATGCTGCCAATTTAAATCATTCAAGCCAAAAGAAGAATGATGTAGCTTTATTTAAAAGCAAACACAGTCATGGTGGTCTGTATCCCCAGGAGGCCACCATCCATCCCTGTGTTTTTAACAATACCCAATAGGTCGCAAATTAGGACTTGCCTCATGAATATTAATGAGGTAGATCTATTTGCGAACCAATTGGAGTCTCTAAAAACTCTAAAGAGTTTCATACATTTGAATTTGCGATTTTCTAATTGCGATTAGCATGGAAGTGCAATTAGAACCGGCAACTTCAAACCTTTGTACATGTGGCCCTAAATCATTTTCAAATAACACTTATTAGCACTTACAATGAGAGCTCAAACAAATATGATTTTTTTAAAGGATTGCATATCCCTACACCATGCAATAAAGAAACTGAATTCTAAACGAAGCAAACTACAAAAGAGATCAAATTGAAGACTTGGAGACAAACTCAAATAATTGCACACAAAGAAATGCAAAGGTTAGGAAGCAGTTTTTAGAGGGCGGATGGTACAAGAGGCCAGTTTGCTGAAGTGAACTTTGGGATTTCCTATTCCATAACCTTAAAGTTAGAAACACTGAAACAAGACATAAAGAGCAATAACCAAACTCTGGAGTGTGTTAATGAAGAGGTGAAACCTTGAAGAAAACAGTGAATTATGTGACGATTGGATAAAACACTGATGATTACTTCAAGGAAGAGCAGCAACTAATATAGTGAGAGAGCACGAACACAAACATTAAACAATATTAATAATAATATTAAACAATTTCAATTAACAGCAGGGACAGTGAACATAACCCCACGATCAGGTAGCTTCAGAACAGGTTTTTGGGAAGGCTCCGGAGTAGCACGAAAAGTTTTTTTGTTGCAGAAAGTGAGGTGAATGCATTTAGCTACCTTGCAGAGGAGTGGTGTGTGGCTAAAAAAACATAAAAATCAGTAACGGTAATGAAGAAGTCCTGAGAGAGGACTTGCTGCAAGTAACCTCACATCACCTTTTGAGTGTTTGATGTAATCCAGCGGGCCTAAAGAAATTCTGTCTCATTAGCACTACTCTACACCACGATACTCACCATAATTTATAAATTCATCACAAGGCCCATAAATGACTGAGACAAGAATTGACCAACTGAATCATGTGACCTAATTAATCAGAACTATTCACAAAACTATTTATATTTATATACATCTTTGTCATTTTAATGAAAAAGTACATTTAATTAAGCCAACTAGGCAATGGATTAACTAATGGTAACTAAACTCGAAATAAACAATACCAGCTTGTCATTTCAAAATCTATTTTATTAGCTTTATTATTATCAGGTAAAGAGCATGTTCAAATATTAATTCTTTTATTTGCATTTAATAAGCATAATTTTTAAAGTAAAGGCACATCAGACTGTCAGTTGAAATCAAATCAGCATGAAAAGTATTTAAGCAAAGAATCTCATTCCCTGAAACCCTATTTCCCTGGCTAAACTAAACGGAACCTAAAGGGAAAAGCAAAGTTCGGATTTCTCTTACGTGAGTCAAAAGTCCGTCAGCAACTCACGATCACAGGAACGAGCCAGCAAAGCTCCTCCCAAGGGGCCAAGTTTTATATCTTTTCTCTATCTAAAACTAGCTAAATGAATATATTTAGAAAACCATCCTGTGAAATGATTGGCTGACAGCCGTCAGTCCATGAAGTCATCGCCTCTTCATTCAAAATCATATTTTTCCATTGCGGCCTTGTCCATAGTCTACGTTTGACATTAGCTTCCGAGGATCTTCGCAACATTTTATTGAATAACAGTTCGTTGCTTCCTCAGCTTTGGCCTTTCCACCATGTCCTGTCCTTGGCAAAATTATACAACACGAGGCACATCCTGCACAGTTCAGTTCCACATATTTGTTTTCTGAAGATTATAAGCGACAGACTTTTTTTATATTCATTCTTTGCTGTGCACGGCTCATCATGACAGGACTTCAAAAACTTCCATTTTAAGTTAGGCCTCAGGCCTCTTTTCCGAAAGACATCAATAAATTTGAGTAATGAAAATCATTCTGTTACCCACCCCCTTCACTAATGTTAACCCATTAGTTTATGTTACCTGGCTTTAAGCACAAGAATGCAACAAACCTTTGCCACATAAAAGACACGACATAAACAAAAGCACATTTAAAAATAAGCACATGCTATTATTTAAACAGCCGCAATTAATGTTGACAAAACAAAAAAACAAAGTTAATTTATTATTTAAAACATACTAGCAAATGCAACAAGAGCTCATAATATAACACCCGCGTCTTCATGTAGGTGCACATTACTCTAGGTTGAATTAATACAAATCATGCAAAACTCATTAATATTATTATTCAATTATGGAAGTTCAATTCAGCGAATAAAAATTTAATTAATTCTAAAAGTTCGCTTCATCAACTCCCTCATCTGGTGATTTCAAAATCACCAAACAATACCAAAAATGTTACCAAAATTTTAACTTTTGAAGACGTCACATTATGAACACTTTCTGTGTTAGTAATTCTAAACTCCTGTCTCAGCAGTTTGTCTGGAGCTCTCATATTGAGCCCTACGAAACTCTTCCATTTCTATCTCCTTCTCCTGAGCCTTTCTGAGTTTATAGATCCTTCTCTTTTCCCTCACATGCTTCTTTGTCTTGTGAATCATGCAACAAATGTTTAACAAAAGTGTCACAATAACAATGATTATTACAGGATAAAGTACTTTGCCAATGATTGAACTGCCAATTTCGCCAAACCATTTCCCAATTGCCTCAAACCTTTTGCTCAAACGTTCTGAAAAATTATCGCTTTCCATGGGTTCTATTTCTGAGTGAAATTCAGTGATATTTTTAATTAGCATCTCTATGTTCTGGCTTTTATCTGGGATATAAGTACAGCAATGCTGGACATGTAAAATCCCACAGACTCCTCCTTCTTTAGCTAGCAGAATGTCTAATGCAAGACGGTTCTGCATAACCATACTTCTGGTGGCGACGAGTTAAGTACTAACTAATTGGAAACCACTTGCAGTATCAGTGGACAGTCTGTCAACAATTGTGGAGACCTTTCTAATTTTAATTGCATTCAGGGTTATTCCCACCATAGGAATTATTGCACCAAATATATCTCCCATGATCTCAGAGAAACTTTCTCTTTTGTATCTGTTCAGGTGTTTGCCAATTTCAAATGAACCCTCTCCATTTCTGTCCACATGGAAAATTTTCGGAAAAACTAAACCTAGGTAGCACGTCCCATACCAATGGTCTGGGAGGCTAAAGTAAGCTTTGTTCCCACAAACAAAATAAATTCCAGGAAAAATTGGATCTTTGCCACCTTTAAATCCCCATCCCCCTACGATACGATAAGTATCCTTGCATTGGCTGGCACCGACAAAATAATTGTCGTACAGCGTGTTGTCTCTTCTAATACATAATTTTCCACTAACAGGATCATCTATATGAATAGCAGCATATCTATTTCCACCATTGAGCTTCTCATCCTCAAGCTGCCAGAACTTGGATTTAGTCTGTTTCAGCATCTCATTTCTTTTATAAATCGCCCTTCTCTCCTCAACCAATTTGAGAAAATATCTTTCTCCATCTCTCATTTTGCAAGTTAAATTGTTCTTGTAAGCATATTCGTAAGTTAGTTCATTAGTCACCAAAAAGAATTCCCTCATCTGTTTAGCAGGTCTGACTTTGTTTAAGCTATTTACAACTTCAAGGGCTGAGTAATAATACTCCAGACGACCTGTTTGATAGAACAAACTAGCTATAACACTGCATGTAATGCCATATGTAAGGGGTAACATGTTATATTTCACCCCTTCTGAAACTGAAGTTGGAATCTTCACACAAACATAACAGTCCTTCACATCCATAACTTTCACAAATTCTGTCAGGAGTCTTGAAAAAGAATTAGTAGAAAAATCACCAACAGGTCTATCTTGGTGGATCTCTGGTTTGTGCTCATTAACTCTATTAGTTTTGCCTGCAACATCATGAACAGCTTGTTTAGATTCAGCTTTGCTTGTCATATTAGCCTTGTAGACTTCCTTGTCTATGCCAAGAGGAAAAATTAACCAAACTTATATAATTAGAATCACACAAATAGAAGACATTTGACAACATCTTCTAAAGATAGCACACCTTGAATTGTCAGTATTAGGCATACTTTTTTTTTTTACAAAGGTTTTACTTGAAACAAAAATTTTAAAATAGTAGTAGTACTATATACACCTCCCCTTTTTAATTTTTTTTTTAGTAACCCTCTAACAGCTTTTCTTCGACCTTGCGTCTTACATCAAAGTGTTTTTCCAGCTAACACAATTTCTTCGACCTTGTGTCACCTAACACAATTTCTTCAGCCTTATGCCAAAAATAAACCTCAACCTAAAGAAAATAACTTTCAATCAATGTCACTGTTTTCTTCCAAATCTCCCTGACTACTGCTACTGATCTCCATTACTGGTGGGATGATGATGTAGGTCCACTCAGGAGACTTATACTTTTGATTTGGCCTTAATGATCTTTTGCCCCAACTGCTAATTACTTCAATTTTCTTTCCTGCCTGACCCTTTTTATCTGAGTCACCTTTCTGACTTGATATCTCGTTAATCTGTTCCTTTGATTTGTTCACCAATTTGAATTTTAGATTTTCTTTTGGCCAATGATCTCCTTTTCTCAAGAGTTTCTTCTTAGGCTCAGTTTCGTTACACTCAGCTTTCCAAGCCCTTTTACTGAATTTTCTTATTTCAGACTCTTCATCACTCTCGTCCGAATCAGTCTCAGAGATTTTGATTCTATATCTAGGAACTTCTTTACTCAGCAGCTTCACTCCGTTAGGAACAGCATCCTTGTAGCTGGTACTCGGTAATTCATCCTCCTCCTCTTCTGGAATTATTTCTAACTTCCCAGTTTCAGAATTCTTGTTCCTGCTTTCAGAGCTTTCAATCTGCTTTTCAATACTCTCCTGATCTTGAATCTCTTTTGGCTCAGATTCTTTTTCTGTTTCTTTTTCTAGAACATTTTCATCATTTTCTGAATCTAGAATCACAATCTCTAGATCTTTTTCATTCAGTGCCTGATCCGCATCAGAATCTTCCAGATGTCGACTTTCTTGTCGATCTTCAGAATCTGGATTTTCAGGTTCTTCTTCAGAGTCTGAATCAGTTGTTGTGTCGTCACTATCCTCATCAGGATTATCAGGAGGTGGTACACGAATGGTATGACTTGCATGCAACCACCTTTTCAAACCTTTACATTTAACTGCATTTGTTGTGACTAGTATCACCTGTCTTGCCTTTTGCCACCTGGGTACTAAACAGTTTCTTCTCCGGTGAACTATTGTTCTGACCCAGTCTCCTGTTAACCGATCATGAGCTTGCTCCTTTTCTTTTGAAATCACATCTGTTCCCACCTGATGGAATACAGAAGTCACCACATCAGAGAGGTTTTTACAGTAATCTATAATTGCACTTTCATTTATGCTCAATAATTTCCCAACTGGTATAAAAGCCTGTCTCATCAGCCTTCCCATGAGAATATCATGGGGGCTTAGATCTGTCTTTTTATCAGGTGTGCTTCTCAAGGACATTAAGACAAGTGGAAGTGCATCTGTCCACTTCATTCCTGTAGCTAGGCACATTTTTCCAATTCTATTTTTAATTGTACCATTAATTTGTTCAACAACGCCTGATGCTTCTGGTCTGTATGCACAATGTAGCTTTTGCTTTATGCTGAAGGCCTCACAAATTAATTTCAGCAATCTGTTTTCAAAATGTGTGCCGCGATCACTTTCAATAGTGACTGGAAATCCATACCTAGGTATGATCTCCCTTAAAAGCAATTTTGCCACAGTAACTGAGTCATTGTGACGAGTTGGCAATGCTTCCACCCATCTTGAAAACAGACAGACAATCACAAGGACATATCTCAGCTTATTATGGGGCGGCATGTCAATGAAATCCATTTGCAATCTGGTAAAAGGACCACCCTCCCGTCCTATGGTTCCCATGCTCACAACTGTTTTTCAGTTTGGATTAATTTGCTGGCAGATCAAATATCTTTGGCAAAGTGACTCCGCAATAATCCTAAATTTTGGATAATACCAAGTCTCCCTGAACATTCTAATCAAAGAATCTCTTCCTAAATGACCTGGTCCATGGTACATTCGTGCCATGTCAGCAATCATGCAATTTGGCATTACAGGTCTGCCATCTTTGTAAACCCAAATCTCATCTTCCTCCCTCTGTCTGCAACCTTCCTTCAACGATGTGTTTTTCTCCTCATCATCTGCCTCATCTTGTAGATCTTTTACTTCCTGCCATGTTTCAATTACAGATATTAGCATGAGAGAGTTCATAATGTGGTCATTGTCTTTTTCTTGATTAATTGAAAAATTGTTTTTCACACAATATAGTGCAGTTTCATCTGCAAAAGAATTACCTTTAGTAATATAGTCTTCACCTTTCTTGTGTGCTCCACATTTGACAACAGCTATTTTCTCAGGTAATTGAATGCCATCGATCAATCTTTTGATCAATTCTGCATTTCTGATTGGTGTTCCAGCAGAAGTTAAATAACCTCTTTGAGACCAGAGTTGGCCATAGTCATGGACTACGCCATATCCATACTGACTATCAGTCACTATGGTAATCTTTTTTCCTTTTGCTCTTTCACATGCTCGAATTAAAGCAATTAATTCTGCCACTTGAGCCGAACGAATTCCTTCAAGAGTTGAACCTTCAACTACTTATGCAACTGTGCAAACTGAATATGCTGCTCTCAGATGCCCTCATCTGTTCTCAGACAGGAACCATTGACAAAGTAAACAATGTCTGACTCTGGTAAAGGCACATCTTTTATGTCCTTTCTAGGTTTGGTACAGTATTCCAAAACATCCAAGCACTCATGATCAACATCAGCTTCGCTTTTGATTTCAGTAATAACACCATCTGGCAATAGTGTAGAGGGGTTAAGTTTAACACACCTCGCAATGGATACATTATCTGAGCCAAGAATCACTTTTTCATATTTAGTCAACCTGTTACTCGATAAGTGTTGAGTTTTACTTCTGGAAAGGAGAGTTTCAACTGAATGAGGTACATACACTTTTACAGGAAACCCCATTATGATTCCCTCACTTTGCTCAAGGCTTACACTTGTTGCAGCCACTGCTTTTAAGCAACCTGGCAATGCTTTTGCAACAGGGTCAAGGACAGCTGAAAAGTAAGCTTTTGGCTTTCTCATTTATCCATGTCTCTGAATCAGAACTGACAATGCACAACCCTCCCTTTCACTGCAATACAGCTCGAACTCCTTGTCATAGTCTGGTATTCCCAATGCTGGAGCTTCGCACAAACTTTTCTTTAGCTTTTCAAAAGCCTCTAACTCAGTTTTTGTCAAAGTAATCGGGTCTTTTATGTCTGCTTTCGTCAGCCTTTGTAGTGGTTTCGCAATTACTGAATATCCACTAATCCATTGGCGACAATAACCTACCATTCCTAGAAACATTCTGACCTGTCTCTGTGTTGTTGGAGGTTGTATTGCTTGAATCATTTTATTCTCTCAATTGTTACTTGTCGGATTCATTTTGCAATTCTGTGACCAAGGTATTTCAGCCACTAGGAGATCGTCAATATACTGGACCAATGTTGATTTTCCAGGTAAATCTAAATCTTCCAAGGATTTCTTTAACAACTGATTAAAGATAGATGGACGCTCAGTATACCCTTGAGGGATATGACACCATGCTAAAATACGATCCTGGAATCTGAACGCAAAAATTTGTTGGCTCTCTGGATGCAGTGGAACTGTAAAGAAGGCATTACACAGGTCTATGGCCGTGTACCATTCTGCATCATGCGGAATCTGATAAAGAATTACCGCTGGATTTGGTACACCTGGACAGCAAGGAACAACAATTTGATTAACCTTTCTCAGGTCCTGAACTATTCTGTAAGTTCTGTTTGGCTTTTTGATTCGCATAATCGGTGAATTACATGGGCTGCTCTCAATTTCTTTTAAAACACCTTGTTTTATGAATTTTTCAATCACAGGAATGACACCCTCAATAGTTTCAGCTTTCATTTTGTACTGAGGAATGTTTGGAAAATCTATCCCTTGCTTTACAGTACTTTTTTACTGGGTTCACATGTTTCATCAAACCCATTTCATCTTCAGTTAAATCCCAAATTTTCGGATTAACTCCCTCTTTCAGTTCTTCAGGCAAATTGTTTTTATCAAAAGCAGGAAACAGTTTATTTTCCTCTTCAACCATTAGCATTGTTAATTTATACAGACCATCTTCTTCTAAGGTCTGGAGCTCAATACCATCCGGTGAGCAATATATTTTACAGACAACAAATCTGTGTTTGTCTTTGTAATTTCCAATTTCAATATTAACTGGTTCAGTCAAATCTGTTTTAATTTGTTGATTTGCTACACCTACAACCTGGATTGACTCACCCGAGAGAGGAAGATTTTCAATTTCCACTGATCTAACAGTAGAAGGGGTAGCACCAGTGCCCACAAGAAAAGTGATTTCTACATCATTCACTTTACCATTTACAAATGGACCTGACTGATCTACTGCAAGAGTGGCTCCAAGCACACACTCTTCCTCCTCTCTCGGGCACCGTCATGAGTAATCTTCTGAATCACTACTCTCATTTTCTTTTAGCCAAAATTGTTGAGAGACATTTGCACATTCACTCTTTGTGATCTGTTTACCTGCTCAGCTCCGCAGAATACCATCTCAGGACTGAATCTTTGTGCATTCATACAATTTGGAAGTGGTAGCTGTGGAATTTGGCTCTGCTGATTCAACTGGCTCTGCTGATTCACTAACTGTCGCTGTAGCTGTTGCTGCTGACTTATTTCATTTAACTGTCGCTGTAGCTGTTGCTGCTGATTTATCTCATTCTGCATCTGTGGATTTAATGATGAATGTTTAAAAATTCTGGGCGGATTCTTACACTCTCGCTTCCAGTGTCCAATCTCACAGCAATTAAAACATGGGAGCTTCTGTTTAAGCTCTTCAATATTTACATTAAATTTTGGTTTGTTAACAAAGTTTCCCATAAACTTCCCTTGATTCTGCTGAACATTTTGTTTTCCTAAGGTTGCTATTTGCTGTTCAGCTACCTTCACTTGTGCCCACATTGCCTTTTCCTTAAGCTTTTTCTGCTTAGCATCTATCTCATCGCTGCAGTATTTTGATTTTTTTCAGCATGTCGTCAACTGTAAGTGATTGCCAGCCGACAATTCCGTTTCTAATCATCTCACCAATTTCAGGTCTTAAGCCATAAACAAATCTGTAAATGAAGTGGCTCATATTTTTCATAGCCACTGTATTGTTTAAATACCAGCAGTAATCTTTCATAAAATGAATGAACTGACTCTTTTGGTTCCTGGTTTGTTCGGTCAATTTTAACCCAATCCACTTCTTTTGGAGGAATCTTATTTTTCAGCCACACAATTACTTTGTCATAGAAATCCATAACATCGGCTGAAGGAGTACCTGTTATTTTATTTCGAGCTGGTTCTTCTCTGGGCCAACCTACAGAAATTTTACATTCTGTCCAGAGATCTGATGGGACAACAATGTCAAAGAAACCATCAAGATCAATCCACAGAACTTTTGAAACTTTTATAAATCTGTCTACCTGACGATACCATTCCACTGGCTTTTCTCTCAGCCGAGGAAAATCATTTGTAAAAAGCAAAATGTCCTGTCTTGACCATGAAACATGAACATAACCTCCACCAGCTATTTCCCTCATAGGAAACTCAGTTGCAACAACTTCCCCTCTTTCTCTTTTTTCTTCTTCTCTTTTCTTTGTCCATTTCATTCTCCATTTACTTAATTCACCTAATCTTTTTAGAAAGACAATTAATTCTTTCATATGGATTATCCTGCCTTTGGTATTCAAGTTTTCGATATCTTTCTCAGAAAAATCCACTCTGTAATGTTTTTGCAATTGTTTCTGTCGACTCAAATCTATGGCTAATTCAGCAGCCACTTCTTCAAATTGATCATATTTGTTTTTCGTTTTCCATTGTATACTTTTGGAGATAAATAACAATTCATCATCCTGATATTGCTTTAAACAATCAATTCCAATTGTGCCAATAATTAATTCTTCTAAATCTGCTTTTAATTTTGCAACATCAAGTTGTTTAGACTCAGGAACTTGTGGATTTAATGAAATCTGTGTTAAATCTGTTTTGTTCATGCTCTTTTCTGAAGATCCAGAATCAGATCCTGCAGCTGATGGTGTCTGACCATTTGACAAACTTTGATTAAAAGTTAAATTTGGCATTGTTTTTTCTCGATGGATTTCTGATAATTCTGAATAAAAATTTTCAGCCACTTTCTGAATTTCCGCATTTAATGGAACAGTCAGAGCTGAATGTCTATTTTCACTTTGCTCAAAAACTGGTACAACAGCACCAATTGTTACTGGTACCGTTACTGCTTCCATCCCTTTTGTTAATTGCTGAATTAATTCCCCTTTTGCTCTTAATTATTCTGAAATATTTGGTACATTTTCAGGTACTTCTGCTCTTTTATCATTTCTCGGGAATTCATTTCTCTGCTCTGGAATTTCTGGATAATTTCTATTTTCTCTTTTACTTCTTGACCTTACTCTTTCAGGTAATCTTAAAAATCTGGGTGAATTTTCAACTGCTTCTCTAGGAGGTGCACTAGGAGAGATTCCTGAAGAAACTCTTGGGGTAGACTGTGAACAATTTGGCTGAGAAGGTGGTGGATTAGTAAGAATTTCTTCTAAAACTGCATCATCTAATTCTTCATCAAGATGACCTTTCTTTCGTGAATTCTTTTGACCTGATGTTTCAACAACCATCTCCCTAACTGGGTACAAACGATCATACATGTCTGCTTTTCTCCAACGACGCACACTATCTTGATGAGTTTCCCCATTTATATCTAATTTTGGGCCTCTTGATACACCCCTGTTTTCTCGTTCGAGTTCCATCATTTCAATTTCCCATTCAACTAAAGCTTCGAATTGAGTGGGTCTAGGCTTTGGCGTGAGAGCTATAATTTTTTCTCTCAGATTTCTCAAAACTTTAACATTAAATGATCCGTCTTCAGGCCACGCTAATACACCATCATCTTTGGTATATCGCATCCAATTTTCAAACCAGAGAACAGTATGATAACCATATTCACCTTCCATGTATGCTGCGGGTGTTTTGTACTTATGAAGTAATTTTCCACACGCGTTTCAATTTTCTTATCAGGGTTAAATACATTTTTACATTTCTGAAACCATGAAGGCTTCTTTTCCTCTTTACCGTACCAATAACTCATGATTTAAAACTATTCCGTTTAATTTAGAAAAGATCGTAAGTATTTCCTTGTTGTTCCGCTACTCTGACCAATCCGTGCGCAAAACTCACCAACAAGCCAATCAGGTTAAGCCACGTCACTACCTTGCTCAACCAATGAAAATACTGTTTTCAGAAAGGACCAATCAGCTAAAAGCTCGTTTTGGTCACATGAACCAATCAGCGCACTTGCTGTGACGTATGTCAACCAATTGCAGCGCGAACCCTGTGACGTATGCTGCCGCTGTAGCTTCACTGTCTCTGCTCCGCAACCTCACCCCTCCTCTACAAAATATTTTCACAGCGCCATTTTAAAACAATTCTTTTCAATGTATTTCAGTTAATAACTACAGAAAAACAAACCATTTGTCTGTTTCGCTAAACAAAGTGATAGTTTTTATCAAACATTCGAGTACACACTTCTCGTGACAACGCTATTTTCACAAAATCATTTTTACGCATTCAAAGGGAAAACCCTGTCCATGTATACATGAAATCTTTGGCAGGACTTTAACCAACCAATAGAAATCCAGAATCGCCAGTAAGAATAGACGACGCTTCCTTACCCTTCACTCAAGCTTGGAAAAATCCCCTTACTTTTTTCACAGCAAGTTTTAAAACGGGCTCCTAGACCCTATACTCAAAGCTACAATTTCATAGGCAATCCTCACTATACATACAACCTGTCATACCTAAAACCCCTAAACTTGTGCTGTACGTCCACAACACTAGTGATATGTTCAATACCACTAATTTGAAACAGAACAAATGAACTGTGTAACTTCACCTGTCACACTACACTGCCGGCAACTTTAACCAGGAATTTTCACACTGCTGCAAAAAACCTTTCGACTGCATATAACAACTAGACAAACTTAACATGTGTTAAACATGTATCCTATGTAATTACCATGTAACATGTCAGTTACCATAGTAACCGAACTCTGCTACCAGAGAATTGATCCAGCGGGCCTAAAGAAATTCTGTGTCATTAGCACTACTTTACACCACGATACTCACCATAATTTATAAATTCATCACAAGGCCCATAAATGACTGAGACAAGAATTGACCAACTGATTCATGTGACCTAATTAATCAGAACTATTCACAAAACTATTTATATTTATATACATCTACAGTTTATCTTTGTCATTTTAATGAAAAAGTACATTTAATTAAGCCACCTAGGCAATGGATTAACTAATGGTAACTAAACTCGAAATCAACAACACCAGCTTGTCATTTCAAAATCTACTTTATTAGCTTTATTATTATCAGGTAAAGAGCATGTTCAAATATTAATTATTTTATTTGCATTTAATAAGCATCATTTTAAAGTAAGGTACATCAGACTGTCAGTTCAAATCAAATCAGCATGAAAAGTATTTAAGCAAAGAATCTCATTCCCTAAAACCCTACTTCGCTGGCTACACTAAACTGAACCTAAAGGGAAAAGCAAAGTTTGGATTTCTCTTACGTGAGTCAAAAGTCCGTCAGCATCTCACGATCACAGGAACGAGCCAGCAAAGCTCCTCCCAAGGGGCCAAGTTTTATACCTTTTCTCTATCTAAAACTAGCTAAATGAATACGTTTAGAAAACCATCCTGCGAAATGATTGGCTGACAGCCGTCAGTCCATGAAGTCATCGCCTCTTCATTCAAAATCATATTTTTCCATTGTCCATTGTCTACGTGTGACATTAGCTTCCGAGGATCTTCACAGCATTTTATTGAATAACAGTTCGTTGCTTCCTCAGCTTTGGCCTTTCCGCCATGTCCTGTCCTTGTCAAAATTATACAACAGGAGGCACATCCTGCACAGTTCAGTTCCACATATTTGTTTTCTGAAGATTATAAGCGACAGACTTTTTTTTTATATTCATTCTTTGCTGTGCACGGCTCATCATGACAGGACTTTAAAAACTTCCATTCTAAGTTAGGCCTTTTCCGAAACTCTAGTATGCAAGGAAACACAAGACATCAATTAATTTGACTAATGAAAATCATTCTGTTGCCCACCCCCTTCACTAATGTTAACCCATTAGTTTATGTTACCTGGCTTTAAGCACAAGAATGCAACAAACCTTTGCCACATAAAAGACACAACATAAACAAAAGCACATTTAAAAATAAGCACATGCTATTATTTAAACAGCCGCAATTAATGTTGACAAAACAAAAAAACAAAGTTAATTTATTATTTAAAACATACTAGCAAATGCAACAAGAGCACATAATATTAAACCTGCGTGTTCATGTAGGTGCACATTACTCTAGGTTGAATTAATACAAATCATGCAAAACTCATTTATATTATTATTTAATTATGGAAGTTCAATTCAGCGAATACAAATGTAATTAATTAAGTTCCCTTCATCAGATGTAACGATCTAAGTGGGCAAGGGTAAGTCCAGATATGGGTCCCTTGCAACTGGAACCAAGCTACACCCAATTTAAGACTCCCAATTAGAGTGAAACCGGTATTGGGTTTACTATGTTCAGAGAGGACCTGGCTTAGCAGTCCGGACTGGACTATTGCCATTAGAGTAGGACCAAGACTGATTTGCATATGGCTGGGTCTAATCTGAGGTGGCATGATGTGCAAAAGAACAATGGGTTGGAATGCTATATAAAGCGATAGCCAGTGGTTAGATCATCCTTCCAGCACCTTTTGTGTGTTTGAAGGCCCTAGAAAGACATGGGGGTTGTATTTGCTGCATTATTGACAAGCTCATTCTGACACTGGACTACATATTAGACTTTTTTTTACCTCAGCTATCAGGAAGTTCCTATTGGAGTCATAAGATCTTAACTTGGTCAGTGTGGCTGATGGCAATTTGTCATCAGCTGCACTAGCACGATCTCCCTCAGGGTACCTGATAACAAATCGTACAACAAGAATTAATGGTACCAGTCTGGATTTTGGGCCGTACCTTGAATTATCTAAACTTATCACAAACACCCTATTTTAAGTGCACAATGCAGTTTCCCTATTTGTGGTTCAGCATTTGCTTGGAAGCATACTGCTCAAATGTAGCTCTATATCTGTCACACAAGGACGAGATACTTCAGAGAAGGAAAATAACCCTCTTTTCTAGGTGAACCTCTCTGAAACAGTGACCTGTGCTCAGACAGGCAGCTTTGTCTTCTTTTTTTCATACAGGGTATTAAAGGCCATGTAATATTTAGATTAAAATCAAAACTTAACTTATTTTTAACTAGGTCCCAGCACTGTCAAACTCCAATCCAAAAATTGTTTTATCCAGTCCCAGGAGCCCCTTTGACGGGTGTTAGTTTACTATATGGTAACAGATATATCTGCAATGAATAGGCTAACAAGATCAGCTGTATCACCTTTACTGCCTAATGGACAAAGATTTTTGTAAAGGTGCAACACATATACGATGTTTATGCACAAAACTGAAACTTAGCCGAATTTCGAACTATGGAACAAGGAACCTTTGAGACAAATTCTAGTCCCAAGAAGTCTGAGTAGATCTACTGCTAGTCTCAAGACTGTGAAAGTATGGGTCTGCTCGACCATCTTCGAGACGCCAACATGGCTGATCCCGCTGAAAGGGGGCAGCTCCACTGGGTCAGGTGTCTAATTGGAGAACAGAAAGGGATGGGTAAATGGCGGCTGCATCTGGCTCATCGCCTGAGGTATTAGATCATTGGATTAGTTGAAAGAAAAGGTGTAAAAGGCTGGAAGGTACCTCCAGGAAAATCGCATTTGGGGCATAGTGTCACGTCCATGCTAGCACTCTGCAAGAAAGACTGTGGCGTATGCACCTTCCTACGCTCCCGGGTTGTTAACTAAACATAGAAAGCCGGGCACACTCTTGGCACAACTCTTATCATACTTCTCCAGGCCCTTGCACTCTGCCCAGGTGCATCCTCCTTGTCACAGCAATCATGGGCTAGAGATATATTGCTAACTCTAAGCCTTGATGTATGGCACCATATCTGTCCTCTATCCCCTTCGTATTTACATTTACCTGTGTCAGTGTCTGGTCACACTCTTGACCCTTTCGTCTAGTTCGCCTTAATCTCTTGCTTTATGTCTTTAAACGTGCTCTTTGCTCTTGCCCTTGGTTCTGTTCCCTGTGCCTCGCAAACTGCGGGCCGACGGACACGTCCCCGCAGGGGACCCTCATAAGAGGGCAGCCCCCTTAGTGCCATAAGATGGCACACTGGGCAGCTCAGTGTTCCGCGACCCCAGTTCGGGTCCCGTTGTCACTTCCGGCCGTGTTGGGGGGCTGGGGAGTGGTATAAATTCCTCCCCCGCCCACCTTGCGGCCTCTTTGTTCCCTCACCCTGTCGCCATTTAGGTCATGCCCGGGAGCTGCAGATCTGCTTGCACGGTGAGTGCATATACCTCCCCCCGCCCGCTCCCTCCCCTCGGGGTGGTAGCAGGGCTGGGCAGCCTTCATAGGTGCAGGCAGCTGTGGGGGGGTGGGTTTGCGTCTGCTCCCGCCTGGCAACGGGGGTCGCCACTGGGCTGCCCCAGCCCTGGGGGCTCTGCGGGCAGTGTTATGAGGAAAGACGTGGGGGCAGCTGTGCCTGCGCTCCCCGTTTTCTTTTACCGTCAGGGGAGGACTTAGAGAGGCTCCGGCCTAGATTGGCCTGCGGGGTCTCTTCCCTTCGGGGTCTGTGGCCGGTACTCGTTTTGGGATGGCCACGAGGGAGGGAGGTAGCAAGCAGCTTTGAGGGCCCCTCCAGTGCGCGGGGCTCCAGGTGCAAGTGATGGGAGCCGGGTTTCTCTCTGGCGCACCTTTAGCAAAGTGATCACTGTGGCACTTTCACCCCCCGGATGAGGCCGGACAAGGAGAGCGAGGCCCTGCTAGTCGGACACGGCTACCTCCGATCAGCTCCGATACCTGTGGGTGGCAGGCAGGGGTGGGGTGGCTATCGCCCCCCCTTCACATCTGGCCCTCCTGCTTACCATCTGTGGGTGTGTGATTACAGTGGTGGAGGCAAGTCTCTGGCTCTTGCCATGGCTTGGCAGGCTACGGAGTTTGTGCATTTTAATGCTGTTGATGAGGGGTATTATGTGGTTTGCAATGTTATGGAGCCGTCATAGCTCATTGGGGAGAGCGTTAGTATGTGGAGCTACATGTCCCTGGTTCAATCCCGGGTATCGGCAGGTGACTTTTGTTTTGCGATTATGGCTCTCGTACCCAAGCACCACGAGCATTTCGAATTTGGCGCCCACATGAACAAGGCCCCGCCTCCTCCACGGGGCCACGAGAGTTTTTAAAATGGCGCCCAATTTTAAAGAATGCCCACACTAGACCCGGGGCGTGTGCGAGGCAGCGGGTTTATATATGCAACTATGGGATTTTTTACCCAGATTGCAATAGTTGGCCTTGTGTCCCGAGGAGCGCCATTATATTCTGTTTATCCTTTGTTATTTAACTAATCAGCATTCAACAGCTGCTGGCTCGGCCCGTAGCATGCTCGACGAGGCGCTCAGTTCGCTAGGCCCCTAGGTTCGCAGCCTTAAACCCACATCCTGTTCATTGCTGGCAGCATGAGACGTGCCTAGTGTAGCTATAGGCTGTATAAGGCTATATGTGTTTTATTTAAAGCGACGGCCCACCCGAAACACTAGGCGGATGTAAAGTGTCCTGGCATCATGTCGGGCCGGGTACCATGCTTGACGGAAAGGCCGAGGGGTCCAATAATGCTATCACATTATTTAGTAAGTGTTTGTGGGGCACTCGAGCCTGGCGGTCACATGGGTCCCTTGCCCATCCCCCACATGCAGGCCTATTTCTGTGGCAGGCCGCTCGTGTCCTGGACCTGGTCTACTCCTGCTGCTCAAATCCCGGCAGAGGCACGATGCCGGTGATTCTGGGCAAACACCTTTACATCCCCGTGTCCGACATTAAAGCGATTTGTTTGGGTCCGTCGGTAATGTAATGATCCTCATATAAGTGCTCCAATACAAGCGTCCAATTCTTTTGGTCGAGTTAACGCTATATTTTTATATTTCGTATGGCTTTAGCACGCTGTGGCAGTAAGGTATTAGGTCGGGATTATCTGGATTAATTTTCAGTTTGCTGTTATTACAGTTATTCTCCTCTACTGATTGCTTTTGTCATTTTTCGAATACCTTCTCCTATTAGATCGGGTGCAGAAAAATGTAGGGTCGTACGTGCCCGTATTTACTCCTCCAATTGTGTGCTTCTTGCTGGCAAAGATAGCTCGGAGGGTGCATGTGCTGGCCGGTTAGCTCACTTGGATTGAGTGTGGTACTAAGAACGCCTAGATTGTGTGTTTGATCCCCTTACTGGCCACAGTTTTCACCGTTCAAATAAAAGTCATGCATTACAGTACAGTACAAGGCGTTTATATACATATAGGGTTGTTTGTTTTCTTTGGTCATGAACTGGGCATCGCTGATGTTTGTACAAGGGTGAGTGTTGCTAGTACCATGTAAAGGGCACTGTGGGCTAACTGCCCCCTGCCTTCCTCTCCTCTCGCTGGAAGACCAGCAGCCTGCTCCTTTGGCACTTTTATCTCCTCCAGGGTGTTGAGCTGCGTAACAGGGTTTTAAATACCAGCGCGGTCGACCGAGTATCTCAGTAAAAACTTGTGTTTTCCAGTGAGTAATGCGTGTTAATGGCAGCGCATGCCAATGTAGCGCCTAGGGTCCCCAGGTGCTTAGACTTTCTAAGTACAAGACTTTACTAAGGTGATCCAACTCATGGCGCGAGGACAGTGCTTAGGTGACGCATTAGGGAACAGCTCATATTGGAGAATGCATTTTGCGTTTTCACAGACTACATCTTTTAAACTGTTCTTAGTCCACATGTAACGCGCTGTAGGTGTCAGAGCGCTTCACAACAGGAACAGAACTGATACATGAGAGCACTATAAGTTAACACATTACAAAAGCAAACATAAATAAGGTGGCAATCATGAGCAAACAATACAAGAGGTAGCAAACGGTGCATTACAGGAGGAAAAGGGACACGTGTGCAAGTTACAAAAGCGTACATAGTACAAGTAGAGGTATAATATTGCAAGAAATGGAGGACACTCAAAAACAAGAACAAACGTTACGTAGGCAATGGTGGCCCTTGTGCAAGTACCGGAACCAACACAATGTAAGAGGTAACAGGCAGCATGTTACAAGAGAAAAGTGAAGTGTGCATGTTACAATAGAGCACCTAACACAGGTAGTAGGATAATACTTCGTAAATGGCCAGACTCTCAAGCCACAAGAACACACTGGGAGGACACTTTCATAGTCAAGGAGAATAATAATTCAGATAATAGAGAGGGCATATTTTGAATTTGGAAGTGCCTTTCAAAGAGGAGAACGGTTAGGACAGTTTGTAGGCCTGGGATGAGGAGGTGTTCTGGGTAGAACGGTAAAGGGGACGAGGTATGATGTGATTCTAAGCACATACACCTAAGTACTATGGCCATTATCAGCTTCGCATTTGAATAATTGACTTAGTAGCAAGACATATCGCTACACTACTACCTCAGGCACTGGAGGTACGCAAATGTTTGCACCGCCCAACTCCTACGAGAATGTAATATGGACTATTGGTTCTCGTAACTGACAGACAGGCTTGGCCTTGGTAGCAGGGGGGCATTCATAGCCCCAGTCTCATTGTAAAGAATTCATATTTTTATATGAGGGGGCGGGGCTTCTAATGGTTGTTTTATTTCTCAAATGCAGGAACCGCGCCGGAGAACCGCCCTCTCTCATGGGGGGCCGCCTGAATTATCAACAGGTAGAAGGGTCATAGCACACTGTGGGCAGTGAGCTAGGGTCTGGGATACCCAGGTTCTCTATATATTAATAATGACTGTGGGTCTACAGAAACTCAGAACTCTGTGTTCAAAATGTGTCTACTCTACTACAAGATACGTTTGGACCCATCACTGTGCGATATGGATACCCATCAGTTACGCACTCTGGACCGCCCTTCTTGTCATCATTTGGTCCAGTCTCACCAAGTGGTGTGTGCACAACGTACAACTAGTACACTTAGATAGTGGTAACTGAAAAGCAGTGCACAAAAAATGAGTGAAAGTGAGTGATTAAAAATGGATAGTGGGTGCAAAAATGACTTTAATGAGGGGCAATCCACTTCCAAGATTAAAAAACGTGAAGTGCAAAATAACAGTAGTTTTAAACAAATATCTACTGCATGTATGGAAGGTCGACATGTTTCTGCAGTTAACAGATACTAAGTGTATCACCTGCTTCTTCAGGACCATGAATATATTTTGCTACTGCTTACAAAGGTGCGTGCGTGCATAACAGAAATTATAAATATTGGGATATCACCTGAATAGGCCCTCTCAATGCTCCTGTTTAGTAGAAGCTGATTTCCACAAGAGGGAGGAATCATGTGCAGACGACACATATAGAAGAAAACAGAGAAAATGGGACAACACATTAATGAAAGTTATCACTCCTGAGTTTCAACAATTGAAATTACTTGTGTACTTGTATATCTCAAGTACATAGCCCAACCATTTATTAATTAGATGTGCCTCTCACTCACCTAGAGTTTGAGGGACCGGCGCCACTCCTCACCTGGCCACAGCTCAGGAAATAGGGGCACCGCTCTATTTTAAAACCACAAAAATAATAGTGAAAATCCTCATAGCAACCGCCAAATCACAGTCACTGATCCGTCAACTTATTGCAATTATCCTGTATACAATGGTAATGAACACATCTTGTTGTGCCTTACACTAGTTCCGTTTAGTCAGAATGCTCACCAGATGTGTTCAAACCAACAGTAAAACTATTCTAACCATTGCGGGTAAAGCAGTATTGTTTTAGATGTTAAAAACGCCCATTGCCGAACAGGTATCTAAAGATGTTCATATTACAGCGACGCTGCACAGGTCAGCTCAAGCGCACTATACCATCGAGGGTTAGCGCGCAATCCAGTTTGCGAAGGCGATTTTAGGCATACCTTTCCGTCGGTACTCCAGTCAGGCATCTGCGCTGTTCGGGGAGGCACCGGGAAATGTTTACACGGCGTATTTCTAGCTGAGAGAGAAACGTCAATAACGTACCAGAGCTGATGCGCATGCGCCGATACACACCGGCGAGGGCTGCGTACGTCATTTCCATGTGTCAGAAGGGCTCATGGGAAATGTAGTCGGGAAACTACGTGGTGGAATAGAAGCCGATTCCAACCAAGCTGTATATAAATCATGTCGAGTATTTGAAGCATAGCCAGCAAAAGTATTTAATATTATAATGTACTGGCATTTCAATTTTCGAATTTCGAAAGACGGGGGAACCATGCTTAGCGTCAGACACCACCTCCCGAAATGAGGAGTAGAGTCATATGCTAAAAAGTGTAGGTCCAATCCCCAATCTCGCCACTATGTTAATTGGAAGCGCTTTCATCGATTATAGTTTTTTATGGTTATAGTTTTTTGTTTGTTTTTTGTTTTATCAGGCCAAGAGACCTAGTGTCTTCAATCAGTACTGCTCACACCGATAGATAATACTTATTTATTCTCTCATTGTATTATCGGAGACATAGAGACAGTCCCAAGTGGATCGATCTGTCACTGAACACCGACAATTCGATGTATAGACTGTGTTGTAAACAATATGATTATGTCAGTGGAGAAAACAGAGTTTATGTAGAGGATCTCTCAATGCTCCTAAGGCTAGTATATGAAATCTTATGCCATATGAGGCGAAAAAAATATAAATACCCAGGTTCTCCCCAGGAGTCATTACTGCCCTGTTTTGGGGCGTGCAGGTTACGCTCCATGGAAGTAATACATTGGTAGTCAACTGGTGAGTCTGAGGAGAGCAGGTAGTTCCTGTGCAATAAGGGGATGTTTTCTCTGTTAAACAACTGATGAGTCTGGGGAAGTTGTTGATGTACTAGGCAAGTATTGGGGGGTTCTCTCTGTAAGCGGTGGCAGAGTGTGGGCAAATCTTGCATCCCCTGTGACAAAATTCAATCAATCAAAGACATTTATAGAGCGCACTACTTACCCGTAGGGTCTCAAGGCGCTAGGGGGGGGGTGGTGCTGTTACTGCTCGAACAGCCAGGTTTTGAGCTTCTTCCTGAAGGAGAGGTGGTCTTGGGTCAGGCGCAGGTCGGTCGGGAGGGAGTTCCAGGTCTTGGCGGCCAGGTAGGAGAAGGACCTTCCTCCTGTTGTCGCTCTTCGGATGCGGGGGACGGCGGCGAGGGCGTGGCTGGCTGATCGGAGGTGGCGTTTGGGAGCGTAGAAGTTGATTCGGTTGTTGAGGTAGCTCGGGCCTTGATCGTGTAGGGCTTTGTGTGCGTGGGTGAGGAGACGGAAGGTGATTCTTTTGTTGACGGGGAGCCAGTGCAGGTCTCTCAGATGTCCGGAGATATGGCTGTTTCGTGGGATGTCGAGGATAAGTCTGGCTGAGGCGTTCTGGATCCGCTGGAGTCTTTTCTGGAGCTTGGCGGTGGTACCGGCGTAGAGGGCGTTGCCGTAGTCCAGTCGGCTGGTGACGAGGGCCTGGGTGACGGTCTTCCTGGTCTCGGTGGGGATCCACCAGAAGATCTTCCGTAGCATGCGTAGGATGTTGAAGCACGACGAGGAGACGGCGTTGACTTGCCTGGTCATGGAGAGGGAGGAGTCCAGGATGAAGCCCAGGTTGCGTGCGTGGTCCGTCGGTTTGGGTAAGGTGCCCAGGGCGGGGGGCCACCAGGAGTCGTCCCAGGCGGAGGGCAAGGAGCCCAGGATGAGGACCTCCGTCTTGTCTGAATTCAGTTTCAGGCGGCTGGTCGTCATCCACTCGGCTACATCTTTCATCCCTTTGTGCAGGTTGGCTCTGGCGGTGGGGGGGTCGTTGGTCAAGGAGAGGATCAGCTGGGTGTCGTCGGCGTAGGAGATTATGTTGAGGTTGTGTTGGCGTGCGATGGCCGCGAGGGGGCTCATGTAGCCGTTGAAGAGGGTGGGGCTCAGCGAGGATCCTTGAGGGACGCCGCAGATGACTTCGGTGGCCTCTGACTTGTACGGTGGCAGGCGGACTCTCTGTGTTCTTCCGTCGAGGAAGGAGACGATCCATTCCAGTGCCTTCTCCTGGACTCCGACGTTGCTGAGGCGTTGCACTAGGGTGCGGTGGCAGACAGTGTCGAAGGCCGCGGAGAGGTCCAGGAGGATGAGGGCCGCTGTTTCTCCGTTGTCCATCAGGGCTCGGATGTCGTCGGTGGCGGCGATGAGGGCGGTCTCGGTGCTGTGGTTGGCTCGGAAGCCGGATTGCGAGGAGTCGAGGGATCCGTTCGTCTCGAGGAAGGCGGCCAGCTGTTTGTTGACGGTCTTCTCGATTAAACAAACGCTTTTTCTTTAAACATGGGTGTGGCTGGACGGATCCTGCACCCCATGTGCAATAATGGAATGGGTTCTTTTTACAGCAACTGGTGCGCAAGTAAGGGACTCTGATCCTAGTGATCGAGGTAGCAATAGGCTTACCGGTAAGCCTATTGCAGCCCCTAATCAGCCCCTAATGCTGATTAGGGGCTGTTTTCATGGATTTGTTCTCTCTTCCAGAAACGCACGGGTTTTGACCCATAATGATCAAACAACGCCTAGTAGAAAGGCCTGCCGGGGCTTGGAGCAGGAGCAGGGGAAGAACACACTGGGGCCAGTGTGTGGGGTTCTGGGTCAGCACGTCCAGGATTGGAGTGTAACCTTTTTTCTAATTTCAGGACAATTGGGTCAAGTAGACAGGCACCACTCTGAGGACAGGTGGGAACAGAAACAGGAGTTGACAGGGCGTGCTCCGGGCCAGGAGCCTGAATGCTGTTCCGGGTTATGTGCTCTTGGGGGGCAAGGTGGCAACTCGGGTCAGACTTCTCGTAGGGGAGAAGTAGAAGCAGTGTAAGTGTAGCGGTTGTGCAATTGACATGACATCCTTACACTTCAGCTCAGTTGTGCTCATTTACCCCTTTCAGCCACTGGCCTCAACTCATAGATGACAGGAGGGATAACCACACAGGTAGATTGGCAGAAGACTGGTATGGTAATTATTAGGGGGGTGCCCAGGAGTCTTTGCCAGAAGTTATCTGAAGGTCAGTACGGGTGACACACTTTGGGATTGCACACAGTGGGAAGAGGGCCTGTCCAGGGGCCCGTCCCTCGATTGTCACTAAATAGCACTGTCGGGCTTCCAGAGAAGACCGCTACAACAGCCACGGGTTAAGTCAAGATCATTGGTGACCTTGCCTTTGGTTTTATTGGTTTGTTGTAAATTCTGGTGCTCAGAATATTTAGACACTTATTGGCACGTTATGGCCAGATAGGGTTGTGTCTTAGCAGGAGGGCCTGCGATTGGTTTGGCTGGGTTTCACTTGTAGGGTCCAGATGTGGGCAGGTAATAAACACAGTCTTAAAATGAACTGCTGGGATTCACATGCAGTGGAGGGCCCTTGGCTAGGTGCACTAGTAATCGTTCGGCCTGAGTCATATGTATTTGGTTATTTTTCAGGACGTAAGGTGGGGAGATCATAGGCAGTATCTCCACGTCGGGAAGTATACAGTGTGAAAGTAGTAGTGTCCCAAGTTGCCCGACTTGATATATACATTGGTTAATAGCCGCCTTGGGTCCACGAGTGCCCGATCGGGGTGACTGGTCAAGAGACACACATTAATAGTCACTCGGCACGGTCTACTAGAAGGGAGATTGCCTAAGTATGTCCCAACTAGCCTTATACGCATGATGGAGACAATTAGTGACATGCCTAAGAGGTAAGCCTTGTGTTGTAGGGAAGGGATGCCAAGGGAGGCAGCTTGGTTGGCCTACACAGGCAGGTGATTTCTGCAGGGGCTTAGCTAAGCTTGCGGCCAGGCAGGGGCTTGCACAACCAAGGTGATTACAGTAAGGGCAAGCACGCACCAAGTGATGGATGCTCAAGTCCATTCAAGACAGACAATAACACCTGCTCAAGAGCCAGGGAGCTAGGCAGTGGTGGTAGCTGCCAGTTAAATTGTGAGTTGCGGTGCAATAACCTGAGGAGAACGTGCGGTCAACATAATTTGGCTACAATGATTGAAGAAGGTTGTTTTGGCGGTCCGACTGCCCAATAAGGGTCAAGTGTTTTGCGTTCATGTGTTTCCCCCTTTTATACGACAAAGACACATGGACACCCGTTGCTATGTCACTTTTCCCAGGGCAGGTTAGTTCCTAATGTGGAAAATGGCCTTGGACATGCCTCGCCAGAACACGGATAGCCGCTCACTCGAGCTGGAACCTGCGAGGGAGAGCAAGGTTAGAAACTTAGACGGGGAGCGCTGGGCTCAATATCCCCTCACAAAGTCAGCGGGGGCATCAGGCTGTAGGTGTCTTTGAGGGACGGGCTAGGACTTTATAGGGCTGAAGTGGGTGACACAGCATTGGCAGGGACACAGATGGGTCCCAGCAAATCCACCAAAAAGGAATATAGCTAAACATGTGACACACTATCTTGTAGTTTGTCACCATTACTGGTATAAGTATCGAGGGTCAGAGGTGGACAACTGGGTCTGGGCACCTGTAGGTTGGCGCAGTGTCTATTATTGGACACCACAATCCTATTCCCTTTACCATGTGTGACACCACTCTAGGGGCACCAGGGATGAATTGAAAATAACTATGAAGTTGTCTGGTCTATGTGGCAAAGTATGAACCAGGAATGAAGACCACAATGACCACATGGGGCATATTAGCAACCAGTGGGGGACTGGTAAACGTCAGTGGTCGGAAATCATCCCTGGCTCCTGTGCAGGGAGCTTGGCAGGGGAGGCGTGGAGCCTGCGCGCAGGAAGTTCTGCGCTATGCGTAAATTCTCTGGGCAGAGGATACTTGGCCTTATCAGACCTGGGTGCTACACGCCAAATTCACAGGATGTGTTGAGAACGAGGGGTACATCTGCCTGGTATAAGCATGGACCGATTGGTGCTGGTTACGGGAGAGGCCCTAGAAATAGCAGGATGTAAGTAGGAATGCCGGCCTTGGTGGGGGGCCCTGGCTGAGACGGTCGCCACACCCAAGGCTGTGGCAGAGTTATAGGGCGATCAAGAGGCGGAAAGAGGTGGAAAGGTACTCAGGGGTACCCTCTTCAGGAGCACAAAGAGTGCTGAGGCCTAATATCCCCAGGAAGTCTGTGCGGTGGACCCTGGGGTGCGACGGCGCCCCGCTATCCTACGGGCAGTTGGAAACCTGTACAACCGGAGGTCGCTTGAACGGTCCGCCCCTCGTAGGGGGGGCGTGAGCAAGAGGGTGGCCCAATGGTTCACCGGAAGTGGGAGTGGCTATCCCTCACCACAACCCCTAAGCAACAATTGGCTAAGGCCAAGATGCAAGTTGGCCCTTCAGGTGGTAGGCCGCGAGGGGCGGCTTGCCCTTGGACCGCCTGTAAGATAACCCACCATGTTGGCATATGTGTATGCTAATAAACCTGCAGCTACTATTTCTCCAACAAAAAAGTTGTCTTGTCTGCTTATTTATGCTTCATGTATGTTGCTGCAAGAGGGCTGGTGAGTGGGCCGATATTGGCACTATGGTGCATCGGTCTACTCTATACTTCTATGTCTCACATTTTGCATTTTCCTACAAGGGTCCGGTATATGTAAGCTTCCTTCCAATTCCGACTACTGATGGCCTCCGGGGGCGGGTACACCCAACGGGCAGACGAGGTCATATCTTCCTACACCATTTTGCTCCTTACCATTAGCAGCTTCCCTGGCAAGTACTCTTGGGAGCTGAAGGACTGGCAGCTTGCGGCAGCCTCTTATCAGGAGGGATGTCATGACCGCCTGTATCTAGAGAGTCTGGACGCGGCAGTGGGAAGAGGCCTGGAAAATCGTCTGGGTCTGAGTCACTGGCAGCGGCAAACTCTCGTAATCCACCATTTCCATGTCCCTGGCACTGGCCGTTGTCTGTCCTCAACCGGCAGTGGCTGTCAGACAGAAAGACGAAGGGCGAAGATTGTCAAATGACTGCTCACCCACTGGACGCTAATCTCATCGCTCGGCGATGGACCTTGGACTTTAAACGGCAGAAAGTGCTGCCCTTAGGGAGCAGCTGACTGCTAGAATCAAGAAAAGTAAATAGCAATTAACTACTGATGAGCCATTAAGTAAGTTTCTGCCCAGTAATGCGCGAAGACTGTCCGATAAAAACGGTGTGTATCTCTTGTATAATAAGAGTGCTCCTCACATGACTAACTGCACCTTGTTTAAAACTGACCGAGAGAAGCCAGCGCATGAGTGTTTGTTTACTTAGCAATGCAACATCACGATAAGGAAGGTATGCAGCTCCTGATACTGCTAATTAGAAACAGATGGTCCCCCTTAAGATAAGAAAATGCTTCGCGACAGCCGCAAAGCAGCCGATCCTGTCCGAATGACCGGATGAAAGGGAGAAAGGGCAGTGGCCAAAAAGCATAATTTTTAATGGGAAGCCAGTGTTTAGCATAAATGATGATGCGACCCAATGAAAATGATGGGCGGGGCTTCAAGTCCCCTTCTGAAATCTCCTCTCTCACTTTAGGTCTCGCCGAGCGAGCATCGCATGCACTGCAACGCTAGGCGATACCTAAAAACAACTGGTCTTGCTTCCTGTCTTCTCGGTGTAGCACTGCCTCAAACTCATCCAGACTGGCATCTGAGATGTAGAACGTATTGACTCGGCCAATCCCAGCACTGGCTGCAGGTTTATTGATGCTGTTGGCAGCATGGACCATCTTAACTCAAAAGGTTCTTGCCCTTTGGAATATGGTGTTTCAGGCTTCTTTTCACGTTCCCTCTACTTTTGGGCATGCAGACATCTTTTAATTAATTCTGTCAGTAGTCTCCATATTTTTGAAAAACCAGGTACAAATCTTATGTAGTAACTGCACAAATCTAGAAAACTTTGTAATTATTTTGCAGTACTTGGTCTTGTTTTAGGGTTTTCAGTTAAGCAGTCATCGTGTTTCTAGAATCTCTCTTTAATGCACCTCACATCCTCACATGTGGCTTTCCTCTTTAAACTGTATTTGACGCTGGGAGTTTAACAATAGACGAAAGGAAGATGCAGATAAATGTGCATTTGCCTAAGCAGATATAAATAGGCGTATTATTACATTCCTAAATCTAACAAATTCCTCAAGCAGGAATATAAATACATAAATATGTGGATTAATGCAAGCGATTTGGAAACACATGCATATGCAATGAATAATAAACGTCTTTCGACATAAACAATGTAAATGCAGACTAGCACTGCTAGTTCAAATAATATATTGAATAAATAGATTTAACTCTTTCAATTTATCTCCATTCCAAAATAAATATAAATAAAGACCACGCCAGACAACTTTAGTTCATTTACATCAAGTTAAGGCTTATTTTGTTGCTTTTTTAAGTAAGAACCAGACATAGAAAAAGATAATATAAAACAAAAATAATGTTACAATATGTAAGTATGCAATTTATACATTATGGGCCTCATTTACAAGGCCATTGCACTGCCGGTGCATCACTTTTTTTTGATGCATTGGCGCCACAGTGTGCTTGCCCATATTTATAATGCCACATAATGATCATGTGTGACGTTTCATGGCCTTGTAAATATGGGCCCCTTTCACGCATTACTCTGCATGAAAGGGGCATTCCATGGGTATTGCTGTTAGGTTCCATGGATGTTGCATGGGAACACCGACACATTCCCAAATTTACAACATTTTGTAAAGACGAGAATACATCAGACTCCTATGCTTCCCCAGGGGAGGCATAGGAGAGGGGCAACAAGGAGAAATTAGTCTCCCTGTTTTTTCCTCTTTCTATGCGTGCTGCATTCTGCAGCACAAATAGAAAGAGGAAAATTTCATCAATTATTGCTTTTGTGCAGGAAGGTCTTCCTTCCTGCACCAAACCAATTATCCCCACAACACAGTCCCCCCTGCAACATGGCGCAAGGGTGCCTGCACTGGTGCTCGGCAGCCATTTGTGCGCCAGACAGGGAGAAAGCACACAGATGCGTCATATAGATGTTAATACGACGCATCACTGTGCTTTTAAAATGATGCCGTCCGAAGCAGCCAAATGGCTTGTGGCGCTGCATAATTTTTTTGTAAATGAGTCCTATGTATGTACTGATACAAAATAAAACCAGCTATTACTATTGTATGATACCCTAAGAAAGATATATGAAAAAGCGAACGTACTATAACAACTGCTATCAATACAAATGCAGTTCAGGGCTGAGTCTTAATACTCAACGTAAAAAAGCATTAGTTAACTAGATGCAGGACAGCACAGTTGCATGATAGAATATTGAGAACAATTGTGTGGCAAAACAATATTGTATGCAAAGTGCCAAAATATTAAAATATTGTGTCAACTATATAGTGTAACAGAATTTTGCCAAAAAAGGTAAGAAATCGTTTAGTTAAAATATTAAAGAAAAACAATATAATTACAATTATGTGGTTTTAACAAATTTAATGTAAATTCAATATATATAATTTCAGATATAGCACATATTTTATGATAGAGATTTTCATAGATATGAATTTAAGGGCGGTGGCACATGACATTTGACTTCCCAAGTGGACCGTTTGTACTGGGCACTTCATTCTCAATATGGTACGTGGCTCCAAGATATTGCACAAATGGCTCTAAAATATTGCACAAATTCGAACTTAGGGTAAAAGGGGCATGGTAGTCCATATTCCTTGCACATAGTATTGAGCGTTAAAAATCATGATTGGTGCAAAAAGGGGCAGGTTATTGCTGCCCTTGTCGTAATTATTTGCACACAGCACTCTGATTCCTTTGTGAAATTAGCTTTTTAGCTTAAAGCTTATTTGTATTGGAAATACACTCTGGGAAGCTAATTATGATTGGGTAAAATGTTAAGCATACTATTGGTTCCCTTATTGTATTTATCTGTAGATAATACCTTCAATGTTCCCTATAAGGCCTTATTGCCCATTGCCTATTTGCACATTGGTCACGCATCCTCATAAATATGAAATCGACCTATGAGAGTTGCAGCTAGAAACGGATTCAGACACACAATTAGCACTTACCCCAGTTAAGTATTGAATCTGACTTCACTAACAGGTGGTGCTTTTTCATCTTGGTTTTAAACTCCTGGTTGATGAAGTAGCCTTGTAGTTAGAATATGTGGAGCCC
Organism: Lissotriton vulgaris; assembly: GCF_964263255.1. Lineage (NCBI taxonomy): Eukaryota > Metazoa > Chordata > Amphibia > Caudata > Salamandridae > Lissotriton > Lissotriton vulgaris. The sequence goes on from NC_141694.1 coordinate 582,685,452, forward strand.
CTAAGTCTTCCCATGAATTGGTATTTATTGCACCTGCATGGTGAGTCATTTTGAGTACCTCAGCCGGGAGGAACGTATGAATTTTTTTTGTGTAATTAAATTTATATAGCCCATAAGTCACCCGAAGGTCTCAGAGTGCTAGCAGATGCATGAAAGAGTTGCCCGAGGTCTGATAGCTAGAAGAGCCACGTTTTTAGGGGTCTGCGGAATCTCATATAGTTGGGTTCGGCTCTGATGTTAAGTGGAAGGGCATTCCAGGCCACCGGGCCTAGTTTAGAGAAGGATCTGTTGCCATTCCTGACAGTACGAACTTTGGGAATGGTTAGGAGGGACTTGTTGGCGGACCGGAGAGTTCTGACCGGACAGTAGTTGACAAACTTCTTCTCTAAATATCTGGGGCCTTGTCCATTGATGGTTTTATGGACTATGCAGCACACTTTGAAATGTATGCGCTTCCTAATGGGAAGCCGGTGGAGTGTTCTAAGATTGGGTATAGATGGGGAGCGGGGGGGGGGTAGGACCATCCTGGCTGCCGTATTCTGTAGGACCTGGAGTTTGGTCAGGAGGCTCTCGTTGATGGAGGCAAAAAGAGAGTTGCCATAATCCATCCGGCTGATGATAAGGCCTTGGACTAGGGGCAAATGCGAGGAGAGGGTAATCCATTTAAAGATTTTCCTGAGGTTGCGCATCAGCCCGAAACTAGTGTGCACTATCTTGTTGACATGGCTGGCCATGGCTAGCTTGTCGTCAATTGTCACCCCAAGGTTTCAGACCGTGGATTTGGGAGGGGGGCAGGTCCCTAGTTATGGTGGCCACCATTCATCATTCCAGTGTTTGTGGGCATTTCCAAAAAGCACGATTTACGGTTTACCAGCGTTGAGTAACAAGAAATTGTTAGTCATCCAATCCTTGATTGAGATCATGCACTTTTGGAATCTGAGTTTAGTGTCATTAGGGTCGGAGCCTAGGGTGATCAGTAGCTGCGTGTCATCAGCGTAGGACACTGTATCAAAGTCGTGCGCCCTGATTACTCGTGCAAGGGGGGAAACATAAAGGTTAAATAGAGTGGGGCTCAAGAGTGATCCCTGAGGCACTCCTTTGTCGTTATCTTGGCTGTTAGAGGAAAACAACCCAATTTGCACCTTGGAGCGCTGTTCGGTTAGGTAGCTCTTAATCCAGAGTAGAGCAGGGCCCTCGACACCCATCTCCAGCAAGCGCTCCAGGAGAATGCTGTGGGAGATGGTGTCGAAGGCCACCGACAGATCAAGCAGGATCAGAATGGCAGAATGTCCTGTGTCGAGTGTTGTAGTGTAGTTCCTATTTTCCCAATAGGCCCTGCGCATTGGAATAACATAAACAGTAGTATGGACATAGAAGTGCAGATCTTCCAGGTCTCCACTGACTATGCTAAACTTAATTGGGTTTGTTACCAACTAGCTCAGAGGTCACTGGAAACTTTCTTGACTGAATAGGAAGTGATCAGCTTCCCTGGTACAGACAAGGAGGGATTCAGTTTTCCAACAACCGCATAAACATGACAACTTTGCTCCTTAGAATAAGAGTCAATCTCTAGAGTCGTGTGAAACAATAGACAGTTATTTTACTCAGTCAGTTTTGTGCAGATTACTTTCACCAATATGCAGAGAATAGAGAGACGGGCGTTTTCAATAAAAATGTATTATATATTGAACAGTCTTTCTTCTCGTGCAAGAGAAATGAATTGCCACAATTGCAAGACTAGTTATTATAAAAAGTGCGTACAGTAAAATGAGGATTGCAAAATAATACTGTAAAAGCATTGATATGGTTTCTTAGCCATACAATGGTTTAAAATGAATAAAACATATATACATTCATATATACATTAGGCTAACGTACTCAACTGGTGCTTCTAACTACGCCTACCCCAGTGTACCTGACCTAAGCCTAATACTTGGGAGGGAGTAAGTAAGTAGCAGTTTTAGTTAAGTTGGTTTTGCCAAGGTTTGCTTCAAGAATTCTCTCTAAGGGTTTAGTCAACACCATACCTCTGGAATAGAATGTTGGAGGTCTTGTATCTCCTTCCAGGACTCGATATCCCAGTCACTCGCAAGAGTGGGCTGGAAACGCCGGAGCTGGATTTTCTCGGCAGGAGAAAAGACAGCGTCTCTCTCAGCGCGTTGAGGAAGAGGAGGGGCAGCGTCCGTGGGCAGCTTGCATCTGCTGGGCTCTGAAGGGGACAGCTGTTCTGCTCCTATGTGCACCACACCATCGCTCGCTGATGTCGTTGAGGCAGCGATAGCATTAGTATCAGCGTGGCAGCGTTTGCTTAAGGCAACGTTGGTAATATTTATACCTGAAAGGTGCCTGGTTTGACGTAAGTTTTTGGACATAAGACGTCAATAAGATGTCACTAGGAAGTGATCATCTCTTAGTGCTCATTAGAGTTCTATTACTAATCAAAACATAGCAAGCGGGGCTTTCCCAGGTTGCTGAGTTTTTATCTTGTTGAAGAACTCGGAGTGTAATCTAGGAATCTTAGACAAAGGTACAAAAGGATTATAGCCGTATAGGGGCATAAGGTCACAGTATTGATCAGGGTCCTAGATTAGAATGAGACACCCACTCCACAAATTTATGTCCATCAATTTACTAAAACTATAGCAAAAGATGCATGTGTAACATTACCCACCCCAAAATACATATATGCATTTGAAATGGCGTATTCGTAATACGTGGTAATTTTGGTACTGTACATCTTTAAGCATAGAAATCATTCAAAATTATAGCATATGTAATAAATGAACGATTTTGCGAAAAAATTACACATGAAATATCTCTTAATACAGAAGAGAAAGGCGAGATAATTTCATCACATATAAATGCATTTGTTATAATATGTGCTAGAGGCTGATGTAAAGTTATTATGTCTCTAGATCTACCTAAAAATAGAAGCTTCTGTTCTTTATGAATAGGTCTTCTTTAAGTAAAGAATTTCGTGCCAGAAAAAAGGTAAAGATATTTTTTTTAAAGTGTTCAATTAAAAACAAAAAATTCTTTTTTGAACGGGGGAATAGAGGTCCAACGCTTTTCAGCAGTTTTTGTTGATCAAAACTGAAGGCCGAATTCAGAGTTCATGGGAACGCTGTGTGTCAGAATGCTTTTCTAAAGTTATTGTTTCTGTTCGGGGGAGAACATCATATCAGACAGGCTCTCAAAGAATTGGTCTACAAAATCAGGTGACAGTTCGACCAAGTTCGATAGTGCTGTAACTTGGCAGGTGTGAGAATGATTGCTATCATCAAAGTCTGGATCAGCAATGCTCACAGAAGGTCGTACCTGGGTGATGTTGCTTTTATTTTTCACTCCACTGTCACCACCTAGTCGTAGCACAGGAGTCTCAACGAATGCCGTCATCAGGATTGGTAGCCGCTGGGGACAACACAATGCGTGAGCCGTTATAGGACTTAGCAAAGTATTGATATCCATTGGTACTGCTGATGGAAGTGCAAGACAGATGTCCAACACGCACTCATCTCCGCTTAGCATACATCGAAGCACAGGTAAGATGCAGGTCTGCCATATCGGTCTGAATGAAAGAAGCCAGGTCATGTTCAGATCTCTCAGCCTGGCCAATCCAAGGACTCTAGTTATTGTGTCCCGGTAGCGTATTGCTAGGATCGTTTCTTCCATCCTTGTAGGAGTCATGTCTGAGTTTTGGCTTGCCATATCGGAGCAGGAGGGTCAAAAATAAAATGCCTGCTACAAGTCCCAAAAACAGGGGTATGCCGCCAAAGACTGAATGGACAAAATTAGGAATTATTCCTAGAATTGCTTTGAATGGTGTTAGCAGTCCCGTAAAAATCGTCTTAAATATGCCTGGGATGCCTCTGGCACTAGACATGTTAAGGAGTTTGCTAAGCATTTCTGTGAAATGCACGGGGCAATTTGTTGATAAAAGGTCATGAATCTCTGTAGCCGTCCTTGCAACTAGGAGATCATACGTCTCTTTTGATGACGTGATGGGCACTGTTGTCTGCAAAAGCACAGACTTCATTCTGCTTAAAGTATCAATTCGTACAGAATAGAAATTCAAACGAGGCCAAATGGGATTCTCAGTGTCTCCAGGGCCGTTTGGAAACAATGCTTGCATACAGCATTTGACCATGGATGTTACACTTACGAGATAGGCTTTTCCTGGCAAAAGGCCACAACATCTGTGATCCGTTATTAGAATGTAACTCCCATTTGCGAGTTGCATAAAGCAAGGCTCTATCTGCGTTGCAGATGTGACATGTTGGTGGCATGAAAGGTTGTTAGAATTTCCTTCACAGGCTCCGTGTAAATTAATACCCTGGCACAAAAGTATACAGCTTAGTGAATGTTTACAGTTTTCACCACTAAGAAATACATTTTTGTTGCTGTCACTATAGCATGTGTGTGTGTATGGTAATTTCCATGTTGACTTAATGTATACTTTACCCAATCGTTCATACTGGCCAGTAGGTATGTATTCAAGGCAATTTTTAAATTGGAAAGTTGTTATCGGAATTGTGATAATCCCGTGTATTATCCATTCAATGACAGGACTTTCTGACATTGTCAAAGGTAATCTCTCAAGTTTTTCGATGCTCAGGATTGTATAGTCTGCTCCTTTCTGTGCCAAGCTGATTTGTTTATCAGTAAGGTTAAAGATGGAAAACAATGACGTTGTGTTGATTAAACGCCAAGGCACATAGCCTGAACGAAGATTTTGCAGCGCCCAGCCTAACTGTACAATAGAACGCAATTGTGACTGGCCATGCTGTAACATTAGCAAGTCTTTGTCTATTATATCTATGGCAGATGATACAATATTGTCCAACGAATATATTCTGGAGGACAGAGTCATTAACCCATTGTCCACAACAGAAAGTGATTTTTCCAAATTAATACGATCAATTTCTCGTATTTTTTCAGCTGTTTCAATTTGTGTGACTTTCCAAGCCTCATTGTATGCCGCATAGATGCTGGCCGCTATGAAGCGTTTTTGACGCTGTTTGCGTGGTCCCATAATAAAATCGCGCAAATCAGCACCATCTTTAAGTAAAGATAAGTGTTGCTTAATTTCAGCCAGTGTGGATGATTCTAGCCATTCAAGGCACAGCTTCCCCACACTGTATGTTGTTACTATCCCTGGATGTTGTCTCTGGGAGTATCTAGGGTCTTGTCTGGTCATTGTTAACCCCTGTGTTTTGTTCAGGAATCTATCTTGACAGTTGTTTGTGTCAGTAGGCCAGATGAACCACTTTTTCCAATCAGGATGTGTTCTGTTTAAATGTAAAATTTTAGATACGTCTATCTCAATATCTGTTGTTGTATTATCAGGTATTGGCTTTGGAATAGACGGTTTGTTAAGGTCTTTGATCTTAGCTAGGCCAAGACAGGTTGTTTAGTGAATTGTTTCATTTAAAAACATTATTTGTTCTGGGATCATGCAGGCTCGAAATAGTGCTTCTATGCCTTATACCTGCCAATCTTTTGTACCCCAGATTGTTTTTGTTTCAATGTTATGTTTCCAATAAACAAAACCAAATGTCATCATTTTTTCATAAAATGCTTCTGAATATATCAATTTAGTATTTGTCAGCATTGTTTTCAATCCTGTTTTATCTAACAGTTTGTAATAAAACGTTTCTGCATCACTGGTGTTAAACCCTGAGAAGTACTGAAATTTCTCATAGAATGTTTTAGAACTGCTTTTAGGTGGTGTAGCACAATGTTCCCATTGGTTATACTTAAAAACATTTCTAGGCTGTGCAGATTTATGCAAGTAATGATCACCATAGTGTGTGTAGCAGAACATCTGTTCATAACTAGACGAACCTTGTAAATAATCATGATCTGTGAATCTAGCTGACATTACTAAATCAGACATCATATTATTAATACTTTCAAAGTCCCAATCATCAGAGAATGTACTAGGTTTTACAAAGTCACTTAATGAAACCTTGAATTGATGAGGATACTTCAGGATTTCGACCGGACCATATATTTCATAGTCAGTTTTCTCCCATACTACCCCGCCGGGTATTGGAATGGCTGTGACATTTACTGTTGACAGTTCTCTTTTCTTCACGTGGGATGATCTGTGTGGTTTGAGGACTAAGTTGATGTTCTGACTTGCTGTGTCCATTGTATTGTAATAAATTTTCCTAAAATTAAAACTAAAATTAGGCATAGTAGGAGTATGAATACCCCTGAAATAATCCAATGCTCAATTAATGGTGCATCCAGATATACTTCTTTGATTTGTTGAAAGAGTTCTGTTGCTTTTTCTTTAAAAGTCTTTTTTGTTTCTGGCATCACTTCGGGGTTGCTTTGATCCTCAGAAAAGTTATCGAAGTTGATGAAATAGCCAGAGGCAGTTCTGTCAATTGCTGGGATTGTTCTTTCAATTTGTCTTTTGGTAGCACATTCTGATGCCACATCATTGTAGACTGGTGTTTCTTGACGAACTGTTTCAATCTGTGTCTCAAGAGGCACGAGTTCCATGGCATTATTGCATAGTCCTTCTCTGTGCACTGCAGGTTGATCAAATGTGATTAGTCTTTCAATATGAACCTCTTGGATTGTTGCAATTTTGGGTATTCTGTTGTTTCTCGGGAGTCCACTGGGCCTACTGTTGATTATAGGCCACATGCTTGTGGTTTTACCAGGTCGATTGATACAACTCTGTTCTCCTTTTTACCAGCAAGGGCGGTAGTACTACTGATCTTGTTCCGTTGACTGCTAAGACAGGTACTGGTTTTCTGTAAGAAGGCCCAAATTCCTTCTTCACCGCTATTTTTTCTCTGACTAGATCCCCAATCTTTGGAATCCAGACAGGCCTTGCTGGGGCTGGTGGTGCCTCGTCAGTGGTAGTGGGCTGTTGCTTTAACTTTATGTTGCTTAAGGATTTTCTTGTTTCATTCAAGTCTTGTAAAACAGCCAAACGATCTTTGATGTCAAAGTCTGTTTTCTTATCTTTTACCACTGATACCTGACTATCTAAGGCCTGAATTCGCATTCTAGTTCAGAACAATAGTTCGTATGGGCTGAAACCTTTTAGAGAATTTCTTGGCAAGTTGTTTAGGCTTAACTGGACACTTATTAAATGTTTGACCTACCCAGCACCCGAACCTAATACCTTCGCTGTTATAGATTGCTTTATGTCCCGGTTTTTTCTTTCTACCACACTGTTCCCATCGGGGTGTGACGGACAAGAATACTGCAAGCCAACGCCCATGCTGGCCATGGCCTCCTTATAAGCTCGAGAGCTAAAAGCAGGACCCTGGTCAGAATGGAACATGGAAATTGCGTATGTGCCGATAAAGACTCGCAGATCTTTTATAACCGTTCTGGCGTCAGCCGAGCGCTGGGGCCACATTTTTTAAGTGGATTTAGCCTCAATGATATACAATGAGACGCGTGTCTCTTGTTTGATTGCGCGGATAGATTGCCTTATGCTTTCTATTAGGGTTTCTGACACTACACTGGCCGGTTCTCCACTGCGATCTCTGTTGCAGTCTTCACAGTTTTTTGCAAAATCATGAATTCCTTCACCCATTTCCGGCCACCAGTACTCTGATTGCAATTCTCTCAGAGAGTCCCTGATTGTTTGGTGTCTCAGACCCAACCCCATATGTGCTTCCTGTAATAGGAAACCTCTCCTGTTCATGTTTGGAATTACCCTATCCCCCACTCCAGGGATTCGAGCAAAAGGAACGGAGTTTGCATCAATTACGTATGCATAATTGAGTGGATAGTTCACGGGTAGTGCTGCACAGTCGCCTTTTACAGACGTTTTGACTGCCAGCATGGTTTCCCGGTCTATGTGTTTTTCTGAACGCTTTTTTGTGGCTACGGAAGCCGGTTTAGTTGCTTCCGCTGTGACTGTATTAGCCAATGAATTCCCTGAAACGTGAACGCCATCACGTTGATGACTCAGAGTGTGTATCACGTGAGTTTTTTGTAGTTCTTTCTGTAAAAGAGCTACCTGTTTCCAGAGCATTTTATGCTTTATTGTGGCACCTGTGTCATCTTTGAAATCATTTTCAATCCAGCACTGCAACTTATTATTGTAAGAGTTGACGCAAAAATGAGAATCGCACACGATTAGTGTCGGGAATAGTGTGGCTCAATGGTTGGAGCGGCAGACCCTGATGCAGAGGTCTAGCCCGGGACCAGGGTTCAATTCCCCGCCTCGGCGGGTCTTGGGCTCAAAAATTCCACGGGCCTGATAATTCTCGCCTCGGTGCCTATTCCAATCATGGAGTCCCACTCTGCAACTCTGGGCAATAGCTTGCTTAATCTCCACAACGGCCCCCACAACGCTAAGGATGCCTGGCCTTCACCCTGGGGGTGCCCAGGAGTGGACGCCTCACAGGGAAAAGCCAGGATGGGTTCCACAGCGGTATTCGTACAAGCGCCTTGAGACCCTTGCGGGTGAGTAGTGCACTATACAAGTATCAATTTACATAATGTTGAATAAATGTCTGTCAATTTTACGTCCTGCATTTTCAAGCGCCATCTTTAAAGATTTGATTTCAGCTCGCTGAGCCGAACAGTACCTCACTGATTCAGTTTTTGTTATTTTAGGTCTGAATTTACCGCACAGCCAGCGACCTTTAACAATCGCGTATGCTGCATCGTAGGATTTGTTCTCTACGTTGAAATGCTGTACAAATCTATCTGTATAGATTATACAGGTGTACTGTGGGAGAGGCAGAAGTTCGATTGGCAGAGGATATTCTTCTTCATATTCTAAATCATTCAGTTTTTCGAATTGCGGGGCGAAATAGTATTTCACATCTTCCGCTCCAAGAGAATCTACACACTGTATCCATTTCGGATCCAGTGACACTGTGGGCAGATTTACTGGGCTGAATAGCGCCTCGAAGGGGGATTCCGCTGTGAGGATATTGATCCTTTTGCCATGTGCTAGTTCTCGTTCATTCGCTAATGCAGTTTCCACTGCTTTCACAGTATTTTCTGTTGGACTGAATGTTTTTTCCGCTTGTGTGTACAAGTGTGATTTAATTGAAATTGGTACCTTTTCTCCCTCATTAGAGGTCAGTTACGTGAATCCGCATCTTCCTGGGATGACTCGGATTACAAGATTGCGTGTGTTGTCACGTGTATCTAATTTTGTTTTTGCTAACATGTCTGTTTGCAGTGATCCCAAAATTTCTGTGTGTTTTTGAGTCCAGTTGATTTGTTTAAAATCAGGTTTAATTAGTTCGTAGAGAGGTTTAACCCTCTCCTCGTAATTTAGAATGTAAGTTCTACCGAAATTCAGAAAACCTAGAATCGATTGTAAATTCTTCAGAGTTTTTGGAGCTTGGAGTACAGCGCACTTTTCTAAGAAGTTGTCTGCTAGGCTTTTTCCTTCACTTGACAATATGTATCCTAAAAATAATACTGTCAGATGGGCAATTCGGGACTTTTTAAAGTTGAATTTGTAACCCTCTGCTGCGAACCCAAGTATAATGGTGTTCACTCTTTTCAAGTGAGTATCCATGTCGTCGTCTGTGAGATAGATATCATCTACGTAAGATATTGCCTCATCATCATATTTTTGTAGTAACTCTTTTACTCTGGCTGAGAATAGTCCTGGGCTGTTCTTGAATCCCTCTGGGAGCCTACAGAAATTTTTCTGTGACCCCATTACTGAGAAAGCGGTCAAGTATCTGCTTTCTGGTGCAATGTTTTGACAAAAGAAACCATTAGATATGTCTAATGTTGTTTTATATTTTTTCCTAACTATGTTATTCATTAGTGCAGCACTATGCGAATTTTGTACTGCAAAAGTTTTGCAACATGCGTTAAGGTGTCTGTAGTCCAAAACTAGACGATATGAATTGTCTGGCTTGGAGACAGGAAACAAAGGATTGTTCATTTGAGAGGTGCATGTTTCAATCACCCCCTGGTATTCAAGTTGATCTAAAATCTCCCTGACTTGTTTTTTAGCTTTTTGCTTAATGGGATACAAAGGAATACTGGAAGTCTTCAGACAGTTCTACCAAGAACTATATTCCAAGGATAAGAACCTGAGCAGAGACGGAGGACTCACTCTCCTCAACGACACCAACCTGCCAGAACTCAAAGAGGAGGAGAGAGGCTCGCTTGAAGCCGACATAACAGAAAAAGAAATTGAAGCAGCAATCAGCCAGCTATAACAGAACAAAGCACCAGGACCAGATGGATACACCACCATGTTTTACAAAACCTTCGGCCACCACATAAAAAAGCTACTGTCAGAAACATACTCGGCCTGCATACAGAACGGCAAGATGACGGAGTCCATGAGCGAAGCTAACATCACAATAATCTCCAAGGAGGGGAAAGACCCACAGTACCCACAGAACTATAGACCCATCTCGCTAATAAACGTCGACTGTAAGATCTACGCGAAGATACTGGCCAATAGACTAAACAAAGTGCTACCAGACATCATCCACAGCTCACAAGTGGGGTACATCAAAATCAGGCTATCGCAAGACAACACAAGGCTACTATGCCATCTAATCAATCATACAACACAGAGCAGCGAAGAGGCAGTCATGATAGAGCTGGACGCAGAGAAAGCCTTTGACAGAGTTTCGTGGCCTTTCCTTAAGAACTGCATGGGAAGATTCGGCCTGGGGGAGAAATACATAGCAATGGTGATGGCCCTCTACAACAAACCAAAGGCAAAAATAGTGGTGAACGGCAGCACATCTGAAACGCTCACGCTAGGAAGAGGCACCAGGCAAGGATGCCCCCTCTCACCGGGCCTCTTCCTGCTGGCACTAGAACCCCTACTAGCAAGAATTAGAGACAATACGGAAATAACGGGCGTTAAGGTCAAAGAGAAGACAGTAAAACTAGCGGCGTATGCAGACGACATCCTCATCACAACCACAAACCCATCTACGTCAATAACAGCGCTCATGGACACAATAAGAGAGTACACAAGAGCCTCAGGGTACAAACTCAACAAAGACAAATCGGAGTGCAAACCAATGAACGTCCATACTACAAGAGAGGTCCTCAGGGACTCTGGCCTGGCTTGGCAGACATCCACGCTACAACATAATGAGGACTTAAAGCTGAAAAAAATAAAAGAAAGACTGGAACTATGGTCGCCAAAATACATAAGCTGGTGGGGAAGGATAGAAACGATCAAGATGATGATAACGCCGGCGATAAACTACACGCTAAGTATGCTGCCACTCCCGATGACAGAAGCCTTCCACAAGAGACTGGACAAACTCATTAACATCTTCCTATGGAAAAACAAAAAACCCATAATCAGCCTACTCAAACTGAGACTAACCAAAGACCTCGGAGGCCTTAACCTGGCAAACTTCAAAACATACCAAACAGCCTGCCTGGCAAGACAAGGGATGGCCTGGATAGATGACGCCCAAACCTACAAACCAGTCTGGCTAGAGGTGGAGAAAGATATCCTGGGAGGCCTCAACCCAATAGCTCTTCTAACAGCAAATAGACACCCCCAAAGATCCAACCCAATACTGAAACACACTAGGGAAGCTCTGATGAAAATAGACAGACGCATGATGCAGAAGTTGAAAGGCACAGCATGGGAATCTATCAGGTTCAACACAAAGGTAACATACCAAGGGGCAACAATGCACAACGACATATGGATCGAGAAAGGAATCGGTCTCCCAAAACAGATGGAAACTAAGCAGAAGCCGCTGACATTTCAGAACATACAGCAACTGCATGGTCTCCCAAACCAAGAGCTCTACAACTTCCTCAAGATCAAGACGGCCATAACCAGAGCAAACCTACACAGAGAAGAACCAGGCATCATCAAGTACATGCAAACCCTCAACTCAGCAGGCCACCAAACTGCAAAGATCTACAAGCTCCTGAGCCCCTCCACACTGTCGCAAAACAAGAAAATAACAAACACATGGGAAACACTCCTAGGCAGGCAGCTAAATGAAAAAGAATGGGCAAAAATGTGGGGCTTAGCAACAGCAAACAAAGTCACCACACAACTAGCACAAACCAAATTCTGGCTCCTCCATAGGGCCTACTGGACCCCTTCCAAGCTCCACAAGGTCGGCATTGCAGATTCGGGCAACTGCTGGAACTGCCAAAAGGAGGAAGGCACCCTCGAGCACCTCATCTTCAAATGCGTGAAAGTCAAGAAGTTCTGGACGCAGATCAACGCATTCCTAAACGACATGCTCAAAGCAGACCTAACAATCAGCTTTGTAAGCCTTGCAACAGAACACTTGACCACAAACCTAAACAGCAGAGAAGAGAGAGACCTACTAGACCTGCTCCTCACAGCTGCCCTAAAAATAATCCTGACGAACTGGAAGAACACTGCCAAAGCAAATTTTAAAACATGGATTAATTGGGTCACCTTCCTGAGAGGAGCAGACAACATCACGGGAAATTTCTCTAAGGAGCACAACCCCAAAGTACATATGTGGGGCCCACTCGACGAGCACCTGAAGAAAACCCAGTAACCCCCCCCCCTTCTCTTTCTCTCTCTTTCTCCCCCCCTCTCACCTGGGAGAAGCTAAGAAAAAGCGCGCATTCACAAATGTACTGTATATAAGAACTGCCAAATGTATATTCCACTTATATTTTTTTTATCAATAAAATGTATTAAATTTAAAAAAAAAACGAACTTTTAAAACTGACCTCAATCGCAGTAATTAAAAGCCGATACCTGTCTGACTTTACATACAAGTGATGTTAAAACACGGAGGACCTAAAAACGAGTCTCACGAGTTTCCTTTCATGCCTGAATGTGAAATTGTCTGCGCACGTCTGCTCGGCGCAATCCCTTTTGAGAGGGAGTGGGCGGGACCGTGCAGCAGTGTGTGGAACGCTGACCCCGCGTTCCACACAGGAAGTGAGGACAGCCTTGGTGTTCCCAGATAGTGTATGGCCCCTCCGTTCAATCGGCACAAGCCGCGACGGACCAGGGGGATACCAGGACACTCAAGGTAAGTGGGAGGATAGTGATGTGCAAAGCAGCAGAGAATGATTTCTTTTAAAACTGACCTCAATCGAAGTGATTTAAAAGCAGATACCTGTCAGACATTACAAAAACTAACTTTTAAAACTGACCTCAATCGCAGTAATTAAAAGCAGATACCTGTCTGACTTTACATACAAGCGATGTTAAAACACGGAGGACCTAAAAACGAGTCTCACCAGTTTCCTTTCATGCCTGAATGTGAAATTGTCTGCCAAATTTAACTGTTTGTTGATATGCATAACAAAGGGGCAGGATCACGTTAATGAAAACAAGTATTGATGAACATATGATGCATGGTTTATGCCGGACGAACTTGACTTGCATGTAGTAGGTAATTAATTTGCAAAATTGTCTTTTTCTTAATAACATGAGGACTCATACAGAACACCATTTGGGAACACCGATGTGGCAACAATATTGTATATTTCTGCATTTATGATCACAGCTGGACAGTACTTTACTAAAGGAAATATCATTAATGTTTACAAAGCGGATGATTATGTGGGATGGCAATCCATCCCTTTTTTATTGTCGCATACATTGAATGTGAGCAATGGACGACTTTTTGTCACAGGTCTTGTAACAGTATTTTTTAATTGATTGCAAACTCGAATGAACGCATGCACAATGGTGAATACTGCAAATTATGTCATTCAGAAACCAGCAAATTTGTTGTATGAAGGGGATACGTATATATTGGCACTTCACCAGACAAATGGTGAACTCATTATCAATGTGAATCCGACACAAATGTATATCGCTCAAAGATTCCACGGCACAAATAAGATGGTTGTAACTCAAGATTGCGTTTTGAAAGCAGCCATATGCAGTCTAGCATTTATTATCAGTTGGTGGTCGAGTACCTTTTAAAGATAGTCAGCACTCTATGGCCAGTTGAAGAATCCGGCCGAAACAGATCACCATTTTCTATATCGATGCACTATGGAGAAAAAGATTAAATAAAATACGGTTATGTTAACCAACCTGGTTAGATGCCTGTTTACTTGAAACGCCCGATGGTATTTGGATATCCTGTGTGGTAAACCGACATGGGAACATACAAACTAGTTCTGAGCTTCGAGCCCTGCAGAGGTGTTGCGACAAGTTGGCTGAGCTGCAATAACATAAAAACATCAAAAAACATCCAAAAGGAAAGACGTGCTCCGAGGCCTTGACTGCTAGTGATTTTAATAAAAGAAATGGCTAACAACACGTTTTGTTTACGATAATAGCAGTGCAAAAAATTACAAAAAAGGACTAACATTCAGTAACCCAATCACCCATACAATACCTTAGACACCCACTCACCCACCCATACAGCCACTCACTCACCCACACAGCTACTCACACACCAACCTATACACCCATGTAGCCACTCACTCACACATCCATACAGGCGCTCAGATACCCTCTCACCCATGGATACACACAGTCACATACCTTGGTATATATGATTAACACTCACAAACTTTTAGAAAACACTCACACACTCACTAGATGATGTCATCCATGATGTGATGTCATTTGAGATGTCATCAGTGATGTCACTGACCATGTCATGAATGTAATATGTGAGGTCATAAGCAGTGCATTGAGTAAGTTATAGTAAGCTCACCTAACTGGTACTGCTGAATTTCACTCATTTTGTACGAGTGAAACATGAGCCTAACTGTAACGCCCATGTGACGTTTGTTTTTTTCAGTGGATTTCTACGTTTTTTTAAAATCATATTTTCTAACTATAATGTCCCTGTAACCTTTGTTATTTTCTGTGAATTTCTACGTTTTTTTTAATGATATTTCCTAACTATAACGTCCCTGTGACAATCTCTAAGGATTTTTTATTTTATCTTCTAACAAGTACTGCAGAATTTCTCTCATTTTGTACGAGTAAAACATGAGCCTAACTGTAACGCCCCTGTGACGTTTGTTTTTTTCAGTGGATTTCTACGTTTTTTAAAATTATATTTTCTAACTATAATGTCCCTGTAACCTTTGTTTTTTTCTGTAAATTTCTAAGTTTTTTTAATGATGTTTCCTAACTATAACGTCCGTGTGACAATCTCTAAGGTTTTTTTATTTTATCTCCTAACTGTAACCTGTAACCTTTGAAAGTGAGTATGTGAGTGAGTGCATGAGTGCCTAAGTAGGTGTCTTGGTGAGTGTGTAAGTGTCTCAATGGGTGTTTGAGTGTCTGTGTGGGTCTGGGAGTGGCTGCAAAAATGTCTCACTGGGTGTGTGAGTGGGTGTGTTACTGCCTCATTGGGTCTGTGAGTTAGTGTGTGAGTGTCTGAGTGGGTACCTGAGTGGGTGATTAACTGTCTGAGTATCTCAGTTTGTCTGTGGGTGGGTGTGAGAGTGTCTTAGTGGGTCTGTGAATGTGTGTATCAGTGTCTGAGTGGGTCTGTCAGTGGGCGTGTGAGTGACTAAGCCACAAAGGAACCACACCGGCCCTTTTATCCAACAAGAGTCCACAGTTTCGTACAAAATATCTACCCAAGTCGAGTACTTTCTACTGGTTAATTAATAAGTGCTACCTGCTTGGGTAAATGTCCAGTAAGTATTCTACACTACAGCTGCATAATGGAGCACAAGGAAATGTCACCAGTGGCCTTGTGGGTGTTTAGGCAATGTGATTGTTCCTGGTGAGTCTTTATCCAGAAATATGTGATAACATGGATCCTCCTATTGAGAGACAACGAGCCTACAAAGAGTTAAAGCTCCACCAAGCAAGGGGTTTTCCTCTTAACTATATGAAGTAAATGCTTCTTTGTTTGGAGGAGATGTCCTCATATTCCTACGCATCAAGAACATCTCACCAAAATCGTCAGAGAACGTGCTAGGGAGCCACTGTGCATTATCCGGTCCAAAGCCAGGAAAGGTATCTGCTGTGGTCCTCGTGTTTATGCAGCTATGGGCAATTTTAAAGTGCTGTTCTTTGTTAAAAGTACTAACCTTTAATTCCAGCCCCATCCACATTGCGTTTAAATGGCCTCTGTAAAGTTATTTATGGTGCCAAATGTATTTGCAAACTGAGTACCACCTGATGTCTGTTATCCGAGGTCCCAGGTCAGCCGGGTTGTCTTTGAATGGCCTGGAACATGCCCCAGAACCCGACGGACTCGATTGCTGTAGCTCATTACCAGAATTAGTAATCCAGTCTCACCGGCTATTTACAGACAAATACACTGATTAAAGTTTCTTATATATAAAAACCACAGAGGAAAAACAAAGAAAATGTTCCCTTTTCTTCAAGGGCAATTTTCTGCTTCCACGTTGAATGTTTTAGGACTTAGGGCCAGATGTAGGTGGCCATTTACTGACCGGTAACGGCCGATTTTGGCCATTACCGACCAGTAAATGGTCATTCCTGATGTAGGTGGCCTATTTTACCGATTCGGTAAATTTACCGAATCGGTAAATTTACCGAGTCGGTAAAATACTGAATCGGTATTTTTACCGATTCGGTAACTTCCATATGTAGGTGGGACTCTTCTGAGTCCCAAAGGCAAGTCAGATTCGGTATTTTACCACCCAATCCTATTGGGTGGTAAAATACCGAATACAGGTGTGCATGCACATCTGTGCATGCACACCTGTGCAATTTGACACACAGACATGCCCTTAGGGCATGTCTGTGTGCAACATGGCAGACAAGTCCGGAATTGGGGTGCCAGAGGGTGTCAAAGTGACACCCCCTGCACCCTTGCAAAATTCGGAATTTACCGAAACGGTAAATACCGATTTGGTATTCCACATTGATTCCTATGGGCTTCAAGGCCCATAGGAATCAATGGGGGATACCGATTCGGTATTACAGAATCGGTAAATACCGAATCTTACCGATTCGGTATTTACCGATTCTGATTTACATACATTTCCCCCCCTCTAATTTACCACTTCTTAAATACCGAATCGGTATGATTCGGTATTTAAGAAGTGGTAAATTAGAATTACCTATATCGGGCCCTGAATGTTTTATTGCAATTTCATAGTGCTCGGTGCCACATGGTGCAAAGCCAAAGATCCTTTTCGAACACATAGTATGCTGTCTATTGTGTAAAATTCCACTGCAGTGCAACAGTTGCTACCTTCTTTACATCACAATATCTAGAACATAATTTTTAAAAAGTCCCGCTACTGAAATGATGATTTCAATGTGATAATTGTACCACCACATCTTCAAGAAGTCACTCTGAGGCCCTAGAATACACACACCGTATTAATGGCAACAGTGTTTTGCGTGTCCAATATTATAAATCAGTAGGTTAAAGCGCTTGCTGCGGTTGACACAATTTCATTTTTCAAAACAGGTAGAATGTAGAATGATGGTGAATAAAGTGTGTGAGCAAACGCCAGTAGTTGTCAAATTCTGCATTACTGTATGTGTGTGCGTGATAGAAGGGTTCCCAGAAATTGCCTTGAAGTAGAAAAGACTATGGGTCAGATTTACAAGCCTCTTTCACGCCGCCATTGCGTCACTTTTGTGATGCAGCAGCGGCGCAAATCCAGTGCCATTGTGCGGGGTACTTACAACGTGACGCATCTGGGAGATGCGTCACGTTGTAAAGCCCTGCACCACATGTAGGCGTTCCTGCGCAGGGGGGGGGGGCGTTCCCGCGCAAGAACGCCACCTAAAAGTGGCTGAATGAAATCTACAAGATTTCATTCAGCTACTTTTAGGGCCATGCTGCGTCAAAACCCTGCGCCTGCTTGAGCAGGCGTAAGGATTGACGCAGCATTTTAAGGATAGGGCACCCGCAAGCCTTGCTGGAGCTGCGTTGCGCTTGCGACGCAACTCCAGCAATGCGCCACCTTTACGGCAGCAGATGCGTCACGCATCTGTCCATTTTTGCCCTATGGTGCACCGCATTGTAAATGCGGCGCATCCATGGTGGCGGAGCCGTGAGGCACAATAACTGGTGCATCCCTGCTGATATGCAGAGATGCGCCAGTTATTGTAAACCTGCCCCTATATGTTTAGGATAGCGAGTTTACCTACCTCAGCCCACACAACTCATTAATATGCCTGTAATGAATAAAGGGATGTCCTTTGAGGGGGCCGTCGGAGCAGACAGAGGTCAGGGTTTGGGGATGGTAAAGAAGCAAAGAGTTTTACCGCCTATAGCTCACATGAAGCCGCTGCTGCCTCAGTGTCCCGAGCTTTCTTTACCGTCAATAACACGAGCCCGGTCACAAACTCCTCTCCTCATGGCCTCTGCTAGGAGGTCGTCTGATCCCCTTCCCCCACCCCTGACATTTGACCTTTGTTAACAGTCCGGTGCAAAACGATAACCTTTCAATTTTATAGATAAATGGAGTCTCTGCATAATGTTATTCACTTCCTGCATGCAGTGCTTTGTGTCCGATCAACCCCACAGCACTGTCTTTTAAAATGTAATAAACACAAACGTCACTAACAAGTCAAAAAGCATCTCGCTATTCACCCTGGCCGCCATCTGTGATCAGTTTTAAACAAAGATTAGGGAGTGTTTCCCTGGGTGGACGTAGTAACACAAAGCCTGCCCTCTCCTAAAAATATTGTGCATGATATATGAAACATATCATGAGTGGCTAGTTATTGAAACTGTTTGCAGGTCTACAAACGGTTTGACCACACGACAGGAAAGGAAGTGTAATATTGTTTGTGTTGTATGCTGCCAAGGCTACTCTGTGAGTTTTTTTTGTTTTTTTAAAGGTTAGGAGAGAAATGCAATAAAACTCCAGATGTATTGGAAATTCACCATTAAACCGAAATGACCCCACTAGAAATCCCAGCAACATGTTAAAGTTCAGAGGTGGAGAAGACACTAGGGTAGAGCCAGGGGAGGCTGGGATAAAATCAGAGGGGCTTATTTACAAGCCTCTTGCGCCGCCGGTGCGTCACTTTTATTATGAGCAAAAGTTACGCCCCAGCAGCGCAAGGGGCTTGTAAATAAGACCCAGAATGCCCATGTTGTGCAAATTAATAAAAATGACAGTTGGAAGGCACTGTGACACAAAGCTTGGGAGCAGATTATGTCACGTGAGTTATCTGGACGACGGTAATGCATATGAGGCAAAGTCACTACAATAACACAATAACAGCTGTGGATACGTACATCCTGATAAAATTCATAGCCATTGCCTGCAACTTGAAAGCCTTTAAATATGCCTTCGCCATGAGAGCCTTAAAATGCACCTGCACACTGGAACACTTGCAATGCATGCACCCTCAACCCCACTTATTGATGCCTGATGCAAAAGACAATAACATCGTATACTGCCTGACACTCTGTTCTTGTGTACTAGAGTTCATGCACCTGATACACACCTCAGTCACTGCAAGTTGTATCCCCCTTGAGTCCCCACACTCCCCTCAAACCTGCTTTTAGTGACCCTGTTCATCTCTCTCCTCATGGTACGGCTCTCGGTGTGCGTCAGTTCTAGCTTCCTGAGAGGGGGGAGGTGCGGCCGCCTTACTGGGTTGATTTTTGCCCCATGGATTCCATCCCCCGGGGCCTGGCCATGTTTTCATGGGTGCTCTGGAGCCTACCTAGGGTACTAAGTATGCCATGGGCCCACGGGGAAAGCCTTAAGGTTCAGTGGTCCCAGCCTGCTCCCTGCTTCCCCGCTCCTGCGGGAGCCAACCTTGCTATTGCACACTGGGAGCTGCTTTAAATGAAGCTCCTTGTGTGCAAGAATAATAGTTTCATCTCTTCCCCTGCCCGCATGTCTGGGCAAGGAAAGAGATGATAACTCTGCTTCCAGTGGGCTGGAGCTCTTTGAAAGCTAACACCCGCTGGAACCGAAATGATTGCTCTGACTTAGCGGGAGCTGTCAAAGCTTCCGTCAAGTCAGAGCAAACAGCTATGTCCTCGGGGTGGGCACCCGGAGCATAGCAGGAGCCCGCCCTGGGGAGTGGTATTCCCTAGGGCCATATGAGGCTCATGTAGGAGCTTCCCCCCATTTGTTTACATGGAATGGCCCTGGGGAGATGGTGGTCCCTGGGCCTCATAGTAAGCCCAGTAGGGGGGTCCATGAAGCCCCTCTCAGTTATGAAAATGAAAGTCCTGGGGAGGTGGTGTCCCCCGGGGCTTCAAGGAAACCCAGGAGGGGTGGGTCCTTGTGGCCCCTCTTCATTATGTCAATAAAGCCCAGAGGAGGTGGTTGTGCCCAGAGCTATGTGAGTCTTAGGGCGGGTCCTGTGCACTCCAACGCAAAAATATAAATAAATATGCTTTTTTGCTATGGTGGAGCCTCTCTGGGCTCCTACCACCAGAGCTACAGGGTCAGGGCATTCAAACTCTGCCCCCTTTTCTTTTGTTTTACGTTTTTTGGGGGGACTCATGTGAAGCCGAGTTCCAAGATGGCTGCCAACACTTTCTGGATGAAGTGTTGGCAGCTAACCAGATCTCGGCATCTCTCTACACAAAAGGGGGCGTGGCCTTGGACCACCTCTCTGCAACGCAGCCTCTGTGGCACTTACTGGAGGTTCCTGGTGGGTTAGTTGGCCCCCAGGGACCATCAGGACTCAAGGGGAATTAATCGCCCAACTTAAAACGTGCCAGGGGGCGCGTTTGCACAGTGGTGAAGGGAAGGGGTGGGGCCTGACATAGCAAGTGTGCAAACTCACCCCCTGGCACATTATAAATTGGAAGATTAAGTCCCCTTCAATCCTGAGGGTCCCTGGGGGGTGCACTAACCCACCAGGTACTTCCAGTATGCTCCAGGGAGCTGCGTTGCAGAGAGGTGTTGAGAGGCCACACCCCTTTTTATACCTCTCTGCAACACAGATTTGTGGCACTTACTGGAGGTAGCTGGTGGGCTAGTTGGCTCCCAGGGACCCTCAGGACTCAAGCAGATTTAATCCCCCGATTTACAACGCTCCAGAGGGACCATTTGCACAGTGGTGCAGGGAGGGGGCGTGGCCTGATGTGACAAGTGTGCAAACGTGTGGCGCGTTTTAAGTTGGGGGATTTAGTCCCCTTGAATCCTGAGGGTCCCTGGGGCGAACTAGCCCACCAGGTACTTCCAGTATGTGCCAGGGAGCTGCCTTGCAGAGAGGTGTTGAGAGGGCACATCCCTTTTTACACCTCTCTGCAACGCAGCTCTGTGGCGCTTACTGGAGGTAGCCGGTGGGCTCATTGGCTCCCAGGGACCCTCAGGACTCAAGGAGACTTAATCCCCCAATTTACAACGCACCAGGGAGTGCGTTAGCAGTAGCACAGTGGTGCAGGGAGGGGGTAGGGCCTGGTGTGACAAGTGTTCAAACGCGCCCTGTGGCACATTTTAAGTTTGGGGATTAAGTCCCCTTGAATCCTGAGGGTCCCTTGGGGCCAACTAGCCCACCAGATACCTCCAGTATGCGCCAGGGAGGTGCATTGCATAGAGGTGTTCAGAGGCCACGCCCCTTTTTTCACCTCTCTGCAACGCAGCTATGTGGCGCTAACTGGAGGTACCTGGTGGGCTAGTTGGCCCACAGGGACCCTCAGGACTCAAGGGGAATTAATCCCCCAACTTAAAATGCGCCAGGCACTGCTTTTGCACAGTGGTGAAGGGAGGCGGCGGGGCCTGACATAGCAAGTGTGCAAACCTACCCACTGGCACATTTTATATTGGGGGATTAAGTCCTCTTCAATCCTGAGGGTCCCTGGGTGCGAACTACCCCACCAGGTACTTCCAGTATACATCAGGGAGCTGTGTTGCAGAAAGGTGCTGAGAGGCCACCACCCTTTTGACACCTCTCTGCAATGCAGCTCTGTGACGCTTACTGGAGGTAGCTGGTGGGCTAGTTTGCCCGCAGGGGCCCTCAGGACTCAAGGGTGCAGGGGGGCCTGGCCTGATGTGACAAGTGTACAAACGCGTTCTATGGCCAACTAGCCCACCAGGTACGTCCAGTAAGCTCCACAGAGTTGCGTTGCAGAGATGTATAAAAAAGGGCATGGCCCCAGACCACCTCTCTGCAACGCAGCTCTATGGCACTTACTGGTGGTACCTGGTGGGCTAGTTGCCCCCTAGGGACCCTCAGGATTCAAGGGGAATTAATCCCCCAACTTAGAACCCATCAGGGGGCGCATTTGCACAGTGGTGAAGGGAGAGGGGTGGGGCCTGATGTGACATGTGTGTACTTATGCAATCAGTCCGCCAAAACTCAAGCATTTATAAATTCACCATGCACTCTCCTTGGAGCACTCTAATCATCCAGTCACTACCCATGGACTCATGCAATGACCCAGGCACTAACACATGCACTGCTACAATCCTCCGAGCACTACCCATGCAGTCCAGCCATCACCCTGTCAGTACCCTTGCATTCTTTCAATAACCCAGCCAGCACCATGTACTTATCTAATTACTCCACCAAAACCCAAGCACTTATAAATTCATCATGCACTCTCCTTGCAGTACTCTAATCTTCCAGTCAGTACCCATGTACTCATGGAATGACCCAGGCACTAAAACATGCACTGCTACAATCCCCTGTGCACTACCCATGCAGACTTCTAACCACATACACAGTACTGATTTACTCCTCCAATTCCCCAGGTTGTACCCATGCAGTCCAGAAATCCCTCTGTCATCTATCCATGCACTCCTCAAATCACCCATCCAGCATCATGTACTTATCCAATCACTCTGCCAAAACACAAGCAGTTATAAAATCACCATGCACTGTCCTTGCAGCACTCTAATCATCCAGTCACTACCCGTGTACTCATGCAATGACCCAGGCACTAACACATGCACTGCTACAATCCCCTGAGCACAACTGATGCAGTCCAGCCATCTCCCTGTCACTACCCATGCACTCCTCCAATCACCCAGCTAGCACCTTGTACTTATTCAATCACTCCGCCAAAACCCAAGCACTTATAAATTCACCATGCACTCTCCTTTCAGTACTCTAATCATGCACTCAGTACCCATGTACTCATGCATGACCAGGCACTAACTCATGGCAATTACAGAGGAGGTCATGCTAATCACAGGGGTACCCCAAAGCATAGTGTTCCCCAGTGTATGCAGGTGTTTTCACTGTATTCTAAGTGTCTTTTAGCAGAGCACTGGCTCCGGTCCTGGTTAGTCATAGTCAGTTACCACCAGTACCCATCAGTAAAAGGTTGGGGGCACAGGAGGACTTTCTGCTCCTCTGTTGGTTCTTTCTGCAAAACTCTTGCTTCTTCCTGCACTTTTGTTCGTCTTTCTGGACTTCTGTTGACTCTTTCAGCATTTGTCTTGCTTCTTTTTTTTTTAATATTGTTTTTATTGAGCACTGCAAATCATATACAGGTATATATGGTAAATCAATAACATTTTTAAGGCCTTGCATATTAGCAAGGCTGCCCGGATCTTGGTCGCATATTAAAATATGGTGTACATACATCTAACAGAGAATACAGCTCATCTTGCAGTATAAATGTACAATCCATAAATCCTGACAGATAACTACAATACGATTGAGTGGTATCTTGTGCAGTACTCATTACATCTCCCTCCCAAACTAACCCTCCCCGAAACACACCCTAACAAACTTGTAACTCAAGTGCTGCTATTCAGTCTGCACACCGCACCGATGGTTCTGCGTCCAGAGCACATCTGATCTGAGAACCCCAGAGAGGGGCATGCCCCACGAGGTGGGGGTAGAGGGGAGTGGGGGAGAAGAAGGAGAGGGAGAGAAACACAAAGAGGAGCAATGAGAGGGGGAGACCCAAAGTGGGACAGGGACAACGGAACAGGGCCAGGGATACGGATGTAGAAAAGGAGACCCCCAGGTGAAGCGTGGGTAATCATGAATCCGACAGGCCCTATGATACTGTACCACTGTCCCGCCTACTAGGATGCGAGCCCATTGACCCGACCTCTTCCATGGCCTTGAATTGTTCCACTAGGTGTGCCCAATCCAACGAAATCGGATGCTTTCGCAGTCCTCTATACTCTTCACGGTGCAAAGCCTCCCTCTCTGCAATTGCCCATCTGCCAACCTCTTCGTGCCAGTCACCCACTCGCGGCGCCAGAGTAAATTTCCAGCGTTGTGTAATCATACATTTTGCCAACATCAGAGCCAGGCCTGCAAATCTACATCAGAGCCAGGCCTGCAATATTACGTAGCAATTTAGCCTCCTTAGGGAGGGGGAATAAACCCAAAATGCAGGCCTCGATCGCGTCCCACTGAGTACGCTCTGTCAACACCTCCAACCCTTGGACAACTTCCGACCAGCACCTGCGCAGCACTCGACAGGACCATATCATATGAAGAAAATCAGCATCTTCCATCCTACAACGCGGACATACAGTGGCTGCCGTTGGAAACATTTTTTGTATCGTAGATGGGACAAGATATGCTCTATGTAGTACAAATAACTGAATCGTTTTTAAACAGCAATTCCGACACTCGCCAGGAGTGTTCTATCATTTGGGCCCATTCTCTATCCTCCAGCTCCCGTCCCAATGTCATGTCCCATTTCTACCTAAGGTGTAGTAGCAGAACATGCAAATGTTCTCTCAGGCCTCTATAAAGCCATTGCACCAAGTGTCGGCCATGCTCCATAATGTGTAGTGATCTCAATAACTAAAATGTTGTGGGTTCCATTTGATCTATATACCAATATGTGCGAATGTAGCGCACTACAGCTACATTAATGAGAAACAAGGTGTCGGGCAGCGAGTTAGAGCGCACAAATTCGTCCTCGGGCATCAAGTGGCCCTCGAGAAATAAATCCCCAACTGTCCCCTGCCCTCCCGGCTCCACCCCTGCATTTGGGTCATCCATAGCACCCCATGCCTAGTAGGCAATCCACATATGGGGATATTTGGGGCATACGGAAATGGTATCTGAGCCAACCTCTTCACCTGTGCCCAGTAATGCAACGCAACATGTAACAAATATGGAGGATCCTGCATTTTATGTGCACCCGGACAGAGCTGGGACTGAAGAAACCCACGTCGCAAACAACCCAAGGAGTATCCAATTTGGAATAAATTCTTACCGCACAACCAATATGCCATCCGCTGCAACTGCCCCACTATACAATACGTCTTAAATCAGGCGCCCCCATGCCCCCCGCCGTACTAGGTGGCTGTAGTTTAGCCAGTGCCAACTGATTTCTGCCCGTTCCTCATATCAAAGATGTCAATAACGTAACAACTACTATAAAAATCCAAGCCGGCCGGACAACCGGCAAATTCACGGAGTAATAAAGGAGGCGGGGTACCATAACCATTTTAGACAACGCCACGCGGCCCGCCACAGTCAATGGCAAAGTGTTCCAAAAGCAATCTGGGAGCGCAACGAGTTAATGGTACGCACTACATTCCCGTCTATAGTGTCAGCCTTCGATCTATAAATATTAACCCCCAAATACCTAAAAGTGATAGGCTCAACGCGGAAGTGCATTTGGCCAAACTGGAGCTTAGGAGACGCACAAGTGTTATAGAAGCAAAGGCCACCGACTTGGAGGCATTAAGACACAAGCCAGAAACCTGCCCGAATCTAAAAAAGGCATCAGCTATCTCGCGTTTATCAACTTCCAAATCATGAAAATAT
This sequence comes from Lissotriton vulgaris, assembly GCF_964263255.1. Classification (NCBI taxonomy): domain Eukaryota; kingdom Metazoa; phylum Chordata; class Amphibia; order Caudata; family Salamandridae; genus Lissotriton; species Lissotriton vulgaris. Next base: position 582,710,989 of record NC_141694.1, read on the forward strand.
AACAGCATGTCATCCGCGTATAAGGATACTGAATGTATCACCCCAAGAATCCGTATGCCATAAGGGATCATAATCTGACGCTGGTATTGAGCAAGAGGCTCAAGGGCAACACAAAAAGCATGGGGGATAAGTGGCAGCCCTGACGCGTACCCCAGGATATCAATTAAGAGGAAGAGATTATCTTACACATCTTAGCACGCGCCGTGGGACTAATATACAACAATTTAATCCATGCACAATAGGATTGGGGCAGGCCAAATTTTGTCAGCACCGCGAGCATATACGGCCAGCTGAGAGTATCAAAAGCCTGACGCACGTCTAATGACAAGCAGCCCGCAAGATGGGAAGAGGTGGACGCCACGTGCATCAGGGCACGGAGCCGACGGATGTTCAAAGATGTACTTCGTTGGGGTAGAAACCCACACAGGTCCAAATGGATCAAACGGGGAAGGAGTGGAAGGAGTCGCAACGCCAATATCTTACTCAGCACCGTGTATTCTGTATTCAGAATCGAGAGGGGTATATAAGATAAAAGATCAGCCAGCACCCTACCCGGTTTCAATAAGGACGAAACTGGTAGTAGGAGGCAAGGCCCCACTCTCTAGGGAAGCAGTATAGAGTTGCAACAATCTCGGAATTAACTTATCGGCAAATGTCGAATAAAACTCCACAGGGAAGCCATCGGAGCCTGATGTCTTGTTGCGGACCAAAGCCTTCAGCGCCATTCGAATTTCTGCAACAGTAATCGGAGCAGCCAACCCCTTGGCCATTGAATCAGAAACCGTGGGAAGCTGGACCTCAGCCAAAAAGAAAATCGTGGTAGCCATGACATCTGCACATGGGGCCGTATATAACTGAGCATAGTAGTCCTGAAACTCTGCATTAATCTCCTCTTGAGACGTAACCAGTACGTCATCAACCGTATTGACAGCTAAAACAGGGGTAGGACTCATTGTGGGTTGGATCAGTCTTGCCAACAATGTACCTGCCCTATCTGCCTCAGAGTGTGTTCGCAGTGTGTGCGCATCAAAATCCAACAGACGCAATCGCTCCAACAATTCCACATATCTAATCCTAGCGGCTTGAAGCGGCTCTGCTCCATCCTCAGTCCGATGAGCTTCCATCCATTATCCCATCAAAGTCCCCATGGCAACCCCCACGGACAGTCACCTTAAAGGCCTCCCATTCGATAGCCCTAGACGAAGCAGTACCCTCATTCTCCACAAAAAAAGGCGTCAATAGCTGTATTCAGTACCGCCCGATAGACCTGATCTTCCAAATGTAGAGGGTGCATCCTCCACATTGGAATTGGAGCGGGTGAATGGCCCCATGACAACCGCAGTTCTATGGGATTGTGGTCTGATATCATCTTGCCCAGAAACTCACAATGCGTAATTAAAGAAGAAAGACCCGGGGAACAGAGAAAATGATCTAGACGTGTGTGCAACTTATGGGGGTAAGAATAAAAGGAATATTCCCTCATGTTCACATGCTTTGCCCACCAGACGTCTAGCAAGTCCCAACCCTGTGCCCAACGTGTCAAGGTTACAGCCTGTGGCCTTGCCGCCGTATTAAGTAAAGGAGGATGAGAACGATCCAGGCCAATATCGAATACTGCATTCAAGTCGCCCCCCAGAAGCCAGGGAACATGGGACTATGATCCGTGTTCGGTGCATAGAGGGATCCCAGCACTATCTGTCTGCCATCTAGTGTTCCCAACAGAAGAACAAACAGGCCCTGATCGTCTAACTTGCTCTCAATAAGAGAGAAGGGAATGCCCGCCCGAACACAAATGGCAGCCCCCCTGGAAAAGGCCGAATATGCGGTCACAAAAACCTGGCCTCTCCATCTCCTTTGTAGGTTCACAGTTTCAGTGGGGATCAAATGGGTCTCCTGGAAACAGATTATGTGTGCCTTACAGCAATGCAACTGCGCAGCTATTCTATGTCGTTTCGCCACAGAACTCATACCTCGCACATTGCACGAGACAAGGTTATAAGAATTAACAGCAGGCATCAGCAAATGGAATAAACCCCCCTGATCCCATCCCCACCCAACCATTTCCGCCCAACCCCCCACAATCCCCAGACCATGCAGCATAGTTACATCAAACTCAACAAAATCCCAATACATGGTCCAAAGCCCAAACATAGTTCGACCAAACCGTGATAACAACGTGAACATACTTCACATTCAATCAGTGCTACCCCCTTTGGGGGAAGGTTGCTAACACCATCAACAGTTGCACAAGTGCAATAAGGAACTCAGAAAAGCACCAACAATGTGCACGGGCCCGGGAACTGAACCATCTGTTTTCACCTGTCAAAACGGCATACAAATTCTAGAATGTTCTGCCTGTCAAGTAAAGGCACATATAGAAGATCATAGATCTACGATCCAGACAGGAAAACAATAAGGAAGCTAAGCATGGCCTACAAGGCATAAGACAAAGAATCAAGAGTCTGCCGAGGCCAGAGGATCATTGCTGAATCGTGAGGTCGTTGAAGGGAACAGTGCTACGCTACCATCAGACTCAGTGTCCATATTCAATACTTCCGACTGGCTAGAACTAACTTCTGGGCGGGAGGCAAGAAAAGTGGAAGCAGCATGTATAGCCCTCCGTCTGCCCTCCAGTACCTGCTGACGGCCCAAGGAGCTGGAGATCGAGCTCTGCGTGACTATGCCCCTCTTACGCCTCCATGGGGGACGCTGCGGTTTGGGCAGTGTGGAGTCCAAGCAACGCATAGATAAGACATCGGGGAACGTCTTGTCCAGCCATTCCCACGCACTGTCAGGGGTATCAAAAAACAAGTCCGCGCCTTCACCTGCATAAATGAGAATCTTCTGCGCTGGACTGCCAAGGTGTAATCCGGAAATATTGAAATCCTAACGTTATCAAGTTGTAGAGGACCATTTTCTCTCGCCGCCTGTAGTAGATGATCGCAATCCCTGTAATTTAAAATCCTGGCCAGGATGGGACGGGGGTCAGCACCCAGAATAGGACGTCGTGTGGGGACCCGGTGCGCCGCCTCAACCGTGAAATGCGTGGACAGTCCAGTGGGGGCCACAGTTGTCTTTAACCAGTTTTCAATGTACTCCATAGGCGCAGTAACCTCCTTCACCTCCGGCAGGCCTACGATTCTGAGGTTATTCCGGCATGCCGACCTTCCGCATCATCCGCCCGTGCCTTAAGGGGGTGTAAATCTGCTGACATATGTGCTATAGTTGTTCTTCTAGCGCCCACACCTGAGGTATCATGGTGTCAACCTGTCTTTCTAGCCCTCTCAGCTAATTTCTTATGATCATCTTTCAGTAAGTTGAGATCCACCAATATGATGCCCAGCTGCGCCTCCAAGACAGGACAGGAATCACGAATCTCCTGCAAGATCATGTCACGTTTGGCCCCTGAAGCGTTGGTCTCCACAGATCCCTCCGTCTGGTGGGACAGAACGAAGATTGACACAAAGTCGGAGAGTGAGATCCTGCCCTCCCGGACCTCGTTGGCATCCTGTGCCATCCCTTGCCCATAGCCGGCGGCGTAAAAGGACCAGGCAGCGAACCCCCAGCCACAGCAACCGAGTACCAACCAGTATTCTACAGCCAGCGGAGAGCCGCGTGGGAAGCACTAGCGACCACCACCAGCTAACAGCACTGATCCTCTGCAAAGAGTCTACTCAGTTTACGTAGAAGGGCTACCCAGGCATCCCATCAGGGCATTGATGCTGCTATCTAATATAATTGTGACCCCCTCCTACTCCCCGAAGTGTAAAGAAAGGTGATGACACCAGCAGAGTTACATGTAGCTTCGGTGTCGCCTGGTCCGAGCAGCTCAAATAAATCCCCATGTAGAGTGGCGCACCCACAGAATGTACTCCCACGCAGGGCCCCAACCGTGGGCTTATAGTAGTCCCAGCTCGCCACAGGTCAGAACTCTGCAACAGGCATCACCAGTCTGAGCATGGGTCCGCAACTGCAACACAACGTGAGAGGACTCTCCCTCAGGGACACTTTCGCGGCCGCTCCACACCTCCCATCACATGTGGCAGGACAAGGGGAGGCCACCTCAAGCAAATCGCACCGCCCGCTCCTCCTGGATGAAACTCCAGCTATCACCCTGCGCAGGGGAAGGGGCACAGGTTCCAATCCTCAGCTTTTATCTTTAGCGCCCTTCGCTGCCTCACCTCTGCAGCAGGGGGGCACCACCGCAACTCTCTCAGCCTCTCCTCTGATCAGCATGCATGGCATGTCATGTCAGGCTTCGCCGGGGGACGTCCACCGACCCGTGGCGCAATGCAGTACAACGCCACTCTGGTCTCCCGCTGAGAAGCCTCCACCAAGAACGGGCACAGCAGGCAGAAGCAAGAATCCGGCGCCGTTCAGCACGGCCAGGCAGAGCCCCACTCAGGAGATGCAACAGGTATGGCGCCACCTGGGCCGAGAGCCGGGGACTCGCGTGGGCACCGCCGCCATGCCCGGGCGCCCGCAGCCCAGCCTGACCTCAGGATAGTCCGGGGCTCCTGGTGTGTAGCTAGCCCCAGGAAGGCCGGGAAACACAGTTGAACCAGGACTCCTCCAGGGAGCCCAAGACGTCAGTAGGAGCTACGGATAATTGCACGGATAACAGTCCCAGGCCCGGAGCTCGTCAACTACCAGACCACCATCTTGGGCTGCAGACCACGCCCCCATTTGTCTTGCTTCTTTCTGCGCTTTTCTTCCTCTTTCTTCATATGTCCTACCTTTGTAGGCATAGTTACAAATTAGCATTTAAAAAACCTTTGAAATTCACTGAAAAACCATAGGTTTCAGGCAAGTTACAGTTAGAAATTAGCATTTAAAAAAACATTGAAATTCACTGAAAAAACTATAGGTTTCAGACACGTTATAGTTAGAAATTAGCATTTAAAAAACCTTAGAAATTCACTGAAAAAAACATAGGTTTCAGGAACGTTATAGTTAGTTGGATATTTAACTCGTACAAAACCATAGAAATTCCCCTGTTATAGTTAGTTCAGCTAACTATAACTCGCGCCCCCGCAATGCACTGCTGATGACATCACATATTACATCATTCATGACATGGTCAGTGACATCACTGATGACATCTCAAATGACATCACTGATGATATCACCCATGTCAAAATCTGATGCACCTCCTCACACTCTAATATAACCTTTGATACACCCACTGTAAAATACAGACTAAGATTTTTTAAACCATCGACACACAAATACCAGTTACTACATACGCACTCACTGATTCCTAGGTGAACACACATACACTCATTCACCCATAAAATCACTCATACATACAGTCACTCATCTATACAACACTATCATATGCATTCATACACCCATACAGATACTCACCCACCACCACTAATCCAACAGGTTACCCACACACCTAGTCAGTCATGCAAAGAATCAATCACACTCCCATTTCCTCACCAACACAGTTATACACACACCTCACTTATTCAAACATATACTAACACATACTTACTCTCTTATATAATCACTGATACCAGTACACATTCATCCATACAGCCACTCTCACAATCACTGACTCTCACGTATAGTCATTTATATACTCCAACTCTCACATACACTTCCTTTTACATATGTAGTTACTTGGACATTTTATATTTATTATTATTTCATTTTTATTTTGTGTTTTATAGAGCGCGAACTTGACCTATGAAGGTATCAGAGCGTTTTACATGGTATACAGTGATACAAACAAAAGGTTTAAAGTGCAGAAATATACAAGATCAACATGTAGGGTTACAATCACTAAGAAAGTTTGTAATAGCACATGGACCCGTATGATCTTGGCGTGAGGAGTTGGTGATCTGGGAAAGCGGTAGTATTAGCTTAGTCAGGCAATGCGGTGGTTGCGTGCAGGGCTTAGACGAGGAATTTACCCATGAGGAAGGTTTTTGCCTCGTTTTTGAAACGTGCTAGAGAAGGGATTCTTCTGATGGCAGGTGACAGAGAGTTCCAAATTCTTGGTGCTGCTCCAGTGAACGCCCTGTTGTAGGTTCTTTTTTCTGAAAAGAGGCGGTTTGGAGTGGGAGGTTTCTAGCGGACTGGGAGTTCCTGCTTCCTACAGATATCACTAATTTCTGTGCCAGATAGGCGGGGAGTTTGTGTATAGGGCCTTGTGTGTAATGCATGCAAATTTCAGTTGAGTTCTGGCCTTTAGGGGAGCCAGTTCAGTGCTTTCATGTGTGGCGAGATGTGGTCGAACTTCCTGGTGCCTGTAAGTAGCCTGACGGCTGCATTGAGGCAGACTTTTAGAGGCGTTAAGGAGATCTTGGGCAGTCCAGTGAGGGTAGAACAGCCATATTCCAGTCTGTAGATGACTAGTGCTTGAACTGCCATTTTTAGGTCAGGAGCATCGATGAAAGGTTTCAGCTTCCAAAGGTAGCTCAAGTGGAATCTGGCTGCTTTAGCCATTGAGTCAATGTGGTCTCACATGTTCAGGTTGCAGTCGAGGATTATGCCCAGGGATTTGGCAGAGTCCACAATGGTCAGTGGGCAGATCAGGGCTGTGATGACCTTGATCCACCTTTGAATCTCCGGGTTGGCTTTTGAAGGGGAGATTAGGAGAAATTCAGTTTTCTTTGCATTAAGTTTGAGTTGGTTATTGGCTAGCCATTGGACGGTCAGTTTCAGAGTCTCATTCAGGCAGGGGATCTCCTTGAGCGAAGAGATATTGATGTATATTTGGGTATCGTCCGCATACAAATGGTAGGAGATGTTGGCAGTACGGAGAACTTCGGTGAATGGCTCTAGGTAAAGATTAAAGAGGGTGGGGGACAGGGTTGAGCCTTGGGGGACTCCGACCGTGACCGGGGTGGGAACTGATAGGTTGCTGTTAATGAGGAATCTCTGAGAACGGTTGTGGAGGAAGGACCTGAACCATTCTAGTACCACCCAATCCAAACCCATTCTGAATTTGATGCGTTCAAGTAGTTTTTCATGGTTGACCTGTATCGAAGGCAGAGGATAGGTCAAGGAGAATTAGAAGGCAGGTTATGCTTGGGTCTAGGGCTTGGAGGGCATCATCCACGATGTGGAGCATAGCAATTTCAGTGCTGTGCCCTGGTCTGAATCCATATTGAAAGTCATCAAGTAGGTGGAAGTTGTTGATGTGCTGACTTAGTTGCTATTGTGCACACTTCTCCAAAACTTTGGCTAAAAGGCACTATGTATTGCCCATCGGGCCTTCTGGAAGTCAGGCCCAGTTATCATCGACAAACTAGTAACTCGATACCACCCAAAGAGAAACCTTCGTTCTGCAGAGGCTTTTCTGACCGTGGTGCCCAGAGTAAGGAGAGCCAGGACCGGAGGAAGGCTGTTCTCTGTAAACACCGCTAAGATGTGGAACTCACTCCCCCTACAACTTCGGACCAATTCAAACCTACTCTCGTTCCACAAACAATTGAAAACTTATTTGTTTGCCAGATCCACCGATTCCTAAGTCTTCCGTCACTCCCAGTTCTGTCCTCATGCTTCAGCGCTTGGACGCCCCTTGGGGCAGCAATCGCGCTATACAAATAACAATACAATACAATACAATACAATACAAAAGCGGGATATTGGAGATAGGTCTGAAATTGTTAGGGGAAGCTGGGTTCAGTGAGGGTTTGTTAAAAATGGGGAGGACTTGGCCGGGATCAAGCCTTGCTGAAGAGAGGCGTTGATAATTGTAGTCCAGCAAGGGATGATGGATTGGGAGATAGCAGCGAAGCAGTTGGAGGGTAGCGGGTCGTTGAAGTGGTTATTTGGCTTTAAGGTAGAGAGGATTTTTGAGATAGTATCTTCGTTATAGTTTTCAAAGTCGGTCCAGTGGGCTTTGTTCTTAGGAGGGGCTAGGATGGTTGGTGCGGAAGAATGGGGCAGGACAGGAAGAGGTTGGGAGTAGGTGGTGGTACTGAGTTCAATTCCTAGTGCTGACATTTTTTCAGCGAAGAAAGAGAATTCATCTGACGACATTAGCGATTTGGGGGATTCTTTCGGTGTTTTTGCCAGTTTATTAGATTGGAGTTTGACCAGTTCGAAGAGCTTTTGAGGTCTATTCTTGGCGTTCCCCAGTTCCGATCTGAAATATTCTTTTTTGCAATTGAGGATGGGCTTATTGTAGGCATTTCTCGCCTGGTGGAGGAGTTTAAGATGCGTTGCAGAGGGGTGTTGTCTCCAGATTCTATCAGATTGCCCTAGGGATCTCCTCTCCATATTGAGGGAGCCAGTGAACCACGGGTTTCTGTCTTTGATTTGAGTTCTTTTTAGTTTAAGGGGGGCAAGGTCATCCAGAATGTTTGAGATGGATGACAAGTAATGCTCATTGAGGTCGCTGACCATGGTTATGTGCGAAGGGGGGGTGAGGTCGGATTTGCAACGGGCCTCTAGTCTCATCAGGTCAAGATTCTTAGTATCTCTGGTCCAGCGTTTGGGAATCACCGGTTGAGACGACTTTGTCTTGCGGGCCCCAAGTAAAATGAAAGAGATGGAGTGATGGTCAGACCAGTCACAAGGGTCTATGGAGATAAGCTTGACTGCGGAGTCCTTAGAGATGATCCAGTCGAGGATGGCCCCTTTTGAGTGGGTTGGCAGTGAGCAGGCTTCAGTCAGGGCTAGGTCACTTGATGGTGTTGACGTGGGAATCTTTAGTGTCGTTCCAGTGCAGCTTGAAATCACCCAAGATCTCTGTGGCATTGGAGGAAATCTTTGTTGTCAAGATTTCCAAGAGGTGAACAGTGAAAGAGTTGTTGAAACCTGGGGGGTGGTAGAAAATGTGCAAGTTACAAAGGTGTAATAAGTTGCTGCAGAGGGAGAGTGCGAGGTATTCGCAGGAGTCAGTGGAGACCGTTGTGAGTTCTGTGACAAGCAGGGAGGATCGGTAGATACAGGCAATGCCTCCTCCTTTCTTGCTGGAGTGTCTGTCTAGTCTGGCGATGTAGTAATTAGGTGGGATTAATATGTCCAGGCAGGGGGGAGAGTATTCGTTCAGCCAAGATTCAGTTAGTATGGCTAGGTCTAGGTTTCTGTCCAGGACGAATTCAGCAATATCAGCGGCATGTTTGACTGCTGAACGGCAGTTGATTAATAGACCAGATAGGGGGTGTCTGGAGTAGTGTCAGGAGTCTGGGTGGAAAGAGATACAGGCGCAAGGTTGCTTTTTACCACACTTCAGTTATGGAGGGTGGCTCGCCTGTTAGGGTTGATGGTGACTGTGCTGATGGGGTGTTCAGGACTCATATACAGCAGACAGGGGATGGCTGGGACAGAGTTGTGGTCTTGGAGGATGGCTAGGATTTCGCTTCCTGTGAGGTCTAGAGGATTGGAGAAGGCGGTAGGAGCGTTGTAGGAGAGTGCGAGAGCACGGGATTGCTCCTCAGAGAGGAGGCAGGGCAGTTTACGTGGGCGAAGATGTCTCAGAGGCAGCGAAAGTGGGTGCTTGGGAGGCTCGGTTTTCGGTGAGGAGGAAGTAAGCGGTGGTTTGAGGTTAGCAAGTGAGATCTTGGCAAGGTGAAGGAGGTTCAAGAGGTCTAGAATGGAGCTATGAATGTTCTGGATAAGTTTAGCCACTCTGGAGTGCAGAGTTTCAAGGTCGTTATAAACAGGGGGAGCTAAAGGGCAGGGGTTCAAAGTTTCAGGAGCCGTCACAGGGGCATGTAAAGGTGGAAGGGTAGAAGTATTGGCTAGAGCAGGCTCCCGGGTCTTTGGGGGAGGAGTATCTAGCTCACGATGTTGGCGGATGGCTGGCGAGGAGGAGCTCGGAGGTCTAGGGGTGGTACTATTATAGGTGCCGGGGGACAAATTATAATGGACGGGGTGAACGGTGGTGGGAGCTGTTGGAGGGTTAGCTTTCTCAGAGACAGGGGACAATGGGAGCGTATCGGTCTCCCCATCAGTGGGGGGCACTAGGTGAAAGGAGATCACAGGTATAGGGGAGATTCTGTAGTCAGTGACAGGAGACATGTTGGGGGGATAGGGTGAGCAGAGGAAGAGGCCCTTGGAGGGTTGGCCTGTGGATGGCTAGGCATATTAGGCTGGCAGGACGGAGGGTCATTGGTGCGGGTGTTGGTTACTCTATCCGAGTTATTCACGTGGTTTATGAGGAGGGGGAAAAGGTCTGAGAATTTATTTAGGTTGTTGGTTAAAGCTTGAATTAGAACAATGCCGTTTTTGTAGAGGGTGATGGTGAGATCAGCTCGCAAGGTAGGGGAGGGTGCTATTGTGCCGTATGGAATGTTCCTGGTTAAGCGAATATTGAGAAGGTGCACAATGGTTTTTCGCCAGGAGGCGGTTGTTCTAGAAAAGAAGATAAGGTCATTAATGACTGTGCCTATATCCGCGCTGTAGCGCAGGTCAGTTATCAGCGTCTCCGGGTGTCTTTTTAGGGTAGCGTGTTTGAATGATTTAGTGGCAGTTTTGGAGAGCTTTGGGGGTAGACTATGGTATAGGAGTTGTCATCAGACATGGATAGGTCAGGACTCGACATGATGTTTGTGTAGGGGAGGGACAAGGGTCTCCAGGTAGCGCGGCATGATGGAGCTAAGGTGGCTGAGGTAGGTCACTAGAGAGAGATGCTCGTCAGTCACCAAGAGGGCGACCACGTAGACATCCAATCTCTTACTAACACACCCATACATACACTCACCCACCCATACAGCTGTTCCCACATGCACTCTTAAACCCATACACCCAGTGAATGAACCACACACATATCTATGCACAGTCACACACCTCCCACCCACACACACACACTCAGTCGCCCATAAAATACTCAGGCAACCAATCAATTACCCATATAGAAACTCATGTAGCTACTGACCGAAACTTACAGCAGCTTCCACAACAACAGACATACTGATACACAGATTCAGACAGTTTAGTCACTAACCCATGCATTCAGTAAGACACATTTAATCACTCACTTATACAAACAGTCACGCACCTACTAAATCATTAATCCAGACACTTATACACCCACTCATTCTTCAATACACTTTGGCATATATTTTTTCTTATACTTATACTTTATTCGATATGAATATCATAAAAGTACATACATTTAGTAGAAAGATAAAAAGTAGAAAGTTAGGAGGGACGATTTATAGCTATTTCATGAGATAAAATACAATTAAAAGGCAATAAAAATATACATATATACAAGTTAAGAACAATGTTTTTACAATCTCATTCAGTAACAGTAATACACATACAAAGATTCTACTCCTACGGGCTCTATGCGTTATTGAAGTTTAACAACTTAGAGCGGGTAAACCAAGCACTTGATAGGTATTTAGCAACTCCACATACAACCGCTAAAGAAGTTGTATCAGTTAAGAGAATGCGAAGAGCAACCCTAAAATCTCTGACCCCTAACATCATGCATACTGGTTTCAATCATTTTACTCTCGCTTTCTTGTATGCTTTGCATCCAAGCAAAAAATGCGGCAAGCATTCGATTTTGCATGGGCAGCTTGGGCAAGCGCCGTCTAGAGCCCGCCTTCCTTTCCAGCCCTCCATGAATTTATTGAGTGAAAGTGTCCCATACCTCATTTTTAAAAAGATAACTCTATCTTTTGGTTTTTGAATAAAGTCTAAGAGAGGTTCAAACCTCCTAGTGGGCTTATGCTCAAGGAATTGGGCAGTTAAGGCTCCCCACTTTGTACTCCTGAGTTCCTCATTTTCGATCCATTCCCAGTAAATTTTCTTAATTACTTGTTTTGGTGGAGGGGACTGTGTGGTCCAGGATTCGGCTAGTCCCAACTTTGTAACCAACTGTCTGAGTTTAGTTAGCCACTGGATCTTATTCGCACCATTTAGTGTGATAAGTTCGTCCATCACCTTCGGCATATATATAAAACATATTTAAACTTTACAGAAACACACAATCACTGGATGATGTCATCAGTGATGTCATCAGTGACGTCATTTGAGATGTCATCAGTGATGTCATCAGTGATGTCACTGATCAGGTCATGAATGAGGTAATATGTGACGTCATCAGCAGTGCATTGTGAGGGCGCGAGTTATAGTTAGCTGAACTATCTATAACGGGGGACTTTCTATGGTTTTGAATGAGTGAAATGTCCAACTAACTATAACGTCCCTGAAACCTATGGTTTTTTCAGTGAATTTCTAAGGTTTTTAAATGCTAATTTCTAACTATAACATGCCTGAAACCTATGTTTTTTCAGTGAATATATATATATATATGTGTTTATATATATATATATATATATATATATATATATATATATATATATATATATATATATATATATATATATATATATATATATATATATATATATATATATATATATAACAACAAAAAAAGAAGAAGCAATGGTTCAACAAAAAGAAACAATGAAGGATTGCACCATTACTAATCTTTCCGATGTAACATTAACAACAGCAGAGGAACAATTACTAGCTTTAGGACTGAACTTTTGCCCTGAAAGTTCATTTAACTACACCAACACCAGAGCGGATGTCTTCAAGTTTATTCGCAAATTAAAACTAAAAAGTTTTTTTCTTCGAAATCCTTATCTAAAGAAAAGGAAAGTAATGCCAAACGGAATACCAAGACTGCGACCAGCGTTACAGCCCCAGCAGCACGAGATGCTAGGCTGCTACTTACCCTATGTGATCTGGGGGAGGCTGTAAATCCAATGCCGAGTAATGGAGTCGTTCCGAACACACAGAGTGAACTTTTCAATGTGGATATTTGCCAAAAAGGAGCTGGAGAGAGTCCATTCAAACCGGTAAGCACGTTTATGCATGTTATGCCAAAAGACGCGGTAGACATATATCACGAATGTGTTACAGAAGATCTGAAAAAGTTAATCTGTGTGGTGCAGGCACAAACACATAATAACAATGCCATAGTGAATCAATACAATATGCTAATGAAAAAACTGAGTCAAAACCAGGAAGTGGTAATAAACAAATCAGACAAGGGTGGGAATATTGTTTTGTGGAGGAAGGAGGATTATACTGCCGAAGCCATGAGACAATTAAATGACCCTAATTGTTATGAAAGATCGAACGGGATGGCATACAAGAGAGCAAAAGACGATTTGAAAAAAATGCTTATCTCATACAAAAGAAACAATTCGATTTCACAAACTGAATTTGACTATCTACATATCGAACATCCTGTGATACCCATTTTGTATTTGATCCCAAAAATACACAAACAGAAAGTTCCTACACCGGGCCGACCAATTATAGCGGCAATCAATAGTGTTGGAGAAAATATTTCTCGCTATATTGATTACTTTCTGCAGGACATTGTAAAAGACTTACCTAGCTACCTTAAAGATACAGGGGACTTTTTAAACAAATTGAACTCCATCCAGTGGCAAGAAAATTGGTGTCTGTTAACTCTCGATATAGAGTCATTATATACATCAATAGATCACTCTAAGGGTCTGGAAGCTATTAGACATTATCTTGGTTTACGATCTTGTGAATACTATGCGCACAACAAAATGTTATGTGAACTAGTGCATTGGTGCCTTCATAATAACTATTTCATGTTTGCTAAAAATGTATGGAGACAAGTCCGAGGTGTGGTGATGGGATCGTGCTTCTCCCCCAGCTATGCGTGTTTACACGTAGGCTGGTGGGAGGAGCGCGGTCTCATGAACACACCGGGATTTCAACATGTTCAATACTGGAAACGGTTTATTGATGACGTGTTCTGTATATGGGAGGGGGATGAGGAAAGTGCTTGTTCCTTTGTTGATGCACTTAATAAGAATAATGAAAATCTTTTCTTTACGGCTAACATCAGTAAAGTGCAGGCGGGCTTTTTAGACGTCCATGTAACCGTTGAGAATAATTCTGTTACTACATCTTTATTTCGCAAACCTACGGCTGGTAACGGCATACTTCATGCCAGTAGCAAACACCCACAACATGTGATTGCGAACATTCCATACGGTGAGTTGCTGCGTGTTAAAAGGATCAGCAGCACTCCTGAAATATTTGAGCAAGAAGCTCAAAATACTATCAGCAGACTTAGAGCGAGAGGCTATAAGGACAATATTTTAAATAATGCCCTGAGACGTAGCCGTGATAAACCTAGGGAAGCGCTACTGAGATCAGAAACATCAGAGCTAGAATCTGATAACAATGCCCCTCGCCTGATTCTGACCTACAGCAAACAAGAGAGACAAATCAGGTCAATTGTTAGGAAACATTGGTCCATCCTTTTGACGGACGGTTTCTTGAGTGATATACTTCCCAGCACTCCTACAATAACTTATAAGAGGGCCCCAGTATGCACAACTGTCTAGTCAAAAGTAGTCCAGAGCTGGGTAGTGGCAGTGCCTGGCTTAAACAGAAGGGTTTCTTCAAATGTTCCTCGTGTAGGGCGTGCAAATTTGGTGTTAATACCACACATTACAACACACCTTTCAGTTCCATCAGAAAAACTATCCGGGGTCACTATAACTGTCATAGTGAGTATGCAATATATGTCCTGACATGCACCTGTGGCCTTCGTTATGTGGGCAGTACCAAACTACAGGTGCATGTCAGGATTCTGCAGCACCTACGTGCGATAGTGAATAATGACAATACATACCCGGTAGCACGCCACTTCAGGTCTACCCACAACAATGACTTGTCTAAGTTAACGTACTTTGTCATAGATGTGGTAGCTCCCCTCAATCGAGGAGGAGACAGAGAAAGATTATTGAGGAAAAAAGAAACAGAGTACATAATGGAGCTGGACAGCAAATATCCCAATGGGTTAAACACGACGGAAGATTTGCATCATTTGTTGTGATTTTGCATATGATCGTTATTATCTGTTTGTTTATCTGACAATATTTCTCTAATAAGTTATAGAGTGAATATTTATGTGGTCTTTCATGTTTATTCCTTTCAAGGTCTTGCAGAACTTAAGAATATGTACACATACAGAAAATTCTAACTGCGCTGAAGTTGCACCATGTTTGAAACATGTTAAGATATTCTATCTTATATGATCTGGATATGAATATATTTGTCTCTGTAATTATTTGTCTCTCATGCAAACTTTATGTATATATTGTTGATGAGTTAGTTATTGGTATCAACAAAGGTTTTTTTGCTTTCACTAATTCACATTATCACTTATATGTATAAATCACCTAGGGTTGGTCGTATGAGTTCAGGCACTGATAACGTACACTCATATACTCCAGTCACAAGTACAATTCACTCATCTGAATTTTGTGATAACATGAGGTACTAAGTATTGTGGTACTGGGCTATTGAGTCATGATTTTTGAAAGTTGTAAATAGTAATGTAAATAGATAGATTATATGTAAATTGTTGTACATAGGAAATGAGTATATATATATACATATATTTTTCTATGTGTTAATACTTTCTTTTGTATTTAAGTTGGAGTATTGCCCCAACAAAATTAATTTTGTCATGACTGTATACATCTGGAGTATAGGATGTCAAAGTTAGTATTTTTGCATTCATGCAGCTATATTGTTTCAGTGCCTTTCACTGTTTTATTTAATGTTGGTGTGCACTTATTTAAAACAACGATAGTTTGTTTTTTATGTCTATACACCATGTGACTCACTGAGAAGGTGGAGCATCACATAGCAAAAAAAAGTGTATAAAAATGTTTGCTGACCAGGTGTGCGGTGTGTGAACAAGAGCACTAGTTGCTCGAAACGCGTCACCTGAGAGGTTGGAAATAAATCCCTTCTGGGTCCGTGTCTTCATTTCTGGCAGGAGTGTGCTGATTGAAGATTTGTTTATATATATATAGATATATATATATATATATATGAAGAAAGCGGTCCAAGTTCCAAACAGCACAGGAACCAACGGTCGAGACCTCACAACACCTCACAACCAGCAAATCAGTAGAGCCTCAAAGAAGTAAATCCACAATGGAAAGCAGGGAAGACGTATTTTTAATAAGGATGACGCGTTTCACTCTACAAGAGAGCTTGATCACACAGCATATATATATCAATTTACTGAAAAAAACGTAGGTTTCAGACATGTTATAGGTAGGAATTAGCATTTAAAAAAACCTTAGAAATTCACTGAAAAAAACATAGGTTTTAGGGGTGTTATAGTTAGCTGGACATTTCACTCGTGCAAAACCATTGAAATTCCTCCATTACTCGCACGCCCGTAATCCACAGCTGATGATGTCACATATTACATCATTCATGACATGGTCAGTGACATTACTGATGACATCTCAAATGACATCACTGATGACATGACGGATGACATCATCCAGTGAATGTGGTTCGCTTCCATATTTAAATAAGTATTATATATTGGTAGCAATCTGCATTGAAGACTCAGTGCATGTATAAGTGTGTAGATGGAGAGTTTAGTACCACTAAGATTGACTTTGTAAGTACCTAATGTAAAGTGTGTCACTGAACATATGGCATAGGGATTAAACGATCTGAATATATGTATCACTTTCTCTCTTGTTCTATAAACTGCATAAGTTGGTTACTACCTATGTGAAACTGTACATTAGTTTTTAATTAGTTAAGTGAGTATTTGTATGAGAGAGCGAATGTCTGTGTGGTTAGGTGGAAGGTGTGTGACTGTCCAAAGATGTGTAAATAGTTGTTTTAGTAGGTTTATGATGTTAAGAATGCATGTGGAAACGGTTGTTTGGGTGAGTGAATCTCTTTATGGGTGTGGTGAAGAGTAAATATATTTCTTAATGATTCACGTCTAAGAATGTTGAAATATAAAAGGCACTGTTTGGGATACTTGGTGTATATAAATAAATATATATATATATATATATATATATATATATATATATATATATATATATATATATATATATATATATATAACCTACTGGCGTGTCGCCAGTAGGTATATATAGTTAGGATTATTTGTCTATGGAACTTTTGAAAATTCTATGTCTAATAACTTTGGCGTTTGTGGACGGAATCGGCTGAAATTTTCAGGAAAATGGCACATTTTGTTTCTGAGCAGCCCCTGAAATTCGGGGGGGTTTCATCAAGGGGGGGCCGAGAAAAAAGGGGGGTCCCAAAACACGTTTTTCCCATTCATTTTTCCATAGGGCCTTTGGCCTCACTTTTAGCTCGAACGGCTGAATGGATTTGCACGAAACTTGGCAAAATTGTAGGGACTGTTAGCCCGATGTGCCTTTGCTAGGTCTCAATATATGTGCTCCAGTGGTTTTTGATAAATTAACGTTCAAAACAAGATATATATCTGTAACAGCGCTCCGGGCTGCGCTCCGGTCCGCTTACTTTTCGCGAAACGGAACTTTGCGCGCAGAAAGCTGATTGGCTCTCCGGTGTCTGTCAACATTCTAAACAGTCCGGAGCGGCCGCCATCTTATCTCTCGGTAGGATCGAGAGAGAAGAAGAGGTGAAAAACGAAGGGGGAATTTAATGAAAGGGGGCAAGGTATACCCCTCTTGACCCCCTAGGAATTATGTTGGGGTTATTAAAGGGTCCCGTGGGGAAAATAAAAAAAATATATTTTTCACGGTAGAAGCGCTTCCCGGGCCGCGAACTGGGCCGCAAACTGGTAGCGAAACGGGAATTCGCCATTTTGTGTTTCGTTTTAATTAAATTACTAGGTATAAGGGGGTGCGGGAGACGTATCCTGACCCCTTATGTTTTCTGAGGGTGGCTGAGGAGGCTCATATATGTTGATACATGTCTTCCAGCGGCTGTGCGTGAGCTTTTTTTTTTTTTTGCTGCGTGACGTCTGTTAACGTTCGATTCGATGGAAATCAGGAAGTGTTGACCACCATTTTGTCACTGCGAGTAAATATTTTGTTATAAATGAATCCTTATTGATGAACATTGTCTGCGCCATCTTGCCTTTTTGTCCAATGCCACAATTTTGTCGTGCACGGCAGCCATTTTAGATGCCTTGACCAGACCCACTCTCTGCACGCCGTCGATTCTCAGCACGGCTCCCCACCCTCGCAAGCATCTCCTCCACGCACTGGTCACCCCCGCTCTCTCTCTCATGCATGGGCCATATACTTCCCCCCATCTGCGCTGCTCTTCCCTGAGAATCACACCCTGTGCCCGCCCGACACCTCCCTTTCACCCTATTCACTACCACACCCTCTGACACTCCTCTTCCTCTGTGTCCGATTGTCCAGGCCGGACCCAGGCTATCACCTAGCCCTGCGGATGTAGTTTATGGCCCCAGCTGTAGAGAATCCAGACATACCAATCCTCCCGATTCAGGCGTGAGACTACTGATTTCACTGCTAGTCTTCCGCCTCCCGATTCCTGCAAGGAAAAACCCGGGGGCATATTACCAACAACTAGCGATAATTTTTGTCTCTAACTTGTTTAGAGACAAAAATTATCGCCGCACATCGGCGAATTTTATCGCAGATAAACCTTGCTATTAGCAAGGTTTATCGCAAATGCGATAAAAAACGGCCGCAATGCATGAATATCGCTGAAAAGTCAGCGATATTCATGCATTATCCAGCAAATGCTCTTAGCCATGTTATCCACCTTCCATTGGATAACATGGCTAAAACCTACTCAGGGCAGGTGTTAGCTTTTGGAGATTTTCGCGCTTAGCGCGAATATCTCCAAAAGTTGGTAATAGGAGATAGCGATGTTAGGGACTGTTTCCAGTCGCTAACATCTTGGCACGCCCACTTTGCATGTCATTAGTGATAAATATCACTGACATGCAAAGCGGGGCCTAAGATGGTCGCTATCTCCTTTTAGCTGTCACTAACTGGTGTTAGCGACAGCTTGGTAATAGGGAGATAATTTTATCTCCTTTTTTTTTGGCTTTTAAAGCCAAAAAAGCGGAAATAAACCCCCTTGATAATATGCCCCACGGTTCCTCGGGGGGTTCAGCTGACAGGGCTTGGTATTGTGTTACGTGCTAATTCTTCCAGGAAACGTCAGAGGGTCGATGCAGGGGTTCTAGAAGGGGTGATAAACCATTTAAGCCTCATGAACAAGCGCATGGTCTTTTAAAGATTTGTGAAGTACTCGGGGCAGCGGTGTGTGTGTGCCCTCTTTCAGGAGCGGGCGGGGGGGGGGCACTGCCAGCAACTTGCCAGGCCAGGCAATGTTCAACACGTGCATCACCCTTTGTCTGCCTGCTATTGCGCTCCATGCTTCGGAAAGGTAAGAAAAAGAACGTGCATTTGAGTTTGAAATGTCCGATACTGTAGCAGTACACTTGCAAAGCCCACACATGACAATAACCCGATTCAAGGCCCCATTCACCCGATTTTTAAAAAAAATATAGTACTCCAAGAAAGTAGGATTATAAAACTTTATTAACTTTTAAATATAACGAACGCAACAAAAACTGTAAATATATTTAAACATTTTTTGATAAAAAAAACAACAATGGTCAGAAGCTGTCTTTTGTGCGAATAGTCCCAAGGCAGCACAACGTGCTGAGTTGTGGAAGGCACCCAGGTGAAGAACCATCCCTTCTTTAAACCCCATGGTGACCAACTATAGTTTCAATGAGTGCTATGTCCCAGGTTTTACATAAAGTAGTGTTTACCTAGAGTGGTGCTGTGTAGGACACTCTGAATGGAAATTAACCAGAACTATAACGATAACAACAACAACAACAATAATATAACTTTTATGCCCAAATTACGCAAACATTTAGCTAATCTGCTAAAGGGGGGAGTCGCCATTTCTTTTGATAATTTATTCACCCATCCGTAGCCTCTCTAATCTCCATTACAATGTGTTTCTTGCTGAAATTAACCAGAACTATAACGATAACAACAACAACAACAATAATATAACTTTAATGTCCAAATTACGCAAAGATTTAGCTAATCTGCTAAAGGGGGGCGTCGCCATTTCTTTGGATAATTTATTCATCCATCCGTAGCCTCTCTAATCTCCATTACAATATGTTTCTTGCTGTCGCTAGCTGATGAAAAAACTAAAGTGATAACTTCCTCATCCTTATTTTGTCTTTCTTTGTTCCTTAAGATGTTATCTGTGTCAACCTCTTCCGAGAATGCTGATGCGTTAGGGATTTCCTTGTGTTTCTTAATAGCATTGGTGTCTGCACACTTCTTTGTCAATTCTGTGAACATGATAACTGCTTCATAAACAGACGATATCTTTGTTAAGTCATTAGTGTTAAGTGTGTCTGAAACTACAGTGCCCTTCTGTTTTTCTTTCTTCAGGCTCTACAGAGTTTTGTGTGTTGTTCTTTTGAGCGACAATTATTCCAGAGGTTTCAGGTTCACTTGTTTTGTCCTGCAGTGAGTTAACAGCTTTAGAGACTTCATGTTTATTTGCTATGTCCTGCTGTGCGTCAACTGCTTCAGAGACGTCAGCCTCATTTGTTATGTTTGACTAGATCCTGGACCTGCCCGGCCGCGCCCAAAATGGCGCCGGTGTAAATGGGACTCGTAACTGCTTGTTGTGTACTGGTTGCCCAACTTTGATATCACGAGATACGTATGCAGTTTTGAAGCACATGGCGGAGGCTCGTCTGCTGTAGTGGGGCGCCCCTTTATCGTTTCAGTTGCCATTCCGCCCGCTTTTGCTACACTGTGCCTTTTCCGCCATTCAGCTGTTTACCGCCCGCTCTTACGGCTACAGCGTCTCGCTCACCATGTAGTTGAGTTGCTCCCACTCTTGCGGTGCAGCGATAGGCGGCTGCCACAGGACTCTTAAAATGGCGGCCGGCTCTTCGGATTTGGGCCTGGTCCAGTAAAATGGCCCTGGGACACCTTGGAACTCGGACGCTTGTCTGCCAGGGCTTGGGTCCCATTCTCGAAAGCGTCCCCTCAGCCTTGAAGATTCTACAAAAGTCTTGGGGGCCCTCGACTCCCGCAGGCTTCCGGTGGGGAGCGGCTGCCATGATTGCTTGCGGAATGGCCACGACGGAGCTACGAGATGGTGGTGCTCTCATGGTGACGCCAGCTTCAGTCTGAAACATCCAGAAAGAAGGTGGGGCTTTCATCGTTTGGGAAAAAAAATGTTTTAATCCAATGAAAAGTGTTATTTTTAGGTCACATGACCTAGTCTTACATCATTAGGAAAACAAAAGTAAAATGAACCAATGAAAAGTTTTATTAACAAGTCACATGACCTGTTATGCTTACGTTACGCGCTGCGCGGCGCGCTCTGGATCGTTTCCGGGAAGCTGCGCCTAGCGCACCGGAGCACCTCCGGGTGCGCTAACGCGGCGCGTCATATGACGCATTACGCGACAACGCAGGTCCAGAATATAGTCAAAATGTCTCCACCAACCAGCGGTCGGAATACAACCGCTTTCAGCAGTCCAAAAAGTTCTGTTAAATCTTAAGAGCGGGAGCAACTCAACTACATGGTGAGCGAGACGCTGTAGTCGCAAGAGCGGGCGGTAAACAGCTGAATGGCGGAAGAGGCACAGAGTACCAAAAGCGGGCGGAATGGCAACTAAAACGGTAAAGGGGCGCCCCACTACAGCGTGTCTTCAGGTCAAACGGATTGTGGGACAAGGTCCAGAATGGAAGAGTCATCAAAAGGCAAAAAATTCCGCCGGACCCCGGGAGCCGGCCGCCTATGTCGGGGGCGATCTCAGGCCACACCAGGGCAACACGACTTGGGGAGGGGGCAGGAGCCAAGCGCCCCCTCCCAGTCCGCGCCATCTCACCGCCCCTCGGGGGCCTCCGTCAAGCGGTTTAGGGAGGCACCGTATCACATTGTTTTCCAATGCAGTCAGGTCCACAAACGGACCCCACTTACTTTGAATAGTGAAGCTGCAGCAGGTGCAAATAAGGTTTAGACAGTGTTACAAGCGCTGCTTAGAACTCTGAAGTATGGCACTCAACATCCAGGACTTATGCCATTTGTGTAAGGCAGTGACATCGAAGCAACTCAGGGACCAAAAGCATGAACGAACACTCACGTATGAAAATCTTATTTGGGGAAGGGGCAGGATCCAAACGCCCCCTCTCAGTTCGCGCCACTATACCGTATGTAGAAAATCTGAAGCCATCGTTCTACAAACCCTCAACGCTTGCTATCAGTGCATGAGTTTCATGCTCGATCGATTGAGCTAGCCGGATCGGGCAACAAAAAGTATAAAATAGTTATGTAAATAGTTATTTAATAAAATGTTTTACCCTGTTTCTTTGCTGGTGTGTTGTCTATATTTATAATATTTGCATAGGGTTTGTCGTTATTTTGGGCGGGGTGGGTGGCGGAGTCGAGCTGTCTTGCAGCCCTCATGGTGTGGAGCTCAGTTCATTTCACTATTTTCGTATTTCTCATGAAGGGTTGTTCCTAATGTTTGTATTTTAGCGAGGTCAAAAAGAGATCCAATTAGTGGTCTACTGATTTTGCTCGATTACTTTTATTTTTTTACACGATTTTTCACTATCTGCAAAGACTAAACAGAGTATTGCGACTTTGTGCTTGTTTGTAAATAGAGAATGATCCAAAGAGAACCAATTCTAAAACAGTAAATGCTTGGATAACAATCAATCAAATGGAGAGACAAGCAGGTACGACGGATTACAACGGGGGTAAAGGTCTGCGTTAACTACCCTTCACTATCTGCAAAGAGAGAGTACTACTAAGAGAAAAGAGGGGAGGGGGGGGCACCGTTCAAAGCACATCAGCGTGCATAAACACGAAAACGTTTTTACCTATCACGTACTTGACATTTGACAGCTTTTGATATTTGCTATTAAAAAACCATTGAAATTCACAGAAAAAACCATAGGTTATAGTCCATATATAGTTAGGAATTTGCATTTACAAAACCTTGAAAATTCAATGAAAAAACCATTGGTTATAGAACATATATAGTTAGGAATTTGCATTTACAAAACCTTATTTTACTCGCATAAAACCATTGAAATTCCATATATAGTTAGATGCGCTAACTATATATCGCGCACCCGCAATCCACTGCTGATGATGTCACATATTACATCATTCATGACATGGTTAGTGACATCACTGATGACATCACTGATGACATCTCAAATGACATCACTGATAAAATCACTGATAACATCTCATTTGACATTACTGATCACATCACTGATGATATCATTCATGTGATAATACCATGAACCTCTTCAGACTCTAATATAACCTTAGATACAATCAGTGTAAACAGACAGTCACAGACTGTCACTCATCCATGGAGTTACTTACACACCTAGTCAGTCATGCAAACAATCAATCACACTTCCATTTCCTCAACTATACAGTTATACACACCTTACTTATTCAAACATATACTAACACATATTTACTCTGTTATACAATCCCTGATACAAGTTCACAATGATCCATAAAGCCACTCACACATTCACTGGCTCTTCTGCACAGTTATTTATATATGTCAACTCTCACATGTACTGTGTTTTACATATGTACTTACTTTGACATGTAGCACTGAGATATCCATTCACTCACTAATACACTAATGCACACAGTCATCCGCCCATACAGGTGTTTCCACATGCAGTTTTGAACCCATACACATAGTGAATCAACTACTCACACATCTATGTACAGAGTCACACACCTCCCAGCTACCCATACACACACACTCAGTGTCCCATACAAATACTTGGACAACCAATCAATAACCCATACAGTTATTCATATAGCTACTGATCAACACATGCAGCAGTTTGTAGAACAACAGATATAATGATGCACAAATTAAGATAGTTTAGTCACTAACCCATGCACTCATTAAGACACATTTAATCATTCTCTCATACAGTCAGTCATGCACCTACTAAATCCTTCTTCCAGACACTTATACATCCACTCATTCTTCAATATGTAAGACACATTTTAACTTTACAGAAACATACAGTCACTGGATGTTGTCATCAGTGATGTCATTTGAGATGTCATCCGTGATGTCATCAGTGATGTCACTAACCATGTCATGAATGATGTAATATGTGACATCATCAGCAGTGGATTGCGGGTGCGCGATATATAGTTAGCGCATCTAACTATATATGGAATTTCAATGGTTTTATGCGAGTAAAATAAGGTTTTGTAAATGCAAATTCCTAACTATATATGTTCTATAACCAATGGTTTTTTCATTGAATATATATATATATATCGTAATCAGTGGTTATCTACATAACTGTATACTTATAATTGTGATTTTATAGCTCACTAAGTATGAGTTACTTGCTATACCAATAAATAAAGTTATGTTTATTTAAGTGTGTAGCTGAGTAAATGTATGTATGATCAATTGTTTGCATGAGTGAGTAGCATGACTGCATAAGTGAGTAGGACATGTCCTGCTGTGTAATGTTGATATAGGTGTACAAGTATATTTAATATTGTTCTATTGATCTTTGTCAGCATATATGAGTGAATGTATAGGTAAGTGTTTAGATGTGTGTGTAGATGTAGGAATCACTGAGTGGGGTTTTAGAAACTTGTATTGGTGTGTCAATGGTTTCAAACATGGTACTCCATATTATATAATGATTTCAATTTCAATTTATTTTATTATGTTTTGGCACTCTGAAGAGGTCCACATGAAACAAAATACACGAATACAAATATACATTCTCTAAGTAAAAATGACAACTACAGCATTTTCCACTAAACAAGATAATCAGCGGCACAAACCTCCATATTTCATCAATAAATAGCTAAAAAACCTTTTAAAAAGTTAAAAATATTGAAGCAAAACATTTCATTCGGGGGAGTATATAGGGCCTGTAAAAAAGAATTCACATTAAGGATACCCAATTGCAAGCATATTGGTCTTAACCACTTCAACCGAAGTGGACGCAATGCAGGACATATAATCAGTACATGAGAACGATCCTGAACAGACATATTACAAAAGTTACATGTGGGAGAGGATCCATACCATTTTGCCAAAAAAATGTTTAGGGGCAGCAAATCCTGCCTTAGGAGGAAAATCTCAAAACACCATGTGGTAAATTCCAGGCTACATAGGGTTGGGCAAGCTTCATTGAGTAAGTATTAGCAAGGAGATCACCTCCCCTCTTTACTTGCATGGACTTCTTGTCCAACGTGAAGCAAAGATCCCATGAAGCCTGTTTCAAAAGAGATTTTAGCTGGGTAGGAGGGATAGTAAAAAGGGTACTCTCTTCCAATTCAAGAAGTGCCACAGCCTTTCTAAAGTTCTTGACAATTTGGGAGTACTCTTTTAAGCTACCCAACAATTCCCCCTTGAGAAGGGATCTCAAAGACCCTGTTTCTCCTCTAGCCAGGCTAGCAACCCATCGAACTAGAGCTGCCAGGCCCTGCGCCCAACTGCTACGAAGACCGAATTCAATTCTACAGGCGGCCACAGAACAGGTGGGGTTGAGAGAAGTTATAGACCTTAACAATTCTTCTTCTACCGTTTGTAAAAAACCCCAATGCTTTAAGTCAACCAGTTCCATTCCATATAGGAGGGTTGATGGAATTTTTGCCCTAAAAACCTCCAGTAGACAAGAAAAATGTCTTCTCCCTGTGGCGGAATAAAGGGCGCTCAGACTTTTGCCTTGGGATAGGGCTTTACGGGACTTATTATCGATATGAGGCTTCTCACTCAGGTTGGCAGAAATTATTTTTCCTAAAAAGGTATATGTCTAAACCACCTCCAATTTCTGACCACCTACTGACCAACCAAAATTCTCAGATTTAGATAATTCCCTTCCCAGTAATGCACATAATTTTGCTTTTTGTGGCATTTATCCTCATGTAGTGGGTCTCTGCAAAAAGATGTAAAGCCTGCAGACGATTGGCCATTCCCTTAGGTGTTAAATCTAAGATAAGGATATCGTCTGCATATAGCAGGCAGGAAATAGATGATCCCCCCCACTACCGGGGCTATGCCAACATAAGAAGAGAGCGAAGCTGGAAGGTCGGCAATATACAGGGAAAAAAGTAATGGGGCCAGAAGACAACCCTGTTTTAATCCATTAATGGAGGGGATAGCCCGCGATAAACCCCTTTCTCCACCTTGTAAGACTCCGCACCAAGTGTCCATGTGTAGAGACCGCACCAAATCTAATAGGAGAGGAGGCATACCCAAGTCAGATAGCTTTCTCCACAGCAAGGGACGGTCAACTTTGTCGAATGCTGTGGAGAAATCAATAAAAGCTGCATACACCCCTCCCCCCCGAACTCTTATATATTTGTCCGAAATAACCTGAAGGGCTGTGAGGTTATCCAATGTGCCATGCCCCTTACGGAAGCCAGTTTGTTCAAGGGGTAATATCTGGTTTACATCAACCCAATCAGTAATTAACGATAGGAGACATTTGGAAAAGACTTTTCCAATGGCATCAAGAAGGGCTATCTGGCGATAGTTCATTGGCTTATCCCTATCGCCCTTCTTGAATAATGGAACCAATATGCTCACCTTCCAAGAAGAGGGCACAGTTTTACTAATGAAGCAAGATCTAAATAAGGGAAAAAGAATCTTGCTCCATGAAACAGGATCCTGCTTCAATACTGATATGGGAAGTTCATCAGGCCCCATTGCTCCAGAGGCACGCATATCCTTAATGGCCATTTCAATGGTTTTCTCCAAGGGGGAGTCAATAGGAAACTCATCTTCTTTAGTAGTCCTCTTACATTCTACCCTTACGCCATTCCCAGCATACAAGTTGGAAATGAAAATACCCATGACAATTCAGCAATGGGAATAGGGAGGCGGCTAACTCTTACTCCACAACCCTCACCAATGAGTGACCAGAATTGTCTAACTTTGCCATGAACTGCGGCCTCCCGTAGACTTATCCAGAGTGAGTCTTCTTTTTCTTTTTTAAGTTTCTTCCTGATTCTGCTTCTCCTTCTTTTTAACAGGTATATTTTATTATTTATTTCAATAGATCTACGCAAAAATTGCTCCCGCACTAATTTATTTATTTCCTTATTTAAGAGGGTAATCGGTCTAGAGACATAAATCTCTTTTACAGAGGAGCTAGACCTTTTGGCGACAAAGATGACCTTCATAAAATTCTCAAAATGAATTATTTCGGAACCCTGCCAATCTTTCAGTTCTAGTATCGTTTTACCTAGAATACACTCCAGGCCCTTCTTGGCTTTAAAATTCCAAAAGCATCTTCCAGAGTTCTTATGAAAGTTAACTACATCACTATTAAGGGACCATGAATCGGGATTAGGAGGTTGTAATGAGAGGCTTATAGTAATCACATTGTGGTCGCTAAATAATGTCGGAGAGACCACCAAATCCTTCACTAGGGAGAAAATACAGTAGTCAGTGATTACATAGTCCAGAATTGACTCACTTTGGGAAGATCTATGAGTATATTTAGCTGGGACATCAGAGGGAAGTCTACCATTCACTAATAACCCCTCCGCCGCTGAAAGTTCTTCTAGCAGCAGCTTCCCTCTCTTATTAGTTTTAATTTTATTGGGGAAGAGGGCTTGAGGAATAAGATAGGCTTCTTCTTTAAATTTGTTTCTAAATAGCTCTAAGCTAGAATTAGAAACTTTACAATTAAAATCACCTACTAACAACACATAGGGAGGAGGTTTTAACTCTTTAATCTGTTTAATGTACGAAAAGACTTGCTTCAATAAGATATTAAAACATTCATCGGGGGGGATGTAAGCGTTTATTATTACCAGAGAATTATTATTTCCCATACTGGTTAGGCTACTGAGGGTCACCGCCTGAAAGAGGTTGCTTGCATCAACATAATGGGTGAAGTTCCACTTTAGTCTATTGGACAGAAGGCACACAATTCCCCCTTTTGCATGCCCTTTCTTTGAAGGAGAGGCCACTGCCTCAAGGACAAAATAATCTCTCCCAGCACACAATCTACTAGCACACCAGGTCTCTTGGATGCAAATCAATCTAGCGTTCAGAGCGAACAAGTACTGTAATTTCTCGGGACTATTATTTATCCCGGCAGCGTTCCAAGAGAGAACTTTCAAATTAGTGCTAAAGATGTTGAAAAAGTTTAGGGTTGTCTGTAGATTTACTAGACAAAGCGCCGGGCAGCCTATTCCACCGCTGGTTGTCTTCTATTGGGAGGCTGTTCTGAATTAACGGGGCAGGCATTACATGCGTCACCAGACGTGTGCTTTTCGATACCCATATTTTTAAATCATCAAAAGAGGTAGGGGGACCATCTTGACCAGTGCCCTGCTGAGAGAGTCTATTATGAGGGAAACTATCTCTTCCAGAAGACAAAACAGGTAATACATCAATTCCCCTACACTGGAAATTCTCAGCCTGTTGCAATATAAGATTTGCTATAAGTTTGGAATAAAACTTTACCCTAACATAAGGTGCGGCAACTGTTCCAGATAAGGAGACCAGATCAATATCGTTAGATTGAATTAACTTTAAACTCTCTACGTCTTTGAAACATTTAAGTAACCATGCTCTATTTAGAGGCAGATCAAAATCAAATAGCGATAGAAAATCCACCGTCAATGTATCTACAGAAACTTCTGGTACTTTTATAGGCAAATGATGAGGCCAAACAACGCCATCACCTGTGGCATGAAAAGCAGGAACAGAAGGATTAAGAGCCACAGATACAGTAGGGACTGACCTTGTCATCTCTGCTGCGGGGAGAGGAATCGTCAATCCTCCTACATCCAATAGGGGGCCTCCCACGGGAAAAATAGAGCGATTGGAAGAAATTTTAATGCCTGATGCAGAGAGATTCAAATTATCGGAAGGATGAACGGCAACTTCCTGACTCAAAGACCCATTCTCAGACTCTCCAGTGATAGGTTCATTGATATCAGGAACTTGAGAATCCTCAAAAATTATTTGCCTCTGCCTTATCTTCCTGTATCTGAGGATTGGTTTCCTCTTTTTTCCTTTGTTCTTTCTGAGTTTTCCAGATTTTACTTTTTCTTCCCCCTATCCCCTTAATTTCAGACACAAAAATTGGGAATAGCTCTTTTTCCGATTTTGGAGCAGTAACATCAACACTTTCTTCTTCAATTTTGAGGACAGAGGGGCATATTATCAAGGGGGTTTATCTCCGCTTTTTTGGCTTTAAAAGCCAAGAAAGCGGAGATAAAATTATCTCCCTATTACCAAGCTGTCGCTAACACCAGTTAGTGACAGCTAATAGGAGATAGCGACCATCTTGGGCCCCGCTTTGCATGTCAGTGATATTTATCACTAATGACATGCAAAGTGGGCGTGCCAAGATGTTAGCGACTGGAAACAGTCCCTAACATCGCTATCTCCTATTACCAACTTTTGGAGATATTCGCGCTAAGCGCGAATATCTCCAAAAGCTAACACCTGCCCTGAGCAGTTCTTAGCCATGTTATCCAATGGTAGGTGGATAACATGGCTAAGAGCATTAGCTCGGTAATGCATGAATATCGCTGACTTTTCAGCGATATTCATGCATTGCGGCCGTTTTTTATCGCATTTGCGATAAACCTTGCTAATAGCAAGGTTTATCTGCGATAAAAATCGCCGATCTGCGGCGATAATTTTTGTCTCTAAACAAGTTAGAGACAAAAATTATCGCTAGTTGTTGGTAATATGCCCCAGAGTTTCTTACACAGTTAGATGCAGAAAGTGTAGGTACTAAAGATGGCTCATTTTTAGGAATAGCCACAACTTTATTTTGAACTGAGTTAACATTTCCAGCTAGATGGTCACTACCCGACTCAGGCCCCTGCAATCCAGCCTTAGGATCTAAGTCAGGAACTTTTTCCGGGAGCTTTAACAGTAAAACATTTAGTATCTGAGTGACCGATTCCAAAATACAATCAGAGCTTCCCACAAATTTACCCAATAACAGTAAAATAGATGCCAGCAAATGTTCCAATGCAATCAGGGATTCAGAAATCGTTTTTTCCGATTTATCAAAGCCTGGGGACCAATGGGACCAATGCCAGATATATTAAGCAGTGGGCTCTTTGAGATGTTATACTGTGAGGAAATGTCTTGCGATTTTATGGAGGGGGTACTGCTATAAAGCAGAAGACCAGATGGAGTAGCACCGATCAGGGACTTAATATCTTCAGTTGATTTCAGAGTAACATCAGCTAGGTATCGTCCACATAGCTCCAAGTCAACACTCGACAAATGAGAGTCCCCCTTACCGTCCACCTTTGGCAGTAAACCTCCTATAGGAGCATTGGATAAACACACTTTATGGTTTGCAGACACATTATTTTGTTGCCCACCCTCAGAACTGGAAGCAGCGCACTTAATGTCACCAGTCATTTCAGGAGGAACTGGGCAAGGCCCCTCAGTAATAAGGGAGTCCGAATATTCTTCATTCACCAAAAGAGGGACCTTCTTGACCACTATAGGAGCTGTACCAGATGGAGAAGCTATGTCAGAGGCTTTATTTTCAACATTTAACAATTCCTTATCCTTGGGTTTTTCCCACAATTGCAGCAGCTGGCATTTATTTATTTATTTATAATCTTATAACGCGCCTGAATCAGCCCCAAAGGGGTATCTCCGCGCGTAGCTTCTGTAAGGGTTGAAAGACATATTAGGGGATGACAGTGTAGGAAGCAGAGGTAAATTAATCTAGAGTAAATAGGAATGTTTTTAATTTTTTCCTAAAAGAAAAGAGATTAGGAATTTGTCTCAGCTGTGAGGGGAGGGAGTTCCATAGCAAGGGGCCTTTGAGTGAGGGAGCCCGGCCTCCCTGTCTTGCTCTGGTAACTCTGGGTACCTGCATCAACATGGTGTTACTGGAGCGCAAGGCACGTCCAGGAGAGTAAGGGACACAAATGTCTTTTAAGTATTTGGGACCGGACACGTAAATGCACTTATGCATTATGCAACAAAGTTTGAAGTTGACGCGTTGTCGCACTGGGAGCCAGTGAAGGTGAGAAAGGAGAGGGCGTGACGGGGTTCGGGGGGGGGGCATTCAAGATGAGTCTTGCTGCAGTGTTCTGCACCACCTGCAGTCTGCACAATTGTTCTTGATTGGCAGAGATGAGTAGACCATTTCAATAGTCTACCCGTCCGAGAACTAGTGCTTGTACCAGCGTTTTCCTGTGGATGTCTGGCAGGAAGGGGAAGATGCGCCATAGGAGTCCAATTATTCGGAAACACGTTCCCGTGACTTGACTGACATGATCTTTTAAAATCAGTGTTTGGTCTAGGCGCACTCCCAAATTTTTGATGGTCTGTTTGGGCGCAGGGACAGGTCCTAGCTCAAGTGGCCACCAGTTCGGGGACCAGAGCAGGGTGGCCCCTCCAAACAACATGACTTCAGTTTTAGTCACATTGCATTGGAGGAAGTTCTGGGCCATCCAACCTGCCACAGCTCTCATACCATTTTGAAAGGATTGCATGACTGCAGGTGTGATAGTTTGGAAGGGAAACAACAGCTGGGTGTCATCAGCGTAGAAGATTGGGGAGAACCCGTAAGATCTTATAATGTCCGCCAAGGGGGCCACATATACGTTAAATAACGTGGGGCTCAGGCATGAGCCCTGTGGCACACCCTTGGAGAGCTTCCTATAGATAGATTTGTGGGAGCCTAATTTGACACCTTGTTGCCTATCTGCAAGAAAGCTTTCAAGCCACGCAAGGGCGGTCCCTTTTACTCCCACTCCCCTCAAGCGTCCGAGAAGAATTTTGTGCCACACCGTGTCGAAGGCAGCGGACAAATCCAATAGCACCAGAATCACTGAGCTCCCCCTGTCAAGTGACATTCTGATGTTATCTGTTACTGACAGGAGGGCTGATTCGGTGCTATGGTTGGGCCTAAAACCAGATTGAGAGTGGTCTAGGCCGCCCACTGCCTCGATGTAATTAGACAGGTGCGCGTTGACATGTTTCTCGGCCAGCTTGCTGAAATATGGTAGGAGGGAGATGGGCCGGAGGTTGGAAAGCTCCGTCCAGGGGAGAGCCGCATTCTTACGGATGGGGTTCACCACCGCTCTGTTCCATTCAGTTGGTACATATCCCTTCTTCAAAGACTGGTTAATTACATCTTGAATGTGGGGGCCTAACAAGGTACTAAGGGAGGTTAGGTTTTAGCAGGGATAAGGTCATCCGGGGACCCGGATTTTACATGGGTCATTAATGTGAGAAGCTCTCTATTGTTGATAGGAGGGAATGTAGTCAGCACGAAGTTGGTGTTTTCAGTGGGGAGGGGGGCAGTCAGAGTGTCATTGTCTGTTTGAGATGCTAAGATTTTGTCGTAAATGGATTCTATTTTATTTTCAAAGTATAGGGAGACTTCTTCGCATAGACTTTGTGAGAAGTCATCTGGACTTACACAAGCCATAGGCTTGACAAATGTCTCAAGAATCCTATAAAGTTCTTTAGGAGAATTACCAGCTTCCATGAGCTGTTGGGCAATGTTGTTTTTACGGGCAGCTTTAATATGTTTGTAGTAGTTTGTTTGGGCTGCACGATGTGCCTTCTTATTATCCTCTGAGTGGGATTTTCTCCATCTCTTCTCTATCCTCCTACATTCTTGCTTCTCTTTTCTGAGAGCCTCGGTGTACCATTTTTCCTGTTTGGCCACAGGGAATTGCCTAAATGCTTTCAGAGGGGCGATTTTGTCAATGGCTACAGTGAGTGATTCCTGAAACATAGTTAGGCTATGTTCTACTTCATCAGTATCCTTAATATCGGGTTTTTCCCATACCTTTTGTAGTGCCTCCAGTGTGAGTTTGTGCCACTGTCTGCGCATAGTAGGGGGTAGGGATTTTTTATAGGAGCCTTTATTAATTTTAAAAATAGTGAATTCTAATAAAAAGTGATCAGACCAATCTAAATGGGTTGGTTCATTGCAAGATATATTATCAAAGTTGGTAAATATCAAATCGATGCAATGTCCGCCTTCATGTGTGGGACCCTGATTTTTTTGTGTGAGGCCAATGGTTGTCAAATCAGCAGACAAGCTTTTGGTCCCCATAGATTCAGGTTGGTCGGTATGTATATTAAAATCCCCGAGAAGAAGGAAATCCTCATTGGCCCGTATGTGTGGGCCTAATATCTCTAAAAGAGATATAGAAAAGCTAGGGCATGTAAGTGGTGGTCTATATATAAGTGCTCCCTTACTGGTCTTTCTATTAGGGAAGGTGATTCTATAAACCATTATTTCCATTTCTTTACAGCATTGTTTGTCTAGAATATCCAGTTTAAGGTAATCTTTGTAGATTATGGCAATGCCGCCACCTGTTTTTTCAGGGCGGTCTGAATGATGGAGTTTGTATCCCATTGGTACTCCCAGGGCAATAGCAGATATCGTGTGAGGCTTTAACCAGGTTTCAGTAATGAAACAGATGTCTGGAGTCAGGGAATGTATCAGGTCCCAAACCTCTATTTGGTGTTTGGGCATTGATCGAGCATTTATGAGAATACAGTGCATATCATCAGATGACATAGTTGGTTTGTGTAAATCAATAGATTTCATGGAAGAATAATGGCATTTTAAACATGAAAAGGGTCCTTCAAAACAGGGCCTCTTATCACTCATGTAGCAAGGGGAGATGGGCTGCCTTAATTTTAGTAGAGATGATGCCTCATACCTGATGTGTTTGGCCACACAATTGGGCGGCATAGTGGAAACCCGTCGCCCCGTCGACGCGTCCTGTCGCGGACGGGCGTAAATGGGCAGCTCTTTGGCTGGTCTTCGGCTGAAATGAGGCTGCGCGCAATCGCTGCGCGCTTCCTGTGAGGCGATGGATAAATAGCCCCCTGTTGACAGCTAGAGCGCTGACCGCTCCCGGAAGTGCCTGGCCCTCACCTGTCCGCCCTCCGCACAACGGTAAAGATTTACCGAGTCGGACCGAGGCGGGCAGGAAATGGGATCGAGACCAGCACTCCGGTACGTCACATCAATTAAAATAAGTATTAAACAGTTGGTGCTGCGCTGCTCGCTAAAAACGTGCACAAGTCTTTTAAAATTAGAAGGAGTCTAAAAATGCGGCAATGTTAAGAAAGCTCTGCCAGTCACTCTAAAGAATTTCTCCCGTTCAGCAAGCTTGCGGTATGAAGACACTGCCACCGTCTTCCACCGCAGCTGCGCTGTAAGAGGCTCCGCCTAATTAGCCCCCTGTTGACAGCTAGAGCGCTGACCGCTCCCGGAAGTGCCTGGCCCTCACTAGTCCGCCCTCCGCACAACGGTAAAGATTTACCGAGTCGGACCGAGGCGGGCAGGAAATGGGATCGAGACCAGCACTCCGGTATGTCACATCAATTAAAATAAGTATTAAACAGTTGGTGCTGCTCTGCTCGCTAAAAACGTGCACAAGTCTTTTAAAATTAGAAGGAGTCTAAAAATGCGGCAATGTTAAGAAAGCTCTGCCAGTCACTCTAAAGAATTTCTTCCCGTTCAGCAAGCTAGCGGTATGAAGACACTGCCACCGTCTTCCACCGCAGCTGCGCTGTAAGAGGCTCCGCCTAAATAGCCCCCTGTTGACAGCTAGAGCGCTGACCGCTCCCGGAAGTGCCTGGCCCTCACCTGTCCGCCCTCCGCACAACGGTAAACATTTACCGAGTCGGACCGAGGCGGGCAGGAAATGGGATCGAGACCAGCACTCCGGTATGTCATATCAATTAAAATAAGTATTAAACAGTTGGTGCTGCGCTGCTCGCTAAAAACGTGCACAAGTCTTTTAAAATTAGAAGGAGTCTAAAAATGCGGCAATGTTAAGAAAGCTCTGCCAGTCACTCTAAAGAATTTCTTCCCGTTCAGCAAGCTAGCGGTATGAAGACACTGCCACCGTCTTCCACCGCAGCTGCGCTGTAAGAGGCTCCGCCTAAATAGCCCCCTGTTGACAGCTAGAGCGCTGACCGCTCCCGGAAGTGCCTGGCCCTCACCTGTCCGCCCTCCGCACAACGGTAAAGATTTACCGAGTCGGACCGAGGCGGGCAGGAAATGGGATCGAGACCAGCACTCCGGTATGTCACATCAATTAAAATAAGTATTATTTATTTATTTATTTATTTGGCGATTTTTAGAGCGCGCAAATACCCTAGGGTGTCTCGGCGCTGTAGTTGCAGAACTCTCAGGAGGAAGGGAGGTTTAGGCAGGGAACAGCCATGTCTTTAGTTTTTTTCTAAAGTTGAGAAGGGTCGGAGCACACTTGATGTATAGAGGAAGTGTGTTCCACAGTTTGGCTGTGGCCACGGAGAAGCGTTTGTCACCCCAGTTGGCCCTTCTTGTATGGGGGACCATGAGTAAATGCGCTGAGGATGACCGTAGGGCTCTTGTGTGCTCAAGCGGTCGAAAGGCTTTTCTTAGGAATAGAGGTCCGTGATCGTGAATAGCCTTATATGCTATGCATAAAGCTTTGAATTTGATACGGCTCCTCACCGGTAGCCAATGTAGCTGTCGGATGTAGGGGGAGACCGATGCAAATTTAGGGATGGATAGCAGTGTCCTGGCTGCTGCATTCTGCACTGTTTGCAGTTTATTGAGGACCTTTTGTTGTGCGTTGAGTAGCAATGCGTTGCAGTAGTCAGTTTTGGAGAATACTAATGTACTGACCAGTGTTTTGCCTGCATGTGGAGGAAGGTATGGAATTAATTTTTTTATCCTTTTTAGTATGTGGAAGGAAGAGGAAACCACGGCATTGGCATGTTGCTGGAATGACAGCTTGTTATCGAAGATAACACCCAGGTTGCGTACCTTCGTCACAGGTTCTGGGGGTTGTCCCATCTGGTGGGGCCACCATTGTGGGGACCAGGTGGGTTGTAGCCTCCCGAATGTCATCACTTCTGTCTCATCAGAATTGAGTTTAAGACAGTTGGATGACATCCAGGAGCTTATTGCCTTCATTCCCGTTTGGAAATTGGCTGCCACCGAGATTCCATCGTTGTATATCGACAGCACCAGTTGGGTGTCGTCAGCATAGGTAGTGAGGGAGATTCCGCAGGATTTTATGACCCTCGCCAGGTCCGACACATAGATGTTGAATAGTGTCGGACTTAGCGAGGATCCCTGCGGTACTCCACATGGCAGGGAGAAGGTCTGGGATGTGAAATTGCCTAGTTTCACAGTTTGCGTACGGTTTGACAGAAATGAGGCCAGGAGGTTTTTTGCTTTGTCTGTAATTCCTATGGCCTCGATTAAACAGTTGGTGCTGCGCTGCTCGCTAAAAACGTGCACAAGTCTTTTAAAATTAGAAGGAGTCTAAAAATGCGGCAATGTTAAGAAAGCTCTGCCAGTCACTCTAAAGAATTTCTTCCCGTTCAGCAAGCTAGCGTTCTGAAAACACTGCCACCATCTTCCACCGCAGCTGCGCTGTAAGAGGCTCCGCCTAAATAGCCCCCTGTTGACAGCTAGAGCGCTGACTGCTCCCGGAAGTGCCTGGCCCTCACCTGTCCGCCCTCCGCACAACGGTAAAGATTTACCGAGTCGGACCGAGGCGGGCAGGAAATGGGATCGAGACCAGAACTCCGGTATGTCACATCAATTAAAATAAGTATTAAACAGTTGGTGCTGCGCTGCTCGCTAAAAACGTGCACAAGTCTTTTAAAATTAGAAGGAGTCTAAAAATGCGGCAATGTTAAGAAAGCTCTGCCAGTCACTCTAAAGAATTTCTTCCCGTTCAGCAAGCTAGCGGTATGAAGACACTGCCACCATCTTCCACCGCAGCTGCGCTGTAAGAGGCTCCGCCTAAATAGCCCCCTGTTGACAGCTAGAGCGCTGACCGCTCCCGGAAGTGCCTGGCCCTCACCTGTCCGCCCTCCGCACAACGGTAAAGATTTACCGAGTCGGACCGAGGCGGGCAGGAAATGGGATCGAGACCAGCACTCCGGTATGTCACATCAATTAAAATAAGTATTAAACAGTTGGTGCTGCTCTGCTCGCTAAAAACGTGCACAAGTCTTTTAAAATTAGAAGGAGTCTAAAAATGCGGCAATGTTAAGAAAGCTCTGCCAGTCACTCTAAAGAATTTCTTCCCGTTCAGCAAGCTAGCGGTATGAAGACACTGCCACCGTCTTCCACCGCAGCTGCGCTGTAAGAGGCTCTGCCTAAATAGCCCCCTGTTGACAGCTAGAGCGCTGACCGCTCCCGGAAGTGCCTGGCCCTCACCTGTCCGCCCTCCGCACAACGGTAAAGATTTACCGAGTCGGACCATGGCGGGCAGGAAATGGGATCGAGACCAGCACTCCGGTATGTCACATCAATTAAAATAAGTATTAAACAGTTGGTGCTGCGCTGCTCGCTAAAAACGTGCACAAGTCTTTTAAAATTAGAAGGAGTCCAAAAATGCGGCAATGTTAAGAAAGCTCTGCCAGTCACTCTAAAGAATTTCTTCCCGTTCAGCAAGCTAGCGGTATGAAGACACTGCCACCGTCTTCCACCGCAGCTGCGCTGTAAGAGGCTCCGCCTAAATAGCCCCCTGTTGACAGCTAGAGCGCTGACCGCTCCCGGAAGTGCCTGGCCCTCACCTGTCCGCCCTCCGCACAACGGTAAAGATTTACCGAGTCGGACCGAGGCGGGCAGGAAATGGGATCGAGACCAGCACTCCGGTATGTCACATCAATTAAAATAAGTATTAAACAGTTGGTGCTGCGCTGCTCGCTAAAAACGTGCACAAGTCTTTTAAAATTAGAAGGAGTCTAAAAATGCGGCAATGTTAAGAAAGCTCTGCCAGTCACTCTAAAGAATTTCTTCCCGTTCAGCAAGCTAGCGGTATGAAGACACTGCCACCGTCTTCCACCGCAGCTGCGCTGTAAGAGGCTCCGCCTAAATAGCCCCCTGTTGACAGCTAGAGCGCTGACCGCTCCCGGAAGTGCCTGGCCCTCACCTGTCCGCCCTCCGCACAACGGTAAAGATTTACCGAGTCGGACCGAGGCGGGCAGGAAATGGGATCGAGACCAGCACTCCGGTATGTCACATCAATTAAAATAAGTATTAAACAGTTGGTGCTGCGCTGCTCGCTAAAAACGTGCACAAGTCTTTTAAAATTAGAAGGAGTCTAAAAATGCGGCAATGTTAAGAAAGCTCTGCCAGTCACTCTAAAGAATTTCTTCCCGTTCAGCAAGCTAGCGGTATGAAGACACTGCCACCGTCTTCCACCGCAGCTGCGCTGTAAGAGGCTCCGCCTAAATAGCCCCCTGTTGACAGCTAGAGCGCTGACCGCTCCCGGAAGTGCCTGGCCCTCACCTGTCCGCCCTCCGCACAACGGTAAAGATTTACCGAGTCGGACCGAGGCGGGCAGGAAATGGGATCGAGACCAGCACTCCGGTATGTCACATCAATTAAAATAAGTATTAAACAGTTGGTGCTGCGCTGCTCGCTAAAAACGTGCACAAGTCTTTTAAAATTAGAAGGAGTCTAAAAATGCGGCAATGTTAAGAAAGCTCTGCCAGTCACTCTAAAGAATTTCTTCCCGTTCAGCAAGCTAGCAGTATGAAGACACTGCCACCGTCTTCCACCGCAGCTGCGCTGTAAGAGGCTCCGCCTAAATAGCCCCCTGTTGACAGCTAGAGCGCTGACCGCTCCCGGAAGTGCCTGGCCCTCACCTGTCCGCCCTCCGCACAACGGTAAAGATTTACCGAGTCGGACCGAGGCGGGCAGGAAATGGGATCGAGACCAGCACTCCGGTATGTCACATCAATTAAAATAAGTATTAAACAGTTGGTGCTGCGCTGCTCGCTAAAAACGTGCACAAGTCTTTTAAAATTAGAAGGAGTCTAAAAATGCGGCAATGTTAAGAAAGCTCTGCCAGTCACTCTAAAAAATTTCTTCCCGTTCAGCAAGCTAGCGGTATGAAGACACTGCCACCGTCTTCCACCGCAGCTGCGCTGTAAGAGGCTCCGCCTAAATAGCCCCCTGTTGACAGCTAGAGCGCTGACCGCTCCCGGAAGTGCCTGGCCCTCACCTGTCCGCCCTCCGCACAACGGTAAAGATTTACTGAGTCGGACCGAGGCGGGCAGGAAATGGGATCGAAACCAGCACTCCGGTATGTCACATCAATTAAAATAAGTATTAAACAGTTGGTGCTGCGCTGCTCGCTAAAAACGTGCACAAGTCTTTTAAAATTAGAAGGAGTCTAAAAATGCGGCAATGTTAAGAAAGCTCTGCCAGTCACTCTAAAGAATTTCTTCCCATTCAGCAAGCTAGCGGTATGAAGACACTGCCACCGTCTTCCACCGCAGCTGCGCTGTAAGAGGCTCCGCCTAAATAGCCCCCTGTTGACAGCTATAGCGCTGACCGCTCCTGGAAGTGCCTGGCCTCACCTGTCCGCCCTCCGCACAACGGTAAAGATTTACCGAGTCGGACCGAGGCGGGCAGGAAATGGGATCGAGACTTGCACTCCGGTATGTCACATCAATTAAAATAAGTATTAAACAGTTGGTGCTGCGCTGCTCGCTAAAAACGTGCACAAGTCTTTTAAAATTAGAAGGAGTCTAAAAATGCGGCAATGTTAAGAAAGCTCTGCCAGTCACTCTAAAGAATTTCTTCCCGTTCAGCAAGCTAGCGGTATGAAGACACTGCCACCGTCTTCCACCGCATTGTCCCTTTAATAACAGATTATTGGCAGCCTTGTTTCTAAGAGGGTTAGATCTTGTCTTCATGCAAGACCTTCCCCCCAATAATCTCCCCGAACGTAACTTTTTTGCCGTCATCCTTATACGTGAAGAGCAAGGGAGACTGTAGCCCCGATGAATGTAGTTAATAACAGTTAATCAATAAAAGATTGAGTGTTTGGAGGTGAGTCACGGTGAGTTCCTGGTCAGAGGGACAATGTATATACCGTCATATTACACCATACAATATGTAACACTAAGCAAAAGGTGATTTCAATACAAATAAATAATAATATAAATAAGTAGGCCCAGCCCAGCCTACTTCAGCCACTGAGGGCCCGCCCTTTGCCTGGGCTTCGCCCCGGGCGCTCCCGCGACGGGGGTGATGGCAGCAATTTAAAGCACCTCCTGGCGCGTGCCTGACGTGTCCGCCGCTAAGCCCGCTGGGAAAGGTAGTCCCCTGCTCGGCGGCCGCTTAGTTGTAGATTGCGGCGGCGGGGGGACTACAGGGCAGGGCCAGCACCAGCAAGGAGACGATTTGGCAGGAGTCACAGGCAGCAAGGTGGGATATAGCAAAGCACCCACTCCGGCACAAAAGTTAGCAAAGGCGGAACACCTGCTCCTCCGGCGATGACGGCAATTTAAAGCACCTCCTGGCCCGTGCCTGACGTGTCCGACGCTAATCCCGCTGGGAAAGGTAGTCCCCCGCTCGGCGGCCGCTTAGTTGTAGATTGCGGTGGCGGGGGGACTACAGGGCACGGCCAGCGGCAGCAAGGAGACGATTTGGCAGGAGTCACAGGCAGCAAGGTGGGATATAGTAAAGCACCCACTCCGGCACAAAAGTTAGGCAAAGGCAGGACACCCGCAACACAAGCTCAGCAGCAGCGGGGAGGGCGTGGGGGGAGGAGGGCTCACCGTGCAACAACGCTGATTTCACTGCATGGAGCTTCCACCTCCACTTTCACGTCCGCTCACTATGCTTGGGGCTTCTCGTGGCTCTCATTGATGATAACGCAAGCAAGGGAGACAAACAAAGGCAGGTGCCCAGGGTCCCAACAGAGCGGAGGCAATGGCCCTCCCCTCGCGAGCACCAGTTGCAGATTCCAACAACGCCGCTGACAGCACAGTATACAGCTGGGATCAGCTCCCGGTAATGGCGGCTCGTCGGTAGTGGCGGCTTGCTGCGATACAATGGGGCACGCTACTCCCGGTAATCCGAGTGCTCCCTTTAAACCCGGTAATCACGGCTCATCGGTCGCTCTCTCTGCAGCTTCTTGCTTCTCACTCTCTGCTCCCAGCAGAGCTCGGTGGGCGCCAACAGGCGCGGTGCGGGAGGAAGCGACTCACTCGTCTGCTCGACTACTCTCGTCTGCTCGCCTACTCTCGTCTGCTCTGCACTCTCATGCACACAGATCCGGCAATCCTTGATTGAACTGGATGAGATTTCCGAGGGCGAGATTTACCTTCAATCTCTCGTATACTACAAAGTCACACACCGATGCCTGCCTATATAATGAGTGTTGAAAGGTTATGCTACTGTATGATGAGGTGTATCAGATTGTCACCTGGATGATGTCATCAGTGATGTCATCAGTGATGTCATTTGAGATGTCATCAGTGCCGTCACCAGTGATGTCACTGACCATGTCATAAATGATGTAATATGTGACATCATCAGCAGTGGATTGCGGGCGCTTGAGTTATAGTAAGTACAACTAACTAACTAACTATAACAGAGGAATTTCAATGGTTTTGTACGAGTGAAATGTCCAGCTAACTATAACACCCCTAAAACCTATGGTTTTTTCAGTGAATTTTTAAGGTTTTTTAAGCGCTAATTCCTAACTATAACATGTCTGAAACCTATGGTTTTTTTAGTGAATTTCAAAGGTTTTTTAAATGCTAATTCCCAACTATAACATATCTGAAACCTATGTTTTTTTCAGTGAATTTCAAAGTTTTTGTACATTACAATTTTTAAATATATTAATTGTTGTATTTATTTGCTTGATACTGATTTACTAAATTTTTTAAACTATTTAGTTTTAGATATTTTATTTTTTAAATTACAATATAATTACATTATACATTACTTTCTAAAATATACTTTAGTTTAAATACTTTGCAAATAGGCAATAGACTTTTAAATACAGTAGTTATGGTTGTTACAATGGGCAACTCAATTTCAAACACAATGCAACATTGAGCTCAATGTGAATTTCTAGTTAAATGCAATTAGTTACTTTTTGGATTAGTTTTTTAACCACAGGACTGGATCCTAGATTCAGTCCTTGGACATCTCCTGTAAACAGTTGAGTAAAAGCGTTTTGGTTACAGTAGGGATTTTTAAGGAATATTATTGTATTTTAAAAGTTGACACTTCGAAACATTTTCACATAGAATCACCAATTTTATCCTATGGGAGGAAATTCACTTAGCAGGTAAGTAGTGTTATTGTTACTTTTTCTTACTCAGTGGTGGATCCTGGATCCAGCACTGGTGCATCTCCTGTAAACAGTTGAAAGAATGTGTTTAAGTCACACAGGCGATTTTTAAGGAATATTTTTAGTTTGTGAAAATAGAAACTTTTCTGGTGAAAAGCAGACAATAGATTCCTACGGTTAAAATTACTTTTCAGGGTCTGTGCTGGGCTAGAAGATGCAGCACTGGGTTATCTCCTTATATCAGGTGAGTAAATCGGAATTCGTTGTTCGGCTGATTTTAGGTGAATATTTAAAAGTCCCAAAACTCCACACTTTCAAGTAAAACCAGCCAATGTTAGTCTATGGAAGGAAATTCAAGTTACTTGTAAGTATGGTTAGAATTACTTTTCATGATCAGTACTGGGCTCAAAGATGCAGCACTGAGGTCTCTCCTGATAACAGGTAAGTAAACCGTAAATCGCAGTTCTGCTGATTTCATAGGAATATTTTAAAGTTCCAAAACTCCACACTTAGAAGAATTTCCAAGTGAAACCAGTCAATGTTACCCCATGGCAGGAAATTCACTTACCAGGTAAGTAGTGTTATCGTTACTTTTTCTTACTCCGTGGTGGATCCTGGATCCAGCACTGGTGCATCTCCTGTAAACAGTTGAAAGAATGCGTTTAAGTCATACAGGCGATTTTTTAGGAATATTTTTACTTTGTGAAAATAGACACTTAGAAACTTTTCAGGTTTAAAGCAGACAATGGATTCCTATAGAAGGAAATACAAGTTACTGGTAAGTATGGTTTGAAATACTTTTCAGGATCAGTACTGGGCTCAAAGATGCAGTACTGAGGTCTCTCCTGATAACAGGTGAGAAAATCGGAATTTGTAGTGCATCCAGTAAGCGCCACAGAGCTGCGTAGCAGAGAGATGTAAAAAGGGGCACGGCCTGCACCACCTCTCTGCATCGCAGCGGCGCTTCCAGGACGCACCTGGTGTGCTACTTGGCCCCCATGGTCCCTCAGGTTTGAAGTGGAATTTTTTCCCCAACTTAAAACGCGCCACAGGGCGTGTTTGCACACATCACGTCAGACCCGTCCCCTCCCTTCACCACTGTGTAAACGCGCCCTGTCACCGTTCTAAGTTAAGAGATTAAGTCCCCTTCAATCCTAAGGGTCTCTAGGGTCAAACTAGCCCACTAAGTACCTCCAGTAAACGCCAAAGAGCTGTGTTGCAGAGAGGTGTAAAAAGGGGCGTGGCCTCTGAACACCTGTCTGCAATGCAGCTCCCTGGCGCATACTGGAGATACCTGTTGGGCTTTTTGGCCCTCTGGCACCCTCAGTATTGAAAGAGAATTAATTCCCCCACTTAAAACGGGCCACAGGGCGCATTTGCACAGTGGTGAAGGAAGGGGGTGTGGCCTGAGGTGATATGTCTTTAAACACACCGTGTGGCGCGTTTTAAGTTAAAGAATTAATTCCTCCTCAATTCTGTGGGTCCCTGGGCGCCAACTAGCCCACCAGGTACCGCCAGTATGTGCCAGGAGGCCTCATTGCAGAGAGGTGTTCGGAGGCCACACCCCTTTTTACAATACTCTGCAACGCAGCTCCGTGGCACTTACTGGAGGTACCTGGTGGGCTATTTGGCCCCCAGGCACCCTCGGTATTGACAAGGAATTAATTCCCCAACTTAAACCGCACCATAGGGCGTGTTTGCACACGTGAACTCAGGCCCCGCCCCCTCCCTTCACCACTGTGCAAACACGCCCCGTGGCGCGTTTTAAGTTGGGGGATTAACTCCCCTTGAATATTGAGGGTCCCTGGGGTGCAACTAGCCCACCAGCTACCTCCAGTAGGTGCCACAGAGCTGCGTTGCAGAGAGGTGTGAAAAGGGGCGTGGCCTCAGAACACTTCTCTGCAACGCAGCTCCCTGGGCATACTGGAGGTACCTGGTGGGCTAGTTGGCCCCCGGTGACCCCCAGTATTCAAGGGGAATTTGTTCCCCCTCTG
Organism: Lissotriton vulgaris; assembly: GCF_964263255.1. Classification (NCBI taxonomy): domain Eukaryota; kingdom Metazoa; phylum Chordata; class Amphibia; order Caudata; family Salamandridae; genus Lissotriton; species Lissotriton vulgaris. The sequence goes on from NC_141694.1 coordinate 582,754,884, forward strand.
CAAACACGCCAGGGGGCCCGTTTGCAGAGTGGTGCAATAAGGGGGCGTGGACTCCGGCCCGATCCCGTTTTTTAAATGTATTTTATTTTTTGAAGGGGGGCTGAGTAGCCCCCCTTCTTTGTCTAATTTTTGGGCCCTGGGGACCCCATCCCCGGGGCATGCCCCCAATTTTTTTAAACTATTTAGAAATTGGGAAGGGGGCCACGTGGCCCCCCTCCTAAGGCCATAATCTGCCCCAGAGACCCCATCCCATGAGGCATGAGCCTTTTTTAGTATTATTTTTTTATTTGGAGGGGGGCTGCCTTGCCCCCCTCCTGTGGCCACATTTGGCCCTGGGGACCTCATCCCCCAGGGCCGGCCCTTTAAAAAAAATTAATTTTCCATTTGGGTAGGGTGGCTGCGTGGGCCCTCTTCCGGGCCACTAATAGCCCCAGGGACCCCATCCCCTGGGGCTGGCCCACTCTGTTGGGGACCGTGGGGGAGTGCCCAATCCCCCTACGGTCCCATCCGGCTCCCCGCATCCTGCGGGAGACGGAATTGCTTTTCCACATGGGGAGCAGCTAACATGCTGCTCCCCATGTGGAAAAGCAATCTGCTTTGCTATTTGGAAGAGGGAGCAGGTTTCCTGCTCTCTCTTCCAAATAGCAAAGCAGTTTGCAATGACCGGGTGGGAGCCGTGAGGCTCCCGCCCTGTCATTGCAAACAGCAGTGTTCCAGGGGTGGGCACCCCAGGACACTGCAGGAGCTGGCCCTGGTAGGTGGCGGTCCCCAGGGCCTGTACAAGGCTCCAAGAGGGGGGCTGTGCAGCCCCCCTCCCACATTTGGAAGAAGCCCTAAGGGGTGGCAGTCCCCGTGGTTGGGGGGCCTGAGAGCCCCCCACCCAATTTTAATAAGCCCCGGGGTGGCCTCAGAGCCCCCAAACCTACTTTGAAGTAGCCCCGTGGGGTGGCGGCCCCCGGGGCTGGGGGGGCCCTGAGAGCCCCGGTACATAATTTTAAAAAGTCCCGGGGGTGGCAGTCCCTGGGGCTGGGGGGACCCTCTGGGCCCCCCATTACATATAGTCCATTGCCCCCTGGGATTTGGCCCCCCCGGGGCTAAAAACCAAAAATGCACAGGAGCCCGCTCTTCTTTTTTTTTTATTTCAGCCGAAATTCGCGCTGGGTGCGCGAATCTCGTGGATTTACGATTTTGTTGTTTTGCGACAAATTTTTGTGGGTTTCTTGTGCCTCGGTTCTACCGAAGCCCAAGATGGCTACCAACAATTCCTGATTTGGAGTGTTGACAGCCAATTAAAATAAAGCTTGTGCACGGCAGGCTGCGCGTAGGGTACGCGGATCCTCCGAGGCCATAGATATATAAATGATTTTAACTGTCATTTTCTCAGGAACTACTGAACGGATTTACACCATTTAAGCAAAAGGCACAAGTCTGAACTAAGGACTTCCTCTTTGCCAAATTTGGTGTAATTCCATTCAGCAGTTCAGGCTGTAGCTACGGCTAAAGGTCGTATGAGAAATTGCATGGGGAAAACGCATTTTGGAAAAACCCTTTTTTCTCGGCCCCACCTTGACGAATCACTGTGAAATTTTCAGGATAGGTGCGGACCGGAGCTGGTCAAAAGTTTTGACAATTTCGCGAAGATTCGTCAACCCGCGCCAAAGTTATTCTAAATAAAATGTTGCGGATTTCCTATGGATAATAGGTCATAACAATAACTACCTACAGTAGGATATATATATATATATATATATATATATATATATATATATATATATATATATATATATGATCAAGGGCGTCTGAGCCCGAAACGCGTCATCTGTTGTTTGCTGCTGAAGGTTGGAATAAAATAACATCTTGCCTAACAAAGAAGTGGTTCGCTTCTCCTTCTTCGCCGCCGAGGCTTTGGTGGAAGTGGTTGGAGTTTTGCCTGATATATATATATATATATATATATATATATATATAAATCGAGCAAAGTGCGCACCTGCGCTTGCAGCAGTCACACACAGCGCGCCGTGCCTTCCAGCTCTCTGTCACCTCGTGCCCTGGAAACCCCACTGCTCCTGTGAATTATTCATCCTTGCATGCACCCTACGCGTTTCGAGGCCAACGCCTCTTCTTCTTGGGGCTGACGCAAAAAACAGGCTGTGATTGTGCCTTTGAAAGTCCAACTTTATTTGGTTTAGACAGTGCCGCCCATAATGGGCGTGGCTAATGCATGTTCCACCACCAGGATTGATGGTCCTTGTAGTCCGAGGCACAATTGACAACAGACCCTTTAGTGGGTTTCCTGATTTCAAGCAAATTCGGATGTCTGTGTTCATCCCTTAAGTAGGGGGAGAAGGTAGGGATTCAGGAACAGTCATTTAAAGCGGAGCGCTGTACCTTCAGAAGCGCTGCTGCGTGCAACGCTCAGGTCTCCCTGTGCTGTACCTCCAGTTCTGCTTCAGCCAGGGATGGTGCTCTGCTGCACGGCCAGGGGCAGCCGTATAATACAAATCGAGCAAAGTGCGCACCTGCGCTTGCAGCAGTCACACACAGCGCGCCGTGCCTTCCAGCTCTCTGTCACCTCGTGCCCTGGAAACCCCACTGCTCCTGTGAATTATTCATCCTTGCATGCACCCTACGCGTTTCGAGGCCAACGCCTCTTCTTCTTGGGGCTGACGCAGAAAACAGGCTGTGATTGTGCCTTTGAAAGTCCAACTTTATTTGGTTTAGACAGTGCCGCCCATAATGAGCGTGGCTAATGCATGTTCCACCACCAGGATTGATGGTCCTTGTAGTCCGAGGCACAATTGACAACAGACCCTTTAGTGGGTTTCCTGATTTCAAGCAAATTCGGATGTCTGTGTTCATCCCTTAAGTAGGGGGAGAAGGTAGGGATTCAGGAACAGTCATTTAAAGCGGAGCGCTGTACCTTCAGAAGCGCTGCTGCGTGCAACGCTCAGGTCTCCCTGTGCTGTACCTCCAGTTCTGCTTCAGCCAGGGATGGTGCTCTGCTGCACGGCCAGGGGCAGCCGTATAATACAAATCGAGCAAAGTGCGCACCTGCGCTTGCAGCAGTCACACACAGCGCGCCGTGCCTTCCAGCTCTCTGTCACCTCGTGCCCTGGAAACCCACTGCTCCTGTGAATTATTCATCCTTGCATGCACCCTACGCGTTTCGAGGCCAACGCCTCTTCTTCTTGGGGCTGACGCAGAAAACAGGCTGTGATTGTGCCTTTGAAAGTCCAACTTTATTTGGTTTAGACAGTGCCGCCCATAATGGGCGTGGCTAATGCATGTTCCACCACCAGGATTGATGGTCCTTGTAGTCCGAGGCACAATTGACAACAGACCCTTTAGTGGGTTTCCTGATTTCAAGCAAATTCGGATGTCTGTGTTCATCCCTTAAGTAGGGGGAGAAGGTAGGGATTCAGGAACAGTCATTTAAAGCGGAGCGCTGTACCTTCAGAAGCGCTGCTGCGTGCAACGCTCAGGTCTCCCTGTGCTGTACCTCCAGTTCTGCTTCAGCCAGGGATGGTGCTCTGCTGCACGGCCAGGGGCAGCCGTATAATACAAATCGAGCAAGGTGCGCACCTGCGCTTGCAGCAGTCACACACAGCGCGCCGTGCCTTCCAGCTCTCTGTCACCTCGTGCCCTGGAAACCCCACAGCTCCTGTGAATTATTCATCCTTGCATGCACCCTACGCGTTTCGAGGCCAACGCCTCTTCTTCTTGGGGCTGACGCAGAAAACAGGCTGTGATTGTGCCTTTGAAAGTCCAACTTTATTTGGTTTAGACAGTGCCGCCCATAATGGGCGTGGCTAATGCATGTTCCACCACCAGGATTGATGGTCCTTGTAGTCCGAGGCACAATTGACAACAGACCCTTTAGTGGGTTTCCTGATTTCAAGCAAATTCGGATGTCTGTGTTCATCCCTTAAGTAGGGGGAGAAGGTAGTATATATAGTTTTGATTTTATGTATTTATACAGACAGTGCTAAATAATATCATATACAAATGTGCTTGATTGTGTGTTATAACCATTTCAAAAATTGGTAACACAGTGATTTTAGCCAACTTTCAAAAAGATATAGGTCATATAAAATACAAAAGTTATAATGAAGGTCTATGTTTACAATATTTTAATGGTGCTACTATATTTTGTAACAGGAATTATTCTGAAAGAAAAAGAAAAACAATATGTATGTCTTCACTTTCTATGATCATGTGATCAGTTACGTAATTAAGGAGGGTGTGTATCACTTAGCATTTAAAAAAGCAATGAAGTTCTTGACAATTGCAGTGTGAACAAGGGCTTTCTGAGCCCGAAACGCATAGCTGCTCTCTGTTTGGGTAAAATATACATCGAACCTGAGCCTTGTGGTCCGTCTCCTTCTTCGCTGGCGTTGCTGCACTGCTCGCTGGAGGCTGTTTGGAGCGTTATTTATATATATGCACATATATATATATATGAAAAGGAGTCCCAACCTGTCAGTAAATGACAGGCAACAACAGGGTGCAGACCTCAAAGCGCCACAGCAGACAGCCAAAAGTAAAGCTCACAGACGATCCAAACTCAAGTGAGTAGCAGGTTTAAACGTTTTTATTAGAAGTAACGCGTTTCACTCCACTGGGGATATATACATATATTACCTACTGGCGGTCGCCAGTAGGTATATATAGTTAGGACCTAGTTACCATAGGAAATTCCGAACATTCTATTGGGAATAACTTTGGCGCCGATTGAGGGATCTGCTTGTAATTTTCTTTAAATTTGCCTCGCTGCGCTCCGCTCCTTCACTGATGGTTTCGGGGGGATTCGTCAAGCGGGGGCCAAGAAAAAAGTGAGGTCCCAAAACGTGTTTTCCCCATGTTAATTTCCATAGGGACATTCTGACAAGGCTACAGCTCGAACGGCTGAACGGAATTACACCAGATTTGGTCAAATGGTAGGGACTGGTATGCAGCAGTGCCTTTTGCCAAGGGCAAAAAACAAAATCGAGGGGTAAGCACACAGCACGCGTACGGTACGCGTACTGTGCGCGTACTCCGCGATTTAAAAAAAATATATTTTTTTTTTGCACTTGGTGGTCCTTCTGGGACCCCCTGAGAAGGGCTAGGGGGTCAGGGGTCACTACCCTGCCCCCTTTTCGCGTTTTCCACTCTTGTTTTGTGCTCTCTTGTGCCTTACTTCTCCTGAGAAACAAGATGGCTGCTCAGGTGGTCCCAGAAGGATAATAACATATATAAACGTTATCCGCTAATAGAATTAGCATTTACAAAACCTTTGAAATTTATTGAAAAATGAATATAGGTTTCACGCCTGATATAGTTAGGAATTAGTATTTTAAAAAACCTTGCAAATTCACTGAAAAAACCATAGGTTTCAGGCCTTATATAGTTAGGAATTAGCATTTAAAAAACCTTGCAAATTCACTTAAAAAACCATAGGTTTCAGGCCTTATATAGTATTATAGTTAGGAATTAGCATTTAAAGAACCTTGCGAATTCACTTAAAAAACCATAGGTTTCAGGCCTTATATAGTTAGGAATTAGCATTTTAAAAACCATAGGTTTCAGGCCTTATATAGTATTATAGTTAGGAATTAGCATTTAAAAAACCTTGCAAATTCACTTAAAAAACCATAGGTTTCAGGCCGTATATAGTTAAGAATTAGCATTTTAAAAACCTTGCAAATTCACTTAAAAAACCATAGGTTTTAGGCCGTATATAGTTAGGAATTAGCATTTAAAAAACCATTGAATTTGCTCCTATATAGTTAGTTGTACTAACTATATTTCGCGCACCCGCAATCCACTGCTGATGATGTCACATATTACATCATTCATGACATGATCAGTGACATCACTGATGACATCTCAAATGACATCACTGATGGCATCTCATTTGACATCACTGATCACATCACTGATGATATAATTCATGTGATAATACGATGCACCTCCTCACACTCTAATATAACCTTTGATACACCCAGTGTTAAATACAGACTACCATTCTTGAAACCATTGACACACCAATACCAGTTACTACATACGCACTCACTGATTCCTAGGTCTACACACACATTCACTCATTCACCCATAGAATCACTCATACATACAGTCACTCATCAATACAACACTATCATATGCACTCATACACCTATACAGACACTCACACACTGCCACTCATCCATGGAGTTACTCACACACCTAGTCAGTCATGCAAAGAATCAATCACACTTCCATTTCCTCAACTATACAGTTATACACACAACACCTTACGTATTCAAACATATACTAACACATATTCACTCTATTATACAATCACTGATACAAGTACACAATGATCCATACAGCCCCTCGCACATTCACTGGCTCTCATGTATAGGCATTTATATATGCCAACTCTCACATGCACTGTCTTTTACATGTGTACTTACTTGGACATGTAGCACTGAGATATCCATTCACTCACCAACACACCCATGCACACAGTCAACCGCCCATATAGCTGTTTCCACATGCACTCTTGAACTCATAAACCTAGTGAATCAACTGCTCACACCTCTAAGCACAGAGTCACACACCTCCCAGCCACCCACACACACACTCAGTCTCCCATTCAAATTCTTGGGCAACCAATCAAAACGCATATAGCCACTCATATAGCTACTGATCAACACATGCAGCAGCTTCACAACAACAGACATACTGATGCACACATTCAGACAGTTTAGTCACTAACCCATGCATTTAGTAAGACACATTTAATCACTCACTTATACAAACAGTCACACACCTACTAAATCCTTCATCCAGACACTTATACATCCACTCATTCTTCAATATGTAAAACATATTTAAACTTTACAGAAACACACAGTCACTGGATGATGTCATCAGTGATGTCATCAGTGATGTCAAATGAGATGTCATCACCGATGTCATCAGTGATGAATGATGTAATATGTGACATCATCAGCAGAAATATAGTTAGTACAACGAACTATATAGGAGCAATTTCAATGTTTTTTTAAATGCTAATTCCTAACTATATAAGGCCTGGCCTGAAACCTATGGTTTTTTAAGTGATATATATATATATATATATATATATATATATATATATATATATATATATATATATATATATATATATATATATATATATATATATATATATATGTATATCTCAACAGCTTGATCCCGAAGCGAAAACAGCCAGAATTGCGCAATACCAGGGTACAGACTCCGTCAGCAAAGATGCAGGTGAGTAGAGTTTATTTAGATCTCAATGTCAAATTGACGCGTTTCGGCAGCCAAACATGCAGCCTTGATCACATAGCGCTAGATTTAAAATGGTGCAGTACATATAGGTGACAGTGGCAGTATTTTACCATGTTTGTTACAATGAATAGGCTTTTTAACTAATTGTGACATATTTTTGCTGTAGCATTGCTTTACTGTAATTAGTGACAGCACTGAAAAACACGTTTTTTATGTTAAAAAAAATGACATGGTAAAAAGACTCGGTAATGATGATCAGAGTGAGGCAGGCTGCACAAATAAAAATTTTGAGTAATTGCGCTCTAGCATCCTTCTCTATAAATCAATATACGCCCAGCCACAGCAGCTAACTATAAGAAACATGAACTTTATGCATGCCTCTTTCCCGATAATAACAGGCTGTAATTCCCCAGTAAAAGGCAGTGTGTGCCCTTACAATCATAGGGAGCTGATCGGTATGGTGAAAAGCTGTGCCATCTGCGTGCCCGACGTTAAGATATAACCGTGCCCTCTGAATAAAAGTGCGGAGCCTCAGGCTCAAATACCGCATGGTGAGCATCACACAGAATTATGCTCAATAGAGCTAAGGGATGTCACACAAAAGAGCCTATGTGGTATAAACATTACCTCTTGAATGTGAGGTACTAAGCCACTGAAGTAGAAAAATGGAAAGAGCGAGCGTGAGGGGTGTGTGCTGTACTATATACAAAGATACAAGGAGGCGTGCGTGCTTAGTGCGCATAAATAGTGCTAACAATGAGTGACGTGATAAAATGACTCCTGAAATCAGTAAAGTACAGAAACATAGATAAAATCGTAATTGCGGAATGAATACACTTTGCAAATGCTAAAACTAGGCCCAAGCACACCCAAAAATTCCTGTAGAAACTAAGGTATTCAGCACATGGGGAGTGAGTCAGTGACTGAGCTCTCATGTGATGTCAATGATAATCCATGGGCAAAGTTAGATAACCTATAGAAAGGAACATTCTGAATGCGTGCGCATGGCAGCTATAAAAAATCAGGAAATAATGATCATATGAGCACAAATGGTAAGGCTTCTAAGTAAGAAATGGAGTAACTGGGATTCCCTAATAAAAACGATATGCTTGTGTACTCAGTGTATATTCAGTTCAATGGTTACATGCATCGTCAAAATCTCAAAATAAGTACAGTCCATTAGAACATATGATGAATGCACACAGAAAGCAAACAAATGGAAAACATGGTAAGTATTGCAGAGGGAACAAACCAACAATAACACTCCAATTAAAGGAAATGATGTAGATCCTCACTGGTGTTGAGGCCTGTGGGTGTCTTTGTGTTGAACTGGAGTATATATCTGCTCTCCAATTGACGCAGGAGTTTTTCCCTGTTGCCCCCATCTAAGTGTGGGTATGAAGTAAATCACTGAGTATTGGAGGTGCTCTAAGTTGTTGTTGTGCACCTCCTTGAAATGCCTGGCTACCAGGTAAGCCGGATCATTGTTGACGATGGCTCTTAGGTGCTGTAGAATACAAAGATGTACCTGTAGCATACAAAGATGTACCTGTAGCTTAAGACTCCAAATGTAGCGCAACCCACACTTACATTCAAGTATATAGATAGCGTATTCAGTTCTAGAAGTTAGCCTGTACTTGATGGTGAGGGGTGTCTTTCTGAAAGTGGAGTCTAGTTGCATGATATTTTTGCCAAATTTACAGGCTCTGCAGCTATTGCATTTCACAAAGCCTTTCCTGTCAGCTAACCATTTGTGTGTGGTTATGTCTGGACTGTTTTTCACTAATGTATCATGCATGGAGAATGCACATCTGTAGGTGATATCTGGGCAGTTAGTGACTAAAGCCCCCAGAGTGGGGTCCGATTTAATGATGCCCCAATGTTTATTGATGACTGATCTGATGACTCTTTCTTCGGTGTTGTGGGTTATCATCAGTCTGGTGCTGACTGTGCCTGTCAGTTCATCCAGTATGTTACCAACGCTAATGATCTCAGGTGCAGGTTTACCCATGAGGAGTTCTTCCCAGGGAATGGCATTAGCTCTTTCTGTGGCTTTGCGGATGTTGGTTACAGAATAGCCCCGTGTCCTAAACCTACTGGCTGCCTCACTCTGACACTCAATAAGATCACTCTGGTTGCTACATATCCTACGCAAGCGAAGCATTTCCCCATAGGAAATGCTGGCTACTGGGTGCCTAGGGTGAAACCTAGACGCGTATAGAGTTGAATTGCCCGCCGTATGTTTTCTGTGGAGTTTAGATGGTAAAGAGCTGTTGGCAATATAGAGCATGACGTCTAGAAATTCAATTGAGGTGTTGCTAATTTTGGCGTTGAATTCCAGATTGAGATAATTTGTGTTGATCTCAGCTATGAAGGCCCTCGCACTATCCGGGTTACCTCGCCAGATTAAAAAGACGTAATCGATATACCGGAGCCAGGACACGATGTGGTCATCACCAACCTCCGAGTGATTGACCCGGAGAGCCTTCTCCTCCCACCAGCCAACATGTAAACATGCATAGCTGGGTGAGAAGCAAGCTCCCATAGCCATCCCTCTGAGCTGTTGGCATACAGTTGTGTTAAACATATAAAATTTGTGTTCAAGAAACCAGTCAATCAAAAACAAAATGAATGCATTATGCTTATGATAGTGAATCAGTCTCTTGTCAAGGAAATATTTATATCCAGCTATCTCATCACTATGGCATATGCTTGTATAGAGCGATGTGATATCAAGATATATTAGCAAATAGTCATCATGCCATGGTATGTTCTTGATTTTTTGCAAAAAATCACTAGTGTCTTTTAGGTATGATAGCAGGTAGGAGACTAGGTCTTGGAGAAAAAGTCAACATACTTCGAGATGTTTTCACAAATGCTTTTCCTTGCTAAAATTATGGGCCGTCCAGGGATGGGGTTGATGTTCTTGTGCACTTTGGGTAGAAAGTACAGATGGGAAGGACCAGAGACTCAGTGTTCATTAAAAAGTATTCTTCTTTACTCAATATACCTTGTGTTCTGAAGGTATTCAGCTGTTTCCTGAGCTCCTTGTTGCTGTCATTCACCTCTTTGTTGCTAGATATTTTATAGCAACCGCTATCTGCCAAATGTCTGTTGGCCTCCTCCAGATACAGATGTCGTGGCCAAAGCACAATGTGGCCTCCCTTGTCGGCTTTGTTGATGATGACTTCATTTTCTCTCTTAAGTTTATTCATCAGTTCATTGTACTTTTTGTTTCTATTGCTGCGTCTGGCAGATTGTTGCAATGTTTTGAGGTGTAAGGCCTTTAGTTCATCCGTTATGACATCACTTTAGATGTCGATTGCATCCCTGGGCATGACAGCGACAGGTGTGAATGTGGAGTGGGGTTTGAAGGGGCTAGGTATTCTTGTGCAACTTCCAATTCCTTCATCATGTAGCAATTGTTGCGTGGACTTGGGTGTGCTTGGCATATATATATATATATATATATATATATATATATATATATATATATATATATATATATATATATATATACATTCACTGAAAAAACATAGGTTTCAGGGACGTTATAGTTAGTTGGACATTTCACTTCTACAAAATCAGAGAAATGTGGCTGTTATAGTTAGTAGAGCCAACTATAACCCGTGCCCCCACAATGCACTGCTGATGACCACACACATTACATCACTCATGACATGGTCAGTGACATCACTGATGACATCTCAAATGACATCACCGATGACATCATCCAGTGACTGTGTGTTTCCATAAAGTTTAAATATGTTTTATATATATTCCAAGTTGCATTAAAGAATGAGTGGGTGTATAATTGCCTGGGTGGAATATTTAATAGGTGTGTGACTAAACTGTGTGAATGTCTGTATCAGTCTCTGTTGTTGTGTAAGCTGCTGCATGGGTTGGCGAGTAGCTACATGAGTGTCTATATGGGTTATGTATTAGTTGCATGAATATCTGTATGGGTGCCTGACTGTTTGTGTGGGTGGGTGGGGGGTGTGTGACTTCTGCATCGATGTATGAGTAGGTGATTCACTGGGTGTATAGGTTCAAGATTGCATGTGGAAATAGCTGTATGAGTGGGTGAGTGTGTGTATGGGTGTGTTGGTGAATGAATGGATGTCTCAGTGGTATATGTGTGAGTAACTACATACGTGAAAGGCAGTATATGTAAACGTTGGAGTATATAAATAACTATATGTGAGAGTGAGTGATTGTGAGAGTGGCTGTATGATATTTTGTAACTTTAATATCCTAAAAATAAGTTTTGTAATCTTTTGTGTTTTTATTAAAAGTATATAATGTCTTCTTTTTCTATAAAATACTAAAATATATATTTATTTTTTTTAGAAAAAAGTGGAGCCGCGCACCCATCGTGTACTTATCTCAGTGGGTGCGCAGATTCAAACCGCCATGTTGGTGAAGTCGTGAAGGACGCGCGTTTCAGCCAACCCACTCCACTTACACTTACAGGGAAGGAACGACAACGCTACATGTCCCAGGTCTACCCTGTGGTGATATGCTGATCACAGCTCTAGTTGTCAGCATGCCATAACCATTCCCTCACAGCTGGTTTACACCCACACCACACCTGTGCAGCACAGGCATCACAGGACATGTCACCCTGCCAATAAAAAGGGCCGGGCGTATATGATCAACGCCATTTCCGTTCTCTCCCATGACTTGAAATACACAGAGTTGGTGGCAGCCAAGGCACTTTGCCTGACACGGGCCTCCCGTCACGTGGCGATGACTTGAGTTTCACTGAGTTAGTGCCACCAGAGCTGAGCAGGTGTGCAGCCTGCCATGATGCATAGGCCTCGATACATCATCCTGGCAATCAAGACCCGATTTGAATTCTGAGCTCCTCTGGACCGCGTGTACGCCACACAGAGATGACTCCTGGGCGCGGTGCAGCAGAATGAACTGGTGCCCTGACCACCCCCCCCCCCACTACCACAGAGGCATCGCAGAACAGGACAGCGGACCTTCCCAAAACAACATGTCCCCTCAGCCACCCAATAGCTGAATGTTGGGAGAGGTGGGAACCAAGTATGTGTGAAGGAGGCAAGTCACCCATCAATAACAATGCACACAATGCGAGGTGTAGCTGTGATATGCTGGACAGACCTCACTATCCAGAGCACAGTGGAGAAGTGTGGCACAGGGGTTAGAGGCGGCAGACCCGGACGCTGAGATCGGCCCTGGACCAGGGTTCAATTCCCCGCCCCGACGGGGGTTGGGCTCAATATTTCCACGGACTCGATAATTCTCACTCCGGTGCCTACTCGACTCACGGGTTCACACTCTGCGACTCTGGGCAATAGCTTGCTTAATCTCCACAACGGCCCCTCGCGGCGGGATGCCTGGCTTTCACCTTGTGGATACCCTGCCGGGGTATCTCACAGGGGAATACCAGGACGGGTTCCCTAAGCAAGCGCATAGATGCCTGCGATGTGGGCGATTTGCGCTATATAAATACTTGTACATTTACATTTACATTTACAGACCTCTCCATGTGTACATATACTGCTGGTGCTTGTAGTGTTGTGGACAGTGGGCGCAACCATGTTACCTCAGCCAGTGGGGAAGATCTTGGTCACTTAGCTGTGTCGTTCCCCCTGTAAGCAGAACTGGAAGCGGAGTGGGATGGTCCAACGTACCCCACTCCAGAGTAGGAGTGTGAATAAATAGGTTGGGGCTCTGGGTGTGGTTCGCTTCTGGGAAAGCCAATGCATCTGCCAGAGCGGCAGCCCTCACCCTGCCACGAGGGCGACGCTGTGACCGCTGGACTCCTCGACACAGGCCCCCTGAGAACCCAGCGGCACAGCACCGCAGAGTTATGTCTGTACAGACTACTTCCTTTGATGTACACTGCGGACAGCAGGGCTCACAGTTCAGATTGAGTCGTGATTGCACATGACGCAGTCCAGTGGTTAACAGATTTTGCATCCAGTGCGGCTCGCCCGCTCCACGCATCATCACCGGCTGCGCACATGCTCAGTGCTTAAGGTGCACCACAGTCATCACCACATACCCTTATTAAGGCAGAATTCAGTAGACAAAAGATATTGCTACCAGTGCGGCCCGCACGGACCACGCATCATCGCAGGCTGCCACACGCTCAGTGATTCAGGTACCACTAACTCAGTGCACCACAAGTCATCGCCACGTACCCTTATTAAGGCTGAATTCATTATGGAGCCCACGAATATGGAGTTATTGAACTCCTCCATAGCGACTAGCACTGTACCTCTCACTTGGAAACAGGCCATGGTACGAGCACTACTGAAGAAGCCTACCCTCGACCCCAGCAACCTTAACAACTACCGCCCAATTTCTCTGCTTCCCTGGGTGAGCAAAATCCTCGAGAAGCACATTAACATCTGCCTCACCAGGTTTCTCAAGAGTAACCATCTGCTGGATGTCACCCAGACGGGTTTTCGTCCAAAGCATGGGACGGAAACGGCTCTGCTGGCGGTTACAGAGGAAGCTAGGCGGATCTTGGATCAGGGAGGATCAGTGGCAGTGATCCTCCTTGACCTAAGCGCCACGTTTGACACGGTGAATCATAAAACTCTATTACGCCGTCTCCATAGTTTGGGAGTGTCAGGAGAAGCTCTGACCTGGCTCAAGTCCTTCTTAAGTGATAGGACTTTTCAAGTCTTTGAGGGATCTCATGTCTCCTTAAGTAAGCCTCTGGGCTGTGGGGTACTGCAGGGCTCATCTTTCAGCCCGGCGCTATTTAATGCATATAAGAGACCGCTGGCTGAGATCGTCCGTCCACATGGTATTAAGATCATTACTTATGTGGACGACACTCAGCTAGTGGTCTCTCTTGCGCAGAAGAACTGCCAGAATCCACAGTCTGATCTAACAACCTGTCTGGAACAGGTTAAGGGCTGGATGACGATGTCTTACCTCAAGCTCAACAGTGATAAAACCGAACTCATGCTTCTCGGCCCACCAGCCCTGCCTACCATAGACCTGTTATGGCCCACTAGTAAGGGCATGCCTCCCACATCCAGAGATGACATAGAAAAGTTTTGGGGTGTGGATGGATTAAACCTTGACCTTCGACACCCAGGCAACTAAGCTGTCAGCGATCTGCTTCGGTCTTATCCGGATGCTAAAGACAATCTTTCCACTCCTTCCCTTCGAAGCCAAGCGAGTCGTTATGCAGGGCTTAATTCAATCCCGCCTCGACTTTAGTAACGCCCTGTACTTAGGGGCGCCTGAATACTGTCTGCAAAAATTGCAGCGGATCCAGAACTGCGCAGCACGAACAGTGCGTAGTCTCCCACGCAGAGCTTCGGCGGAGCATGGACTGAAAACCCTGCACTGGCTACCTGTTAGGGAGAGAGTCAAATTCAAGTCCTTGTGCATCTCCCATCAAGCATACTGGAAAACTGGCCCGAAAATCAATCATTCTCTGATCACTCCCCACTGCTCAAACAAACAGCTTAGCTCCGACTATGCTTTCTTGGCGACAGCCCCCCGCATCAGAAGATCTAGAGCGGGTGGCCGATCTTTTTCCTATAATGCCACCAAGTTATGGAATTCACTCCCCCTTCATTTAAGATCTAATTCCAACCTGACGACCTTTCGCAAACAGCTCAAGATCTTCTTGTTTAACACTGCAGACTAGCCCCTAGGTCACTACCTGGGGAGGCACCATTTCAATCTTAGCGCCTGGACGCTTCAGGGCAGCAGCCGCGCTTAATAAAAATTATTTTCATTTCATTTCAATTCATTAGACAAAAGACATTGCTACCAGTGCGGCACGGCCGGAGCATGCATCATCGCTGGCTGAGCACACGCCGAGTGCTACAGCTTCCACTAACTCTGTGCAGATCAAGTCAATGCCACGTGGCTTTGGGCCCTTGCTGACCGCTGGCTCCGGCCTACACTTAGGTCAGCAGGGCTCACAATTCAAGATTAGTACAGATGCAAATTGTGTAAGAGACTATAAACGGTTAAGAAGACCAAATGCTCCCAATCTGTGCAGCTCAAGTCAAAACCACATGGCTGTGGGCCTTTGCTGACCGCTGCCTCCAGCCTACACTGTGGTCAGCAGGGCTCACAATTCAAATTCAGTCTTGATTAATTAATTTCAGAGTCCAGTAGGCAACTAACTATAATGTCTCTGAAACCTGCATATTTCGACAATGTATTCCATAGAAATGTCATCTTTTGTTCTATACACCTACACTACGGTAAGCAGGGTTCACAATTCAAATTCAGTCTTGCATTATTAACTGCAGAGTGAAATGTACTCTGTGTCCTCAGATTTTGTCAAGAGGAAGTGATCAAAAGCATTCCTCGATGTCTGTGCTGACTACTGCCTTCAATCTACACTGCGGACAGCAGAGCTCACAATTCAGATCGAGTTGCGATTGCAGATGACGCAGTCCAGTAGGCAACAGACATTGCTACCAGTGCGACCCGCCCGGACCACGCATCATCGCTAGATGTGCACACGCGGAGTGCCTCAGGTGCCACTAACTCAGTGCAGCACTTATCATTGTTGGCTGCACACAAGCTGAATTGCCACTAACTGTGCAGCTCAACTCAACGCCACACGGCTGTGGGCCCTTGCTGACCGCTGCCTCCAGCCTACACTACGGACAGCAGGGCTCACAATTCAGATCGAGTCGCGATTGCAGATGAAGCAGTCCAGTAGACAAGACACATTGCTCCCAGTGCGGCCCGCCCGCACCACGCATCATCACTGGCTGCGCACACTTCTGATGCCCCTACCTCAGTGCATCACAACTCATGGACCCTTTATGATAGAATCTTTTGTGTATGATTTCAGATCTGCTGCCCCTACGTCAGTGCACAACAGTCATGGACCCTTTAGGATAGAATCTTTTGTGTGTTATTTCACATCTGGTGCCCCTACCTTAGTGCAGCACAAGTCATGGACGATTTATGATTGAATCTCTGTGTGTGATCCGATAATTACTGTTGCCCCTTTTTCCAGCACCATCCATTCCCTGAGGACTGGCTTACACTCACCCCACACGCATCCAGCACAGACGTCACTGGACATGTGGCCTTGGTAATAAAAAGGGCCCGAGCGTGCTCGTACCCAGTTCCACTATCTATCTAACTGTGTCTAAGTGTTAATTATGTATGCATGATGCCCCTGGGCCCTACCACATTACATTGTGCTGTGCACAGCGCCCGCAACCATGTTACCTCTGGCGGTGGGGAAGACTTTGTTTACGTAACTTTGTCTGGGTCATTACATAAGTACATGGGAAGAGACTGGATCATTACAGTACTGCAAGTAGAGTGTATAGTGAATTTATTAGTGCTCGGGATTGGCGGAGTAATTGGATAAGTACATCTGTTGACGGAGCCTAACCCCCGAGCACGAGCTTGGCTCTAAGTGGCTGCCCTCCATGTGCCAAAAACTAAAATTTGGGCTTTGCTTGGCCCTGTATTGCTACAGCTGCAACACTCTACTGAATGTGCAATAAACATTCATATCCACACAGATGTATCATGACCACGATCTTTCATGTGTGGCAGTGTGGATGAATGTACGGTCAGTGGTTCTCCCTACCTTCTATGTTGGCCATGTTGTGGGACTTGGGTCACAGGATAACAAATTGGCGCTTGTGGCCCAGCTGGCAGCAACCCTACAACATGGACACCAGCATCAATTGATTCCTCATACAGCCCAGGACGGAACCCTGCCCAGAGCTCTGGAGTCATTGTCCACAACCTCACGCAGCACTGGCATACGCCAGTCCAACCCACTCCGTTTATGCTTACAGGGTGGGACGACAATGCTATTTGGCCCAGGTTTTCATTGTAGTGATCTGCTGGTCACAGGTCTAGTTGTCAGGATGCCATAGCCACTCCCTCACGGCTGGTTTACACTCACACCACACCCATCAAGCAGATGTGTCACAGGACACGTAACTCTGCCAATAAAAAGGGCTGGCACATGTGCTCGACGCCTTTTGTGATCTCTCTCGGGGTGTATCCATATGGTGTGCATGTGGCCATGGGGGCCCAGGTGCCTGCGACATCACATTCCGCCGGCCCGAAGGTGACATGATGGCGTCCGCACCCCTTACCTAATCATAGAGGGTTCATAAATTTTGGGGCACAAACTTGGTGGCACCAGATGCACTACGGCCGGCACAGGCACACCGCCACGGGACGGTGACTTTCGGTGCACTGAGGTAGGGGCACCGCAAGTGCTGAGCGGGTGTGCCGCCTGCGATGATGCCCCGTCCCGGCGATCTGGACAGCTCAGGTTTTGTGTGCCCTGCTGGACCGCACTATAGTCCTGAGCCATCGGTCAGCAGGGGCCTACCGGCACGTGGCGTGGCCTTGATGCTCACAGAGTTAGTGGCACCGCAAGTGCTGAGAGGGTGTGCAGCCTGCAATGATGCCGGGTGCACTGGTATGTCCTCTGCCATGGCGAAATCAAGACCCAGCACCAAATGTGAGACCTGGTGGCCTGTGGAACGGGGCTGCATGATGTGGAGGGTACCCTGTCCACGGGCCCTGGGCTTTGGGATTGCTGCAGCATATGGTGGGCCCTCTTTTCTACATGCAGGTGGCGGAAGGTGAGAAATGAGGCCTGGGTGCGCAGGGACGAGCAGACACCTCTGGGCGGTGGGAGTGGATGGTGTGTAGCAGCCTGGGTGCGCAGGGGTGGGCAGACACCTCTAGGTGGTGGGAGTGAATGGTGTGCAGCAGCCTGGGTGCACAGGGGTGGGCAGACACCTCTGGGCGGTGGGAGTGGATGGGGTGCAGCAGCCTGGGTGCACAGGGGCAGGCAGACACCTCTGGGCAGCGGGAGTGGATGGGGTGCAGCAGCCTCAGTGCGGAGGGGCAGCATAGAGATGAAGGCGTCTGCAGTTGTATGTACTCTGCCATTACTGATTCTATCAAATGAGTGAGCTTAAGGGCTGCAGTATGTCCCGGCACGTGGTTGGAGACCCACCGGTGGAGGAAAGGTGAGCTGTGAGGGGTTTGTCCGCAGTTTCTGCACGCACTCTCCCTCTCCATCTCTTCCTTTCTCTCTCTCACACTCTTTCTCCCCTTCTTTCTCTCTTCCTCTATCTCTCACTGTTTCTCTCTTTCTGTCTCTCTTCCTCTCTATCACACTCTATCTCTCTCTCTTCCTCTCTCACTCTTTGTCTCTCTCTTCCTCTCTCTCTCTCACTATTTCTCTCTCTCTCTTGATGAACGCATGACGCACAATCTTATCTTGCTTTTTGTCTTGCAGGCTGTGATTCACAGATTGAAGAAGGATGACACACCATGGCTGTACCTACTTTTATTTGGTTGTTTTGTGTAAATAAAATCTTTTAAATGTAAATCCATAGATGAAGGTGATTCTCATTTGTCCAACCTCACATGATTCTTCATTGTTATAATTGTGCAACATCAGCTGATTTGTTCTGTTCCAGATTTCAGAAGGTTGCTATCACATTTGTTTGTAGGGAGGGTCAGGGGGGGATGGCGGACAAGAGGATGGTGGTGGGGGGTGTTGTGGCACTCTTGGGTAAGTAGTGCGCTATATAAATGCGATGATTGATTGATTGATTGATTGATTGGGTGTCCGAGCTGCATGATTGTAGGCTCCGTGGCATCTGTTGTTGTTCAGGTGTGGCTGTGGGCTGGGCTTCTTTTCATATTGCCGGTTGTAGTCTGAGTTTACACCAGGTCAGAGCGGAATGTTGCAAAGTGGTGTGTTTGCTGCTTTTTGCACGGGATGCCTACTCTGCATCTCATTAGCGATATTTGCCGAAGTCATCCGTGACGATGTTTGTTGAGGCTGCAATCGCTGGTAAACTGGTGATATGGGCTGTTTCCACAAGCTTGTAAATGGTGCGTTAAATGTATCACTATTTTGACTGCGATAAAGTGCTGTTAACTTAGCGATGTGTCCTTGAGAATATGCCCCTCTGAGAAGTACTCGAGTGCCGCGCTGAGAGCTGCGCACTCTTCGTATTCACTCTAGGGGGCTTTGCTGAGAGCCGCACACCCTTCGTGTTCACACTAGAGAGCTGCGCACCTATCGCGTACACACTAGGGGGCCACACTGAGAGCCACGCACCCTTCGTGTTCATACTAGGGATCATCGCTGAAAGCCGAGCTAGGGTCCCCTCTCCAAATTGTATTTTTATTTTTTTTGATGTTCACTTTCATTAATTTACATTCGCCTCAGGGATCCCATCCCCCGAGGCATGCCCACATCTACATTTTTTTTAAAGGGCAGGGGGGCCGCGGTGGCCCCCCTCCCAGACCACTTCTGCTCCTGGGGACCCCATTCCCCGGCCTATATTTTTCAGAAAGACACACATTCACTGGATGGTGTCATCAGTGATGTCATGAGTGATGTCACTGACCATGTCATGAGTGATGTAATATGTGATGTCATCAGCAGTGCATTACACGCGCAAGTTATAGTGAGTCCAACTAACTATAACGTGGGAATTTCAATGGTTTTATGTCAGTAAAATTTCCAGCTAACTATAACTGGTGTCAAACCTATGGCTTTTTCAGTGAATTTAATAGGTTTTTTAAATGCTAATTCCTAACTATAACTGATCTGAGACCTCTGGTTTTTTCAGTGAATTTCATAGGTTTTTAATAGCAAATGTCTATAGCTATGAAATGTAATATTTCTTTTCTTTTTTTTTTTTTGCTCTGGAGCGCTCCCGGTGCGCGCCCCGGTGAAAGCGCACTTTTTCGGCACGCCCCACATCTATGTTTTTTCAGTGAATTTCAAAGTTTTTTAATAGCAAATGTCTATAGCTATGAAATGTAATATTTCTTTTCTTTTTTTTTTTTTGCTCTGGAGCGCTCCCGGTGCGCGCCCCGGTGAAAGCGCACTTTTTCGGCACGCCCCGGGGCGTGCACCGGTGAGCATCCCGTAAGCGCTATTGCCGCAAACAAAAACATCATCGTGACGTATTGCGTAGCCGCGTCCGCGTGATACGCACGGCGTAAGCGCACCTGGAAGCACTCGAGCGAATACGATCGCGCAACGTAAGCATGCGACGCGCTTACGTGACGCGTCCCTGGGCGCACCCCGGGGCTCGTAGCGTAAGCGCGTCGGGTCATGTGACCTAAAAATAACACTTTTTATTGGTTCAGGACAGTTTTGGTTTCAAAATGATCAAAGCCCTGGTCATGTGTCCTTAAAATAACTCTTTTCATTGGTTATCATTTTTTTTACAACTAATGAAAACCCAACCCATTTCCTTCATTTCTTCTTTCACCTTGGAGACAGCAAGACCTGTTTTTTTCTGTCCTACCATTTTGTGCAAAGAATGGCAGCTAGACCATCCAGCAGTAGTGAGGACTCAGATGGCTTCATTCAGGAAGAGCCTCCTCAGCCCAAGATCAAGGAGCATTTTATTTGGGAATTTTTTTCAATACCTGAAGGATTTAAAAAAGGTGAATGCTCCCAAAGTAGAATGCCAAATCTGCCATACTGTGCTTTCCCGAGGAGACCCAAAAAGGAAGTACAGTTTTGGCAATTCGACAATGATTCGCCACGTCCAACGCAGGCACCCCCAGAACTATGCCCGGGAGAGTGTCCGAGACCTGGCACGTAATCCCCCAAGGGATGGTGCCTCTACATCTTCAGGAGGACCCACAACATCAGGGAGAGGACGTGCAGCGGAATTGGAGATGATTCCGAACATTCAACCTGTTTTTAGTGACATTACTATAAAATGCAAGCAATGCGATGAACTGCTTTGCTATGGTGAGCAGAGCATCAAGCTCATTGCACGAAAGAGGCAAGAACACCGCTGCCTTCCCCAGCCCTAATTTTTCCCCTTTTATTTGCTCCTGTTGAGCAGTTTTGTTTTTGTTCTGAAAAAAACAACAAAAAGAACTACCTCCAAATTATAAAAAAAAGGCTACATTTTTTAAAAACTCTGTCATTCTTTTTTCCCATGGTACGCTCCCCGGTGCACTCCCCCCGCGAAAATAAAAAAAAATTACATATTTTTTTATTGCCCCACGGGGCCCTTTTATGGCCCCCACATCAAACCTAGGGGGTCAGGGGGGTCTACTCTGCCCCCTTATGGTCATTTCCCCCTTTGGTTTTGCCACCTCTTGTGTCTCGATTCTACCGAGACACAAGATGGCGGCCGCTCCGGACTGTTTCGAATGTTTACAGACACCCGAGAGCCAATCAGCTTTCCGTGCGCAAGTCGCGTAGCGCGCCCGGTGCCATAGATATATATATTTTTTTGAACCTAAATTACTCAAAATCCACTGGAGCACATATCTTGAGACATAGCAAAGGCACATCGGGCTACCAGTCCCTACAATTTTGCCATGTTTGGTGGAAATCCATTCGGGCTAAAAGTGAAGTCGACCGCCCTATGGAAATTAACATGGGGAAAACACGTTTTGGGACCCCTCCTTTTATCTCGGACTCCGCTTGACGAATCCCCCCAAACTTTCAGGGAAAGACCGGAGCTCGACGAGGCAAATTTGAGGAAATTTTCAGGCAGATTCGTCAACCGGCACCAAAGTTATTCCAAATAGAATTTTGAGATTTTGCATTGAAAAAAATCCTAACTATACTACCTACTGGCGACCGCCAGTAGGATATGGATATATATATATATATATATATATATATATATATATATATATATATATATATAATCGACTCCAAGCTTCCCCAGTGCCTCGTCGCACTGAACAGGAACACGGACTCTGAATATGCCGGTATTAGATTTTCTTTATTTTATATGTTCATTGTGGAACGGTGTATGCCTCAGACACGTTTCGGACACGAGGCTGTGTCCTTGCTCGCTTAACAAACGGGGAGGCTCAAACAGTGAATTTAAAACACCTATTTGGGGCCAACACAGAGTAAGGCATAAACATAGAAAACAGGCATATCTTCTAGTACTGTTTCGTGTTAGGAGTCGGCTATCTTAAAATATCTATTATTCACATTGTGACCAATACTTCATAGTGCACTCTATATACATAGCACCAAATAAATAACAATTAAGATTACAAAATCTTGCCCTTAAAAAACTTTGATCCAATGGCTCTGTATACAACATTTTAAAACAGTGCCAAGTGCCTATGTAAACATACAGTTCAATAAACTGCAAAATGCAATATTACTATATACAAATACAGATATATTTCATGTATATTACAAAAACAATATCAAAAGGCAACAATTAGGAATGATTATAATAAAATGTAAAAGCATTCTATTGGATCAAAGGGTCAGTATAAATTGATTGATTGATTTCCATGTTTAAAGTGCAAAACATTTCAGAAATGTGCAAAATTAGCAAGAATGGGCACAAATGCAAATTTGATCATACAAATGCCTAAATGCATATCAATAATAGACATCCCCTATTATAATGTCCTCAGGAGACTTCCAATCTCTAATGTCATTATAAAATGTGCAAATACGCTAAATTCAATTATTCCATGTCACAAATAATATCCGTAACAATACGAGAAAAAGACATGGATATCAATAAATCTAAAAATCTAAACACAATTCGGGGGAAGTATGTGCCAAATGACGATCAAAATTATAGATGGTTAAATTTATAGTCTCCTACTTACATATACCATATACTCATATTGCGCCACCATGTGTATAAACGAATTATTATTTTCTGTGCAGTGCTTGTGCGAATAACTGTTGATAATTAAAGCCCAATAATTAGAAAAAATTGAAACAAAGGGAAATATTTAAAATATGTTGCTAACTCCATCATGCGGGACCTGAAGGAGATAGCAAAACCACAGGAAAATGGGACTATATATGTACACTAATTGTCATGGCTCATCGTTAGACGTAAGATCTATGTGTACTGCAGTGAACACCATTATCTAAGTAGCATCAAGAGGCCTGGGATAGTAATGAAGGCATTCTTATAAAAAGTTGTAAAGATCTTCTCCTAGGTTCAACCCTACCGGAGCCTTACTGTCCACATTGACTATATATCTGGACTCAAGTTGCCGCAGGCATTTTTTCTCTATTGCCCCCTCTTTTATTAGATGCCACTGCATCAATGAAAAAATATTGTAAGTGGTTTAAATCATTGTTATGGGTGACCCTAAAATGCCGGGCAACCGGATAGGCCGGATCGGAATTGACAATCGCTCTCAAATGTTGCAATATGCGTACATGGACTTGTAACTTGGTACTGCCCACGTAATACATATTGCAACTACATTTTAAAATGTACACAGCAAATTCGGTACGACAGGTGTAATGTGCCTTAAGCGATACTGGGGTATTGGAAAAAGGGGTTAAATAAGATGTTGTATTAACACCAAATTTACAGGCTCGGCATGAGATACATTTGAAAAACCCTTTGCCAGGGGAGAACCAATTACCTGTATGACTGATCTCTGGGCTGCTAGTTACTAATTCATTACGCATGGAATATGCTCTTCTGAATGTAACTGTAGGGGTCCTCGGAACTACCTCCTTCAGTGTCTGATCCGTAAGGATGATAGGCCATTCCTTTTTAACAGTTTTCTTGATTTGTTTGGCCTGTCTGCTATTGCCCGTGATCAACCTAATTTCCCCCATGCTAGCTGCATTTACCTCTATCCTATGTGAATTCCTTTCTGGTTCCAAAAGCGACAAGCGACTGTGGGCGTTAGCTTTTTTCATAGCTAAATGTAGGCGATTGGGATTATAACATCTCGCTTCTAGTCTGTTCTTAGCCTCCTGTTGATGGGATTGTCTCGCTTCAGGGGTGCTACATGCCCTATGAATCCTAAGGAATTCCCCATACGGTATGCTCTCTATGGTATGTTGGGGATGAAAACTGCCAGCGTGCAATATAGTGTTTCCTGATGTAGACTTTCTGTAAAGACATGTTTCAATCTTACCGGCCATTACCTGGATATATATATATTTCCACAAATTCAAGGGGCCAATTCTCAGCTCTCCCGTGAGCCCCCGAGTGAGACGCAGCCTGTCAATTTGTGAATCAGCCTGTGTTTCAATAAAGTGGTGAACTTACCTGTTTCTGGAGTACTGCCTCAAATCTGGGGAAACTTGTGGAAATATATATACACCAGGATTCCAAAAGAGCTCAACACAGAGGAAGACCTACGACACTTTCAGTAACTAAAAGAAACACCTCCATTTAATAATCATTCTGCCCAAAGTGTTGTAATCTCTGTGGTGTTAACTTTTTTAGAATAATTTAATGACTTCTGTTTTAGTTTTAGACACTCCAAACACCTGTCTGAGATCACGTTTATATTGAAAAAATGTAGCCATTAGGCAAACACTAGAACATGACTGCATCTAATTATTAAAAAAACAGTTTTTATATATTTCTGTGTATATTGTGGTTATATTTCATGTCATTTTACGCATTTTTGGTATATTTATAAGACTTTAGATATTTATTTACAGTAAGCGTATTTATTGTGAACCTTACAATTATACTCATAAATGAAGTATTTTGTTTACCCCTAGCACTGACCGCACGCAACATAACCGCTACATACAGGAAGTCAATATAAATTATTTTTATTAAATTGAAAACAGACATCGGAGAGACATTGTGCAGTTGTGAATATTTGAGTTATCGTGAGCAGCAAGTCAGTCAAGCAAAACAGACCATAAGTACCCTCCCCTCCCCCCTTTTCCAAAAAATAGACCCCTTCATACATGACCCCTTCCATCTCAATATTCATCATCAGATTCCTCATCTGAGCTTTTGTCATCAGATTCAGGTATTGGGTCACAGATATCTCCCCTGTAGGTGTTCCAGGCAGTCCATATGTTAGTCCATTTTCGGGGGCATTTGCGACTAATATACACAGTTCTTTCAGTGATCATAGTAGTGTCTGTATCCCTACACCAAGCCTACAATGAGGGTAATTCCGGTGATCCACACCTCTGCGCCACATTACGTTTAGCCACCATGATGCTGAGTGTCGCCCACATTTGCCCATACCTCGTTAAGTCGTTGGGTTCCCAAACATTGAGGAGGTCTCTGCGAGGTTCAGGCAATATGGAAACCTTTAGAGTCTGTGACACTGTACGGAGGATCTTGCGCCAGTAGTCAGTTATTAAAGGACAGTCCCAGATCGTATGAAAAAAGGAGCCCTCACTACCACATCCCCTTAGGCAAAATGGAGGTTGTGCTCTGCCTATTTTGTGTAGCGTGTGTCGAGTGAGATATGTGCGATGGAGGACTTTAAGCTGGACAAGCCTAGATCAGGTAGGGATTCCCACCTCTCTAGGTGATGCTAGAGCCATTTGCCATTCCGTCTCGTCCATAGCGCCAATTTCAGCCGCCCATTTTTCCTTTAAGGCTGTTGTGGGGTCCGATTGGTTATTAATCAACTTACGGTACGTGAACGAAATGGCACGTTTTGGCATATAATCCGTCAGTAATCTGTCTTCCAAGGGAGAGGATTCAGGTATGTTGGTGTTCTGCGGAAGTGCCGTGAGGAGTGCATGCCTGATTTGTATGTAACGGAATGTCTCCGTAGGTGCCAGATCGCATTGCCTTTGCAGCTGATCAAAAGGAATGACTGTGCCCTTATCCCATAAGTCGCCTACCTGGGAGATTCCTATGTTTAACATTGTGTAAAGCCTCTAGTGTTCCTAAGTGACCCAAGCTGTTTCGTGTCCCAGAGTGGTGTGAGTTTTGTGATGGTCCCCTTCCAACCCAAGTGTGCCTGTGCTGCATACCATATCATGACTGTGTGTTTCGTGGGTCCCTCCAGCTTCATCGCCCTTCGTTTATTATATAAGGCCGCTAACATATTGTCAGTTCCCAGCTGCGCCCTATCCGCCTTGTAGGCGGGGTCCGTGTGTGGGGCATGTACCCATTGGTTTATGATTTTAAGATGCGCTGCCCAGTAGTAGAGTTGTATGTTATGGAGCGCTATGCCGCCATTGTACCAATCGCGGTGCAGTTTAGTTTGTGCAATGCGTGCAGGCTTATTACCCCAAAGAAGTGTGGACACCAGTGCCGATATCTGCTGAAAGTATCGCTGAGGCACCGGAAATGGCGTATTTTCAAGCACGTATAAAAAACAGGGTAATGCAATCATTTTAAAAAGTGCAGCCTTGCCAAGCATCGTGAGGGGTAATGATTCTCAGTGCGACACGTCTCTACGCAGCCGGTCCAAAGGGGGTGCCAGATTTTTAGACAAGAAGGCTGCAGGGTCAGCTGTTATGTGTATACCCAGGTACGTAAATGAGTCTTGGGATATTTGCAGCGGGCAGTGGGGGGGAAGAAGGGGTTCCAGCCCTTTAAGTAAATATATTACCGACTTTGCCCAGTTAATGGTATAGCCCGAAACTGTTCCGAAGGCAGCACAAATCCCGAGAAGGGTTGGCAGAGCGTTCGCCGGATCTGTCATGTACACCAGGATATCATCCGCGTATAGGGATACTCGGTTCTCCCAGCCTTCCGTCCATGTTATACCACGTAGCAATGGAGTTGTCCTAAGGCATATCGCCAAGGGTTCTAACACTAGGGCAAACAGAAGCAGCGACAGAGGGCATCCCTGTGTAGTCCCTCTCGCCAATTGCACAGCACCCGAGAGTCGGCCGTTCGCCGCAATACAAGCCACTGGATCCGTATAAAGAAGCCGGATCCAGGCACAAAACCTTGGACCCGAAGCCCAGCCGTGGGAGAACTGCGAAGAGGTAGTTCCCGTCCACCATGTCAAAGGCCATTCTGGCGTCCAAGGATAGGACTGACGAAGGTTCCGTCAGGACATGCTTACGTGCCAGCGCACTATGCAAACGGCGAAGATTAAGCGCAGTGTTCCTATTCGGCATAAAGCCGGACTGGTCTGGGTGTATCAACTTGGGAAAATGTGCTTGCAGCCAGTTAGCAATCACCTTAGCTAATATTTTGAGTTCCGCATTGAGTAGTGAAATGGGGCGGTATGATTGACATTCCGCTGGGGGCTTCCCTGGTTTTGGAATCGCCACAATTGTAGCTACTCCCTGGTCCCAAGGCAGCACACCCTGTTCCAAACAGTCATAGTACATATTAAGCAAACGGGGGCAAAGAGTGTCCGCCATGGCCTTGTAGACCTCCAGTGGGATCCCATTGGGGCCCAGAGCCTTTCCGGCTTGTAGTGATTGTACCGCCGCAAATATTTCGGCAATCGTGAATCTGCATCGAGCTGTATGGACGCTTCCGGGGCAAGGCGAGATACGTCCACGCTGCTCAAAAAAGTTTCGGCCCCCACCACCGTGCTGTCAGAGTGTGCTTAATATATTGTTCGGAAATGGTCAGCTAGTGCGCCCACCATTACCTCCGGGTCTGTCGTGAAATCACCCTCAGTCGTTCTGAACTGCGCTATTGTTCGAGCTGCTCGTTCTCTCCTGTCGAGCCAGGCCAGAAGCCTCCCCACCTTATCCCCTGCGTCATAAATTTTGTGTTTGGTAGCTGTCAGAGCGGCCAGTGTGTCTTGCTGGAGGTGTTCTCTGTATTGTTGTTGTTTGAGATGAAGAGTATGGGCCAGTTCCGGTGTAGGATTTGTGGTGTAGACAGCGTCTGCCGCTTGCAGGTCTTGTTCTAGGGTCAAAAGATCTTGATATTTTGTGCATTTGTATCCAGTAATGGATGCAATTGCCTGTCCTCGGAGAACTGTTTTATATGCCTCCCACAAGATGGCAGGCGAACTGACCGAAGTCTCGTTTTCCTTAAAGAAATGTCTTGTGGTCTTAAGGCGTTCCTTCCTGATCTGTGGGACCTGTAAGTACCCCGAGTAAATTGGGTAGAGCCGTTTGTGGGACGTGCAGTGTGAGGCGTAAGTGAGGACTATTGGGGAATGGTGAGAGATACCTCTAGGTCCTATGTTAATGCGGTCTACACAGGAGAGACTGGATAGTGAGGCAAGGATGTAATCTATCCTAGACAGACTGTTGTGCGCTGCGAGTGAAAGGTGTATTGTTTTGTCATAGGGTGTTTACGTCTCCATACATCCACCAACCCTAGTGCCTCACTAAAGCTCTGCAAGGGAGAGATTTCGGCCGGTGGGGCCCTCACCCGGTGTCTGTCCACGCCTGGGTCCATTATGGTGTTAAAGTCTCCACCAATGAGAATATCTTCGTCGGGCAGAGACAACAGAAAGTTACTCAGGGCCGGGAGCGCCGTCTTTTGCAGCGCCAGGGGGACATACACTGAGATTACATTGATCAATTTACCCTCCCATTGACCATGTATCGCCGCAAATCTGCCCTGGTCATCATGTTTAGTCTGTAACAGTAAGAAAGGGGAGTTCTTTTGCAGTAAAATGCCCGTACCCCTGGATCCGCTAGTGAATTCAGAGTGGACCACCATTTGGAACCCCTCTCTGTCCATTGCTTTACATGCTGTGCCTGTTAAGTGGGTCTCCTGTAAAAGTGCCAGTGTAGGGTTTTGACGCTTCAGGGCTCGCAACACTAGGCCCCTTTTAATTCTGTCCCCCAACCCGTGGACGTTCCACGTGAGCAATGTGAGTGGTGGCACGGGGACTGTGCTGCCCTCTATCTGGGTACTAGTGTGTGATGTGTTTGGCGTCATCAAAGTGTGGGGTGTCTTTTGGATAGTGTGATTCACAAGTGTTATGGAAAGATCCAACCCGCTGCAAAAAAAACCCACTCTATTAGGTCCATTCCGATGAAAACTGAAAACAACATAAGAAAGTTCTGAACATTACCTCCCCAAAAAGCATCCCCCCTCCCTGCCTTCCTGCCTAGCGGACTTCGAACTGCCCGCCACCCCAACTTAGCAGAGTGCTTCCTCCCAACCCACAACAGTGTACTTGCGTGAAGGGGGTATGAAGTCCAGCGTAAACGTGACCCCTCCCGATCAGCCGGGCTCTCCTTTGTCCAGTGTCCAGAGCCGGCTAGATAAAACCTAGCTGTCGGTTATGAAACAGGCAATTGAGGTGCAACTTGTAATCCTCGGGTTCAGTTTAGCCACTACTAAGGTCATCCGCATCCACTCTTCGCACGTTGTCTTGCTCCGGCGTGAAGAGGTCTTGACTGTCACCTCCCTCGTCGTTGGTCCTCTGAGGTGGATCTTTGTTCCCCAGCCTGGGTCTGCCCGCCTTCCTCCATCCTTCGAACCAGTCATGTGCTTCTTCCGGAGTTTCGAAAAAGAGCGTCTTTCCTTCAGCTACAACTCGCAGTCGTGCTGGGAATAGTATTGAATAGGGCACGTTCCGGTCTCGCAACGCCTTCTTGACTCCGATGAAACTGTGACGGTGTTTCGTCACTGCTGCTGTGTAGTCGGGAAAGAATGAAATGGACGAGTTGAGAAGACGAATTTGTGGGGAGATCCGCGCCGTTTGAAGAATGATGTCTCTGTCTCTGAAATTAAAGAGACGAGCCAGCACAGGTCTAGCGGGTGCCCCTGGTTTGGCCCTTCCGCCCGGCACCCTGTGTGCCCATTCCACCGAGAAGAAAACAGAGAGCCCCTTCGGCAGAAGCCTGGTTTTTATCAAGTCTTCCACATACAGGTCTATAGCTTGGGTACCCTCACTCTCCGGAATGCCTAAAATTCGGACGTTGTTCCTCCGTGAGCGCCCTTCCTGGTAGTCCAGCTTGTCGATCAGTGTTCTATTCTCAGACTCCAAACGCGACACGGTTTGCTTCAGGATTGCTGTGTCGCTGGTCAAGGCTTTTATCACCCGATCCACCTCCACGACCCTGGTGGTCATTTTTTGAAAGTCGGCACGCAGAAGCGATACTTCTGTAGAAATGGAACCCACTGTGGTTTGTACATTGGACAGGGCTGCCATTATGTCTTCCAGAGTTACTTTCTTCTTCGCCCCGGTATTGTCCCCTTGCGTTACGCCTGTTTGTTTCTTCCCGTCTGACAGTGGGGGGAAGTCTTTTGAATAGGCATACTTGTCTAGTCTGCCTTGCGCTGTGGCGTTCTAATCTAGGATCCTGATCGATACTGTGACCTTATGCCCCTATTAGGCTATAAATCCATTTATTCCCTATATTGGCATAACCGTTCAAGTGCAATATTCAGTAACTCATCTCTGGCCTCACACGAACAGAGCCACATTCCAGAATAGCTTTCTCTGCCACTTCCTTTGTAACCAATTAGTGCAATGACAGAGCAGAAGTCACTATCTGAGATTCCTAGATTAACACTCTGAGTTCTTCAACAAGATAAAAACTCAGCAAACCTGGAAATCCCCGCTTGCTGTGTTTTGATTAGTAATAGAACTCTAATGAGCACTGATAGACGATCACTTCCTGGTGACATCTTTATTGACGTCTTATGTCCAGCAAACTTACGTCAAACAAGGCACCTTTCAGGTATAAATACTACCAACGTGGCCTTAAGCAAGTCACCTGTTGCCCGTCGCCTGAAGCTGCTGTTATGCTGAAGATATCATAGCTGCTATCGCTACTGCTATCGCTGCTAACTAGCGAACGATGGTGTGGTGAACTTAAGAGCTGAACAGCCGTCCCCTGCAAGAGCCCAGCAGATGCAAGCTGCCCGCGGACGCTTTCCCCCTCCTTCTCCTCCTCGACGCGCTGAGAAGAGACGCTGCCTTTCTCCTGCCGAGAAATCCAGCTCCAGCGTTTTTAGTCTACCCTTGCGGGTGACTGGGATATCGAGCCCTGAGGGAGATACCAGACCTCCATCATTCTATTCCAGAGGTTTGGTGTTGACTAAACCCTTGAGAGAGAATTCTTGAAGCAAACCTTGGCAAAACCAACTTAACTTAAAGCTACTTACTTACTCCCCTCCCAAGTATTAGACTTAGGTCAGGTACACTGGGGTAGGCGTAGTTAGAAGCACCAGTTGAGTATTTTAGCCTAATGTATATATGAATGTATATATGTTTTATTACTTTTAAACCATTGTATGGATAAGAAACCATATCAATGCTTTTACAGTATTATTTCGCAATACTTATCTTACTGTACGTACTTTGTATAATAACAAGTCTTGCAATTGTGGCAATTCATTTCTCTTGTACGAGAAGAAAGACTGTTCAATAAATGTTAACCTTTTATTGACAAACGCCCGTCTCTCTATTCTCTACATATGTGAAAGTAAACTGCACCAACCTGACTGAGTAAAATAACTGTCTATTATTTCACACGACCCTAGAGATTGACTCTTGATCTGAGGAGCAAAGTTGTCATGTTGCACGGTTGTTGGAAAACTGAATCCCTTCTTGTCTGTGCCAGGGAAGCTGATCACTTCCTATTTCAGTCAAGAAAGTTTCCAGTGACCTCTGAGCTAGTTGGTAACAAACCCAATTAAGTTTAGCATAGTCAGTGGAGGCCTGGAAGATCCGCACTTCTACGTCGATACTACTGTTTATGTTATTCCAATGCGCAGGGCCTATTGGGAAAATAGGAACTACGCTACATGGCGCCCAACGTTTGGTAAGGCGATAAACTAACGCAAGACGTTAGAGTAACTCAGTCGTGCATATTTCACACAGACCCCTTTCTCCCGTAAATACTCCAATAGACGTCTGGAGTGGGTGAAAGGTTAAAATCCGCCCGAACTCAGTAGGAAGAGATTCCTATGTAAAGCTCTGGTTTATTCAACGTTGAAGGATACAGTGTTCCAAAATATTGTGCACCTAATCTTTGTCTCCTTGGAGACCTACTCTGCAAAGCCTGCATTTATAAAATGTCAGACAGTGAAGAAGAAAGGGAAGCAGCTAGGCTGGCAACCCTACTAATAGAGGAAGACTCGAGTCTCCTACAGACTGACCCGGATGCCATCGACATCCCGGTCCACTTAAGAAAATCTATAACGTTAAAACTTATAGAAAACGGACTGACACCACAAGGTGGTACAGTAATTTTCGTGATAGAGGCGCACGAATATCGGCAGACAGAGGTATTCTATTCATTGATAAACTTTCCAGCGGCAAACGCTAGAACAAAAGAGTTTCACTATTACAAAATAGAGATACCTCCGGAAGAGTACGCTCCTTTCGAGGAGACTGAAATCCCACTAAAATTCCAAGAGCACCTGCTCTGGTTTAATGGCGCCCTAAAACATAATGATCATATTACCAGGCTCAGTCCACTAGGTAGACCAGGAGCAACGTGGCCGGTTCTAGCCAGCTACACACCACATCTGGACATTGCAAAAATGTCTAAAGAAGAGTTGTTAGTGCAGCTAAAAACATTATTAAAAATACATAGGCAATTAGTGCAATATGTAATGCGGACTGCAACAGTCCAGCCAGCTGTTAATGTACCACAGCTGACCCCTCATCAGGGGAACACTAATAAAATTACACCACAGAACATACAGTCATGACTTGGTAAAACACCGGTAAAACAGGAACAAATTCCTTTCTGGTTAGCACAGAAAATCACTCAAATAGAGGCAGTATTTCCTGATACTACCCCTATTGAGAAACACAGAATCTTGACCATCTGCCTTCCTATGGGAATCGCACCACACGTGGAGGACTGTGACACTTGGGGTACAGTCTTTGCTTCCATTTACACAAAAACACACGGTGTTCCGTCTATGGCGGTAATACCAGAAGTGCTAAAACAGATTCAAAATGAATACGGTCCAGAGCCAGCTTTAAATCTTGGTATGAAATTACTGAAAGACTTCAAGCAGGTCTCGGCTATATTATTAGCCAATATAAAAGGAGAAGCAGCATCTGTGGCGATCCGCCAGAAGTTGAAGGAAACAGATATAACAGATCAGCCAGTTGAGCTTGCCAGAATCATAGAAAAATGCTATGAAGAATTAGGTAGAGACAGCTTGGGTGGGAAACCAGTAAAGCCCCAACTGCTCGAAAATCCTGAAAAATTATTTATTAAAAATAATTCAAACACTTCTAAAAAGAGCTGGGATGGAAATAAACAATCCACTCCCAAGGAAAAAGTTTTCCAGTCCAGAGGAAGGTCTCCTCAACGGAGGGAAAGAACTCCGACTCGAGAACACCTGTCTCCCCAGAGGGAGCCCTCTGAGAAAAGATACAACCTTAGAAATGGGGATAATTTGAAAAAACCTGATAGATATCAAAGTATTGATACAAGTCCCTCTCGATCTTTTTCGCAGAAATCGGAAAGAAGAGGACGGTCAGACCCAGGAGAGCACACCAAGTCCAAAGACAAGGAACCTGCTCAGAGTAAAAAATCTCAATTTCCAAAAAAGAAGGTAGCCAGTATTAGAGTAATCAACCATGCCGAAAATACTGAGGACACAGTTGAAAAACGGGGAGTGGGCATTGACAATGTTGGACAGTGCAGCAGAAATCAGTATAGCCCGCAAGATCCTGATGAGTCATCTGGAGACAGTGGACACGAATGAATATATTCAGGTTGAAACTGCCGACACCAGACTTAGCGAGCCCCATAAAATATACGAAATAACATTGCGTATAGAGGGTGATAAGACTAGGAAAATAAAGGGTCTATTTTGGGACAAACTCTCAAAAGGCTATGATATTCTGTTAGCTGAAAAAGATTGGCCCCCAGAGTTTGTCAGGGAGTGCCCTCGTGGAGAAGAATGATTATGCCTGCCTTCTCGAATCACATTCCGATTCACAAAAAATATACATATGCAAGGAAATGGGCAGTAGCCCAGGCACCGGCATTATATAAAAATCATGTAGGATGGGATGAGGACTCTCCTCCTCACAAAATCCAATTAAAAAGTGAACCAACTGCCCAACGGCAGTATCCCATTAAGCAAGAAGCTAAAAAACAGGTCAGGGAGATCTTAGATCAACTTGAATACCAGGGGGTGATTGAAACATGCACCTCTCAAATGAACAATCCTTTGTTTCCTGTCTCCAAGCCAGACAATTCATATCGTCTAGTTTTGGACTACAGACACCTTAATGCATGTTGTAAAACATTTGCAGTAAAAAAACTCGCATAGTGCAGCCCTAATGAATAACATAGTTAGGAAAAAATATAAAACGACATTAGACATATCTAATGGTTTCTTTTGTCAAAACATTGCACCAGAAAGCAGATATTTGACCGCTTTCTCAGCATTTGGGTCGCAGAAAAATTCTGTCGACTCCCACAAGGGTTCAAGAACAGCCCAGGACTATTCTCAGCTAGAGTAACAGAGTTACTACAAATATATGATGATGAGGCATTGTCTTACGTAGATGATATCTATCTCACAGACGACGACTTGGATACTCACTTGAAAAGAGTGAACACCATTATACTTGGGTTCGCAGCAGAAGGTTACAAATTCAACTTTAAAAAGTCTCGAATTGCCCATCTGACAGTACTATTCTTAGGGTACGAATTATCAAGTGAAGGAAAAAGCCTAGCGGACAACTTCTTAGAGAAGTGCGCTGTACTCCAAGCTCCAAAAACGCTGAAGAATTTACAATCCATACTAGGTTTTCTGAATTTCGGAAGAACTTACATTCTAAATTACGCAGAGAAGGTTAAACCTCTTTACGAACTAATTAAACCTGATTTTAAACAAATCAATTGGACTCAAAAACACACAGAAATTTTGAGATCACTGCAAACAGACATGTTAGCTAAAACTAAATTAAATACACGTGACAATACACGCGGTCTTGTAATCCGAGTCATCCCAGGAAGATGCGGATTCCCGTACCTGACCTCTAATGAGGGAGAAAAGGTACCAATTTCAATTAAATCTCACTTGTACACACAAGCAGAAAAAACATTCAGTCACACAGAAAGAACTGTGAAAGCAGTGCAAATCGCATTAGCAAATGAACGAGAATTAGCACACGGCAAACGGATTAATATCCTCACAGCGGAATCCGCCTTCGAGGCGCTATTCAGCCCAGTAAACCTGCCTACAGTGTCACTGGATCCGAAATGGATACAGTATGTAGATTCTCTAGGAGCGGAAGATGTGAAATACTATTTCGCCCCGCAATTTGAAGAACTGAATGATTTAGAATATGAAGAAGAATATCCTCTGCCAATCGAACTTCTGCCTCTCCCACAGTACGCCTGTATAATCTATACAGATAGATTTGTACAGCATTTTAACGTAGAGAGCAAATCCTACGATGCAGCCTGTGCGATTATTAAAGGTCGTTGGCTGTGGGGTAAATTCAGACCGGAAGTAACAAAAACTGAATCACTAAAGTACTGTTCGGCTCAGAGAGCTGAAATCAGATGTTTTAAGATGGCGCTCGAAAATGCAGAACGTGAATTCCCGACACTTATTGTGTGCGATTCTCATTTATGCGTCAACTCTTACAATAATAAACTGCAGAGTTGGATTGAAAATGATTACAAAGATGACACAGGTGCCACAATAAAGCATAAATTGCTCTGGAAACAGGTAGCTCTTTTACAAAAAGAACTACAAAAGACTCACATGATACACGCACAGAGTCTTCAACGTGATGGCGTTCACGTTGCAGGGAATTCATTGGCTAATACAGCCATAGCGGAAGCAACTAAACCGGCTTCCGTAGCCACAAAAAAGCGTACAGAAAAATACATAGACGGGGAAACCATGCTGGCAGTAAAAACGACCGTAAAAGGCGACTGTGCAGCACTGCCCGTGAACTATCCACTCAATTATGCATACGTAATCGATGCAAACTCCGTTCCTTTTGCTCGAATCCCTGGAGTGGGGGATAGGGTAATTCCAAACAGGGACCGGAGGGGCTTCCTATTCCAGGAAGCACATATGGGGTTGGGTCTGAGACACCAAACAATCAGGGACTCTCTGAGAGAATTGCAATCAGAGTACTGGTGGCCGGAAATGAGTGAAGGCATTCATGAGTTTGCAAAAAACTGTGAAGACTGCAACAGAGATCGCAGTGGAGAACCGGCCAGTGTAGTGTCAGAAGCCATGATAGAAAGCATCAGGCAATCTATCCGCGCTATCAAAAAAGAGAAACGCGTCCCATTGTACATCGTTAAGGCTAAACACACTTAAAAAATGTGGCCTCCAGCGCTCGGCTGACGCTAGAACGGTTATAAAAGATCTGCGAGTCTTTATCGGCACATACGCAATTACCATGTTCCATTCCGACCAGGGTCCTGCTTTTAGCTCTCGAGCTTATAGGGAGGCCATGGCAGGCATGGGAATTGGGTTGCGGTATTCTTGTCCGTCGCACCCCGAAGGGAATCGTGTGGTTGAAAGAAAAAACTGGGACATAAAGCGATCTATAACAGTGAAGGTATTAGGTTCAGGCGCTGGGTCGGTCAAACATTTAATAAGTGTCCAGACCAGTCTTAACAATTTGCCAAGAAAATCTCTAAAAGGTTTCAGCCCATACGAACTATTGTTCGGAATTAGAATGAGAATTCAGGACTTAGATAGTCAGGTGTCAGTGGTACAAGATAAGAAAACAAACTTTGACATCAAAGATCGTTTGGCTGTTTTACAGGAACTGAATGAAACAAGAAAATCCTTAAGCAACATAAAGTTAAAGCAACAGCCAGATACCACTGACGAGGCACCACAAGCAACAGCCCCAGCAAGGCCTGTCTGGATTCCAAAGATTGGGGATCTAGTCAGAGAAAAAATTGCGGTGAAGAAGGAATTTGGGCCTTCTTACAGAAAAGCAGTACCTGTCTTGGCAGTCACCGGAACAAGATCAGTAGTACTACCGCCCCTTGCTGGTAAAAAGGAGAACAGAGTCGTGTCCATCGACCTGGTAAAACCACAACCATGTGGCCTATAATCAATAGTAGGCCCAGTGGACTCCCAAGAAACAACAGAATACCCAAACTTGCAACAATCCAAGAGGTTCAAACTGAAAGACTATTCACATTCGATCAGCCTGCAGTGCACAGAGAAGGACTATGCAATACTGCCATGGAACTCGTGCCTCTTGAGACACAGATTGAAACAGTTCGTCAAGAAACACCAGTCTACAATAATGTGGCATCAGAAAATGCTACCGAGAGACAGATTGAAGGAACAATCCCAACAATTGACAGAACTGCCTCTGGTTATTTCATCAACTTCGACAACTTCTCTGAAGATCAAAACGACCCCGAAGTGATGCCAGAAACTAAAAAGATTTTTAAAAGAAAAAGCAACGGAACTCTTTCATCAACTGAAGGAAATCTACCTTATTTCACCTTGGTTAGAGTTCTGGTTCGGTCTAGGTGTATTTTTCCTCCTGCTTTGGCTCATCATGGTACTTTGTTTGGGAAAATTCATTGAGGGAAAATATAGTACAATGGACACAGCAAGTCAGAACATCAACCTAGTCCTCAAACCACACAGATCATCCCACGTGAACAAAAGAGAACTGTCAACAGTAAATGTCACAGCAATTCAATACCTGGTGGGGTAGTATGGGAGAAAACTGACTATGAGATCTATGGTCCGGTCAAGATCCTGAAGTATCCTCATCAACTGAAGGTTTCCTTAAGTGACTTTGTAATACCTAGTACATTCTCTGATGATTGGGACTTTAACAGTATTAATGACATGATGTCTGATTTAGTAATGTCAGCTAGATTCACAGAACATGATTATTTACAAGGTTCGTCTAGTTATGAACAGTTATTCTGTTTTACACATTATGGCGATCATTATTTGCATAAATCTGCACAGCCTAGAAATGTTTTTAAGTATAATCAATGGGAACATTGTGCTACACCACCTAAAAGCAGTTCTAAAGCATTTTTTGAGAAATTCAAATACTTCTCAGGGTTTAACACCAGTGATGCAGAAACGTTTTATTACAAACTGTTAGATAAAACAGGAATGAAAACAATGCTGACAAATTCTAAATTAATATATTCAGAAGCATTTTATGAAAAAATGATGACATTTGGTTTTGATTATTGGAAAAATAACATTGAAACGAAAACCATTTGGGGTACAAAAGATTGGCAGGTACAAGGCCTTGAAGCACTATTCAGAACCTGCATGATACCAGAACAAATGATGTTTTTAAATGACACAATACACCAAACATCCTGTCTTGGCCTAGCTAAGATCAAAGACCTTAACAAACCGTCTATTCCAAAACCAATACCTGAGAATGCAACAACAGATATTGAGATAGACGTGTCACAAATTTTACATTTTAACAGAACACATCCTGATTGGAAAAAGTGGTTAATCTGGCCAACTGACACAAACAACTGTCAAGATAGATTACTGAACAAAACACAGGGGTTAAAAATGACCAGACATGACCCTAGATACTCCCAGAGACAACATCCAGGGATAGTAACAACATACAGTGTAGGGAAACTCTGCCTCGAATGGCTAGGATCATCCACACTGGCTGAAATTAAGCAACACTTGTCTTTACTAAAAGATGGTGCTGATTTGCACGATTTCATTCTTGGACCACGCAAACAGCGTCAAAAGCGTTTCATAGCGGCCAGCATCTATGCTGCGTACAATGAGGCTTGGAAAGTCACACAAATTGAAACAGCAGAAAAAATACGAGAAATTGATCGTATTAATTTGGAAAAATCACTTTCTGTAGTGGACAATGGGTTAATGACTCTGTCCTCCTGAATGTATTCGTTGGACAATATTGTATCTTCTGCCTTTGACATAATAGACAGAGACTTGCTAATGTTACAGCATGGCCAATCTCAATTACGTTCTATTGTACAATTAGGCTGGATGCTGCAAAATCTTCGTTCAGGCTATGTGCCTTGGCGTTTAATCAACACAACGTCATTATTTTCCATTTTTAACCTTACTGATAAACAAATCAGTTTGGCACAGAAAGGAGCAGACTATACAATCCTGAGCTTTGAAAAACTTGAGAGATTACCATTGACAATGTCAGAGAGTCCTGTCATTGAATGGATAATACACGGAATTATCACTATTCCGATAACAACTTTCCGATTTAAAAAGTGCCTTGAATACATACCTACTGGCCAGTATGAACGATTGGGTAAAGGTTATGTAAAATCAGAATGGAAAATACCATACACACATTCATGCTATAGTGACAGCGACAAAAATGTATTTCTTAGTGGTTAAAATTGTAAACATTCACTAAGCGGTATACTTTTGTGTCAGGGTATTAATTTACACGGAGCCTGTGAAGGTAATTCTAACAACCTTTCATGCCACCAGCTTGTCACACCTGCAACTCAGATAGAGCCCTTCTTTATGCAACTTGCGAATGGGAGTTACATTCTTAGAACGGATCACAGATGTTGTGGCCTTGTTCCAGGGAAAAGTTATCTAATAAGCGTAACATCCATGGTCAAAGGCTGTATGCAAGCATTGTTCCCGAGTGGGCCTGTAGACACAGAGACTCCCATCTGGCCTCGTCTGAATCTCTATTCTATACGAATTGATACTTTAAGCAAAATGAAGTCTGTGCTTTTACAGACAACAGTGCCCATAACGTCATCAAAAGAGACGTATGATCTTTTAGTTGCAAGGACAGCTACGGAGGTTCATGACCTTTTATCAACAAATTGCCCCGTGCATTTCGTAGAAATGCTTAGCCAACTCCTTAACATGTCTAGTGCCACAGGCATCCCAGGCATATTTAAGACGATTTTTACGGGACTGCTAACACCATTTCAAGCAAGTCTGGGAATCGTTCCAAATTTTGTCCACTCTGTTTTTGGCGGCATACCCCTATTTTTGGGACTTGTAGCAGGGATTTTATTTTTGACCCTCCTGCTTCGTTATGGCAAGCCAAAGCTCAGACATGACTCCTATGGGAATGGAAGAGACAATCCTAGCAATGCGCTACCGGGACAGAATAACTAGAGTCCTTGGATTGGCCAGGCTGAGAGATCTAAATATGACCTGGTTCCTTTCATTCAGACCTATATGGCAGACCTGTATCTTACCGGTACTTCGATGTTTGCTATGCGGAGATGAGTGCGTGTTGGACATCTGTCTTTCACTTCCATCAGCAGTACCAATGGACGTCGATACTTTGCTCAGTCCGATAACGGCTCACGCATTGTGTTGTCCCCAGCGGCTACCAATCCTGATGACGGCATTCGTTGAGACTCCTGTGCTACGACTAGGTGGTAACAGTGGATCGAGTGACAAAAGCAACATCACCCAGGTACGACCATCTGTGAGCATTGCTGATCCCGACTATGATGACAGCAATCATTCTCACACTTGCCAAGTTACAGCACTATCGAATTTGGTCGAACTGTCACCTGATTTTGTAGACCAATTCTTTGAGAGTCTGTCTGATATGATGTTCTCACCCGAACAGAAATAATAACTTTGGAGAAGCATTCCGACACACAGCGTTCCCATGAACTCTGAATTCGGCCTTCAGTTTTGAACAACAAAAACTGCTAAAAGCGTTGGAACTCTATTTCCCCGTTCAAGCAATAATTCTTTTGAATTTAACACTTTTTAATATTCACCCTTTTTGGCTTGAAAAATTCTTTGCTTAAAGTAAAAACTATTCTTAGAGAACAGAAGCTTCAACTTCTATTTCTAAACACATCTAGAGACATAATAACTTTACACCAGCCTCTAGCACATGTTATTGCAATGCATTTATATGTGATGAAATTATCTCGCCCTTCTTCTGTTTCAGAGATATTTCATGTGTAATTCTTTTTGCATAATCGTTCATTGATTTCATATGCTATAATTTTTGAATGATTTCTATGCTTCAAAAACGTACAGTACCTACATTTTCACGTATTACAATATACGCCTATTTCAAATGCATTTATGTATTTTGGAGTGGGCAATGTTACACATGCATCTTATTGCTCTAGTTTTAGTAATTTGATGGACATGAATTCGTGGAGTGGGTGTGGCGTTCTAATCTAGGATCCTGATCGATACTGTGACCTTATGCCCCTATTCGGCTATAAATCCATTTATTCCCTATATTGGCATAACCGTTCAAGTGCAATATTCAGTAACTCATCTCTGGCCTCACACGAACAGAGCCACATTCCAGAATAGCTTTCTCTGCCACTTCCTTTGCAACCAATTAGTGCAATGACAGAGCAGAAGTCACTATCTGAGATTCCTAGATTAACACTCCGAGTTCTTCAACAAGATAAAAACTCAGCAAACCTGGAAATCCCCGCTTGCTGTGTTTTGATTAGTAATAGAACTCTAATGAGCACTGATAGACGATCACTTCCTAGTGACATCTTTATTGACGTCTTATGTCCAGCAAACTTACGTCAAACAAGGCACCTTTCAGGTATAAATACTACCAACGTGGCCTTAACCAAGTCCCCTGTTGCCCGTCGCCTGAAGCTGCTGTTATGCTGAAGATATCATAGCTGCTATCGCTACTGCTATCGCTGCTAACTAGCGAACGATGGTGTGGTGAACTTAGGAGCTGAACAGCCGTCCCCTGCAAGAGCCCAGCAGATGCAAGCTGCCCGCGGACGCTGTCCCCCCTCCTTCTCCTCCTCGACGCGCTGAGAAGAGACGCTGCCTTTCTCCTGCCGAGAAATCCAGCTCCAGCGTTTCTAGTCTACACTTGCGGGTGACTGGGATATCGAGCCCTGAGGGAGATACCAGACCTCCATCATTCTATTCCAGAGGTATGGTGTTGACTAAACCCTTGAGAGAGAATTCTTGAAGCAAACCTTGGCAAAACCAACTTAACTTAAAGCTACTTACTTACTCCCCTCCCAAGTATTAGACTTAGGTCAGGTACACTGGGGTAGGCGTAGTTGGAAGCACCAGTTGAGTATTTTAGCCTAATGTAAATATGAATGTATATATGTTTTATTACTTTTAAACCATTGTATGGCTAAGAAACCATATCAATGCTTTTACAGTATTATTTCACAATACTTATCTTACTGTACGTACTTTGTATAATAACAAGTCTTGCAATTGTGGCAATTCATTTCTCTTGTACAATAAGAAAGACTTTTCAATAAATGTTAACCTTTTATTGACAAACGCCCGTCTCTCTATTCTCTACATATTGTGAAACTAAACTGCACCAACCTGACTGAGTAAAATAACTGTCTATTGTTTCACACGACCCTAGAGATTGACTCTTGATCTGAGGAGCAAAGTTGTCATGTTGCACGGTTGTTGGAAAACTGAATCCCTTCTTGTCTGTGCCAGGGAAGCTGATCACTTCCTATTTCAGTCAAGAAAGTTTCCAGTGACCTCTGAGCTAGTTGGTAACAAACCCAATTAAGTTTAGCATAGTCAGTGGAGGCCTGGAAGATCCGCACTTCTACGTCGATACTACTGTTTATGTTATTCCAATGCGCAGGGCCTATTGGGAAAATAGGAACTACGCTACAGCGCGGTTTGATTTCTTGTACCTCTGCCTGACATGGTGCCTTTCTGGTGCTGTGGCGTGGCCCTTTGTAGGAGATTCAGGTGACAATGGCACTATGCGTGTCCGGCTTTGAGGGTCTCACTGAGGCCTGAAGGTCTGTCAACCCCAGTGAAGAGGGGGGAGGAGGCAGTTTGTAGACCTGTGCTGTCCTTGTGAGAGGCCTCGCTAGTTCCAGGGGGATGTATGGGTTGGATCCAGGCCTCGTGATCGGTGGTGGTGGCCCAGTCCCAGAGTCTACAACCTCCGCCCCTGGGGCATTGTAGGGAGGGAGGGGACACCACGCAACAGCTGCGGCCCACCGGGGGGAGCCAGTCAATGAGTGCAGTTTTGGTGCTGCGGGCCGTTACGCGCCCGGTAGAATCTGGTCGCAGTGGTGGGGGGGGAGGAGGGGGCCTGGCTGTATAATCAGGCGCGGCACAAGCCGTGAGGCAGCAGCGCCGGCGTCCTCCAGGCCACAGAGCCGGGTGCTAGCCCCGCAGCACCGGCCCCACACACTCTCTTCGATCTTTTCTCCCTCAGCCCCGGGCCCCCGGGCCCCCGGTCCTGTGCACGCCACCGCCGGCCGTCTATGTTATCCGCACGCCCGGCCATCCACAAGGTCTTTACTTCCACCAGGCAGGCGCCAGGCTCCCACACCTCCGTTCCGCCCCCAGCGACCGTTGGCGCCTACCTGGGGGAAGCGGGCAACTCGAGGCCCCGGCTCTTCTAGCAGCAGCTGGCCGCTACCACTTACGTGCTGCTAACTTCGGTTCTGGTTGTCGGATGAATGCCCGAGTCACGGCAGTAGTCGCCGCTCGTTTACTGGTCTGCGTTGGAGCCTCGGCCCTCCGAGATATTGCAGGATAAGCAGTCGGATCAATTGGGAGGGGCACTTCACCGCCGGAGCTCACTCAGCACGCAGCCATCTTCTCGGCTGCTAGCCACGCCCGCAGGAAGTCACTATAAATCCACTATTGTTGTTTCCGGGAGGTCATGTGATCAAGGCTGCAGTGACGTTGGCAAAACACGTCATGTTGACTATGGAAAAATAAAGCACTGAGAACACTACCTCGCACGTTTGTGGTCTGTACCTGATTCGTCTACTGAAGAAGTTTGTAGCTCAGGACTGTTGGTGATGCTTCAATTTTGGTGGGACACGGCCGTTTCCGCCATTATGGACCCTCCTCTCGTTGTGGGCTGGCTAGTTGTGCGGCCGACCTCGCAGCTGCGAATAAGTGACTAACCCGGAAGGAGTAAACGAGAAGTCAGCCCAAAGCAAGTGAAACCTGTAGAGCACTTTTGGTGGCAGACTCGGAGATATCCCAGGAGAACCTAGCCGGAGTAGGAGGACCCCCGCGGGAAAACCAGGATTCTTTGGGGTAAGCCGTCATTGCTCGGAGAACAGAAATTATTGTGGGTGAGAGGATTGTGCAACACATTTGTATGGGATACACGCGGCGCAACAGCAGCGTGGTCTGAAGTGCTACTAGTAGTTTATTTCTCCATTTACCATATCCACGTCAGCTGAGACGCTTCGAAATTGTGAGGCAATAGCAGATGCTCTGTTTCTGAATTTACCCATTGTGAATGTGAACGCACAAGTTACTACTTGTGTAACGATATATCTGTAAGAGACATTAGTTAGTGATAGATTCCTTACCTTAGAATATCCCCAGGCGTCAGATTGGATCTGGACACTTTTGCGTAGCAGTACCCTTGCGCGTCGGTAGGCGTCGTCTGCGGCTCCGCGTCCGTCGTCGGCGTCGTGATGACGTCGTCGGAGTACTTAGACGCCGCCTCCGCGTGCTGACGTCAGTTCTTAGACACAGCTTTTCCGCGCCGGAAGCGCAGAGCCATGCCAAAAACCAACACTGGTGCCATGAAACTAGGGCCCTGAAAGGGGATGACCTTAACCCTAGATATCGGTTCGCAGAACGGGGAGGATGGGTGGGTCGGTAAGGAATCTATCACTAACTTATGTCTCTTACAGATATATCGTTACACAAGTAGTAACTTGTGCATCTGAAAGAGACACGTTAGTGATAGATTCCTTACCTTAGAATAGATACCCCAGCAATACCAACCCCGTGGTGGTGGGTCTGCGGACAAATAATCACATCAGAAAGTCCTGGAGGACGGAACGGCCAAAGTAGCCATCCCTCCGGACTTGACTGTCCAG
Source organism: Lissotriton vulgaris (assembly GCF_964263255.1). Classification (NCBI taxonomy): domain Eukaryota; kingdom Metazoa; phylum Chordata; class Amphibia; order Caudata; family Salamandridae; genus Lissotriton; species Lissotriton vulgaris. The sequence continues at coordinate 582,799,534 of NC_141694.1, forward strand.
GCAATAGTGTCTTGCAAACGTGTGCAGCGAGGCCCACGTAGCCGCCTGGCAAATGTCCTGCAAGGGCACACCGCGGCCCAAGGCAGTTGTAGTGGCTGTGGCTCTAGTGGAATGAGCCCGCAGCCCAACAGGGGTTCCTTCTTAGCCAAGGAGTAACACGCCTGGATGCACAAGATAATCCACCGGGAGATGGTCCGCTTGTGCACCGCTTTCCCTTTCTTAGCGCCCGCGTATCCAACGAAGAGTTGATCATCCACCCGGAACTGTTGTGTGCGATTCAAATAGAATGAGAGCGCACGTTTTGGGTCCAGACGGTGGAGCCTCTCCTCCTCTCTCGAGGGGTGCGGAGGCGGAAAGAAGGTGGGCAAGGTGATGGATTGCCCAATGTGGAAGGCCGTGACTACCTTGGGTAGGAAGGAGGGCCTCGTTCGTAACACAACCTTGTCCGGATGGACTGAAAGGAAAGGAGGCTTACAAGATAGAGCCTGGAGCTCACTCACTCTCCTGGCAGAGGTGATGGCTACCAGGAAGGCAGTCTTCAAAGAAAGAAGGCGAAGAGGACAGTTGTGAAGTGGCTCAAAGGGAGTGCACATCAGAAACGTAAGAACCAGGTTCAAGTCCCACTGAGGCATCACGAAGGGAACAGGAGGGAACGTATGAGTGATGCCCTTCAGGAATCGATTAACAATAGGGGACTTGAACAAAGAAGGTTGGTCAGGTAGCTTCAGAAAGGCTGAAAGAGCTGAAAGATAGCCCTTGACAGTGCCCAGAGCAGAACCCTGCTGGGCAAGAGAAAGATGAAAGAGGAGAACCTCAGAAAGGGGTGCAGAGAGTGGGTCCACAGCCTTTGCTGTGCACCTTGCCACAAATCTGTTCCACCTGCAGGCGTATACCGACTTTGTGGAGGGACGCCTGGCTGCCAGAATGATGTTACAGACTTCAGGAGGCAAGTCAAATGGCCTCAACTGTCGCCGCTCAATCTCCAAGCATGGAGGTGGAGACTGGACAGGTTCGGGTGGAGGACCGTCCCCTGCTGCTGCGACAGAAGGTCCTCCTGAAGAGGCAGACGAACCGGGGCATCGACTGATATACTGAGTAGCTCGAGATATAAGTACCTTCGTGCCCAGTCCGGAGCCACAAGGATGACTTGTGCCCGGTCGCGCTTGATCTTCTTCAGCACTCTGGGCGGAGTGGTATAGGCGGAAAGGCGTACAACAGACCGCAACTCCACTCGCGACGAAAAGCGTCTCCGAGCGAGTGCCGCCTTGGAAATTCCAACGCGCAGAACTGATGACATTACGCGTTCTCTTCGGTGGCGAATAGATCTAACCAAGGCTCTCCCCACTGCTGAAAGAGGCCTTGACCCACGTCCGAGTTCAGACGCCATTCGTGATCCATCGAGCACCGTCGGCTGAGTTCATCCGCCCTGGCGTTCAGAGAACCTGCCAGGTGTTGAACCATCAGAGTCACGCCCTAATGTTCCAGCCATTGCCAGAGGCGCAGAGCCTCCTGGCAGAGGGTCCACGACCCCACCCTGCCCTGTTTGTTGCAGTACCACATGGCGGTGGTGTTGTCCGTGAACACCTGCACTACACTCCCTCGGACAGATGGGAGGAATGCCTTCAGTGCTAGACGAATCGCCCGCAGCTCCAACAGGTTGATATGGAGCTGGGACTCCGCCGGAGACCAGAGGCCTCTGATCTCCGCCTCTCCCATGTGGCCTCCCCAGCCCTGGAGGGACGCGTCCGTCACAACTACGTGCTCTGGTTGGGGAAGGGAGAGGGATCTGCCGTTGACCCAATCGTGGTCCGTGAGCCACCACTGCAGCTGACTCGCAGTGCCCTCCGAGATCAGGACATGGTCGGACAGGTTGCCCTGATGCTGGGCCCACTGAAACTTCAGGTTCCACTTCAGAGCCCGCATCCGCCACCGTGCGTGATGCACCATAAGGATGCAGGAGGCCATCAGCCCCAGAGTAAACCTGACCGAAACTCGGGATAAAGGTCGGAAGATCGGAATCAGAGCCTGTATATCCTGAACCCGCTGTTTGGGCGGGTAAACCCGAAACTGCGCCGAGTCGAGAACCGCTCCGATGAAAAGGAGCTTCTGAGAGGGGCACAGGTGTGACTTCGGCACATTGATGGAAAATCCCAGCTGGTGCAGGAGATCCACTGTAGTCTGGAGGTGGCTGACGACTGTCTGGGGCGAGCCCGCCTTCAACAACCAGTCGTCGAGGTAGGGGAAGACTGAGACCCCCAACCTGCGCAGATGAGCTGCGACCACCGCCATCACCTTCGTGAACACCCATGGGGCGCTGGTAAGTCCGAAGGGGAGCACGGTAAACTGAAAGTGCTCCTGGCCTACCGTGAACCGCAGGTAACGCCGGTGGGCCGGCAGGACGGGGATGTGGAAATACGCGTCCTGCAAGTCCAACGCTACCATCCAGTCTCCTGGGTCTAGGGCAGCTAAGACCTGAGCCAGAGTCAGCATTTTGAACTTCTCCTTCCGGAGGAAGCCGTTGACGTTCCTCAGATCCAAGATAGGGCTTAGGCCCCCTTTGCCTTTCTTGGGTACCAGAAAGTAGTGGGAGTAGCAACCACGTCCTACTTCTGGCCCAGGAACGCGCTCGATGGCCCCCTTGGCAAAGAGGGCCGAAACTTCCTCCTGCAGGAGCCGCAAGTGATCCCCCGATACGCGGTGGTGTTGCGGTGGCATGGCTTGAGGAGTCGTCTCGAAGGGGAGGGAGTAGCCCCTCCGGACGATCTGCAGCACTCACCTGTCCAAAGTGACAGTGCGCCAGTGAGAGTGGTGATGGCGAACCCTCCCTCCCACTGGCGTCACATGGGCCAAAAAGCACGGACTAGGAGGGTTTAGAGGTGGATGCCGCGGGGGAAGGTGTGGACTGACTTCGCCTGGTTCCCCGATCGCCTCCGCGGCGGTTTCTACGGCCGCCGCCACGCTGGACGATAGTCTGTGGCGAGTAGTTGGAGGCACGTGTGGGGGTGCCCCTTCCCTGGCCACGAAAGGAGCGAAAGGCACCCGTTTGCTGGCGCGGGCCGAGAGGCCCAATGACTTGGCCGTAGCCCTGGAGTCCTTAAAGCGCTCAAGCACGTGGTCTGCCTTGTCGCCAAAGAGGCGACGGCCATCGAACGGCATGTCCATCAGAGTGTTCTGGACATCTGCCGAAAAATTGGCAGATCTCAGCCAGGCGTGGCGTCTCACCGCCACTGTCGTAGCCATCGCTCTGCCTAGCGAGTCGGTAGTATCCAGCCCACACCTGATTGAATACTTGGCTGCATCTCGGCCCTCCACAAGGGCTTGGCCGAGTTTGGCCCGTACCTCCAACGGGCACTCTGGCAGCACTTCCGCCACCGTCTCCCACAGAGAGTGGGTGTAGCGGCCCAAGAGGCATGCGGTGTTGGAAGACCGCAGTCCCAAACTAAGGGAGGAGAATATCTTCTTTCCATAATTCTCATAGCTCTTGGATTACCTGTCCGGCGGGGCCGTCGGGAATGCGGTCTGGGAATTAGAGGCCTGGATGACCAGACTCTCGGGGGTGGGGTGGGAGGACAGGAAACATGGGTCGCCCGGAGACGGGCGGTGGCGTCTGGCCACGTTCCTATCCACGGGCGAACCAGTAGCGGGCCTGGACCAAGTGCCCAATAGATCGTCGGTCAAGGCCTCATTAAAGGGCAGCAGAGGCTCAGCCGAGCATGACTGCGGTTTAAGGACCTCTGTGAGGAGGTTAGTCCTCACGGCCGCGACGGGGAGCTCAAGGCCCAAGGCCTTGGCAGCCCTCGTCAACACCACACTATAGGTAGCCCCCTCCTCCGAAACCACGGTAGGAGGAGAGACAAATCCAGTGTCTGGAGAGGTGTCCAGGCCACTGGCCTCCCCAAGGTCTCCTGCCCAGTCCATATTAGACTGACACTCCTTGGTCAGAGGGTCCTCAGACCCCTCCCAATCCTCCTCATCACCCATCTCCTGAGATTCAGGGTTGTAATTGAATGAGGTCGGTTCATAGAAGTAAAAATCTCCAAACGGCGTTGGGTGCGGCGCCGACAGGCGCCGTCCCGAAGTCGGAACCGAAGCAAAGGAGGTATCGGGGACGTCGCCGCCCGACGACGGCGCCGGAGGTGACACCACACGGACCGACGCCAGGGGGGTCGTAAGGTCCACCGGTGACGATCCAGAGCCCGAGGAAGGCCCAGCGGCGCCCTGAGGCGCCGGGCCCGAAGGCGCCGGCAGCGCCGGTGCCGCTGTTCCCTGCGGCGGCGCCGGTGCCGCTGTTCCCTGCGGCGCTGGGCCCGAGGGCACCGGCGTTGTCGGGATCGTGGGGCCCTGCGGCGGCGGCATCGGGGCCGAAGCACCCAACGGCGTCGGGGTCGAAGCCCCCGACCCACTAGGGCCCCCCGACGGGTCCGCTGGGCCCGGAGGCGCCGCGGAGCCCGTCGGAGGAGAAAGGGACCTCATGGCCATGAGGAAACGTTCAATCTCCTCCGGCGTCGCGTTCAGCCCAGGGACCGGAGGGTATGGGGCCGGACGCGACGCCCGTGACTCCCGAGGAGCCGCGTGGGCGTAGTCACCCGAACCCCCGGCCGCATCGCGCGAGCATCGGGGGGGGGGAGGGGGCGGGGGAGTCAGAAGAGCGATGATGCCTTTTCGACTTCTTGTGTTTCTTACCTGACGACTTGGACCCGGAGGAGTGGTGCCGACTCCCGGAGCTGTGACGGCTCCATCCCCGCGACCTGTCCCTCGACCTCCTGTGGGACCGGGACCTCACGTGGCGCGGGCCGTCTGCCGGAGTTCGAGCCGCCTGCGGGACCGCTCACGCCTGGCTTTCCTCGAAAGGGCCCGACAGTCGGGGCAGGCCTCGTCATCGTGGTCGACGCCCAAACACGTCAGGCACTGGCGGTGAGAATCCGTGACCGACATGGTGCGGTCGCAATCTTCACAATGCTTGAAGCCGGGCATCCCTACGGCACCGTTGGAGTCGCAAGACTTCGAAAAGGATCAAAAATGATCACCAAAAAGTTAGTCAAAAATTGACTGGGTTACTGCTTTTTCCAGATCTGCGCTGGCTGGCGCGGAAAAAAGAATAACCGACGTCAGCACGCGGAGGCGGCGTCTAAGTACTCCGACGACGTCATCACGGCGCCCACGACGCCGACGACGGACGCGGAGCCGCAGACGACGCCTACCGACACGCAAGGGTACTGCTACGCAAAAGTTTCCGGATCCAGTCTTACGCCTGGGGATATTCTAAGGTAAGGAATCTATCACTAACGTGTCTCTTTCAGATATTCAGGGCACCAGTACAGAAACTAGATCCCATAATGACTTAAAGGTAATGCTGAGAAAGTTGGAGAAACTGATCCGTACGGAGATCACAAAATGGTGGGAGAAACGCTCCTTGGAAAAATATAAGGAAGTGGGGCGCATGCCACAGGGGTTGAGGGTACTCATAGCACCATTATTCAAGAATCCCAATCCCTTGATGCTAAAAGAATGGACAACAAATAATCTAGAAACCTCGATGAATATGATCTGCATCTTCATTAAATATGAGGAAATAGATCGTAATGAAATTTTGAAAGAGGTAGAACAATATATCACGATCTAGACCAACATGAGAATTAGGAGTTCATAAAGAAATACAAAGATGAAATTGATGCTTGATTGGCAAAACACGAGGAAACTATAAGAACACGCAAACAGTTCAAATTTGTGCGGGATAAACGTGATTACGAAATGGGAACAATTTTCACGTTTGCCCGCAAATATGACATCGCAAAGAGACAAGCCTTGGTTTCCAAAACTCCTGCACTACCAGTACAAAGTACATCCAATACAGTAATGTCAGATACCGAAATAAGCTCAGCAGCCAGCAGTACTGACTCAGAGGATGGTGGTTCCAATATAATGAACCAAATTCAGGTACCAACAAAATATTCTCCCTCAGAAGAATTGGGTTTTTTAAATAGAGGACAGGCGGCAAACGCTTCGGCCGCGGACACAGCAACAACAAAAGAAAAACCCAGCAGAGATAACAAGCGGCGCAAACAAAGGAGAAAATGCAGGAGGGCGATTCTACTTCAACTGTAGTTCCAGAAAACACAGTGGTTAACCTCTCGGAAACGGTGTTCACAAAAGCTGAGTCTCAACTGTTGTCTTTGGGTCTATCATTTTGTCCAAGGAAATCTTTCAATTATGTACAAACCCGCATAGACGTTTTCAAATTCATATGAAAACTTACATTGAAAAAGCATTTTAAACTTACTAAAGCGCAGGATCAAGCATGTGAAATAATCAATTTAACACGCCCCACAAGTAAATATTAAGTTGCAGATACCGATATATTGAGAACAGTACATGCGCTGTCCACAGATGATGAAGACAATGTTGGGTCCACACAAGAGGATCTATTAGCAATGGGCGTAACAGTCACTTTAAACCACCCTCTACATTTATACCACTCATGCCAAAAGACGCTATTGATACATTTAATGATGTTGTAGTTGATGAGTTGAAAAAGTTGCAATGTACTACAGCTAGAAAACAAAAAAGATACAGATACATGGAAAAACAATATGCAATTCTGATGAAGAAACTAAGGGGCAGATGTATCAAGAAACCATTTTGCACTTCTCTAATAGCGATTGTTAAGGAATCGCTATTTGAGAAGTGCAAAATGGTATGTATGTAGAATATCGCTATTTTTTAGCGATTCCTTACAATTCCTTAATTGCGATTAGCAAATTGCTAATCGCAATTAAGGAATAATTTTCCCATTCATTTCTATGGGCCAGGAGGCCCATAGGAATGATTGTGCAGTAATTCTCAAATTGCGAATTCGCAATTTGCTAATCGCAATTTGAGAATTATTTCAAGGGTGCAGGGGTGTCTCAAAGACACCCTGCTGCACCCCTCAAATCTACATGTGTGTGCATGTGGCACACATACATGTCCTATGGGCATGTATGAGTGTCACATGCCACCCTTACAAATGGCAATTAAGGCATTTTTGTAAAAAATCGCAATTTACCACCAACTACAAGTTGATGGTAAAATGCGATTTTTTTACACAAATTCGCACACCAAAAATGTGTCATACATATCATTTAAGGAATCGCAAAATTTGCGATTCCTTAAATGCTATGCAAAAGAAGGAATCGCAAATAATTGCGATTAAATAAATTGCGATTATTTCATACATGTGAAATATCGCAAAACGGCCGTTTGCGAGTCGCAAAGGCCGAAAATCTGCGATTTTCAGCCTTTGCGAGTCGCAAAAGCCTTGATACATCTGGCCCTAAGAAACAACTCTAATTTGATTATCAATAAGGCGGACTTCAGACAGTGCAGAACTGTGCGGCTCGTACACTGCTACAGCTCCCACACAGACAATCAACCAAAGCTGGACTGATCAGCCTGCACTGGCTACCAGTGCGTCAGGGAATCCTCTTCAAGGCCATGTGTATTGCCCACCAGGCCTTTTGGGACACAGGTCCTATGATCACCCGTGACCTAGTAAAACATTATCAACCCAGCAGAAGCCTCCGATCTAGCCAGGCCTTCATGGCTATAGCTCCGAGAATAAAAAAGGCAAGGTCTGGCGGCAGGACGTTCACCTATAATGCCGCCAAGACCTGGAATTCACTCCCCCTTCATCTTAGATCTAACCCCCCCTTTCTTTATTCCGGAAACAGTTAAAGACATTCCTGTTTAACCTCCCTCAGTAATTTCAGCTAGCTACTCTGTCACGCCATCTCTGTTGGTTCCTAGCGCTTAGACGCCCCCGGGCAGCAATCGCGCTTTTATAAATTTACTTTTCATTTCATTTCACAGGGGGGGAAACATTGTAATTTGGCCTCTCACGTTATACTTGGAGGAAGCAGAACGGCACCTCAATGACAACTCCTGTTACGAAAAAGGCACATTTAATGACATCAAATGTCTTAAGGAAACTGTTTTTAAAGAATTGAGCCAATGGAAAAGGGATGGGTTGCTTAGCAAGCGAGAACATAATTACTTAAAGAATGATTTTCCAGTTACACCCACCCTATATTTCATTCCGAAAATTCACAAAGAGATCACTCCAATACCAGCACGTCTATCATTTCGGCCCAACGTAGCCTTTTGGAACCACTCTCAAAATATGTGGACCATTTCCTTCATGATTCAGAGGAAAACCTCCCTTCATATATCAAGGAGACAGGTCATTTCTTGTCCAAACTAAAAGATATTAAATGGGAAGAGGACTATGTATTAATGGTTATGGATATATGTACCCTATATACAAGTATTCATCATGCAGATGGATTAAAAGCAGTGAAGTATTTCTTAGATCAACGTAGCATTAACTATCGACAGAATAATGTTATGATTCTAAAAATGATACAACTTTGTTTGGAAAATAACTACTTCCTGTTTAATAAAGAGATCTTTCAGCAGCAGAGGGGTGTCGCCATGGGGGCATGTTTCTCCCCAACATATGCCTGTTTACATGTTGTGTGGTGGGAGGAACATGTCCTCAGGGGCACCCATAAACTGCTGTTTGACTCCAATGTAGTAGAATTCTAGAGATTTATTGATTACATATGCATGATTTGGAAGGGTACAATAGATTCAGCCAGGGATTTTGTGCACATCATTGACAACAACGATCTAAATTTACAATTCACGGCAGACATAAGTAAATCTAGTGTCCAATTCCTGGATGTTGAAATCTATATAAGTAACAGTAAAATCAAAACCAGATTACATAGAAAGAAAACAGCAGGACATGCAGTTCTGCATGCCAGCAACGCTCACCGAGGTAATCTTATTAGAAGTATGCCATATGGAGAATTCTTGAGAATGCATAAAATTTGCACCTCTGAACCTTATTTAGAAAAATGCCAAACCGAGGCTCACAAAAGATTTCTTGCACGCAGATACTGTCCAAAGGAGCTAGAGCAGGCCAGAATTTGGGCTAATAGCCACACGAGAGAAGAATGTTTAAACACTACCACTAAATCTAAAAAGAAAGGTGTGGCAAGAGACAGACTAGCTCCCCTTACAAATAAAGATCAGATAAGACTTATAACTACTTTCAGTATGGAAGAAAAGAAAGTCAGGGGGTCATAAACAAACACTGTCCAGTATTAAAAACAGATATAACTCTAGCTCAACTGTTGCCAGAAAAGCCTTCCATCACCTTCAGAAGGGCTCCCTCAATGAGGGATGCCCTAGTTAAATCGAGTCCGGATGTGGTAATGTCAAAAAATTGGCTATCAACTAAGACAGGGTTCCACAAATGTATATCGTGCAGGGCATGCAAGTTTGGCATTAACACCACAGAATATTGGAGTGTGTTTGATCCTAGCCCTATCAAAATTCAAGGCCTATTTACCTGCCACAAAGATTATGCAGTATATGTTTTAAAATGCACTTGTAAAATGAAATATGTTGGCAGCACACAATTACAAGAATTCAACAGTTTTCTACAACATCTGCGAGGCACTGTCAACTCTGACGATAGTTATCCTGAAGCCAGTCATTTCAAATTGGTTCACAACAAGAATTTGAATGACTTGAGTTATTTCATTATTGACGCTGTGCCCAAAAATCTGAGAGGAGTCAATAGGGGAAAAACAATTAAGGCAATTGAAATCCAAATATATTTTGCTATTAGATAACAGAATTCCAAAAGGGCTCAACACAGGGGAAGACCGACACAACTTTCTGTAACTGAAAGAAACACCTGCATTTAATAATCATTCTGCCCAATGTGTTGTAATCTCTGTGGTGTTAACTATTTTAGAATAATTTAATGACTTGTTTTAGTTTTAGACACTCCATAAAACCTGTCTGAGATCACGTTTGTCGGCTTAACTCCAGCTTTGGTTTTGTTGGGTCAAGCGCAAGGATCAAGGGCAGGAAGCTATATAAGGGGCTGTAAGCTAAAGGAATTGCACTACGATCATGTTTTCATCACGTTCTCCACCAAGCCTTATGAAGACATTATGTACTAATAAGATTGGGAGGTCATCTCTGTACTGTTTTGATTTATGACAAGTGTAGTGACCTCACATATAATAAGGAATATCCAATATGAATGTTTATGAATTAATGCACTTGCACTTAAATCTGGGTATAAAGATTCGTGCATCATCAGCTATGCCGCGCATATTTGTGGTTTTATGTTTTAGACATTCTTTTATCCTGGATTCTGATATGATTTTAATATTATGTACTAGAGATATTTTGCACATTTGCACAATTTTGCACATTTGGAGGTTTATGCACTAGCACTTTATTAACCTGTTTTAGGTTACAATGCGTTCTGAGAATCTAATTTGAGCCAAGGTTCCATGACATGATCATATTGAAAATATTTAGCCATTAGGCAAACACTAGAACATGACTGCATATTAATTTTTTTTTTAAACAGTTTTTATAAATTTCTGTGTATATTGTTGTTATATTTCATGTCATATTAAGCATTTTTTGTATATTTTATAAGACTTTGATATTTATATACAGTAAGCGTATTTATTGTGAACCTTACAATTATACTCATAAATGAAGTATTTTGTTTAGCTCTAGCAGTGACCGCACACAACGTAACCGCTACAGCCAGGAAGTCACTATAAATTCACTATTGTTGTTTCCGGGGGGTCATGTGATCAAGGCTGCAGTGACGCAGCCAAAATGCGTCATGTTGAGTATGGAGAAATAAAGCACTGAGACCACCACCTTGCACGTTTGTGGTCTGTACCTGATTCGTCTACTGAAGAAGTGTGTCGCTCAGGACTGTTGGTGATATATATATATATATCAATCAATCAATTAGAGTGCATGAAAAGAGCGCTACTTACCCGTGAGGGTCCCAATGTGCTGAGGGGAGGGGGGGTGCTGCTACTGCTCGAAGAGCCAGGTCTTGAGGAGCCTTCTGAAGGTGAGTAGGTCTTGGGTCTGCCGTATTTGGGTAGGGAGGGTGTTCCAGGTCTTGGCTGCGAGGTAGGATCTGCCACCGGAGGTCGTCCGTTGGATGCGGGGGACAGGGGCGAGGCTGGCGGAGCGGAGCTGGCGGGTGGTGGTGTGGAAGCTGAGTCTGCTGTTCAGGTAGGCTGGTCCGGAGTTGTGGAGTAGTTTGTGTGTGTGGGTGAGGAGCTTGAAGGTGATCCTCTTGTCGAAGGGGAGCCAGTGTAGGACTCTCAGGAGGGGGGTGATGTGGTTGCAGCGGGGGGCGTTGACGATCAGTCGAGTGAGGCGTTTTGGATGCGTTGTAGGTGTTTGGCTGGGATTCCTGCGTAGAGTGCGTTGCCGTAGTCCAGTCTGCTGCTGACGAGGGTCTGTGTCACCGTTCTTCTTGATTCGGTCGGGATCCACTTGTAGATCCTGCAGAGAGTAGCAGGAGGAGGAGACGGCGTTGACCTGCTTAGACATATATATATATATATATATATATGTATATATATATATATATATATTTCACTTTACATATATATTTACCTTGCTTTGAAGAGGCATATGCGTGGTAAAAGATTGCTTTATAAAGGCAATGTGTGGTGAAGGCATTGCCTGGTAATGGATGCTTGGTAAAAACATGTTCTGTAATTTAGTGTGTGGTTTTGTCATACAACCGTAGGTTCATCAGTGTGAGAAAAATGTGCACTATAATACAACCCTGTTTCGTCTAGGGGGTATTGCCTGCAGCTGCCCCTCTAGCTTTGCTTGCCTTAACTCAGGGGTTGGAAGGAAATCCCTGCACAGTTTGTAGAAGTCCTGCATCGATGCCCACGTTGAAAAGTTTGCTCCACAAATGCAGAGCCATGATGAATCATGCAGCCATATGGGCTGCTATCACTTCTCTGTTATTTCTGAATCAACAGTGCTCTTTTGAGTATGCTGTCCACATCTGATGCACTCGACTAAAATTCTGACAGCTCGTTTGGACCGACATTATTCAGTTCAGTCCAAGTGGTTACATGTTTAAATAAAAGCTTTGCAAATAATAGCTCTTTACAGTCGAGCAGTGCAAAAGGGTGATAATTCGCTGGAGATTATTTGCAGCCTTTTTTCTGAGGAGTGGCATGCAACTTCTAAAAATAAAGGATGCAATAGGGTTTCCCAAAAGTAAGATTGAAGTTGCCAATTCTACTCTATTCATTCCCAGAATATGCGCATTCTTCGCCTTTATCAACTCTATTATTATATTGATACTTATGTTAAAATCGGTTTGATACAAATTTGTTCACTTTAATTCAGCATTCGGCCCACAACTTGTTTCTGCACAGAGATGTTCCCCATATAGCTTTGATGTTCTCATGACAATGGTTTTCAGAAATTAAAAAGTGTGGATCTACTTCAGAATTTACACAACCACCTGCAACTGAAGTTCAAAATTCTTTGGTTTTCCCTAAACGTAAAATAACAATTATTTTTTCCCATTCCCCAAAAGTAAAGCCAGCTTTTGCAGCTTTCATGGTCTCGCTAAACTCTGTTTTCAAGGATGTATATATGGCTCAAATTTTACTATCACCTGGACTGTTGACCATTCTACGACCTGACCACATTAGAAGACCAGAGTTTTAGGGCCTGGTGAGGTCTAGATGAATCTATCTGACCTTCATCTAGTTCTTACGAAGCCTTTTACACCAAATCAATCTATTCCCATGTGACATATATTATAAAGTTTACTTTGTCATGTTTTGGAAAACCAATGGGCGATTAAGAAACTGTGTGAAAAAGCAATTGCACCCTTGCTGCTTCCATATTCGTTAAAAAGACAACTATAATTAGATGAGTCCAAACAAGTGCACAAGGATACTTAATCAGGAAGTGCTACCACCTGTATAGAAAATCAGAACATTTGACAGTTTGTTCTGGAACACTTGGGTTTGTGGTATCACATCATGCCTAGGCCAAAAGATAACTGTGACAGTCTCAGAATAAAAATCGTTGCGGCTCCTCAGACTGAGAAGTGTTATAATGCCATTTCCAGACAGTACAAAGTCCATCGTTCCACAGTGAGAAAGCGTATTTAAACAAGCATTGGCATAGCCAATAGGTCTCACCTTTGTGACCTTATAAGTGTTTAGCCATGCAGCACATTATCCTGGAGCTATACAATTACTACACACTGGGTCATGCGGTGTAATACAGGAAGTCCCTAATAAGAGCAGGTGAATCTGGCTATGTCATGCGTAAACCAATGCACGATTGCTTTGCTTCCCGTCCCAGGCAAGTACACGCCGAACACAGTAGCATCATTTTATCGGTTATTCTGAGAGTAATAAAGTGACAATAACCAAACAATAGTAATCGACAACCACTTGGCTACATTGTTATCACATTGCTTCCAAATAAATCAATGTATCTTGTTATGCAACTGATGCGATGGATTTTTACCAAATATTGCACATAAATTAACATTTTCTCTCGCATTAAACGGCTCCACTCACATTACATATGACCCCTTTTATGTATACTCTTAATACTTTTACACTAGAGGAATGCAGACTCCACGGTGTTTCATAATTCAAGAGCAGCCATATTTCTGACAAGTCACTGATTGCACTAAAATACAGCTGAGCACAAACCAGCAGAAGCATGTGGCATGTTTTACATCCCCTGAGCATCTGCATCTTATGAACTAAAGATGGAATGAATTTGACTACAGTATAAAGAGAAAATATACACTTTTATATGTAGCCGAATTTGTGTTCATGCTAAATAGATGGTTAGAGATTTTCTAGCACGGTGAAAAAAGCAAAATGCTAATTGTCCTACTGTTGGAGCTGAAAATATTCCTATAAGCAGCATATCGGACAAGCAAACTCCAATTATCCAATTTGCAACGGAGTTTACACTCTTTAATTAATATGATTGATAAACGTTTTACAGTGTTGTAGGGTGTTCCATATAAAGGAGATGCTCTCCGACTAAACTTGGGAACTACCCAGAGTTCCCTACTTCCTTTTTTGCATAATTTATGTAGCACTCGAAGCCTGAAAGGGTATTGCTTTGATATGTATGTGCGTGTATGAGAAAGATGAGAGCACAAACCTAGCTATGGGAAGACACAGGTCCCTCTGTGGGGCCGCCTCAAGGGCGATCTATCACATGGATAACAGACAGGACGAAGGCTATGAGGCGGTGTGTGGCACCTTGTCCTCCTCTCCTGCGAGAGGCCGACCTGCATGTATGCTGAGATGAATTCTGCTGCTGGAAGAAGTGACCCAAGGGGCAATCAAGCTGTTTTGAATGGGGATGCTGCTGCTTGCATGTGAAGATGAAGCCCAGAGCAGCCACAGGATTCTCAGTGTAACAGCTACAGCCATTGGCGGCAATTGTTACTTTGTAATTTCGTAATTCAAGGACCTTTTGGAACCACGAGCTGTTAAGAGGAAGGACCCATCAATCAATCAGGAGTTTGTTAAAGCGCGACTACTCACCCGTGAGGGTCTCAAGGCGCTAGGGGTTTGGGGGAGGGGGGGTGCAGGTTCCATTCCATCAAGGAGGGGGTCTGTCGAAGAACCAGGTTTTGAGGTTTCTTGCGAAGATGGGGAGCGATGTTGTCTGTCTGAGGTGGGGAGGAAGGGCGTTCCATGCTTTGGCCGCGAGGAAGGAGAAGGAGCGGCCTCCCGATCTGGTCTTTCTGGTGCGAGGGACCAAGGCGTAGGAAAACTGGGCTGATCGTAGGGTCCTTTGGGGTGCGTGGAATTTGAGTCGGCTGTTCAGGTATGCTGGTTCGGTGCCGTGGAGGGCCTTGTGTGCGTGGGTGAGCATCTTAAAGGTGATTCTCGCCTCGACGGGGAGCCAGTGGAGTGTGCGCAGGTGCTGGGAGATGTAGCAGTGTTTTGGCAGGTTGAGGACCAGTCTTGCGGCGGCGTTCTGGATGTTCTGTAGCTTGCGGATGAGGTTTTTGTTTATTCCGGCGTAGAGTGCGTTGCCCTAGTCGAGTCTGCTGGTGACCAGGGCGTGAGTGACTGTCTTTCGGTGTTCGAGGGGGATCCATTTGAAGGTCTTACGAAGGAGGCGGAGGGTGTGGAAGCAGGAAGATGAGAAAGAGTTGATCTGGCGGTCCATTTTGGGCTCGGAGTCCAGGATGATTCCCAGGTTGCGTGCGTGGTCTGTGGGGGTTGGCGGGTTTCCGAGGGCGGTGGGCCACCAGGTGTCGCTCCAGGCGTCGGGGTTTGGGCCCATGATGAGTACTTCTGTTTTGTTGGTGTTTAGTTGTAGGCAGCTGTTTTTCATCCATTTGGCGACGGCTTCCATGCCTTCTCGAAAGTTACGTCTGGCGGTGTTGGGCTCGATGGATAGGGAGAGGATGAGCTGGGTGTCGTCTGCGTATGACACAATGTTGAGTCCGTAGGTTCTGACGATGGGGGCAAGTGGAGCCATGTAGACGTTGAAGAGCGTCGGGCTGAGGGAGGAGCCCTGGGGGACTCCGCAGGTGGTAGGTGTGGGGTCCGAGAGGAAAGGGGGGAATCTGACCCGCTGCGTCCTGCCGGAGAGGAAGGAGCAGATCCAGTCGAGGGCCTTGTCCTGGATTCCTGCATCGTAGAGTCTGCGTACTAGGGTGCGGTGGGAGACTGTGTCGAACGCCGCTGATAGGTCGAGGAGGATGAGGGCTACTGTTTCTCCTTTGTCCAGTAAGGTGCGGATGTCGTCTGTTGCGGCGAGGTGGGCGGTTTCCGTACTGTGTTTTTTTCTGAAGCCGGATTGGGAGGAGTCAAGGATGTTGTGTTCTTCAATGAATGTAGCGAGTTGGCTGTTGATGGCTTTCTCGATGACTTTCGCTGGGAACGGGAGCAGGGAGATGGGTCTGTAGTTTTTGAGGTCGGTGGTCCGCTGAGGGTTTCTTCAGGAGGGGGTTGACCTCGGCGTGTTTCCAGTCGTCGGGGAACGAGGCGGTCGCCAGGTAGCGGTTGATGGTGTGGCAGAGCATGGGTGCGATGGTGTTGGCGGCTCTGTTGAAGATGTGGTGGGGGCAGGGGTCCGTGGGGGCCCCTGAGTGGATTGACTTCATTGTCTTCAGTGTGTCTTCGGTGGTGAGGGCTGTCCAGTCATCAATCGCTGGTTTCCGGGTGTCGGGGGTGGTTGGTGAGGGTTCAGTGTGTTGGTTGTCTTCGTCGACCTAGTATTTATCTGATGTTTATTTAGCTGGTATCGCAAAAAGCTTTCAAAGGCAGTTGTCAAAGGAGGGAAGGGAGCATGAGGCTCTCATAATCACCCTTCTATTAGCCCAAGGAGGATGGGGAGTCAGAAACTTCAGACGGCTAAAGCCTTACAACACACAGCAACCGATAAAGCCTCCTTCTTGGGAGTCTTTCTCCAGCTGTGGATAGGCTACAAGTTACTGATGACAAGCCCGAAACTAAACATTTGGACTTTCCTCCGGCCGTGAAACAAGGTACCTCAAACATTGGGGAAAATCGGGGAGTCGCCCCTCGTTGATAGTAGCTTCAATGCCGTCCCTTCAAAGGAACACTGATCAATATATTTCCCCCTTTGGAGTAGCGCAAGTGGCAGTGGAAACAGTCGGTGACAAATCAGAGCTCTTCCAACGTGCTCCCCTAGAGACACTGCCCGTAATGGTCAAACCTGAGGAGACAGTAGGAGTAACAACCAGTAATGCCATTCAGGTGGATATCGGGTCATGTCAGGAAAAGGCCCCTGAAACTCAAGGGAGTTACCCCTTCCTTCATGATAACTGTAGGATCTGAGGCAGTTGGGAGCACGGACCCACAGAAGAATCCTTAACTTGGTCTTACACACCTTACACTCACTTCCGCCCCACTTAAAACATCTGAGGCTTTTTTCTTTTTGTCAGATTCTGGCACCCTGTCTGATTCAGCCAGGGAGATTCATTTTAGTGACAATAGCTTCATTAGGAAATGCTCTAAAATCTATCCAAGCAGCCTCTTGGGTATTGAGGGACACTAGAGCAAATGGCTTCTAATACTGGTAGCTTGGGAACATTGTCTGCTTTTTTTGACAAATACTCAAATGATGGCGGCTTTCTACCTGGGGGCTCTGGATCCTATAACAAAAGCATTTCCATCAGATGATGAGCTCTTATGGGACTCTGATGTAAAGGAGTTTACCCCCACAAATGTGATCCCCCCCTGTTCAGTATCCGGTTGCAGCTTTTACTTCATCCATGATCCTGACTGCACAATACTCTTTGACCGGACACCAGGATGGGATTCAGCCCACACTTAAGGGGGCTCCAACAAAGCTGACTAACCAAGACAATCTGTGATCTTTGATCTTTTACAGAAACATAGGGAGGAGTATCATAAGGATTCTTTGGCCTTAAATGCTGAACACCTAAAGACACAAGCCATGCTGGGAAAACTATAAAAAAATATTGATATTCTCCAGTCTCGACTGGGCAAAGTGGAGGCAACTCAGGGGTCCCTACAAGCTGCAGTAGAGGAGGCAAGAGCTTCCTCTCTCCAACATGAACCTCAGCTGGTAACTTTCCTCTAGGCATGACCATATGGAGTATAGATCCCGATGGAACAATCTCTGAGTCCTGGGTATTCCAGAAGGAGCAGAAGGAGATGATCCCCGTGGCTATATCATGCTTCTTTTTAAGGAGGCCTTTCTAGACCTGCACTACTGGAATACGGACAGAGTTATCTGAAGAGCTCATCGGTTTCCCTTCCATCTTCCTAAGGCAGGTAGAACGTCTCGCTACCCACGGGCTATTAAGATCTGTGTTGGTAATTTCATCTTATGACAAGAGATCTCACGTGTAGCTCAGCCTAAGTCCCCAGCTATAATAGGTGGGGTAGAGTTCTTTGTTCGTTTGGACTTTTGCCATGAGACGGTGGTCCAATGATGGCAACTCCGAGAACAGATCCCAGCTCTTGTGAAACTGGGGGCTGCTGTTTCACTAGTGGAACCCGCTACACTGCGGATCAAGTATGAAGGTCAAATATACCATCGCTTCAAAACCACAAAGGCTGCTGAGCTGCTGAGCAAAGGGAACCTCTCAAACTGACTACTACAAGATTCAAAGATAATTTATGCACTAGGAGGGAGAGATGTTGATGTCTTTTTTTGTTCTTTTTCTCATTGATCTCTCTTTTTCTTTATCAATTTTGATGAGCTCTTTACTTATGGCAGCATGGACTTTATCTTTTGGGATTTAGACTTCCCATTAGTCAGGCTTCTTTCACCCTTTTTCTCCTATAGGCTATCGAGGGTGGTCTTGAGGGAGTCTCGGGGGGTTTCTCTGACCCTTACAGCTCCTGGGTAGGATAATGTATCTTGCATCCATCGTGGTAGGGGTGGTAGCCCTGGGTAAGTCACTGTGTGGCTTGGGGGGGAGGTAGGGGAGGTCACGATTGACCCATGTGGTGTGTTAGAAATAGGAGTAAGTGTGTTTGAGGGGGTCTGGCTAAGCAGACACCTTTGGAGCTAACTACTTGTACCCTGTATTTTCTGGCTGTTCAATGTTTAGAGTAGAGGAACATAAAACGTTTGGAGGGTGATAACTGGCTTAGGATGAGCTCTGCTTATGGTTAAGAATTCTAATGGTTATGACCAATGCATGCAGATTTTGCCATGGAAGGTAAATGGCATCAAAGCATCCTGTAAGCGTAAATTGATCAGAGAAGAGCTGTTCCATCCATGCCCACATATTGTTTGTTTACAGGAGACCCATCTTTCTAGCTCTGAAACTCCATTGTTGAATGATTTTGGTTAGCATACACTCTATACAGCTAGCTTCTCCTCTGCTTTAAGGGGAGTTGCTTTTTTAGTTAGAAGGATTAACTGGTCGATTGCGGACCAGCGCACTGATCCGCAGGGTCGCTAGCTTCTTATTACAATTTCTCAGGAAAATGCCTTATTTTCAGTCGGCATTATATACGTGCCTAATTAGGATGATCCCTTGGTTTTCGATCCGCGGCTGGGGGAATTGCATTTCTGGTCTGAACCAGTTATACTCTGTAAGGACTTTAATGTTACTCTTCACCCCGGCCAGGAGTCTTTGCGTATTGGTACATCGATGGAGTCCCTGATCGAAGAAACTCCTTAGGTAGGCCTTCAAACAGATAATGACATCTTATTCATTGGTAGATGCCTGGTAGAACTGTCACCCTAATGAACCTGGGTACACCTTTTATTCCATGCCCAATAAATCACTCTCCCTAATTGATATGTTTTTTGTAAGCCACAGATTGGATCTTCCCTCAGGGTTCAGCTGCACCCCAAGGTGATCTCGGACCATAATTCTTTATCTCTATTTTTTCCAATGGAAAAATCTGCCTTGATTATTCTGCCTCACAGCTGGACTTTTGATACATGGATGTTACTTAATGAGGGCTATATTAATTATGTGAATAAAGAACTAAGGGAGCATATGCAGTTTAGTGCAGGCTCTGCCTTTCTATTGGTCGTTTGGGGCACAGTGAAGGCTTGTTCTACACACTGAAATATTCTGATCACCAATGAAAAGAGCAGAGCAAGGAAGAAGGTTGTATAAGATCTTCTCTTAGGGCTTAGGAAAGCGCTTTAGCACGTAGTATGTCAAATCAGGATTGGGAGACTTTCACTTCTGTCCTGGAGCAACTTGCAATCGCTCAGTCCGTGCTCAGAGAAAGGCTTTGGGACAGAATGGTCAAGAAGATCTGAGCAAAACAAATCAACATATTTGAGAATAATGAACAATTGAGTCGTATACCACCTTTTCAGGTAAAGGATCTAATGAGCATGAATGAAATTCAGGCAATTACTGATGAAAAGGGGGATTTGGTCACCGACGTAACCCCTGGCTGTGAGGTGTTCTTTAGGTACTATCAAAGACTTTACCGAAAGGAGAGGCCACTCCAATAGATGTAATTGATCAATAAAACTCTCAGCATTACAATCGCATGCTGACTGAGATACAGCAATCTTTGTTGGAGTGCCCAGTCTTCCTGAGGAAAGTTGAGAATGTGGTTACATGGATCGCTAGAGAAAAAGCGGCTGATTATGATCAAATCCCGCTTTAATTCATTGAGACCTTTTCAGAAGTTCTTGTGCCCCGTTTTTATCAGCTTTTTAACTCTTTCCGGTATCCCGGGTGGGTCCCTCAGACCTGGTTTGAAACTAAGTGTCATTTTTCCTAAGAACGAGAAGGACCCTAGACTATGTAGATTTTATCAACTTATCTCATTGATCAATGCTGACCACAGAATTTATACTCGGATGCTTGCAAATAGACTGTTGGCCTGGTGGATGAGAACCAATAAGACTTTATACCGGGCTGCCGTTTCCACAGCCAATGTTAATCCTATTTTAGCCATAGAAGAGGGGTCAGCTGATTGGAACCTGATCGAATGATAATGCTAGATGTTGAAAAAGCGTTCAATGTGGTTTCCTGGCCTTCTTATGGTCAATGATGGGTGCCGCTCGCTTTGGACCTTGGTTCATCAATCGGGTGCAACAGCTATATGACGACATAAAGGCGAGGGTCCTGTATTCAGGCATTTTTCGAATCCTATTGGCATTACTAGGGTCTCCCAGCAGGGTGGTCCTTTATTGCCCCAACTATTTGCGATATAAATAAAACCTTATATTCAGGCCTTGATGATGACTAAGGACATTTCTCTGTTGCAGGTACATAGGCTGAAGATCAAGATTCTGACTTATGCAGACTTTGTTGCCATCTTAAGATCTGCTCCTATTGCAGCTTTGACTGTGATAGACACAATTGCTAGCAAGTATGGCTCTGTCTCTGCATATAAGCTTAATACTAAAAAGACTAAAGTCTTGTTTAATGTTGTGCCACTGAGATAGAACCAACACTGGGTGCACTCAGAAATCTATCTAGGGAGCAAGTTGTCTCTCATAATGGAGGAGATAATTCAACTAAACTATGGTCAGTTGTTCGCGAGAACCTGTCAGATGTTTAATAAATGGAATAGACTCCACTTGTGCCTAATTGGGAGGTGTATTGTAAGGGAACAGAAGTTCATTAAGGCCAAACAGGTCCTAAAGCAGCAAGAGCTGTTGAATTAAGGAAGTGTTCATCACTAAGCCTGTAGCACAGGGCATGTTTATTCAATAATTGCCAGAAGGAGCAACAGTGAACAAATCTTAAATGTACGTAGAGACACAGATGGGCATTGACATAGTAGATTATTTATTGATAAGTAATATATCAAAGTTTTTTGGGGAGATATAGTTCATGCTCTCACAAAAAAGTGACAAAAGCTTGATGTGACGAGTGAAGGTGATATTTAAATGATACATTGCATTGACAACATAGACAGAAACTCCTGATTGTAAATTTAACAGTAAAGGAGTTTTTTGTTGTATAAAGGTTGATGGCGTTTCAATCTCATTGATTGAAGATCATCATCAAGACAAAAATTGTGAGCATGAAGAATTTAGCGACCTGGAGGAAGCCGGTGATTGAAGGAACCCGGTGATATCATTGCAGTAAATCATGAAGGGTCACCGGGAGGAATCCAGACCCGAACGCTACTCGAGCAAGTATTGCCAGGGAGTTCCAGAGGCTAAGTGAATGAAGATGGGGTGGCGGTCACGCTAGAAGTTTAATCGCCTGCGGCAGTGGAGTCCATATTCACTGTTGTAGGTAAAACCACAGCGTAGTCTGTGTAACCCTAGTTCCAAATTGTGGAAGACTGCATACGTCGGTCGATTTCCAAGGGACGGGCAGCCGCTCCATCTCGTGCCTTCCAGGGGAGTGACTTCTGCTGTAATTGGGAGGTGTAACCTTATTAAAATGACTATTTTATCCCGTTATCTTTATTTGTTTTAGATACACACCTCTCTACCTCCCAAAGAAATATTTCGCAAGGGTGGACCAAGCTATTTCTCCTTGTTACACTAGCACACATTTGATTCAAAACAATGTTTACTGACTGATAAAAATGGGTTTGCATCTAAATACATGGGTGTTTGCATTGCAACACAATGCTCCACTGATGTAACTTCTTCGTGACGCAAAGAAATGCAAGGCAGTGCTGTGCCGAGCAAATTGACCTTTGGATGGCTTTGTAAATTCCAAAATACCGCAATAACTCTATCCCAATGCAAAATATTAGTTAATCTGGCTATAGTTTGTATTTTGTCATCTCCATCCACTTAAACACACGGTGCTGTTTTATTGTTTTTATCTTGATGGAATAGAAATCTGAGGGGCATATTCTCAAGAACGTGTGATAACCATTGCAAAAGTAACTTAAGGCGACTCCCAACAGCGCAGCCTATCGTGAGAAAATTACGCCGTGTTAACCAAGTATAGTTAACACTGCGTTACCATGTGATAGTCTCCAGATAATGCGTCAAATGTCTGCATTAAAATCAATGCCACGCTGCAAAAATGCGAAACGCGAATGCAATAAATCTTGTGATGAGGCCAATCGTGGCACAAAACACAGCGAAAACCAGCGACCGGCTTGCAAATCCCACGTGTATGGTGGGAAAATGCACCATAAAAGCAGAGTAAATAAACGGTGAAATGACAACATGCTAGCACAACCCCACAGCTGTGATGCAGAACAAATGACCATTGTCCAAATCAGATATGAATTCCCCACAAACAGGTACAATGTACATCGACATGCATAAAGTATGTAACCTGAGCCAATGCGGAAACAAACATGGTACACACCTTGAAATCACATCTCCCCCTCACATTGCAGAGGGACAAACAACACCCCCTGCACACCGACATGCCATGTCCATGATCAAACAAGAATGAAAGCATGGACTAATGTAGGGGCAGTGACTCCCCCTTATGTACATGTTGCCCATGTCGTGGGACTTGAGACACAGGGTGCATCCCTGTAACATGGCGGCACATATCAGAGCACTAAAGAATCCCTGTTGTCACTTGTAGGCCACATATGACAGCCAAAATGGAATGATTTGGGACAAATGTGAAACGGCGAAGAGTGGGATACCTTAACTGTGACACACAGAACTGGCAGTTCAAATATGTGACACCATAAACAGCCTCACTGCACAGAGGTGACACACCCACCATCCATTACCAAATCCCTCAATTCACAGCACAACATGTCGCACCCACACTTGTCTGAGTGAAGTGCCTATACAGATGAGTGACATGCACGCAGGGAATGTGTATCAGAATGCTTTTATTAGCACATGCAGTGCTTGTGGTCTGTCAACATACTGTGCCATGACTGCTAAGGTGCCACACATTGTGACGCCAAGCAGAGAAGAAATTGTCAATGATGTAGTCCCTACGGGTTATTCCTGCTGTGACTGCAGAGGGGTGTGCTCCACATGCCTCATCATCATTATTGTCTGGTGCATCTTGC
Source organism: Lissotriton vulgaris (assembly GCF_964263255.1). NCBI lineage: Eukaryota > Metazoa > Chordata > Amphibia > Caudata > Salamandridae > Lissotriton > Lissotriton vulgaris. The sequence goes on from NC_141694.1 coordinate 582,822,837, forward strand.
ACTCATATCCATGGGGCCTTGCTGCGTACACATATGTTGTACAACACACAACATGCAACGATCATCTTGCACACAAGGTCTGGGCTGTACAGGAGCTTACCACCTGTGACATCCAAGTACCTGAAATGTGACTTCAACATGCCAAATGTGCGCCCCACGATGCCCCTGGTGCGTATGTGGGCCAAATTGTACTGCCTCTGGGCCTGTGTGTTCGGGGCTAGGAGGGATGATATCATCCAAGTGCAGAGTGCATATCCTTGGTCACCTGTGACAGTGCAGAGAGACATGAGTCACGACTACGTACTGCATGATGTGTTGCCTGGCTCACTGGTTCATTGGTGTGTGAAATGTGTGACCTAGTGATTCCCAAATGACATGTACTGTGTGTTGCACATGAGCTGCATCACTGTGTACTACGTAGCCTCACTGCTGCACCTCCCCCCAAGCACATTCACTAGTGTGCGCAGCGCAATTACATCACCTACACCCCCACAGTACACCAATGACATGCCTGTCTGCACATGTCTACAAGCCAGAGTACAACACAGTGAGGATGCAGAGCAGAATGTGGCCGGCCACATGTGTGTAGGCCCAATCCAAGGACAGGGCTGACACTGATGTATAGCACCTGCCTGGCTGCACTCGACATGCAGTTGGGGGTACATCTTTGGCTCATGCTGTGCGAATAGCGACACACACAACAGTTGGCATGTGTGATCCCTGACCCGAGCGGGCATTCCCTTCCCCATGTACCCCTTGGCCGACCACGCACACAGGGGGCATGCCACATAGCAACATTGTCCATTGCGGGACGGTTGAAGCAGACACTACAACAGAAACACATGCATCAGCCACATCCTTGGCAAGGCCCATGCTGAACCACACCCAGATCCACGTGTGGAGGGGCCACACCCCTACGCAGTACTGTTGTATGCTTCCCCAACCGCTTATGCACACATGAAGAAACAACACAGTTACATGTCCCAGGTTTACCCCACTGCCTGCGGTGACATGGTTGCGCACGCTGTACACAGCACAATGTAATGTGGAATGGCCCCAGTCCACATGCATACATAATGACCACACGGACACACTGAGTGACTTTGAGAGACTGGCTACGGGCACGTGCGCCCAGCCCCTTTTATTGCCAGGGTCGCATCTCCAGTGACGCCTGTGCTGGTTGGTGTTGGGTAGTGTAAGCTACCACTCAGGGATTGGGTAGTGCTGGCAACAACCACAACAGTGAGCACACAATCAGCAGTACAAGGTACGGACATCATGGCCGGCACAGGCCCACCGACATGGGACGGTGACTTGCGGTGCACTGAGGTAGGGCCACGCGAGCTGAGTGTGTACTCGTCAATGTCCAAGGTGAATATTGCGGAGAGTTTGGGAGGACAGTGGAGGTGTCTCTCCAGGGCATGATGCAGAGGGCAGAAGCAAGCAGGAACAGGCAATGCTACAGACTCCACTTTTCCACCTTGTCAGTATCAGCTACATGTAGAGGACGACAACTTCCAGCCCATGGTCCCAGACGCCACCCATGCACCAGAGCTGAGCATGTGTTTAGCCAGCGACTATGCCATGTCCTGCCGGTGACGGACTGCATTGGATAAGTGTGAGGCCTGCAGGACGGCAGTGTGGGCCAAAGATCGCAGTCAGCAAGTACCCACAGACATGCCTTGGTGGCACCACATCGAAGGGAGTATAGTGACTTAACCTCAGCCTTAAATAATGGTCCTTGCCATGGTGTAATCAAGACTCAGTTCCAATTGTGTTTCCTACTTGTCCGCGGTGTATGTCGGTGGAGTACCTCAATTAGAATGGAGTTCTGCAGGCCTATGTTGCGGAGGCCGTGATAGTCCCAGGAGGCTGCCAAAGTCGTGGGCCTCAGGCCTGGAGTTTGCACTGGCACGTGGTGGGCCATCTTCGACACACATTCGTGTCGGCAGGTGGGCATTGAGGCCTGGGTGAGCAGGGGTGGGCAAGAAGGTTTCGGGGACCAGCGACCTGGGGTGCCGCAGGCACACAGGATCGCAGGCAACACCGCTCACGGTGTCGGCCTTGTGGCGAGGTGAGGGGCGCCGCCCTGGCATTCAGGAAGAGAACCACACCCAGAGCTACGTGTTTTTTTTCACACCCCTACGCTGGCCTGGTGTATGCCGGGCCAGCCCACTCTGCACATGCCTACGGGGGGGGCGTAACAAGCTACATTTCCGCAATCTTCCCCACTGGCTGGGGTGACATGGTTGCGTCCACTGTCCACTACACTCCATACACCAGCGGTGTATGTCGACATGGATATGTGTGTGGTCTGCATACTGTAGTCTGGCCATCACATCCACACCACACTTGGCATTATGTACATGCTTATTCATGGGTCACTTGCCCCCTTCGCACATGCCTGGATCCCACCTCTCCCCAAAAACTGCTGTTGTGGGTAGAGGTGCCTTGCCGTTGATGGCTCATGTACATGGCTGGCCCAGGTTCCCACAGGAAGTTGTGCTGTCATGTCTGGTGGGTGGGCATGTTGTTTGGCATGTTTTATGTGACTCGATATATCTTTATAATATAATTTGTATGGAACTATAGCTGATGTTTCAGCATATCCTGATGACCTAGGAGACAGAGCTAAAACGTACGTTCTGCAGATCAGGATTATCATTTAAACACCCGAGAGTAGTGGGTGATACCTAGGAGCACGGAAAGTAATAAATTAACAACATACCTCAGCAGTGCACACCCCTGCATCATAAACATATTGTATAACTTTCTACTCTGGGAGCGTAGCACGCAAACAATTTGACAATGCAATTTGAAGAAATCACGCAACTAACGGACATCAGAGCTGATACGTTTGCATTTACAGCTGATGCAACCACACGAATATATTCGCTAATTCAAGAAGATACGACAGAATTTGCCACCTTCAAAAACAAAGAGCAACATATAAGACAACTTTTGTATTTAACTCGCAATTAAATCATTCAACGTCTCCACGCCAATACCATGATCAGATATCATAAGGCACAGAGAATTCCGAGAGGCCTCCGAATATCCCTCAAACCATCACTTTGTAAAAACACCAAACAGTTTACAGACAAATGGTACGCGATATTAAACAAATGCAGCCTTGATCTCATTCTTCTAATCATAGAAGAATTATCGAAAATCTTGGAAGAACTGGACACGGAAATCAACAACACCAAAGAAGAATTGAATAAACTCATTACACCAGAGGAACTGACGAACATTCTAGCGGACATTCAAAATCAATTAGCAAAACACACACAGGAGGTAACCGAGAGAAAAATCAGGAAATATAGGAGAGACACGTTAGATTATAAGTTGGAGGAGGTATATTCATGGGCGGAGGTATACGCTAAGAGAAGACAACAAACACGATATGGATCACAAACGGATACATCATCAACAGGAAGTGAAGTGAGCACAACTAAGAAAAGGCAAGAACCTGCTCCAGAGAACATAGCTACCACATCATCCAACCAGTCTTTTTTAGACAAAGGCCAGGAAGAAAGGGGAGACCCCGTAGGGGAAAAGGACAAAGAAAAAAGTCTTCCACAAACAAGGAACGTGACAGCCAAAAAAGACAAGAAAAAACAGCAGACAACTTAGTTATCAACATTTGGAAATGCCCATTGACCTCTATACAACTAGACACGATACAAAAGGGAACATCATTTGTCCCTACGACTGATACTAATATTCTGGGATTAGATGTTAGTTTGTTCAAATTAACACGCAAAGTGAGATTGAGAAATTTCTTTGACAATGTGATCACCGAAAACAAACAACAGGACCAAGATCAACTTAAGGGTTTGAAGACCACGAGTACATACATGGCCCCGGTGAGCCATAAAACCATAGATCTCTTTGAGCAATTATGCAAACAAGATATACAAAGTCTTAACACCCAGAGAATTAAAAAACACCGCAATTTAACCAAAAAACAACAGGGTATATCAAGGCTATCAGTACCAATGAAGACATCATTTGTCAGAAGGCAGACAAGGGCGGCGCACTTGTAATAATGGATGCATCTTACTATGAGACACGAGTGATGGAGCATTTGAATGATGAGAACCTGTATATGCAAATGGACAATGACCCTACACAAGAAATAAAAAAAACTTTGCAACAGATCGTACAGAGCGGTTGATAATGCTTCAATTACTTACCGGTAATTGCATTACTCTGAGTCCTACTCCCTCGCTTCCCTTACTTACGAAATTGAGGCATCCCTGCCTCACCAGACACCCGTACCCACGTGATTTGTCACGTGGGGACTATATATAGGCCCCAGCCCCCTCATACCTCCTGTAATACCACACAGATCGAAACCATACCAAAAGGTTGGCCTGGACCATCAGGGAGGGAGGGAGGGATGTAAGTAAGGGAAGCGAGGGAGTAGGACTCAGAGTAATGCAATTACCGGTAAGTAATTGAAGCATTACCTCATCGTCCCTCCCTCGCTTCCCTTCCTTACGAAATTGAGATGTACAAAGCCAAACAGGACAACCAAAGAAGGTATGCAAAAAACAGGTTTATTAAAAAACACAGAAGACCAGGGGAAAACCCACTATTCAGGAATCATAGTGGAAAGAACCCTGTGTCCAAACACATCAGCACAGTCAACCTCCTGGCCAATCCTAAAATGAGAGGCAAAGGTCAGCGGGGAAGCCCAGGTTGCAGCCCGGCAGATCTCTGAAATGGAAGCCCCTTGGACCTCCGCACAGGAAGCAGCCATGGAGCGAGTGGAACAACCCTGAACCCCCAAAGGAGAAAGGTGCCCCCCCTCTTTGTATGCCAAAGAAATCAGAGAACGAACCCAACGACTCAAGGAAGGAGTAGAAGGACGCAAACCCCTATTTACAGGACCAAAATTAACAAAAAGGGAATCTGAGAGACGGAAAGGAGCGACCCGCTCCAAATAGACCAGGAGAGCCCTCCTAACATCCAAAGAGTGAAGCCGCACCTCAGACTCCGAGGACAGGGAACCAAAAAAGGAAGGAAGAACCAACTCCTGATCCCTGTGGAATTGAGAGTCCACCTTAGGACGAAAGGAAAGAATAGGTCGCAACACGATCCTGTCATCAAAAATCCGACAAAAAGGGTGTTTGGAAGAAAGAGCCCCCAGTTCACTCAGGCGGCGAGCAGATGAAATGGCCACCAAAAAGAAAGTCTTGAAGGACAACAGGCGCAGATCCACAGAAACCAACGGCTCAAAGGGAGATGACATCAAGGCGTCCAAGACCAGAGAAAGATCCCAGGTCGGAAAATGCCGCCGAGGGGCAGGAAGAACGTTACTCAAACCCTTAAAAAGGCGACTGACCAACCCCTCAGAATCCGAGAGATTGCCCCAAGAGCTCCTAAACGCCCTACTCGCAGCCCACTGCAAACGAAGGGAAGACACCTTCAAGCCCAAGGAAGCACCCTCCTGAAGAAACAGCATCACCTCAAACAAAGAAGAGGAAGAGGGGTCCAAACCTTTGACAAGACACCACCGACTGAAAGAACGCCAGTGCCGTAGGTAAGACTTGTTGGTCGAAGCGCGTCTAGCCGCCTGCAGAGTAGAGGTCAAACCAGCCGGAACCCCTCGTCGCAGAAGACCTAGGCGTTCAACCTCCAAGCCGCCAAGCGCATCCGGCCCAGAACATCCTGTTGAAACGCCGGGAAGACCAAAGGGGGAGGAGACAGAGGCAGCAACCACTCCACCTCCGACCTCAACTCCACCAGGAGAGGAAACCAGGAGGCACGAGGCCACGCCGGACCCACCAGAATCACAGAAGCCCCCGAGGACCGGACCCTCAGCAGGAATCGGAGAAGAAGGGGGAAAAGAGGAAGCGCATACAGAAGCCCGCGGGGCCAAGGGCAAGAGAGAGCATCCACCGCCCAGGCCGACCCCTCCCGACAGCGGGAGACAAACCGGGACACCAAGGCATTTCCCACATCCGCAAAGAGGTCCACCACCGGAACACCCCAACGCAACGTCAGAGCCACAAACAACTCCCGACGAAGGCAGAAATCCACAGACGACGGAATGGCCCTGCCGAGGGCATTCGCCCGGGAATTGGACACCCCCCGAATATGGATCGCCGAGAGAGCCAACAGATGAGATTCCGCCCAAACAAACAACCGCCTCGCCACAAGGGCCAGAGAAGAGGACCGCGTCCCCCCCTGCCTGTTGACGTAAGCCATGGCCGTGACGTTGTCCGTCCTGACCAGGACCACGGAACCCAGCAGAAACTGGGAGAAGGCCAACAGAGCCAAACGGACAGCCTCCAACTCCCTCCAGTTCGATGACATCCTGCTCTGAGCGGGAGACCAGAAGCCCCTGGACTGATGAACCCCCAGCCAGGCCCCCCAACCCGAGAGGCTGGCATCGGTCGTCACCACAACCGGAGCCGGAGGAGAGAGAGAGACACCCTTCAGCAAATGATCCCAAACCAGCCACCAACCCAGAGAAGACCTGACCTGAGGGGAAACCGGGATCGGAGAAGAGAGGGGAAGGCAATGGGGAGACCAATGCGCCAGAACATGAGCCAACAGTGTGTGCAAATGAAATCTGGCCCAAGGAACCAGAAACACCGTGGCAGCCATATCCCCCTGAACCTGCAGCCAACGTGCCGCCACCTGCACCGGACCGGACAGCAGAGACAGGATATGAGACTGAATCTTGACCACCCGAGCCTCGGGCAGAGTGACCACTCCCAAATCTGTCCGAAACCTGGCCCCAATGAAGAGACGATCCTGGGAAGGAACAAGGAACGACTTGCCCAGATTGACAAGAAAGCCGTGCCCCCTCAAAACGGCCAGCACTAAGTCTGTGTGATCGACAGTCAACTGGAAAGAGGGAGCATGAACCAGCCAGTCGTCCAGATAAGGATGTAAAAATATCCCCTGACAGTGGACCAGGGCCACCAAGGGGGCCAAGAGCTTGGTGAAGACCCGAGGGGCGGACTTCAGCCCGAATGGCAAAACCGCAAACTGGAAGTGGAAGTCGCCAACCGCAAAGCGAAGAAACTGCTGATGAGTCCGAGCCACAGGAACGTGAAGGTAGGCGTCCTGTAAATCGATAGACGTCATGAAGTCCCGGACCCCCACCAACGGAATGATGGACTGCAAAGTCACCATCTTGAAGTGAACGGTCCGAACCCAACCATTCACCCTCTTCAGGTCCAGAACCGGCCGGAATCCCCCTGACACCTTCTGGACCAGAAACAAAATGGAATAACATCCCAGACCTCGCTGCGCCAGCGGGACCGGAACGATCGCCTTCTTTGACAGAAGATCCCGAACCCCATCCAGCAGAGCCTCCCTCTTGGATGGAGACTTGGGGATAGGAGTAAGGATGGTGCCCCAGCCGGGCGGAACGGCGACAAAGTCGATAATATAGCCTCTCCTGACAATAGTCAATGCCCAGCGATCCCTTACATCCAGCTGCCAAGCGTCCAGGAAAGACATCAGCCTCCCGCCCACAGGACCCGAGGGCGAAACACAGTCGACGTCAGGACTTCCTCTTGAAGGTATCCGCCGGAAGCTTGGGACCAGGCAAGGCCGAAGATTTCCTGGGCCTGAAAAGGCGTTGACGAGCAGAAAAGTTCCTGGAGGACTGGCGGGAAGACTGAAAAGACGCAGAGGAGGAAGGAGCAGGATTCCAAAAACGGCGAGAACCAGAGGAAGACGCCTTGCCCTTGTAAGGCAGAGCATGCTTACGGTCCTTGAATGCCTTAGTGACCATACTATCCAGCTGGTCACCAAAGAGCAACTTGCCATCAAAGGGAATCTTAAGGAGTGAGGACTTCTCCGAAGAATCAGCCTTCCAGTCACGCATCCATAAGTTCCGACGAACCAAAACCAAGGAGCCAGAGGTCATGGCCGCAGAGCGAAGAAGATCTGAAGAGACGTCAGCCAAGAGCTTAGCCTGCTGCTCCATGTGGACAAGCAAGCCAGAGCAGTCCGACTCCTCCTGAACAGCCGTGGCCAGCTTGCCAAAGTCAGACACCAAAGATTGTGCCGCATACGCCGAGTAGATACCAGCACGTAAAGACAAATTCCCAGCGGAAAAGGCCTTCTTCAGCGCACCATCCACCTTTTTATCCGTGGCATCCGAAGGCGAACAATCCTCAGGATTAATAGAAGTGCGCCCAATAAGAGTGGCCAACATGGCATCCACCTTCACAGAGTGAGGAAGAGAGACCTCCCCCTCCTCCAGGGAATAAAGCTTCTGCAAAAAGCGAGGAACAGAGGAGCGCTCAAGGTCCCGCCATTCCCCCGAAATCAAGTCTTTGATGCGACCATGAAAGGGCATAGAGAGTTCAGGAGGCTTAACATATTGGGGAAAAATGTCCTCGGACCCCATGGGAGCAGCAAAAGGAGAAAACCCCAAGTTCTCCCTGATGTGCTGGAGAATAGCAGGCACCTCCTCCCTACGCACAAACTTCCCCGAAGATGTAGAAGGCATGGCAGAGTCCGAAGAAGAAGAAGACGAGTCCTCAGAGGGAGAGTCCACCGGACCCCCCGCAACACGAGAAGACCTGCGTCGTGGCTTAGCACCCCTCGCCTCCAAAGCACGAGACACAGCAGCCTCAATCATGGACTGCACCTCAGAAGCAGACAGGAGGGCAGAAGAATCCACCGGACCCTGGGACCTGGTCCTACGAGCCGGGACAGTCACCTCACCATCCTCATCAGAGGAGGACAAAACCCTCAAGCGCTTCGAAGTCCGTTTAGCCATAGTGAAACTGACAGGGTAGAAAGCCGAGGCAAGCCCTTAAATAAAGTGTAAAAAAAAACGATGGATTAGGACCCAGATCTTTTGACTGGGTTGAATGTGTGACATTGATCCTCATTCGGTCCATCACCTGTTGTTTTTGCAAACTTAAATAAAGTGTAACACAGCCTGCCGGGAGAAACCCAATAGAATCAAAGGATATACGAGGCAACCAATAAAGAAGCCTCGAAGACAATGAAACCAATCACCAAAAACATCAAAATGTATTAAAAACGACCTCAAACGAGGCCCCTACCGCATAGGAGCATCGGAAACAGCCAGCCGAGAAGCTACAGCACATCCGCCAGCCGCCGCCTCCATTCCGACCATCCGAACCGGAACCACAGCCCCAGCCACTCAGGGCCGGTGACTGCGTCACCCGGAACCCGACCGTCCAGCCGCCGAGAAGTGCACCGCAAAAACACCAATGCGGTGGGGAAGGCTCGCATACACCAGGTCGGCGCCGCCAGACCCAGGATGTCGATAGCAAGTGAGGGAGAAGCCCTCAAGATAGAGAAAATGACCGCAGCTCCGCAGAACGGCCAGCGCGTGGGACGCGCGTCTCACAGTGGTGAGACAGAAAAAAACAGGAGGTATGAGGGGGCTGGGGGCTATATATAGTCCCCACGTGACAAATCACGTGGGTACGGGTGTCTGGTGAGGCAGGGATGCCTCAATTTCGTAAGGAAGGGAAGCGAGGGAGGGACGATGAGGTAATGGCACCATACAAGAACGTACGAAAAGATATCTCATACAAGAACACCCTAAAAGCCCCACTTTCTACATGGTGCCGAAAATTCACAAAGACCAAGAAAGACCTCCATGTAGACCAATTGTATCGACCAAGAACAGCTTACAAGAACCCATGGGAAAATTTGTAGATAAATATTTACAACCCAGCGCTATGGCAGCACAATCATTCATTAAGGATACTACAGACTTTCTAACAAAATTAAGAGAAATCAATATGGTGGGCAATACACCATTAACCTTAGCGACTATAGACGTAAAATCTCTATATACGTCCATACCCCACAACCTGGGTATAGAGGCTGTTGAAAAAGCACTACTGGAAAGTGAGTATGACACAGAAATGCAATTATTTTTGTTGGAACTGGTACAATTTATCCTCATGCATAGCTATTTCAACTACAAAGGAAAATGATTCCTACAGAAGAGTGGAACGTCCATGGGAAATCCAGCAGCTCCCACATACGCAAATATCTTTATGAAAAACTTTGAAGAAACACACATTCTACAAAAACCTACCTGGCAAAATCATCTCCGTCTGTACATCAGGTTTATAGACGATATCTTTATTGTATGGGAAGGAACGACAGAAACATTGGTTGAACAAATTGGAGCATTGAATGACATTGATGAAAGAATTCAGTTCTCTGTACAGAGAAGATCCACTTCTTGGATGTAGAAGTGCGAAACACCCCAACGGGTTTCAAAACCAATATATACCGCAAAGAGACAGACAGAAATAACACTTTACAGTTTAACAGTTTCCACCCTCCGTCACTCAAGAAACATTTACCATTTTCCCAACTGATGAGGGTCAAGAGGATAGTCTCGGAACCAGAACAACTGGAAGTTCAATCAGAATTGATGATGGAAAGATTCAAAAGTAGAGGATACCCAGACTTGGTATTAAATGAAGCAAAACAAAGGATTGCAGAAAAAAGTAGAGAAGAACTATTTACACCCAGGAGCACACAGGAAGATCAACGAATCACCTGCGTGAGTAAGTTTTCCACCATGAGTCATCAATTTAAAAAATCATTAAAAGACATTGGATACTACTAGCTACAGAACCGGATTTTAAAGGGCTATTCAGTCCAGAACCACTTTTTGCTCACACAAGGTCAAAAAATATTGGTGAACTACTCAAACCTCAAATTAAAGAAGGACCTCCTATCAAATACAAGGGAACAATTCCATGCTTAAACTGTCATAACTGTGGAAATATCATGAAAGGTGATCATATACCCCACGTACAAAATGGTAAAATGATAAAACTCAAAGTAAATGGAACATGTGATTCCACCAACATCATTTATCTTTTAACCTGTCCGTGTAATAAGCAATATGTGGGTCAAACAGAGAGGAAACTAAAAATAAGACTTAATGAGCATAAAAGCAACATCAGAACCCAAATGATAAAATCTTCAGTAGCAACTTATTTTATGGAAGCGCAACATCAAATTGATGACTTGAAAGCGTGCATCTTGGAACAAGTGCACAAAGTATCAGGAAGAGATAACAGGAAAACTTTGATTAAAAGAGAAAATCACTGGATTTATTTCCTGCAAACCATGAAACCTAAAGGGTTAAATGACAGGATTGAACTGGCTTGTTATTTGTGAATATATTATTGAATATAACTATATCTGACATGTTTAGAGGGTGGAAAAGTTGTAAATTCGTGAAATGTAGTTATTAGCACACTGTGCCTTTAACCACATGGCTGCTGGGCGTTTCCCCCCCCCCCCCTGTGCTGGAAAATGCCATTTTAGTGGCACCATGACGAGCTCAGCTCGTCATCAGCACACGACACCCGTGGGTGATGACGAGCTGAGCTCGTCATCAGCATCGGAAGGGTTAAGAGCAGGTTAAATGCATTCAGAGCTTCTGTTTCTTTTAAATACACGAACAACCCCCGCGCGTCACAAGCACAACGTCCAGCATGCTTAGCGTGTAGTAACGATCCAACACGGTAAGCGTCTCTCTCCACGGAGGGTTTAATATACTATTTAGAGAGCAATTGTCTCTGGTATGAAGTTATTAGACAGTGACATCAACGTTGTGAAAGAAAAGCTATAACTGAAAACACGCAATGCGAGTAGGTTTTTAAACAGATAGTCAAACATGCATGTTATGTTTTTTGCAAAAAAGGCACACCGACTTAATTGTAATATACTACTTGTTAGATAAAGGAACACATAGAGCGTATGCATGTATTTTTTTTGAAAATTTTGAACGTCGAGTTAAACATTTGAGTAGAAACAATGACACTGATACGTATCGCATGTGTTTTCAACGGTGGCAAGAAAACAGTTGAATAATGAAATGTATTATCGTTTTTTCAGATAGATTGATCCCTTGACAAAGGCGAAACCCGCCGAAATGCATTGGAAATAAGGAAATATTTATCGTATTGGATTGTTTAAGCAATGTTTTTTGAAACGAAATAATGGATATGATATAAGATGTGAATGCAACATCTAAAGCAAACATGGAATCATTTGAATAAATATCCAACTATCAACTAAGTGACTCGATATATCTTTATAATATAATTTGTATGGAACTAAAGCTGATGTTTCAGCATATCCTGATGCCCTAGGAGACAGAGCTAAAACGTACGTTCTGCAGATCAGGATTATGTGAGTTTGTAACATGTGCATTCCCAGAGTTGTGAGTTGCGTGATTGTGGATTTGAGGTGTGTGGTCTGTTCATTTGGTACTTACCAACGAGCAGAGCAATTGCGTAGGTGCCATCCTGAAAGCACCTATTGATGATGGACTGTTGGAATCATGCACACTGCCTGGGTATTTGGCGAAGACATTGGTGAAGAGTCCCCGTTGGTCCACTATTGCCTGCACATTGATGGAATGCGTGTGCTTTCTGTTGCGGTAATTGTGTTCAGTGTCGGCAGTGGGCACAATTCGGACATGTGTGCAGTCTATTGCCCCCAAAACATGCGGGAATCCAGCTATGGTGTAGAAGCCATGCTTGGTCTCCAGCTGTTCCTGCGCAGGGTGTGAAAAGTATAGGTGCTGGGGTAACAAGCTGATGATGGCATCCAGGACAGGTTTGAGGAACTTTGATAGGGCTGGCTGTGATACTCCTCCGAATCTGGCGGTTGTTAGTTGGAAGATACCAGAGGCCAACAGGTGCAGCAGAGCCAGCACTTTGTCTGCAGAGGGATGTTAGTTGTCCGCTGTGTTGGTACTGTCACCCTGTGGGCAATGATTTTCAGGATGCGGAGGATGGTTGTCCTTTTGAGCCTGTAGTGGGCAATGACATACTCTGGTGTCATGTCTGTGAGGCTGGTGCATTTTCTGAAGGTCCGCGGTCTGTGTCTGCACTGCCTCTGTGGTGGTCCGGGGGGGTGGTGCGGGGGTAGTCCTGCGGGTGGTGGCGGTGGGTGTTGTGGGCCTGTTGGGGCTCCGAGCTGCATGATCAGTTGCTCCATGGCATCGGTTTCCCTTCAGGTGTGGCTCTGGGCTGGGCTCCCTTTTGTGGTTCAGGCTGCCATCCGGCTTTGCACCAGCTCAGAGCAGGTGTTAATTTCCTGCTGCTAACGTGCCTTATTGCATGTTTTGTGGTCGTATCGCAGATCTGGCTGGTCGTTGAGAATGCGGCGAAGTGGTGCTGTCACGAGTTTTTGCACAGGGACGCCTACTCTGCATCTCAATAGCGATAGGTGCCAGGTTCGTCTGTGGCGATGTTTTTTGCGGCTACTATCGCGGGTAAACTGGTGCTATGGGCTGTTAGCACCTGCTTGTGAATGGGGTGGTAACTTTATCGCGACTCTGGCTGCGATGAAGTGCCATTAACTCTGCGATAGCTCCTTGAGAATATGCCCGAGCCTTTTATTTTTTGACGCAGCTGTAGTTAGCTTCCGCATCCCACTGCTAACAGCATCTCTGTCTCTGCACGTGCATGTTATTCATAGTACTACATGGCCAATTTATGTGATCTTGGAGATTTTCCTAAAAAGTAGCTAGTGATGCATTCCACTTCACCAAGGTTTTCATGGCAAGTCTCTAATGTTAACACATGTTTTAATCTTATCTACATGGAGGTAAGTGAGAGGTATGGATCTTTGTACCGTTATTTATCTTGCTTCTACTGACACCTGAATTTTTTCAGTTTATTTTTTGATTTTGCCGCTTGTAACCAGCACAGCCATTTACTGTTTATACAGCTCATTTCAGCCTGAAAGTGCACATTTTATTCAAAGTTTCCGAAGTACCAAGAGGACTTTTTGGTCACAGCCTTGCTCAAAAAGTGACCATGCCTGCACAAGTATTAGTGCAAAAAGGCAAAGTGGGCCCAGCTCTTGTCCATGATGCTCACGATATTTAATTAGTACGAAGTTTCGTTGCCTGTTTTTTTCTGAATTTATTGGTTTTCAGATTGGCATTACTTGAGGAGGGAGGGGGTGGGGGTGGTCAGCTTGATGGGATTTTGAACAAAAATATCTGACGGTGATTTTGCTGTGCATGCCTTGTAAATTCATCAACATGGACTTGATCTTTTGAGGTATATTGACAGTCTCTTCAGCAGATCACATCAATCAAAGCAGAACTTTCTATAAACAGAGGTCAGAGTAACTCAGTAGAGTCTCAGAGCAACGAGGAATGAGGCAGGGTAGTAAAGGTCTGGAAAGGGATGGCAAAAAGTGTGGTAACCTACTCTAGGAACACACATTATTATAGACAACACATTCTGAATCTTTGCTAAATGATGCTTTTTCCACCTGAAGTCAGCCTGCCAGCATTCAATGCTTTCTGTATGTAGATCTAGTGGAACAATATGTAACTTTTTTCATACTGTGCTTGTTGCAGTTCACGGCTGTTGCTTAAACAGATGTCGCTTCAAAAGTTAAGAAATAAAGTTAATATTTGAGCAGATTTTGACAGCACTATGAGTCAGAAATAAAGAATGCATGAATTTTTGTTGTGGATGGGAAGAGTGACTATGCAGTTCAAAATGAGTCCTCACTCAGCAAGAGAGGAAGTATTGCATAGAACCTACAGATCCTAGTCCACTAAAATGAGCAGAAACTGAGGTGTGTTCAGACAGAACGGGTAGGGGAGAAAATCATACTTGCCTGCAGGAAATGTGGCTCCATTAGCTCTTATTAGACTAGATTAAGAAGTTCAGAAGGAATCTAATCTAGAGGGGGCCAGGGTTTCAAGACTAAGGACCAGGACAGTAAAAAAGAACCTTCTAAATACTGGACCTATGCATAGTTTGGGCAAGTTCATTCTCTTCAGGCACGAAAGCCATGGAGGTAAAAGGGAAATCAAACAATACACTGGGAAAAGATGAAGGGACCTTTCCCCAGAGCCCTGCATTCACCTTGTCCAGCAATAGCCTATCTACGTGAGCACTGCAGAAAGGGAAGAGGTCAGAACGGCTATGATGCAGCCAGACATCAGAAGAAGCTAGGGTGCATAGGGAAGTCGGGTCCATCAGAGAGGAGGTGTAAATGTACTTGCTGCAAGTGAATCTGTTCTCTTGTTATTCATTTCAGCAGGCTGCTTCAAACAAAGGAAAAGTCCAGAGAAGAGGATTCTGACCAAAAAACAGACGCAACTTCATGCACAAGGACCTGAAAGAGACCAGCCAATGCTGTACGCAGAAGCTATCCTGCTGAAGGAAACAAAACTGGAAATAAACCCAGAGCACCAAAGAAACCTACAGGAATAACCCTCCTACTGCATGTTGCATTGAAGCCGTAGTTCTTTAATAACATGAGATACTATTGTATTTATTTATTCAGGTACAGCTTCATCTCTGACAGTGTACTACATTGGGTCATAACTGATAGAAGTGAAGTATGGACAGGGCGTGGTAGCCAAGTTCTCCTGCTATCTCTGCCATTCAATTACACTGAAGCAAAAATATAAACATGTCAAACTGACAAGACAAGGTCAGGAATACAGAGAAGTCAATATTCTAATATGGGCTTCCATCTAAATATCACCCCTGGAGGCACTAGACGATTTTGAGAGGTCGAAGGGTGAAGGATCACTTCGAAGAGGAGTGGTGAGAACATAAATGATGCTGTCGCCATTCTGAAGCTCTTTTTATTTAGACATTCTTTATTTATTGAAATTCAGATGTAACAGAAAAGGACGAAATGAAGCATTGTCACGGACAATCTACACTATACAAGCAAGAATTGAAAATTGACCTATATTTTGCAATAAAGTTGGCCCATACCTCCCCAGATTTTACTATCTAATCATTAACTTGGTAGAACATTTTCTCAAAGGAGGCCTTGTTGAACAAATCCTGCATGCATCTGTCACGCGAGAGGGCCTTATTAATCATCTCATAAACAGGTAGCCCCAATGTAGCTACCTCCAAAAGGTGGAAAACCATCTCTCATGTTGGGTGGGTGATTTAAGCTATCAGTAGCGTGTCAACTAATAGAGCTGTTTTTTTTTGGGGGGGGGGGGGGGAGGGGATAAAGTATTGCTACCCCCAATGAATGTGAATTTGTTCCCAGCATTGTTTCAATTTGTGGTGATATATCACTATCAGAGTGGTTGCATCTCCAGCATAAGGAGAACGGACCCAGTTTGTCAGTTTGTAATTTCAGCGATGACCAGTTCCATCTATGTAAGATTTTGAAGTAACCAAGCTTCAATCTCGCTTTTCTCATATGTTTGTCAAGTAATTCAAGTCGTCATCTGAGTAGTCAACTTGGAGGCAATTTAAACAGCTGTCTTTTAGACTGTGGACTATAGTCTGGGATTAAGCTATGGTCTATGATCAGTCTTTAGAGGCCGGATGCCACACCCATGTATGAACTGCAGGTGTGTAAGTATACCTGATTGGTCATATCAGTCAGTAGGTGTCCCACTGTTTTCCATGAGCAGTGTGATATTGACAGTTTTTCCACAATTGTGAGCTTGTAATCTGGATTCCTGGTGTGGTTCTGTAAAGGCCGAGGTGGGGGCCTCTGGAGGTAGGTTCAATGTGGGCCCAGGCGATGATTGCTTTTGAATTTAGGTAGATTCAGTCGGGGGATGTGTTAGGAGGACGAGCCGTAGTCTTGTCCTGCCGCTGCATACAGTCAGTGACTGACTGACTGACTGTAAGGCCAGGCCACTGTCCTGCCCTTCTAGGGCTGTCACTGTCCACCCCCCCCCCCAATTCCCTGCTCTGTCCTGATGAAGACCCTGCGTGACTTCCAATTGGGGCACACAACAGGTTGAAACGTCGATGATTACTCAAGGCCCGGACTGACCAAGACTACACACAGAGCGAAAGGACATTATCAGTGAAAAGAGTCATTGGTGTTAAAGAATTATCTGGCCTATCCCTCACATGTATATAAAACCTTAACCACCTTGTATATATTGACCACTTCTTGAGCACTGAGCACCTGTGTCACGTGATCACCTTTTGTATGTAAATATTTACTTTATGTTGACAGCCTCCGACTACTGTGATTATCTGTGATTGAATTAATTCTGATAAACAAAAACAGTACAAAGCTGCCAGATTCCTGTTTCAATTCTTTATCGAATAAGTGTTTTGCTTTCCAGGCGTTTGAGCAAAGGTTGCTATCCAATTCTATTTAGGGCATTCAGTGCACCACTCTGTAACTGACCTTCTACCCGACAGAACCATTTCTTGTGTTTCTGGTGGCCAGGTCTGTCCATGATAGCCCAACAGCGTTGTTGTGTCACCGGGCATTAGCTTGCCCACCCTTGTTCAAAGGGCTGACTCTGGAGCAGATGACCAGTATATGTCTCTGGGTCAAGCCCTCTTGCTTCTCTCTTACCGTGCGGCATGCATGCAGCCTGCTCAATTCTGAGCACTGGTGGTATGTAAATTGAAGATTAAAATTGAACATTAGTTATCTAGCCGGGCTTTATGTTGCCTTTGGGGTCTCCATGCTGGGCTTCTTTTCCCCCTAATTAATCCATCTTGGTCAATTTGGTGGTGGACTGGTAAGGAGCCTCACTGAAACGCCATGAGCACGGCTCCTGAGTTTCAGCTTGACCTCCTCTCTGAAGCCCTCTGGAGCATTACACAGGAAAAAGGTATTGCATGTGTCCCGTCTCACATGGCGATGCCAAAGCCCTGGAAATTTGGCAAAACAAGTTTGTGTACTGTAGTGTAAATTCATGTACAATCTTGGAGTTTGTAACAGGGGCCTCCAACAGGTCTATTGCAAGCTACCAGTATCTCGCAGTCAATTGACAATAGTAAAGAGGTTAAAGAATACACAGCGGCCCGCCTGATAAGACATCTTTTTAAAACACTGTGCCTGTGTCTCTAAGGGCTCGAAAGCTGACAGTGCATGATGAAAAAGTTTCTTCATAACTTCTTTTTATCCTTTCTTTCTTGCCTTTCCTTTCTTTTTTGCGTTCTTTCATGCCTTTCTCGATTTACCTACCTGCATTTGATTCTCTTTTTCTCCTCTTTATCTTTTACACATCTTCTTTCCCTTCACCTTTCTATCCTTTGCTGTGCATTCTTGTTTAGTTTCATTCTTTCTTTTTCTTGTCTTTAATTTACTCTTACCACTTTTGCCTAATGTGTTGTTTTTCCTTTTGTTTTCAATTTTACATCAACTGTTCTCCTGTTCCTCCATGTTCCCGTTCATTGGCTTCTTTGTTACTATTTGCTTTCTTCTCATTTCATTCTCTTTATGACTACGTTTTACTCTGCTGTTTTCTTTTTCTCTCTAATTCTTTCTTCTTCAGTTTTCTCTCTCAATTATACCTTCCTTGGTTCTTTAATTCTTTTTCCTCCCCTTTCGGTCTTTCTCCTTTTTTTCCTTTCTCCCTCTTTCTTGATTTCTCTCCTCATAAACTTCCTTTCTTTTGTCCTATCTCTTACTTTCTCGGTCTTTGTCTTGCTTCCTCTCGGTTATTCTTTCCCTGTCTTTCTTTTTTTGTTGCATTTACTTATTGTACTTTTTCCTTACTTTATCTCCTTTCCTTCTCCACTACTATCATTTTCTCCATGTCTCTCCTTATTTTATTTTTACTTTTACTCTCTTTTCTTTTTCTCATTTCTTTCTCTTTCCTTCCCAACCTTTTCTCACTCTTTTCCTTCCTTTTTCCTTTTGTGCGCTTCCTTTTCCTACTTCTTCCTTTGTCATTCTTCCCCTCCTTTCATTCATTCATTCCTTTCTTCTTTTTTCTTTCTTTATATTGGCCTTCTTGTTTATTTGTTCTACTTTCTTTTGTTCTTTATTTTTCTTTCTCTGCTTCTTTGTTTTCTTTTGTGTCTGCCTTCCCTTTGTTCTCATTCTGTCATTCTTTCAGGTCTCTCTTCCTATAATTCTTTTCTCCTGTGTTCTGTCTATCTCTCTGTATTTCTCGGTCTTTCTTTCTTCCTTTCGCTGTCTCAATTGCAATGGTACAAAACTGATCCATAGAGACCCCAAATATAAACCTTTTCCACTACAGATCTAGTGCTATTAATGCTGCATGTGCCCTGTGCCAGAACTGGGGTACTCCAGAGCCAGTGTTTAAGTTATTTGGCCTCTATTTATTTATTTTTAATCCTTTATTAGGCAGTAGCTCACAACTGTTATCAATTGATCAGAAGAAGCTTTCACTATGGGAATGGTTGGAAACCCTTGGTCTAGATTAACATTAGCTCTTTTAGTCAGCCTTGAGTACAAGTATCCCTACTGTCACCGTAAGCTGAGCTACAAAATTGTGGTTATTCACATTTTCAAAGCAAACACAAGGAGATGATGAACGAAGCGCTGAAACTTTACAGACTCTCACCCCCGTCACAGATCTGGGTTGAATCCATCATCGTTCTTTAGCTCACTTAGCCACCCCAGTTCAGACACCGATATATGCAAATCAGTCTTGACCCTGAGCCTCATGGAAACAGTTCAGCCCGAACTGCCAAGCCATGTCTTCCCTAGACCGGAAACAAGCATCCTGGGACCGGTTTTGGGCTAACAGCCCTAATCAGCTAGGCTAGCATGAATCCAGCGGCAAAGTGGCATAAATAAGTGACATAAATAAGTAAATAAAAATACAAATTAAAGATGGGATCTCAAAAAGTCAAATCACTTCATCCCTATAGGTTCTGCACAAGAATTGCCTGGCCTCTAGAAGGGGCCAGACATTTATTAACCATCCAGCAGCTGGTCTGTAAACCTCCCTTGCACTACTTGATAGTACACAAAGGAGAGAAGCTGCATCACATCAAAAATGTGAGTCATTTGGTAATTAATGATATACTGCCTCTGGTATACCTCCAAGTATAGGAATGACATACGGAAAGCATACCTTTGGCCTGGTCTGCTAAATGCAAGGTTTGAAATTAATTAGCAATGGACCTGGAGCCATGTCTCATTTGATTCCCATGTCAGGTGCCAATGCTGGGACCCTAATAGCCTCTTCCAACCCCCATGTCTTAACAAACGTTAAAGGCACTGCAGGGTCAAAATCAGGTCAGAGTTTCTACTCTGTGTACCTCTCGCTAATCGTGACAATAATACATGCTTAGTTAGATGTGTGTGCATTTGGAAGATTAACTGAATGTCAATATGTCGTCTTCAACCCAACAAACATTGGACACGAGGGACTAATGAGATGGTACTTACTTGTGATATCCCGGCACAGGTTCCGCTTACAGCCTGAGAAAGAACAGGTTAATTCCAGCTCAAGAATGTTATTTACGTCATATGGAATGTTTGGATTAGGCTTCGCGCGGGAGTTCCACACGGGACAGTTTGTTATCTGGTTGGAGGGGGAGGACCGCGCGGGTGTGTTCAATCTGAACTCTGTGGAGCAATTACTCACAAGAGTTCCTCAGATTGTTTTTCTGTTCTTTGTGGCACTATTGAACTCCTCTCTTAGGGTTAGCAGGCGCAGCAGGTTTAGAGACAGCTTTTCTGACTTGTACAGAATTATTCTTTTTTGTTGTTGCCTCCTTTCATTCGCCTTTGAAGCGCAGATACATATTGCTGAGGGGGGGACAGAGCATGGCTGAGGATGTGCAGAGCATGGTTGAGGTTATCCAAAGGACAGCTGAGACTAAGTAGAGTCCAATTAAGGGTATATTAAGCTTGTCAGCGTGTATGCAGGGATCGGTTCAAGATGTGCATATTGTGGTAAGTGTAGCTTCAGCAGTGCGAGGTCAGTCAGCATATGCAGCGACTAGTGTAGATGTTTTCGTGGATTTAATAAATTGGGCATTATTAACAACATACGGACTATGGATCGACATTTGAATTTACATGTATAAATGTAATTGATGCCTTTCCCTTTAAAAGTATTTTGCTATGACCGTTAAAGTACATTTTCTTGGCTTATGGAAACTAGGCATCAGCTAGGCCTCGATGCCATATTGTTCAAAATGGACGTTTCACCCTGTACATTCTCTGTTGATTATTTTTATTTCTGCTGCACATTGTCAAGCAAATTCATGTTTGCTTATTTCCAAATCACAACATTCTCAAGAAATCTTTATAACCTGGACTCAATTATGTTACGTTTCATAGGTTTTTCTGCTGTTTTGTAACTAGTTTGTTCTGCCATCTTCAGATGATTTCAGCCCCTTCTAGTTGAATCAATATTCATGTAGTGGGATAGTGCTTGGGTGTTAAGGAGGTATGATGTTCTAATTTACTGTAATCCGATTTGCTGAAATTGTAATTCGTTCCCTCACACCATAACAAATCGGTAGCTTTCATTCTTATGAGGTTTCCTATATACACTCTCAAATTTGTGGGTGATCCAGATGACTTTCTGATGCTGCTAGACATGCTGTCCGAGTTCTTATTGATTTTGGTGCTCATTGGGACTTACAAAGGTTTTGACTTTGCCTATTACTCTGTATTCCCCTATTAATGAGAGCCTTCATATCAATGGCAATAATTTCAGTAGTGTACCCTTTGAGTTTTTGAAATACATCTTTCTAAATTGTATAACTCTGCTCTGGAGCTCATTTTTTGAGTCTGTCCTTAATTGACTGCATTTTTGATACGTTGTGCCTTATCTTGGGAAGCATTGACTCATGAAATTGAGGTTTAACACTGTCCTTTGTCCATCTACCCATAGGCGTATGGTTGGGGTGTCTTTTAGGTTGAAAGATATTAGAGGTTCCTCAAACCCACACTAGTAAATTATGAGTTTGGCTGAGGATGTAAAAGGAAAATGTTACCAATCAATCAGTCAGATTTATATAGTGCGCTACTCACCCGCTAGGGTCTCAAGGCGCGGGGGGAAGGGGTCCGTTACTGCTCGAAAAGCCAGGTCTTGAGTTGCTTCCTGAAGGAAAGATGGTCCTGGGTCAGCCGTAGGTGGATGGGGAGGGAGTTCCATGTCTTGGCCGCCAGGTAGGAGAAGGATCTTCCTCCGGCGGTGGCTCTGCGAATGCGTGGTACGGTGGTGAGGGCAAGGTTGGTCGATCGCAGCTGGCGAGTGGGCGTGTAGAAAATGAGGCGGTTGTTGAGGTATTTGGGGCCCATGTCGTGGGAGCGCCTTGTGTCTGGGGTAAGGAGCCTGAACGTGATGCTCTTGCTGACGGGGAGCCAGTGCAGGTCTCTCAGATGGGCGGAGATGTGGTTGTGGCGGGGGATGTCCAGGACGAGTCGTGCGGAGGCGTTCTGTATGCGCTGGAGTCTTTTCTGTAGTTGGGCTGTGGTTCCAGCGTAGAGGGTGTTCCCGTAGTCCAGTCGGCTGGTGACGAGGGCCTGGGTGACAGTCTTCCTGGTTTCAGTGGGGATCCATTGAAAGATCTTTCGGAGCATGCGCAGGGTGTTGAAGCTGGATAACGAGACGGCGTTGACTTGTTTGGTCATCGAGAGGGAGGAGTCCAGGATGAAGCCCAGGTTACGTGCGTGGTCTGTTGGCTTGGGGGTGGTGCCCAGGGCAGGGGGCCACCAGGAGTTGTCCCAGGCGGAGGGGGATGATCCCAGGATGAGGACTTCCGTCTTGTCTGAGTTCAGTTTCAGGTGGCTGTTCTTCATCCACTCGGCGACGTCTTTCATTCCTGCGTGAAGGCTGGCTCTGGCGGTGGTGGGGTCGTTGGTGAGGGAGAGGATCAGCTGGGTGTCGTTGGCGTAGGAGGTTGTGTTGGCATGCAATGGCTGCGAGGGGGCTCATGTAGATGTTGAAGAGGGTGGGGCTGAGCAAGGATCCTTGAGGTACGCTGCAGATGACTTTGGTGGCTACGGACCGGAACGGGGGGAGGCGGACTCTCTGGGTTCTTCCAGCGAGGAACGAGATGATCCACTCCAGTACCTTCTCTTGGATTCCGGTGTTGCTGAGGCGCTGTACAAGTGTGCAGTGGCAAACTGTGCCGAACGCTGCAGAGAGGTCCAGGAGGATGAGGGCGGCTGTTTCCCCGTTGTCGAGCAGGGATCTGATGTCGTTGGTTGCTGCGATGAGGGCGGTCTCGGTGCTGTGGTTGGCTCGGAAACCGGACTGTGAGAGGTCGAGGGATCCGTTCTCAAGGGAGGCGGGGAGCTGTTTGACGGTCTTCTCGATGACTTTGGCAGGAAAAGGGAGTAGCGAGATGGGGCGGAAGTTCTTGAGGACGGTGGGGTCCGCTGTCGGTTTCTTCAGGAGGGCGCTGAGCTCTGCATGCTTCCAGCTCTCCGGGAAGGTGGCGGTGGTGAAGGAGATGTTGATGATGTCCTGGAGTTGGGGTGCGATGATGGAGTCGGCCTTGTTGAAGACGTGGTGGGGGCAGGGGTCGGTTGGGGATCCGGAGTGGATGGTGTTCATCGTGCGGGTGGTGTCTTCGGTGCTGACCGGGGTCCAGTTGCAGAGGGTGGTGGTGGGGGCGTTGGTTCGGAGGTTGGGTGCGTGGTCTGTGCCCCGAAGCTGTTGTGTATGTCGGCGATCTTGCGGTGGAAGAATGAGGTGAGCGAGTCGCAGAGGTCTTGCGAGGGTGTGATGTCGTTTCCGGCGCTGGGGTTGGAGAGCTCTTTGACGATGCTGAAGAGTTCCTTGCTGTTGTGGGTGTTGTTGTCCAGTCGTTCTTTGAATGTTGTCCTTTTGGTGGTGCGGATCAGCTGGTGGTGCGTGCGGGTGGCGTTCTTGAGGGCTGTCATGTTTCCTGTGGTCTGGTCGTGGCGCCAGGCTTTTTCGAGGGAGCGGCAGTTTTTCTTGGAGGTTTTAAGTTCATTGGTGAACCACGAGGATTTCTTGCTGCTGGGTCTGCTGGGTGGGTTCTTCAGAGGTGCGAGGTCATCGGCGCAGTTGGTGAGCCACTGTGTGAAGTTGCGGGCTCCTTCGTTGGGGTCCGTTGTGTTGGCGGGAGGGTTCTGGCTGAGGGAGTTGGTGAGCTGTTCGGTGGTGATCTTGCTCCAGCTCCTGCGGGGAACCTGTTGCGGGTGGTGGTGGGTCGTGGTTCTCCTGAAGTTGAAGTGGACGCAGCTGTGATCAGTCCAATGAAGTCCGGTGGAGTGGCTGAAGGAGATGTGCTTGCTTGAGGAGAAGACGGGGTCAAGCGTGTGGCCGGCGTAGTGGGTGGGGGTGTTCACCAGTTGCTTGAGTCCGAGGTTGGCGAGGTTGTTCAGCAGGGTGGTGGTGTTGCTGTCATTGTTGTTCTCCAGGTGGAAGTTGAGGTCCCCTAGAAGGATGTAGTCTGGGGAGGTGAGGGCGTGCGGGCTGATGAAGTCTGCGATGGCTTTGCTGAATTGTGTGCGTGGTCCCATGGGTCTGTAGATGAGAGTGCCTCTGAGGGTGGTCTTGGGGTCGGTGTGTATCTGGAAGTGAATGTGCTCTGCGGCGGTGAGGGTGTCGTCGGAGTTGGTCGTGACGCGGATGGTGTTTCTGTGGAAGATGGCGATGCCTCCTCTGGTCTGGTTGACGCAGTCCCTCCGGGTGATCTTGTATCCGTCCGGGATGGCTATGTCGATGTCGGGCGCTGAGGAGGCGTTCATCCAGGTTTCCGCGAGGAAGGCGACGTCTGGTGATGTTGTGTCAGCAGGTTCCAGAGTTCGACGGCGTGTCTGTGGACGGAGTGGGTGTTGAGCAAGATGCACTTGAGGTGGTTGTTGCTGGAGCCTGGCCTTTCGGTTGCGGTGCAGGTCCGGAGGCAAGTGAAATTGCAGGCTTGGCAGGTGAAGGGATCATGGGTGCGTTTGGGGGTGGCTCGGTAGCAGGCGGGGTTCCGACCGGGTTTGAGTGCATTGAGGGTGGCGGCGTCGTAGGTCTGTCGTGTGGGCTGGCAGCGTCGGGGGCCAGGGGTCCTGGCGCTGGGCGCGGTCCAGGCGCAGACGGGCTTGCCTTTGGTGCACAATCGGCGCGTACGCGCGGTCCCCGCCATATATGGCGAAGTGGGAGGGAGGAGCAGCTGGGAGGCGGGAGCGGGGTGGCGAATGGGGACCAGGGAGAGGGAAGGGGCGGGGCCGCAGAGGAGCGGTGGCGGTGAGCGGGTGGGGACAAGGGCGGGAAAAAAGCAGTCACGGAGGGATCGGCGGGAAAAACAGACACAGGAAGCGGCGAGGGGACAAGCCTGAGGGCGGGAGCCCAGGCAGCAGGAGGCAGTGGCGAGAAGGCAGCAGCGGTGACCAGGGCACACGGGAGCCGTGCGGTGAGTGGGGTGACCGGGTTAAGGGTCACAGCTCACTGCTGCGCGGTCCCCGCCATATATGGCCAAGTGGGAGGGAGGAGCAGCTGGGAGGCGGGAGCAGGGAGGCGAATGGGGACCAGGGAGAAGGAAGGGGGCGGGGCCGCAGAGGAGCAGTGGCGGTGAGCGGGGGGACAAGGGCGGGAAAAAAGCAGTCACGGAGGGATCGGCGGGAAAAACAGACACAGGAAGCGGCGAGGGGGCAAGCCTGAGGGCGGGAGCCCAGGCAGCAGGAGGCAGCGGCGAGAAGGCAGCAGCTGGACCAGGGAACACGGGGGCCGTGCGGTGAGTGGGGTGACCGGGTTAAGGGTCACTTACCCTATAACCATCTGTTCGTATCATATAATGCTGTATAATCTTACCATCTAATGTTAGGAGCAATCATTTGCACGTTGTTTCTGTTCAAAGTTATTTTGAGTCACAAGACCTTTTGTGACTCCACCCTTAGTCCACAATGCACCAAGACAAAGACCCCATCTCAGATTGTTTTCTGCTGAGCCACGAGTGAAGTAAATCGAGCGTCCTGTCCATGATATTGTGCGCACTGTGGAAACAGAAAGTGCTGAAAGCATCTCTGATCATTGCTGGATGCCAGGGAGGAGGGTGGGAATATGTGAATGAACAGCACTAGGTGGTACAAACAGATGGTTACAGGGTAAGTAAAATTTTTCGCCCGTAGCATATATGGCTGTCAGTACACATAGTCAGTATAGACTGTAAAGCAGGTTGGTTCCTTAAGAGGTGGCTAGTAAGGAGATGATGTAGATGTTGAAAGTAGCTTGTTAACTAGCCTGGCCAACCAAGGTCTGTTGGTGGACTTGGCTGTGCAAACAATCAATAAATCAATCAATCAATCATCGTATTTATATAGCGCACTACTTACCCAGAGGAGCTCAAGGTGCTGGGGGGGGGGGATCCGCTACTGCTCGAACAGCCAGGTCTTGAGTTGCCTCCTGAAGGCGAGGTGGTCCTGGGTCAGGCGGAGGTGGGTGGGGAGGGAGTTCCATGTCTTGGCGTCGAGGTAGGAGAAGGACCGTCCCCCTGTGGTGGCTCTGCGGATGCGGGGGACGGCGGCGAGGGTGTGGCTGGTCGAACGGAGCTGGCGTTTGGGAGCGTAGAAGTGGAGGCGGCCGTTGAGGTATCCTGGGCCTTGGCTGTGTAGGGCTTTGTGTGCGTGCGTGAGGAGACGGAAGGTAATTCTCTTGTTGACCGGGAGCCAATGCAGATCTCTCAGGTGTCCGGAGATGTGGCTGCGACGGGGGATGTCCAGGATGAGTCGTGCTGAGGCGTTCTGGATCCGCTGGAGTCTCTTCTGGAGTATGGCGGTGGTTCCGGCGTAGAGGGTGTTGCTGTAGTCCAGACGGCTGGTGACGAGGGCCTGGGTGACCGTCTTCCTGGTCTCGGTGGGGATCTACCGGAAGATCTTACGTAGCATGCGCAGGATATTGAAGCACGACGAGGAGACGGCGTTGACTTGTCTGGTCATGGAGAGGGAGGAGTCCAGGATGAAGCCCAGGTTGCGTGCGTGGTCTGTTGGTTTGGGTGCGCTGCCTAGGGCGGGGGGCCACCAGGAGTCGTCCCAGGCAGAGGGTGAGGGTCCCAGGATGAGGACTTCCGTCTTGTCCGAGTTCAGTTTCAGGCGGCTGTTCTTCATCCATTCGGCTACCTCTTTCATCCCTTCGTGAAGGTTGGCTCTGGCGGTGGCGGGGTCGTTGGTAAGGGAGAGGATCAGCAGGGTGTCGTCGGCGTAGGAGATGATGTTGAGGTTGTGCTGCCGTGCGATGTCTGCGAGGGGGCTCATGTAGATGTTGAAGAGGGTTGGACTGAGCGAGGAGCTTTGAGGGACGCCGCAGATGACTTCGGTGGCTTCGGATCTGAACGGGGGGAGGAGGACTCTCTGTGTCCTTCCAGCGAGGAAGGAGATGATCCACTCCAGTGCCTTCTCCTGGACTCCGACGTTGCTGAGGCGTTGTATTAGGGTGCGGTGGCAGACAGTGTCGAAGGCCGCGGAGAGGTCGAGGAGGATGAGGGCCGCTGTTTCAGTAGTATTTGGTGAACATGCAGCAGCTTCACAGATGTCTGCCAAAATAATTTTTCCTAAGAAAGCCACAGTGACTCCTCTCACATGTGGAGTATGCCTTCGGCAGGGCAAGAAGCGTATGCTTGGCCTTAACATAGCAAGTCTGTGTGCAACCAACAAACTATCTGGTAATGCCTACCTTGGAAATAGAATACCCAGTGTTTGACTTTGGAAAAGCTAGACATTGTTGCTTTGTCTAACAAATGGATTTGGGTCTATCAAAGTAGCACAAGTGGCCTTTTCGACACAGAGTCTTTATCCAGGAAGAAGAAAGGCAACAGTTTGGCTGACATGAAATGGGGAAACCAACTTTCGTAAGATTTTTGGGTTAGTTATGATGACTGCACTATAACCATGAACTTGAAAAAAAGGCTCTTCTATAGCGAAGACGTATATTTGTATTAGAGGGATAATGGCCACTAAAAAGTTACCTTCCATTAAATAAACTGCATTGCACATGAGAGTAATGTTTCAAATGGCGTCATTATAGGCCCAATGAGGACTACATTCAGTATCCAAATTTGCACTGAAGTTGTCCTTGTTGGGAGGGACTCTTTTCATGTCTTCCTCAAAGGCCGTAATTACAATGATTTTAAAGAGGGACACTGTTCCCTATTTTGCAGGTAGGCTGTAGCTATGTATAAAAGGATAGAGGTGTATGCTAATACTGCTTTCTACAAATGTAACAAGTAGCAGATGATGTCCTGCACAGACCTTTTAAAGGGGTCTACGTGCTTTTTAATGCAGTAGTGGATACACTTTGTCCAGTTGGCACCAAAGCAGTGGATTTATGCTCCTGGGTATTTGAGCTACACAAACACTAAGACCTCAGGTGCCAGATAACCAGATTGAGTTGTCTGGGGTTTGAATGCTTCAGCTAACTCGGATGCTGAGATAAAAGACCTCAGTGGAAGCTTCTAGTACAGATTCATGGACATATCCAGAAGGACTGGGGTACCAGGGTTCTCTCCCAAATCATGGATGCCACTAGAATGAGAGTCATTGACACTTGCCTCGTTTCCCTGACCACATGTCAGATCATGAAAGTGGACTAAATATGTAGGCAAACATTCCTTACCAGTACATCCATACTACATTGCCCATCTACTGTGTGTGTGGGTACATGGAGGTGAATTGTCAGCATTTTGTGTTTTCGGCAAGGCGAACAATGGAGTGTACCACTTGCAAAAGTACCGGAGGAGGACTTCAGGATTTATTTCCCACTTGTGATGTGTCCTGCTTAGCAGGTAGGCAAATTAGTTTCCTTGCCCAGGAGATACTCCACTAGAAGCAGAATCTGGCCGTGAATGGCGCAACACCATATTTTCTGAGCCAATACAGATAGATGAGGACTTGTGTCCCCCCTTTTTTATGGGTGTACATGGCTGTCATACTTTCTGTCTTTAGGAGTACTGTTTTGCCTTGAATTAGCTCCGAGTACCAGGCAATTTGATAAGTTCTAGGTAACTGCTGTGCTAATCATGTGGCTGTGACACCCATATATCATGCCCATCACATTGTAGAGATTTGGTACCCAACCCATGGGTTAAGCATCAGTGAGAATGGTCACTTGTGGATCAGATGAGGAAATAGCCTGCCTGGTAACATATAGATGCTATTCCACCAGAGGAAAGTGCTTTGCGTTTTTGTCTTTACCGACTCTATATCTTCCCAATGATCGTCCCCTTGTGACAAGACTCTGGTAGACACTCTTGCAAAGGGCACACATGTAGTCTTGGTTGTGGCACTACTGCACTACATGAGGCCATCATCCCCAAAGATCTCATCACTGTCCGTACAGTATGGGGACGTCCTCTATGAAAAAGAGGCAGCAGCTTTTGGAATACCATCGCCCTCTCTTGGTTGAATGGGCCTTTCCTGTGACAACCCCCAAAAGACCTGGATCTGCTCAGGCAGACATGGGACTTTCTGGCAATAGTGTGCTCACAGTGTGTGTGAGATAGGCATTAATGTCTGATTCACTGTTACCACTTCTAGCCATGTTGTAAACACCCTTCGGGCAGTAGTGACCCTTAAATTTACTACTGGGAATTAGTAGGGTTGTCCATGTTAACAGAGGTGGGCTAGATGTATGGGGATGTAGAAATAGGTTTCCCTGAGATCAAGAGTCGCAATGAAGACCCTCTTTGGAGCAATAGGACGACGTCCTACAGGATGGTCATGTGGAAGTGCTCTGACATAGTGGTTTAAAAGCCAAAGGTTGACAATTTGCTGTGGGATGACGTCTTTTTGGGGATTAAAAAGTGCAGTAGTACATTAATTTGTCATACTGGTGTGGGGGCACCAGTATGATGGCACCTTTGTAGAGGAGTTCCTGTGTGTCCTCCTTTCGCTGATCCAGATGGTACCAACAGAGGATGTGGCATTGAGAGGTTGGATATCTAGAGGAGTGGTGCAGAACTCTAGGTATTAGCTCTGCTGTACTACAGAGTGCATCAATTTATCAGATGTTAGTCCTGTGTTATGGGGCAGTGCATAACCATATGTATGAAATCTGTCTCCTGGTGGAGACACCTGGGGCATCTTGGGTCCCGCCCAGCCTTTATGGCGTGAAGTCGCCTAGGGGAGAGGTAAGTGATGTGCACAATATTGTATTGTATCTGCTTAAATCTGGTGCTTACTGAAACTTTACGGGCCTCGTCATGTAGTTTGGACCAGTCCTCAGGTGCCAGTGGCTCTTCGTTGGCATTTTTCCATCTTTCATCTATTTTAAGTGACTTACGTTTGTCCTCCCTTAATGCCCTGTATAGGTATGTTACCAATTTCCACCCCCCTGCCATTGTGATCTTAGTGGTTAGTGTTTGTGAATGTTCAGGTGCTTCTGGGAATGTTGGCCATAGGTGTTGGGCAGTAGCTGCCATCTTTGCATACTGCAGAAATTGTCCTTCGCCCTATGCGAATACCTCTATCGCGTCCTGGTACGTCATGAACCTATCCCCTGGGCATAAGTCGGTCAACATTAGGCAACCCCCCTCTTTCCATTTCTCCACTGACATTATCTGTGCTACTTGAGGAACTGCGGGATGTTCCAGACGTCTGCATCTGGCGCATAGGGTACTCTCTTAATGACTGTTCGGGCTGCCCTGTTTCATATCTTAGCTTCTAGTCGTATCAGCGGTGGGAGCGTCTTTTGGATCCCGACCCTCACCCTTTCATTAGCAGGGCTCCCAGTTGTGCTATCTTCCATAAGTGCCCGCGGGTACTGTTCTCTGCCACTGTATTGCGTGCTGCAACTGCGATGCCAGGTAGTATAGTTCCAAGTCTGGAATCTCTAGCCCCCCTTTTCCCCACTGCCGTTTCATTACTTCTAATGCTACTCTGCTATGCTTCCCATTTCACAGCAGCCATATTAGTAAGGCATCCAGTTCCTTAAACACTTTAAGTGGTATTTCATAGAAGGACCCCTGCATAACGTAGAGGCATC
This sequence comes from Lissotriton vulgaris, assembly GCF_964263255.1. NCBI lineage: Eukaryota > Metazoa > Chordata > Amphibia > Caudata > Salamandridae > Lissotriton > Lissotriton vulgaris. Next base: position 582,853,477 of record NC_141694.1, read on the forward strand.
GAGGGAGGACCCAAAATGAAAAAGTGACAGTGTCAGTGACAGTTTATTCCTGGACCCCAACCTTGCTCAGGTAATTCTGTATATTTAGCATGCCTGATCCTAATCGTCAGGAGGCGTCCACCCTGAGGCCAGGGATGACTATGTCCAACAGGGTAAGGCAAACAGCCTTTTGTTTAGAAGGACCCTCACTCACCACTAGTTGGTGACATGCTTCATCATCGGGTCCCCGCTGGGGTGACCGAATGTCGCCCCAGCGTGCTACAACACCTGAGTTACAGCGGAGCGGGTTTGGTGGTGAGTGTACTAGTGATTCAACTCAAATGTGTGTGCAAAGAGAGTGAGTGCAAAATTAAAAAATACAGGGTTGAAGCCCAAACAAAATATTTAATGCAGGCCAACCCGTATTAGGGTTAAAAACGTGAATATCGGACAACCAATGGTACTGTATTAGGTGACCTGTGTCCTTATTTACAACAACTGGTCAACATGTTTCTGCTGTCAAAAAAGCGGGATCGCGCAGCATTCGTCAGGACCACACTAAATGGCACTCCGGGGGTATGCACGCTCTAAGGTACACCCTCCCGTGAGGCACTTATGTGAAAAATACAAAAATTCTTAAAAAGAAGAAAATACTCACGGTTATTAACCGTGGCGGCGCACCGTGGAGTACAGTCGCCTAAAGATACCTGTAAAGGAAAAAAGAAACAAACTGACACTTAAAACATAAACAACAAACAGACATGTAATCCAGCTTAGTCACTCGTCTTTGTGACTACACCAAGGCTATCTTATGCCCCCATGTCATAGACCCCATAATATGGTAAAAGGCTCATGATCCCCCTTTACTGAGGAAATCCATAGTGCCCATACCAAACTGGTTTGTCACGCATAGGCAGGGACAAACCTTGCGTTCCCTGAGGGTGCAGATATAGTGGTAGTGTCTGCACTAACAATTTAACACCCAATTTTGTAATCAGAACAACCTGCTAGTAACCAAACAAATACTCATATTGGAAAACTCAAGGTGACCAAAAAAGGGTAATTAACAAGACTCACGATAAAGTACGAATAAAGGACCCCAGTGAGGAGGATTTTATAAATCTGACTGAATTTGTAAATACTGAAAAGATGGGCTAATGGTTTTAATCGCGTGAGGTAAACGCGATGAAGCCCACATGACCAAAGAAATGAGTGTGGCAAGTATCATCACACAAGTATGTTCATTCATGCCGAGTTAGGAGATTAATCACTCATACCGGGCCTCAAAATCGGACTTACGAATTTCAAAAAACTCGTAAACTTCCTGGGTCAGGACGGCGTTGGGCAATGTTCACGCCGCGTCCTAAAGGATGAAAAACATAGGTAATCACCCTGCAGCGTTTCCGTGCAACCGCTGTCTAAGGAATCGGTAGCGAGACTCCTCTGTAATCCGGCCAGCCACTTACTTTCAGGCCCGTTTGTGAGTGGTAGGAATTTAAAGGGACAGTGTATTGCAAACCAGCCTACCACTCACTAACGGGCCTGACGTCACCAGCGTCGCTTCACGCTGGTCACGTGACATCCACTAACGAGGATGTAAACAGCCCGGCTCCATTGCTACACTACCTTCCGGGCAGACGGTGTCCCTTGAAGTAGGTGCTGGGCGGGGAGTCGCAGGTGTGAAAGTAAGTGGCTGGCCGGATTACAGAGGAGTCTCGCTACCGATTCCTTAGACAGCGGTTGCACGGAAACGCTGCAGGGTGATTACCTATGTTTTTCATCCTTTAGGACGCGGCGTGAACATTGCCCAATGCCGTCCTGACCCAGGAAGTCTACGAGTTTTTTGAAATTCGTAAGTCCGATTTTGAGGCCCGGTATGAGTGATTAATCTCCTGACTCGGCATAAATGAACATACTTGTGGGATGATACTTGCCACACGCATTTCTTTGGTCATGTGGGCTTCATCGCGTTTACCTCACGCAATTAAAACCATTAGCCCATCTTTTCAGTATTTACAAATTCAGTCAGAGTTATAAAACACTCCTCACTGGGGTCCTTTATTCGTACTTTATCGTGAGTCTTGTTAATTACCCTTTTTTGGTCACCTTGAGTTTTCCAATATGAGTATTTGTTTGGTTACTAGCAGGTTGTTCTGATTACAAAATTGGGTGTTAAATTGTTAGTGCAGACACTACCACTATATCTGCACCCTCAGGGAACGCAAGGTTTGTCCCTGCCTATGCGTGACAAACCAGTTTGGCATGGGCACTATGGATTTCCTCAGTAAAGGGGGATCATGAGCCTTTTACCATATTATGGGGTCTATGACATGGGGGCATAAGATAGCCTTGGTGTAGTCACAAAGACGAGTGACTAAGCTGGATTACATGTCTGTTTGTTGTTTATGTTTTAAGTGTCAGTTTGTTTCTTTTTTCCTTTACAGGTATCTTTAGGTGACTGTACTCCACGGTGAGCCGCCACGGTTAATAACCGTGAGTATTTTCTTCTTTTTAAGAATTTTTGTATTTTTCACATAAGTGCCTCACGGGAGGGTGTACCTTAGAGCGTGCATACCCCGGAGTGCCATTTAGTGTGGTCCTGACGAATGCTGCGCGATCCCGCTTTTTTGACAGCAGAAACATGTTGACCAGTTGTTGTAATTAAGGACACAGGTCACCTAATACAGTACCATTGGTTGTCCAATATTCACGTTTTTAACCCTAATGCGGGTTGGCCTGCATTAAATATTTTGTTTGGGCTTCAACCCTGTATTTTTTAATTTTGCACTCACTCTCTTTGCACACACATTTGAGTTGAATCACTAGTACACTCACCACCAAACCCGCTCCGCTGTAACTCAGGCGTTGTAGCACGCTGGGGCGACATTCGGTCACCCCAGCGGGGACCCGATGATGAAGCATGTCACCAACTAGTGGTGAGTGAGGGTCCTTCTAAACAAAAGGCTGTTTGCCTTACCCTGTTGGACATAGTCATCCCTGGCCTCAGGGTGGACGCCTCCTGACTATTAGGATCAGGCATGCTAAATATACAGAATTACCTGAGCAAGGTTGGGGTCCAGGAATAAACTGTCACTGACACTGTCACTTTTTCATTTTGTTTTTGGGTTTATGTTTTTTTAAGTTACACTTATACACTCCTTTGTTGTTTTCGATATAACCTCAGGGGCACAGGAGTGTTGACTCGAGCCCTACCTCTCCCGTTGATACATTAATAATCTAGGGAGGACCACCATCTTGATCAGGGCAACTTTGCCCATCAGAAACAGCTTCAGCGTGTTCCAAAACTGTATACTCCCTTGTAATCCCTTTACTACCCTCCTGCCCATGTTTAATTCATGGAAGCGGCCTTCCTATCTGGTCATCTGTGTCCCTAGATACTGGATCTTTTCCATTTCCCAGAGGAGGTCCAGTTGCGGAAGCTGAGATTCCGTAAGTCCCCCCGCTCCGCCTATTGGGAATAGCTGAGTTTTGTATTTACTGATTCGAAGGCCTGATGCCTCCTCAAATTTTCCCAATGCTTGTATTAGCACTGGGATAGAGAGTGTCAGACGACTCAGGTATACCAGGGCATCGTCCGCGTAAAACGACACTACGTGTTCCCGTTAACCGACTTTTATACCCTGTCCCTTCAATAGTACTCCTAGTTGACATGCTAAAGGCTCTTTTGCTATGGCAAACAACGGGGATAACGGGCAGCCCTGTCTATTTCCTCTTTGGAGTCGTAAACTTTTAGACATGTATCTCCCTGTACGGATTCTAGCCCATGTGCGTGGTGGCTGGAATGCCCTGCTGGATTCAATTTGGCAGAACTCAGCCCCTCCACTCTTTCCCCCGTTGTCCCCCAGCCTAGCCCGTCCCCCGCCATGTTGCTGTCTGTCCATAGCGTTTCTGCGCCTTTGGTCCCCCTTAGTATTGTCTAGTCACAGGTCGTCAGTACAGTCTCCCATCTTCCTTGCCCCCATGGGCTAGTTACCCTCGGCCATTCCCACCCATTACTCTTCTGGGGCCATCAGTCTGGCTCTGGGTCTCATGCACCAGGCAAAGTGGAGAAAATTGATTCTGCAGGTGTATTGTTGGCAGTTCAGTCTGTAAGGTCCCATCACCACCTACCAAGATGCGCCCTGTGCTCGGTATTTCCTGTGAACTGTGTCTCCTGTCTTCTGCCTCCCGTCGCCCATGTTTTTTCTGTTATTAGCGCCATCCTTGGTTTTGATCAGTTCCAGTCAGACCCAAAGAGGCCATCCAGTCTGTTGCGTCTTGGGGTGCCTCATAGAAATGAACACTTCCCTCATATTGCACTCGGAGCCTTGCAGGGTAAATCAGACTGTATTTGATGTTATGTTCCCGCAGGCACTGTTTGATTCCTAGGAAATCGGTGCGGAGGTCTTGTACTTTCCTAGTATAATCTGGGAATATTTGGATGGTGCGGTCCTCATAACATGGTGGGCCGTTAGTATGGGTATGCTGGAGTATTTTATCCCTAACTCTGTAGTTGAACAGACAGGTTATCATAGCTCTGGGCGGTGGTCTCGGAGGGGGCTTCCAGGGTCCGATGAGCTCTTTCTATAGCAAATAATTTTGAGAGTTTGAGGATATTAAGGGCTGTGGTGATCCAATTTTCGAGGAATAAATCTGCTGCCTTTCCTTCTGCCTTTTTAGGAAAACCTATAATTCTGAGGTTGTTACTCCTTGATCGCCCTTTTGCATCCTCCACTGTCTTCTGTGCAAGTTGATTGGGCCTGTAAGGTAGTGACTGTAGTGCGGAGCCTCTGAAACTTATCACATAGTGCCACAACATCCTCTTCAGTGTTTGTGACTCTTTCGGCTACCTTGCGCAGGTCCAGGAGTAAATGGTTTATGTCCATTGCCTTTGTGTCCATCTTCATCTCCAGTGCCACTCGGGATTCTCTGATGGCCTCCAGTATGTCCGCCTTATTGCGTGTCATAGTGCCCTGATTGTTCGTATCTTCCGCACCTCTTCTGGGCTCCTCTGGTGCTCCTGGGCCCTGGACTGTGTATTGGACAATTTTATTAGCTTGCCCACCTCTCGAAGGCTTCTCCTTGACCATTTTCTGGTTACGCAGTAATATTCTATTGGAGGATGCACATTCTCACACTCTGAAGTGCACTTCGTCATGCTTCTCTGCACTGTTGTTGCGGTGCTTTTGTTGGCGGGAGTGAGAGGAGGAGCCCGACTCCCGTACTCGATTGTTGACTATTCCTCCTATGCAGCAGGTCACTTCCATCTAGTCCACCTGCAGAGACACAGTGGCGCACAGTGTTTACCTTCTGGTAGCAGCAGGGAGGGGGATCTTGGATATTTGTGGCAGCGGCCTAGTAGGGTCCAAGCGGTATTACCTTCAGGCTACTGGCTGGTCTGGTTTTGTGAGTGGGTCCCAGGGCTTCCACGAGTCTTCTGGTCTGTGTTTCACGTATAGCTGACTCTGCCCCTCTTCAGGAACTGCTCCGAGGGAGTGGGCCTCCAGGTTTTCTTATCACTGCCCCTAGCACCGCCACCTGTTTGCCGCCGCTCGCGTGGCCTGAGTTCGTCTATGGCCTTCCAGACGGCTGCACCCTGGGTACGCTGCTGCTGCTTTGCCGGTTTGTTAATTTATTTTGCAGACGGTGCTCCCTGCTTCCTTCTCAGGGTTCAGGGCTCGTCACTCTCTTCGTTGGGCTCCCAGTCCCCCACTGACCGCATGTATGTTCTAGGCCTCCATGGGGTAACATACTCTTCTCGACCAAATCGCGGCTGCAGTTCGTAGCCGGCCGCTTCCCGCAGTCCGTCTGCCCGCCTGCCACCCGCTGCTCTTGGCAATTCAGAGGCCCACCTGACATCCCCTACAAGGCTCTCTACGGTCCGCTCAGGGGTCAGGCACTCTTTACAGGGTTCTGTAGCAATAGCCAGCTCTCACGTAGAGCGTTCCACAGGCCTCACCGGTTGCTTCGATCTTTCCCAGCGAGAAGGTCAGGCAACTCCATTATGGGGTCAGGCACGCCGCTCGCCGTGTCTTTTTGCTCTATTTAGGGTCCGTTTTGCGGTGGCTGCCGTCTGTTTTTGGTTCCGCTGGCACAGTGTACCCTACGGCTAGTTTTGGAGTGGTATGCTCGATGGCTCTTCAACAAAAAGAGTTACTGTGCACACCTTTGTACTCCTTATTTATGAAACGTAGTCGTTTTAGCCACTGCTGCGCGTGCAGCCCGAGTGCGTGTTCCGCCCTGGTTCACGCGTACATAGAAACCTTAGAACAGTAGGAACGTCTTTGCGATCCTTTCATGGGCACACAGCTTCAAATTAATAGTTAGTACTGATTTTCAAATGTTTAAATACTTAATTGATCAAAGTACTCCAGAAATCTTCTTCTAACTTCATTTATTTTTCAGTTTATGCATGGCACGTGTGAAATAAGTCTTGAACAGCTTCTAGTGCCTCAGATATGCTAATCCAAGCCATTTTCTGGGCATGAAATTTCAAAGACAAATTTCTTCTTCAACAGTGAATCACCTATTACCCAATGCATTTCGAGATTGTGGAAGCTCTTCTTCAGGGGTTTCACTATAAGTGGAAGAACATATATCAGTAAATTGCATCACTCAAACCTTAAAAAACATGCACATTATGCTTTAAATCGAAACTATGGCATCACAACATTTTTACTCCATGTCATCAATTGCACGTAGTCAAAAACAGCATTTTCCCTCTGCAACCGTAACTCGAAAGTTACATAAGCAATGTCCTTGAGGTCCCTAAGTTTTAATCTGTCATTTTACTACCTTTACTCAGCAATGTTGATATACGTGCTGGCGTGTAAATCAACCCACCCGATCTTTTTATGATACAAAGCCCCAAAACTCCCAAGGTTATTTGCCTGTTAACGTACCTTTATCGACTCTAGTATAAACGCTCTTACACCTTTCTCAACCGCAACTACCTGTGTGCTATGGAAATTGCCTTGAGGAATATAAACTCCACTATCCTTTTGCAACACCATGCTAGGCTACAAATATCTGATTTCCAGCCCCTAGGATCTGGGATCCGGGATCCCAGCACCGGGGGGGAAAACCCTTAGCAGCCATGGAGTTAATACATGTAGACTGGTGTCATTGCACTTGATACATAGCGATTTGCATGAAAACATGGATTTGTTCACAGCACTTCTTGTGCAAGTTCAAAAGATCTAATATGAAGCCACCCATTGACAACTAAATTCCTCCTAAACGCGAAGATATGCATCACACGTGCGTGCTGATGTTTAATACTTGACTGTATTTTGCACAATAAGGAGTACAAAGGTGTGCACAGTAACTCTTTTTATTGATGACTCAAAATGGATTTTGCCCTAAAACACTTGTTGCACCCTACAAAAACAGTGGAAATACAGTCAAGTATTAAACATCAGCGCGCTCGTGTGATGCATATCTTCGCGTTTAGGTGGAATTTGGTTGTCAGTGAGTGGCTTCATATTAGATCTTTTGAACTTGCACAAGAAGTGCTGTGAACAAATGTATCCATGTTTTCATGCAAATCGCTATGTATCAAGTGCAATGACACCAGTCTACATGTATTAAGAATAAACTTGTATCAGCGTGTAGAATAACATCGTAAGGGAGGGCGGAGGCAATTGTGCAAATGTCCGGGGTCGTCAGCCGAAGAGAATTGCTGAGTGTGTTTATGTAATTGGGGACTGGGTTAGCCCACGCAGTTGAGTAAGGTCGATAATAGTGTATTATGGGATGGGTAGTCAGGAAGTGGGGACGCTAATGGTCAGAGATGCATGATTGGTTCCTATAGAGAGGAGGGGTTACTCTTTGTTGTTTAAAAATTCAGCGGGATCAGTTAAGCAGGTAGTTGCGGTTAAGAAAGGAGTAAGAGCGTTTATACTAGAGTCGATAAAGGTACGTTAACAGGTAAATTACCTTGGGAGTTTAGGGGCTTTGTATCATAAAAAGATCGGGTGGGTTGATTTACACGCCAGCACGTATACCAACATTGCTGAGAAAAGGTAGTAAAATGACAGATTAAAACTTAGGGACCTCAAGGACATTGTTTATGTAACTTTCGAGTTACGTTGCAGAGGGAAAATGCTGTTTTTGACTACGTGCAATTGACGACATGGAGTAAAAATGTTGTGATGCCATAGTTTCTAATTTAAAGCATAATGTGCATGTTTTTTTAAGGTTTGAGTGATGCAATTTACTGATATATGTTCTTCCACTTATAGTGAAACCCCTGAAGAAGAGCTTCTACAATCTCGAAATGCATTGGGTAATAGGTGATTCACTGTCGAAGAAGAAGTTTGTCTTTGAAATTTCATGCCCAGAAAAAGGCTTGGATTAGCATATCTGAGGCACTAGAAGCTATTCAAGACTTATTTTCACAAGTGCGATGCATAAACTGAAAAATAAATGAAGTTACAAGAAGATTTCTTAAGTTCTTTGATCAATTAAGTATTTAAAAATTTGAAAATCAGTACTAACTATTAATTTGAAGCTGTGCGCCCGTGAAAGGATCGCAAACAGGTTCCTACTGTTCTAATGCTCGATGGCTCTGCCAGGATAGGTGAAGGACTAGTTGCTTAGGGGCAGGAGCTCAGCTTTAGCACGTCTGCTCTGCCATCTTGTCAGGCCACGCCCCCCACTTGCATGGAAGTTGTGAAAGGCATACCTGAGAGGGGAGGTCTGCAGTATGATCATCGCTTTAGCAGTTTCTGAGTCCTTCTTACTGATTTGGAGCATCCTATCAACCTGAAGACTACAGAGATGCTTGTACTCGAATGGCACTTTCAAAATAAGTTTCATAACTAGGGGCTGGAAATCAGATATTTGTAGCCTAGCATGGTGTTGCAAAAGGATAGTGGAGTTTATATTCCTCAAGGCAATTTCCATAGCACACAAAGAAAACGTAATGTTGGTACTGGAAATCACCTTTAATTCTGCTGCCTGTTCTTGGACCCTTTTCTAGGGGGCCTTAAAAAGTGTTCAATCTACTCCTCTGTTTTCTCCCAATGGTGGCAAACGTAACATGAGAGTAAGCCGAGAGAGGTGCAATTCTCCCTGGCATGGTCTCATCCACCAATACTCGCCTTCTCTCTTTTTCTGGGGGAGAAGCCTCTGCAGTCTCCTGAGCTGAGTCTCTTTTACTCATTGTGCAGACCACCAGCAAGTCAGATGGGCTATTGACCCTGATGTATACAAAGTCGTCTGAGGATGCTTTAAATGTTTAGAACAACCCTGAAAAAACATATAGTCCTTCATACCATAACTCTTAAGCGCTCTCAGAGACAATGTATGCCATACACAGGTAAGACATGGAAACTAACTAATGATCTAGATGACCTCACCCAACTCAAAGCACTCCGTTTGACATGCAGATCCCTCATCACCACTTCTAAACTTTGCTTCTACAAGACAACCATCAACAAAGTCACTGATATCTGCAATTAATGCACTTTCTGATCTTCCAATCCTACAACCAGTTAAATGAAACACCATCAACCAATTATTTACTGAGATCCACAGAAATACATTCCACACATTCAAAATATAACAAAAATCTAAACTACCACTCATCACCCACTGTTCTACCCCTAAATAGAGCACCTTCAACCGCTTACCACACACTGAGCTCAAAAGCATCCCTAAATGCATTGAAGGTCCCCTCCTATGAAGACAGGACTCTCCCATCATTCATTAGGAAATCTATTTAAGCTAGTCCTAAACAGCTCCCCCTCGCTGATCACTAGAGCCTCCTTCCTCCGTGGGCCTCCACACTCTAGACTGGTGATAGGGCTGCTGCTGCCCTGTGCTGATCAGTCCTTGGCAGCCAGCTTGTCAATCAAGCACCAGGTCCTTATTTTAGTTGTTGCTGCTGATCAAGCGGGTCTTAAGAAATTCAGTGTCATATATAATCTCTACACCAAGATACTCACCATTATTTATAAATCTATCACTAGGCCCATTCTTTGCAGGAATTGTATTTTTGACCTACTGAATCATATGACCTAATTATTTAGATCTAACATAATACATTAATTAAGTCACATATAAAGGCAATGGATAACTAATTGTAACGCAAAGAAACGATCAAGACCAGCTTGTCATTTGAAAAATCCATTTTATTAATTTTATTTCATAAAGAAAGCTTAAACTTTTATTTAGTAATTTTATTTTCAATCATAAAATATTAGTGGCACAAAAGTACATGGTAATTCAATGAACCAACATCAGCATGAGAAAAGCTCAAACAGTTATTAATTTATTTCTCCATAGTCTATTTCCCTAACTTAGCTAAAGAAGAGACCTGTAAGTAAGCAATATAATAAAGTCTTACGTGAAAGGGAAAACTGGCAGCGTCTCTGGAGCACAGGATCGATCGAACAGTGCTCTTAGCAAGGGGGCAATTCTTATAGTATTTTCCTATCTAAAACTAACTAAAAGAATACAAATATACGAGCAGAAAAGAATCTCATTGGCTGTTAGATGTCATACGATGCGGTCATCATCCGTCTCTCACATAGCCAGAGTCACTTTCAAAAGTACTATTGTTCATGAGTATGATACCGGCAGCTTCTGAAGAAAGTAACATTTAACAAGAGCAAAAGCTTCCGTCGTCCGCTCATGCTTTTCCGTCTTTCCGCTGCCGAACGACAAGTACGGCCTTGACCAAGGAACAAATTGAACCAAATGTCCTAAACTTCCACACAGCCTTTGTTTGCAAGCCTCTCTCCAAGAATTAATGTAGAAAGATATAATTTTTTTTTCATTCCTGCGTAGCTGTGCAAGGCTCACTCTGGTCAAGCTTTTCTGTCATCCATTTTAGAAGTAGGCCTCAAGCCTTTTGCATGCAATGCAATGAGGGTGTCTAGTATGCAAAGAAACACAAGACAATAATTAATTCAAGAAATAATAATTATTCTGTTACCCACCCTTACCCACTAAGTTTAACCCATTAGATATGTTACCTAGTTTTGCATTACAAACAAATAAACAAACACATAGACATGAGACGACAATACATAAACAAAAGCACATTTAAAGAATGCACATGCTATTATTTCCAAAATGGCTGCAGTTAGTAAATAACAAACAAAAGACAAAGTGAATGTATTATTCAAAGCAAAATGACAAACATAATAAGAGCACAAATGATTAAACCCACATGTTCATGATGGTGCATATTAATCTAAGTTGAGTCAGTAAACACATAAATCATGCAACACACAGTAGTAAAAATAAAAATCACGGGAGTTTCATTTGTCACAAACTTTTTAGAAATAAATCTGAAAGTCCGCTCCATCAACTCCCTCCTCTGGTGATTTTAAAATCACCAAACAAAACCCACAAAAATTTATACTAATTTTTTACTTTTATAAATGTCATATAATGAGTTCTCTCAGTATTACTAAGTCTAAACTCCTGTCTCATCAGTCTGTCTCTGTCTTGGTCTATCATTCTGAGTCCTGCGGAACTCATCCATTTCAATCTCCTTCTCTTGAGCCTTTTTGAGCTTAGAAATTCTCCTCTTTTCCCTCATGTTCTTCTTTCTTTTGTGAATCATGCAACTGATTTTCAACAGAAGTGCCACTGTAACAATAACTATAACGGGATAGAATACTTTGCCAATAATTGAACTGCCTATGTCAGCGAACCATTCCTTAATTGCCCCAAATCTTTTTGCCAAACGTTCAGAAAAAACTGTCATCTTCCCTAGGTTCTATTTCAGAGTGGAATTCTGTAATATTCTTAATTAAAGATTCAATATTCTGGCTTTTATCTGGGTTATATGTGCAGCAGTGCTGAACATGCAAAATCCCACAGGCTCCTCCCTCTTTTGCTAAAAGGATATCAAGGGCAAGCCGGTTTTGCATAACCATGCTTCTGGTAGCAATAAGCTCTGTGTTGACCAACTGGAAACCACTTGCAGTATCAGTGGACAATCTATCAACAATTGTGGAAACTTTTCTGATCTTTATTGCATTTAGGGTGATTCCCACCATAGGAATTATTGCACCAAATATATCTCCCATGATTTCTGAAAAACTTTCCCTTTTCATTCTATTCAGGTGTTTGCCAATTTCGAATGATCCTTCATTATTTCTGTCAACATGAAAAATTTTAGGAAAAACAAGACCAAGGTAACGTGCCATACCAATGGTCAGGAAGACTGAAATATGCCTTATTTCCACAGACAAAATAAATTCCTGGAAAAATTGGGTCTTTGCCACCTTTAAATCCCCAACCCCCAATAATTTGATAGGTATCTTCATATTAACTTGCACCAACAAAATAATTATCATATAGTGTATTATCTCTTCTGCTACAAAGTTTTCCACTCACTGGTTCGTCAAAATGGATGGCAGCAAATCTGTTTTCTCCATTAAGTTTTTCATCCTCAATCTGCCAAAACTTTGACTTAGTCTGTTTCAACATTTCATTCCTTTTATAAATTGCCCTCCTCTCCTCAACCTGATCAAGAAATGATTTCTCTTCATCTCTCATTTTGCAAGTTAAATTATTCTTAAATGCGTATTCATAGGTTAATTCATTAGTAACCAGAAAGAATTCTCTCATTTTTTTGGCAGGCGTAACTTTGTTCAGACTGCTCACAACCTTCAGATTTGCAAAAGTCTCGTCATAGTCTGAATAATAATATTCCAGACGACCAGTTTGATAGAACAAGCTTGATATAACACTACAGGTAATTCCATATGTTAGGGGAAGCATATTGTACTTAACCCCTTCAGAAACAGAAGTAGGAAACTTAACACACACGTAACAATCCTTAACATCCATGACTCTAACATATTCTGAAAGAAGTCTGGAAAATGAGTTAGTAGAAAAATCCCCAACTGATCTGTCCTGATGGACATCTGGTTTATGCTCAATGATTCTATTAGTTTTGCTTACTACATCATGATTAACTTGTTTTGATTCAGCTTTACTTGTTATATTTACTCTAAAATGTTCTTTATCAATTCCAAAAGGGAAAATGTCTGCTAAAATTAGCCAAACTAAAATAATCATATAGAAGACATTTTACAGCATCTTCTAAAAATAGCACGCCTAAAATTATCAGCATTAGGCATTTTACTCAATTAAACAAAAAATTTTAAAAATATGAAAAATGTCAAAATTTACTACCCTCCTCTTAAATTTTTTTTTAAAAGAGAACCTTCTAACAGCTTTTCTTCGACCATGCATCCATAAAAAGTATTCAGCTAACACAATTTCTTCGACCTTGTGTCACATAACACAATTTCTTCAGCCTTATGCCAGAAATGAAATCAACCTAATCTTAACTGAAATTTAAACTTCAATCATTGTCACTGTTTTCTTCCAAATCTTCCTGACTGCTGCTGCTTACTTCAACTATCGGTGGGATAATTATATAGGCCCACTCTGGAGATTTATACTTTTGATTAGGTTTCAATGGCCTTTTACTTTTTCTGTTTATTACTTCGATTTTCTTTCCAACTTGACCTTGTTTGTCTGTTTCACCTTTTTGACTTGAAATCTCATTTACTTTATCCTTCGACTTGTTGATCAATTTGAATTTTAAATTTTCTTTAGGCAAAACATCACCTTTTCTCAAGACCTTCTTTTTCGGCTCTACTTCATTGCTCTCAGCTTTCCAAGCCCTTTTTCTGAATTTTCTTATTTCTGATTCTTCATCACTGTCTTCTGAGTCAGTTTCAGAGATTTCAATACTGTATCTAGGAACTTCTTTACTCTGTAGTTTCACTCCGTTAGGAACAATATCTCTGTAGCTGGTACTTGGTAATTCGTCTTCTTCTTCTTTCGGAATTACTTCTAGCTTCCCAGTATCAGAATTTCCGTTCCTGCCTTCAGAGCTTTCAATCTGCTTTTCAATACTCTCCTGATCTTTAATCTCTTCTGACACAGTTTCTTCTTCAGTTCTTTTCTCTAGAACATCTTCATTATTATCCGAATCAACGACAACGATGTCTAGATCTTTCTCATTAGATGCTTGTCTTGCTTCTGATTCTTCCAGATGTCGACTTCTGTGTCGATCTTCAGAATCTGGATTTTCTTCTTCTTCAGAATCTGAATCTGATGTAGTCTCGTCACGGTCTTCAGGATAATCTGGTGCAGGTACACGAATGGTATGACTAGGATGCAGCCATCTTTTCAAGCCCTTACATTTGACAGCATTAGTTGTTACCAGAATTACTTGCCTTGCTTTCTGCCACCTGGGTACCAAACAGTTCCTTCTTCGATGAACTTTTGTTCTCACCCAGTCTCCCGGCAAAAGATCATGAGCTTGTTCCTTTTCTTTTGACATCACATCTGTTCCTACCTGATGGAATACAGAGGTTACCACGTCAGAAAGCTGACTACAATAGTCTAAAATTGCACTATCATTTATTGCTAGCAACTTTCCAACTGGAACATGAGCCTGTCTCATTACTCTTCCCATAAGTATATCATGAGGGCTAAGACCTGTTTTCTTATTTGGAGAGCTTCTCAATGACATCAAAACAAGTGGAAGAGCGTCTGTCCACTTAATTCCGGTAGCTAGACACATTTTTGAAATTCTGTTTTTGATTGTTTCATGAATCTGCTCAACAACACCTGATGCTTCTGGTCTGTATGCACAATGCAGTTTTTGTTTGATGCCAAATGCTTCACAAATCCCGTTCAATTAGTCTGTTTTCAAAATGTCTTCCGCGATCCCTTTCAATAGTTACTGGAAAACCATATCTAGGTATGATCTCCCTCAAAAGCAATTTTGCCACAGTGATTGAATCATTGTGACGAGTAGGGAAAGCTTCAACCCATCTTGAAAACAAACAGACAATTACCAACACATATCTGAGCTTATTATGTTGAGGCATGTCAATGAAATCCATCTGCAATCTGGTGAAAGGACCACCCTCCCGACCTATGGTTCCCATGCTCACCACAGTCCTTCTGTTTGGATTGATTTGCTTACAGATCAAACAACGTTGGCAAAGTGACTCTGCAATGACCCTGAATTTTGGATTATACCAAGTCTCTCTGAATTGTCTAATCATTGTGTCTCTACTTAAGTGACCTGGTCCATGGTACATCCGTGCCATGTCAGCAATCGTACAATTAGGCATAACAGGTCTTCCATATTTGTAAACCCAAATTCCATCTTCCTCTCGCTGTCTGCAATCTTCCTTAAGCCAAGTATTTTTCTCCATCTTCAGCTTCATCTTGTAAATCTTTTACTCCCTGCCATGTTTCTACCACAGATATTAGCATGAGAGAATTCATTACATGCTCATTGTTCTTTTCCCGATTAAGTGAAAGATTGTTCTTTGCACAGTAACGTGCAGTTTCATCTGCAAAAGCATTTCCTTTAGTGATGTAATCTTGACCCTTTTTATGCGCACCACATTTAACTACTGCTATTTTTTCTGGCAATTGAATTCCATCAATTAATCTTTTAATCAATTTTGCATTTCTGATTGGAGTCCCTGCAGATGTTAAGTAACTTCTTTGAGACCAGAGCTGTCCATAATCATGGACCACTCCATATCCATACTGACTATCACTCACTATGGTAACTTTTTTCCCTTCAGCTCTTTCACAGGCACGAATTAAAGCAACCAATTCTGCTATTTGTGCAGAACGAATTCCTTCAAGACTTGAACCTTCAATTATTTCAGAAACTGTACAAATTGCATATGCTGCTCTTAGGATGCCTTCATCCGTTCTTAAACATGAGCCATCCACAAAATAAACAATGTCTGATTCTGGTAAAGGTACATCTTTAATGTCCTTCCTGGGTTTAGTGCAATATTCTAGAACATCCAGACATTGATGTTCTACATCATCATCATCAGGAGTTACATCTGGCAAAAGTGTGGCTGGATTGAGATTCAAACATCTCGCAATAGATACATTATCTGATCCCAGAATAACTTTTTCATATTTCGTTAATCTATTGCTAGACAGGTGCTGTGTTTTACTTCTAGTAAGAAGTGTTTCAACAGAATGAGGTACATATACCTTTACAGGAAATCCCATTATGATTCCTTCACTTTGCTCAAGACTTACACTTGTTGCAGCCACTGCTTTTAAGCAACCTGGCAAAGCCTTTGCAACAGGATGTAGGACAGCTGAAAAGTAAGCTATGGGTTTTCTCATATTTCCATGCTTCTGTATGAGAACTGATAAAGCACAACCTTCTCTTTCACTGCAATACAGTTCAAATTCTTTGTCATAATCTGGCATGCCCAGTGCAGGTGCTTCACAAAGGCTTTTCTTTAATTTTTCAAAAACCTCTAGTTCTGTTTTTGTCAAAACAATTGGATCCTTAATGTCCGCCTTTGTTAATCTTTGTAATGGTTTTGCAATAACTGAAAACCCACAAATCCATTGGCGACAATAACCAACCATTTCTAGAAACATTCTGATCTGTCTCGGAGTTGTTGGTGGCTATATTGCTCGAATCATTTTTATTCTTCAATTGTCACTTGTCTAATGCCTTTCGTAATTCTGTGACCTAGGTATTTGACCTCTTGCTTGCAAAACTGAAGTTTTGCAGGCGACACTTTATGCCCTTCATCTGCTAAACGATTCAGAAGTGTAATGGTGTCAGTCACACAGTTCTCTTGTTTTACCTGCGACTAGAAGGTCATCAATATATTGAACTAATGTTGACTCTCCAGGCAATTTTAAATCTTCCAGGGACTTTTTTTAACAACTGATTAAAAATGGATGGACTCTCTGTATACCCCTGAGGAATACGACATCATGCTAATATTTGATCCTGGAACCGAAATACAAAAATTTGCTGGCTATCTGGATACAATGGAACTGTAAAGAATGCATTGCACAGGTCAATGACCGTGTACCATTCTGCATCATGTGGGATCTGATATAGAATTACTGCTGGATTTGGTACAACTGGACAACAAGGAACAACTATTTTATTAATTCTTCTCAGGTCCTGAACTATTCTGTACGTTCCATTTGGCTTTTTGATACCCATAATCGGTGAATTACATGGGCTGCTCTCAATTTCTTTTAAAACTCCTTGCTTAATAAATTTTTCAATAACAGGAATTACACCTTCAATTGTTTCAGGTTTCATTTTGTACTGAGGAACATTTGGAAAATCTATTCCCTGCCTCACGGTAATTTTAACTGGGTCAACATGTTTCATTAAACCCATTTCATCACCTGCTAAATCCCAAATTTTTGGATTCACTGTTTCTTTCAGCTCTTCTGGCAAATTGTTTTTATCAAAAGCAGGAAACATTTTATTTTCCTCATCAACCATTAATAGTGTAAATTTATACAGACCATCTTCTTCTAGAGTCTGTAGCTCAATACTTTCAGGTGAACATTATATTTTGCAATTCATTTTACATAACAAATCCCTACCTAATAGGTTAACAGGACTGCTGTCACAGACAATAAATCTGTGTTTGTCTTTGTAGTTCCCTAATTCTACATTTACAGGATTTGTCAAAGTAGTTTTAATATGCTGATTAGCTACACCAACAACCTGGATCGTGTCACCCAAGAGAGGAAGATTTTCAATTTCCACTGATCTAACAGTATAATGGGTAGCACCAGTGTCCACAAGAAAAGTGATATCTTTATCATTCACTTTACCATTTACAAATGGACCCGACTGATCTACCTCAAGAGTGGCTCCAATTACACACTCTTCTTCCCCTCTCAGGCACCGTCATGAAAAATCTTCCGAATCACTGCTCTCATTTTCTTTAAACCAGAATTGTTGAGAAACATTCGACACATTTCGTGATCTTTTTACCTGTCCAGCTCCGCAGAAACCTGTTTCCGGATTGTATCTCTGTGAATTGCTGCAATTTGGTAAAGGTGGCTGTGGAATTTGGCCTTGCTGAATGAATTGATTCTGTTGCTGATTCACTAACTGTCGCTGTAGCTGTTGCTGCTGACTTATTTAATTTAACTGTCGCTGAAGCTGTTGATTTATATCATTCTGCATCTGTGGATGTAATGATGAATTCTTTAAATTTCTGGGCGGATTTTTACACTCTCGCTTCCAGTGTCCAATTTCCCCGCAATTAAAACAAGGTAACTTTTGTTTTAACTCTTCAATGTTTATATTAAATTTTGGCTTGTTTGTAAAATTTCCCTTAAACTTGCCAGGATTCTGATTCTGCTGAAAACCTTTATTTTCTAAAGCTGCTAACTGTTGCTCAGCTACCTTCAATTGTGCCCACATTGCCTTTTCCTTGAGTTTCTTCTGTTTAGCATCTATTTCATCACTGCAATATTTTGCCTTTCTCAGGATGTCATCAACTGAAAGAGCTTGCCAGCCTACAATTCTTGTCCTAATCATGTCCCCTATTTCAGGTCTCAGGCCATAAACAAATCTATAAATGAAGTGGCTCATGTCACTTTCACTTAATTTTTCATAACCACTGTATTGTTTAAATACCAGAAGCAATCTTTCATAATAAGAGTGAACTGATTCTTTTGGCTCCTGATTAGTTCTGTCAATTTTAACCCAATCCACTTCCTTCGCAGGAATTTTGTCTTTTAACCAAACAATTACTTTGTCATAATAATCCATGACAGTGTCTGAAGGAGCACCTGTTACTCTATGCCTTTGTGGTTCTTCTTTCGGCCAGCCCACAGAAATTTTGCATTCTGTCCAGAGATCTGACGGGACAACAATGTCAAAGCAACCATCGAGATCAACCCACAGAACTTTGGAAACCTTAATAAACCTGTCTACCTGAGGATACCATTCTTCTGGCTTTTCTTTGAGTCTGGGAAAATCATTCGTAAATAATAATATATCCTGTCTTGTCCAAGGAACATGAACATAACCTCCACCAGCTATTTCTCTCATTGGAAATTCACCAAAAATGTCTCCCCTGTCCTTCTTTTCTTCTTCTCTTTACTTTGTCCATTTAACTCTCCATTTACTTAAGTCACCTAATCTTTTCAGGAACACAATTAATTCTTTTATATGAGTTATTCTTCCTGCAGTATTAAGATTTTCTATGTCCCTTTCAGAAAAATCCACTCTGTAAGGCTTCTGTAATTGTTTTTGACGAGTTAAATCTATTTCCAATTCAGCAGCCACCTCTTCAAACTGATCATATTTATTCTTTGTTTTCCACTGAATGCTTTTACATATAAAAAGCAATTCATCATCCTGATATTGTTTCAAACAATCAGTACCAATTGTGCCAATAATCAATTCCTCTAAATCTGCTTTTAATTTAGCAATATTAAGCTGTCTTGATTCAGGAATTTGTGTTAACTCTGTTCCATTTACAGAGCCAGAATCTGATTCTGCAACCGATGGTTTGACATTTGACAAACTTTGATTTAAAGTTAAATTTGGCATTGTTTTATCTTTATGAATTTCTGTTAATTCAGAATAAAATTTTTCAGCCACTTTCTGAATTGCCACATTCAAAGGATTTGCTATTAGCGACTGCCTTGTTTTATTTTCATCAAAAACTGGCACAACAGGACCAATCGTAACTGGTACTGTTAATACTTCCATGCTTTTTGTCAATTGTTGAATTAATTCTCCTTTTGCTTTCAAATAATCTGTTATATTTGGAATATCAGACAGAGTCTTTTTATCATTTTTCTGAACATTATTTCTAGAATTCAAATTTTCTATTGGGGACCTTGTTTTGCTTCTCGACCTTTCTCTATCAGGTAATCTCATGAATCTGGGTGACTCCTCAACTTCCTCCCTAGGTGCAGGAGGAGAAACACCTGAAAAACTTCTTGGAGTTGAATGTGAACAACCTGGTTGCTGATACGGCGGAGGACTGTTTAACATGTCCTCTAAAACTCCATCAAATTCTTTCTCTTGAGAACCCTTCTGATTGGATTCTAAAACCATTTCTAATACTGGATATAATCCTTCCTGCATATCTCCTTTCCTCCAACGACGTACTTTTTCCTGATGAGTTTCTTTATATAAACTCCTTGGCGTTCTCCAATTTTCTCGCTCAAGCTCCATCATTTCAATTTCCCATTCAACTAATGCTTCAAATTGAGTGGGCCTGGGTCTTGGTGAAAGAGCCATCATTTTATCTCTCAAATTTCTTAAAACTTTAACATTAAATGACCCATCCTCTGGCCAGGCTAAAACTCCATCATCCCTTGTGTATTGCATCCAATTTTCAAACCAGAGAACAGTATGATAACCATATTCTCCTTCCATATATGCCGCGGGTGTTTTATACTTATGAAGCAATTTTCCACCACGCGTTTTAATTTTCTTGTCGGGAGTAAATACATTTTTAATTTTCTGAACGAATGAAGGCTTTTTCTCTTCTTTATACCAATAACTCGATTTAAAATGACTTTGTAAGCTTCGAAAAAGATCATAAATAATTTCCTTGTTGCTCCGCTACTCCGACCAATCCGTGCGCGAAACTCACCAACAAGCCAATGAGGTTAAGCTACGTCACCACCTTGCTCAACCAATAAGAACCCTGTTTTCAGAAACAACCAATCAGCTAACAGCTCAACTTGATCACGTGAACCAATCAGTGCGCTCACTATGACGTATGTCAGCCAATAACAGCGCGAACCCTGTGACGTACACTGCCGCTGCAGAGAAGCTGCGCTTGTCAGTGTCACTCCGTAAACTTACCCCTCCCTTACAAAATATTTTCACAGCGCCATTTTAAACAATTCCTTTCGAAAAGATTCAGTTAATAACTACATAAAACAAACCATTTGTTCGATTCGCTAACAAAGTGATAGTTTTACCAAACATCTAGAAATTTCACTCACATGAAATAGACGACGCTATTTTCATTTTAAACAAGTTTTCAGAATTCATACTGAATTCTTCAGTCGGACTTTAACCAACCAATGAATCCCTGCTTACGCCAGTAAGAAAAAGCTATCTCACCCTTCACACAAGTTCGAAAAATCCTACTACTCTTTTTACATCGAGTTTTAAAACGGGCTCCAAGTCCCTATACTTCAATGCTACGATTTCATAGTTAATCCTCACTATTCATGTAATCTGTCATACCTAAATCCCTAAACTTGTGTTGTACGACCACAACACTTAGTGATAATTCTGTACCACTATTCTGAAACGGAACAAATGAACTGTGTATCTTCATCTGTCACACTACTCTGCCGGCCGGCTCTTAGGTTTTTCACACTACTGGAAAAACCCAACAACAAACATATAACATCTAGACAAAACTTAACATGTATTACACATGCATCCTATGTAATTACCATGTAACATGTATGTTACCATAGTAACCGAACTCTGCTACCAGAGAATTGATCCAGAGGGTCTTAAGAAATTCAGTGTCATATATAATCTCTACACCAAGATACTCACCATTATTTATAAATCTATCACTAGGCCCATTCTTTGCAGGAATTGTATTTTTGACCTACTGAATCATATGACCTAATTATTTAGATCTAACATAATACATTAATTAAGTCACATATAAAGGCAATGGATAACTAATGGTAATGCAAAGAAACGATCAAGACCAGCTTGTCATTTCAAAAATCCATTTTATTAATTTTATTTCATAAAGAAAGCTTAAACTTTTATTTAGTAATTTTATTTTCAATCATAAAATATTAGTGGCACAAAAGGTCATGGTTATTCAATGAACCAACATCAGCATGAGAAAAGCTCAAACAGTTATTTATTTATTTCTCCATAGCCTATTTCCCTAACTTAGCTAAAGAAGAGACCTGTAAGTAAGCAAAATAATAAAGTCTTACGTGAAAGGGAAAACTGGCAGCGTCTCTGGAGCACAGGATCGATCGAACAGTGCTCTTAGCAAGGGGGCAATTCTTATGGTATTTTCCTATCTAAAACTAACTAAAAGAATACAAATATACGAGCAGAACTGAATCTCATTGGCTGTTAGATGTCATACGATGCGGTCATCATCCGTCTCTCACATAGCCAGAGTCACTTTAAAAAGTACTATTGTTCATGAGTATGACACCAGCAGCTTCCGAAGAAAGTAAAATTTAACAAGAGCAAAAGCTTCCTTCGTCCGCTCATGCTTTTCCGTCTTTCCGCTGCCGAACGACAAGTATGGCCTTGACCAAGGAACAAATTGAACCAAATGTCCTAAACTTCCACAAAGCCTTTGTTTGCAAGCCTCTCTCCAAGAATTAATGTAGAAAGATATACTTTTTTTTTCATTCCTGCGTAGCTGTGCAAGGCTCACTCTGGTCAAGCTTTTCTGTCATCCATTTTAGAAGTAGGCCTCAAGCCTTTTGCATGCAATGCAATGTGGGTGTCTAGTATGCAAAGAAACACAAGACAATAATTAATTCAAAAATTAATAATTATTCTGTTACCCACCCTTACCCACTAAGTTTACCCCATTAGCTATGTTACCTAGTTTTGCATTACAAACAAATAAACAAACACATACACATGAGATGACAATACATAAACAAAAGCACATTTAAAGAATGCACATGCTATTATTTCCAAAACGGCTGCAGTTAGTAAATAACAAACAAAAGACAAAGTGAATGTATTATTCAAAGCAAAACGACAAACATAACAAGAGCACAAATGATTAAACCCACATGTTCATGATGGTGTAATCTAAGTTGAGTCAGTAAACACATAAATCATGCAACACACATTAGTAAAAATAAAAATCACGAGAGTTTCATTTGTCACAAACTTTTTAGAAATAAATCTGAAAGTCCGCTCCATCATTGCCATTATTTAGCATTCCTGATTTACGCCACCTGCTTCCCCAGAGCCCCTCCCAGGACCTCCTGAATGGAGGCCGCAGTGCAGCAGCATAAAGTGGGCAATCCCCAAAGGCAAGCCCGTCAGCGCCCTGCCGCACCTGGCCCAGGCCCAGCGCCAGGAGCCCTGGCCCTCTGAGCACCCAGAGGTACTCCGCAGATTTCCGAGCCTTGGACGATGCAACAACTGCTACCTCGCATCTCCTCGCTCCACAGCAGGACCGTTCACCTGCCATCACTGTCTCTTCAGCTGCAACCTTGGACCTCTAATCCACAAAGAAATTCGCAAAACTCCCACCCCACCAACCTAAACCACCCCGGAAACACTTTGATACCTCCTGATCAATGCCAGATCGCTCTACCTACATGCCACTGAAGTCTGAGACACCATAGCCACCCTCGGCCCTGACGTAACTTTCATCATAGAGACCTGGCTCAACCACTCCTTAGTCCCCAACATTGCCGCCATGATGCCTAACAGCTAGAAGATGACACACAGGGACCGCACCAACAAACACGAAGATGGCATCTCCATCATACACAAAGAATCAATCCGTCGCACCACCACAGAAGACATAACACTGGTTATGGAACACCTTAATTTCTAACTCCACACCGGAGACATATAACACTCAAAGGCACCCTCGCCTATAGACCCCCAGGACCACATACCAGCTTTTGCGACACCATCACAGACTTCATCATCCCACTTGCCATTGAATCCAAGCACTACATATTCCTTGGAGACCTCAACTTCCACCTGAACAACCCCATTGACACAAACTCAGCCAACCTCCTGGCAGCAAAAATGCAAGCGTAGTCACACAGAAGTGCACTCACATAACCCAACCAGACACGAGAGAAAAAAAAAGATGGCATTCACAAAAAACCTCTTAATATCGTCTGGATTTACTGATTATTATGTAACACATAAAATAAATGAAGAGTAAGTTCCTGTGTGTACCTTTTAGATTTAAAGTTTAGGAGAATTACCATGAAATGTACACTTCGCGCTGTACAAGCAGCTGAGCCTGGGATCACAACATAAAAGGTACTTGTTGCATCCCTCTAAGCAGTTTTGGCCCCATTCAATGCTTTTTTGCTTCCACGCTAGGTTTGCACAACAAAGCACCACTGTACTGCTTAATGAAGAACAAGCATTTGCAATGCAATAGGTCTCGCATTAGGAAACTTTGAGCTATTGGTATTGTAAATGACAATTTTTTTAATTTATGTGTTGGTTTTGAAAATAGCGAAATTAATAAGTTTGTCATTTACAATGCCAATACTTTTAACTTTCGCAAATGTGACACCTATAGCATTTATAATGCAATATGTGTTGTATTTACGTGACTTAGATGTATTGATATTACAAATAACAATTGCTTTTAATTTTTTTAAATAATTAATACTTAAATAATAGTTATTGTAACTTATAATGGCAATAGCTTAAACTTTTGTAAATAACTTTTGTTAAGATTATGTTCAGTGTATTTTATTGTGACGAAAATCCAAGAACAGAACTGAAATATTAACATCTTTTTGTGACATTTGTAATAAAGCTTGAAACATTGAGAGAACATATTTGAACCAGTTGTTGTTGAATGGTTGCACAGATTTATGCTGTTGTGGCGCTGAGTGATGTTGTGGTGGCGACGAGTGATGCGGTGGCGTTCAGTGATGCTGTGGTAGCTCATAGTGATGTTGTGGTGCCCCTGAGTGATACTGTGGTGCCCCTGAGTGATACTGTGGTGGTGCTGAGTGATACTGTGGTGATGCAATAGATAGAGTGTAATTATGTGGCGTGTAACTATGTGGCACAGAGTGGTATTTGGAGTGTATGTTGCATTGAGTGCAGTGTAATTATGTGGCATATACTTATGTGGCACTGAGAGGTATTTGGAGTGTATGTTGCATTGAGCGCAGTGCAATTATGTGGCGTGTAATTATGTGGTACTGAGTGGTATTTGGAGTGTATGTTTCATTGAGTACGGTGTAGTTATGCGGCGTGTAATTATGTGGCACTGAGTGGGATTTGGAGTGTATGTTGCATTGAGTGCTGTGTAATTATGTGGTGTGTAATTATGTGGTACTGAGTGGGATTTGGAGTGTATGTTGCATTGAGTGCAGTGTAATTATGTGGCGTGTAATTATGTGGCACTTAGTGGTATTTGGAGTGTATGTTGCATTGAGCGCTGTGTAATTATGTGGTGTGTAATTATGTGGCACTGAGTGGTATTTGGAGTGTATGTTGCATGGAGCGCTGTGTAATTATGTGGCATGCAATTATGTGGCACTGAGTAGTATTTGGAGTGTATGTTGCATTGAGCGCTGTCTAATTATGTGGCACTGAGTGGGATTTGGAGTGTATGTTGCATTGAGTGCAGTGTAATTATGTGGCGTGTAATTATGTGGCACTGAGTGGCATTTGGAGTGTATGTTGCATTGAGCGCTGTGTAATTATGTGGCGTGTAATTATGTGGCACTGAGTGGTATTTGGAGTGTATGTTACATTGAGCGCTGTGTAATTATGTGGCGCGTAATTATTTAGCACTGAGTGGGATTTGGAGTGTATGTTGCATTGAGTGCTGTGTAACTATATGGCGTGTAATTATGTGGCAAAGAGTGGGATTTGCAGTGTATGTTGCATTGAGCACAGTGTAAATATGTGGGGTGTAATTATGTGTCACTGAGTGGTATTTGGAGTGTATGTTGCATTGAGTAGAGTGTAATTGTGTGGCGTGTGAATATGTGGCACTGAGTGGGATTTGGAGTGTATGTTGCATTGTGCGCAGTGTAATTATGTGGGGTGTTATTATGTGGTCCCCCCAAAACAGTATCCAAAGCGATGTAATTCTCTTTCCAATGAATATTGCAGTGGAGTCAGAAGCAATACATTCGTTAATTTATACATATATGGGGAACTGCAACTTTAAAAAAAGAGGGTGCATATATTTTACGCAATAGATATAAATAACTAACTGGTTTTAACATGACACTTATCACCTATTCATTTAGAACAGGGGTCTCCAACCGGTCGATCGCGAGCTACCCGTAGCTCGCCGAGGCCCCTTGAGTAGCTCGCGATCGCATTTTAATTGTTTAGCCCTTCATAGTCTTTATAATTTTTTGGGCCTTTTTTTTAAGAGCCGTTGGCCGCCCATACCTTAACCAGGTGCTCTGATAGGCCTAAGCTTAGCCGGTGCGGGCTGAAGAGGATGACGTCATTTGCATCGTCGTAGCATCACCCATCTGCCCCCCCCTACCCTCAAGAGCCTGGCACCACGCTCTCACCGTGCGCAACGTGTGCACTACTGAAATGGAGCTGCTCCTACTGCCTTCAGGAGCCCTGCACAGCGCTTACTGACATCCTGCGCGACGTGTGTACTGCAGGTGCAGAGCAGCAGGGCCCGAAAAGCTTGTTGGTGTGTAAGTGGCGTGGAACAGGCAGTATTGAACTCCTACCGCCCTATCAATGCCCGCGCCACTTGCCTTTTCCAGTCCGACTCGGAGTCTTTCACTAGGTAAGTCCTGACCTGAACTAGTTGCTGCGTCCTGGCCACTGAGTTAATTGTCGAGTAATTGTTAGCCCCTGCCCTATCCTTCGTCTTTCTAAGCCCTAGGCGCCAAAAATATTCTTGCCCAGAGCCACAGTCAAGAGTGCCGTGAGGAGGGGGAGAAGAGATCAATAATGCACTCGTGATTTTATTTAGATGCGAACAGGTGGGCTGGGTGAAACGGAGCGGCTTCCTCTTTTGATTTGGTCACACATCACAAAATGCAAATAGTTGGGCTCTAGCAGCAGCCTGGAGGGTTTGTTTCTAAAAAATAGGAGCAGCCAGGTGGGCGAGAATCAGGCCTCAAAGGAGAGGGTTTGAGCTGCCCGAGGGCCCGTGGTGATGGCCGACTGAAAACAGGCTGCAAGAAGGCGCTTTTTCACAGGAGAGCTTTGTGGCGCTCCGGGACACGGGCCTTACTGCATTTGAGGAGAACGTGGAAGGTAGGATGAGATAAAAATTAAATGGACAAAAACACACTAAGAGTAAACATACTCGGCACAGTTTATTCTTAAAGGTGTAAGTATGGATGTCGACTTAACATAATCCTTGGGAGAGAAGTCACATCAGGCAACTTTTTGAGTGTTGATGACTTCGCAGGGTGAACTTCGGCCTGGTCCAGCCCTTAACCCTTCTACCCTTCAATAATGTCCTAATTGTTGCTGATGCTGTAGAACTGAGGGTGAATGTGTGACATTGATCCACATTCGGTCCATCACCTGTTTTGTTTGTAGAACTGAGGGGGGCACAAGGAGTGCAGAGTATTTTAAGTAAACTGCACTGCATCTGCTCCTCTCACTCCCTCCATCACACCTTTAGGACAGAGGTAGAGAGGACAGGGCCAGGAGAAGTAAGGGCAAGCCAGGGAAGTGAACTATTGAGTAACTGTGTGTGCTGCACTTGTGTGACATGCTGATTCATGTGTGAAATATTGAGTGAGGGTGTGTGTGCTGCACTTGTGTGACATGTTGAGTCATGTGTGAAATATTCAACACTTGTGTGGCATGTTGAGTCGTGTGTGAAATATTGAGTGAAGGTGTGCACATTTGTGAGGTGAAGGGACAGATAAACATGAGGATATGTGAGGTGTAGGGAACATACTGATACTGCGAATGTAGGGCACAGGGAGGGGTTCACCCAAGAAGCTCTACCTGAGGGGCTTGCACACATGAAGATGTGCATGCGAGGTGTAAAAAACAAGCAAATATAACACTGCATGTGAGGTGCAGGGAACAAATTTACATGACAGTAATTGGGAGGTGCAGGTACAGAGGTACATGTGCAAAGCGGAGAGGCATGCATGAGGCTGTGTATGTGAGGTACATGGAAAACCCTGTTTTTCCTGCTGTTGAATAAGTGCTGTGCTCCAAGGTATTGTTTTTGAGAGCACATTAAACTCAATGTGGGAATACTGAGACACCTTCAGTACCAGCCTCCATCTTCCCATTGCCAGGGATCAGAACCCCATACTCAGCTGCCCAGTCTAGTCAGGGAGTAGCTTATGTTCATTTATAACAACATTCAGGTGTTTTCCTTTCCCTTACAACACTCTCTGCTTTGTTTGTAGCTCAACTAGAGAGTGCTCTTCAGAGACAGTATCATAATGGCATGTACAGCTTGAATGTGAGGGTGACTTGTGATGTGTTAGTAATCGGAGATGGGATGAGTACTATGGAATCATTGAAATAAAGCAGACCTTTTTAAGCGTTTAATGTGCCCTAGAGTAAAATTAGAAACATGAGAGTATATTCTAGGAAACTTTTTAAGTATTTTGTTCAAACCACAGTATGGGCTCCAAAGAAATTAGACTTAAAGTCCATGAAACTTGGTGTGCGGAGGGGTTCAGCGAAAAAATGTGCGTGATGCTTCGGTTTTAGTAGCTCACGACGATTTTCATTGATCAGAAGTAGCTCTCACAACAGAAAAGGTTGGAGACCCCTGATTTAGAAAGTTCAACCTACAGCATGTTTACATAATCTAACTCAATATACAAGGTATATCAAGAAAAAAAATTAATAAGGAGGACACTACTTCTGAACTGTGATAGATCAATTGATCATCAAGGAAGTGCGTGAGGGAGCGCAACCGCTCTAGACTGCGAATTAACCTTAGGCCGGAGAGGATGCAGAAAACAAACCGTAATAGTCCGTATTTAAGCATGTTGGAGCATGGACTTGGTGTAAGCGTGCACAAATGGTGCTAAAGTGAGCCTTTGTATCTAATATTTACCATATGTCTGTAGAGTTAGTACGGAAGGCAATGTGGCCGAACTGTGTGCGTTTTTGGAAGCTGATAATATTATCTAGTCCTAGGCATGTGTAAAGCATACCATGCGATAATTTCAAAGGTGTAGGGTTAGGGAATATCAGTGAAGGGAAAATGGGCATGCTGGTTGTCTTCGTTAATCTCATACTTCTGTGCCTGCAAATATATGATGTGAAACCTATGCTGAGCGCTACAATAAATGTATGTGAATTGTGAAAAATAGCGAATGGTCATTTCCTTATGTCAATACTGGACTCTACGAAGTAACAAACCCAACATTTAAACTTCTTAACTACTTATCCCACTCTAATTTCAACTAATAACAATTATTACATAGTAAAACACCGCATGTGAGCCTTGAGATGTTTATGAGATGTGACCTGTGTATCCTGCTGGTACCATCAGCGTGTATGGCAAGGTGAAGTCATCTCAGTGAACAATCACTTCCCTGCAGCTACACTGACATGTGCGTGAACAACTGACCACCAAACTGCAGCCAGCCCTTGGGCTGCCTTGATGTGATTGTCCTGCTGCAACCTAATCACCTCATGAGCATCAAGGTAAAATGTCTTACTTTTTCCATCAGATCACTGAATATAAAAGACATTACCGATGTCATTTGTACATCTAATGGTGATCCTGGCATGGAAGGATAAGAGGTGGGTTTGAATAGTTGGGGGACATTTTTGTTCGGAGAAAGAGAGTAAAGTTTAAGTTGGAGTCACACAATTAGCACCTGGCGGAGTAATCAGAATCCCTTGATAACCAAACAGCTGTGTGGTTCTATCTCCGAATAAAAATCAGCATTCCCAAAACGTGCCCACCACGGATTGGCATGCATTGGCAAAGACCTGCATGCCTGCACAGGAGCCAAAAAGCTTCATCGTGACATATGCAACCACAGCTCACATGGGAAATGATGACCATAGAATAACGCAGACGTTTCTGCCCTTGTAATTGGTAGTCTCCCCTGTTGGAAGACTCTGACAGCTTCACACCTCCCAGTGAGGTGGGAAATGCTCAATGTGCTTCCCTTGAAGTTGTAGATGTGCTGCTTACATAGACGAACCCACCTACAACCTTGACTACATATCAGTGGACGTGATCTCTGACCTTATGGTCGTGACACGTGATAGTTGCTGTATTTAAACAGACATAAATGGGCAGACAGATAAAACACATGCTTGCCTCCATAGATGGGACAGAAAATGGGTTATCCGAAAGTGTCCTCAAGGGTTTATATTTACCCAAGCCCTCGAGGTAAACAATCTTTAGAAGAGGTACTTGCGGACTCATTGCAGAGTCATGCCTCACACACGAATCACAGCGTCACCTTGCCTTTGTGTTGGCACGTGATACAGTAACGCCTTAAATATGTACCATTAAGTGTTGTCTCTATGTAACATGTAGGCTTTGTTAATTTTCCATTTGTAAGTGTGTTATTATGAACACAGCGTTGAAATCGAAGAGATGAATCGGAACTGTGCGGGTGACAGGGCAGGCTTAGCGTGAGGCCTCCGTTAAAGTAAATGTGTCCACTGCCGCAATCCGTAGCTTTGTGTTCTATTTTGAAAGACATGCTCCAAGCCTAAAATATCTATCTCAAGGGAACTGAATGTAACTGAGAGAAAGGATCATTCATTTAAGTGTTATCCAAAGACAATATTACTGCATTGGCGTTAAAATGTACATCTCGAACACCCTTTTAGTCGATGCAAAGACTCCCAGGGGCAATGTAGCCCCATGGATAAGCAGAACACAGCGCGGAATTTACCCGAAGGTGTCAGTGCACTTCACAATAGGAACAGTAAGGATACACGAGGACAACATTACAAGTGAACAAATTACAAAAGCAAAGGTTAAGTTACAGGAGGCAAAAGTGACAATTGTGAGCAAACAAGAATACAAGAGATAGCAAACGGTGCATTACAGGAGGAAAAAGTGACACAGGGCATCTCACAATGTGCACAATCCTACAACACGGACTGGCAAGCTGCGAGAATCAAAGAGCAAATAATGCTTACTCAAAGCTATTTCTTCAGGCAATTCACAGTCTTCAAAGTAAAACAGAAATTAGAGAATGCATGTGCCACGAGCGCTGGGAGGGGCCTGGGCAACCATGCCAGCATTCACGAGCAGATGGTCCTGTTTATGACCTGCGGAGCGCCGCGCTTCAAGAGCCTGGTGTGGGGGGAGAGCGAATAAAGGTGGAATGCAAGCAGCCTATGAAATGAGATTCCGATTAAAGAGGACTGTGGGAATGAATTAACTGTTGGATAAAAGATAGAACTAAAAAAAAAGATAGAACTAAAAAACCAGTCATGTGTTTTCTCTTGTACTTGTAAAATGTGCGCACTCTGTGACAACCCAGGTCAAACAGGATTACATTAGAAGCCATCCCAGAGTCATTGGAGGATCATTCAATTACTCTAGAAGTCATTTTCACATCATCAGACATCATCAAGCTCTTGAAGTTATCAGCAGAGTTTAGAAACTTGAGCCTGATGATTTAAGGATGACTTGAAAATTAGTATCTGATGACTTCACAAGTTGCGATTGATCCTGATGATCTCAGGATAAGTATCTGATTACTTGACAAGAGGAAATTGTTCCTGATGATCTGAGGATGACTAGAAAATGGGTTTCTGATTATTTCAGAAGCACTAACCATATGGAATAATGCTTTGTGATTCAAGGATGATTTGCTAAACAGTTCAAGAGCCTATTCTCCATTTTTGCTCCATTTTTTTGTTTAACATGGTGACTAGTTTGATGATTTTGCAATTATTTACTAATTACTGCTCAATGAACTCAGTTTTGATATTACATTTTTTTTGTTATCTGCAAATATGCATTTAATTTGAATTGACAAAAAAGTGTTGAATCAGTCACTGTTAATTAGGACTGGGGGAAATTTACATTATGCCAGCATGATTCTCCTAATGCTGGGAATATTCTCAAAATTATGCGATTTGACCAGTACATGTAACTATGCGCCATTCCTTGTGGACAAACTAGAAAGAATGACTCAGAATCCCCCATTTTGAGGCTGACAAAGGAGCCTGTATGATTGTAGACGGCAATCAACGGACATCAAACCAAGTTGCCGTGAATTGCTTTTGAATGAATTGCTTTTGAAAGACAGGCAGTGCTGGGAGGAGGGCTGA
This sequence comes from Lissotriton vulgaris, assembly GCF_964263255.1. Lineage (NCBI taxonomy): Eukaryota > Metazoa > Chordata > Amphibia > Caudata > Salamandridae > Lissotriton > Lissotriton vulgaris. The sequence continues at coordinate 582,885,200 of NC_141694.1, forward strand.
TTCTGCGGAGCGCGTGAAGCATTTTACACTTACTTACATAAACAACCTTCGCCAACTTAGATGATGGTTCAACTAAGCAAGGCACTCCTGAAACGGCAGCCACGATTAATGTATGTTCACGAACACCTCGTGAGCAGTTTACATTTCTCCCAAGTATTTAATAACAAGATTTAAAGGTATTGCTTATTTTTTAAACATAAAAATGGGTGGCCTGCTTAAACATAAAGTGCAGCGCCAGTGTTGTAAATATAGATGAGGGTGGCATGCTAAAAGAAAGCGTGGCGCCCGTGCACAGTAATTAAACAGATATAGTGCTCTTTTGTGATGTTATGCAACACTTCTGAGGGATTCGCTTTGTATTGTTGTGGGCAAGCGGAGAGTTGTACTAAACAAGCAACAACAAAAAAAGCAAGAAACACGAAACTGGCATTGCGCAGAGGGGGGCGGGGGAGAGCATTCCTTTGAAGTCTGAAGCTCTCACTCGAGAAATGGTGGTTTGTAAGGTGGGGGGGCGGAAGGGATTCCTTGGGAGCAAATGGGTGTGAGGCTACGTGGCCAAGCGCGTGCTGGAGAAGTGTTGGAGAAGTGTCACGCTTCAAGAAATCACATGCATTTGGAGCAATTCGCTTGTTCTAGAGAGTTTGTTTCCCCTGCAATAGGTCGAGATATTAATCCCTGCGGGATATAATAGGCTCGACCTAAAAAGGGATTACATGTTTCTTCTACAAGTTTACATCTTGTGAAGGTTTATGTTCTCAATTGCGAATATTTGCTCGACTTCTCTTGGCGGATTGATCATTTGCATATCTTTTCTGGGCATAATGGCATTGAGCAGGAAAAGCACACTAACTTCTCAATGCAAAGTATATATTCTGTAGATCAATTGTATTAATGTTAATTAAGGATGATGTGTGTGACAAATTGTCAGGATTTCACAAGGAAGTATGGGAAACAGAACAATTAACATCTTTCACAAAGCGGGAAAGATTTCCTCTAAAGCTTTGTAAAGGGTGCATAAAAATACAATTTGCAAGTTCTCACGCCCTTGCTCTTATGCAAATCTATTCTTATGCACTAAAATAGCCTGCGAGTGAATTAAAATGCAGTTTGTTGAAGGTCACAGTCAGGTCAGCACTTTGATCCGCACGCATTAGTTCTATAAGAACAGGACAGCTATGTGGCCCAGTCATATACAGAAATGGTCGACTGGGAGCACAGTACAAAAGCAGGTTACTTACTACTGGCAAAAGAGTGTAGAAACACATCAAGCATTCACAAACCGAAGAAAAACAACTGGCACAATGAGAGGTACACACATCTCAGATCCGCACAGGAAACAAAAATCCATGCTCCTGACACATGGACAGGAAAGCAATACATTCTAATGGGTCACACCTGTAACAAGTGGTACTTGTGGGTTATAAACACATTCTAGGGGGTCAATGGCTCCGGCCGGGCATTGCCGTACCTTCTCCCGTGAGCCCCGCCGCCTCTGCCCCGGGAGGCGCCCGCTACAGCCAAGGACTTTCACCACGGGGCCCCAGCAGGTAGGACGGTCACTCCCAGGGACTCTCAGCTGCTTGGCACTCTTAGGATATGCCATCTGCGGGGGGCACAGGGCATCACTGCAGCAGGTGGTCTGCGGGGCAGCACCTAGAGGCAGCTCGTGTGGGCGCTATGTGCTACCTGGGAATGTTCATGTAAATGGACGGTTCTGTATGTGCATATTGTGAAAATAGGCCTTAACAGCAGTGTTTACCAAGGAATGTTCGTAAACAGGCGTTCCTACCTGTGGAATAACATTGCAATATTTTTTAATAGTGTGTTCTAATTACCCTCTAAATGTTCTGTTGAAAGAAATGGGGACAGGAGTTGTGTGTGTGTGTGTGTGTGTGTGTGTGCGTGTGTGTGTGTGTGTGTGTGCGCGCGAGCGAGAGAGAGAGAGCCACGGGAAAGCAGGGGCTGTATATGTAAGCGCGTCCACAGACCACAATCGCCGCGCATGCCCCGGTCTGTCTCCCTTGAGAGGCATCTCAACAACAATAGGTCTCGAGAGCGAGACCTAAAAAGGCAACCTATATGTAGTGATGTATGCTAATATTGTTTTAATAGTACAACATGCATCATTAATTGTCTTATTTGTAATGCTTCAGAAAAGGGGGTGGTGATGAACAGAGTGTCTGAATAAAGCAGACCACTCTTACCCAGCCCAAAGATCAGGGCTTGATCCATCACCGTTATTTATCTCACTGCACCATCCCAGCTCAGAACCTGGCTATATGCAAATCAGTCTGTCCCTGGCCCAGTGCATCATGGGAACAGGGCAGACTAAACTACCAAGCCAATTCTTCACCAGAAAGGAGACAAGCTACCGGGGACCGGTTTCTGGCATTTCAGCCGTCTTCAGCCCGGCTTGCTTGAATCCTGATGGTGCAGTTAGAAAGGGACTCATGTCTGAGTATACCCTGCCACACCTATAGTGGCCAAAAACGATTCCGAAAAGGGGGTGGTGATGAACAGAGTGTCTGAATTAAGCAGACCACTCTTACCCAGTCCAAAGATCAGGGCTTGATCCATCACCGTTATTTATCTCACTGCACCATCCCAGCTCAGAACCTGGCTATATGCAAATCAGTCTGTCCCTGGCCCAGTGCATCATGGGAACAGGGCAGACTAAACTACCAAGCCAATTCTTCACCAGAAAGGAGACAAGCTACCGGGGACCGGTTTCTGGCTAATTTGCATATAGCCAGGTTCTGAGCTGGGATGGTGCAGTGAGCTAAAAAACGGTGATGGATCAAGCCCTGATCTGTTGACTGGGTATGAGTGTTCTGTTTAATTCAGATACTCTGTCCATCACCACCCCCTTTTCTGAATCGTTTTGTCCACCATAAGCGTGGAAGGGTATACTCAGATGTGAGTCCCTTGCTCATTGCACCATCAGGATTCAAGCAAGCCGGGCCGAAGACGGCTGTAATGCCAGAAACCGGTCCCCGGAAGCTTGTTTCCTTCCCAGTATAAGAATTGGCTTGGTAATTTGGTCTGCCCTGTTCCCATGATGCACTGGGCCAGGGACAGACTAATTTGCATATAGCCAGGTTCTGAGCTGGGATGGTGTAGTGAGCTAAAAAACGGTGATGCATCAAGCCCTGATCTGTTGACTGGGTATGAGTGTTCTGTTTAATTCAGATACTCTGTCCATCACCACCCCCTTTTCTGAATTATTTGTAATGCAACTGCTACAAAAGTAGCAAATATACATACAAATTAAGTAAAAGGTATGGTAGTTTAAATATATTTATATTCTTATATGGACATTATATTGTTAGACACTAAAAAAGGGGGGCGAGGCCAAGATGGCGACCGCGGCGGACGTGTGCTAGCGAAGCTCCCGGTCCCAGCCCCAGTTAATGCCCGATTTGTAGCGCTAAACCCCCCCCCCGTGTCTGCCTTTGGGGGCCTACGACCCCAGAGACTACAATGCTTCCCTTGCCGGAGCGGCTGGGGTCGCGGCGGCACTCAGAGGCGGAGATCCGGCCGCAGTGGCGCGGCTGTGGATCGCGAGCAAGGCACCCCCGGGCTGAAGCGAGCCGAAGCTGGAGGCGGCAAGTTGGGCCGCTAGCTGTGAGCGGTGGTCGGCGATCCGGTAATCGGAGGCCCCGCGGTGGTGGCAGCTCCGGAGGAGACCGAGGCGAGAGGCACCCTGGGGCTGTGAGCACGCGCACCCTGGGAGCGCGAAAATCGAGGTCCGGGCTTGGAGGCCTACTCCCGGAGGGGCGGAGAGCAGGAAGAACAGCCTACACCCCGGGGACGGCTGAGGAGGGTGCCGTGGGACCCCACGGAGAGCGGCAAATAGCGGCGGACAGCGAGGCACACTGGATGGGCAGCGAGGGCAAGCGCAGATGAGCTGAGGCCCGGCTGGGGTGGCGAAAATTGAGGCCCAGGGCTTGGAGGCCTACATCCGGAGGTGTGATTGGAGGTGCCGGGAAGGTGTGGAAGCCTAGCTCCGGGCGAGACCGGGACTCTAGGGCCTCAGGGCGATACCCAGAGTAGGACACCTGATGAGGTGGAGCCTGCCGCCGCACACCGTGGCGACTTTGTGGAGGCCACGAGATTGACCGGCAACTTAGGAGGGCCCCGGAACACCCCTGGAGTGGGAGTCCAGCGAGGACGTGCGGCCTGCCCTTGGCGTGGGACTCGGCCCGGGGGCCCCGTCTGGACGGGGGCCCCTCTTTGAAACCTTGGTCGGTTGACGGGAAGCAGCCCACGCGAGGGGGACCCCCTGGACACGTGGGTGCCTGGAATAGCGCAGAGGCGTGCTCCCCAGGAGCCCAGCGGTGAGCGAACTGGGACTAGACTGTGGGGGCCCTCCCTGGGTCCTGGAGCTTCGGGGACACCCCAGCTGGGGGAGCCGCTGGACGCGTGGCCCAGGTGAGGCTGGTGGGCCCAAGAGTTGGTGGTGGAGACGGAGGGAGTGTAGCCTCGTGCCCAGGCGGGGAGCTTCTGGCTGCACATACGCGGCGTGACCCGCCATGTCCGGGGGGGTCACGCAAGGGAGGACGCACCATCACGGACATGTTAACGAAGGGAGCGGCTAATGGCCCCGATCATCAAAGCGTTCCTTGAGTCCCTGTTCAATTCCCTCCGGGAGGATTTCCAGACTCTAAAGCAGGATATGGCGGGAGAGTATCGGGAGCTCCGCCGCGACGTCGACGGGCTGGGGGACAGGGTGGCCGCTGTCGAAGATGCTGATCAAACGCGGAGTGAGAAAATAGAGCAACTACAGCAGGAGGTGCTGCGCCTACAGGAACAACAATTGGACTTACAGGCCCATGCAGAAGATTTAGAAAATCGGTCCGGGAGGAACAACATATGCGTCCGAGGTGTACCATCCAAGGCGGAGGGGGGGCGATGTCACCCAGTTCCTGCAGGGCCTTTTTCGGGACATCTTGGGGGAAGGGGAAGACTTTGTGATACGAATTGACAGGGCGCCCAGAGTGGGCCTGGCGCGCAGAGCACCCGCTCCTCCGCCGGACATTTTGACGTTTCTCCCAGACTTTCCATTGAAGGAGAGGATAATGCAGGAAGCGTGCCGAAAGCAGCCTCTACGCTATCAGGGTCAGCAGGTCGCACTCTATCAGGACCCTTCCGCTATTACTTTACAGAAGAGGAGGGCCTTCAGAGTTGTCACTACGTTCCTAGGGGGTCCCTTACTCTTTGGGTCACCCCTTTTGCCTGGTTTTCAAGTGGAACGGCGCACTAAAGCAGTTCCGATCTCTGACGGACGCATGCGCCCTGTTGGGTATAGAGATGGAGGAGGCCTCGACAGCGAGAGATGATGCAGGCGACCCCTCACAGGAGAAGCCTCCCCGCTCCACGGGGGGAGGGCTGGCAGAAAGTGTGGCATCGGCGAGCGCCCAAGACGGCCCGTAGGCCAGACCCAGCAATGGTGGCACAGGAGAAGGCGGCAGCTATCGAGGAGGTGTCCAAGGATACAGCAACACAAGACTGAGCCTCTTCCTCATGTGCAGAGAAGGGGGGGTTTCTTCTATTAGCATTGATATCGAGTGGGCCTGGATGGGGCCGGGCGGGTGGCCGCTGGGATTGCCGGTGCCACGTTTCCACCACTACTTCCTTCCAGGGGCCTGAACAAGGACATGACTGGCCCAGGACTCTTTTGACTGTTTAGGGGATTGGGGTTGGGGTTAGGGAGGGCTCCGTGGGGGGGAGAGGGGGGTTTGGGTTGGGGTGTTGCAGTTTGGGTGGAGCTCGGCACTAGTGCGGGGTTCAAGGTAAGATGGGGGGGGTTCAAGGTTCCGGTAAGAATGGATGAGTGTGGGGACGATGGTGCGCAGGGGTTTTAGGGGATGCAGCTTGAAGGATTAAAGGTTCCCTATGTCGGCGACTGATATGTGCCTCCTCACTTTAAATGTCCGAGGCTTGAATAACCCGGTAAAGCGCAGGGCGGTCTTGTCTCTCCTGGAGAACTCCAAGGCTGATATCTGCCTCTTACAGGAGACGCACTTACTGCCCAGAGATTGTCAAAGAAAGAAATCGCGCCATTTCCCAACGCAGTTTTCCTCCTCAGCCTCCACGAAGACCACAGGGGTTGCGATATTGGTGTCCCACCGATTTAAAGGCAAGGTTCTGCAGAAAAGAGCTGAGATAAAGAGCGGCTGCTATCCTATAGCTTCTCTATGGGTGAGGTCACTTTCACAGCCAGTTCATTATATGCACCTAACGAGGGACAAGAAAAGTTTCTTCACCAGGTTCTTAATGAGACAGCCACATCCCCGGAAAGACATATTGTGATAGGGGGGGGATTTAAATTTGGTCTTTGACAATCTCCAGGACAGATCAGGGCAGCGCTATTCACAAACAGGCACTCTGTCTGAGGGGGGACACTGCAGATTGAGAGAGTTGGGGTTCACTGATCTTTGGCGGAGCTTTCACCCAAGAACCAGGGATTACACATACTACTCCAATGCTCACAAGACCTATGCTCGTTTAGACTATCTATTGACATCCACTGCACTTACAGCGCTGGCATCCCAGACTGACATTGGAGCGATGGCGCTGTCAGATCATGCACCGCTCACGGCAGTGTTCTCTTTCCCGCCCCTTGCCCGCGTTCCGCGTTGCTGGAGACTGCGCGACACGTTGCTTCATCGGAAAGAGGTTATAGTCAAAATCAAAGCGGCCATAACGGAGTACATGACACATAATCAGCCTTCCGACACCTCACAGGCCACACACTGGGCGGCGCTTAAGGTGGTGCTAAGAGGCGAGTTCATAGCGATATCGGCGGCGGAAAATGTGGAGCAGGCGCGAAAAAGGGAGGAGCTGTCGGCGACTACGCGCGAGCTGGAGAGGATCCACCAGCGAACAGGAGGGCAGAGAATCTGGAGGCAGCTCCGTCTGGCGCGCCAACAGCTGGCGGCTCTTAACCAAGATCGCGCCGAATACGCAGCTTTGAGGGTCCGTCACATGTATTACACAGGCGGGGACCACTGCGGACGGCTGCTGGGAAGGGCGCTCAGGGAACGGTTTCAGCACCACGCGGTACAAGAGCTAACCACACAGGCGGGCATTGGAGTTACAGGGGATAGGGACATAGCGAATACCTTTAGCGACTTCTACTCCGCGTTGTATGCTGGAGCCAGTCTTGACCCCGCGGATAGTGAAGCGTTTCTACGGGATGTTGCGCTGCCCACTCTCACACCTGAGCAGTCGGAGGCACTGGAGGGGGCGATAAGGCAGGAGGAGGTGATTTCAGCGATCTCACAACTTAAATTAGCTAAGGCGCCGGGGCCCGGATGGCTACATCGCTATCTTTTACAAAACCTTCTGCCTCCAGCTAGCCCCGCTGCTCACCACTCTGTTTAACTCATTTTCAGAAACAGGTGCTATCCCGAGGGACCTGATGGAGGCCTCCATCTCGGTCATCCCCAAGCCTGGGAAGGACCGCACACAATGCGGAGCCTATACACCCACTCCCTCCTCAACGTTGATCTCAAGCTTTATACTAGCATCCTCGCTTCCCGGCTTGCGCCCCTGATGCAGGAGTTGGTTATCAGGCGGGATTTAACCCCGAACGACAGACAGCCGACAACACTAAGAGGGCGCTCCACCTGATCGAACGGGCCACGAGATTGCCCGGCGAGTTCATGATGCTGGCGATTGACGCCGATAAGGCGTTCGATCGGGTCCATTGGCCGTATCTGGAACAGGTGTTGATAAGGGCGGGATTGGGTGCCAAATTCCGCACGTGGGTGCTGAACTGTTATACCTTCCCCACAGCGACTGTACGCGTCAATGGTTGCTCATCGGCCCGGTTCCCTATTGAGCGCAGGAACAGACAGGGATGCCCACTCTCCCCCCTACTTTTTGCACTGTACATGGAACCTTTGGTGAAAGCCCTGAGGACGAATCCCAGAGTTATGGGGATGAAATTTGGAGCCTACATCCATGCAATCAGTTTATATGCTGATGACGTTCTCCTGTCCTTGGCCACCCCGAGGGAATCCCTACCGGCCAGCATCGAGATTCTAGACGCATTTGTAAGGGCCTCGGGCTTTAAGGTGAATATGGCGAAATCACTGGCTCTGGATCTCTCTCTAGAGGGCCAGACTCGTGCCTTTCTGGAGGAGTGCCTTCCCTTCCACTGGTCCTCGGAGGCGGTCCCCTACCTGGGGATTCACCTGGCGACAACTCTACAGGACACGGTGCGTATTAACTATGCCACCCTCCGCCGTACTATCCGCACGGAGCTGGGACGATGGCGGCATTTGCCTCTCTCATGGCTTGGGCGGGTGGCGGCGGTAAAGTAGACCATCTTACCACAGGTTTTGTATATCTTTCGGGCTATCCCGCTCCGACCGCGTGAGGGCTGGATTCGCCAAACTTAGTCGGAACATGCGGTTGGCATTGCTCCCCCCGGAGAAAGGAGGTTTGGGACTGCCTGATCTGACGCTATACTACCAGGCAACGCAACTTCGCACCCTGGTGGAGTGGAGTAGGTGGGAGTCGGAGCGGCACTGGCTCTTTCAGGAACAGGCGGTGGCCGGCCGGCCCCTGCAGGAGATCCCCTTCCTCCGTAGACAACACAGACCACCTAATCTTTATGCCTCTTTCATCACCAGAGTCCCTCTGGAGGTGTGGGATCAGACTAAAACTCAACATGGTCTGACAACGTTTCCGTCGCCCCTGACGCCGTTGCTGGAAAATCCTGATTTTGGGCCCGGCAGAGACGTGCGGGCGTTCGCTCGTTGGCGGCCGGCGGGCTGTCGGGTTCTATTTCACATGTACTCCGAGGGAGGGGTGACACCCTTTGAGCGCCTACGTCAAGAATATGACCTACCAGAATCGGAGCGCATCAGTTATCTACAGGCGCGCCATTGGGCGCTTGACCCCCGAGTGCGGGAGGGAGCTGACCGGAGGCTCAGCCAATACGAGTATTGGCTACTTTCCCGAACGACAGACAAGCGACTTATATTGGACCTCTATCGATTGCTCCTGGAGCGATACTCTTGCGTCTACAATGCGGGAAGGGGACGCTGGGAGAAGGAGCTGGAAAGGGACCTGAGAAATAAGGAATGGGAGGACATTTGCTATCGGGCCCGACACTCTGCTTACCACATGGGCCTGATGGCCACTTTTACCAAGCTGGTGTCATACTGGTATTACACGCCCGAACGGTTGCACGAGATGGATTCTTCCAGGGACGTGTCCTGCTGGAGGGGCTGCGCAGAGACAGGCACACTAACCCACCTTTTGTGGGATTGCACATACATTCAGGGAGACTGGAAGGTGCCTCTAGATGAAATTGATGCCTACTTCGACACAGAGATTCCAAGATTCCCGGCATGTGTCCCTTTGGGGCTCCCCAACACCATTACTTTTCCCCTGAGAGCTAGGAGAGGGTGATTAATTGCAACAGCGCTGGGCTCCGCCGTTCAGACTATTCTGGCCTTATGGCGAACGGCGCATGTGCCCACCATGCAGGGCTGGCTAGGCAGGCTTTGGTCAGTCTTAGGAATGGAGAAGCTGTCCCTGGTGAAAGCGGGAGAAGGGGCTAAATATGCGGAGTTATGGCAACCCTTTTTGTCCCTGCTGGCCACAGAATTCAGGGAGGTGACCTGTCCCCGTTACTTACGGCTGCTGCGGCTATCTCAGCTAGATGATGGAACTAAGGTTGTGTGATTGGTTGCATGTGTGGGGTGAGGAAATGGACCTGGAACGAGGGTGGTGGGTGGGCGAGTTGAGAGGGGGGCGGGATACGGGGGGGTTTGTTCTCTCTTTTGGCATTTGCACTTCAGCATCTTATTCAGTCGCTTTTCGATATAGCACAGGGACTCATTTTGCCATGTATGCTTTTTGATAGGCTTTACCTGTTGATCCTGTTTCATGTCTAGCACCTGTCGGATATACAATGTTTGCTGTATGCTTGCTGCATTACATGAGAGTCTTTTGTTCAATAAAAAGATTTAATACTAGACACTAAAAAAAAATATTTTTGGTAAAGTATGTACAAGTGTATGGGGAAACATATTGTCATATATTAAACGATGTGTTATTTTTGGCCAAGTATTTATGTGCAAGAGTTTCTGGAAAACCTAAAGTTGAAAGAATACTTTGAGATAGAGATCGAAAAGATGTCACAAAATTGTGTAATACACAAAAGAGGTAGCTAGCACATGGGTAGATGTAGCTGATGTTCATCTTCTACACACTAGCATTTATGTACTGTTGCTACACGTTTTATCAGTCAATTTTTCACCTGGTACACTCCGGATCGGGTCACAAGGCTCTCCTCACTTACTGGTTGTGCATTATGTTAGAAACCTGCGTCAAGGAGGACAAGCCTTTTCTTTTGAAGTAGCTTAGATTTGGAAATGTATTCCTGTGGAACTGCACTTGGCATCCAACAATGTAAATTTCAGGAAAGCACGTAAAACCGAGTTTTTTGTAAACAATAGTTGAAGACTATGTTGTAGACTTTTTCCGCCAATTTCTTAACACAAGGACTTCCTTACAGGCAATTCCATGCTTTGTAAAATCTATAAAGAAATGAATATGTTCTGTGAGTTTGAAAAAAGCATGCACCACTGTCATTTGCCCTATAACTGTTGTGTTGGGAAGCTTGCACTGCTGTGGCTCATGCTGTAACTGACACACAGTTCATGGGCGGAATGCAGAACAAATCAAAACATTCGCCCCCAGTGAAGAGATCAGGGTTAAATCCATCATTCTTTTGCTCAACATGCCGCCCCAGTTTAGACCTGGCCATATGCAAATCAGTCTCGACCCTGTATCTCATGGGAACAGTCTAGCCCGAACTGCCAAGCCAGGTCCTCCATGGACCGGAAACAAGCATCCTAGGACCGGTTTCGGGGTTTTAACCCTCATCCGCCAGGATAGCTTGAATCCAGTAGCACAGTGAGCACGGGACCCACTTCTGGGCATACACGGCGCACTTAGGGCGAGGAAGCAAAAGACACACAATTGACGGACTGAATGCAAAACAAATCAAAACATTCACCCGCAGTCAAGAGATCTGGGTTAAATCCATCATTCTTTTGCTCACCATGCCAACCCAGTTTAGACCTGGCCATATGCAAATCATTCTAGACCCTGTGCCTCATGAGAGCAGTTCAGCTCGAACTGCCAAGCCAGGTCCTCATGCTGTACTGTGTGGTGGAGAAGCTTGATGGGCTAATCATATTCTCACTGTAAAAAACAAGATGTGAAAGGCTTAAAAAGAAGACTCATTCTTAAAAAGTATATTGTCAGCTACTCGCCAAAGATGTCGTTACCATGAAACACCTGCATTCAATAGAAATCATCTTCTAGTTTGTATTATCTGACACCGAATCAATGAAGGTTTCACACAGGGAGAGGCACCCCAGGCCTTATGGCCCTTCCCTCCCATACACCCCCATCCCCTTTGGAATCAGACTGGATGCACCATATTGCCAAAAACAACTCAACACATTCATGGAGTTTGACCCATCCTCTCCAGATCCAAAGACACACGAGGTCCATTCAGGTTGTTCTTGGCCCTCCAAAGAGAAGATGAAATTCAGTAATTGAGAATGATGGCCAATCATGATAGAACAGGCCTTTTGAAGATGGCCATGTGGCTGCATTGTGTGAATGTGGGTGTCTTGGGTTCCAAACGGATTCAGTGACTAATTAACAATGTTTTTGTTTATCTTTTTATGTTGGGGGGGGGGGGGTCACCGTAATGACTACTACATACACTATAACAATGGACGTTCTATGTGTTTGTTTGAATAATTGGCATGATACTCGTTGACATGTGGTGTGCAGAAGTGAATATCTCTCATAATGTTTTCACATTTTTGTTAATCATCTTGAAACATAACTGTGGTATCCCTTTTAGTCTCCTGGCATTATTTGACTGGATCTGGATTCTTACAATAATACATTAAAAAGAGGTTTCACACAAAACTAAAAAGAACATAAGAGAGTCAATCACTGCATTTTAAAAATCAGCAGAGAGGGAGATGGCAATGCAAACGTGAGCAAGTTGAAGAGTAGAAATGAAAGCTGGCCCGCCAGATAATGCAAATGAGGAAATTGAGAAAGAAAACATTACTATGTCTTTAGTAACGTTTTGTGCTGGGAAACATCCACAGATCTTATCCTGCACGTGAAAATGGAAAGCCAGTATACCTGCTAAAATTCTAACTAGTGTAACAGCGCTCAATACGAATAGCCTGGGAGAGCTAAAAACACCGCATTGATACCTACTGTGCACATCTTAATGGTTATCCTTTTTCAAAAAGACCAAGTACGTTTTACAACTAGCCACTTTACTAGCCAGGCTCATTATTACGACATAAGATGTAATGATCCTTATTAAGGACGGTACTGAGAACAATGCTACATTTGAAATAACTCCTAACAAAAACATACTTCTAAAAACACTTCAATTTCAAAATCAATTGGATTCGTCTAAAACAATTTGAAATGATTCCAGGTTTAATTTTTTCTGCATGCTCAGTTATTTCAAAGCACACAAAGAAAGTATTTTTAGGACATTTACATTTTATTTTTTGTTGAAACAAGAACATTCAGCATTCGATTTTACAGGTATTTACAGTAAATATACAATATGAAAGTCTAAAGTTCCTCGTTTTGAGTAGCTATCAGAACACAGCAGATGTGCAATAATGCAATCCAACCGTCTTTCAATTGGTTAAATCCAGGATGGAACTGAAGTGGCTTCTTTCTGCACCTGCTACGAGACAAAAACAGGGTTTAGAATCAGCCATGTATTTTACGTGCGTCGACATTAAATACAAGGCTTAATAACAACACAAAAAAGGGACTGGTAAATCTATATTGAATCAATTGCAGCCACAGTCACTGATTTCTAATCGTTTTTTCCATTCTTATTGTTTTTTAAATAAAAATAAGTTACATATACACAGTGTACACTTCATATCATATGCAAAAAAAGATCTGCATGTGACAAAGGAATAGTACAGCAGGTTGTGTTATATCAAAATGTCAACATGGTCATCAAGGAGCATATTTATCATAGCCTGGCATTGCCCTTGCGCCACGCAAGGGGGGGTGGGGGTGTTGAAAAGGCAACGCAGTACTAAAGTCCGATTTATCAAGCCACACAAGCCCACCTTGAGTGGCCCTGCATGGCTTGATAAATCTGGAGTAACACAAGGCAACGAAAATTGCTGCCTTATGGTACTCTGCCCCAGGGGGGCTATCTATTGGCGGAGCGTGGGTGTCCCCACACATCCACCGATGGATTTTGGCGCATTCCCAGATTTGCCTTTAGTGGTAGAGCTGCGAATGCGTTAAAAAGCTACGCTTCCCTAGGGGTGCCGTAACGGGGAGAAATATGTTTATTTCTCTTTGTTTTTCCCTCTTCGTATGTGCGCTGTATTCTGAATCACATAAAGAGATAAGGCATCTCAGGAGTGTTTTTGTGCTGGAAGGCGGACCTCCTGCACAAAAACAATGCTGCTTACAACGCAGGCACCCTTGAACCATGGCATAAGGTTACCTGTGTTCGTGCTGGGCAGCCAATAGTGCCCCAGTGCACGGAAAGGACGGGAATGCGCCATATGATGTTAAATACACGCATTCCTGCCCTTTCCCTTTCATGCAGCGCAGCAAGGTAGCTTGCTGCGTTGCACTGGATGAAAGTATGAAAAATATGTCAAGAAAGCCAAGACCTGACAACCACGGCACAAGACCACACAGCATCAATGATGGTCTGTTGTATGGGCTACAAAGAGTCCATCCATGGTCTTCATAGCCTACCATATTTAGACGGATATCCATGCACCATATATACCATCCTTTCAAGGGTACATCAGTGGTCCATACTAATATGCGGCATGCTTGCTAGTATTAAACCAAAGTAGCAAACCTACTATGCTGTCATCACTTGTAATTGACCAACCATACAAGAAGTATTTTGTGCTAAACTCATGGGGCCTCATTACCAGTGACTGCTACGGATGGGTCCAGTGGCAAGAGTGACCAATGGCCCCCCATCAGAAATAAAGGGGCACCTGTGACGAAGCCCCTAGAAGCAATCTATAGCCAGACCGAATTGTAAAAATTCCTACCTAGGTTCTATTACACGTCTATATCTATGCTTTTCAAACCTCTTTTCAAATGATAGAATTTTTTAACAGAGGAACAGTAACGGCTGGTAGCATACAGCCTAGAAAGGTTTTAGGGGTTGGCACTTTGTTTTAATACAAAGTGAACACTGCTCCAAGCACACATATGGCTGGAATAGCATAGTGTTTTCAAAGTACTGTTGGCCAATATTAGTTTCAAAATGCAAGTGAGTGCTGTCAATAACAACCAGGAATCACTAACCCTGAACCCCAAAACTTCCAAAATACTGTTGAAACTTTTTTAGGCGAAGTTAATCAAATCACCTGTCAAGAACTATCCTTCGACTTCTAACAAGCAGTTCCACTGCCTTTAAACACCTGATGGCATCTAATATGCAATATTAAATTGATGCAATTGAGTATGCCAAAGCGGATAATACTCTAAAGGTCACTGAATTGTTGAAGACAGAAAACCATTTCAACTGCAATGCTGGACTTAAGTTAGATTAGTTTTAATAAGTTTTAATTTCTCTTCTCAGTTTATCAAGTCTGTGGTAAAAATATATATTGGGTTAAAAATTGAACTGATAATAATCAGCCCCAAAGATGGTGAAGTAAATATGAAGGAGACTTGCCCTCTGTGTCCCAGCTGTTTTTCAGTATTATTGGAGCCATTGAAGAGTAGAATGAAATTGAAGAAATACTGTATGTGTTTTGGCAGACTTATAGGAAATACTTTGTGCACAGCTCTATCATTTGTTTGAGAGATGAATGGCATATTTGGAACTCTGGAGATTGAGAGGCTGCTATTACAGTATATCACCGTATGTATTCTAAAGTTAAAACATGGTGCTAGGCAAATTCCAATTAGCACATGGATTTTTAGGTTAGTCTACAGAAAAACCATGAAAAAACTGAAAGGTTGAATATCCAAATGTGGGATATAGTGTGGTCGATACACCACCCACTCGTGTGACTAAAATATAGCAAAAGGTCTGCCAAGCAGACCGATATAAATGCAGCTATAGCTGCAGTGCTAAAGTACAAGTTACTTATTTTCAGTAAAGCCTTATCTGGTAGACTCTATCTAGCCGCAGATTCCTTAACTTAGAATATCCCCTGCGTCAAACTGGATCATGAAGATTTTCAAGCAGTACCCCTGTGTGCTGGTAGGTGGCGTCATTCAGCTCTGCATCAGAAATCACATGCAAAATACCTTCTCAGCGCACTGACATCAGTTACTTTCACAACTTGCCACGCCAGGAAACTGGTGTGAAAAAGAATAAGGTCCTGAAAGGGGTGTCAAACCTTAACCGGTTCACAGAACAGGGAGAATGGGGGGGGGGGGGGGGGGGGGGGGGGGGTCAGTAAGGAATCTGCAGCCAGAGTCTCTACCAGATAAGGCGTTATCGAAAGTAACTTGTTCATCTGAAAGAGACTTCTAGCTGCAGATTCTTTTCCTTAGAATAGATATCCAAGCAATACCTTCCAAACGGTGGGACGGAGAACCTGATTAGACCAAAGAGTCATGTAGGACAGAACGAACAAAGGACCCATTGCGACGGACCTGAATTTCCAGGCAGTAATGTTTTGTGAGCATGTGTAGTGATGTCCACGTCACCGCCTGAGAGATATCCAGGAGAGGAATGCTGCAAGCTAATGCAGAGGTCGCGGCCTAGGATCGGGTAGAATGAGCGCGCAAGCCATCATGGGGCTGTTTCTTGGCCATTGCATAGCAGATCTTAATGCAAAAGACAATCCATTGTGAGTTGATCCGCTTCTGCACAGCCTTCCATCTTTTGGCTCTGACATAACCCATGAAGAGTTGATTATCCACTGGGAAGTCTTTTGTGCGATCAAGGTAGAACGACAACGCTCTTTTTGGGTCCAAACGGTGGAGTATCTCCTCCTCCTCGGTGCGATGAGGCAGAGCAAAGAAGATATGCCGGGTAATCTCCGGCATACGTGGAAGAGAGTAACAACCTTCGGAAGGAAGGAGTCACTTGTCCGGATGACCAGTTTGTCCAGGTAAAAGGAGGTGCAGTGACGCTGAAGAGAGGGCCTGCAATTCACTGATCCTCCTGGCAAATGTAATGGCCACCAAAAAGACGGTTTTAATGATCAGCTGCCGAAGAGGGCAAAGGTTTGAATGGTGTACACATCAGGGAGTGAGAACAATGTTGAAGTCCCACTGAGGCATGATAAATGGAATTGGGGGAATATGTGCTGCAGACCTTTAAGGACAGACAATCTGAAAAGAGATGGTTGGCCCTGCAATTGCAGGAATACAGAGATTACAGAAAGATACCCCTTGCCCACTGAAAGTGCCAGTAGCAGAGCCCTGCTGTGCCAAATATGGGGCAAACAAAAGAACCTTGGATAAAGGTGCAAAAAGGGGTTCAATGTTGTAGGAAGTACTCCATGGCACAAATTTATCCCAATGGCAGGCGTATATCGACTTGGTGCACGGACGCCTGGCTGCCAGAATAACATCACAGACTTTAGGCAAAAGTTCGAACGCTGTCAACTGTCGCAGCTCAATCTCCACATATGCAGGTAGAGGGTGTGCAGATCTGGGTGCATAGCCCTGCCCTGCGGCTGTGACAGAATATCCTCCTGAATAGGCGGCCTATGTGAAAGACCGATGGTCATGTAACACAGCTCAGGATACCAGAATCTCTGTGCCCAATTTGGAGCCACAAGAATAACTTGGGCCTGGCCGTTCCGGATCTTCTTGAGAATTCTGGACAGGTGTGGTATTTGCAGAAAGGTGTACAGGAGACCGGAGCTACATTCAAGACGAAAAGTATCTCAGAGGCTGACATTGTGCGTTCTTGGTGAACAGATCTAATCAAGGCTACCCCCACTGCTGAAAGAGACCTTGCACAACCTCCTATTGGAGATGCCATTTGTGATCTGCTAGGCATCTCTGGCTGAGTTTGTCGGCTCTGGCAGTCAGAGATCCCACCAAATGCTGAACCACCAGGGAAATGCCCTGATGTTCCAACCATGGCCAGAGGCGCAGGCCCTCTTGACACAGGGTCTACGACCCCAACCAACCCGGTTTGTTACAATACCACATGGTAGTGGTGTTGTCTGTGAATGTCTGCACCAGCCTTCTCTTGAACCAAGTCATAAAGGCTTTTAAAGCCAAGCGAAGCATCCAAAGCTCCAGCAGGTTTCTAAGGAGGTCGGAGACCAGAGTCCTCCAATCTTCACTTCTCCGCAGATGGCTGCCACAGCCCAGGAGTTACGCATCTGTCACTACCGTTAAATATGGTTGGGGAACTGTGAGGGGTATGTGACTGATTCGGATGCGTTTCTTTAGCCACCACTGCAGGCCTTTTTCAGTTCCCTCAGAGTTCTGGACCATGTCGGAGAGATTCCCTTGATGCTGCTCTCAGTGGGCCTTCAGATCATACTGCAGAGCCCCCATATGCCAGCTGTCACGTGTCACCAGCAGGATACAGGAGGCCATGAGGCCAAACAGCCTCAGAGTTGGTCTCACTGAATTCCAAGTGAGAGGCTGAAACAATAGAATCATAGTCTGAATATCCTGGACTTGCCACTCTGGAGGATGGATATGAAACTGCACTGGGTCTAGAACAGTTCGGATGAAAGGGAGCATCTTAGTGCAAGTCAGGTGCGACTTTGGCGTGTTGATAGTGAACCCCAGCAAATGCAGGAGGTTCACTGTAGTTTGAAGGTTGTGAAAACTGCTTGGGGCTAGTCTGCCTTCAATAGACAATCATCATGGTAGGGGAAAACTGAACTCCCCCATCTCCACAGGTGAGCTGTGACCATCACCTTGGTGAACACCCGGGAGATGCTGGTAAGGCTGAAAGATAGAGCAGCAAATTGAAAGTGCTCTCGGTCCACCGTGAACCACAGATTGTGTTGGTGGGCCAGCAGGAAAGGGATGTGTAAATATACAAGTCCGACACAACCATCCAGTTTCCCGGGTCTATGGCAGCCAAAACTTGGGTGAGCATTTTGAAATTCTCTTTTTTCCAGAAGAGGTTGAGAAGGATAGGGCGAAGTCCACTGTCCTTCTTTGGCACCAGAAAATAGTGGGAATAACAACCACAACTTACTTCTGATGCAGGCACCCTCCTCTATGGCTCTGTGGCTCTGTTGGTCAAGAGAACCTGCCCAAGGACCTGGCCGCAGCCCTGCTGTCCATGAAGTGCTCCAGCGCTGAATCCGCCTTGTCTTAAAAAAGGTGACAGCCATCAAAGGCATGTCGTTGACGGAAGCTTGGACATCCCCTGAAAAGCCAGATTTCCTCAGCCAGGTGTGGTGCTTCAAGACCACATATGATAAAAATGCTCTGCGCAGCGAGTCGGTCATGTTAAGTCCACATCAGCTTTGCTGCATCACTCCAATAGGCAACAGCCTAGGAAAGTATGGACCGAAGGAAGCACTTGTGCAAAGAATGCTATAGTGTATGGGAATAACGGCCCAATAGGCATCTGGTGTTCACCAACCGCAGTGCCAGGCTGGTGCAAGAGGACATTCTCTTACTGAAGGTGCAGTGATAGAGAAGACAACAGGGAGGATACGGGATGAGGAGGTTTGGACCTCAAAGCTCCACCATCTGGGATATTGTGCTAAGTAAGGTAGCTGAGATCCCTAGCAGCTGGGCGATGGCGGCAGGCAATTATCCTATTACACAAGGGATCACTGATAAGTTCACCAGTGGTCAGGAGGATTTTGAGAGGAAGGAGACTGGAGTATATCCTCCTCACGAGACCTAAATCACAACAAATACTCCAATTACACTCTATTTTCAAGACCAGTTCTCGAATAGTGTGTTTTATGAAAAATGAAAAAAAGGCTAATGTGGTATGGAAAAAGCACCTAGCCACCTAGGGAAACGGGGATCATGCTAATCATGTCCCTGATGTCCAGATCGGGTGGGATCCAAATACTCCACTCATCAAGCATGCACACAGAAGAGAGCATGCATGTGTATGGATTATGCACTATGTATCAATTGTATATTTATCATGTATATATGATTTGATGTTTCTCTGTAATTTTCTCTTGTGCCCTACAGGTGGAGCCTGGCAATACAGAGATACTCTCACACACCAACAAAGAGAAGCTACTCTACCCTTGAATAACAAATAGGATAGGGACTCCCTACTTATAATTCCCCACACACTTTCGGGGAATCTGACACTTGCCCTGAAGAAAGTCCTGGACCTTCACAGCCCTTGTTGGACTGAAACATGTCGGCACTCACACTAGGGTCTTAGGACCATTAGAATCCAAAAAGACCCGTTTTTTATATTTTTTTAATAACCCGATCTGACCCAAAAATAAAGGGAAACTGGGGATCAGATTTAGGTTTTTTATATTTAAGTCCCCCTGTCTTCATCTTACAAAGAGCTACCCAACACTGTGGTTGAGCCCACCTCGATTTTTAGGGGTCGGGTGACCCGATGATGAAGCATGACACCACTAGGGTGTGTGAGGGTAACTAAAAAGATGGTTGTTTTCCCCTTACTCAGCAGGGACATAATTAGCATGATCCCCGTTTCCCTAGGTGGCTAGGTGCTTTTTCCATACCACATTAGCCTTTTTTTCATTTTTCATAAAACACACTATTCGAGAACTGGTCTTGAAAATAGAGTGTAATTGGAGTATTTATTGTAATTTAGGCAATTCTCCTATTCACAGGAGCCCCTGTGCAGGGCTTGGACCAGGCCACAAGTAGGACATCCTTAAGTCTTCATTGAATGGGAGTAAGGGTTTTGAGGGGGTGAGTCCAGGCGGAAGCACTTCCATCAAGACAGTCTCCTGTGCCACTGAGGGTCGGTCAAGATCCACGACCACAGCTGCCCTGCATACCACCATTGCAAATGAGGATCCCTCTTCTGTAGCCACAGTAGGAGGGAAAACCAGGCGATTGTCATGTGAGGTGTCCAACATACTGGCCTCACCCAGTTCCTCATACAAGTTGTCCTATTCTTCAGCTGGTTCGTCTCCATAAGGGTCCATGGAGACGAATGTCCTCAGTCAGCGTCAGATGACCCCCATCCTGTTCTGTGTCGGAGTTGGGAATGACAATGGAGATTGTGCTGCCTAGGTGCATTGGAACTAGAGTGGTCTGATCACTGGCTTTGCTCTGGATCCAGCGAGGGATCCCTGGGGCCCAACTGGCACTGAGGTTGAACCAGCCGGCGTGGTCCCAGTAGAGGTCTCTCCCATGCCAATGGGGCCAAAGGCGCTCCAGATGGGTCAGCCGGCACAAAGATGAGGTGTATGGCCTCATAAAATTATTTTAGCTGGGCAGCGGTCTCTCTAGCAAAAGTGGAGAAGCGCGGAGCGAACCCTGGCTCAGGCATTGTCGACTTATGGGGCCTGGAGTGGCAACACTCCCTCATCTTGTTAGATGACTTTGGGGGACCCAGTGAAGTTGAAGGGCATTTGGACTTCTTCAACTTCTTGTGTTTGTAGGACTTCCCCGATGACTTTGAATGCGACAAACATCGGGAGGAGCCCCGTGAATGGTCCCTGGGACCTCCCAAGCGAATGGGACCTCCAGCATTAGAGTTGACAAACGTCGGCCAGTGAGGAGTTTGAGGGATTGCTCTATCAGTGCCTTGGGGGTGCAGGGTGCGGTAGTTCTCACACCCCTTGGAGGCACGTGGTGCCTGGAGTGTGGCTCCAGGCACCACAAACATACCAAGTGAAGGGCTGTTGCATACATTTGCCTATGAAATGCCATGCATGTTTTGAAATCAGCCGGTTTCTTTGGTGACAGCCTCACACCAGGAGATGAAAAATCTCAAAATGAGTCAACAAAAACTCGAAAAAGACCAGTCAAAAAATGACTGAGTGGTAGCTAAGACCAGACCAGAGCTACCTCGCATGGAAAGGAAAGAACTGACGTCAACGCACAGAGGTAGGGCCTGCATTGGTAACGAGCACGTAATTTCCGCTGCAGACGCAGAACTGAACACCGTCACCCACCAACATGCAGGGACACTGCTCGAAATCTTCCAGATCCAGTCTGATGCTTGGTTAAATTCTAAGGTAAGAAATCTGTGGCTAGAAATCTTTATCAGATATGTCAGGCAACTATTTTGACATGTGGAAGTCTACCTCTCGTAGATCGTTGGTTACATTTTCCAAGTTTGCCCTGCTCAGAGAACTTTGAGCCAATGTTCTAGGTTTTTAACAGAACATTGGAAACAAGGGGCCCGACCTAGTAAACCTCCCTTCACGTACAGGTCAATCCCTTGCCCACAACAACAGATTTCGACTTTCATCTTGCAAATTAAGTCAGAAGGTGAAATTGTTCACTGGGGGAACTGCGAGTCTTTACTTGACCGTCGCTACATTACAGTAAGTCTGAAAAGGCAACTAGCACTTGCTCGCCCATACCAAACATTTCCATACTACATTATTTTTTATGGATGATTTCTGAATTTTCTTTAAACATTCATATATCATATTTTTAATTTACTTTAATACTATTTCGGTGGAGCTAAAATATTTTACATGCACTCCGAAGATTCCTGTTGCTTGATCCAAAGCTACTAAGTGTAAATCCAGGATTCCTCAAGAATTCTGCGTTTACTTTTTAGGAACTAGATTGCTTTGTGGGAGCTTAGTTTCAGATCAAGACGGAGTCCTCTTTCCCCTAGTAATCAATACAATTCCTCACATGCCACCTACACACTAAAAAGGCTGTACTAATTATGAATGAACATTTTGAGAATAACTAATTAAACTATAGACATTTTTTGGAAGAATTTAAGGCCAGCTGAAAAAATTTAACTGGGGATGGGAAGATACCAACGCAACAGGATGACCTGGGAGCTCCAGTGTGGCTTTATCTCTGAGCAGTGTATGGGTACCAGAACTCTGTGTGAGACAAGTAATTTCATAAACAAGATGGGAAGCTGCACATATCCTCTCATCTTAATGCTAATCACGAGTTTCTCAAACACCAAAAGGATCATATAGTGAAGACTGCTAAAACGAATCCATCATGATGATCTTGCTTTTTGGTAAGAGAAGCTCATTGTCTGGTCTGCTTGATATTCTGCCTAGATGCTAGAAGTGAGTATTAGAAAGACTTTATGTGAGGTCTGGTTCCCATTATTGCGTTTATGGGGTTCTACTTGCTATGAAGACTTCATTTGGGGATCCCAAAATACACTCCTCTCTTTCCACACCCGTTACCTCTTGGACATTCTCCCACAGGCTCCTGAGACGTTTTTATGATGTTATATCCTGTGATGTTGAACAGCATTCATTCTGGGTGGTACCCTATGTAGCATTCTATGTTAAATGCAAGGCTTCCACACAGCAAAGTGTGCAACCTGTGTTTTTTCAATATTGTTACAGATGATGCAACAGGCTTTTCTTTCTAAATGAAATTTATATACACTTAAACGTAAGTAAGGTTGGAGTAATTATGGTTCATGTTTAAGCTGCTGTTTTCCCCTAGTAATTGAGGAGCACCAATCTGCTGGTTCTTAAAAGGTTTTCCGAAAATTAAAGTATCGCCTTAAAGTAAAGAACTACATTATCTCAACTTAGATATTTAATCTTAAAACAAGTTAAGGTTTTGGTAAGTGCTCCCAATAATGCTGATGGGCAGAATCAATCAAAATAAAAGACTAAATATTGAGAGGCCCATAAACTATCCTCACTTCATGTCACTATTCTTTATGAACTGCCTGAAGCTACCAATGGTAGAGGGCTCCTGTCTCAGATGGACAACGGTATATGCCCTTTCGCACACAGGAAAGAAGAGAGCATTTTAAGGTTTATAGAGCACATGATATCAAAAAAACCTCACAGGCTATGTACTTAATAAGGCAAAACTCTCCCTTTTAGATGTCTCTAATGACATCTGTCAAATTGTTTTGGAAAAAATGAAGAATTAGGCAGAAAGAGTGGGCTTAGGAGTCAGCCTCCTCCAGTCACTAGCATGCCTGTTTTTTCCTGTTAGGCATTACTTGAATGGACTGTCAATCAAGTCCATGGCATTTCTTTGATGGATACATTGTACCATTGCCTTTATATTATGCCTTTGGTGATTGGTGCATTGAGTTACTCCTTACTGTGACTGCAGCATGCTGTCAGACAAAACAGCATTTACTGACTTTGTCAGTGTGTCAGAACATCAGTATACTTCACACTGAAACGCCGTTGAAATAAATGGGAATAGTACGAATTACATGTCAATGGGGGAAATACCAACATTCTGTTTCATTTATTATACTGTGGAAGCTTGTTCTGCCATACCAACATTGTGAATAAAGCACTGAATTACTAACCTGTATCCCAAAGACTTTCTTTCAATTGTATTATGCTTTTACTGCTGGCATATGATAAACCACTAGAGGTCCCTATACCCCAGAACCCCAGTAAAAAAGTTCAAGAACCACAAGTGCTTTGAAACTGTGATGTGGCTCTCCAAGGGTGATGGTATGTTATGTGTATTTGTAAAGAGTACTATCACCTGCACCTGCAAGGGAGCAGGTGTGTGTGCCTAGGACTGTCTATGGTAGGTTGGCTTGTTGAAAAGCCAGGTCTTCATCTTCTTGCAGAATTCAAGAAGAGAGGAAGTGGTGAACTTGTTTCTTAAGCTTGGGGTGTTGCCCGAGAAGGAGCGTAGGAGTGGTGTCTCATCTAGGTAGGATTGGTTCTAGATGTGTGCGCAGATTATGTTGGCCAGAGGGATCATCGTATGCATTGAAGAGGGTGGGGCTGAGGCACTCTGTAGACAAGTTTGCAGGGGCTTTCGAGCAGTAAGGCGCAAGGCTGACCATTAGTGTTATATATTGATTAGGAAGGAGCAGACCCAGCGGACAGCGAGTGCTTGGATGCCAATTTCATGCAAGTACCTGATGAGAATGGAGTGTGAGGCTGTGTCAAATTCTGCATAGTGGTCCAGGAGAATGAGAGCTGCCATGTCAAGGAAAATGCTGATGTCTTCTGTGGCTGCAATGAGCACTGTTTCTGTACTGTCGGACCTGAATCCGGACTGTGTATTTTCGAGGTGCAAGTAGTTGCTGAAATGGTCAATGAGGCGTTGGGTCCTCCAAACACCCCCCGTAAGACATTGGGCTATTTTTTTGAACTGTGACTGTGATGATATTGTATAAGATGTTTATGGAATGATAATATGTTTTTAAATGTGTTACTGGCTTTGTTTTTAACATACAAATACATTTCAAATATTTTATATATAAAAATGCTCTGTTCATGATTGATTAGTAGTAGTGTCCATTACTAACATTTGGGCTCAACTTCTCAGTAATTTCGCCAAGGGAATTTTCTGATTTCACTGTTTACAAGTACCCTATTCCCCTGGTGTGTCAAGGGGTCTCTCTCAAAAAATTTTTACATTCAAAGTACGGTTCTGTTGAACCGGAGAGGTTGATAAATAGGGCCCCAGAAATAAAACATATTCTAGGGTGCCTAATACGAATTAATCACCCTATCTTGGTGTTCAAGAATAAGCCAAAATGGACACATTTAAGACATTTGGATATACAGAGGATCAGCTTAATAGAATGTTGAACCAAAATCCCCAAACAAGAGGCACTATAGTGAGTAGTAAAAGTGGCCATGAAGAATTAATCAAAATCCTTAATTTAAGGAAGAAGTTAATAAGAACTGAACTTCACGCAGAGTTCCTGACAGGATATATAAGAGCCGGGGTTATACCTTTGGGGTTACGGATCAGAAATGAACCGGGACTCTTTACTGATAATGACAAGTTTCTTGAGATTTGGACACACATTGCTAATCGGTGTAGCCGAGATTGGTTGATCCCCATAATAGAGACGGCTCAAGAGGTAATGATTTTTGAACGTAAACAAATAGACGATTTAGAGGACGCACTAAAACAAAATACAGTAGTTGAGGATGTTAAAAAGAAATTGGAAGAATTAGCACAAGAAACTGAAGGTTATCGAGAATACTTAACAAATAAGAAATCAATAAAACTCAGGAAAGATATAGAAAAATCCAGTGCAGAAACAGTTTACCCGTTCTTAAATAAAGATTATTATACCACCAGGAACGATCAGAGATGGGAGAAGCCCCAGTACCCTAGACAAATTTACTCCAGAGGAGGAAATAAAAGAATAACATTTTCAGAAACATCTGGGTCTAGTGAGGACGAAGATCATACAAATGAACACACAGGGAGATCGGCATCCAATTACCAGCATGAACCCCAATCTTTTTTAGGGAATCGCCCCTACAGGGGCCAAAAAGGCTACCGGAACTATCCCCGAGAGGAACCTATGAGGAACCATGCACCTCCAAATCAGACAACACCAAATTACCTGAAAACCAGGAATGCCCGATATTGGAGGTAAATGAATTCCCCATTATTAACCTCTCAGACAGGGTTCTGTCAGGAGATGAACAGGAGGTGTTGAGATTTGGATTTAGCTTGGCTCCAACTGCCCCACCCAATAAATTCGAACTGGAAAAGGATATGAAAAGCTTTTTCAGAAAGATTAGATTGAACAGGTTTTTTAGTCGACAAGGAATACGAACCAGGTCCAAATGTCACAGGTTTTAAACCCAAATCAGTATTTACTCCAAATTTGAGACATGTAGAGAAGAATGTCGAGCTATACGAAAGGATAGTAGAAATCGAAATAAAAAATAGTCTTGGCAGTATGCAGGGACAGTCAAATAATTTATCTAAATGCCATAGATTAGCCTTCAAAAATCTACAAGATTGTGACCGCATAACAATAAAACCCGCCGACAAGGGCGGCGGGGTAGTAGTTCTCAACACTGAAGACCACAAAAAAAGGATGAGGGCACTTTTAAATGTGAAAGATCACTACATTCCAGCTTCATTTAGAATGTTAGATGGGTTAAAAAGGGATGTCTCGACATTCTTAAATTATGGTAGCGACAATGGTCTGATGTGTGTGGACGAATACAAGTTCATGTTTAACAACAACCCAATCATTCCGGCAATATATGGATTGCCTAAAATCCATAAGGAAACCGAGAATCCACCCATGCGACCCATTGTTAGCAGCCTGGGCTCACTATTAGAGCCTTTAAGTAAATATGCAGATTTTTTCCTGCGTCCAATTGTCCAGAAACAGAGGTCGTATCTCAAGGACACGGCCCATACCATCTCGATATTTGAGGGGCAGAGCTTCGACAAGGTGACCCAGTTTCTGTTCACCTTGGATATCGACGCTCTTTACACAAATATCCCCCAGGATGACACTATTGAGGTTTTATCTTCTATTTTGGAGGGTGAGGATTTTAAGGGTGGACACAAAGATTTTATCATTGGGTGTGTGGAGCTAGTATTAAAAAACAATATTTTCCTGTTCAAGGATGAGTTATTTAAACAGGTTAAGGGGACCAGCATGGGGGCCACATGTGCCCCCAGTCTGGCCTGCTTCTATGTTGGTCATTTTGAGCAAAAACATATCTACAACAAGATGGCACCATTTTTTGAGAAGGTCTCTCACTGGCACCGTTTCATTGACAATATCATATTGATCTGGAACGGTGCCAGTGAGGATTTAATATTCTTTCTAGAGTGGCTAAATTTGGGCGACAGGAACTTAAAGTTCACGGCACACTACAGTGCTAATAGTGTAGATTTTTTAGATATCAAGATCAAAGAATCAAATGGGCTATTTGAGGTTGAACTCTTCACTAAACCAACGGACAAAAATACCCTCCTGCAATATCAGAGCAATCATCCGCGATCTCAAAAAGATAACATCCCCTTCGGAGAATTTTTGAGGTTACGGCGTAACTGTACCAGTCTGACTGACTTTTATCATCATGCAGAGATCATGGAAAAAAAGTTATGCGAGAGAGGGTATCCGAAGAAACTAGTAAAACAATCTCTGAAACGGGCAAGATTCTACGACAGAGACCATCTATTGGATATGAAAAAAAAGAAAACAGAGTTCAGGATAGGATTGTTTTGTATGCCAATACTCTGGTTTAAGCAATAAAATCAAAAATATAGTCAACCGTAACTGGAAGATTATCAATAATGGTTTAATCACACCATTACCTAAACCGCTTTTTTCATTCCGGCGGAATAAAACAATTAAAAATGCTTTAGTGAGCACATACAAAAATCCTGCCAGTAGTGGCCAAGCAACCATGACTGAAAACAAAAGGGCAATAGGGAACCATAAGTGTTGTTTATGTTCCATCTGCTCGAACTGCATTATAACAAAGAAACTGACTTTCAATGGGAAAACATTGGTTTCTAAGAGTTTAAATAACTGTAGGAGTAAAAATGTAGTCTACTTGCTCGTCTGCCCCTGTGGTCTAGGCTACGTAGGGGAGACGGGGAGGGAGCTCCCAATCAAGCTACTAGAGCATAGATCATCAGTCAAAAATAAAAAAGAAAACGCGCCCCTCACGCACCATTTCCAAAAATGTAATCATGACTAATGATTTTACTTGGTTCATTTTGGAAAAAATAAGTGTAAACAGGAGAGGTGGGAACCTGGAAGCAATAAGAAAAATAAGTGAACAGTGGTTCATGTGTTATCTGGACACTATAGAAAAGGGCCTGAACTCGAGAGAGGAATGGATGAATCTAGTAGCCAGCCACTGAAAAAGAGCGAGCTTTATAAACTAGTCTCTGTGAATCTCAAAAACTGATAGAAAACAAAAAAGAAAAAAATATATTCAAAAGACATCTTATGTTACCATCCTGGAACCCTTATCCCATAAACAGGCAATCTTAATTAAACACCAAATTGACTCTGAAAGTTAAGAGAGATGTTGATGTAAAAACTGCATTTGTAATGACAAGATAATGTGTCTTCGATCAAAATGAATACGTTTTGGTAAAAGCCTGGAAATAATTAAACATGGTGTATCGGCATCTATTTGTGCTGTTCAAATGCGGCAGAATGTACATCCAAAAATGTAATTCAATATAAGTGAAATAAAACTGCCGGCTTATGGAAACATGTTACCGTAACTATGGGTAACAACAAAACTGGAAACGAGGCGTGAAATACGCTTCGGTAGACTCAGAGGGAGGCTTGGAATCGGCTGTGCTATATGAAGCGAAATCGAGGCTTGGAACGCGGAAGAAACACAGAGCGCAGCGTTCCAGCTCGAATGGGCTAGATTACGTTAAAGGAATGACAAACAGCTGAATTCATTAGAGGATGTCCAATAAGCGGCGAGTACAAACGGTTTAAAAATGTTTCAGAGAAGGAACTAAGATAGCAGTACTTCCGGGAGGAGACGACTGTGGCAGGCAGGCGTGTTATGGTTGTGGAGAAACTGAGGATTGGATATCGCATGGTAAGGAGACCTAATCCGCGTTTGTTTGAAACTAGATGATAGGGGGAATCTATGGTCCAGGGACATTAAGATAACACAGCCCCTAAAATGTCTTTCACTTTTAGGCAGTTCTAAGACTACAAGCGGCAAATAATATCCACCCCAGCGAGGAGCAGCGTGCCGCAATACTAGGTAGGTACACAGAACGGCATGTGTAGAGGTGGAGAACAGTCTTCCCCGATAGCAATTACTTAGCGATTCTTTCCCCACTTAGGAAAAGAGTCAAGTGCAGTAAAGGTGGAGGCCTAACGACCTTCGAGGTGTAGATGGTGTGCCCCATTGTCCGGTTAAACAACAGACAGAACGGAAGAGTTATCGTTTTAAGTAGATATAGTTTTAATACGAAATAGTAGGACCATTTGATGTAAAAAGGTCTAATGTAGGCTACATTTTAAACACAATAAAACAGAGCTAATTGCACATCTTCCTATAGATATTTTACTGTGCGAATTTCGAAGGAAGTCGCGAGGGTGCTATAGAGTGAAAAACAAGACCCTCAGGTAATTAAACAACATAACAAATGTAGAAATCAACTGAAAATAGATTGATCAAAAATCGTAACTTTTAAACTTATTTTGCAGACCTATTCCAAACTAGGATGCAAATATCAATAAATCCAGAGCAGTGCGAAAAGGACATGAAATAAGGTAAATCATCATAATATTTGAGAGTATATAAGTCAACATCTCAATCCTGGCAATCATATGAGACGATGCCAGAATATAAGCAGGATATTTCTTAATCAACCATCCAGTAAAGAGGTTGTGAGGATTTTTCAAAATGTGACCTTGAATGCGAGTCTTGAAGCCCACATATTAGCATTGGACATAGATGGATGAAAAGAATTGTTAATATGAGATGTGCCTAAACCATGCATGCTCTGGCGAATATATACTAAGAATAGTAATAGGTTGAAGAAATGTGGCAAAACAATATGACTTAGATGATGTGTTGAGCATATGTTTGCAAAAACAAAGTCTAGACATGTGATGGTAGACAATTGGCAATAGTTGAAGAACCTTTGGTCCTGTATACTAATTAAGAGAAAAAGTGCAATCCTGTAGAGCCCCAATGGAAAATAGATGTAACCTGAATGTGAATTTGTGGTCTCTGTGAAAGATACTAACTCAAATATGTCTACCAACAGGATTCTCATGTATGAGGCAACCACCCAGTGCTGTATAATAGGAGAGACTCATTTTTCAGTCTTGAGAAAGATGGCATATTATTGAAAAAAAGCCATCGAAACGCGTTGACGCCCAAAAACTGCATAATCGAGTAATCAAGCTCATCCTGTGAACAACACAAATCAAACGAGTCTAGGATTGAGTTTTGAATAATGGTCTTGATGTGCAAACTTTCATGACAAATTGTACTGTCTATGTTTGTCTCTCCCCCCTTTTTTAATTATAAAACTTTTTCATGTTATTGTTTTAATTTAGTTGACACTTTGTGCTTGCAATAATAGGTGTAACATGAGAACTTGCGAATTGTAGAGGAATTTTAGATGGACTGTGACTGTGATGATATTGTATAAGATGTTTATGGAATGATAATTTGTTTTTAAATGTGTTACTGGCTTTGTTTTTAGCATATAAATACATTTCAAATATTTTATATATAAAAATGTTCTGTTCATGATTGATTAGTAGTAGTGTCCATTATTAACATTTGGGCTCAACTTCTCAGTAATTTCGCAAAGGGAATTTTCTGATTTCACTATTTTTTTTAAGAAACATTCCTATGAAGCTGCTACGCTTCCTGCACCCACCTCCCCAACAAGCTTCAAAAATGCTGGTGGTGTCCCTGCTCTTCCTAGGGACACCACATAAAAATTATGCAAATGTTAACACCGACACAGGGAATTATTGAGCACTCCATTTACATGGACATTGAATATATCATTAGCCGCTCTGCTGCTTTCCTTCAGTCTCATGGTGATCTTGTGCTGCAGCCTTTTCCCCTTTTTTTCCCCATGTGTGGTGCCCTGGTATTACCCAGGGCACCCAGAGCCTTTGTGGTCATTGGTGGCTATGGGGAAGTGCTCCAAGGCATCTGCACCTCCAGCCGACTGTCTGCAAGTGCACTTACCTCCTGTGCAGCACGCTGGAGCCAACACAACTCCTGTTTTGCTTCTGCACTGTGGCAGCAGTTTCTCTTCTTGAACCACCCAAGTAAAGCCCAGGAAGGGAGGCTGGTGTGCCCCACCCCTATCCCATTCCTGACACAGGCACAAGGGGGCAGGCTATGCACCTAGCCCTGGAATCACTTTGGTGCTGGGGATGGATCTCTGGGACCATTTATTGATGCACCACCTTCCGTGGAGATTGAGGTCCCAGGCGAAAAACTCTGTTCAGAGCACACACCCTCAACCCTGAACACAAATCAAAGTTATTGTGCAAACCCTAGGGATTTAGCCTCCTGGGGCAATATCTTTGAGATTTGTTTACTTCTCTGTCTGAACTTTAAATGCAGATTTCTCAGGTACCCATAGGGCCCATTTCATGGGCTCTTTTTGCTCCTGGTGGCCAGCCATAGCCACCAGGAGTATTTTCTTCAGACCGTTAAAGAGTGCTTCTTGCAGAGAGCTGTATTCTCTGGTTCAGTGTGCCAGACCTGTCCTTTGCCTTCGTTTCTGAGGCTTTCTTCTGGTTTGGGGTCATTTTCCACACCCACCTAGCAGAGGACCCTCTGCACACTCTCCAGGCCCTTGGCCTCCTGGCCTTCTTGCTTGGCACCTATGTGTCAGAAGCAGAGTCAGGGGTCGGTCCATAGTAGCTTCAGGAGAACACTATTATCCCCCAGCAGGTCCATTACCCCAACGTTTCCTCCTTAGGAGACATAATAGAGGCCAACACCACTGGCCCTAGAGAGGCCCATCTTAGTCCTGGGGGTCATCTGTAGTCAGTCACAAAGTCCAGGACATTCTTTCATCTTTGTTGCTTCCAGGTCCAATATCCTCTTGTCTGTCTCTCCCTTGTGCAGGGGTTTTTATTTGGAGATGAAAACTTCTAAAATCAAGGCACCCTTGACCAAATTCTAGGGTGCCTCACCATCACTCCACCCTGTTCCAACCCTCTTGCACAGCATTCTGGGACATTCCAATATGGTGACATCAAGTTGTCCTGAAAGAGCTCCCCTAAGAGCCACATGTCTGCACCTAGCTGACACAGTTGTCTGATTCCTTTCCACCAAAAATTCAAAGGCAAAAACTTCCCGTTTTAGCTCATGAGGTCTGGCCATACTCCTTTATTTCTGTGGGCAGGCGCTGTTCCAATCCAGGATCATTGTGAATAATCAACCGAAGCAGATTTCCTCCCCACCCCTTCGATTCCCAGGAAACGGGTCAAGCACTTGTAATTGACCCTACTGTGGAATGAGGCCTTTCATCCTCCTGTTGGAGAGCAGAGTAATTAGCTAGGCCCACTAGGGGGGGGACAAAGGCTTCGAATCTGATGATCAGCTAAGCCAGGCAAATAAGCCAATTGTTTAAGTGTCATAAGGAGTGTATATATGATGTTACGGCTGTAAATCCACACTCAGGTGCATGTTTACACCTAGACTGATACCTTGTGGACCCTGCAGGCCTAAGTAGTACAAATGTGTATTACAATGTAAGCACCGCTGAAGTTCAATAAGCACTACAGATGAACACAATGAATGCCCACTCATATTACTGGGCCTACACCAGGTCAATACCAATCCTTGAAGAGTCACTTCTGTAACAGGATACCTGTGTGCAGATACTGGGCTGCGCAAGACAGTAGTCTCACACCATGTGCACCCCGCTAACGTGTGTGCTTACATGTTAATGTGTTACCAGCCCGCTGCCTCTTACCCTCGCTGAACGGCAGTGGCCTTATGTTAAAAGGTGGATGCTTGTGGTTAGCACTCTCAGTCCATTTGCTGTGAATTTACAGTTAGTGAGACTCAAGTAGCGAGACTCACTCACAGTAATAGTCCAAAAACCGGGTAGTCAAATGCGGAAAATCCAGCAAGACTAACTGGGTGGAACTCATTTGCTACATTGGACATACCTTACTTCTGCCTGTCTGTAGGCTGTTATGAGTCATCTCACTCCTGACCTTTACTCCTGTCTGGTGAACATTACTGAGATCTTTGCCCTGCGGAAAATGGCTCTGCTTCACGATTTATGGATGCTGCTGCTGACTCAAAGTCTTGGCTGAGGGCAGGACCCTGGTGCTGGTGGATAGTGGGGTCTACAGGATTCGGCTAGGTGGGCTGAGTGCGGCTGTTTGGTTAGGAGGAACCAATGAGGTGGGTAGAGGGTTCACAGCACTTTCGGTCACTGTTCAGAAGCTGGTGGTCTAATGCTAGAAGTGAGAAGTGGACTTCTGAAATGCTAGCAGCGGCTGTCGGTAAATCTACCATTTGCTCATTGATAGAAGGCATGTTGGCATACTGACAGGGCCTACTTTGGAATATGTGTCCCTAAAGTCTCTTGGATCAGTGGAGGGTATGCACTGGGGGAGTCAGTTATTGATTCTTGGCTCGGTAGAGAGTGAAGGGGCTTTGCCTAGCAACTAAAGTGCTCTTACTGCTAATTCAACTCTTGGTCATGTGGAGCTGTTGTCTGAGCCCTGTCGCCTGTCACTGCTCTGGCTCAGCACTCATAACATTCTATGATGGGATTTTCACTGACTGAATACTTTTTTTTTTTTTTAATATATCTTTTATTCAGTGCATAGGGAAAAACAAGCATAAGTCATACAGAGTATTGGTGCATTAAGGTGGAATAGATGAAGAAATGTGTACATAGATCGCGGAGCGAAACACAAAGTACATTATATTTGTTCACAAATAAATTCAAGGCTGAAACATTGTGTGATCATGCTGTCCCTGTTATTGCATTCTGTCGGGTAAATGGAGATAAGAACATAAAGGAACAAGGATGTCGAACTTGGGGTCGTATGGCGTGTGGTGAGATTAGTGTTGGGTCCTACAGTGGGGGGGGGGGGGGGGGGGGGGGAGGGGGCCCGGTGGCAGTGTCTCGGTTGGCCCGTGTCTGCACCCACAGGTCTGGAAGCGACGATTCACTGACTGAATACTATGGAGTGAAGTAGGCATGCCAGGTGAAGTCTCGCGCAAATTGTGCCTCAGGAAAAATTGAAAACATACACTGCGAAGCTTGACACTAGCTTCATTTATGTGTTTAAAGGTTTTGTAAAGCAACAATGTTTTCTTTCCTGCCATTTCCTTTTGTTTAGTTGACACAATGCTTTTTTTCCCTTTTAGATCTCGCTGCAGCACCAACACGATGCAATCGGCTCAGACAAGATTAGTCCTACAAATCTCTCCAAAGGTGACCAGGCCCAAAGCAATTTAAAACCTTTTTTTACAGCTCATTTTGGGCACAATCTAGTAGATACTTAGTTAAGGAACAAAGGTTACGTTTTTAAAAGATTCTGAATCATATTTTAGTAGTACTAACTACACACAAAGCTTCATTTGCTGTTTTTGAAAACTCATATTTCAATAATATTTTGCACTATTTTCATTCATTTATACTGAAGCTTCAGGTTTTCCATGAATGCAGTTTGATCGAATTTGTGGAATTTTCTGGGGTCGTGGTCTTTAAAGTGTGTACATACAATCATGTGGCAACAATTAGACAAAACAAGATAGACATATTGCATCCACATATCAGTGTTCGATGTTGAAAGGCTGTGAAACACAATTATATTAAAGTTGGCAGACACTGGTGCACATTCAGGCCCTGCCATTAGTTATTTGGGTGTTAGCTATGAAGCTAAAACCCAAATAACTAATATCAGGGCCTGAACCTCTCCAATCCGCTTCTTCTCCTGGTCTCCGCTGCTCGGGGGCAAGCTTTCACCTCCAGTAATCCGAGACTAACAGCAAAGTTTCACATTATCTCTGCTGCTGTATGGACCTTCCCCCTGGTAGATTGGTGTAACCCGTAACATTCATTCATGCAACTATCCACACATACATACACTCAGAGATCCATCCTTCCCAGACACACTTATTCAACCATTCATCCATGCAGGCACTCAGACATTAATGAACCATGCATTAGGCCTTGAATCCATACATGTGCCTTCATCCAGATGGTGGCTAATTCTCACATTTACCCACTCAGCAATCCACACACAAACTTATCGAACAACAAAGACACGTCCTCACTTATAAAATATCATGGTAGGACATATACCCATCTTATTATGCTCACAAGTCAACTGTGTGCAGCTGTGTACGCAACAATGCTGAACAGGAGTGCACCACTTCCATTGTCCTTCTTAGTTCTAAGCGGAAGTCACACTGATAAAGAAATATATTACCTTATTCTGGCATGACTTTCAGAAGAAACATGCTGCTGCTCCAGTAATCAGGCAGATATAAATATTCCACCAACCACTGCCTGGGAAGCTGTTAGTGTACATTCTACCCAAGCCAAGGGGCAAAGACTAGATTGTGTTCACACTACATACCTTATTAAGTTCTGGGAATAGCTCCTGAATCACAATATCTAGCAGAACGTAAGAGAGCTGAAAGAGAGACAGATGCATAAATTAGTAACAGGCAAAACCAAGCCAATAAGTAGACTAGAGTTGGTAGTTTTGGGAAAGTAGTACCTCAGCAGCCTAACACTGTCCATGTTGTTGCAATCTCAGTGAAAACCATTAAGAACGGTAAACAGTCAATATTCATTTTTCCAACATGAATATGTACAATTCTTGCAGACCTTTGTGTAGACAACGCCTGCAAATGAGTTCCTCATGTGTTCCGTGTATGCACAAGAAAGTTGTGATGAAGAAAAACTCTAGAAAAACAACCAGCCCTCGCGAGAACCATGCTCCAAGATCAAATCCTTCTGGTATTTTTATCCGGTAAAAAAAATTTGGCCACACAAATACTTTTGGGGAAACAAGTTATTTTCCAAGTAACATCAATTGCCCACAAAAGGCGTTTTCTCTTTGTATTGCATGTAAATAAAGTTATGGAACTATCTGCATAAGGCTACAAAAATGCAAACGGGAAACATACATGTCCTTTCCAATCTCAACGAGAAAGTCTATCTTATGCCACAAGGACTGGTCCCATGATGTTATCTGAAATATTTTGCATACATTCTACATGATATAACCCAATATTCCAGGTAAGTGCAGTGGGAAACATCACACTATTTCCACTGTTCTGTACTCTGGAACGGGAGCTTTTAAAGCATCAATCAAGCTAGCAGAATTGGGAGCGAGAGTTTGAGTCAAACACATGTTTTAAAAATCTCGGATTGCACTATATCTTCGAAGAAAAAAAGTAGTTTATGAGCTCCGCACACAACTGGCTTTTAAATGCCGAGCTCAGGATACATGTCTGCAAACCACTTTAGCTGTGCCATCCACACGTTATTCTTATTTGGACTCATAGGACCAATTCATTCTGGTCTAATGGTTATCAGAGAAATACGGTAATCAGAAGTTAGATGGTTCAGTGTGTTCTTTAAGAAATCCATTCATTGGCAAAGTCGTCTCTTCTCAGTACAACGCCTACAACCTCATGTACAGAATCTTGCTAGGTTCAGCTCTTTAAACTTACCCATTACACATGGCTCTCATTTGTTATATTCCTTATCTTAGCTGCTTATCAATCAAAGAGAAAGAGTTCATACATGATGCAACAAAAGACGTATGTATGTCTAGGAAAAGCTTTGACACCTTGATTATTTTGTCTGACGAAGCTTGTAACTTCCCCTGAGCGGATTCAACTATCCATGAACCCACAGGGGGGCGTACTGCCTTTAAACAAGAAGCATCTTCCACAGAACATTGCTCTATCAAAACGAAGGGCCCCAGAGCAAAATCTAAATCTAAAACAAAAGAAAGGATCTGTACTGCCCCATCTCACCTGGCTCTGATGTGAGTGGCAGTCGATTATAGATCAGAGATACAGATCATTTTTGCATCCAGTGGGGAGACTGCAAAGTAGCTGTCCCCTACAAGGTTTTGTCCAGTCCCCCCCTTATCTAGGATGCATACGTTTGTGCTTCTCTATGTTCAACCTAAAGCAAGTGCTTTCATTTAGGACAATATGTGCAGTGCTACACAATATGGTGGTGTCTTTCAAGCTATAGCCAGGGTCGCCAGTCTGGAGAGCATACTTGAATTATGTGAGAGCACTTCAGGCGCATCCTCGTGTGCGTTGAAATGAGGTGGAAAACACAGCAAAACTGTAATGTGCACCAGGACAACCAAGTAGCATAATCATATAAGCTAGAAGGACCATTACGGACTGAAAAAAAAGGACCACGTCTCCTCTCCTTTTAGCGTCAAGACGCCCTCGGGCATTCGTGCGCTCTATAAATCACAAAATCAAATCAAATCAAATCAAATCTAGGTGCACAGCTATCTTAACAAACTAGTGCACACCATATCCAGCACAGGGTCTTCTCTCCTATGTGAAAAACAATCAACACAAAATCTCCTGAACACTGATCAGACCTCATTAAATTTCATCAGACATTAACAGAGCTATGCTCCAACTCGGAGTACAAACTAACCATCCCAAAATGCAGTCTAAAAAGATTGAGGGGAAAATCCCTGTAAGTGCCTGGAGAAAAACTCTGGAAAAACCTACCATTGTAATCAGGTCACTAAATGACTACACATCCTTCAAAAACTCACTTAAACAACTGCTACTCCCAGGACAATGATCTATCCAAACTACTTCAGAAAACCAAATAACTAACTTGTTCTCCTGCGTCTTTCCGTATGCTCTCATGGCCTTGAGATCTATACTGTACGACCCCATGGTCTCCCCAACTTCCTACAAAATAATACCATCCATCTACTGATCAATCACATCTTGCAATCACCTTTTCACTCTGTCAGCATGACCAGAGGCACCTCTCATTCGCCAGCTATGCACCTCAGTTTACCTCCTCTCTATCCTTTAAACAAAGTTACACAATACTTGTAGTGAATACTATTATCAAAGTTGAGTTTGACCCATTTATCACCTCTCTATCCACGCTCTTCCCTGCTTTGAACAGGTTGCTAGTTCAGAAATTTGTATAGCGTACTAATCACCCAGAGGGTCTCAAGGCGCTTGAGGTGGGGGGGGGGGGGGGGGGGGGGGGGGAGAGGGTGCTTTACTTATCGAATAACCAAGTGTTTTAAGTTGCTTTCTGAAGGAGAGGTGGTTCTGTGTAAGGCGGAGGTGGGTGGGGAGAGAATTCCAGGTCTTGGCCGCTAAGTAGGAGAAGGATCTTCCCCCCATGGTGGATCTACGGATGCGAGGAATTGCAGCGCAAGGGATTGATTGGATGACCGTAATTGGCGGGGGGGGGGTGTAGAAGGACAGTCGCGTGTTGAGGCATTCGGGTCCTAGGTTGTAGAGGGCTTTGTGTGCGTGGGTGAGGAGACGGAACGTTATTCTCTTAGGTGTGTGTATGTGTGTGAGAAAGAGTAAGAACGAGAGGGAGTTATAATTGAGATGAGAGAAACAGATGTTAAAGAGATAAATGAGAATGATAGCTGTGTGCATGTGAGAGAAAGAGTGACAGAACGAGAGGAAGCTAAGACGGAGACAAGAGACAGAGACAGATTTAAAAGAACTAATTGAGAAAGAAAGAGCTGTGTGTGTGTGTGTGTGTGTGTGTGTGTGAGAGAGAGAGAGAGAGAGAGAGAAAGAATGGGAGAAGTTAGAACCAAGAAAAGAGAGATACATTTAAAAGAGAGAAGTGAGAAAGAGACACCGGTCTGCCTGTGTGTGTTTGATAGAAAGAGAGTGACAGGAGAGAAAGCCACAAGGGAGACGAGAGAGGCATAGTATAAAGAGACAAATAAGAAAGTGACAGTTGTGTGCATGTATGTGTTTAAGAGAGAACGAGCGGGAAGTAAAAGCGAGAGGAGAAAATATGGAAGAGATATGGAGAGATACATTTGTTAAAGGTGAAGTAATATGTTAGGATTTAAAAATGAAATTCAAATTTGCGCATACCTTGCTTAAGCAACTAGTGCCCCTAATATATGTTGGTTTGTATTAATTTAGAGCATTGTGATGTGCTATGTATAGGGGCATAAGGGC
The DNA here is from genome assembly GCF_964263255.1 of Lissotriton vulgaris. Classification (NCBI taxonomy): domain Eukaryota; kingdom Metazoa; phylum Chordata; class Amphibia; order Caudata; family Salamandridae; genus Lissotriton; species Lissotriton vulgaris. The sequence goes on from NC_141694.1 coordinate 582,923,737, forward strand.
AAAGGACTTTGTTTATTTTAGTTCACAAGAGTGAATATTTATCAATGATACTGTTATATTCTAAGCCATGTTAAGTTGTGTACTGTATCTTTAATGAAATTGATATGTTTTACTGTGTTTGTGAGGTCATCGCATCTTGTCCATGGTGGAATGTTATGTTTCAATACATGAGACAAACTGCATCAAGCACAGATGAGACTGGCAGGTGAAGAGCTGTGCAGTTTTTCCAAGACATGATTGTATGTTCTGTGGTGTAATTTTATTTGTGTTCCCCTGATGAGGGGTCAGCTGAGGAACATTAACAGCTGTTTGGACTGTTGCAGTCCGCATTACATATTGGACTAACTGTCTATGTATTTAAATTAGTAATTTTAGCTGTGCTAAAAGTTCTTCTTTTGACATTTTATCAATGTCTGGATGTGGTGTGTAGCTGGCTAGAACCGGCCACGTTGCTCCTGGTCTACCTAGTGGACCGAGCCTGGTAATGTGATCATTATGTTTTAGGGCGCCTTTAAACCAGAGCAGGTGCTCTTGGTATTTTAATGGGATTTCAATCTCCTCAAAAGGAGCGTATTCATCCGGTGGTTCCTCTATTTTGTAATAGTGGAACTCGTGTGTTGTAGCGTTTGCCGCTGGAAAGTTTATCCAAGAATAGAATACCTCTGTCTGCCGATATTCGTGTGCCTCTATCACAAAAATGACTGTACCACCTCGTGATGTCAGTTTGTTTTCTACAAGTTTTGAAGTTATAGATTTTCTTATGTTTGCCGGGATGATAATCGCACCCGGTTCATTAATCCCTGTACCATCGAAACCCCGATGATTCGCATCTACTGCGACTTCATTGGTTCCGTTGTTATTGCCATTTTCTGACATTGTATTAATGAAGGTTTGCAGAGCAGGTTTCCAAGGAAACAAAGATTAGGTGCACAATATTTTGGAACACTGTATCCTTCAACGTTGACTAAACCAGAAACTCTACATAGGAATCTCTTCCTACTAAGTTCCGGCGGATTTTAACCTTTCACCCACTCCAGACGTCTATTGGAGTATTTACGGGAGAAAGGGTCTGTGTGAAAAAGCACGACTGAGTTACTCTAACGTCTTGCGTTAGTTTTATCGCCTTACCAAACGTTGGGCGCCATGTAGTGTGTTTCCTATTTTCCCTATAGGCTCTGCGCATTGGAATAACATAAACAGCAGTGTAGACGTATGACTGCGGTCTTCTAGGTCTCTACTGACTATGTTAGACTTAATTTAGGTTTGCGCCAGCTAGCTCAGAGGTCACTGGAAACTTTCTTGACTGAATAGGAAGTAATCAGCTTCCCTGGCTCAGACAAGAAGGGATTCAGCTTCCGACAACCGCATAAACATGACAACTTTGCTCCTCAGAATAAGAGTCAATCTCTAGAGTCGTGTGAAACAATAGACCGCTATTTCACTCAGTTAGTTGTGCAGATTTACTTTCACCTGAGTGCAGAGAATAGAGAGACGGGCGTTTTCAATAAAAGATATTATTTATTGAGCAGTCTTCCTTCTCATGCAAGAGAAATGAATTGTCACAATTGCAAGACTTGTTATTATGAAAAGTGCGTACAGTAAAAGGAGTATTACAAAATAATACTGTAAAAGCATTGATATGGTTTCTTAGCCATAAGATAGTTAAAATGAATAAAATATATACATTCATATATACATTAGCTAACGACCTCAACTGGTGCTTCTAACTACGCCTACCCCGGTGTACCTGACCTAAGTCTAATACATGGGAGGGAGACTACGCCTACCCCGGTGTACCTGACCTAAGTCTAATACATGGGAGGGAGTAAGTAATAGTTTAAGTTGAGTTGGTTTTGCTAAGAGTTTGTTTCAAGAATTCTCTCTAAGGGTTTAGTCAGCACCGTACCTCTGAAATAGAATGCAGGAGGTCTGGTATCTCCTCTCAGGACCCGATATCCCAGTCACCCGCAAGGGTAGGCTGGAAACGCCAGAGCTGGATTTTCTCGGCAAGAGAAAAGACAGCGTCTTTCTCAGCGCGTCAAGGAGGAGGGGCAGCGTCCGTGGGCTTCTCGCATCTGCTGGGCTCTCTGCAAGGGGACAGCTGTTCTGCTCCAGTATTCACCACCACTGTGTGCTTGCTTAAGGCACCGTTGGTATATTTATACCTGAAAGGTGCCGAGTTTGACTTAAGTTTTTGGACATAAGACGTCAATAAAGATGTCACCAAGAACTGGTCGTTCTTACAGTGCTCGCAGGAGTTCTATTACTAATTAAAACAAAGCAAGAGGGGCTTTCCCAGGTTGCTGGGGGTTTGAGATGTCGACAGAACTCGGTGTGCTATCTAGGAATCTAAGGAAGTGGCTTCTGCTGTGTCATGGACTGTCATGGACTGCAGAGGCGAGTTACAGAAATATGCTCTGATTGTTTATGCCATTATAGATATATGTGTTGATGAACAAGTTACTTACCTTCGGTAACGATATATCTGTAAGAAACATTAGTTAGTGTTGGATTCCTTACCTTAGAATATCCCCAGGCGTCAGTCTGGATCCGGAAACTTTTGCGTAGCAGTACCCCTGCGCGTCGGTAGGCGTCGTCTGCAGGCGTCCCCTGCGGCTCCGCGTCCGTCGTCGGCGTCGTGCGCCGTGATGACGTCGCTGGAGTAAATAGACGCCGCCTCCGCGCGCTGACGTCAGTTCTATGCACACAGCTTTTCCGCGCCAGGAGACGCAGAGCCATGAGAGAACCAACACTGGTGCCATGTAAAAACTAGGGCCCTGAAAGGGATGACCTTAACCCTAGGTATCAGTTCGCAGAACGGGGAGGATGGGTGGGTTCGGTAAGGAATCTAACACTAACTAATGTTTCTTACAGATATATCGTTACCGAAGGTAAGTAACTTGTTCATCTGAAAGAAACACGTTAGTGTTAGATTCCTTACCTTAGAATACATACCCCAGCAATACCAACCCCGGTGGTGGGTCTGCGAACCAATACAAAACTACACCAGAAAGTCCTGGAGGACAGAACGGCCAAAGAAGCCATCCCTCCGGACTTGACTGTCCAGGCAGTAGTGCCTCGCAAAGGTGTGCAGCGAGGCCCACGTAGCCGCCTGGCAAATGTCCTGCAAGGGGACTCCCCGGCCCAGGGCAGTAGTAGCCGCCGTGGCCCGAGTGGAATGGGCCCTCAGCCCAACAGGAGGCTCCTTCCGAGCCAAAGAGTAGCACGCTTTGATGCAGAGGACGACCCATCGCGAGATGGTTCGTTTACAAACCGCCCGTCCCTTCTTCGCACCCACGTAGCCAACAAACAGTTGGTCATCCACCCGGAACTGGCGTGTGCGATCCATGTAAAATGAAAGCGCACGTTTTGGGTCCAGACGATGGAGCTGCTCTTCATCCTTTGAAGGATGCGGAGGCGGGAAGAAGGAAGGGAGGGTGATGGACTGCCCGATGTGAAAGGCCGAAACAACCTTGGGCAGGAAAGAAGGTCTAGTCCTCAGAACCACCTTGTCAGGATGAATGGACAGGAAAGGAGGTTGGACAGAAAGAGCCTGGAGCTCGCTCACCCTCCTGGCAGAGGTGATGGCAACCAGGAAAGCCGTCTTTAAAGTCAGGAGACGGAGAGGGCAAGAATGAAGGGGCTCAAAGGGAGCACACATCAGGAAAGTTAGAACCAGGTTCAAATCCCACTGAGGCATCACAAACGGAACAGGTGGAAACATGTGAGTGATGCCTTTCAAGAATCGAGTTACAATCGGGGATTTGAAGAAAGAAGGTTGATCAGGAAGCCTCAAAAAGGCTGAAAGGGCAGAAAGGTAGCCCTTGATAGTGCCCAGAGCAGAGCCCTGCTGGGCAAGAGAAAGAAGAAACAGAAGAACCTCCGAAAGAGGGGCAGAAAGAGGGTCCACAGCCTTTGCTGTGCACCATGCCACAAATCTGTTCCACCGACAGGCGTATACCGACTTAGTGGAGGGACGCCTGGCTGCCAGAATAACATCACAGACTTCAGGAGGCAAGTCAAATGGCCTCAACTGCCGCCGCTCAATCTCCAAGCATGGAGGTGGAGACTGGACAGGTTCGGGTGGAGGACCGTCCCCTGCTGCTGCGACAGAAGGTCCTCCTGAAGGGGCAGGCGGATCGGGGGACCGACTGACATGCTGAGTAGCTCGGGATACCAGTACCTTCGAGCCCAGTCCGGAGCCACAAGGATAACTTGGGCCCGGTCGCGCCTGATCGACTTCAGCACTCTGGGCAGAAGTGGTATAGGCGGAAAGGCGTATAACAGACCGCAACTCCACTCGCGCCGAAAGGCGTCGCCGTGCGAGTGCCGTCTTGGAAACTCCAACGCGCAGAACTGATGACATTGCGCGTTCTCTTCTGTGGCGAATAGATCTAACCAAGGCTCTCCCCATTGCAGAAAGAGGCCTTGCGCCACGACCGAGTTCAGACGCCATTCGTGATCCATCGAGCACCGACGGCTGAGTTCGTCGCCCTGGCGTTCAGAGAACCTGCCAGGTGTTGAACCGTCAGAGTCACGCCCTGACGTTCCAGCCATTGCCAGAGGCGCAGAGCCTCCTGGCAAAGGGTCCACGACCCCACTCCGCCCTGTTTGTTGCAGTATCACATGGCGGTGGTGTTGTCGGTGAACACCTGCACTACACTCCCGTTGACAAAGGGGAGGAATGCCTTCAGTGCCAGACGAATCGCCCGCAGCTCCAACAGATTGATATGGAGCCGGGACTCCGCCGGAGACCAGATGCCTCTGATCTCTGCCTCTCCCAAGTGGCCACCCCAGCCCTGGAGGGACGCGTCCGTCACGACAACGTGCTCCGGTTGGGGAAGGGAGAGGGACTTGCCCCTGACCCAATCGCGGTCCGTAAGCCACCACTGCAGTTGTCTCGCAGTGCCCTCCGAGATCAAGACGTGGTCGGACAAGTTGCCCTGATGCTGGGCCCACTGAAACTTCAGGTCCCACTGCAGAGCCCGCATCCGCCACCTGGCGTGATGCACCAGAAGGATGCAGGAAGCCATCAGTCCCAGCAGCCGCAGCGTCAACCTGACCGAGACTCGGGATAGCGGCTGAAAGATGGGAATCAAAGCCTGAATATCCCGAACCCGCCGTTCCGGAGGATAGACCCGAAACTGCGCCGAGTCCAGAACCGCTCCGATGAAAAGGAGCTTTTGAGAGGGACACAGGTGTGATTTCGGCACGTTGATGGAGAACCCCAGGTCGTGCAAGAGGTCTGCCGTCATCTGAAGGTGGTGGACGACTGTCTGGGGCGAGCCCGCCTTCAACAACCAGTCGTCTAGGTAGGGGAAGACTGAAACCCCTAACCTGCGCAGATGGGCTGCGACCACCGCCATCACCTTTGTGAACACCCGTGGGGCGCTGGTAAGGCCGAAGGGGAGCACGATAAACTGAAAGTGCTCCTGGCCTACCGTGAACCGCAGGTAACGCCGGTGGGCCGGCAGGACGGGGATGTGAAAATAGGCGTCCTGCAAGTCCAACGCTACCATCCAGTCTTGCGGGTCTAGAGCAGCCAAGACCTGAGCTAACGTCAACATCTTGAACTTCTCCTTCCGGAGGAAGCCGTTGACGTTCCTTAGATCCAAGATAGGACGTAGGCCCCCCTTGTCCTTCTTGGGCACCAGAAAGTAGTGGGAATAACAACCACGCCCTACTTCTGGCCCAGGAACGCGCTCGATGGCCCCCTTGGCCAAGAGGGCCGTAACTTCCTCCTGCAGAAGTGTCAAGTGGTCCCCCGACACACGGTGGTTCTGCGGTGGCATGGCTGGAGGAGAGGTCTCGAAGGGGAGGGAGTAGCCCCTTCGGACAATTTGCAGCACCCACCTGTCCGAAGTGATCGTGCGCAAGTGAGCGTGGTGATGGCGAACCCTGCCACCCACTGGCGTCACATGGGGCCGAAAGCACGGACTAGGAGGATTTTGGGGTAGATGCTGCGGGGGAAGGAGTGGTCTGACCCCGCCGTTGTCCCCGACCGCCACCACGGCGGTTCCCACGGCCGCCACCGCGTTGGAAGGATTGTTGCGGCGCGTGGCTGGCAGCACGTGTGGGGGCGCCCCTTCCTTGGCCACGAAAGGGACGAAACGAACCCGGTTGCTGACGCTGGGTCGAGAGACCCAAGGACTTGGCCGTGACCCTGGAGTCCTTGAAGCGTTCCAGCGCGTGGTCCGCTTTATCACCGAACAGGTGACAGCCATCAAACGGCATGTCCATCAGGGTATTCTGGACATCAGCCGAAAAATTGGCGGATCTCAGCCAGGCGTGACGACGAATCGCCACCGTCGTAGACATAGCTCTGCCCAGCGAGTCGGTCGTATCAAGACCACACCGAATTGAATATTTCGCTGCATCTCGGCCCTCAGCCACAGCCTGACCGAGCTTTGCCCGCACCTCCATGGGGCATTCTGGTAGCAGCTCCGCGACCGTATCCCACACAGAGTGGGTGTAGCGGCCCAAGAGGCAGGCGGTGTTGCAAGACCGCAGGCCCAAACTAATGGACGAGAAGACCTTTTTGCCAAACTGGTCATACCTCTTGGATTCCCGGTCGGGCGGGGCCGACGGGAATGCGGACTGGGAGGTCGAGGCCTGGATCACCAGACTCTCAGGAGTGGGGTGGGTAGACAGGTACTTGGGGTCGTCCGGACAAGGACGGTGGCGCCTGGCCACGTTCCGATCAACAGGCGCACCTGAAGCGGGCCTGGACCACGTGCCCAACAGAACGTCAGACAAGGCTTCATTAAACGGCAGCAGTGGCTCCAGTGGGCATGACTGCGGTTTGAAGACCTCGGTGAGGATGTTAGGCCTCACGGCCGCGACGGGGAGCTCAAGGTTTAAGGCCTTGGCAGCCCTCATCAGCACCACAGAATAGGCAGCTCCCTCCACCGATGCCACGGAAGGAGGAGAGATCAAACCAGGGTTAGGGGAGTCGTCCAAACCACTGGCATCCCCCAAGTCACCTGTCCAGTCCGGGTCATACTGGCACTCGCGAGCCAGAGGGTCCTCGGACCCCTCCCAACCTTCACCGTACTCCTCATCCTCTCCGTATTCGGAGTCAATGATGAAGACCGGCTCCTCGGGGTTCATGGGCCCCATCGGCGCCGGGACCGGCGTCGAGCGACGCCCGTCCGGCGCCGCGTCCGGCGTCGGAGAAGGTAAGGGGACGGCGCCGCCCGGAGCCGGCGTCGGAACCCCACCGCCGGCCGGAACCGGCAGCGGAGAACCGGCGCCGCGCGGGGGCGGCGTCGGGGGTAACCCCGATGGCAACGGCGCTGGGGAGGCCGGAAGACCAGCCGGCGCCGATCCCGAAGGCCCCTGCGGCGCCGGGGTCGGAGCCGTCGGCGGCGCCGGGGCCGGAGCACCCGACGGCGCCGAGGCAGGGACACCCGAACCGCCAGGGCCCCCAGACGGTAGCACTGGGCCCGAAGGCGCCGTAGGCCCCGTCGGAGAAGCGAGCGCCCTCATGGCCATGAGGAACGCCTCGATCTCCTCAGGCGTCGCACCATGCCCAGGGACCGGAGGGTATGAGGCAGGCCGCGCCGGCGACTCTCGCGGAGCCGCGGGGTTGGGGTCACCCGAGCCCCCGGCCGCGTCGGGGGGAGTCGGGGGTACGATGACGACGCCCCGACTTCTTGTGCTTCTTACCTGACGAGGATGACGAGTGGTGTCGACTTCCGGAGCGCCCGGCGCGGCTCCGCGACCGCTCCCTCGAACGCTCTCTCGACCTCCGGCCGGATCGGGACCGCTCCCGGTCCCGACGTGGGGCCGACACCCGGAGCTCCAGTAGCTTGCGGGACCGCTCCCGCCTAGCCTTGTTGGTAAGGGCCCGGCAGTCGACGCAGGAGTCCACGTCGTGGTCGGGGCCCAGACACCGGAGACAGAGGCGGTGATGGTCTGTGACCGACATCGTGCGCTCACAGTCATCGCAATTCTTAAATCCAGGCATCCTATCAGGCACAATAGAGAAAAAAGACAATCGAAAAACTTGGTCAAAGACCGGAGTACTGCTCTTCAGATCTGCGTCCACTGGCGCGGAAAAAAGAAGAACTGACGTCAGCGCGCGGAGGCGGCGTCTATGTACTCCAGCGACGTCATCACGGCGCACGACGCCGACGACGGACGCGGAGCCGCAGGGGACGCCTGCAGACGACGGCTACCGACGCGCAGGGGTACTGCTACGCAAAAGTTTCCGGATCCAGACTGACGCCTGGGGATATTCTAAGGTAAGGAATCTAACACTAACGTGTTTCTTTCAGATTATAGCCGTATAGGGGCATGAGGTCACAATATTGATCGGGGTCCTAGATAAAACACATCAAAATCTTATTTTATTCATCCACCTGTCTTATGGATTTACTACAGATATGGTGTTAGGAGGCTTATAGTTAATAGCTTACTTGGATTATTTTATAGATTTAATGCAATTTTTATTTGTGGGTGTGCATAGTGCTAACAGAATTTTCATATTTTAGTGACCAGAAATACAAAATAATTTTTCACTCAACCCTGGGATACTAGGTGACACTTAATCTAAACTGTGCGAAGATCGGTTCTGAAGAGTTGGGGTGGGCGGAATTTGCGTCATTGCGTTACGCAAATCTCTGCAAAACGGTAAAAAATCTCAGCGAACATGCAGAAATTCAGCGAACAAGCGGAATACCTTGCTCGCGATGCTTTTTTCCTGTTCGCAATCGCTGTTTGCGTAATGGGGGGGGGGGAAATATCTTGCGGACACGCATTTTGAGAACGCGAACAAGCAAACAATTTCGTGAAGTCGCGGAACGCAGAATTTTGGGCAATTTCGCGTTCTCCGCAGAATGCGAAATTACCCAAATTCCGCAAGCAGGACGGAATTTACTGTTCAGGCCTACTGAAGAGACAAGTGACAGAGAGCTGTATTTGTGTATGTCTGAGAAACATAGAGATAGGGAGCTACAACAAAAACGAGAGAGCTATTCTAAAGAAATCAGTGAGAAAAAGACAGCTGTGTGCATGTATGTGTGTGTGAGAGAGAAAGTTATAGAACAAGAGGGAGTTATAAGTGAGATAAGAGCAATAGATTTTGTAGAGACACGTGAGAAAGAGACCACTGTGTGCATGTATGTGTGTGTAAGAAAGAGAGAGTGAGAGAATGAGAGGGAAGTACAACGGAACTAAAACAAATTTGGTTTCTAATATTTATGTTTATTATTTAAGTAGTTTAAAACAGGTGTATACAAGTGTGTACAACGTGCAGGTGAGAAGTAGGCAATTAGATGTGTACATTTTATATATATATATATATATATATTCACTGAAAAAACCATAGGTTATAGACCATATATAGTTAGGAATTCGCATTTACAAAACCTTATTTTACTCACACAAAACCTTTGAAATTCCATATATAGTTAGTTGCACTAACTATATATCGCGCACCCGCAATCCACTGCTGATGATGTCACATATTACATCATTCATGACATGGTCAGTGACATCACTGATGACATCTCAAATGACATCACTGATGACATCTCAAATGACATCACTGATGACATCACTGATGACATCTCATTTGACATTACTGATCACATCACTGATGATATCATTCATGTGATAATACGATGAACCTCTTCAGACTCTAATATAACCTTAGATACAATCAGTGTAAACAGACACTCACAGACTGTCACTCATCCATGGAGTTACTCACACACCTAGTCAGTCATGCAAAGAATCAATCACACCTCCATTTCCTCAACTATACAGTTATACAAACTTTACTTATTCAAACATATACTAACACATATTTACTCTCTTATACAATCCCTGATACAAGTTCACAATGATCCATAAACCACTCACACATTCACTGGCTCTTATGCACAGTTATTTATATATGTCAACTCTCACATGTACTGTTTTACATATGTACTTACTTTGACATGTAGCACTGAGATATCCATTCACTCACCAATACACTCATGCACACAGTCAACCGCCCATACAGCTGTTTCCACATGCACTTTTGAAACCATACATCTAGTGAATCAACTGCTCACACATCTATGCACAGAGGCATACACCTCCCAGCCACCCACACACACACTCAGTCTCCCATACAAATACTTGGGCAACCAATCAATAACCCATATAGTTACTCATATAGCTACTTATCAACACATGCAACAGTTTACAGAACAACAGACATAATGATGCACAAATTAAGACAGTTTAGTCACTAACCCATGCACTCAGTGAGACACATTTAATCACTCACTCATACAGTCAGTCATGCACCTACTAAATCCTTCATCCAGACACTTATACATCCACTCATTCTTCAATATGTAAGACATATTTTAACTTTACAGAAACATACAGTCACTGGATGTTGTCATCAGTGATGTCATTTGAGATGTCATCAGTGATGTCATCAGTGATGTCACTGACCATGTCATGAATGATGTAATATGTGACATCATCAGCAGTGGATTGCGGGTGCGGGATATATAGTTAGTGCAACTAACTATATATGGAATTTCAAAGGTTTTGTGTGAGTAAAATAAGGTTTTGTAAATGCGAATTCCTAACTATATATGGTCTATAACCTATGGTTTTTTCAGTGAATTTTCAAGGTTTTGTAAATGCTAATTCCTAACTATATATGGTCTATAACCTATGGTTTTTTCAGTGAATTTTCAAGGTTTTGTAAATGCTAATTCCTAACTATATATGGTCTATAACCTATGGTTTTTTCAGTGAATATATATATATATATATATACATACATATATAAACATATATCATCTGTATATCTATATAAATACAAACATAAATGCATGCATACATATACTTATATGCATACAGATGCATGTTATTTACATGAAAGTTGAAAAAACACTAATAAAAGCAAAGCTAAAAAGCCACCTCATTACAAACAGAATGGCTTTAACTTAAACGAGGGCGAGATCTATTGCATTTTCAATGCTTGTTTACTTTGGTTCCATCAAGAAGGCATTCAGATGTGTCACACATTTGCCATAAATTCTGAATGTTAGCACTCTAGTTGCACATTAGATCACTGTAGTAAAGCTACTGCTCACCAGGGACGTCTGCTGCTGGTATTCAAAGTGCATGTTTCAGTCTGCATGTCAGAATTTTTTTAATGAAATTGAAGAGGGTTTGAGAAGTCACTCAAAATGTGCTCTAATTTTTCTTTCTGCAGCACTAATCATAATTCATATGGCAAAATATACCCCCTCATTTTGTTCCTTTTTAAATTAAATGTTTTAAGAGTTACCACTTTATTCCAATCAAGATGGCTTCAGGTGTGCCATACCTTTGTAATAAGTAGGACTGTTAGCGCTCTAGTTGTTCTTTAGAACACTCTGGGACATTCTGTCATTGGGCTATACTTGGGCTACATCTGGGTTATATTTGGGCTACATTTGGGCTCTTTTGTCTCTGGTGGCCATTTTGGGAGACTGCATGTCAGAATTTTTTAATGAAATAGAAGAGGATTTGAAAAGTCACTCAAAATGTGCCCTAATTTTTCTTTCTGCAGCACTAATAATACCTTCTATTGCATAATATACCCCCTCATTTTGTTCCTTTTTAAATTAAATGTTTTAAGAGTTACCACTTTATTCCCATCACGATGGCTCCAGGTGTGCTATACCTTTGTAATAAGTAGGACTGTTAGCGCTCTAGTTGTTCTTTAGAACACTCTGGGACATTCTGTCATTGGGCTATACTTGGGCTACATCTGGGTGACATTTGGGCTACATTTGGGCTCTTTTGTCTCTGGTGGCCATTTTGGGAGACTGCATGTCAGAATGTTTTAATGAAATAGAAAAGGATTTGAGAAGTCACTCAAAATGTGCCCTAATTTTTCATTCTGCAGCACTAATCATACTTTCTATGGCAAAATATACCCCCTCATGTTGTTTCTTTTTAAATTAAATGTTTTAAGAGTTACCACTTTATTCCAATCAAGATGGCTTCAAGTGTGCCATACCTTTGTAATAAGTAGGACTGTTAGCGCTCTAGTTGTTCTTTAGAACACTCTGGGACATTCTGTCATTGGGCTATACTTGGGCTACATCTGGGTGATATTTGGGCTACATTTGGGCTCTTTTGTCTCTGGTGGCTATTTTGGGAGACTGCATGTCAGAATCGTTTAATGAAATAGAAAAGGATTTGAGAAGTCACTCAAAATGTGCCCTAATTTTTCATTCTGCAGCACTAATACTTTCTATGGCAAAATATACCCCCTCGTGTTGTTTCTTTTTAAATTAAATGTTTTAAGAGTTACCACTTTATTCCAATCAAGATGGCTTCAGGTGTGCCATACCTTTGTAATAAGTAGGACTGTTAGCGCTCTAGTTGTTCTTTAGAACACTCTAGGAGGCTGCAGTAGAACACAAAGGAATCAACTGACAGTCTCTGTCCTTGTTGGATGTACATGTTTTACTGAGAATGTCAGACTTCATTTTCACATGACTGAGAAAGATAATGTGAATTTACAGAAAATATGCTTTCAGTTTAGCTTATAGATCCCCTTCCAAACCACTGTGGGAAAATCATGATATATTAGTTTTCTTTCAAACAATATTCATGATATCACAGCAGAAGGTTTTTTCACATGGTAAAATCACCTTAGAACCCACCACAATTCCTAAAACGAGTATGGTACCATCAACAAATGATTTATAATGTAACTAAAGTCCTAAAACCCTCTATTAACTACAATGCTTTTTAATGAGGTGCTATCATGTATATTGGTCCCAAGATGGCTGCCAACACTTCTTGGATGAAGTGCTGACAGCCAATCAGATCAGATGTGTGGTTAGGCTCCGCCCAGATATATATCTTTTTTTGAACCTAAATTACTCAAAATCCACTGGAGCACATATATTGAGACCTAGCAAAGGCACATCGGGCTAACAGTCCCTACAATTTTGCCAAGTTTCGTGCAAATCCATTCAGCCGTTCGAGCTAAAAGTGAGGCCAACCGCCCTATGGAAATTAACATGGGAAAAACGCATTTTGGGACCCCCCTTTTTTCTCGGCCCCCCCTTGATGAAACCCCCCCAAATTGTCAGGGGCTGCTCAGAAACAAAATGTTCCATTTTCCTGAAAATTTCAGCCAATTCCGTCCACAAACGCCAAAGTTATTAGACATAGAATTTTCAAAAATCCCATAGAGAAAAAATCCTAACTATATATACCTACTGGCGACCGCCAGTAGGTAATATATATATATATATATATATATATATATATATATATATATATATGAAAAAAGCAGTCCCTCTTGTGAAAGAAAGGCAGGAACCTCAGCGGGGTAAGGCAAAACAATTTATTCCCAATTTGATGGCGAATTTGATGGCGTATGCATTTCGGCCGGTGTGGCCTCTTCAGCGCCTGCGGTGGTGAAAACGGGAGTCCTACCGCTCTGCAGTTTAAAGTGCACCCCTCCGCACCGGATAGGTGAGAATGACAGCTCCGCCCCTCAGCCAAAGTATCACAGGTGTTAGTGTTAAGGGTCCGAGGCAATCAAAGGACTCCAATGCCCAGGATGCAACAGTGGCTCCTAGGTAAGTAATGCTGGGGGACGGTTTGTGGAATAGCTGTGGGAGTGGAGCTCTGCAAAGCGTTACCCGCAAAAGGAAACAGACAGTCTTGCCTCGGGTCCCCAGGACCTCCAAAACCTTTAGTCCAAGCACAAGTGTAGCGTGAGCGGGAAGGTTTTTTCACATGGTAAAATCACCTTAGAACCCACCACAATTCCTAAAACGAGTATGGTACCATCAACAAATGATTTATAATGTAACTAAAGTCCTAAAACCCTCTATTAACTACAATGCTTTTTAATGAGGTGCTATCATGTATATTGGTCCCAAGATGGCTGCCAACACTTCTTGGATGAAGTGCTGACAGCCAATCAGATCAGATGTGTGGTTAGGCTCCGCCCAGATATATATCTTTTTTTGAACCTAAATTACTCAAAATCCACTGGAGCACATATATTGAGACCTAGCAAAGGCACATCGGGCTAACAGTCCCTACAATTTTGCCAAGTTTCGTGCAAATCCATTCAGCCGTTCGAGCTAAAAGTGAGGCCAACCGCCCTATGGAAATTAACATGGGAAAAACGCATTTTGGGACCCCCCTTTTTTCTCGGCCCCCCCTTGATGAAACCCCCCCAAATTGTCAGGGGCTGCTCAGAAACAAAATGTTCCATTTTCCTGAAAATTTCAGCCAATTCCGTCCACAAACGCCAAAGTTATTAGACATAGAATTTTCAAAAATCCCATAGAGAAAAAATCCTAACTATATATACCTACTGGCGACCGCCAGTAGGTAATATATATATATATATATATATATATATATATATATATATATATATATATATATAAAACATTTTATACGATTAGGTTGGATTTGGTGTGTTTGTGACTAGTTGTGGTTGAAGTGTGCTTGATTTTAAATGGGTGCAGGAGGGAGGTCTTTAGGTGACAATTCGTACCTTTTGCCGTGATTTAAATGTGGTGGGGCTTGGTAAGGTGTTGAGGAACAAGTAAAACTTGTGGAAGGGGTGGAAATATAATTGCTTGTAAGGTGCCGGTGTATCCCTTGGTCCCGTTTTCAGGTTGTTTAGAAATGCTTTTGGGGTGGTTGCAGTTGATCCAGGGTAAAGGGGTATTGAACGTAATAACTGGGGAAGTGTACTATATGTCTGGTTTTCTGGAAGGAAATCGAGCCAGGGGAAATAGTGTTTAGGGCCTAGCTTGTGAGTTTGACGCTACTTGAGGCCTAGTAAAAGTTGCGGTATTATATGTTTTTGGGACTGAAATCAGGTGTGTTTCCCCTGTTTGCAACTGTGTTTAGAGGTGAAAAGGTATGGTGGGAATGTTTAATTTTAAATAAAAGTGGTTTTGTATGCTTAGGGGTGGGGGTCGGCTATATGGAGGTAACAGTGTTAATATATATACTGGGTGCAGGGCAGAATGATAAATTGTAGTAATGTATAGTGCATGTGGCTGCTGTGCAAAAGTGTGCTGGAATATTAAAGGTACGTGTTTGTGACTATGCACACGTGATTTCCACCCTAAAATAAAAGCAATACCTTTTTGTTTAAATACGCTTTTACTTATAAAAAAAGAATACAGTTGCCTTTACGCTGGTTTTACAAGTAAATTCTAAGGTATTTACATTTGTTTGAAAGAAACAAAAGAGTGTGACTGAAAGTCTGATGTAGTGTGAAACATTAGCATGTTTTCCAGACTTGTGAAAAGAAATAGGGACAAGATAATGAAGGGAAAATCTGCAGCGTAGTAAAGATCGTTATCTTGAAGTCTATAAAATCTGTGCGATACACACTAACTAAATTGCCAGAAACAGAAAAATGTCTAAGTTCACAAACAAACTAGATCACTGCAAAATTTGACAAGACATGTGGAAAGCACATTACAAATACAACAATGGACAAAAAAGGAAATTACAGAATCTCGACTGAAAACATGCATTCACGTTCACTAATATAAAACAGCTTTATTAAAAAAAATCACTTCAATATATCCATTTATCCACCACACACCGTATTTTTTGCAAAAAAATCACACATTTATTAAAAAACACAACTTCAACAAAATAAAACAAGTTCCTTACAAATAAATATTGGCAGCGCAAAAAACAAAGACTTCATCCCACCATTCCAAAAAACTAAAGCGGCACCCAAGGTGGAGAAGTGTGGCTCACCGGTTAGAGGCGGCAGACCCAGAAGCAGAGGTCGGCCCGGGACCAGGGTTAAATTCCCGACACGGCAGGGTACGGAACCAATGTCAGTGGGCTCGATAAATCTCGCCTCGGTTCCTCTCTAACCATGGGTCCCACTCTGCAACTCTGGGCAATAGCTTGCTTAATCTCCACAACGGCCTCCTCGCTGCCGGGGATGCCTGGCTTCACCTTGGGGATGCCCAATAGGAACCATCTCACAGGGAAAGCCAGGACGGGTTCCCCAGCGGCACACAGCGCCAAGAAACCCTGGGGCGAACGTGCGCTCTACAAATTCATACTAACATAACATAACACGCTCAACTTAAGTAACCAAAAACAAAACCGTTCCAAAACAAATAAACAAAAGACTTCGTACCACTCCCCCTCCCCTGGACGGACCACTTTCTAGTTTCCTTCCAACTACCGGGAATGTTTAAGAAACCCCAAAAACCACCTACTTACTCCAGGGACAGGGCATGGCCCAAACTCTCTACCGAAGAATGGGCCAGGACCTTAAAGTCAACTACACCTGCTTACGCAGAAGACCCGGCTATCGCCGATGGTAAATATAGAGAGTGGATTACCACCTCCCTGGACTCTGTCCTCCCACTTAGAAATCGGGAGAACAAAACTGGGAAACCAGGTTCTGCACCTTGGTATACCCCGGAACTCCGTTCACTACGCAAAAATTGTAAGAAAGCCGAACGACTTTGGAGGAAAAACTGGCAGCACTCCAACAAGGAAGCCTACCAAAATGCAGTTAGACTATACAAAACTGCCATTAGGCGCTCTAAAGCTGCACACTACGATACACGGATAAAAGAATCCACTAACTCAGCCAGGGAATCTTTCCTAATCGTAAAAGAGCTTCTGAAAGTCCCATCCACTCCTTCCACCAACTCCCCCCCTGTAGACCGGAGCAATGAATTAGCCATCTACTTCAATGATAAAATTGCCCGCATCATAGCATCACTTCCACCTCCCCACCCCTCCAGCCATATGGACAATGACCCACCCCTTAGCCAGACTGATAGCAGCTCACGCCCCCAACTTGCTACATTTAGGCCAGTAACCTGCAACGAGGTAAAAGATACCCTAACCAAAATGAAAAGCGGATCTCCTTTGGACCCTGCACCCATCAGAGTCCTCAAAACTGTAGCACCCGTCATCATTCCTACTATCACGGAGCTTATAAATAGTTCACTTGCTCAGGGATCTGTCCCTGCTAGCTGGAAGAGTGCAGTAGTGAAGGCACTCCTCAAAAAACCCCAGCTAGACCCAGCGGATATGGCAAACTACCGGCCAATCTCACTCCTCCCAGGCATTAGTAAGATAGCCGAGAAACTGATCAACGGTCAATTGTCTCAGTTTCTGGAGGATAACAACATCCTACGACAATCCCAAACTGGGTTCCGCCCGGGCCACGGCACAGACACTGCCCTTCTTGCCGTCATCGAGGAGGCAAGGCGCATTCTAGATTCAGGAGGGTCAGTGGCAGTGATCCTCCTGGATCTTAGTGCTGCCTTTGACACAGTCAACCATCGTGTCCTTCTCCATCGGTTGGCGGCAGCAGGGCTCACCGGAACAGCACTCAGATGGATAGAGTCCTTCCTTGCCGGGCGTACGTTCCAGGTGTGGGACGGCAACCATCGCTCATCTACCCTTCCCCTCACGAGCGGAGTCCCTCAGGGTTCGTCCCTGAGCCCGACGCTCTTTAATGCCTACATGGCCCCCCTTGAAGACGTGGTAACACCATACGGTATAAAAATTGTGAGCTACGCCGATGATACACAGCTGGTCGTCTCCCTATCACAACTAGACGACCACCCAGACAACCTGGCTAACTGCCTCACAGAGATCCACGGTTGGATGTGTGATTCATCACTAAAACTTAACGGGTCAAGGGCCGAAGTGATGCTCATGGGGAAACAATGGGCGACCATTCCCTCAACGGTCTGGCCAGAAGTGTTCGGAGAAATTCCCACCCCGAAACGCGAAATTAAGACCTTAGGAGTATGGATAGAACCCGAGCTCTCAATGAAAACACAAGCGGCCAAAACTGCAGGTACTTGCTTTGGGCTCATGCGCATCACACGCAGGATCCTCCCCCTACTCCCCCCTGCATCCAGGAAACTATTAGTCCAAGGGCTTATACTATCACGCCTGGACTATAGCAACATGGTCTACTTGGGGGCCCCCGAGTACACCCTGGCGAAACTGCAACGTACTCAGAATGCAGCAGCCCGTCTAATCATGAATCTCCCCGCCAGAGCATCAGCGAAACCTGCCATCAAGGCCCTGCACTGGCTCCCTGTTCGACAAAGGGTGGAATTCAAAGCCATGTGCACGGCTTACAAACTGATTAACGGAAGCGGCCCGCGATCCTCAGCGACCTGGTTACGCCCTATAAAGCTCCCAGATCCCTGCGGTCCGAGAATGAACATCTAGCCAACATCCCCAAATTTAAAAAGACTCGCACTGGAGGTCGACGATTCTCAGTGAAAGCCTCCACGGGTTGGAATTCGCTCCCTCGCACCCTCAGACTGGAACCCAACTACTTAGGGTTCAGAAAAAAACTGAAAACACTCCTATTCCCTAAGTAATGCCATCCCCCTCTTTCCTCTCATCTGGATATTCAAACCCTCATAGCGCGGGGATGCCTTCGGGTCACCAGGCGCTTTATAAATCGCCAAATAAATAAATAAAATAAATAAAATACAAACAATAAACGGCATCCACGTTCAACTACAGCAAGCAAAAACAAAAGAGTTCCAAAACTAATACATTAGGCTATATACAACAGCCTTCAAATCCATTGAAAAACGACATCACATTTAGGAAGTATGTTTTGGCTAACATTGACAACACAACATACAGTCAGTCCATTATGTGAAATTAAAATCCAGTCTCCTTCTCCAACATCTTCCTATATAATGTTAAAACGGAAGTAACACAAAATTAGCACGGTCTTACGAACAAAAACAATAATGCAGATTGGTATCTTAAGATAACACACAATGTTCTAATCACCCAGGATTAGCGTGCGTTTGCATTTTGAATCATTAGAGAGCTTCTCGAAAATACGACTAATTATTGACTTTATAATAAACAAGCACTGGCAATGGCAAGAGGTCTGGCGTTGGCTTCCGACCTTTTGTCCGTATCAATGCTGAATGTATTTGTGAATGTTTTTTTATATGATGACACACCAGCAGCAATTTTGGGGGAGGTGCCAATTCCTCACCTAAGTAAAAAACACAGGCATTGTTTCAAAGACAAAATTGATATTTTTGTAATGCAATAGCATGCAGTGCACTAATAATCCCTGGTACTAAAGGTAACTCACTAATCGAGAGGGTGTTCACATTCTTTTAACAACAGAATGCCATCACTCATGGTCAGTTAAGCAAATGGTTTAAGTGGCCTGACCCTGTGCCTCCTGTGATATACTGTGGCGGGTGGAAGCAAAGCATGAATGACACTGCAGCAGCCAATTGGTGAAGAGGAATAGCCAAAAGCCCCTCAAAGTATGTATAGTGACCAATCTCCTATTAAAAACAAAAAGTCTTTGCTAAAGTCAGGCTTAAAAAGGTCCCTTCAAAAAGAAACTTGAATTGCAAATCATACACTTATCTGTTTTTAAAATAGCAGTCTGTTTGCTTTGCAGGATAAAGCATAATTTCATTCAAATGAAGATGGGTCAAAATATGGTCACACTTTCAAAAGACAATGCCTAAAGTGTAGATTTTTTCAGTTAAAAAGCATACACTTCTAGTTCAATGAAAGTATTTATTACCTGTTTATTCAGCACTGGCTGCTGCAGCCCATCGAAGAGAAGTCGAATGCCTTCATACTTGGCGTCATCCCCAATGCATTTGCCCATCAAATCTAGTTAAAATAACACGGATGCACACTTTAGCCAATGAGATGTACTTCGATTTCCATAATTGATTTGCATGTTATTTGATACCAGTCAAATTCAATACCATTGTGAATTTTATTTCATTCATGAATATTAAGTGGAGCTTATGAATGCATATCCCACAAAAAAGTTCAAACTGCAAATA
Source organism: Lissotriton vulgaris (assembly GCF_964263255.1). Lineage (NCBI taxonomy): Eukaryota > Metazoa > Chordata > Amphibia > Caudata > Salamandridae > Lissotriton > Lissotriton vulgaris. The sequence goes on from NC_141694.1 coordinate 582,943,593, forward strand.
TCCCCTTACTAGGTCATACTGATACAGTAAAAAAGGGACAGGCGCCAAAATAAAAGTGCCCCCCTCCCCCATTAGAGAATTAGAAAGATAAAAAGTGGACCATGTTAGCAAATTAGGGCTGTTTTGAACTTTTACAGACATGCTGTTTAAGTGTTTTGCAAGGTATGGAAGACTGCATAGATTTGAGCTTGCTACAGGCAATGTTTGTTTTAATATCGGGGAAATCAATTGTAAAACCCAGTCCAAAAGACCATAACACAGACCCACAAACAGCCAAAACACAGACCCACACACTCATCATGTCAGATCAGCCGGTCAGGCACTGCTTGAATGCCCCATAGGCCAGTCCGACTCTTCAGAGGACACATCCACAGACCTAAAGTTGATCAAGCTAAAGATATCTCTGAAACCTCCTGACCATAACAGTTCACATATTTATTAATTGTTCCTTTCAATTGCTTCAATGCATATTTCTAAATGTAAGAAGTTCTAATACAATTTGGTAAGTGGCAATTCCACCCTGTCTGTCATCCCTTTCACCAGAGCATTTAACTTTTCAACACGTTGGGAAAAAGCGACCAAGAGGTGTGGGGATACGGTAGGACAAATGATGGGATGTGTTGGGATGAAAGTTCTTTGAACAGTTTTCCGAAGCGCGATCACCCTCTCCAGGTATGTTTCTGGACAGCCCTAAGTGTGTTTCCTCTAGTATGCTTGACAATAATCAAGCCCATTGGGCTTAATTGATTTGAGATATCAGAGCAGGATTCTGATGTTGAGGTATCACCAGATGTGCACCCCTCTCTGTGAATGGAAACTGCCCTCTCTATCCAGATTGTGTGAGTGATGGTGGCAGCAGCAAAACTTCAAGCCAGGGACACTGACCTTTTCAACCGTACTTCAGTGGGAGTACTGTCTCATAGGTGCCCTGAGGAATGTCTGATCAGTCCCCCATTTTTGGGGTCCTCTGAATTCATCATATTTTCGACATGCATGATGGATGGCTGTACCAAGTATCCAGTGTGTGAATCTGGGTTCAAAATCTGTCAATAGATTAGTTAATGCTGGAGTACGTGTGCCACTCTGAAAGGCTAGTGCTGTTATATAATAAGTAGCTGCCACTAGGGTGCACAACTCTTGTGTTCCCCAACAGGACTAGATAAAACTGGTGGGTTGGAGAAGGTAGCCAATCCCTTCCATTTGTGTTATTCATAGAAGGGCAATAAACAAACGAACATGCCTCCTAAGGTGGCCTGCCAGACAAAAGTCAAGTCACCCCTATCTGAGCAAGCCTTAACTGTCCCTTAAGATGACAGGGGGGGGCTTTATGCCTGTCCACTAAATGCAGACATCACATTGGGAACATGGTCCTCCAAGACTGAGAGGTTCCAGACAGTAAAAACATGCAAACTCACTGAGAAGCCAGACTTGGCCACAATAGGTAGATAAGTAGTGGCCTCCTCAGCCAGTACTTTGTTAAACATTTGTATCATCCCAGAGCAGCTTTTGTGTATTTGTACAGGAGAGAAGATAACAGAAGAACCAGAAGTGAAACCTCTGCATGGTTGCCACTCTTCCTCGAACTGGGCATACGTTTGGAAAGCCTGCAGAGTAATCACGTCTGGGCATACCCTTCGTCACTTATGATGAGCATAGCACACACAACAAGATGATGTATGGAGTCAAACAATCAATCAGGGTTTAGAAAGCACAGCTAATCACCCGATAGGGTATCTAGGCGCTTGCAGGTCCCGGAGGCTTATATGAACAGCCATTCTTGAACGAGTGCTGAAACTTTTCAAACACTCAACCCCAGTCAAGAGATCTGGGTTACATCCATCGTTCTTTGGCTCACCATGCTGCCCCAGTTTGGACCCAGCCATATGCAAATCAGTCTTGATCCTGCTCTCCAGTTAGTACAGTCAGCTGACTCGAAGCGTATGCATGGCGAACATTTTAATTGCCCAAGACTCCTCAGGAGCCACAAGGTTGCTCTTGCCAAGGACCAGGTAGATGCAAACAATGACATCCAGATCAAGGAGAAGCTCTATCACCTTAAGACATTGAGAAGGAGGAGCCACTAGTGACCCTTCCTGTACACGTGTGGCGGCTGTACTTCGACTGCCCTCTGGGGACTAAGGCAATCCAGACTTCGAATGGAATACCATCTGGTCAATTGGAGGAGGTTTCTCTCATTCTGGAACTGTTGCAGTCATCTTCTTAGATGTGGACATTCCTGTGATACTGTTAACTGAAGGTCAGGTAAACACTCCCTCCAAGGCAGTTGTCAACAGATCACTGGATACTATGGGAGCCGTTGTGGATGCCCCTAACCAGTTTATTATAACTCAACAATACAATCATGTCATCATCTGCGCGCACTTCCCCTTCTCCCACTCTCCACCCTCCCCCCGTATTTCTCTAGTAAGTTCCATGCAAATTTGACCCAGAGTCCAAAGTGCTATGGTGGAATAGTCTCTTGGTTTCGGCCTTTGATGTCTCCGGAATGGACGTATACGCTGTTCTAACTCTCTTCTACTCATGCAAACTTCATAGCCTACCATCCAGCCCGTGATATTTTCTCCATTTGCCCCAGACCTTACGGAACTTCTTCGGGCATCCCCTTGCTTTGTAAGTGACCCTTTCAGCGGCCATGTAAAGGTCTAGCCCTCTCCTCCATTCTTCCAAACCTGGTGATTCTGGCGCACCCAAGTACTTCGCAATGTCCCTTTTTGCCATCACCAGCGCCAAAACCAGAAAGGTCAGTAGGGGGCGTGCTAGGTCTACGTCATTTGCCATGCCTAGAAGGGCCAGCTTGGGCTCCAGGCAGAGAGAGGTCTCCAGCACCTCGCTCAACTCTGCAAATACCTTTCCCCAATATTCTTGGATCGTACGGCATGTCCATATGGTTTGGTAGAAGTCCCCTCCCGTCTCCTTGCATGTAAGGCACCTTGTGTCTTCCGTCCGTCCCATTTTATGTAGCGGCTCTCTGTCATAGTATGTTCTATGTAGCTCATTGAACTGGATGAGTCACAGACGGGACTTAATGGCCACTTCCCTGGGGTGCATTAACACAATATCCAAATCAATATCTTCCATGTCGCCCACCTCATTCTCCCATGTTCCCCTGAGTTTACCCAAGACCCCTAGCATATTGTTTGTTAGTGTTCTATATGTAAGTGATACCGCTATTTCCTGTATCTGTTCCTGTAACAGCCTTCACTCTAGGGGTGCATAATCCGGGAGCTCGACTAACTGGATCTTTTCTGCTCGGCATGTCTTAAGTGCGCATATTTGAAAAACTGTGTGCGGTGCAGTCCGAAATCCGACCTCAGGGCAGCAAATGATTTCAGGTCTCCCTTGGCCACTATTTCTCCCAAGGTGGAGATACCTATATCCTCCCATCTCTGGAAGCCTTTCAACGTATGCAATTCTGTTAGCCACATGCAGCCAGATCAGCGTCTATCGAGTGGGTTTTTTTCCCCAGCCCGTGCGGCTCGTCGCCTTGTTCCACAGCTGTAGAGTGATACCCGTAGCAGGGAGAAGCTGTCCCCGCCTAGCACCCCTGTATAGGTAGTACAGTAACGGCCTGGTGGACATCCTATGTCTCTCAAGATCATACGTAGGGTGATCTGCCTGCGCGTTTAGCCAATCATTGATTGGGGCCATATGTTCCGCCCAATAGTATGCCTCTAGATTCGGGAGCGAGATCCCTCCGCTATATTGATGGCGTTGGAGTGTATTTAGTGCAACTCTGGATTGTTTACCCAGCCATAGGAAGGACCTAAGTTCCGCATGTATTATCTCAAATACTTTTTTCCGGAGTGGGTAGTACTCATTCTGTAAGGCGTATATAAATTTGGGTAATGTGATCATCTTGAACATAGCCACCCGACTCAATATGGTGAGTGGGAGCTGCCTCCAGCGGGTGGCGTCCTCTATGAAGTTCAATATTATTCGTTCTAAATTATGTTGGTAGGACTGTTTGCGATCTAGGGTGACGTACACTCCGAGATATTTAAATCCCGCCCCTGTCGTCAACAACCGTCCCGGGAGGTCCGGCCAGCTTCCCCGCCCCTTCGGATCATAGAGGATTGACTTGTGCCAGTTTATCTGGTAACCTGCGTACCTGCCGTACCGTTCCAGTTCCAAAAACATCTCCGGTATCGTGGTCTCTGGCTGTGTAATATATAGTAGGATGTCATCCGCGTAGATAGTCCATCGCCCCCGTATGAATCACTTATTGGCCACATTTTGGCGCACCCTAGCTGCCAGCACCTCTATCGTGAGAGCGAACAGGAGGGGGGACAACGGGCAACCCTGTGGGGTTCCCCTCGGGACTGGGAATTCCAGCGACAGAGTCCCATTCACTCTCACCTTGGCTCTGGGTTCTGTGTAGAGCAGCTGAACCCACTTCCGGAATTTGGGTCCGAAACCGAATTTCTGCAGGGCACCCTCAAGGAATGGCCAATGGACAGCGTCAAATGCTTTCGCAGCGTCAAGGGATAGAAACCAATGTGGATCCTCCCTCCCTCGTACTTCTTGCAGCCAATTGTGAGTGCGCCGGAGATTCAACCTGGTGGCCCTATTCGGGAGGAACCCTGTTTGGTCTAGATGTATTAGATCCGATATCACCGACCGAAGTCGTAGTGCTAGGATAGTTGCCAGGAGTTTCGCCTCTATATTCAAAAGGGAGATGGGGCGGGACGACGCACAGTCGTCTTGCGGTTTCCCCATCTTATGTATTGGAATTATTATCGCCATACTTAAATCTGGGGGAAGCCTCCCCTCTTGTAACGCCTCTTCGAATAGTCCCTTCAGATAGTGTTTCAGGAGATCCGCCCTGCGCTTAAAAAACTCCGCCGGGAACCCGTTTGGGCCCGGGGTTTTACCCGGTCTCAGTCTAGCCAGAGCCTCGGAGACATCGTCTAGAGTGATGTCAGCCTCCAGGCCTTGATGGGCCTCAGAGGGCAGGGTCGGTAGTTCAATTGTTTTCATGTACTGTAACGCCTCCTCACAGGCCCCTAAATCTCTAGCCCGGTAGAAGAGTTCATAATGGTCGGCAAACGTCTCTGCTATGTGTGCATCTGACCTAATCAGCGACCCCTTAGGGTCTCTGATTTGCTCCACCCATCTGGCTGCGCGCTCCTTTTTTTACTAAGCCACACTATTAATTTGCCCGACTTATCCCCCACATCATATGGTCGGTGCAACATAGCTAATGCCTGGGTTTTGGCCTCTCCGGTGACCAACTCTCGATATTGTTTCTGCATGTCTGTCAGTCTCCTGAGTGTCCCCGTCTCCTTCGAGGTCTGGTATTTCCTCTCTAGATCCAGAATGTTCACCTTCAGTGCCACTGTGTCAGCATGGAGCTTTCTCCTTTCGTCCGCTAGTCTGTTTTGTGCCCTATCTCGCATTACCGTTTCCAGTGCCTCCCAATGTTACCTTGGAGTGGACCGTCCCTTCATTTTCGGCCACATAAACCTTCACGTCTGCTCTCAGACCCTTCAATGCACTCACATTTTGTAGATCCCATACCGTCAGTCTCCAGGACCCTCTGCTCCTACCCCTTCCCAATCCCACTCTTGCTAGGAGTGGGGAGTGATCAGAGATCCCTCTTGCTTTATATTCCGCTGTGTCGTCTACTGTCAAGTTCTGCCTGGACATAAAGATGTAATCCAGCCTCGAGAATACTCTATGTGAGTCTGAGAAGAAGGAGTATGACTTTTGATCGGGGTGTAGCCACCGCCACACATCTGTGAGTCCCATGTTTGTAATCATTTGGGATAGGGCGTCCGGGTCCGATCCCTGGACGCCGTTCCCGTCCGGTCCAGCCCTGGGTCCATAACATCATTTAAATCCCCCCCCGAGGATCTGTATAGTGTCAGCTGTGTCTAGGAGTATATCTACTACTCTCTTAAGCGTGTTGGCCTGCAGTTTTGGGGGGGCATACACCGAAAGTATCGTGTACTCACGTCTATTCCACGTCCCCTTCACCCTCACATGCGTCCCCTGTGTATCTGTCCATGTTTGAGCAATGTGGAATGGTGTAGTCTTCTTTATAATTATGGCCACCCCTCTCGAGCCCGTGGTGTATCCTGCTTGTGCCAATATCTTGTACTGTCCCCTAGCCAGGAAGGCACAATTGGTCCCCTTGAGATGCGTTTCCTGCAGTAGTGTTATATCAGGGCTCAGCCGTTTAATATAAGAGTTCACCCGCCCTCTCTTAATCTTAGTGCCAAGCCCATTTACATTCCATGTTAGGACACTGATTCCCCCTTGGTCGCTGTGATTTCTCATGTGGTCACCCGACAGTCTGATGTGCGTGGTGCATAGTATAGTCGGTTTCCTGCGAGAAGGTGTATTCTGGAATACTTGAGTGTGCGGCTAGCATGACATGATTCCCCCCCCCCCCCCTTCCCCAACTCCCCAACCCTTCCCCAACTCCCAACCCTTGCCCCCTCTTCTGTCTACTTCCCTTCCAATCAGATTTGTTGAACAGCCCCAACTTTTCCCCTCTCCCCCCTCCCCACCTTCCTCCCCCTTCAGTCCCACCATCTACCTACCTCTGTGATAGGACTTACTGGCAGGAAAAGGTCTGTGGCCCCCCACCCCCTAGTGTCCCTCTTCTCTACTGACCTATCCCAACCTGTTAGTCGAACAATAACTAGTAAAGATACGTTCCCACAAAGTCCACAGTTCTGTGTGGTTGTTCGTTATTAGAAAAAGAAGATACAATAGCAATCAAAGAACACTTGTATAAAAATAAAAATGAGGTGGCGCGTGAGTCACTTGCGTGCCGCCAGTTGGTCCAGCCGATATCTCGTCCATCCAGCTTCTTTCTTGCTCGGGTATTGAGGTCCTTGCTCTCGCCCTGTACTGGGGCACTGTCTGTAGCGGGGTCATTCTCCAGTTCATGAATGACAGCCACCAACGGATGGAGTGACTGGTCCTCCTCCTCATCGCTCCCTGTCGTGCCACCTCCAGTGTCTTCCTCCTCCTCCGAGCGTTCCTTGGCAGCAAGGGCGGGAAATCTAGATCCTGCTTGACTGTCCTGTTGTGGGGAGGCCGGGTCCTGTTGCCTCCTAGGGGTACTGTTCTGCAGGGGGTACGGCGTCATTTGTGTCTTCCTCGTCCCTTTTAGTCTGCGTCTTCACTGTGGCTTCACCATCTCCCAGAGGTTGCCAGTAGGGGGGGCCCTCCGTTGCCATATTCAGCCCACCCTCCTCACGTCTCCGGGGTGGCGGGCGTTCCTCTAGCCACTGCCATGCATCATCCGGATGGATGAAGAAGTACGTCTTGTTTTTATACATTACTTTGAGTTTAGCTGGGAAGAGGAGCATATATTGTATCTTTAGGTCTCTGAGTTTAGCCTTTACCGTGTCGAAGGAGTGCCTCATCTTCTGCACCTCTTGGCTGTAATCTGGGAAAATCATTATTTGCGAGTTTTCGACTCTTATCTCGCCAAGCTTCCTGGCTTCTCGCAAGATTAGGTCTCTGTCGGCAAAGTTGAGGAACCTCACAATGATCGGCCTAGGCCGTCCCCCCACTAGCGGTTTGGCCATGAGTGCTCTGTGGGCCCTCTCAATGATATAGCAATTGGAGAATGTCGCTTGGGGCAGCGTTCCGATTAGCCATGTGTGCAGGAACTCCGCTGTGTTGGACCCTTCGATTTCTTCCCTAAATCCCACAAAGCGGAGGTTGTTGCGTCGCGCCCTATTTTCTGCATCGTCCACCTTCCACTGCAATTGTTTGTGGGAGTCCTTCAGTTCTCTAACACCTTTCTGTAGGGCATGTATGACATCCTCCGCTTCGCTCAGCCTCGTTTCCATCGTGGTGACTCGGTTCGTGAGGTTACGGAAGTCCTGTCGTAGAAGGTTGACCTCCACTCCCAACTCTCCTATCTTCACCTCTAGGGCCGCTCGAGAGGCCTGAATATCTTCCCTAGACGCCTGTATCACTCCCATCGGAAGGGCCGTGTCTGAGCTCGCTCCTGTTCCCTCCATTGTGCTGGTTTGTGGCGCCACTGCAAATTTGTCTATGGGACCATGCTTCGGGGCCTTAGGGACTGTGTCTTTCTTCCCCATGCCGGCCCGATCCCGCAGCTGGGGGAGAGGGAGGGCGGGGTCTGTGGTCTTTGCGGCGTTCCGGCCTCCACTGCGACCCTCCACCGCGCTGCTTCTGTGCGGGCCCCGTCCGGTGTTATAGGTGCCAACCCTGCCCTCCGTACACTGCAGTTGTGGGTGTCTAGGGTTCCACACTTCTGGGGTCTCCCTCGGCGTTATAGGGCTCTCCGCTGCGTCAAGGGCGCGAGGAATGGCGGGAACGACTCGTGGTTAGGGTACCCCAGTGTTGGGAAAATGAGCAGCGCTATTAGGACCGTAGCTCGTTCCTAACCTGGTGTTGCCAATAGTCCTGGTGTTACAAGTGCCTGTGTGTTCCTCCCCGGCCCAATCCAGGTCCAGCGCCATGTTGTGGTGGTCTGACTTATGCGAGCCTGTCCCTGGCGTTTTATCAGTATGAGGACTGTCTGTTTTGCATGAGGGGTCGGGGAAAGCGTGGGGGAGTGTGGGGGGGGGGGGACTGCTACACCGCTCATTGTTCACTCTCCTCACCCTCCAAGCACCCGGGCTGTAATTGGGGTCAATCTCCCCCCTTGTGCGGCCTCTGCTATCTCATGGTTCCTGCGGCATGGTCTCCGTCTGTTCACACTTCCTGCTGGTGTCGGGCGGAGGGGCGGAGGGGGAGAAGAGCGGCGGCCGATCCGCGCCTCCTCCCCAGCTTCTTTGCTCCTCCGGTGTGCCGCTATGTCCGCAGGGGGGGGGGGAGCCAAACCAGGTGCTCCCTCGTCACACGGGCGTTGTCTTCGGGTCCCCGCACCCTGCTGTCCAAGGTCTGCCGCGGGGGGTGCGCCGGTTCAGCCCAGCTACTTCTTTTCATTAGGCGCACCCTCCCGGAGTCCTAGGCCAGGCTCCCCGAGACTCACTCACTATTAGGAAGGGTCCAGGCCACGTGTAACCGCTGTTTCTATCTCCTCCGGACTTTCGCCTCTTCCGGCCTCCAACTCCGATTACTCTGCCGAGGGCCCCGCCATTTTGAATCTGGCTGCGGCTCCGTGCGGTCGGAGGTTTCCGATGTGTTCTGTCCCCAATTCGGCCCCCGGGAGACGTCAGGAGCGGCCTCTGGGGTCTATATTCTGCCCACTACCAATACTGTACGTTTTAGGGTCTGCTGGATGGGATAAGTGCTGTCGTATGATGTTGGCTGGCCGGAGCTGCGGCGAAGTGCGGCTCACTCGGCCATGTTGCTGGCCACGCCCCGCTAATTCAAAATCTTGACTGTGAACAGTGCTTTACAAGATACAGGCCCCAACCCCAGAACTAGCCAGCCAGTGTACTTAACACAAAGCCTTGTGACCGACGCAGCTCTGGAGTTCAATATCAAGGACTGTGCCCCCCTAATAAGGATTGCAAAGCCACAGCACATACACACTAATGAGCATGGAGTGATACAGCGGTGCTAGAGCAGATGCCTCCAGAGGACCCAGACGAAACACTCATACCAGAGTTGCCACTGATAATGATTAGGGCGCGACCGTATGGGGGACAATGGAAAGGACTGGGCGAATAGACAGGCAGTGTAAACGAAAAAGGGGGACCTGTGTAGGAACAGAGAATTGCTCCCATTCGAGGAATTCAGTACTTACTGGGGCATCCCACAGGGCCAGTTTCTGCTCCACAGGGCAATTACAGGGGCAGTGCGACAACACTGGAAGACAGGCACCCTTGAGCCACCACGACATGCCACATGCGAGTACATCAGTATAGCTGGGGGCATCATAAAGGCAGTTACATACCTGTATAGGGTGATGGGGAGGGACTCTGCTAGGCCACTGGATGAGTTGAGAAACCACTGAGTGGAAGACCAAGGAAGGCCCCTTGAGGATAAGGACTAGGAAAATATACTGGAGAGGGTGCCTAAGGTGTCCAGAAATGGACGATTGGGCTGATTAGCTTCTATACACTGCATCGGGCATAAATTACTCCAGAGCGAATCAACCGTTTCTTTCATAGGGACGATGCAGAGTGCCTGAGGTGCAGGGAAGTGGGAGCGAATTTCATCCACATGATGTGGAGCTGCCAGGCCCTGACGCACTACTGGTAGGAGGTGATGATGGAAACAGCCCGAATAATTGACCGAGTGGTGCCATGAACAGCTGAAGATTGCCTGCTTAACTTGTTCCCTAACACAGCCAAGTCCAAAGTCACTGCCAAATTTCAGGACGTGGCCTTTATCCAAACCAAGAGGGAAATCACCAGTAGGTGGAAGGCACCAAATGGCCCTAGCACCACCAGGTGAAAGCGGGAGAAAGTGGGCGAGCTGCAAGAGCAGAGCTTTAATTAGCAACGTGAGACTAGGTCTAGGTAAAATCGAAAGGGCTCAGGCGTGGGAAGCACTTTTGGAGGAGATGAACCACAATGACCAGGAATCTGGTGCTACTACCACATCAGCGATCTCTAGACAGGGGAGCACCCCTGAGACAGGACCCAGAAGGTGAACAAGAACCCGGGGAGACAAACCCTTAACATACCAAGGAAGGTAGATTGCCGCAGAATAAAGGGATTATAACCCGAAAGGTACAGGACTAACTAACAAGTAGCGAGGGAAGCGACAACTAGCTGAATTGTGATCTCTAAAATGCCTGTAGTAAGGGCGTGGGAGGGGAGAATTGGGGGGTTACATACATGAATAGCTGACTCAGATGATACATGCAAGAACAGATGTGTATTTAGGGATGACGAACGTACAAAAAGCATGCAGAATTATGCGATTTATTGATCTGTAATGTATCAAGATGTGACTGAATGCAGGGAATCGAAGGAAATAAAATATGTTTAAAAAAAAAAAAAAAGAACGACTGTGCCCCCCAACCCTTCTCAAATTGGTAGTAGTGACCTGACACCAGATCACATTTTCACTTTTGTACTGTAGCAGTAGTACAGAGGGCATTTTATCGAACATTCTCTAAACGCCAATTTCAGCCAAGGACTGAGATGAGACAGATCAGTTAAAAACAGTTACAAATAATATAATAATGTATCTTTCTGTCTGGATATCCTCATATATTGACTTTAATGAAGAGCCTGATTCCGACCACACCAACGTTTCACTGAAATTATTCTCATAGGTTAACACTGGCGAAAAGATTCCATATCTATTAAAAGAACAAGTTACTTACCTTTGGTAAAGCTTTCAGGAGAATACCCTATCAAGTCGCAGGATCCACACCTTTAGAATATCCACAGGTGCCAGACTTGATCCAGAGACTTTCTTCAGCAATACTCCAGCCTGACACCAGATGACAACAATCCAATAAATTGTGATTGAGAGTCTATCAAAATCAAATCTGGGATCTTCTTACGATATTCAGGAATGGACCGCAGAATATCCCCTGAAAATCCAGATGCTGGAACCCAAGTGCGTATTCTAAATTCTACACTGGTGTCAATAGCATAGCCTACGCCGTCAGTAGTCTCAAGAACATATTTTACTGCTTCCTGGCCGTCTTGAACCCTAAGAGCTTTTGTAACACCCAGTAACATCTCACCAGCCAAGACTCATTATGCAGGTTCATCAGAGGCTGGTCTTGTTGCCTGACCACATAACAAATGACCAGAAGACCTAAGCCCTAGATTGACCCAGTAGCCATGATGGTATGCTTGAGAGCCTCAATACATGTTAATATCAGCTCAGATGTAGATAGGCCTGTGGGAGAATTTCAATCAGTAAATTGGCTTTAATTTCAAGTGCAGGCAGCTGCATATCCAGCACCTCCATTGTGCACCACCACAGCAAATGAAGCACTTCCTCAATTATTGGTCCAGGTTGTGAGTCCAATTCAGTCTCCGGGAAGGTGTCTAGTCCACACCTGAAGGTTTAGATAAAACTCGCTACGGATGTCGTAAGAGGGAAGCAAAAAGTTTGCCTCCTTGTCATCATCAGTGTTGTGGGGCTGTTTTTAGGCCATGGACCGCATTAGAAAGGGATCTCAATAAGGCATCCAACCGCTGATAGCACTGGTGTCATGCAAGAGGTTAAAATCGAACATTGGGTTGTAAGACCACTGGCTGCACCTTGTTTTTTTTAGTAATGCAACACAGGACTTAGCCCGTGCTGATGCAGGTTTAGGGGCCAGAGACTGGTGGCAGGATTAGAACTGATACCAGTGGAGTTGGCAAGGTCATTCAGGTTGAACGTGAGAGTTTTTACCTTAGGTCTACAGTGGTAAACAACAGTGACCTTTAACTGTCTTTGACCCCCAAATAATGACTGGCTGCTTCAACAAAAACTAGAAATGGTTGTACATAACGATTAAAGAGGAAGGTTATTGATCTTTCTGCCTCTTCTTTGTGCCAGATTGATGAGCATTGAATGTGTGAGTGCCAACAAAACAGAGCTAATATAATGTGGTATGACATGTGAAGCTGGAGCATCAGCTATGCTAAGATGTCATGGTACGTGGTGTATGTGAGTGTCCTATGTACCCATTATTACCCAAAGACACCGTTGAGAGAGGATCCCAGCTTCTGGTTTAGCATGCTGGACTAACTACGTATACTACAACTGGAATAACTATGCATTTTTTAACAACTGCATCAATGGTCACTTTGTAATGCTGACAATGAGAAACTGTGAGATTACAGATCCTGAGAGTTTGCCTTCATTTTACTTGATTTATGAATGAATGATGTTCTAAAGTTCAGAAATGGTGTTTATTGATTATGAAGGGACCTATGTTCTTTATCTGTTCAAGATTACTGTCAATGTGGTGAAGTGCAAGGGGATAGGTCTGTAGTCTGTTTATCATTGTGTTGTGATTGTGTAAAGGGGAAGATACCTTATAATTTGGTGTCATTGTAACCTCCTTTTGTGCATCCAGCATCATCCACTTCTTATGTCTGCTACCTACTGCCAGTCACCAACCAGCAATTGGTGACTTCTTAAGATACTGGTAGAACACCAGATGCTTACGCAATTGGCCTCTTCCTCTAATTAACAGTGATGCTCTACACTAAGGATACAGCCTATCAGCGTAGGTGTGGCTCCAGGACTGTGGGAACTATTCATTAACTAACAATGAAAGGCACTCCCAGTAATGCCTTTATGTAAAAGCTACCTTGTACAACTTACCTGAAGGATTTCCGCTACAGGTCACTAACTGACTAAGCCAACTGCTTTCAGTCAACCACCTGAGATCACCTTATTCATAGCTCTCCTCAAAGATGGAACCAAAATTATACAGCAGGAACATTCCATTAGAGCATCTCAGAAGTTGCACTCTGTGACTGGGTCACAGCATTTGCCAAAGTACTGATCAAGCACTGTCACAGCCAATAGGTCTCGCCTTTGTGATCCATTGGCTTTGTGGATGAAGCAAAAAAAAAGTGTGATGACGGTGTAATTTCTGAGACGTGTGCATTTAGCACCATGCATGCGAGTGCCTAGGGAATAACGTGAGTGCCATTGTTTATTTACTGGTCCAAGAGGGCAGACAGTTTGGATTGGTAAGTAAAACGAAAACATTTTAGTACAGCAAAAGTGTTTCTTGTATTGCAGAGTACTCCAGCAGCAAATGGCAGCAGTTGGACCCTCCAAGATAAACAAATAAACTAAATTAATTTTAAAAAGTGTTATGGACCGTGAGGGGCCTGGGGAGCAAAGAAGGAGCTAGTGTAGGCAGCAATGGGGATTGGGTGGGGCACAAGGAAGTAACAGAGCCATTTAAGCCTGGGCCGGAGAGGCCTCCCAAAAAACAATTATAAAAAAGCCAGGGTGGGTGGGGAAAGCAATGGATGAGTTTGGAGGGTAGGGATGAGGGAGCAACATGGACCATTTAGAGGATGGCAGGTGTTTGGAAAAGGGAAGCAGCATACAAGGGAGTTCCCACTGAGTGCAGAAAGAAAAAGAAAAAATAGTTCCCCAATTGTGAACAGTGGAAGGATACAAGTCAGCCAGTCAAAGAAGACTATGCTGCAGTGAAGAGTGACAATAAAGCCAGCCACTGGTAAGCAATGGACTGAATGTAAGCCCACTCTAAATTTCTGGTATGGTCCACAGGAGACTTTCACCTATAAACCACTAAAGCGGTTTGAAATGCCAGACCTGAAAACCGCACCTTTAAGGCACTAACCTCACAGGTAAACACTCAACCCAAACTAAACAACAAAATAAATATGTAGGACCAGACCAACTGTACCCTGAAACAAAAACACACATAAGCAAGCAAACAGTGGGCTAGACTACCTCTCATTCTACAATATCGGGAATAAAATCTGTGAAAATGTTATTTACCTGACAAGAGGCCGGCTATGAAAAGACAGATGCAGATGACATTGGTGTAGCATTTTGTACAGACGTGTCTATCATCTATCAACTGGAATAAATGAGTCATCTTGTACACAACTGTTAGACTTGGCATCTTTTGGCGTGTTTCCCCTGAGTTTTTGCTTTCTGCCCTCCCAGTTTTGACTATGTTTTTGCTGGTATAATGTTTCTACGTGCTTTTCGCACTGCTGATCAGTGGTAAAGCGCTGGTGCTCCTGTGGTAAATTGTGTTATGATTCGATGTGCGACTCACTTGTCAGCCCCCAGTAACAGGCACTGCGAGTGCCGTGGCTTGTGAGTCCACCACTGCTCGTGGGCCTGCAGCACGGATTGTGCCACCCAGGTACGTAGCCTGACAAAGGTACGAGTGAATAAAGTTTGGTGTGCCTGAACTCAGCGTCTAAAGACACAGCCTTTAGCAAGGGTGCCCTTTTCATTCTGAGTTCATAAAGGTCACTTTTAGAAGGTGGGTATTATTTTGCTCGGTCGTCCCAGGTGGAATGTGGATTGCCTGTCTGGTTTTTGGGATGAGAGAAGGCTGGGGAGAAGGGTGGCTCCTGCTAGTCTAGGTAGGTCAGGAAAGGGTTCAACAGACCTGGGTTACAATGGGGAATAGGGAGGGAATCTCCTTGCACCTCAAAGGGCCTGGCCAGCCTCTGACAAAGCAGTCTCCATCTCCTGCCAGGAATTCATGCCAGAGACGGTCCAACTGGTTCTGGCTGGACACAGACACCCTCTGCCTGAAAGATCAAAGGATTTTTGGATACAAATGCTGGGTCCCAGACCCCTGAATTTTAGAACTCATCTGGAACAAGAAGACTGCCCAGAAGAAGTGCAGGAGAAGCTGCGAAAGGAAAGACTGCTTTGCTGGGTGCTTTGCTCGGCTGACCTGCAGTGGTTGCTTCTGTTTTGGGCAGTGAAAGGCCTGGACTGGACTTTCTGCAACCCAAATGGTGAGACTCTCCAAGGGCTTGAGGTAGAGCTTGCCCCCTGTTCAAGAAGTCTCAGGAACAGCAAAGACTTCAGGTTTTTCGACCCGCAGCACTGGGGATTGTGTCTTTTGTGCTGCGACCTGAAGAACGCCCCTCAACAACTAAGACGACCCTGCCGAACCTGTGTCTTGAAGGCACCGCAGAGGGCACCGCCACAACGCGACCCTGGTCTAACCAACGCCACCTGTTGATGCCGCCACTGAGCCGCTGCTCTCACCGCTGCGCTGCACGACGACGACGCAGCTTTCCTGACGCCGCCACTTCCCGCCGAAATGGACGCTGCTGCCTGAACCGTGGTTCGGGGGCACCGCTCCTGAGTTACACGACGCACCGCCCTCATCCCGCACCGCAGTTTTGGCCTACCGACGCCATCGACTCCTGCTGGTCAGCCGACGACAGAGCTTCAGCAACGACAACGCTGCTGCTTGCACTGAGACCTGCTAGCACAGTGACGAGCACAGCCTCCATCTCGCAATGAGACCCTGGTCTCACCGACGACTCCATCTGACACCGCCACCGTGCTGCTGCTCGCACCGCGACCTGGGGGCACAGCATGCCGCACCGGACGCCTTTTGGCGCCACGCTCTGAATCCCATCAGAAAGTAGCTCGACCTGCAATGCGAGTGACTTCAAGGGCCCCATCGCCCTGCATCTCTGAAAGGTACTGTTTGCGGGTTTTCCCGACACCGTAGGTCAGCCAGAACAGTTTTTTTGGATTTGTTGTTCACGACGCCGTGATAGCCCCGGACGGAGCGATCAACATTAAGGAACTATTTTTAAAAGAAGCATGTTTTGATAAGTGAAGATTTTGAAGTATAGTATTGGGGATTTTTATTGTATTTGGTCTTGTCTTAAGTTTATAAAAATTTGATCTTTTTCTAAACTGGTGTGGTGTTCTTTTGTAGTGCGTACACTGTATTACTGTTGGTTAAGTGCAAGTGCTTTACACACTGCCTCTAAGATAAGCCTGACTGCTCGTGCCAGGCTACCAAGGGGGTGAGCAGGGGTTATTTTAGAAGTGTAACTCCCTTATCCTGACTAGAGTGGTGGTTTCTGCCTCGCTTTAGCGCAAGTCTCAGCTAGCCAGAAGTCCCATTTCTAACAACAACTGGCTCAGAGATCAGTTAAATAGTCTAGATTTGCTTACAGCTACAAATTCTAGCTACTGCACTACAGAAGTCCTTTCGGGAAGTCTCTTCTGTATGATTCGGAGGGTCAAGATAATGGACTTGTTTAGTTATGTTTTTATCTGTGAGGGAATGGAAAGTGTATGGGGTAAAAAGATGTGTTACTCACAGGTGAATTTAGTGCCTCTTCTTTCTACAAGTGGGAAACTGAAATAGCCTGAGGAAGGGGAGCCCTAAGTGCATGTTTTGCTCGGCTCTCTGCACTCTACATACTCACACCATGTATACATTTATGTATAAATTTATCTAGATCCCTCAAGATTTCCCAAAGGAACTAACTGTTGAAATGTAAAATAGTGAAAAAAGAATGAAAAACAAGTCATTAGAGACAGCATTTTTATAGGTAACCATGTCACTGGCCGATTTAGAAAACCAAAACACTGTTACATCTGACAGACCCTTCTGGCCATGGAATATAGTTAGTAGGTTCTCTGAAAACACGCTACTTAGAGCCAACAACTGAGCTGCACTTTATGATAATATTTCATTGTGTATCAACTACACAGCAATTCATTTGCTAAAATACAAAGAATGCAAAATAGGGACGAATGTATTATTTAAATGTACCCAAGATACTGAGTTTAGGAACAGTGGTTATTTGCACAGCTCAGAATTTGTGGTTACCCATACAATCATGTGATAAAGAGGTAATTTTACAAAAAGTATTCTTTCTGGCACGCTGGCTTACATTGTACTTTTTGTCTGGCGCAAAAGAGACTATGTTAATATACTTGTAATTTATCAAAAAGGCTGCTTTGCAATTGACACTTTATTTTGTATTGCCTGCTTTTATAATGGGTTTCCCATTTCAACTTCTGTTTTGATTATGTACCAATGAGATGCTTGTTTGTTATGGTTTTAATTAACTGTACAATACAATTGACTTACTTACCTTTCTACACCACCACCAAGTTTCCCAACCAGGGAGAGAATTTATCTAGTTTCTAAACATATTTGATTGTCTATACAGTTGTATTTAAATACATTTGGGGGTCAAGGGGCACTTCATGTGAGATCTCTGTATTATGTTTTTGCTGTCATTTTCAGAATTGACTTAGCGGCTCTGTATATACTTGTTATCTATGTTGTGAACATTTACTGTACAAATTATCACTCTGACTCAGATGCCCTGTATAGACTTGTTATCTTGATGTGAACATTTACTATTGCAAAGCACTGTGATAGCTTCGGGTCCAGCTGAACAAGTTACTTACCTTCGGTAACGATATATCTGTAAGAAACATTAGTTAGTGTTAGATTCCTTACCTTAGAATATCCCCAGGCGTCAGTCTGGATCCGGAAACTTTTGCGTAGCAGTACCCCTGCGCGTCGGTAGGCGTCGTCTGCAGGCGTCCCCTGCGGCTCCGCGTCCGTCGTCGGCGTCGTGCGCCGTGATGACGTCGCTGGAGTACATAGACGCCGCCTCCGCGCGCTGACGTCAGTTCTTTGCACACAGCTTTTCCGCGCCAGGAGACGCAGAGCCATGAGAGAACCAACACTGGTGCCATGTACAAACTAGGGCCCTGAAAGGGATGACCTTAACCCTAGGTATCAGTTCGCAGAACGGGGAGGATGGGTGGGTTCGGTAAGGAATCTAACACTAACTAATGTTTCTTACAGATATATCGTTACCGAAGGTAAGTAACTTGTTCATCTGAAAGAAACACGTTAGTGTTAGATTCCTTACCTTAGAATACATACCCCAGCAATACCAACCCCGGTGGTGGGTCTGCGAACCAATACAAAACTACACCAGAAAGTCCTGGAGGACAGAACGGCCAAAGAAGCCATCCCTCCGGACTTGACTGTCCAGGCAGTAGTGCCTCGCAAAGGTGTGCAGCGAGGCCCACGTAGCCGCCTGGCAAATGTCCTGCAAGGGGACTCCCCGGCCCAGGGCAGTAGTAGCCACCGTGGCCCGAGTGGAATGGGCCCTCAGCCCAACAGGAGGCTCCTTCCGAGCCAAAGAGTAGCACGCTTTGATGCAGAGGACGACCCATCGAGAGATGGTTCGTTTACAAACCGCCCGTCCCTTCTTCGCACCCACGTAGCCAACAAACAGTTGGTCATCCACCCGGAACTGGCGTGTGCGATCCATGTAAAATGAAAGCGCACGTTTTGGGTCCAGACGATGGAGCCGCTCTTCATCCTTTGAAGGATGCGGAGGCGGGAAGAAGGAAGGGAGGGTGATGGACTGCCCGATGTGAAAGGCCGAAACAACCTTGGGCAGGAAAGAAGGTCTGGTCCTCAGAACCACCTTGTCAGGATGAATGGACAGGAAAGGAGGTTGGACAGAAAGAGCCTGGAGCTCACTCACCCTCCTGGCAGAGGTGATGGCAACCAGGAAAGCCGTCTTTAAAGTCAGGAGACGGAGAGGGCAAGAATGAAGGGGCTCAAAGGGAGCACACATCAGGAAAGTTAGAACCAGGTTCAAATCCCACTGAGGCATCACAAACGGAACAGGTGGAAACATGTGAGTGATGCCTTTCAAGAATCGAGTTACAATCGGGGATTTGAACAAAGAAGGCTGATCAGGAAGCCTCAAAAAGGCTGAAAGGGCAGAAAGGTAGCCCTTGATAGTGCCCAGAGCAGAGCCCTGCTGGGCAAGAGAAAGAAGAAACAGAAGAACCTCCGAAAGAGGGGCAGAAAGAGGATCCACAGCCTTTGCTGTGCACCATGCCACAAATCTGTTCCACCGACAGGCGTATACCGACTTAGTGGAGGGACGCCTGGCTGCCAGAATAACATCACAGACTTCAGGAGGCAAGTCAAATGGCCTCAACTGCCGCCGCTCAATCTCCAAGCATGGAGGTGGAGACTGGACAGGTTCGGGTGGAGGACCGTCCCCTGCTGCTGCGACAGAAGGTCCTCCTGAAGGGGCAGGCGGATCGGGGGACCGACTGGCATGCTGAGTAGCTCGGGATACCAGTACCTTCGAGCCCAGTCCGGAGCCACAAGGATAACTTGGGCCCGGTCGCGCCTGATCTTCTTCAGCACTCTGGGCAGAAGTGGTATAGGCGGAAAGGCGTATAACAGACCGCAACTCCACTCGCGCCGAAAGGCGTCGCCGTGCGAGTGCCGTCTTGGAAACTCCAACGCGCAGAACTGATGACATTGCGCGTTCTCTTCTGTGGCGAATAGATCTAACCAAGGCTCTCCCCATTGCAGAAAGATGCCTTGCGCCACGTCCGAGTTCAGACGCCATTCGTGATCCATCGAGCACCGACGGCTGAGTTCGTCCGCCCTGGCGTTCAGAGAACCTGCCAGGTGTTGAACCGTCAGAGTCACGCCCTGACGTTCCAGCCATTGCCAGAGGCGCAGAGCCTCCTGGCAAAGGGTCCACGACCCCACTCCGCCCTGTTTGTTGCAGTACCACATGGCGGTGGTGTTGTCGGTGAACACCTGCACTACACTCCCGTTGACAAAGGGGAGGAATGCCTTCAGTGCCAGACGAATCGCCCGCAGCTCCAACAGATTGATATGGAGCCGGGACTCCGCCGGAGACCAGATGCCTCTGATCTCTGCCTCTCCCAAGTGGCCACCCCAGCCCTGGAGGGACGCGTCCGTCACGACAACGTGCTCCGGTTGGGGAAGGGAGAGGGACTTGCCCCTGACCCAATCGCGGTCCGTAAGCCACCACTGCAGTTGTCTCGCAGTGCCCTCCGAGATCAAGACGTGGTCGGACAAGTTGCCCTGATGCTGGGCCCACTGAAACTTCAGGTCCCACTGCAGAGCCCGCATCCGCCACCTGGCGTGATGCACCAGAAGGATGCAGGAAGCCATCAGTCCCAGCAGCCGCAGCGTCAACCTGACCGAGACTCGGGATAGCGGCTGAAAGATGGGAATCAAAGCCTGAATATCCCGAACCCGCCGTTCCGGAGGATAAACCCGAAACTGCGCCGAGTCCAGAACCGCTCCGATGAAAAGGAGCTTTTGAGAGGGACACAGGTGTGATTTCGGCACGTTGATGGAGAACCCCAGGTCGTGCAAGAGGTCTGCCGTCATCTGAAGGTGGTGGACGACTGTCTGGGGCGAGCCCGCCTTCAACAACCAGTCGTCTAGGTAGGGGAAGACTGAAACCCCTAACCTGCGCAGATGGGCTGCGACCACCGCCATCACCTTTGTGAACACCCGTGGGGCGCTGGTAAGGCCGAAGGGGAGCACGATAAACTGAAAGTGCTCCTGGCCTACCGTGAACCGCAGGTAACGCCGGTGGGCCGGCAGGACGGGGATGTGAAAATAGGCGTCCTGCAAGTCCAACGCTACCATCCAGTCTTGCGGGTCTAGAGCAGCCAAGACCTGAGCTAACGTCAACATCTTGAACTTCTCCTTCCGGAGGAAGCCGTTGACGTTCCTTAGATCCAAGATAGGACGTAGGCCCCCCTTGTCCTTCTTGGGCACCAGAAAGTAGTGGGAATAACAACCACGCCCTACTTCTGGCCCAGGAACGCGCTCGATCTGGCCCAGGAACGCGCTCGATGGCCCCCTTGGCCAAGAGGGCCGTAACTTCCTCCTGCAGAAGTGTCAAGTGGTCCCCCGACACACGGTGGTTCTGCGGTGGCATGGCTGGAGGAGAGGCCTCGAAGGGGAGGGAGTAGCCCCTTCGGACAATTTGCAGCACCCACCTGTCTGAAGTGATCGTGCGCCAGTGAGCGTGGTGATGGCGAACCCTGCCACCCACTGGCGTCACATGGGGCCGAAAGCACGGACTAGGAGGATTTTGGGGTAGATGCTGCGGGGGAAGGTGTGGTCTGACCCCGCCGTTGTCCCCGACCGCCACCACGGCGGTTTCCACGGCCGCCACCGCGTTGGAAGGATTGTTGCGGCGCGTGGCTGGCAGCACGTGTGGGGGCGCCCCTTCCTTGGCCACGAAAGGGACGAAACGAACCCGGTTGCTGACGCTGGGTCGAGAGACCCAAGGACTTGGCCGTGACCCTGGAGTCCTTGAAGCGTTCCAGCGCGTGGTCCGCTTTGTCACCGAACAGGTGACAGCCATCAAACGGCATGTCCATCAGGGTATTTTGGACATCAGCCGAAAAATTGGCGGATCTCAGCCAGGCGTGACGACGAATCGCCACCGTCGTAGACATAGCTCTGCCCAGCGAGTCGGTCGTATCAAGACCACACCGAATTGAATATTTCGCTGCATCTCGGCCCTCAGCCACAGCCTGACCGAGCTTTGCCCGCACCTCCATGGGGCATTCTGGCAGCAGCTCCGCGACCGTATCCCACACAGAGTGGGTGTAGCGGCCCAAGAGGCAGGCGGTGTTGCAAGACCGCAGGCCCAAACTAATGGACGAGAAGACCTTTTTGCCAAACTGGTCATACCTCTTGGATTCCCGGTCGGGCGGGGCCGACGGGAATGCGGACTGGGAGGTCGAGGCCTGGATCACCAGACTCTCAGGAGTGGGGTGGGTAGACAGGTACTTGGGGTCGTCCGGACAAGGACGGTGGCGCCTGGCCACGTTCCGATCAACAGGCGCACCTGAAGCGGGCCTGGACCACGTGCCCAACAGAACGTCAGACAAGGCTTCATTAAACGGCAGCAGAGGCTCCAGTGGGCATGACTGCGGTTTGAAGACCTCGGTGAGGATGTTAGGCCTCACGGCCGCGACGGGGAGCTCAAGGTTTAAGGCCTTGGCAGCCCTCATCAGCACCACAGAATAGGCAGCTCCCTCCACCGATGCCACGGAAGGAGGAGAGATCAAACCAGGGTTAGGGGAGTCGTCCAAACCACTGGCATCCCCCAAGTCACCTGTCCAGTCCGGGTCATACTGGCACTCGCGAGCCAGAGGGTCCTCGGACCCCTCCCAACCTTCACCGTACTCCTCATCCTCTCCGTATTCGGAGTCAATGATGAAGACCGGCTCCTCGGGGTTCATGGGCCCCATCGGCGCCGGGACCGGCGTCGATCGACGCCCGTCCGGCGCCGCGTCCGGCGTCGGAGAAGGTAAGGGGACGGCGCCGCCCGGAGCCGGCGTCGGAACCCCACCGCCGGCCGGAACCGGCAGCGGAGAACCGGCGCCGCGCGGGGGCGGCGTCGGGGGTAACCCCGATGGCAACGGCGCCGGGGAGGCCGGAAGACCAGCCGGCGCCGATCCCGAAGGCCCCTGCGGCGCCGGGGTCGGAGCCGTCGGCGGCGCCGGGGCCGGAGCACCCGACGGCGCCGAGGCAGGGACACCCGAACCGCCAGGGCCCCCAGACGGTAGCACTGGGCCCGAAGGCGCCGTAGGCCCCGTCGGAGAAGCGAGCGCCCTCATGGCCATGAGGAACGCCTCGATCTCCTCAGGCGTCGCACCATGCCCAGGGACCGGAGGGTATGAGGCAGGCCGCGCCGGCGACTCTCGCGGAGCCGCGGGGTTGGGGTCACCCGAGCCCCCGGCCGCATCGCGCGAGCGTCGGGGGGAGTCGGGGGTACGATGACGACGCCCCGACTTCTTGTGCTTCTTACCTGACGAGGATGACGAGTGGCGTCGACTTCCGGAGCGCCCGGCGCGGCTCCGCGACCGCTCCCTCGAACGCTCTCTCGACCTCCGGCCGGACCGGGACCGCTCCCGGTCCCGACGTGGGGCCGACACCCGGAGCTCCAGTAGCTTGCGGGACCGCTCCCGTCTAGCCTTGTTGGTAAGGGCCCGGCAGTCGACGCAGGAGTCCACGTCGTGGTCGGGGCCCAGACACCGGAGGCAGAGGCGGTGATGGTCTGTGACCGACATCGTGCGCTCACAGCCATCGCAATTCTTAAATCCTGGCATCCTATCAGGCACAATAGAGAAAAAAGACAATCGAAAAACTTGGTCAAAGACCGGAGTACTGCTCTTCAGATCTGCGTCCACTGGCGCGGAAAAAAGAAGAACTGACGTCAGCGCGCGGAGGCGGCGTCTATGTACTCCAGCGACGTCATCACGGCGCACGACGCCGACGACGGACGCGGAGCCGCAGGGGACGCCTGCAGACGACGCCTACCGACGCGCAGGGGTACTGCTACGCAAAAGTTTCCGGATCCAGACTGACGCCTGGGGATATTCTAAGGTAAGGAATCTAACACTAACGTGTTTCTTTCAGATAGCTCTATCTTAAATAAATAAATACATATTTGGATGGTACACATGCAGAGAAATCCAAATTGGTAATAACTGATGTTCTGTGTTCCAAAAGGCTTCCTGATAAAAAACAGTACCCCACTTGTGTGGCTGAGCCTAGTGTCTGTGACACAAAACGCCCCTAAACACGACCTGAAGACATCATATTTCACCGAGCTGTGGATTTTTATCCTTAGCTCAGCCGCCACCCAGGGAAACCTAGCATTCACAGACATTTCAGAAAAACAGACACCCGGGGTGTCCAGGGTGGTAACATGTGGTTCTCACAAGGTTTGCTTTCCCCAGAAACCATTGCAAACTAAAATATTTGGCTAAAAACACATTTTCCTCACATTTCTAGTATCTGCAAGGAGCCACAAATGTTCCCCCACTCAGCGTTTGATGTCTCCTGATCAAAATGGTTCCCCACTTGTGTGTGTGGGCTTAGCACCCTCAACAGAAATGATCCCAAAACTCAACACAGACAGCTCTAATTTTTCCACTAAAAATTGATCCTTTTTACAACATTGGTGGCTCGTAATTTAGACTACCTCAGCTGGCACCCAGGGAAACATATCAAATCCAGACATTTCTGGCAGACAGACACCCAGGGGAGTCCAGTGTTGCATGACCTGCATGGATCTCATGAGGTTTTCTTACCCAGAATCCCTTGCAAACCTGAAACTTTGGCTACAAACACACATCTTAGTCACATTGTTGTGAGGGAAATTTCTGGGATCTATGAGAGTCCAGATAATTCCCTACCACTCAGCGTTCCCTGATGTCTGCTGTTAAAAATGCTCCCTCACTTGTGTGGGTGGGCTTAGTGCCCGCAGCAGGAATGGATCAAACTAGGGTCAACGTGAAGCCCCTCCCCCACAAGGACTCCCACTGACTCTGTTTAGATCCGTTCCTGTCACAGGCACTAGACCCAGCCACACAAGCTGTGTAGCCTTTTATCTGGACAAGCGGGGGGCACACTTGGTGGTAGTCCAAGTCACAGCAAGGCAAGGACGATCTGTAATTTTAGGTCATGTTTGCAGGGCACTGTGGGTAAGAATATGTTGTGTGATCCACGTGAGGCACACCATTTTAGAGTCTCCCATGCTTTTAGTTTTCAGAAATGTCTGGATTTCCCTGGATGGCCGCCCAGCCCAAGCCCCAATACCGCTGTAACCCTGATTTCTACATATTGCATTTTGAGGCCTTTTGTGTTGCTGGTTTCTAGGCATAGACACACAAGTGCTGCTTTTATTGGGACAAGTGGTGCAATGCTAGGTAGTAGGACATTTGCGATTAACCACAGATTCTGGAACTTTCCTTCACAGAAATATAAGGGAAATTGTGTGCTTTTAGGCAAAGTTTGAGGTTTGCAGGGTGTTGTTGGTTAGAAAACAGCATCAGATTCACACAGCCCTGGAGTATCTTGGGTGCCTTATTTTCAAAATGTCTGAGATTAATTGGTTTCCCTGGGTGACAGAGCACAAGTAACCATTCACCATGGAAAGCAGGAGGAAATTTGGGAAACATCCTTTACTACAAATCATTTATCACAGGTGGCTTTAGTATGTAAATACCTTTACCACGCAAGTTAAGTATAGTTTAGGTAAGTATTTATATGTGTTCAAAACCTTGTTTCTCATCACACAAGGAAGTCAACTCTTCTTGGAGAACTGCAAGAAATACACTTTATTTAGTTAAAGTGCTCATGCTACCCTGACACCACATTGTGTCTCTATTTATATTGCTTAGCATGTGACTTTATCATACTAAGTGAAAAAAGACTGTTTGCTTTATCACAGTATTATCCACCACCCAGGTTGGTGGCAAAATCGAAATTGATCATTTCATGTTTAAAATACAAATAATTCTCATAATGATAACATTAATAACACAAAATTATAAAGGCATCTTGATCTGATGTCGCTACGGTTTGAGTACTACAATCTATTATTTAACATGGCACATACAATCTGTTCAAAAAAATTGATTTTTTCATTATAAGTAAATCAAAAGTAGTAATTGCATTATTATCAAAGTACAAATACCTAAAGTCTGCATTCATAACCAACAAATTGTTAAAAATCCTTAAAAAAATGTTGTTTTCTTCTCTCTCAAAGATCTGAATAAACCCCATTTTGGTAGTATCACACAACTGCAAATTAAAAAAAATCCCAAGTGGGCATTGTTCCTAATTTCCTCTATTGACTAATTCTATCATGTACTTTGATCATTTAATAACACATAAACACTCTTATTACAATCTGCTCAAAATGTAATACCAGTACAACGTGTGGTATTCAAAATGTGGTATGCTATTTAAAAATCATGAACTACCTCTACTTAATAGGAGAAAGACTTTGTGTAACTACAAATGTATATGCAGGTCTTCTTTCGTATTGAATACTCCTGGGGTCTTTATATGTAGCTCTATAAAGTACCGTGACTCCAGTTGCCTCAATAGTTTTTCTCTGTCCCCCCACATTGCATCCACTACAAAATAAGCGAAGCCTCGAACCTCACTCTTGTGCTGTTCTTCAGAGTGCCATGCTAACAGGTATGTTTTAGCCCTATTTTTTCATAGCACAACAGTGCTGGACGATTCCCTTGTGCATTGACAATATAGTACTGCCTACGTATATTTTTGCACAGGGACACTGAAGAACGTAGACTGCATAGTCTGTCTTACAATTGTAGTTACCTTTTATGCGCTTTATAATTGTTAATAATGGAGATTTGTATCCTTTTACATCTTTTCCATGTTGGCACGCCTTGCTCCTACCACTTGTCCTGATGTCTGCACTTTGACTAAGCCAGGTTTTCGTGGTTACCTTATTGCTCTCAGGGCTACTTCTCACCAGATCTTCCTTCATTAATCTAACTTTACTGAAAATTGACAGGTGGTCTAAATGGTGCCACACTTCCCAAAACAGGACTGTTCTCGATAAAATACTGGTATTTCTGTGTAATAGACCCGACTGCACCTACCTCTCTATTGAAGGTTGTAATTAGTCTCAAGTGGGAAACAATTTTGGTGCAAATCTTAACGACTTTGAAAATAACTTTTTCTCTGGGTTCTAATCTTGCTTTAGTTTTCACTTCTTCTGAACAGGCTTGTGAATAAGCACTGACCTAAAATCTTTATGTTAAATAATCTAGTGCTTTATTCTCTTCACCTGTGTCACTGCAGTTGCACCTGACAAGCTGAGGAAATATAAATTTTATGGTCAAGTAATGTTCCCTAACGTGTACCCCACCGTCTCCATGTACCAGCTTAAAGTGCATGTAACTTCCCTCCTGTGCCAGCTAAGAAGACGCAAATACATTTGCGTCCAACGTTAACATGTCCTCTTTCAGACCCACCCTGAATGGGTTGAATATTCCGTTTCTAAGTATGCTATGCCAACGTCTTTTTGTGGTGTACTTTGCACGTTTTTCAGCTCTGGCGAAGTAGGCCCTGAATTCTGCCATCGAGCCTTTTTTTCCTGCCTTCTGACTCTGAAAGCCTCGGCCCAGGCTGTCTCTGTACCCGTGACCTCTGCCTTACTCCCTGTGCGGCTCATGGCGCTTAGCTCAGCCTGCTGCCTGCCAAGACTGACTTCAACCTTCGAATTATCTGTTCCGCTCCTCGAAAATGCATTCCTGCCTACTAGTTTAAGTAAACATCCCCCCAGCTGCAGAGCAAAGGGCCCGGCCTCACTGTCTCTGTGCAAGTAATTCATAGCCTCTGTTACCATGGTAGGCCCATGCCCCTCGCATTCTCATGTAGACACTTAGGCGCTTATACACGCACTCACAGTCAGTATAGAATAGCTTCTGCCCCAGAGACCTTTTCCGTTTAGATAATATGGTTCCCAAACATCAGATATCAGATATGATAGAGTACGAGTTGATCTGACATGCCAGACTTCTGTCTCTTTCCGCCAGTGTAAATGTCAAGTCCCCTGCACCCTCTGGTTTCACGTCAATCACACGTCATGCAGCTGCGCGCGCATCCAGGCCTCAGATTTCTGCTGGCATTGCAACATTCTGCTTTGTGCCACCCACTTGTGACACCTACCTGTGACGTTTCTAGCACACACCTCTATGTTCACGCCTAGTTCACGCCTTCTAATTACGCCTTCTAATTACGTATCATTACCACGTGTGTGCTCTTATCTTGCTTCTCTCAGCTGTTACGCCTACTGTATTGGTTTCTACTGTACGATTTAAGTATATAAGCTATGTATTGTCAATAAAATATTGCTCTATCCCTTCCTGCACCCCAGTGGTGGCAGGAACAAGATATCCGGTCTTGACCATTCCTTTTTAAGGAATAAAACCCCTAAGAACTCTAACACCACAGACTCTGCCTTTTTCTTTCCGATTGAGTTATTATTGATTAAGTACTTACCTGCATAGAAATTAGGACGGTAAATCAAATATTTACCACATTATTCTGGCGCCCGAATAGGGACCCCTCCCCCACCCCACGCGCCGGTTGGTGCGTTGCAAACTCTGTCCCCTGCCATCAGTTAGACGGAACTACGCGTACTGGCAGGATTTCCTGTATCTCCCTCTGGCCCACGGAGGTGACGAAGACTGCGATCAGCACCCAGACGAGGCGGTGAGGAGTGCGGAGGATCCCGACCAGAGCCTAGCCGAAAGAAGCAAGGTCCGAGGTGTCAAGAGGCCCACCAGTTTTCCGAAGTATCCACGTGTCGAGTCGAGTCGAGTCCAGTCCGGTCCAGTCGAGTTTTTCCGAGGCCTTCTGTTTCCGTGCTTCCCGGTGAGTACCATTGCTGGGACGTATCAAGACGGGTTTGGGTACACAAATTCGGTCTGCACTGTTTTAGACAGTGTATCTGTACTGTTTAGCAGTATATCCGATTGTTCAAGTTCTTGCATTGTCTCAGACAGTGTATCTGTGCTGTTTAGCAGTACATCCAGTATAAGGGGGTAGTCATATATGTCTCAAATGTTTTTCATGTGATTAATGTCGTGGTATGAGTGACTGTTTTTAATGTGCATTATTGTGTTTTTGTGTAACTAGTTGTGTTCAGAATTAAGTAGCAAGGATTGAGCATTCAGTACTAAGTAAACAAGATGCCGTTTTTCAATAAGTTAAAGCAGATAGGAACTAGGAAAGGGATACTAGAGGAAGAGATTCCTATCCCCCCTAGGGACACTCCTGGAAATTTTATGTACCACAAGCATGGCTTAGATGCCATATTGTATCTAGATTTATGGGCCGATTATACTAAGCATCTAGACGAGAGACACAGATGGCCTGTTACCGGAACATGGGATGCCGAGTGCATCATGAAGGTAGAAGAAGCACTATGGAAAAAGAAAGCCAGACAATCTCAGAAGGACGCCATAGAATTTTGGCGTAAGGAATCACACAAGCGTGCTGAAAAAGCACTCCGTAGAGAAGACAGACTTAAAGAATCAGATAAAGCCCGAGAAAACGAATTAGTTACTGAAGGGATCCGAGTAAAATCAGAACAAATAGACCGCGCACGAAACAATCTCGTAAATGGCATGTATCTTGTGGCCGAGGGTTCGCCTGAGACCACTTCAGAAATACCGAAAAATCTGCCGCCACCATTGGTTCCAACTAAAGTAACTCACAGGACCACTAAAGACATATTTCTGAATTCCTATCTAGAGGATGTAGCACCCGCTTACACTAATCTGCCTGTCCGCGTCCCGCCTACTGACGGTGACGGGGGTGGCAACCCGCCTCCAGACCATATCCCGCCATTACCGCAACAAGGTTCTCCCGTCCGACAGCCTGTTCCTCCGCCCCCACCACTTCCCTCACCTAAGGTTAAGATACCAAATCCGTTTGCACTTGATCCTACTAAAAGACAAGTTCAAGTACAGATACAGACTCCACAGAGAGATAATGTTCAAGCGTCTGCCTCAGGAGGTGCGACCGGGGGTTTCCAGACCCCGCCAACAACACACAGATTACACCTTAGGGACATGCAGAAGCATTTTACACTCCAATCACCCCGTCTCGACATACTCAAAGAACCGCTTCAAGTTTGCAGATACGATCCAGTACCCGGTAAAGACGATAGGATGTTTTTAGCATCACTACGCTTACGACAAGCTACAGATTACCTACTGTTTTTCTCAGGAATGAAAGAGCACCTAGATAGAATATATCATTTTGTCCAGACTGGGGAAGACCCTGACAGTATTAAGGAGGCCATGGCGCATCAGAAAGTTGACACTCAAGCATATATACTACGTTTTTTCATAAATTGTTTAATAAGAGAACGAGACAGGCCTGAGACAGAACAGGATGAATTAGAGGGACTCAACAAGTGGGGTCAAAATATATCTGAAGGAAAACATGATAAAGGGGGTTGCATAGCCAGTATGTACAAGAGAATAAGAAAAGCAGTGATAGAGATACACGAAAAAGAAAAAGAAAAAGCTTCCTCCGAGGAGGAGGAAGAACCTGAAGAACAAGAAAAGACTACAGATACGATAGCGTATGTAGGTAAGGGAACTTACCTTAGGAAAGGCATTCGTCCGGAAAGCAAGAGAGTTTTTCTCTCTGGCATAACAAAACCGAATTCTCCTGAACATCAGTTCCAAGAGACTGATAAAAGGCTTCGAGAACGAATAGGGTACCATGTACTCAATTCTATGGATGAACAAGAACTAGCCCGGTCAGCAGTATTATGGGCTGACAATCCGAACATATACAATGATGACACAGTAGCGCAGACATTTCTGAACCTTTCCCCAGACGAGCAGAAATTAGCAGGTGTATACATGATTCAGCACCTCCTCACGTTATACAGAAACCAACATTCTGATCCAGGTCCCTTACACGATACATTAGAAGCACTACTCATGGATAGATGGAAAGGCCTAAGTACCAAGTTAATACAAATAATTCTAGAACAACGACATAGATACAACACTTTCTTAAGTGCCGAATATGTTCCCGCTCCGCCCCCAGAAAGAAAAATGTATCATATGGAGCGTCTGCATGGCATTGAAAGTCAGAACCCCTTACGAGAAGTACATCCAGTTATGGGTACCGATAATAACTTGAAACGTGTGTATGTACACACGCCTCTGACCAAGTTAGAACTGTTAGAAATGAAGAAACTAGTACCCTGTCATGACAAAGACCCTGCAGGTTTTCATAGAGAACTTAAAGATATGTTACTGATGGGAGATTACACATATGAAGATATCATGAAAATGTTAAAGGTATTGTTGCCTACCGGCATCTACGAGAAACTAAAGGAAAAAGAATGGGAGGTGGGAGACAAAAAGATTGTATGGGCAGAAATAGAAGACGAGGAGGAAAAACGTACCCCAGGGCTAGGCCTTGGGGAGAAAACTAAAGCATTACCAGGTTTAATAGTACAGGTTCTGCCAAGATTACTGACAACTAGAAAGGAAGATTGGGACGCAATTTCGGCCTGTAAACAGAAACAAGATGAAGATACTAGTGACTTCTATTCAAGATTCGAGAAATGTTTCATTATTAATAGTGGTCTTAAACCAAGTAGCGAGTCGTACCCGCACCTTTTTGTATCAAAGTTAGTCGAGAACTCCCTGGCAGCAGTTAAAGCCCGTGTATACAAGGTCGAGAGTACATGGCAAGCAAATACGCCTTCCCAGATGTTACAAATGTTACAATACCATCAGAACAGAATTAGAGAAGAACAGGATCATGAACAGAAACGTATGAAAGACACGAAAATGAAAATGTTAGTGGCCCAATCAGTTCCAGCCGATGGCCAGAGAAAGGGTACAACCCAGACAGGTCAC
This sequence comes from Lissotriton vulgaris, assembly GCF_964263255.1. Taxonomy (NCBI): domain Eukaryota; kingdom Metazoa; phylum Chordata; class Amphibia; order Caudata; family Salamandridae; genus Lissotriton; species Lissotriton vulgaris. The sequence continues at coordinate 582,975,021 of NC_141694.1, forward strand.
GCCGCAGCTCCCGTTAAAGGGACATGCAATTATTGCAAGCAGCCAGGTCACTACGTACATGAATGTCCAGTCTTGAAACATAATATATCAACAGGTAAAACTAAGGAAAGACCGCGTCCACCTAGACAAGACCAGGTCCAGCAACAGACTTCGCCGAATACACAGCATACGCATGCTTCATCACATACAGCACAGACAGTAGCGGTACCACAGCCACAGCCCATTGCCGCGACTCAGCAAGTTTCACAACAGATGTACCAGTATGCCCAATCTGCTTACCCCGATTATCCACGATACACATGAAACAGCCTAGAGAGGGAGGTTGGCTTGCCTCTTATTGAAATTCCTGTAGATCAAGAGGGTCCTTATGTACACAGTCAAGTATTGGGAAAAGACAGAAAGTTTTTAATTGACACAGGGGCAAGTCGCACTACAATCAGCCATGATGAAGTCCCAGGGGCACCCCTCTCAGGCTCACAGAATGTTTCCCTTGGTTTTTCAGGACAACCTATTGTAAACGAGGTATCGAAACCCGTCCCCCTGGCTGTGGGTCCGTTATCACGTGTTACAGACCTGTTACTTACGAAATCATGTCCAGAAAATCTGTTAGGTATCAAAACATTGAAGGCTCTAGGAGCAGTGATATGTTGTTCCCCGGAGGGAGTTAGACTCTTTCTGCGAGATTTCAAAGGTCACTATGTATTACGAGAGTTTGATGTCAGATTGAAAAATGTACCAGATCACTTGTGGGCACAAGGCCCAACTGACGTAGGCTGCATGCACATTACACCATACCGTGTTACACTCAAGCCAGGAGTTGTTTTACCCCGAATCAGACAATACAAGTTACCACCCGATGCTGTAGTGGCTTTACTGGAAATCATTGAAGAGCTCATTGCCCAAGGAGTAGTCGTAGAGACCGACTCCAATATCTGTAACTCCCCCATCATTCCGATTCTTAAACGTACTGATCCCAATGCACCGCCAGTATATCGGCTGGTGATTGATTTACGAGAACTAAATAAATGTATCGTTCCACAGTACCCTGTGGTTCCCGACATCTCATCCCTATTGACTGCTATTGATTCAGAAGCAACGTTCTTTACTGTAATTGATCTCAAGAACGCCTTCTTCAGTGTGCCTATTGATCCAGAGAGCCAATATCTCTTCGGATTCAGTTTAAATGGACGAAGTTTCAAATTTTCACGCGCACCTCAAGGATTCACAGAAAGCCCCAGCATCTATAGTCAAGCACTGAAAAGACAACTAGATTGTATTCAAATGCCAGTTAACACCGCTTTACTGCAATACGTCGATGATCTGCTGATCACCGCACGAAGTGAGCCCGAATGTGAACAAGCATCACTGACAGTGTTACATTTTCTGGCCGACAAGGGACACAAGGTGTCTCCTTCGAAGCTACAATTCTGTGTTCAGCAAGTTGTGTACTTGGGTCACTTGCTGTCCAAAGTGGGGAGACAGCTCACTCCTGATCGCATTCAGTTAATTGTAAATATGTCACAACCCCAGACACAAAAGGAAGTGCGGGCCTTCATAGGCCTCACCTCGTACTGCAGACAATGGATTCCTCAATATGCATTTCTAGCTAAACCACTCATTCAGTTAACAACACAGGAGGCAGCAACTTCGACTGTCCTTCCTTGGACTCAGGAACACACACAAGCCTTTGAAGAATTAAAGAAAGCTTTATGCCAAGCACCAGTTTTAGCGACACCATGTTACAGCAAACCTTTTACACTTTTTGTTACAGAACGTGATGGTACAGCATTGTCTGTCCTCACTCAAGACCAAGCAGGTTCACATAAGCCTTGCGCTTATTTTTCAAGTACATTGGATTCAGTAGCCCAGGCACTCCCTGCGTGTTTGAAGTCAGTAGCAGCGACAGCTTTAGCAATCAGACAGAGCGATTCAATTGTTTTAGGACATCAATTAACAGTACAAGTTCCACATTCTGTAGAGGTTCTTTTAAACAGAACTCAGACTCAACACTTGACTATAGCACGACTGACAGGTTATGAATTAACGCTATTCCAGCCACACATAGAAATCAGACGCTGCAGCATTCTAAACCCCGCAACATTGTTGCCTTCAATTATGACAGATCCAGCCCGCATGATTGTATAGAGATCATTAATGCAGTAACAAAGCCCCGACGAGACTTAACAGATGTTCCACTGACAAATGCAGACCTGACACTTTACGTGGATGGTTCATGTATGAGAACAGACACAGGAGAATTAGTGGCCGCGTATGCAGTGACCACTGAAACCGAAGTTAAAGAAACACATCGTATTGACACACTGTCCGCTCAAGCGGCGGAGCTCATCGCTCTGACCCAAGCCTGTATACTAGCCAAGAACAGAAATGTTAACATATACACTGATTCCCGTTATGCGTTCGGAGTTGTACACGACTTCGGAATGTTATGGCAAGAACGAGGTTTCTTGACCTCTCATGGTGCCAAGATTCAACACGGTCCCCTCATTCAAGCACTGTTAGAAGCAATACATCTGCCTTCAGGCATTTCCGTCATGAAGTGTAAAGCGCATACTAAAGTTACAGATTCTGTTTCCCAGGGTAACGACCTGGCAGACCAGACAGCAAAACATACAGCACTGACTCACACCCAGACAACTGACGTGACAAAGACAATAGTACCGACACATTGTATGACAGTCAGGGATCCCACACTAGATGTAATCGATATTCAGACACATGCTACTACAGATGAAATAAAGAAATGGACCGAACTAGGAGGGATCCAGACAGATCAAGGTTGGATGACGAAGGGAAAATCTACATGGTTTCTCCCCGACTCTATGGTTCAAGTCATAATCAATACAGCACATAGTCCTGCACATCTAGGAGAGAAAGCGATGTTAGACAGTTTACAGAATCTCTGGTGCAACAAACACTTACGAGCAGCAGCAAAACAGAAAGTGCGTACCTGCATGATCTGTTGTCAGTTCAATCCAGGAAAAAGCGTCCCTGTAGAGCAAGGTGGATTTCATCCTCCCGATCACCCTTTTGAAGTACTCCAGATGGATTATATCCAGATGGACCGTTGTCGAGGATTCAAATATGTCCTCGTAATTGTTTGTGCACTTTCCCGTTGGACCGAAGCATATCCAGTCCCAGATTACACTGCTCCGACCACTGCCAGGCAGCTGGTTCGAGAATTCTTCCCACGGTACGGCTTGCCTCGTGTCGTGTACTCAGATAACGGACAGCCATTCTCTTCCGAACTGATGAGACAGGTTTCCCTGCTGCTAGGATATCAGTGGAAATTCCATTGTGTCCGGCATCCCGAAGCCGCTGGCCTTGTAGAAAGGCATAACCAGACACTAAAGACCCGCCTTGGTAAAATATGTAAAGAGAAAGGGGTCGACTGGATAGTCGCCCTGCCAGTTGCATTGTTCTACATGAGAATGGTTGCCCACTCGAGATCAGGACTATCCCCGTATGAAGTGGTCTTTGGCAGACCACCGAATATGTGGGGGACGCCCATTCCTAAGAAAATTACCGATGTTGATTGTAATATGCTGACAGATTACCTTGCCTCCTTGATGTCTGCACTCCAATCATGTCGTTCACAGGTTGCCGCAGCCTTACCTGACAACACTGATGTAAAGCCGCATGATGTCCGTCCCGGAGATCTGGTCCTAATTAGGAACTTCGACAGGAAAAGTCCGCTGGAGCCCCGCTGGAAAGAGCCGAAGACCGTCCTTCTTACAACGAGGACCGCCATCAAAGTGGAAGGCAGAAAGGGGTGGATCCATACGAGCCATATAAAAAAGTGTAACGGACTAATGCCAGAAAAAGACTCGTCCACCCCCTCCAAAGACTGTATCGAACCTAGTGACTTTAAAGTTCCGAAACAAGAGAAAACTCCCCAAGAGGAGTACAGATTGAAACTTCGATCTAGCAAGTCAGACAGTTTAATTGTTTAAGTCCTCCCCTAGGTGAATCGGTTAAATAGTTTCTGACATGTACCCCCTAGATCGAGATAGAGAGAGAGAGAGACAACTCAAGAAACGTACATATTGTAAATCACTCCGCAGTCACTGTATAGTGACATTATTGATTATGTTTTTTCTAAGTCTTCTGATTATTGTTGCTAGTATATTGCTTCCCATATACTACCCTATCTTCAAACGTGAACAATCTGCTTACAATGTCACCGCTGAACATTCTTTTAGTGAATTACCTCCCCATGAACTTTCTTACAGACTCGCGCTGCGCAACAACACATTCATTAGTATGTTACATCACTCCCATCAGACCAACAACGCTACCAACTGCTGGATATGTGGCCGACTCCCTCCCTACCAGAAATACAAGGGAGTTCTGCCCCTCTTTCCGTACCCGTTCACTCACAATGGCTCCTGTGGTGCATGGTTTAGAATAATTAATTCCTTAGATCCTGATATTGCTGTTTTCAAAGGGAGCTGGGTTTGGGGAAACTTGAACTTAGTTCTGCTTAATGCCTGTTACCCTGACAAGAAGGGACTCCCCACTAGAATAGGAACTGATCTAGAAAATGAAGTATATGGATTAGGTAATTATACAATTAACCTTATGATTCTTACTGTTGAATCCGAAGCTGCACCAGTTCTCCCCGCTATGTCAGTATTACCAGTCACTGGTGATTTATGTGTCAGTAAGAAAGGTTCAGTACACTTAGGACATAGTAAATGTACTACTGTGGTCGAATTCAGTGACCAAGGCAAATCTTCCTTTAGAGCTACTCGTCATTCCTATTTTGTTTGTGGTCATACCGCATACATACGCTTACCTCCTGATTGGGATGGTACCTGTTACATTGCATTCCTTCTGCCACCTGTTTTTCTAGCCCCTCCTGATTATCACAGAAATACCAATCTAGTAAAGAATAGGCTCCGAAGAGATCTCCCGATTGTCGACTATACTGAAACGGCATGGGAGCAATACACAGATTTCAATAAAGGATTCTTTTTCTTCACAGGCCCCGTCCAAAATAGTAAACTAATACGCAGATTAACTAGAACACTTGAAGCAGTAGTGAATGAAACTGCCTCCGCCCTAGGTAACTTAACAGAGGAGCAGTCCGCCATGCGGGTTGTTGTTCTTCAGAATCGTCTTGTTATTGACGTCATCTTGGCAGATAGAGGCGGAGCTTGTAAGGTCATCGGGTCAAGTTGCTGTGTTTTCATTCCAGAAAACGCGCCAACGGTATACCAAGCTATTACACGTCTTCATAAAATTGCAAGTCAGATACATCAGAATCCAGGCACCTGGACTTGGTCCGGTTGGTTCTGGACAACGTTAACCGCTTGGGGATGGAAGATTCTATCCTTCCTGGGCATTGCCCTTGTCATAGTATTCAGTTGCTGCCTGTGCCTACAGTGTGGGCCAGCGATTTGTGGACTGTGTGCCACATCATGTATTGAACATTCCAGTTTTCTCTCAAAACGTGAAAGAAAAAAAGAAGAACAAATGATGTTACAAGAACAGACTGATCGATTCATGAGGATCGATATATCATGAAGGGTCCGTAGGGAACAAGGAGGGAATGAGGAAATATAAATTTTATGGTCAAGTAATGTTCCCTAACGTGTACCCCACCGTCTCCATGTACCAGCTTAAAGTGCATGTAACTTCCCTCCTGTGCCAGCTAAGAAGACGCAAATACATTTGCGTCCAACGTTAACATGTCCTCTTTCAGACCCACCCTGAATGGGTTGAATATTCCGTTTCTAAGTATGCTATGCCAACGTCTTTTTGTGGTGTACTTTGCACGTTTTTCAGCTGTGGCGAAGTAGGCACTGAATTCTGCCATCGAGCCTTTTTTTCCTGCCTTCTGACTCTGAAAGCCTCGGCCCAGGCTGTCTCTGTACCCGTGACCTCTGCCTTACTCCCTGTGCGGCTCATGGCGCTTAGCTCAGCCTGCTGCCTGCCAAGACTGACTTCAACCTTCGAATTATCTGTTCCGCTCCTCGAAAATGCATTCCTGCCTACTAGTTTAAGTAAACATCCCCCCAGCTGCAGAGCAAAGGGCCCGGCCTCACTGTCTCCGTGCAAGTAATTCATAGCCTCTGTTACCATGGTAGGCCCATGCCCCTCGCATTCTCATGTAGACACTTAGGCGCTTATACACGCACTCACAGTCAGTATAGAATAGCTTCTGCCCCAGAGACCTTTTCCGTTTAGATAATATGGTTCCCAAACATCAGATATCAGATATGATAGAGTACGAGTTGATCTGACATGCCAGACTTCTGTCTCTTTCCGCCAGTGTAAATGTCAAGTCCCCTGCACCCTCTGGTTTCACGTCAATCACACGTCATGCAGCTGCGCGCGCATCCAGGCCTCAGATTTCTGCTGACATTGCAACATTCTGCTTTGTGCCACCCACTTGTGACACCTACCTGTGACGTTTCTAGCACACACCTCTATGTTCACGCCTAGTTCACGCCTTCTAATTACGCCTTCTAATTACGTATCATTACCACGTGTGCGCTCTTATCTTGCTTCTCTCAGCTGTTACGCCTACTGTATTGGTTTCTACTGTACGATTTAAGTATATAAGCTATGTATTGTCAATAAAATATTGCTCTATCCCTTCCTGCACCCCAGTGGTGGCAGGAACAAGATATCCGGTCTTGACCATTCCTTTTTAAGGAATAAAACCCCTAAGAACTCTAACACCACGGACTCTGCCTTTTTCTTTCCGATTGAGTTATTATTGATTAAGTACTTACCTGCATAGAAATTAGGACGGTAAATCAAATATTTACCACAAAGCAAGCTCTCACCAAAAGGGATACTTCTGATTACATTTCAGGGATGAAAGCTGGATAAATGAAGTACAGTGTTACCTGGAGTGAACTTTCTATATAGTTTGGTTTCAGGTCAGTTATTTTTTTGTATAATGTTAGGTCAAGAAAATTGACCTCCATGCTACTCATCTAAATATTAAAATGCAATTTGAGATCATTAACCTCAATTCTGTCCCCAAAACGTTTTGCATTCTGCATTGAACCCTTCCATACCACAAAAAGGTCATCAATAAACCTACTCTGGTGTATAACATGCTCCTCCCAGTCTCACTGATGTTCTACGTGGACCACCTGCTCCTCCCACCAGCCGATATGCAAATTAGCATAGCTGGGGTGAATCAGGTGCCCATCGATGTACCGCATATCTGGTGGAACAACTCATTGTTAAAAATGAAAAAAATTACTTTCCAAAAATCTCTATATCATTCTAAATAACACCCCAGTGTGCTTCAATCATCTGGCACCCAAGAAATGTGGCATTGCATTCAACACATCTCTTTGTTGGATACTTGTATTGAGTATTGTCGCGTCATAAAATGTAATCTTCTTTCCAAGGGAGATCATACATTTTTCACAGGAAATCCCCAGTATCCTGGATATAGGATAACGGACTTCTAACAAAATCACCTAATAAATGGTCCACATATTTTGAGGTATTCTCAAATAATGCCCAAGGCTGAAATAATAGGACGCCCATGCGGGCTATCCCTATGCACCTTGGGGATCAGATACAATACTGGTGTCTTCGGATGATCTTTCATAGGAACTAACTGGTATTCTATATGGCTAAGAAGGATACATATCACGCTCCAATTTCTTCAGGAAAAACCAAAAAGAACTGACTGCACTCCGTTATGTGGAAAATAGAAACGGGTTTATTAATCCGTTAACTCAAACAGGACGCGTTTCTGCTTTGCGCCTTCTTCTTGCTGTTTGGCACATTTTTACAACGATCATTTAAATAAAGCTTTAACATCAACAAAGTAATCGACGTGTATAATCACCATAAATAATGCACTTTAGTATGTTTGTTACAATGGCGGCCATCTTAAAGTGTGTTTTGTCAGCATTCCCACTATAGAAAAAACAGAAGTGATTACACTGTGTATTGGCGTTTAGTTTGCACAATTCATTTGTAAACTAATAAAAATGAGAATTAAAAAATAAAAAATGAAATTGAAACAGAAGGTGAAAATTGAAAAACCTACGTTCTCATTATATTGAATTCATGTTTATGAATAAATGAATTAAACCAGATAATATTATATATACACTATTTACAATTAAGCCTTTGATAGGCTGAGTAAATTTATTGTGAAAAATAAATTTGTTCGATCTACAGGTAAGCTAAATATAGGAGGGAGGGAATCGAAGTGTATCACTACCCTAAATGAATTGATAACTCCTCCTCAATGTTAAGGCCTAACGGTGTCTTAGTTTGTAGGTCAATAATGAACCAAGACTCCAACCTACGAAACTGTAGGTCTCTATCCCCCCCACGGTCTTTGAATGGGATGTGGTCAAGGCAGAAGAAGCGAAGGAGGCTGCGGCCGCTTCGATGTTTTTGGGCAAAGTGCCGGGCTACAGGATAATTAGGGTCATTGTGTTCAATTGCTCTTGCGTGTTCTGAAATTCTTCTCTTGACAGGATGTTTTGTACTGCCAATATAACGCAGTTTGCAAGGGTATTCCAGGCACTAAACGCAGTAAGGAGTGGTACATGTCATGTATTTGTTGATCTTTCTGGCTGAGATTCTCCCAGGAATAAGATAGTGAGTGATTTTAGGACTGGTTTTACACGCCTTGCAATGATGACAAGGAAAAAACCCTGTAAGGTTACCAAGTCTTGGTGTTTTAGGAATAGGGTCAAAATGACTGGACAAGTAAGTCTCTCAACGATCGATTCCGTCTGTATGTAATCTGCAGGAAATCGGAGATCTCTTTGCCTATGGTACAATCTGCTTTAAGGATATGCCAGTTACGTGAGAGAACATTATGAATCTTTTTAGAGTCTTGGGAGAAAGTGGTGATGAAGCGTAAGGTGCCTTTAATAACTTTTTCTTTCCTATTGGAGTATTTTAAAAGACACGACTGTGGTATTTTTCGCACTTTCTCTAGGGTTTGATCTAAAATTGATTCTGCGTATCCTCTTCTTTTGAACCTATCGACAGATTCTTTTCCTACTATCTCAAAATCCTGTTTTAAAGTACAATTCCGTTTCAAACGTAGCAATTCCCCATAGGGTATGCTATTTTTGAGAGGTTTGGGATGGCAGCTGGATGCCTCCAAAATGGAGTTTCCAGCTGTAATTTTGCGGAATAGAGAGGTACAAATCTTACCTTCTTTGATTGAGATTCTCAAATCTAGAAAGTCAACTTCACTGTTGCTTATCTGGCCACTGAAAAGTAAGTTTAAATTATTGGCATTCAGATGTTTAATGTATGCTTCTGCGTCAGCCTTGGTGCCCTTCAAAAAAATAAAGAGATCATCGATGTATCGATGCCATCCCATAATCGATTGGACCCATTGTGAATTTTCGTCGGCCCAGGCCACCTGCTTCTCCCACCAGCCGACTAACAAGTTCGCGTAGCTGGGGTCGAAGCAGGTTCCCATCGCCTTCCCTCTGATCTGTCTGTAGTGTTGTTTTTGAAATAGAAAGATGTTATTATTTAGACAGAAGGTAATAAATTCAAGAAGCATCTGATTGTGTAGGGTGAATTGCAGTGATCAACTTTTAAGAAAGTATTGTACTGCCTGAATGCCCTTGTTGTGTCTAATGCATGTGTACAATCCTGTGACATCCAGGACATATATATATATATATATATATATCTAACAAAAGAGGTTGCCCACAACGAGAACGTCCACATGGAAATGTATAGCCTCTTTCAGCGAGGTCAGCAGCCCGCTCAGTAGTCAGCTGTCAACCGCATTTCAGTGGCTCAATGCGTTTCGAAATCTCTTTCTTGATCGCGAGCTTCACAAGAACAAACACAGCAACTGGGTAAGTACGTCTGCTTTCATTAATGAAGAAAGCAACACCAAAGGGGATGATGGACGGAGCGTTTGAGCAAATCAAACACTCACCCCCAGTCAACTGATCTGGGTTTAATTCATCATTCTTTAGCTCACTCCACCACCCCAGTTCAGACAAATTGCCATATGCAAATCAGTCTGACCCTATGCCTTATGGGAACAGTCCAGCCCGAACTGCCAAGCCATGTCTTCCCTGGACCGGAAACAAGCATCCTGGGACCGGTTTCGGGTTCATAACCCTCATTAGCCAGGCTATCTTGAATCCAGTGGCAAAGTGAGCCAGGGACCAACGTCTGGGGATACCCTGCCAACTAAGGCGAACTAAGCGACACCAAAGGGGATGATGGACGGAGCGTTTGAGCAAATCAAACACTCACCCCAGTCAACTAATCTGGGTTTAATCCATCATCATTCTTTAGCTCACTCCACCACCCCAGTTCAGACATGGCCATATGCAAATCAGTCTGACCCTGTGCCTCATGGGAACAGACCAGCCCGAACTGCCAAGCCATGTCTTTTCTGGACCGGAAACAAGCATCCTGGGACCGGTTTCCGGTTCATAACCCTCATCAGCCAGGCTATCTTGAATCCAGTGGCAAAGTGAGCAAGGGACCCACCTTTATAAATGACGAGTTACGTCCTTTTTGGGCCAGTTGTCCCGCCTCCATCGGCGTGTGTTGCTCCAGCAGCATTCTGGTATTAGCAGTTTCTTTATGCTCCCACAGTGGGTTTCATAGTTGCTAGTCAGTTCATTATTGTGTGATTAAAATCCATCTGTGGGTTGGTGACAGTTAAAAAGACTGAGGAGGCAGTATCATCATAAAACACTCACATTTGAGTAAAATCCATCCAAACACCTGCCCTAGGGGTTCTAAATGCCGTTGGTCCACGTGAAGCGGCGGTTCATTCTCGCGGCTCGGACACAGACGCTAATAATCCAAAAAAAGAGGTTGCCCACAATGAGAACATCCACATGGAAATTTAAAGCCTCTTTCAGCGAGGTCAGCAGCCCGCTCAGTATTCAGCTGTCAACCGCATTTCAGTGGCTCAACGAGTTTCGAAATCTTGAGCCTCACAAGAACAAACACAGCAACTGGGTAAGTACATCTGCTTTTATTAATGAAGAGTCACGCCCTTTTTAGGCCCGTTCTCCCGCCTCCATCCTGGGACCGGTTTCAGGTTCATAACCATTATCAGCCAGGCTATCTGGAATCCAGTGGTAAAGTGAGCAAGGGACCCACCTTTATAAATGACAAGTCACGTCCTTTTTGGGCCAGTTGTCCCGCCCCCATCGACGTGTGTTACACCAGCAGCATTCTGATATTAGCAGTTTCTTTATGCTACTACAGTGGGTTTCATAGTTGCTAGTCAGTTCATTATGGTGTGATTAAAATCCCTCCGTGGGTTGGTGACAGTTAAAAAGTCTGAGGAGGCTGTTTCATTATAGAACACTTACATTTGAGTACAATCCATCCAAACATGCAATAATGAACTGACTAGCAACTATGAAACCCACTGTGGTAGCATAAAGAAACTGCTAATACCAGAATGCTGCTGGTGTAACAGTAGAGGGTAGAGGCATAGGCTGGTATTAGTATTTTTAGGGGTTAGTGGTGGGTAAGAGTATAGGGTGAGAATGGTATTTTTAGGGTTTAGGGGTGGGGATGGGTATAGGGCGGTGAGGATAGTTTTATGGTTTGTGGTGGTTAAGAGAGGTAAGGTTGTTTTTATTTTTTTAGAGTTTCAGGTAGGTAGGGGTATAGGGTGGCAAGGGTATTGTTTAGGGTAGGGGGCAAAAGTTGGTTAAGGTATTTCAAGTGTTTAGGGTGGGTAGGGGCAAAGGTGGTAATGGAATGTTCTAAGGTTAGGGTAGGTAGGGGAATTGTGTGTGGTAAGACTATATATAGTTATAGCTCTGAATGGTGCACCAGAAGCTGTGACACCTTATCCCTGAGGCATCAGGGGCCATTAAACTTTGATTATCCTTTTCCTTTGTTTTACAAACACAGCAGTCGGCGGCAGACTTGACAGGGTGGCAAAGCACCCTCCAGATCACTCAGTAGAAAGCCACCTTTACTACACTACAAAGAATAATTCCCCTTCAAGCACCATCCATAGCGGCTATACTCCCTTCTCAGTCCACGCAAACAGCAGCTGTCAGTACATTAACATAGTGGAAAAATCCCAAAGAAGTCACAGTGTATCTGTAATACTGAAAACCAGACTCAAATGTCTACAGACAGCTACAAAAGAATTGGAAAGGGATTTCAAAGGACAGTGTTTCAGCCCCCCTACTCACCTTCCCTTACATGGCGAGTTTTCCATTCACTTTTCAGCAAAAAGCCTTCAAGATCCAGCAAAATGGGGAACAAGCCCCACTTGCTTTTCAAATAACCCAAAAACCCGCAGCGACAATAATTGAATACAAAATGGATCGGTGAAATCCATGTGTACATTTCACTGTTCACTGTTGTGGGACTCAAATGCAATTTGAAACACAGACTCGCTCCCCCTTCAGCTGACTCCACGCTCCCTCAGGGGGGCGGGCCCCATAGTTTGAAGATCTAAAAGTTTCTTTTAAATACATAAAGACAAACTGGCTCTTTGTACTAATCCTAAATTCCTACCAAAAGTAGTCTCCAGTTTCATCTCAATCAATTCATTAAGCTTCCTCTTTTTTTCCACTAACCCTAGTTCTGTTGCAGAAACAGCTTTCCATATTCAATGTAAAAAGGGCGCTCATGTTCTACAAAGATAGAACTAAAAGTTTCAAGAAACCAAAACAACTCTTTGTAGCCTTTTCTCCACCTTATAAAGGCAACCTTATATCAAAATCAGTCATAGCTAGGTCAATAGTCTAATGCAGTCATACGTGTTACATACAAGCTAAAAGATCTTTACATGTAACTCCCAGAGCACATCCCACTCATAAAAAAGGAACAATTATGGCCTTTTTTGGAAATATACCAATAGCTGATATTTGTAAAGCAGCTACATGGTCTACACCACACACATTCACTAAACACTATTGTGTAGATGTTTTAGCTCGCCGACAAGCTAATGTAGGCCAGACAGTGCTACGTTTCCTTTTTCAAACTACTGAAACTCCCAAATGCTAGCCATAGCTTCTAAGGAGGAACTGCTTTACAAACTATGCAGAATATGTGTATTTATAGCCACACAAGCCATCGAACAGTTTATGATACTTACCCTGTAAGCATGTGTTTGTGGCATGTAGCGCTGTAGATTCACATGGCCCCCTGCCTCATCCCGGGATGCCTGTGGATTTGAAGTTATGTTTTGACACATCGCTCGGATACATTCATATTTTAGCATGGATTTCTCTGTTTTTACATCGTCCTTACACTTCTTTCTCACCCTCCTGCTGGAAAACAATGTTACAAAGGAGTTGATGCCCATACGCAGTATCCCAGAGAGGAGGAGTCACTGTACCTTATGACTCGAAATAATTCTTCGAAGAAAAACAACTTTTTCAACTCTGAACCCAACACTACATGGCAGGAGTATGTAGAGCATGTGTTTCTAAATCCACATGTCATTTGATATATATTTCTGTTTTATATTGCACAAACACTGCCCAAGGGCATTGGGAGTGTTATACATGAGCCAGATTACATCATATAAGGTCAGATTCATTTTATTTTAAGCACAAGGGATTCAGTGATTTCGCCAAAGTCAATGCTAGGACTTGAACCTAGTTACCAAGATCAAAGGTTGGCAGCCCTGGCCGTTAGACCACATCATACACACCATAAACTAATGTGTGAAAGTCATGCACAAGTGGAAAAAAGTTGCAAACCTTTAAATAAATCTGATCATAACTGGTGATTAAAATAGTGAAGGCTGATCTGGCAATCATAAAAATGCTGAAAGAGCGGAGGCATCGCCTCTAACAGTGCCCAAAGCAAGTCCTCGCTTGTTCAGGGGCACAACAACAAACCATTCAACAACTTGGCTGGCAATGGATCAATTTGGCGGGTGCCACACCAAGCCACAAATCTGTCCCATCACCTGGCATACACTGATTTTACAGAGGCATGACTTGCCGCCAAGATAAAAACCATGACCTCAAGAGGAAGGTCAAATGAGGTCAACTGCTGCCTCTCAATCTCCAAGCATGGAGATGCAGATGGCATAGGTCAGGGTTCAGCACTCTGCTCTGTTGCTGCAACATAAGATCCTCCTAAAGTGTCACTCTGATCGGAGGACAGGTGTTTATGCCCAGGAATGTTCAGGTACCACACTATCCTGGCCCTAAGCGGAGTCACTGGGATGACATGGGCCAGGTTATTCCTGACTGTTCTTTACAGAAATCTGGGCCATAGAGAAATCAGTAGGAAGGCATACTGGATTCCCGGGTTTCACTCTAGGCGAAATGGGTCTCTAGGAGAAAATCAGATGCGCAAAAATGCTGACATTGTGGAATCTTGGCAGTGATGAAAAGATCGAGCTATAAATCTCCCCACTGATGAAAAATTCACTGCGCCACCTCTAGGCGCAACTGCCATTTGTGAGCTGCTAAGGGTCGATGGCTGAGTTTGTCAACCTGATGTTTAGACATCCCTTCAAGTGGTTCACCACCAAGAAATCCCATGGCAGACCAGCTACTTCCACAGGGGTAGAGCCTCCTGGCACAGGACCCAAACCCTCCGCCCTGCTTGTTGCAGTACCTCATGGCAGTGGTAGGGCAAGTGAGAACCTGCACCTGCCTTCCTCTGATTACATATATATTTACAACAAGGGGTGGTGAGGGACAGAGTCTCTGAATTAAGCAGAAAGCTCTCACCCAGTCAAGAGATCAGGGCTAGATCCAACACCGTTTTTTAGCTCACTGCACCATCCCAGTTTCAGAACCTGGCTGTATGCAAATTAGTCTGTTCCTGTCCCTGCTTAATTCAGACACTCTGTTCATCACCACCCCCTTTTCTGAATCGTTTTTGGCCACTATAGGTGTGGCAGGGTTTACTCAGACATGAGTCCCTTTCTCACTGCACCATCAGGATTCAAGCAAGCCGGGCCGAAGAAGGCTGAAATGCCAGAAACCGGTCCCCGGTAGCTTGTCTCCTTTCTGGTGAAGAATTGGCTTGGTAGTTTAGTCTGCCCTGTTCCCATGATGCACTGGGCCAGGGACAGACTGATTTGCATATAGCCAGGTTCTGAGCTGGGATGGTGCAGTGAGATAAATAACGGTGATGGATCAAGCCCTGATCTTTGGACTGGGTAAGAGTAGTCTGCTTAATTCAGACACTCTGTTCATCACCACCCCCTTTTCTGAATCGTTTTTGGCCACTATAGGTGTGGCAGGGTATACTCAGACATGAGTCCCTTTCTCACTGCACCATCAGGATTCAAGCAAGCCGGGCCGAAGAAGGCTGAAATGCCAGAAACCGGTCCCCGGTAGCTTGTCTCCTTTCTGGTGAAGAATTGGCTTGGTAGTTTAGTCTGCCCTGTTCCCATGATGCACTGGGCCAGGGACAGACTGATTTGCATATAGCCAGGTTCTGAGCTGGGATGGTGCAGTGAGATAAATAACGGTGATGGATCAAGCCCTGATCTTTGGACTGGGTAAGAGTAGTCTGCTTAATTCAGACACTCTGTTCATCACCACCCCCTTTTCTGAATCGTTTTTGGCCACTATAGGTGTGGCAGGGTATACTCAGACATGAGTCCCTTTCTCACTGCACCATCAGGATTCAAGCAAGCCGGGCCGAAGACGGCTGAAATGCCAGAAACCGGTCCCCGGTAGCTTGTCTCCTTTCTGGTGAAGAATTGGCTTGGTAGTTTAGTCTGCCCTGTTCCCATGATGCACTGGGCCAGGGACAGACTGATTTGCATATAGCCAGGTTCTGAGCTGGGATGGTGCAGTGAGATAAATAACGGTGATGGATCAAGCCCTGATCTTTGGACTGGGTAAGAGTAGTCTGCTTAATTCAGACACTCTGTTCATCACCACCCCCTTTTCTGAATCGTTTTTGGCCACTATAGGTGTGGCAGGGTATACTCAGACATGAGTCCCTTTCTCACTGCACCATCAGGATTCAAGCAAGCCGGGCCGAAGAAGGCTGAAATGCCAGAAACCGGTCCCCGGTAGCTTGTCTCCTTTCTGGTGAAGAATTGGCTTGGTAGTTTAGTCTGCCCTGTTCCCATGATGCACTGGGCCAGGGACAGACTGATTTGCATATAGCCAGGTTCTGAGCTGGGATGGTGCAGTGAGATAAATAATGGTGATGGATCAAGCCCTGATCTTTGGACTGGGTAAGAGTAGTCTGCTTAATTCAGACACTCTGTTCATCACCACCCCCTTTTCTGAATCGTTTTTGGCCACTATAGGTGTGGCAGGGTATACTCAGACATGAGTCCCTTTCTCACTGCACCATCAGGATTCAAGCAAGCCGGGCCGAAGAAGGCTGAAATGCCAGAAACCGGTCCCCGGTAGCTTGTCTCCTTTCTGGTGAAGAATTGGCTTGGTAGTTTAGTCTGCCCTGTTCCCATGATGCACTGGGCCAGGGACAGACTGATTTGCATATAGCCAGGTTCTGAGCTGGGATGGTGCAGTGAGATAAATAACGGTGATGGATCAAGCCCTGAACTTTGGACTGGGTAAGAGTAGTCTGCTTAATTCAGACACTCTGTTCATCACCACCCCCTTTTCTGAATCGTTTTTGGCCACTATAGGTGTGGCAGGGTATACTCAGACATGAGTCCCTTTCTCACTGCACCATCAGGATTCAAGCAAGCCGGGCCGAAGAAGGCTGAAATGCCAGAAACCGGTCCCCGGTAGCTTGTCTCCTTTCTGGTGAAGAATTGGCTTGGTAGTTTAGTCTGCCCTGTTCCCATGATGCACTGGGCCAGGGACAGACTGATTTGCATATAGCCAGGTTCTGAGCTGGGATGGTGCAGTGAGATAAATAACGGTGATGGATCAAGCCCTGATCTTTGGACTGGGTAAGAGTAGTCTGCTTAATTCAGACACTCTGTTCATCACCACCCCTTTTCTGAATCGTTCCTATGATTACAGGCAGGAAGCCCTTCAATGCCAAGTGAATCACCCTCAACTCCAACAAACTGATTTAGAGCCGAGCTTCTTCCAGAGACCAGGGGCCTCTGATCTGCACTTTTCCCAGACGGGCTCCTCAACCCAGAAGCAAGGCATCAGTTGCAATTGTAACATCTGGGTAGGTTGGAGAGGGGTCTGCCACTGACAGTCTAGCAGCCACTACTGCAGGTCTTTTGCAATCTCCTCCGAAATCTGGATATAATTGGACAGATTTCCTTGGTGCTCTGCGAACTGAGATTTTAGGTCCCACTTCATATATACCATCTGGTATGTTGCACCATCAGGATGCAGGAGGCACATAATTCCAGCAGCCTCAATGTCATCCATACTGAAATCCAGGACAGAGTGTGAACCTTTAGGATCAGAAGCCTGAACGTCCTGGACTCTGTGCTGCTCGGTTTTTAAAGATTGGTCGTTGTTTGAAAGGGGAAGGTTGATGACTGCCAGGAGCGAGCCTGCCTTCAGCAGCCAAGGTAGTGGAAGACAGGTACCAATGACCGCTGATAGTGTGACCATGGCTACGACTTTGGGAGTGGGCTTGCGACCCTC
Source organism: Lissotriton vulgaris (assembly GCF_964263255.1). Classification (NCBI taxonomy): domain Eukaryota; kingdom Metazoa; phylum Chordata; class Amphibia; order Caudata; family Salamandridae; genus Lissotriton; species Lissotriton vulgaris. The sequence continues at coordinate 582,992,522 of NC_141694.1, forward strand.
CTTATGACTTCGACTGGTCATGTCCAGAGTCTTCCACTATTTGGTGACATACAGCTTCGTCTCACTGCCCTATATGGCCTTTGGATTCATCTGGGCGCAGTAGTCATAGACCCCGGAATTGTGTCCTGACCTCAGGAACCATAGATATACTCCGTGAGGCTCTGTCACAGACACCTTTTTGTGACATTCTCTACGCAGCTTGAACCATTATCTTAGGAGGTGGCATTTTCCCTGGCACAATGGACAATTTTTGCAAAAAGAGTCTTAAAAAGACCAAGGGTTAACTCCGGATCCATGTCTAAAAGAGCAGAAAGAAAGTCTGCATGCATGGGTGGCGCTTCTTTGCAGGTCCGCTCATCACTTCTGGACTGTAACGACGTTACAAAGCCACATGCTGGTGCATAGGTGTACTGCTTTGAAGTTTCCAGTGTCTGTCGCCTAGGGAATATTTGCGAGGTGAGGAATCTGCGGTTAGAAGTTTCAAAAGGAGGGCTTTTATTAATAGGTGCCTTGCAAATTTGAGACTAATTGAATGCTTATTTTAGAGACCAATTCGTACATGACTGTTTTTGCAAAGAGATATATAGGAGCAAGTGTTTTATGTCACAATCCAACCTTAATGAATGTTCTGGACATTACTAAAGGAACTAAACAATCAACATTATCTGCAAAAGCTTTTTCTACAGAGGAATCAAACCAAACGAAATTTGGTGTGTGCAGTAACGGACAAAAAAAACATTTTAAGTCTGGGTATAAGAAAAACGTCATGTGTTTTAAACATGGGTAAACAACACAACTCAGTAACAATTTTAATTGCCCAGGTGTTATAAGTGTGAGAAATGTGGATGCTTCCAATGGGAGAGTCAACTCAAGATACAGCAGGAATGTGCTCAACAGGAAACATCTGGCTTTAAATTGAGGTTTGGGAATCCAGATTTGTTGTGAGCGTTGCTTCAGTTTCGGCAACGCGCCGGTGCACTGTTCGTGAGCCCTTTCAGCTGCTGATGGTTTTTTTAAGCTGAGAAAGATACCATGTGTGTTTTGTACCACTAAACCATACTGTTCAGAGTTTGCATTCTGTCTTTTTAAAAAGCTTTTATGTATATTTTAAAGCAATGTAATTACTCATTTGATTATTAACACAACATTAAGATGGGTTTGCTGTTTTTGTGCCATGTTACATGCACACAAGTTTGTGTTCATGTTGCTAATGGAGTGCTGGAATTCACTGCCACTTAAATACTCTGTGCTTACTGCAGTTGTTTTTATCACACAGGACCAGCCTGGTATATGAGCATAACTCAGTCTTCTTCACAGATGCATTGAGTGATCTAAGCTGGCGCAGAGAAACACACGAACGAGCCAGGAATAGAGAGAGCTGAGAACAGAGACACAAACAGGTTAGAGAGAGCAATAGCAGTGCAGGTGAGGGAGGGGAGCAAAAAAAAGATGGTGAACCATAACATTTCGCACCAGAGTGCAGAGAGGCGCACAGTGCTTGAGAGTGACAGCAGGAAGAGAGCAACCCATACAAGGGAGACCACTGCAAAAGACCTGCACTCTCGTGGAGTGCTTCTCAAAAATGAAACAATACAGATAAAGTAAAACTATTAAGCAAATGAGCGAAATAAGTTAAACACAAGCTCTTGTGTGGAGTGCTGAAAGATGAAGAAAAAAGTAGCTTCTGAAACGGGATCAGTGGCTGAACACAAGTACTTGGTCCATGCTCTGGGGGATAGCCAAACACAGAAAGAGGCATGACGCATTCATGCTATGGACAAACGGGAATGCAGGACAAGAGCGAGAAAGGAGAGGACAAATGATAAGCCTATGGGCAGGCTGAAGCCCACTGAATTGTAAGCAACAGGTCTCTTCAAGACAATGCATGCACTGTCTAGCCGGGACCTAAAAATGACTGGATGGGTTGTGAAAGGATGCCATTATAGAACTCACAGATTCTTTCGATTGTGTTTCAGGAATGGTAATTGCATCACAAGAAATCCGGGACATCAAGCTTTAGGTGTTTTAATTGAATCAGACTAAAGGATAAGGATTCCCTGGTGTCAGCAAATATTATGCAAGATTTCTCTACTGATATACTTTTAAAGTTGAACCACTGAGAAAGTTACTGAGGAAAAGGGAGCATATAAGTGGGTACAAAAACCAGTTTGAGCTTTTTAATCAGTTGAAGAAATTATAATTACTATCCCTGCTCTGAATCCCTTCAAAAGTAATGCTAGGTTCATTCTCATTGTTGATGCAAATTTTGTCGTGTTAGATAGTCTTGAGTCAGTAGGTTTGTAACAAAGAGGGAGAGGATGTAGCCTTACGGCTAGAACGGTCGAAGCCGGGGAGCCGGGTTAGAGTCTCGGCAACGGCGCTCAACATCCTTTGATTCTGGGCCAATCACTTAATCTCCCTGTGCCTATCAAAAATGAATGTGTCCTTGTGAAACGAAACTGGTGCTATGTAAAGCACTCTGATACCCAATATCTTCGGGTCTAGTTTGAGCTATATAAAACTCTAAACATAAAATAAAATAAAAAGAATAATCACATTTGCATCACACGTAAAGTGCCACAAGTACAAAGGGTGCGGATTAGAAGTGCATGGCTGCCGTGGTTGATGCCACACAAAACTGGATACATTACTTAAGAGTGATTGAAGGCATGTGACAAGGATGCATAACGTATGGAAGTTAAGAAATATTTGTGTGAAGTTTGGCTTCAGGAAAGAAATATGAACAAGATTATGAATAGTTATACGCAAACAGCATTGGAGTTAACTTGGAGAATGGTATGGTGGTGCGACATGAACTATTTGCTCTGCCTGTAGGCTTGAGGGATAAGTTGATACAGATCGCATATTGTGGTCATCCTGGATGACTGCTCCTAAAAAACTACTGAAAGATTTATTGGTGGCCTTGCATAGATTCCCATGGGAGATCATTTGTGGGTAAGTGTAAGGAATGCTTGCTTTCTGGCAAGCACTGGAAGACATCTGAAGGGCTCATCAAAATTGCATCTCTACTGGGTAGGCATTGAGAGAGAACTACTATAGCCATTAAACATCCGATCAATCTTTTGTCCCAGAACATGAGAGATTTAATTTTGTAAACAGATTATTATTCAGTCCATACACTAGTGTTGTGTGAACAAAACTACAATGGAACCAGTGTCTGAGTTCTTAGAAGAAGTGTTTGTAATAGAGCGGGTTCCTGACGTTATAGTTTCAGACAATTGAATACAAGTTGTCCCGGAAAATAAATGATGGCCTTTTTAAAATGTCATGGTATCAAGCAGGAAAAAACACACCTCTGTATTTTCCATCCATGAATGGCTGTGTTTCCTTTTTTTTTTAGATTTTAGATAGGTTTATTTAATTTTCAAACATTAAACAATCATTCCCCTCTGAGTAGCCACCCTGCCACATGCAATTACTCGTAAATGTAAACTTGATCCACATAAATCATAGTGGTCCAATGCCTGCATCATTAATCTCTTTTGTTCATTAAGCTTATATTCGTGTCCCACCCCTCTCAATCACCGGTGTGGCGTCCTGGATACCCACGGGGAGCAGGCGTTTGTGATCTTGCTGAGCATGGCACCCACACCAGTAAGTCATCCGCCACCCTCTTGTCCCGTCGGGCATGTCTTATATACTGTTAATCAGTGATAGCTCACTCCAAGAGGTCCAAACCCCACCATTGATCTCGGGAGCCCTTGCTGACACCAAATGGATCGCAATGCGTCGTCCCACCAATACCAAACCCAGTGTCGCCATTCAGGTCTTCATTTTAAAGTTCCTGCATCGTGGCAGCCCCCTAGTAGGCTTATCCTGTCAGTGCCCTTAAACTCCCATCCCATTATGTGGTACAACCAAAACAACACTTCCGTCCAGAAACCCGTAAATCATGGGAAGGTCCACATCATATGTAAGTCAGCCTCAGTAACTTTGCAGAGCGGACAGGCCATGTGGTTATTGGGGAAGATCTTGGACAGCTTGTAAGGTGTCATGTACGTCCTGTGCAGGTAGGGGTATTGAATAAGCTTGAACCTAGCATAGGAGGACACCAGTTTCACTTCTTCACATGCCGTCTTTCAATCAGAAACAATCAGGTCCTCCACACACCACCTTTCTCTAACATGGTCTGTCATATCCCCACATGTGAGTTGGTTATCAAGGGCAGGCATCACACCAACTCCAAAATCTGATTGTAGTGTGCTCTTGTGGCTCATCAGGGAAAGCCGGCCACATCCTACGGGCCGTATGTGCTATTTGGGCATAGTGCAAAAACTGGCCAGCTCCCAGACCAAATTGTTTTTTTGCCTTCTCAAATTAGATGAATCTTTCATTTAAGTACAGGTCGCCCACAGTCTTGGAACGCCCTGCCGTATAATTCATGTTCTTGCATAGGTTGTAGAGCGGCTTGATACCCAACAGAGGCAAACCTTCTGGAAGGAGACTTTCTGTAATATCTTATACACCATGTGCCACACATCTGCCATCAGTTGCACAAGGTATGAGCAGGTCCTAGGGAAAACCTTCCCCCATCAAATGGAGTTCCAAGAGGGTGTATTTACCATGGGAGCCTACCATCAGGGTTTTGTCACCGTTGAGGCCCTCATGAAACCAGCTGACAGCATGCTGGAGCTGAACGGCCACACAGTAGAGGAACAGGTCTAGCAGTTTCAAGACCACCGTTGATGTGGAACTACTGCTGGTTACCATACCTTTCTAAGACTATCAAGATTAAGCACGGCAAGAACAGAAATTACCGTAACATGCTGTTTTTGAGGAAATCTACCATGATGTACTGATTTATGATTGCCAATTAACGTTGAAGGCCTGAAGAAGTCTCATTGTCAGAGACGAAACGCGTTGGCTGGCTAAGAAGGAAATCCATTTGTGTTCTTGAATTTTTCTTGTGTTGAAACACCACAATAAAGAATTTAAATAAGAAAATCTGCAAGAATTCGGACCTTTTTTACAAGATTGTGCACTTTAATTTGTACTGTGGACATTTGAAATTATAAAGATAATACCTTTTGGATGGGTGCTGATTTCTTATCAGACATTGCAATTTTTGGGCTTTGCCCTTGAAGAAACAAACAGGGTTGTGTTCCTTGGAATCACAAGCACCATCCCTTCTATTTACAAGCCACAGGTGTAAGCAGGTGCATTCTTTTTGTCTCAACCCTTGTTTTTTCACATAACCAGATGGACAAATGTGGTGCTCCAAATTGAACACATTGCATTCTGTAGCAGATACAAGCAGCACGGGAGAAAACTATTTTTGCCAGTGCCATGCGGCCCATCATTGACAGTGGTAGGGTTATCCACAGCTCAACTGACCGATAGAGGACTGTCAATTTCCCCACATTCAAGTTATTAGGGGCTGTATGGTTGTGTGTTACACAAATGCTCAGATATTGGAATCTGTGCATTTCCCACTGCAGTCCCAACTCTTTGGGGATGACCGCTTGTGAGTGTCTTAGACAGCCAAGAGGGAACAACTTAGATTTTGCTCCGTTTGTGTGAAGACCAGACAATCATGCAGACACCTAGTTCCTCCAATAAGCGGGGGTCAATTGTGAGGGCTCTTGTAGATACACAATGGAGGTGTCTGCATACATCAACATCACATGCATCGCAGCAGCTAGTCGAATTCCCTAGGGTCTCTGTCTTGCCTGCAGCTTACGCCCCAAGGGTTCCACAGCAAGCACGAAGAGTACCGTGGAAAATGGGCACCACTGCCTACTGCCCCGATTTAGCAACCATGCCAATAATTTCCCTGATTTATGGCTTTGTGGAACAGGCATTGCCTATATGGTGTACTAATATACTTATTCAATCTTGCCCACGTTTCTCATATCCGCCTCCTCACTGTGGTGAGGTCTTGTAGATCATGGGGCGGATGTGCAATCAATTTGTCCAGGTGAGACAGTTTGCCCTAGAGGACGGTCAGTTCAGCCTCGAAATGCCTATGTACACCATGAAAGTGCACCATGCATTCTCCCCTGAGGGCCAACTTATATGCTTCATACTACATGGCTCTGCAGCCAACCATGCCTAGGTTTTCTCAAAAGAGGGATACTGTGTTTCTTTGAATATGCACTCGGAAAGCCGCATCTGTTAGTGTCTCAGTGTACAGGCACCAGAGTGATATTCTGGGTCTACACCATTCCAAAGTCACAAGAAGTGGGGAGTGGTCTGAGAGATACCGATCGAGATCAACAAAGTGTTTATAAATGTCAGCGTCGTCCTTGCACTCAAGAAGGAAGTCCAGCCTGCTATGTGTCCCATGGACCGGAGAGTAGAAAGAAAATGACCTATCCCAGGGTACTGGTGCGGCCATATCTCAAAAAGGTGAAGATCAGTTCAAATACCCCAGAGCGCCGCCTCAATATTGGGCTTGGCTCTCGGCCTCTGGGGCTGTTTATACATCTGCCAGTTCAGCACACAATAAAAGTCCTCAGACTAAATAAATCGCATGTCCACGTAAGGTGCTGTGAGGGCCTAATATCAGAAAAAAGGGTGATCATCCACATTCAGTGCATATGTGTTTACAAGATATGTCTCTATCCCATCTAGGATCCCAGTCACAATCACATATTAACCGAGTGGTTACACCATTATGGTACGCTCCAAAAATGGAACGCCAGCTGCAAACCATGTCAGGACCCCTCTAGCATAATTGGAGTAAGTCGCTGCATTCATATGGCCTCTCTAGGTTTCATCAGTTTGGAGACCTCTGCCATAAGTAAATGGGCCTGGACTTTGTAACGATGCAGGAATGAGTATACTCTATACCGTTTAGGACAACTACTTAGGCCTAAGACTCGAGATTCCATGTTTGTAATGATCTGTTCATGGTATGTTGCGACTTGCAGTGAAAGTTTGAGCGGCGACCAGCCCCACCCCCCTCCCTCAGTTAATCGTAGGCGAACCACTCTCTCCTTGACACCCACCTTGCACATAGAGACCCCAGGTCAGTTGGCTCACTGCCAATCCAAGAACCCTCCCAGCAAAGCGGAAACCTCAACGGGGGTTCTGAAACTCACTTTCCCCACCCACCAGACTGATGTCAGACCCTACCCAATCAATGGTCCACCCAAGGTGTGACACCATCTCACCCAACAACATGAACAAAGTGCACTAGTTTGCCCCACAACAATGATGCAAACCGACATAAAAGGTAGATCAAGTAAAAAAAAAAAAGAAAATGTTGCAGGCAGTTGCCGACCAGCTCTATCCAACCCCAAGAAGGTGTGACCCAACCTAATACCAACACTACCAGCACAGCAGGTTCCCCCACAGCACACCCGCCTCTCCCCCAACAGGGAAGGTCCAAGGCGAAAGGGAGGCGGAGGCTTGACAGCCGCTCGCTCCATGGTCCCAGTCTCCTCCAAAACATTTTGCTGAATTATTTTAATACTTTGTTCGGTAAAAAAAAAGTAGATGTATTGTCATTGTCTGAGTCTTATTTTGATAATTCACCAATGTTTTCTTCACAGCTTCTTTCACTTTTAAGCCACGTCGCTGTTACAGTGCAGGCCGCTCTGTGCGTCCAACTGGAATCCCGAGGCGTCATTCGACCTTGATAACGCTCCCGGAGGTCAGCCGGGGCGAGCACCCGCGCCCATGCCTTGGTGGGCTTCATTCCCGAGTCTACAATTAATCTCCTCTCCCGTCAGCTGTTCCTGAGCAACCCTCGTTTCCAGACTGGAAAGCCACACTGCATAGCGCGCAACCACCACCTTTGCAAACAAAATACACTCACAGCTAATGGGGGTAAATCAAAGGTGCCCGGCAGTCCAGACAGGAGCATTAACAGCTGAACCATTTCTGGCAAGATTTACAGCCAGTAAATGTACTGCAAAAGCAGACAACATACGGACACACACCGATGAAACAAAAGCGTTCCGTGAGCTCACATCGTCTGTCTGGGGCACTGTACACTATTCTATGTGATCTTAAGACTTAGTTTTCACCTTTATCTATAAATCAGAAATCAACTTCAAGCCAATACTTTGTTAAATTCATCAATTCATTTTTATTATGTTCAGTTCAGACATTCCAAAAGCGGAAGGCCAATGAAAAATGACCCCCCCCCCCCCCCCAAACTAGTATATCGTCCATTTGACAAACTTTCTCAAGGGAAAATTATGTATAGCTACATTATTGAGTATTGTTGTAACAGGAGCGGTCAAAGGTCACATAATAGATAAAGGTTGTCTTGGGTCATAAAATGTAAATGGCCTAAAAAAACATAAAAGGGCACAAACTCCATACTTCTAAGTAAGTATTGACAAGGAGTGTGCTCCTTTGACTTAGTTTAAACCCATATCACGATGCCCCGGTGCACACCTCGTACCAGCTAATGTAGGTATGCAGTTGACCCTTAAATGTCCAAAATGGCATATATCCAGCTTACGTTTTTTGGAACTGGATTAACTGGAAAGACTAAAATGCACTGATAGTTATAATAGAAAGAACTGTTCTCAAGGACACATATGACTATGAAGTCGGAGTCACAACCTAGGTAATAGCATTTCACTTAGTTCTGGAGCAGATTGTAGGGAAGTGCCCTTTTTTGCATGGTTGCCACCCACTTTTTGCCTGACATTTGACGCACTTTGAAATGATGTGCCCTGAATCTCTGCCAATTAGGTTACAAGGGCCTGTGTTCTTTCCCAAAACTACCTCCGTACCCACAATTGGTACATCTTTGGCCACAGGTAAACCCCTTGTAAAAGGTACCATGGGTACCAAGAGCACAGTGACCAGGGTACACCTCTAAGGGCTGCAGCACCTATTGTGCCACCCTTAGAGACCCTGCACCTTCACAACCACATTGCCATTATTTTGGTGCAGAGAAAAGAGTCAACATGGCCAACATCCCTTTGTGCCAGACCTGCAACCCACTGCCTGCGACCTAGGTAAGCCAACCCTCTAGCAGGGTGCACTAGCCCACATTTGAGGGTACAGTTGAACAAGCAGTGTACACCTACAGTGTCTAAGTTCATTCTTAAAGAAGGTAGGGAGCTCGCACAGCAAATGTGATCCGTGGTGGAGGATTGTAATGAATTGAGGTGTGCTACTAGAGGAAAACACTGTCTGGCCAGGCAGTGTGAAGTGAGTAACTGAGGAACAGCTCCCCCGCCTAGGGAGAGAACACCCCTGAGCACAACGTAAGGGGGACCAAGTGGTCTGATTCCATAGACATCTGGTAATTAATAGTTCATACTCGGATTAAAGATATCCATCTTTCAGCATTTATTTAAACATGTGGAAGAAATGTCTTTGTTTTCAACATGTAGAAGTGGCTGTAATCCACATAAAGTTCAGTATATTATGATACATATACTCTCACACATCCCGATGCATTTCGGGCAGAGCCCATCGTCAGGGGATTACTCTACAACAAAAGCAAAACCAGGCTGTAATTACTTAAAAATGCAGTAATACAGTGAAAATAATACATGCAGAGGTGTCAGTCGGTAAAATGTGGGTCTGAATAAAACGGGAGTTTAGGTGCATGGGCGAGACCCAGAAACGAAAATAGCCAAAGGTGCCAAGTCCTAAACAGGCACCTAGTGTACAGTGCCCCAGCCACTTCTACATGTTGAAAACAAAGACATTTCTTCCACATGTTTAAATAAATGCTGAAACATGGATATCTTTAATCCAAGTATGAACTATTAATTACCAGATGTCTATGGAATCAGACCACTTGGTCCCCCTTATGTTGTGCTCAGGGGTGTTCTCTCCCTAGGCGGGGGAGCTGTTCCTAAGTTCATTCTTAGGCATTGTAAGTGCAGTACACCCACAGTGATGCTGGTGTAAGATTTAATGTAAAATTCACTTAGAGGGCATCTTAGAGATGCCCCCTGAAAAACAACCAGTCCTGGTGTGGGTCCTGAATGGCTGCCCACCATTTGCCACCATCAAATACGTTTCTGGACCCCTGGGTAGAGGGCCTCCACTCTCTGGGTCCAGAAACAAAGCCCACCCTGGGCAGATGTGTCATGCCTCTCCCCCAGGGTGGGCTGGGTCCACAAAGGGGAAGCTTAAAAGGCCTGCCGCTTTTGTAAGCTGTCCCTGCCTTTTGCTGCCCCCTGCAATTGGCTCCCACCAGTTCTGGTCCCCACTTTGGACTGGAGAATTGGAGGGAAAACCAAGTTAGCAGGAGAGGTGTGCCCACCTTTGCCAACCTCACCCCTCAGGTGGGGGAGGCGAGGTGATGACACAACTCAGTCCCCTCTGTCTTGAAGATGAGGTTACCCAGCCAATTAAAAGAGGCTCATGCCTCCTCCAACTGGAGAGTGGCAACCCCAAGAAAGGGAGCTATTGGTCCTGAACTGCACACCCCTGTAAACACCCCTAAATGTAGTATTATGAGGCAACCCTGAACCTTGCCTCATCAGATTGGAGGAAGAAAGAAGAAGGACCGAAGAGCCGTGCTGACCCAGGAAGAAGAGGACATGCACTGTTTTGGCCCCAGCCCTATTGGCCAGTCCCAACTCGGACCTGCCTACAGCAGAAACCCCAGCTTGTCCAGCAGCCCTTCCGAGCCCGGAGGACCTGCCCTGCAATCAACTGAAGGACTCCTGTGTACAGGAACTGCTCAACAAAGACTCCAACCCAGAACCAGGAGGCTGCACTGTTCTGCACCACTGCACCCGACGTCCACGGCCCGAGTTTGAGAGTCTCAACACCACAAGGACCCTGACCCACCTCAAGCTTCAAGCTGACACCTGCAACCTCCACCTGAAGGGTCCCCTCTGACCGCGACCAGATCTGGTAAGAGATCTGATGCCTCAAGACACCCGAGCACCCGATGCCCGCAGCCTTGGGCGGCCGAACCGACGGTGTCCAGGCATACTCCAAGAAACCAACTTACCTCTCATGTCAGTGGTCACTTTCAGGAACTTACCTTGTCCGAGCCTGCAGCATTTTCTTCAAACCGGAGATCTCCACTAAATCTTGCTGGGTGCGGTAGCTGAGTCATGAGGTAAGGTGAAGCCAGACCTCGACTGTGGTAGACCAAGGCAGAGAGTTAAAGAAACGGTCCTCATGGTACTTGGAAAAAAATTACGGCAGAGGCATGCGGCGAGGACGGGCGAGTGAAGCGCCCCGTGTGACAGCCAACAAGTGTGCTGTATCTGCAGGAATTCTGCTGAAATTCTTTTCCAAGTACCACGAGGACAGTTTATTCAACTCTCGGCCTCGGTCTACCACAGTCGAGGTCCGGCTTAACGTGACCTCATGACTCAGCTACCAGTAGCGCCCAGCACGATTTAATCAACAAGGACCACCATGTCCCGATGCTGTGCCTTCCCATTCTCCCTTGCAGAGAGCCTAATTGGAGCCTTCCTAATTCGTTTTCCATCTGGTTGGACTTTTAATTACTTTGTTTTCCATCTGGTTGGATTCGTAACTACCACAACAGCACTCTATTGATTTAAGAAACCCGGTCCTGATGATGACCTCGAATCAAACAGGTTGAAAGGCCGTCGACCACTCAGCGTAACTTCTGGCATTACTGTGGTCAACTAAAGCAACTTAAACAAAAGACCGGCTTTGTGTATATTCTTCATTGTATTGTTGACTGCCTAATCTGTTGTTTAATACTTTGCGCCGTTCACGCTGTTTTTCATTCCATTGTGTCACTGCGCCGTTCACAGTCACAAGCACGTAATGTGCACACTCACGTTTTGGTTACTTATGCATACATTGTATTGTAGTGCGGACATAAATACTTACAAATAAGAATTCACTTTTTTCCTACACACCTCTTGTAGTGTCCCTTTCTTCCACTTTCCGATGGATTAATGCTCTGTTTGTGTCTGCCCTCTAAAATGATTAATGGTTGAGACATTGTTCTTTGTTTCAATCCATCCTCAGACAAAGCCTTTAAAGCTGCTGCCAGTGTCCGGGTGTGGTTTTACACCTCGTATCGGCCTTTGGCTGAGCAGAGCCTCCAAACAATTAGAAGGAAACCTGCTCTCTGGAGGGTTTCCAGCTAATTGTGAAGAATTTTTTAAAATGTGAATTGTTTCCACACTATGTGACATCGGCCACCGGGTGACAGTGTGGTGGGAGCCGATAACGTGTGACAGTGACACGCTGTGGCACCTTGTGAGTTGAAAGGTCTGCATCCTCAATTAGAGACCACTCAAGGAGAACAGGTGCGCGTCAAGTGCACAACGCCATTAGGCTAAAAGGGCTTCACAGAAACATTACTCGTCTTAACTTCCAGAACATACACAGTTCTTTGGCTGATGCCTACTGGAGTGCGCTGGAAATGAGGTATAAGTAATGGCCTCCTCTAAAGTATTTTGTAGTTCATCCAGAGGTGGACATGTATAAAAAGTAAGGGAACTACGTTGAGGAAGAGGAAAGACAGCAAGAGAAAGTCTCCTTTAATTCTTTGTGGATGTGTGGTGGGGTAGCTCATGCAACAATGGCTGGTAAATTAATGTCTGTTTAAAAAACTCAATACAATGTTTTTTTTAAAGTATGGAAACTGTGATCCTGAGTGCAATGGAGATGAGACGTGTCTAAAAACAGAACATAATATTCTTTAACTATTTTGTCTTCACCTGCAGGTAAATACATATAAAGTATAACACACACAACTAAAACAAAAAATAAATGCAAGTTCATCAGTGGGAAGTACATTATTTTATGTTATGAAAACTCAATTGATTAATGCAGCCACTGCAGATGTCTGTGAGTGCGTAAGTGACCTGTTTGGTTAGAGTTGATCGAAACTACTGTGAATTTGCAAGTAATTATTTTAAAATTGTATTCCACACAGTATGCAGCAAAATGTGCAAAGAGATAAAGGCCCTGATTGAAACTAAGCAGGTATTTTCCGACGCGTGCGTAAACCCCTGTTTGTGCAGGGCCAGAATTAAGAGTTCAGTGGTATTTACCACATCTGGTAATCAGCAGGTGTGTTAAATATCTTTGTTAAATTTCAGCAGGTCAAACTTGCCAGTATTTAACAGAGGAAAAGAGTACATTATTTACGACACCATGCAGATTTCGGTGCAGTAAGCACCAATATCCACATTATTCAGCAGAATCTCCTAATAGGTGCTAATTATCGCACCGGATACATAACGCCCTCCATAGTGTTATTTATCTGGTGCGAGAAAAAGCACCGGGACTCCGCCAAACTCTGAATTAAAGCCTTACAGTTCAAGATAAAACAAGTCTGGGCAATCATACTGTACCCAGTAACCTGTTTTTATGGTTCCATTAGAAGAACACACTCCAGAACTCAGATAACAACATTTGCTTACATAATTTCTGAAAAAGAATAAATCATAGTCACCCTGAAACTTCAAATAACTCCATTAATTAAAGTCATATACTGGGTCCCAGCAGCCTTTACGTTTGCTTATCCAATTGCACATGGTTACATTTTGTTCTCATAGAAGGCACCATGGAGAGAAGGCTCGTTTCTTCTTTCACTGTCTACCTCTACATTGGCTTCACAGAACAGGAGACCTAACCGCTTTCCCTTTTGGCTAGAGGCACCTGAAGATCCAAATGATCTGTTCTGGAACATTTAAAAAATGTATCTTTTACAAAACGTATGGGAAATCCTGCACACTTCAACACCGGAGGTCATTCAAAAGTCATTTACAGGTAGAGGTGGCTTTGTTTTTTAGGTCGAGCCTATAGCGGCAGCGCACATGCGCTGGCATGCAGTATTCAGTATGGCGTGGAAGCTTCATGGAAGCTCCACCTACTCTACGCCCATCTTTTTCATTGGTTTAGGTCCTAAATGCTGCCTTCCAATTGGTTTTCGGCCTGTTAGTCCCTCCTCATGACGGCCCTGTCATCATTAGTATACTTCCATGGCTAATGACCACTTTAATTCAAACACTATTTTCTTCTCATGACCCCCCCCCTGCAGTCCGTGACTTCTGGGTCCCCCTCCGCCCCCACACCGCACTCCCGTTCATGCCTTCTCTCATGCCTGCACTCCAGTTTCCAATGCGATAGGTCTTGCGTAAAAGCGAGTCCTATTGCATTGCAAATGCTTGTTAAAAGTGATGTTTGCTCTCTTTGGATAATACGTGTGAGTGGTGATGTAGGAAATGTTTCTCTGCATCTGCCATCCCACTCCATTGCCATCTTTTGGCACACGGATAGAATAAAAAGTTCCCTTGTTGGTGCATATAACAAACAACTGTTCCCCGTGGACGTGAGTAGTGTCGTTAAGTGCTTGTGGTTGGCGGACCCCTGGGCTACGTGCATAGGGGTGCAAGGCCCTACACACTGAGCTTACGGCACTCGAATGCTGAGCACGGGAGGAGGCAGAACCCCAAATAGCGAGCTCTGAGGGTGAAATCCCTAGTCCTAGAACATAGGGGGCGCAGAACATCTAATACTGGGTGGGGGCGTCTGAGAACACTGAACACCTTTGAGGACAAAGGGTAACCAGACAACACTTAACATTAGAGAGAGGAGCCTCTGCCAGACACTGAGAGCCAACCAACGGCCACTGAGCATGGGAGTGCCTTGAAACAGTGAACACAGAGTGGGTAGGGTTAGAGACCACCAGGGACATGGAGTCCTCCATAATGGGCCCAGTGGGGTATGTCGGAAAACTTTGCGGGTCCCAGAAAAGGTTTGTTTTTCTTTGTTTACAAAAAGTCCTTCAATGCAATAGGTCTCACATTTAAGCGAGTTTAAGTTATTGTCATTTTAAATGACAATGCCTTTTATTTATGTTTTAAAAACGAAAACAAAAATAAAAGGCATTGTTATTTGCAATGTCAATAGCTCAAACTTGCGTAAATGCAAGACCTATTGCATTTCAAATTCTTGTTAATTGGTTCTCCTGCCCTGTGGTGTCATGCTCTCTCTGCCCAATAAGCGCACTTGCATAGGCCTTGATTGCCCATGCAGGACTTAGAAACAACTTCCTGAAATTTCAGTGGCTTTCACACGTTATGTGCTGGGTGTTTCAGAACAGAATTGAAGGCATTATGGTTGTTGTCATGGCATATGCTATCAAGAGACACCATTTCTATTGAAATTATCTTTTTCCAGGACATTGCTCATCAGCCACACACTGTATGTGTTCTGAGGCCTGAAGGAATACTTGTAAGTTTTGCATGCTAGAACACCATTCGTTGCAAAGTTATTTCAAGGCAACTACCTTTTTTGCCAGTTCTTTAGGCCTGATGGCTTCCTGCATTGATATGGCTCAGTCATTGCATATGAGCAGTGCTCAATGTAGGCAACAATTTTATTTTGATTTGGAATAGTGCAGATTCCTGGTAGTAATATTGCCAACTGATTGGAACACACTTATTTAATCTCAGGAGGAATGGAATACGCATTACGAATCAAACCCAAGACTTGGAAGTCAGACATCCCGAAATGAGGTGCATTAACCTAGTAGGCTAAATATTCTGAAAAAGGTACGTGTGCAGCCTCAAACAAGCATAAGTTACAACTTACCATCGAGTAGACTAGAAACGTACCTTTCGCCAACTGTCAGACAGAAGCATCTGTCTGAAAACTGAATTAAAAATATTTCATGACATCATTTTCCTTTCATACAAGGAATTTTAAGACGATTTTCAAAAAGAGTCTTCATATTGAACTAACTTTGAGAAAACTGGTTCTAAAGTGCTTTGTACTTAAATCGATAGAGGCTGCTATTTGAAGATGTTAGCAGCCTCTAAACATTGTCAAATCCACTAAAGTTTGTTGTAATTGTATCGGGGTTGACCAATCTGTTTACAATTTGCAATTTATGAGTTGCTGTTTTTATACTGACTCCAAGGAACGCTCCACCCCATTGGTTAAAGTGTCAGCCCGCCTCCTTTGGTTGACCTGTTAGATGCGCATGCCCCTTCTCAAGTTTGGTTTTAGGTGCGGTCCTTAGTTTCAGGTGAAAAATCTGCTTCTGCTTGAACATGTGTTTCTGCCCGAGCATCCAGTCTCCTCAATAGCATTGTTGATGCTTAACTTGCAAACAAATGTCAAGAGCAGAGGCCCATAGTATTTCTTAGGGCTCCGATGCTGGCTCTTTCGAATAGTGGAGTTGCTGACAACAAGGCCTCTTTCTACCACCACCACACATTTCCTGTCTATTTATCTCAGTGATGCTGCTTCTTTTTCTGCACTAATTTCTTCCTTTGGCACAGTTTTCCTATCATTGACACGGTTTTCTTATCTTTCCCTTCCACAATCTGTGCCCATTTTCGTCCTTTCTCTTTCTAGCTTTGAATTAAAGTTGGATCATTAAGAAAATGTCTTAGCCCCACCCCCCAAAATGAGTGCCAGCCCACCACCTGCATCCACAAGCAAAATTAATCAGAGAGAGAGAGAACACTTAGATCATCATTATGAGACTGTGGAATAGTAACAAATTCAGGATTACAAGTTGTACAGGAGCGCCACACTGATAATTTGTTTTCTCCTTATATATTTCACCAGGGAAAAAATGATGAATTCTATGCAGGGAAACTACATGGAACTGAGGAAAAATATACTGGCAACCACGTGGAAACAGATTTCTGTGCTTATTCACAATCCGAAGAGCAAACTCAATGGTGCAGTAATGACACACCAACAAATCACTACTGCCCTTAGTATCAGGTGTTCTAGGTGCTAGATTACCTCACATGGTTTCTGTGACTCCAAAAATGAGGGACAAACTCTTTGAGATGAGTAGTCCATGCAGATCGAAAATTCCCATTCCCAATACCCGATAAAAAGTGCTTCAACTTGCTTTACTACAATGCATTTTGATCGTTATTTTTCACAGGACTAATGTTCATCTTCTCTTCCAACTTCCATCTGCTTTGCACACCACATAGCAGCTGCCTTGTTTGCCTCATTTTATGTCCTTTATGGTTTCAAATTTCACTTGATTTCCCCCCCCCCCCCCCCCCTCACTAAGCCTGGTCTCACCCACAGCTTTGATCTCCGATTCCCTCCCCAATTCTCCACTTAGAGGATTTCATTCATTGTCACAAGTCCTCCGGGATTCAACTCTTCCCCACTATTACCATTTTAACTTCATTGTTTTAGACTTATTTCTCAAACTATGGAATTATCTCATCCGTTATTCAATCTTTTTTCCATGCAAATCTCAAAGACTCGCCTGACGACCCTTCCACTTTCTCAAGCCTATCCTTCTAACTCTCTATCTTAAACCGTTAGCATTCTGAACAAGTTTCTTACCTTAGGTAACGCATTATCTGGTAGAGACAATACCTAGCTGCAGATTCTTACCTTTGAATTTCCCCAGGCAACAGAGTGGACCTGGAAGATTTTTCGTGAGCAGTACCCCTGCTAGCGGGTAGGTGGTGTTGATAGGCCCCGGGTGTCGTACGCACCGGAAGTGATGTCCACGTCGTATATATAGACGCCACCTCAGCGCGCTGATGTCAGTTACTTTTCACAACTTTCCACACCAGAAGCGCAGAGCCATGAACTGCAGACACTGGTGTGTCCAAACTAGGGCCCTGGAAGGGATCATCCCTGACCCTAGAAATCTGTCTGCACAGCAAGGAGGATGGGTGGGTCGGTAAGGAATCTGCTGCTTGATATAGTCTCTATAAGATAAGGCATTACCAAAGATAAGTAACTTGTTCATCTACTAGAGACTTCTAGCTACAAATTCCTTACCTTTGAATAGGTACCCAAGCAATACCATATCTGGAGGTGGGTCTGCGGACAAATTCAAACCTTCAGGACTGAACAGGCGAAATGGCCATCCCTGCGTACCGGACTGTCAGGATAGTAGTGTTGGTAAACATGTGCAGGGAAGCCCAAGTTGCTGCCTGGAAAATGTCTAGGACTGGGACTCCACCTGCTAATGCAGTGGTCGCAGCATTAGCTCTGGTAGAATGAGCCCTAAGCCTTCAGGAGGCTGCTTCTTTGCCAGTGCGTACCAGCTCTTGATGCAGGGAATGAGCCATCCACCCGCAACTCTCGTGTGCGGTCAAGATAGAATGACAATGCTCTTTTTGGGTCCAGACAGTGGAGTCGATCCTCTTGCTTAGAGGGACGTGAAGAAGTGCAGAAGGTGGGCAAGGTGACAGATTGCCCCACATGAAATGGTGTTACCACTTTTGGCAGGAAAGAGACCCTGCTTCAAAGCACCAGTTTGTCCAGATAAACTGTAAAGAATGGAAGCTTAGAAGATAAAGCCTGCAGCTCGCTCAACCTCTAGGCTGATGCAATTGCCACGAGGAAGGCTGCTTTAATCCTGAGCAACCGGAGGGGACAATTGTGAAGAGGTTTGAAAGGAGCACACACCAAGAATATGAGGACTAAATGAAAGTCCCACTGAGGTACTATAAAAGGATAAGGGGGAAACATAGGTAAAGGCCCTTCAAATATCTATTTATAATATGGGGCTTAAATAAAGAGGGTTGGTCAGGCAGCCGCAAGAAGGCAAACGGAGCAGAAAGATACCATTCAGAGTGCCCAAAGCAGTGCCCTGCTGGGAATGGGTAAGAATAGAAAGCAAAATATCAGAAAGGGAGGCAGAAAGAGTGTCAATGGACTTTTCTGTACAAAATGATACAAGTCTCTTCCGACGCCAGGTGTATACCATTTTAGTGAAGGGATGCCTGGCTGGCAGAATAACAATGCAAATTTCGTGAGGAAGGTCGAAATCTATCAACTGCCACCATTCAATCTCCATATAAGAAGGCATAGAGTTGACAAGTTTGGGTGGACGACCCTCCCTAGTTGCTGAGACAGAAGGTGCTATGGAAGGGGAAGTCAGTTCGGAAGACTGGTACTCGTGGTCAGAAGCTCATGATACCAGGACTCTCTGTGAATAGTCCAGAGCCAGAATGACAAATTGGGCCAGGTTGTTTCCAATCTTCTTGAAAACTCTGGGCAGGAGTGGTATTGGCAGAAAGGCATACAGGAGGCCTGAGCTCCACTCGAGTCAAAAGCACCTAAGAGCAAGAGCTGCCTTGGAAACTCCAGCCTGAAAAACTGCTGAGATTGTGTGTTCTTGGCGGAGGCAAAAATATCTAACCAAGGTTCTCCCCACTGCTGAAAGAGACCTTGCGCCACCTCCAGGCGGAGGCGCCATTCATGATCTGCTAGGCATCGATGGCTGAGTTTGTCAGCTCTGGTGGGAACCTGCAATGTGTTAAACCAACAGAGCTATGCAATGCTGTTCCAACCATGTCCAGAGATGCAGGACCTCTTGAAAGAGGGTCACAGCCCCACCATGCTCATTTTGTAGCAGCACTACATGTTGTTGGTATTGTCCACGAACACCTGCACTAGCCTTCACTAGATGAAGGGTAGAAAGGTTTTCAATGCCAGTCGGATCGCATGGAGCTCCAGCATGTTGAGGAGAAGTCCTAATTCCACCAGAGTACTCTGTTCTCCACCTCTCCAAGGTGGCCACCCCTTCCCAGGAGTGATGCATCTTCCACTACTTTGAGATCTGGTTGGGGAAGGAAGAGGGGTCGGCCTCTGATTCGATTGCGGTTGATTAGACACCAATGCAGGTCCTTTGCAGTTCCCTTCCACATCTGGACCATGACGGAGAGATTCCCTTGATGTTGCGACCACTGGAATTTCAGGTCCTAATGCAGCGCCCACATATGTCTTCTGGCATGAGTCTCCAGCAGGATGCAGGAGGCCAAGAGGCCCAGCACACTCAAGAGTCAGTCTCACAGAAACCCGGGACAGATACCTAAACATCGGTATCATAGCCTAAATATCCTGGACTACCCGCACAGGGGAATAAGTTCGAAATTGCAGTGTGTCCAGAACAGCTCTGATGAAAGGGAGAATCTGAGAGAGTGTCAGGTGTGACTTCGGCACATTCATGGTGAACCCTAGCGAATGCAGGGGGTGTACCATAGTCTGGAGGTGGGAGATGACAGCTTGGGGTGAGCCTACCTTCAGCAGCCAGTGGTCCGAAAGGGGGAAGACTGGCACCCTGACCTGCACAGATGTGATGCGACTACTATCATCACCTTGGTTAACAACCGGGAGGCGTTGGTAAGGCCAAAAGTGTGCGCGGTACACTGACAATGCTCGTGCATAAACCGCAAGTAGCGCCGATGGGCAGACAGGACGGAGATGAGAAAACAGGTGTTCTGCAAGTCCAACACTACCAAAGAGACTAATGGGTCGAGGGCAGACAAGACCTTAGCCAATGTGAGCATCCTGAACTTCTCCTTTTTGAGGAACTTGTTGAGAGTTCCGAGACCTAGGATTGGACAAAGACCCTTGTCCTTCTTGGGGACCAGAAAGTAGCGAGAATAGCAACCACAGCCAACTTCTAGCTCCGGAACCCTCTCTATGGCTCGCTTGGCTAGGAGAGCCATGACTTCTTCACAGAGCAGTGACAAATGATCCTCCGTCAGCGGGTCATAAGATGGAGGCATAGAAGGGTCTCAAAGTGGAGGGAGTAGCCCATCTGCAGAATCAACCTGTCTGATGTTATGGACTGCCAGCGGTGGATGTGATGGTGGCCATGATCTAAAAGGGCAAGATTAGGAAGATTTTTAAAGCTGCATCAGCCAGTGGGGGTGGTGGCTGAACCATACCACTTGCTACCCGACCAACGAGGTCGGTAGGAACCACGCCCTTGGTCACGAAGAGGCTGGGATAGGGTTAGCGCATTTGAAAGCCCCTTCTGTGACCATGACCGGAGCGAAAGGGAGACTTGGGATGAAGTGGGGCAGCAGAGAGGCCCTAGGACATGTCTGTAGCGCACTAGTCCTTAAAGCACTCCAGCGCCGAGTCTGCCTCGTCTCCGAAGAGATGAGTGCCATCGAAGGGCATATCCATGAGGGAAGTCAGGACATCCCCTGAAAAGCCACGCATGGCGTCTGAGGACCCCTGTCGTCGAAACCACTTTGTCCAGTGAGTCGGTCATATCCTAGCCACAGCATGTAGCAAACTTCACTGCGTCTCTACAGTAACTGCTTGGGAGAAAATGTCCAGGCCTCCTCCAGGACCTGTGAAAGCACTTGTGCAACTCTTTCCCACAGCGTGTGGCAGTAGTGGGTCAATAATCATGCAGTGTTCGCTGACCGCAATGCAAGGCAGGTGGAAGAAAACATTTTCTTTCCCAAGCTGTCCAGCCTCTTGGACACCCTATCCAGGGAAAGCCAGGGAATGCGCCATGGGTAGAGGAGGCTTGGCCCACCAAGCTCTCTGGGGTAGGGCAATGGGTGAGGAAATGTGGGTCTCCTGGAGCAAGGCAGTGGTGGCAGGCAATGGTCCTATTCACAAGACTTCCTGTGCTGGGTTTGGACTAGGTCCCCAGAAAGACCTCAGTGAGGGCTTTTTTGAACTGGAGTAGGAGTTCAAAGGAGGAGACTTCTGGTTGCAGCACCTCCGTCAAGATGTTAGTCTTGTCTGCCACAGAGGGCAACTAAAGGTCAAGGACCTCAGGCATCCTCTGCTCCACCATTGCATATGTAGCTCCCTTCTCCGTAGTTCAAGATAGAGAGAGGTACCCCTTATTGGCCAAGGGAGATAGGGTAAACTACCAAAATGAAAATAGGTATTCCCAGGACCCACAAATTATAGATATTAAGCACGGAAAGTTCAATTACTTAAAAAACATTTCATTTATTAAAATTTCATAATTATAAGACACAATAATTGCACAATGTTCACTCATAAAATGTGAAAATCAAAGATTATAAAAAGCATATTGCAACAATCAATACACAAAATAACAGTGCCCACCGAATTAACAACAATTAACAAAATGTCATTATGACCAGCATAATTGCGACAGACAGAAAGCTGTATGACATATAGTTATCGATTACTGTTTGTACATCCAAATTTTGCTCAGAGACTCGGTTTCTTATACTTAAAGAATTAGTGTTCTGAAACAATAGAATTATTCAAAGGATTGTACTCTATGTTGCGTCAACGCGTTTTGATGGTTCCTTCTTGACTATACCATCTTTTTCAAGACAATCTTTATTGTTCTGTCTCCAAGTACAATTATATTTTCATTCCTCTGTGTCCTGCAATTGGAACTTTTCTTATTAGTATCTGTAGAGAGATACAGTTGTCCCGATCTGCCTTAAGATTTTTGTGGTTTTCCACTATTACAGTTCATGTGACCTCAATCGTAGATGGTACTACTTCTACTTTTGCCCGTTGATACCCTCGGTTCACTTGAGAAGTAAAGGTCTGAGTGATCTCCAAATTGCCAGAAGAGCAGTGTATCAAAATTGTCACCCGTGGTGGGAGCCTAGATTTTTTGTTATGGGCCAATATGGATATTTGGCTGTTCAGGGGCTGCGTGAATTAGGTCTATTGTCAATCCCCGTTCTGTTCTGCCGCCTCAATAGTCATTTCTCTCCCTTCTCCGTAGCCATGGTAAGGGGGAAAGCATGTTGGTATCTGGAGACTTATTAAGTCTGCTGGCATAACCCAGTTCCTTACACAAGTCCATATCCTGATCATAAGGCTGCTATTCTAAAGGGTCCAGTGACCACACCCATACCTCCCTGAGGCCTAGCCCTTCGGAATAGGTCTCCAGCTCAGTGTCGCATATGGAGATCCCAATGGGGCTGGAGTCCAGCAGCATTGTGGACCATCAGCATAAGATCAGGTCCGGGGAAGTTCAAAGTGGCATAACAGGCACCAGTCCGGATCCATGACCGGATTCATGGCGGTCCATTGGAGCCGGGACTGGAGCCGCGAGCGTGGACCCAGATGGAACCCCTTCGACCCTGTGGGCCAGTAGGCACCGGGTAGGGGTCGGCCACTCAAAAATGAGATGCATGGTCTTATAAAACTCTTTAATTTGAGTTGTGGTCGCTCCGGGTCCCGGAAAACTGCGGAGGCACAGAGTCGGCTGAAGCGCAGAGTCGGCTGAGGCGCAAGTTCCGAGGAATCATGTCTCAAATGTCCATGTTCTTTCATTGCAATGGCTGATGGACAAGGAGAAGTCGAAGCACGCATTGACTTCTTATTTTTTTGTGCCTTTAACCTGAATGCCCTGACATTTTTGAGTGGGACGAAAAGGACTTCGGACTCCTGGAACGATCCAGAGACCGTCCTCTCGAGTGGGACCACGACTTCTGTGGAGCCACATGCTGGGCCGCTAGCAGCTTCAGGGTCCAGTCCCTCAAAGTTTTTGGCACCATGACCCAGCAGTCAGAGCACGACTTGGAGTTGTGGTCGCGCTTTAGACACCACAAACACACGAGGTGCAGGTCAGTAACAGACATGGTGTGGTGACAGTTGCCACAGGTTTTGAAAACTGTCTTCATCTATGACATCCTTGACACACAAGGAGGAATTAAACCTAAAAAAAGGTTGTCAAAATGTCACAAAAGTCGAGTCACAAACTGACAGAGGGGTAGCTCTTCTCCCGGATGAGGGCTGGCTGGTGAGCAAATAAAAGAACTGACGTCAGCGCGCTGAAGTGGCATCTATATAAG
This sequence comes from Lissotriton vulgaris, assembly GCF_964263255.1. Lineage (NCBI taxonomy): Eukaryota > Metazoa > Chordata > Amphibia > Caudata > Salamandridae > Lissotriton > Lissotriton vulgaris. The sequence continues at coordinate 583,015,969 of NC_141694.1, forward strand.
TGATATGTAAATCACTTCCCGCGTTGACGATGCTGCATAGAGCCAATCGATGTGACCTACCTGTGCGCAGGGGTACTGCTCACGAAAAATCTCCCAGATAAAGTCTGATGCCTGGGGAATTCCAAGGTAAGGAATCTGAAGCTACTAGTCTCTATCAGATGTTGTACTTTTTCTCGTATTCAATGCATTTCAGTCCTGAATGATATAATCTAATTAATGAGTGTTAAAATGTCAATAAATAATAAATGGAAAAAATATTCCATACCTGTGAAACATGAAAGTACTGGACCAAACAGAATACATGCAGAGAAAGTAGTTGCATTAACAGAAAGCACACCCTCACATCAGATTATAACATAGATATATGAAGGCATAATGGGAATACTGCACCTGGAATGTACTTCATCATTTCCTCAAAGGTTTGCTTAGCTCGATGCTGCTTTTCTTGCTGGGAGCGTGGCTCTGTGCTCTCACAGAACACAGCATCTGGGGAAAAACAAAACACTTAATCAAATGCATATATGGCTTGCCTGAACAAATCATAGTTTGTGAATTAGAGTGTCTACTTCTTGGCTAAAACTTCCCCTGAAACTCAATCTAAAACCATGTTGAAATACAGAGTATTTCTTTGGACATTAACAAGTTACAAAGCAGCAAAGAATTGTTCCCTAGTTGGCCATCTTATATTGTAATGTCTCTGTTCCCCTTGTCGCCTATCTATTAACGAACACCACCCCACGACTAGTTGAAAAACTATTATGGTCCAACTCATTTGATAGTGCAACTCAGTTGTCTTAGATGCCTAAACCTTTTGACTGAATTACAGAGATATGGAATCTGACAATAGGCAAACAGCCTGGCCTATCTACCTGCAAGCATTGAGACAGAGCTTAAACGAAATTCAGATATGCCATTGCTTCATGCAATTCATGACCAACCAAGGTCTATTAGAATCTTTTTTCTTGTTGTGTCTCCATATATTGTGCTAGTGGGTAACTCCTTTCATGTGAATTACTTTACATGCAATACATATCAATTAGGTCTGAGCAACATTTCTGTTACGCCAATGTAATCTCATATAATTCCTGCCATTTCGAGTTAAACTTGTTACATATTTTTCCATCTGTTCGGGAAACAATCCTATTGCGGGAACATGGGGTCGACATGAATGAACAAAACGCAAGTGGCTGTTCACTTCATGTGTGATTTATCACTATCTTTTAGCTCGAAATACACCCTTGCATCCAAAACAGACACAATAACACATACTGTACCAAAAATACCCCCAGATACACGGTATACATCTTGCACCAAAAATAGCACTAGATACATGGATTGTTGTTTGTATAAATTTCCTGAAATCTCACGGAATTATGCAAAAGGAAATTACATAAATGTCACATACCCCTAATCTGATGCAATGTTAACTTGTGCCTCGGTCTCTGATACAGAAAGATCTTGCCATATATTTCATGCAACCTAACTTGTCCAAAAAAGGGGGTAAGTAACCGTGAGCCAAGCTGACACCACATAGATGGCAACTCGATTATTCATGTAGGCTCAGTGAAAGTCTCAATCAAGAAAACTGATTTTGGGTTAGAGACCATACAGCAGACAGACAAGAAAAAGTTTAAAGAAAAAGTTTATTTGTGAATCATTTCCCTCGTACTATGAAGGAGCTATTCCAGTTTGATAGCAGATGTACAATTAATGCATACGATACGTGAAGTACACACAGCATTAAGTGTACATGGTCATGTGACCGAAATGAATATTTATAAAATCTTGGCCACTGATTTTGATGGCAGTGACAAACAACCTGTAATCAATAGTTGACATAACGAGAAATGTAACAGAGCATTTGATCACCGGTGCTACATGATACTTTTTAATGGTTACATGCAAATATACTTGCTACAGAAGTTTCAAACACAATACCAATTCTGCAAAAATAATAAGGGCAAAAGTAGAAATCACGATACCCAGCAATCCTTATACTACGCTACCTCATTTTAAGATGATAGCCACCGGGCACTCAACTCGTTTTTTGTTGTTGTTTTTTTAAAAAAAGAATTAGGATTTTTGAGGACAAATCAAGATCACATTATAAACAAAGCCTATATTTCAACCGTAAGGTAAGTGACTTTGAAAGAGTATAGAGAGAAATCTGAACATGAACCTTGATTACAGCAGGACATATTTATAGTCAACAGTGGCTTCATGGCATGAGAAACACATTCACTAAAGTAGCATCAAATATGCAGAAGTTAATTATACACACAAAACCAACAACAATTTAATTTTTCAAGAAGCATATGAAAGTGAATGGCATCTATCAGGATACTCTAGCTCAAGATGGCAATAAAATATCACCCCAGCACCAAAGATCTTTCCGAAAAGGAAGCATACAGCAGCAGCCTTTGCTGAAGTGTCATCTCTATTTAAGATTATGAAGATTTAGTAGCTTCTGTTTCTACTACTGGATAGCATTATCTTCACTTTGTTATGTTTCGGCTAGATGATTTTGGCAGTGAACCTATTTGTATGCTCTTGCTTGTATTTCTGCAATTTAGGTTAACTAGGTCTTAGAAGAAATCCCTATACAGAGTGCAACACATCAAAGTGTGGCAGTATGATGTTTTTTGAGCTCAAGAAATTTTAATCAGTTTTTGACTTGCCTCACCAAATGTAAAACCAAGGACAGATTGTGTCATATCAAAAGGTAACGAAGTTAATTAAAGAACTAGGTGAATCATTAACCAGAACTCAATAACAAATTTACATGCTTATACGGGAGTAAGCCCGAGCACAGATTGTACTGACCAAACTAAATACAGAGGACATGATACACAAACATACAGAGCTACATGTGATGCATTTTAGATAATAATACAACAAAAAACTGTAAATACACACATACAAATTATACAGTACTAACATTCCTCACATGTAAAAAAATCCCAGATGTCAGACTGGATCCAGAAACTTAAAATCTCTCAAGTCACCGGAATGGGACGCTGGCTTCGTATATCTAAACCATGTAGCGCACATCCCCGCACACTGCCAGTTTCCATCTATTTTTTTCAAGTCTTCAAGGTGAATGGATGAGCTGGCACCAACACTAAGTTGTGGAGTACTAAACCTGAATTGGGACATTATTAAGCTTTCCCTATAACACATCCACCAAATGGGGATGCAAAAGGGATCGGTGAGAAACCAGCAGGTAGGTAAAGTATTCAGCAGAAAGATTGTTACTGCGGGTAAGTAACGACTTTCATAGATTCCCACGCTTTTGTATCATTCCCCGTCGTCGGAATGGGAGTCTCGGTAACAAAAATAACATAGCAGTAGGCACAAAAGAGAAAGAAAAAGGCCTAGGCCTCATTCCCTTTTGTTGCCCATCACTCTCTTTGTGTAAAAGAGACCAAACTTAGGCATCAGCCAATCAGAAGCGCCTCACCCCTTAGAACCCTCCTGAAGGAACCTCAGAGCCTCAGATTTTCGTAGCCGTGCAGCCACCATTTCTGCTGAAGGCTGAGCTTTCTTCGGGGAGGTGGGCGGGCGCATGGGAATCTATGAAAGTTACCAATACTGGGGAACTAAAGTTACAGGTAAGTAACTTGTTTTCTTGCCCCAGTATTGGAACTTTCATAGATTCCCATGCTTTTGTATCAGAGTAGCAAGCAGTTAGCAATAACAAACCCACATTTTGTGTCATAGAATACATTGCAAAGCCAACATGACAAAGATACAAAATGTGTAAAATTATGGAAGGTGGGATAGAAAGGAAAGCTCACCAATTATTGGAAGAGGTTCCTCAGGACTGCCTGGCCCACTGCCGTATCTTCTTGCTGCAAGGAGTCCAAGCAGTAATGCTTAGTAAAGGTGTGGACACTGCTCCAGGTAGCAGCTCTCCAAATGTCCTTTATCTGCACCCCCGCGAAGAGGGCTGTTGAAGACGCCACTGATCTTGTGGAATGTGCCCGAAACCTGCCAGTCAGTGGTTTACCTGCTGCAGAATGGCAATGTAGAATGGCACTGGTAATCCATCTTGCAATTTCCTGTTTTGACAGAGAGAGACCCTTTCTCGGACCACCAAAAGCAACAAACAATTGTGAGGATTTCCGAAATCCCTTGGTGCGATTCAAAAAGAATTTTAAACATCGCTGCACATCTAGAGAATGTAGCGATCTCTCCGCTGGTGTAGCCGGGTGAGGAAAGAAAGCCTTAAGAATAACCGGCTTGTTCAAGTGGAAGTCTGAGGGTACTTTGGGTATGAACCTTGAGTTGGTTCTCAAGATAACTATGTTTCTTTTGAATTGTAGAAAAGGCTCTTGGATTGTGAGAGCCTGTAATTCCCCAATACGTCTTGCCGATGTGAGGGCAAGAAGGAGATCCAATTTCCACAACAGAAACTTCATGTCTGAACGATGAATTTGTTCAAACAGATTCTTCATGAGTTGAGTAAGGACGAGATTCAGGTGCCAAGTAGGAGCCGGAGGTCTCACTGGTGGATAGACCCTAAACAAGCCTTTTAGAAACTGTTTAATAATTCTGGAAGACCACAAAGAAGGTCCGGACTCCGACTGTCTGTATCTTGAAATCACTGCCAAGTGTACCCTTAGAGAAGAATGGGCCAGCCCAGACTTAGCCAAGGTCAAGAGATAAGGCAGAAGCTGATGAGGTTTTGAAGAAAAGGGGTCAATCTTCTCTCTCCTGCACCAAATGCAAAATCTCTTCCATTTGAGGCGGCACGTCTTGTTTGTGGAAGGGGCTCTCACTTGGGAGAGGACTTCTCTAATTTCGGTGGAGATGGGGAGATTCATAAATTCTCGCTGCTCAGGAGCCATGCTGTCAGGTGCAATGACTGTGGATCTGGATGCCAAACCTGTTCTTCTGACATTGTGAGTAGGTCTGGGACAAGCTTCAAGGGAAGAGGCGGAGCTAGCGACAACAGATGGAGCTCCGTGTACCAGAACTGTCTCGGCCAAGCAGGGGCTATCAGGATCATCCTGCATGGTTCCACTTTGATCTTCCTGATCAATCTCGGGATCAGTGGAATGGGGGTAAAGCCGTAGACAAATGTTCTTGACCAGGCTATCGAAAGCGCATTCCCCTATCATCCGTGGTGGTGAAGCCTGCTTGCGTAAGACCAGCATTTTTTGTTGGACGGTGTGGCAAAGAGATCTATCACTGGTGTGTCCCACTGGTGGAATACCTCTTCTAGAACTCGTTGGTTTAGCTCCCACTCGTGACTGACTGATGATAACCTGCTCAGTCTGTCGGCATTCTCGTTCCAAACCCCTGGCAAGTGTTCTGCCTGAAGTGACATTCCGTGAAGGAAAGCCCATTCCCAGATTTTCTGAGCTTCCTGTGACAACGGGAGAGATCTGGTTCCTCCCTCCTTGTTCACATAATGCATGGCCGCGGTGTTGTCCGTCCTGATGAGAACTTGCGAACCTCCTAGACGTGGGAGCCAGTTTTATCGCTCTGAGCTCCAGTAGATTGATGTGGAGCCGTCGATCATGGGGAGACCAATGGCCACTGACCTGCAGGTCCTGCATCACTGCTCCCCAACCATCCAACGACGCATCCGTTGTCAATACTTGAGGAGACGGATCGTTTACGAAGGATAGACCTTGGGACAAGTTATCTTGGTCTGTCCACCACAGGGCTGCTCTTCGCATTGTCGGGGTGACAGACACCTTGTCGTCTAATGATCTGTGCACCTATTTCCATAGGATGTCCAATTGTTCCTGAAGAGGCCGCATTCGCAGCCTGCAGTGAGGAATCAGGGGTATGCATGATGAAATAACCCCTAGCAGAGACTTGTAGCGGCGTACTGAAAGACACCTTCTTTTTCGTAGGTCCAGAGCCATTGTTTGAAGCTTCCTCCGCCTTTCTAGGGTTGGAAAAGCTTTTGAGAGTTTTGAGTCCAGGATGGGTCCCAGGAACCGTGCCTTCCTGGATGGAACTAGAGATGATTTGTCCTTGTTTAACGTGAGTCCCAGATTGCGAAATAGGTTTGTAAAAGCCTGAACATTGTCCTGCGCTTCTTCTCTGGACGGAGCCTTCAGCAACCAGTCGTCCAGGTAAGGAAAGACTTGAAAATGATGTCTTCGTAAGAATACCGCTACCGGCGGCAGCACCTTTGTGAAAATCCTTGGGGTTGAGCGAAGACCAAAGGGTAAAACTCTGAATTGAAAGTGGCTCTTGGCTACTGTAAACCGTAAAAACCTTCTGTGTGCTGGGTGAATCGGTACATGAAAGTATGCATCCTCGAGATCGAGAGTGGGCATGAAATCCCCCGGATTGATCAACCTCATGATGTCTTGAAGGGAAACCATCCGGAAAGATAGGGAGATGAGATAGGTGTTCAGCTCCCTGAGATCTAGAATGGGGCACCATTTCTCTAACGTCTTCCTGACCAGGAAGAACCTGGAATAGAATCCCTGTCCTCTTTGGTCGGCGGGAACCGGCTCTATTGCCCCCATGAGGAGCATTTGATAAACTTCGAGCCTCAGAAGACGTAGGTATTTCGATGGAACGGCTGCTGGGGGCTTTGTGATGGGATTTTGGTGAATTTCAAGGTATGGCCCTCTCGAATGATGTTGAGCACCCAACAGTCCGATGTTATCTTGGACCAATTCAGAAGGTATTTTGCTACCCTGCCTCCAACTGATGACTTCTTGGAGGAGGGTCCAGTAGGAAGAGCCAGGAGGCCGCTATTGGCGCTTGGACGCATCGCGTCCCTGGCGAGCCTGCTTCCCTCTGTTGTTAGGCCTTGAGTAATTGGAGGATTGGCCCTGCCTTTGTTGGTAAGGCTGGCGGTACTGCTGTGAAGTTGAACCATAGGAAGAGTATCTTTGCTGTTGGTAAGATCCTCTGTAGTTCGTGCTCTTACCCCTGGATCCTTTAAAATGTGTTTTACGGTACTGGAGCGTACCCAAGGATCTTGCAGTCTCAGTGTCTTTTTTGATTTCTTGGAGAGTGTCATCAATCAGTTTCCCGAACAGTGCCTCTCCATCAAATGGAAGATCCAGAACTTTATTTTGGATCTCAGGTCGAAACCAGGTTGCCTTCAGCCACCCCTGGCGACGAAGGACCGCAGCTCCCGCCAAAGAACAAAATGCCGTTGTGGCAATGTCCATGGCACAGTCTATGACCTCCATCGATGTTGCTTCCCCCTCTTGCAAGACCTTCCTTGCTTTTGCTTTTGCTTCTGGAGTTAGCTGGTCCAGGAACGGTGCGACATCACACCAAAGCTGATGGTCATATCTGCCCAATATTGCCAGGGCATTAGCTGCTCACACAAAAAGACTCGCCATGGACAAGAATCTTTTCCCGGCATTGTCCAATCTCCTTCCCTCCTTGTCCGGAGGAGTTGTTAAAGGAGCAGAAGGGTTGCGTGACTTCCACTGCGCCGCCTGGGAAATCACTGAGTCCGGTTTCTGGTGACCTGTTAAGGCAGCTGGACCATCATCAGGCGCCTTGTACTTCTTATCTAGACGCGGTATCACAGTGACCACCGTCGCTGGATTTTTCATAGCCTTAAGGCCCTCATCCCAGAGATGTTGCACTATTGGAATGGATCTTGTCGTTTTTCTGTAAGGTTCCTTGAAATCGTACAAGAAACACTCAGAGGACACCTTAGGCATTGTCAGTTTGAATCTTCCAGTCGCTCTTTCCATCAGCTGATGAAAACCTCTGATATCAGCAGGTGGAGAATCCACCGGATCCGGACTTGGAGATGGAGGGTCCGGAATGACATAATCAATCCACTCAGAGTCCTGATCCTCTCTACCCTCTGAATCATGACCCTCATCTGAGGAATCATCATGAGTGACAGCAGGTCTGGAAGGCTCCTGTGGAGTCGATGTCAATGGTTGAAGAGACTCCTGAGGTGGTGATACAGGAACAGCCGTTGAGGCTGGTGATATGACAGGCATGCCATGCGCCACAGGAGCTGGAGCAGAGTGTGTAGCCTTAGACTTATAATCTTGCAGCATATTATGAAGGTCCTGTAGGATAGATGATGGTACAGTAACCATCTCTTGACCAGAGTATTTCTGTGGTTGGGTAGCATGACGTTCATAGCTCCCCTCTTGGTCATATCCACCATCAGAGTCCGTTTCCTGGCATTTAACCTGCAATTGAGAGGGGCTGTTGGCATAGCCATATGAGTCCTGATCCTCCTCTTCGGACTCATCCTCATCGAACAGTAGAGCTGGAGGAAAAGGGGTTACCCTCCTGGGAGATGTCATGTACGGGGTAATTCTGGTCATGGAAATTGTGATCCTCTTTTCCGATGCCAAAATCGTTGACGATCCCGTTGACGATGGAATTGAGAATGCAGTCGTCGTCGGCTTCGCCGACGGAATATGTGTCATCGACACAAAAACACTCGACAACGAGATGGGCGTCGTCGATGCCGTTGACGATGAGACTGTCGACCTCCAAGGCGTCGTCATTGTCAATGTTGCTGTCGACGATACTGTCGTCTTCGACGCTGTCGACGTCACCCTCGTCGACGATGCTGTCGTCGTTGACGCCTTCGTCGACGATGCCGTCGTCGGCGAGTCCCTCGTCGACGCTGCCGTATCCGTCCCATCGATGGAACCAGTTTCAGCTTCTGTTTCAATTTCTTCGTCGACGGAGCCTCCGTCGACGACGCCTTCTTCGTCGACGACTTGGAACTTCTGTCAGAAGAATGGGAAGAGGGCTTCTTGAAGGCTGGATCAGTCTTCAACCCTTCAGAAGGCGTAGATGGTCCTACCCTCTCCTTTTCACCTTGGTGAGGAGATTTGCCTGGACCCTGGCTCTCAGACTCACTAGGGGTCTTTTTTGAGGCCTTAGAATGACGCTCCACAGAAGGAGAAGGGGAACCCCTACCCCTTTTAACTGACTTTCTTGAGGAAGATGCCGATGCCGAATCCTCACTGTCACTGGAGACAGTATCCTTCCTGGATTTCAACTTCTGGAGCCATGTCAGAAGCCTACCCTCACGGTCCCGGAGGGTCTTGGTTGAAAAAGTGCGACATATCTTACAGTCCGCAGCCTTGTGGTCATGATAGAGGCAATAGATGCAGTCTTTATGCTTATCCTCCATGAAAAGCCTTTTCTTGCCACAGGTGGAACATGACTTGAAAAGGGCCTTCTTCTCCTTGTCAGACAACCTGGTAGGATCAGTTAACAATCTGAAGTAAATCTGAAAAGAATCTGAAGAAAAAACCTTGAAGAAACTCTCTGAAGAGTAGAAGTTGAGCAGAGCTCCAAGGAGACTCCCTATGCACAACGTGCGGTAGAAAATCTGAGGCTCTGAGGTTCCTTCAGGAGGGTTCTAAGGGGTGAGGCTCTTCTGATTGGCTGATGCCTAAGTTTGGTCTCTTTTACAAAAAGAGAGTGATGGGCTACAAAAGGGAATGAGGCCTAGGCCTTTTTCTTTCTCTTTTGTGCCTACTGCTATGTTATTTTTGTTACCGAGACTCCCATTCCGACGACGGAGAGTGATACAAAAGCATGGGAATCTATGAAAGTTCCAATACTGGGGCAACTATAACGAATGTATGTCTCTTACAGGGTACACAGTCAAAATATCGAGTTGTAAATATCGACCTACCATAATATCGAGTCTGAAATATCGAAGGTGCATAATATCGAAGGCAAGAATATCGTAGGACAGAATATCGACCCAAGGTAAGTAATATCGAAATACTTAATATCGATGTAAGTAATATCGAAGTAAGTAATATCGATAGCATATATATCGATGTTACTAATTTCGATGACACTAATATCGATATTTGTATTATTGTATAGTTTTTTATTATGTATGTGTTATATGTTTAATTTAAGTATTTAAAATAATTACTATTATATGTGTATAAATTTTATATAATAATAAATAATTTTATAAGTAAATTTTATGTTTTTGTACCGGAGCGGGTTGTGGGTTTATAGGGGAATAGGGTGGGAAGTAATTTAATTATGGTAAATTGTTTAGTAATTAGTAGGATTAATTAATTATAATTAATTGGTAATTATGTGAAAATAATAGGAAAATAATTTTAATTAATTTATTAATTGATATATATATGTTCTGTAGCGGGTTGTGGGTTTATAGGGGAATAGGGTGGGAAGTAATTTAATTATGGTAAATTGATTAATAATTAGTAGGATTAATTATAATTAATTGCTAATTAATATTGATTCATTGGGAAAATAATTAATTGATTAATTGATATATATTTTCTGTAGCGGGATGTGGGTTTATAGGGGAATGGGGTGGGGAGTAAGTTAATAATAATTAATTAATTAATATATGTTTTTATAAATTTATATTTAATTTATTGGGAAATAATTAATATTAATTAGTTAATTAATTATTATTTTGTACATATTGAACATTATTAATTAATTGGTAATTAAATAATATTAATTAGTTACATTAATTAGAGTAATTTATTGATATATAATTTTTAATTACTGCTAATTAATTAATTGGGAAAAAATAATATAATATTAATTATTAAATTATAATAATTACAGCAAATTTGCTAATATATTTACTTTTTTTGTTATTGTTCATTAATAATTAATTGCTAATGAAATAATATTAATTAATTTTGGGTAAAGGAGTATTTTTAGTGTTTAGGGTCAGTTTTGAGTTTTTGGGTAAAGGGTTTATTTTAGGGTTTAGGGTCAGTTTTCAGTTTATGGGTAAAGGGGTATTTTTAGAGTTCAGGGTCAGTTTTCAGTTTTTGGGTAAGGGGGTATTTTTTGGTTTCAGGGTCAGTTTTCAGTTTATGGGTAAAGGGGTATTTTTAGGGTTCAGGGTCAGTTTTCAGTTTTTGGGTAAGGGGGTATTTTTTGGTTTCAGGGTCAGTTTTCAGTTTATGGGTAAAGGGGTATTTTTAGGGTTCAGGGTCAGTTTTCAGTTTTTGGGTAAGGGGGTATTTTTTGGTTTCAGGGTCAGTTTTCAGTTTATGGGTAAAGGGGTATTTTTAGGGTTCAGGGTCAGTTTTCAGTTTTTGGGTAAGGGGGTATTTTTTGGTTCAGGGTCAGTTTTCAGTTCTTCGGTAAAGGGGTATTTTTTGTGTTCAGGGTCAGTTTTTGGGTAAAGGGGTATTTTTAGGGTTCAGGGTCAGTTTTCAGGTAAAGGGGTATTTTTTGGGTTCAGGGTCAGTTTTCAGTTCTTGGGTAAAGGGGTATTTTTTGGGTTCAGGGTCAGTTTTCAGTTTTTCGGTAAAGGGGTATTTTTTGGGTTCTGGGTCAGTTTTCAGTTCTTGGGTAAAGGGGTATTTTTAGGGTTCTGGGTCAGTTTTCAGTTCTTGGGTAAAGGGGTATTTTTAGGGTTCAGGGTCAGTTTTCAGTTTTTGGGTAAGGGGGTATTTTTTGAGTTCAGGGTCAGTTTTCAGTTCGTGGGTAAAGGGGTATTTTTTGGGTTCAGGGTCAGTTTTCAGTTCTTGGGTAAAGGGGTATTTTTAGGGTTCAGGGTCAGTTTTCAGTTTTTGGGTAAGGGGGTATTTTTTGGGTTCAGGGTCAGTTTTCAGTTCTTGGGTAAAGGGGTATTTTTAGGGTTCAGGGTCAGTTTTCAGTTTTTGGGTAAAGGGGAATTTTTAGGGTTCAGGGTCAGTTTCAGTTCTTGGGTAAAGGGGTGTTTTTTGAGTTCAGGGTCAGTTTTCCCTACTGTTGTACTTTCTGGAGTAGGAATAGAAATTTTTAGCCTTACGCTATCCAACGTTTTATTTAATTAATTGTTAAAATATCAAATATTTATTTTATTTTTTATATTACTTACATTTTATTTATGTTACTCTTTTATGTTTGTAAATGTGTTAGTAAATTAGAATATATTTCATTAATTTATAAATTCGTAAAATAATTATTAATACTTATTGTTCAGTGTATATATATTACATATTTACTGTATATATTTAATTAATGTATTCTTAATATATGTATTATTTATTACTTTTAAATATTATTAGATACTTTTAAATATGTTTCTTTTATTTATTAGTCTTATAGATTTAATTTTACATTTCTATATTAAAAAAAAACGATATTTTTAACATCGATATTTTTTTTTCGATATTTTTGTACTTACCATGTTGTAGATAGGATGTCGATATTTTTGCCCTCGATATTGTTGACTCGATATTCTTGTAGGTCGATATTTTTGTAGTCGAAATTCTGTCATAGATCCCTCTTACAGATACATCGTTACCGAAGATAAGTAACTTGTTCATCTGAAAGAGACCATTAGTTATAGATACCTTACCTTAGAATAGATACCAGAACAACACCATCCCCGGAGGTGGGTCTGCGAACTAAGTTCACATCAGGAAGTCCTGGAGAACAGAACGGGCGAAAAAGCTGTCTCTCCGGACTTGGTTGTCCAGGCAGTAATGTTTTGTAAACGTGTGCAGTGATGCCCACGTGGCTGCATGGCAGATGTCAACCAGCGGAACTCCACGTCCCAAAGCAGTAGTGGCTGCCGTCGCCCTGGCAGAGTGGGCGCACAAACCTACAGAAGGTTCCTTTTTTGCCAAAGAATAGCAGATCTTGATGTATAGGGCAATCCATCGAGAGATGGTAAATTTATGCACTGCCCAACCTTTCTTGGCACCCACATAACCCACGAAGAGTTAATCGTCCAACCAGAAAGCTGTAGTGCGGTTAAAGTAGCAGGACAGCGCACGTTTTGGGTCCAGACGGTGGAGTCTCTGCTCCTCTTTGGCAGGGTGCAGAGGTGGGAAGAATGTAGGCAAGGTGATGGTCTGACCTATGTGGGAGGAAGTAACCACTTTGGGTAGAAAAGAGGGCCTAATTCGAAGGACCACTTTTTCCAGATGGACAGCAAGAAAGGGAGGTTTGGAAGACAGAGCCTGAAGCTCATTCACCCTGCTAACAGAGGTGATAGCAAGAAGAAGGCAGTCTTAAAAGTAGAAAGATGTAGAGGACAATTATATAGCGGCTCAAAAGGAGCACACATAAGATAAGTAAGGTCAAGATTGAAGACCCACTGGGGAATTACGAAAAGAGAAGGAGGAAAGAGATGAGAAATGCCTTTCACAAATCTACTTACAACAGGCGACTTGAAAAGAGAAGGCTGATCAGGAAGGCGAAGAAAGACCAAAATTGTCAAAAGATAGCCTTTAAGAGTGCCCAGAGCAGAGCCCTGCTGGGCCAAAGAAAGAATGGAGAGGAGAACCTTTGAAGGAGGGGCAGAAAGGGAATCCATAGCATTTGCTGTGCACCATGCTACAAATGTGTTCCATCTACAGGCGTATACCATTTTAGTGGAGGGATGCCTGGCTGCCAAGATGACGTTACAGACTTCACGAGAAATGTTGAAAGCTGGCAACTATCGCCGCTCAATCTCCACGCAAGGAGGTGGAGGCTGGACAGGTTCAGGTGGAGAACTGTCCTCTGCTTCTGCAACAGAAGATCCTCACGAAGAGGATGTCTGATCGGAGGATCGATGGCCATACTTAAGAGCTTGGGACACCAGACTCTACGTGCCCAGTCCGGAGCCACAAGAATTATTTGGGCCCAGTCATGCTTTATCTTCTTCCGCACTCTGGGTAGAAGTGGTACAGGTGGAAAGGCGTACAGGAAGCTGCAATTCCATGTGCAGAACTGCTGACATTGCACATTCTCTTCAGTGGCGAATAGCCCTAACCAAGGCTCTCCCCACTGCTGAAAGAGATCTTGCACCACCTCTGAGTGAAGACGCCATTCGTGATCCATCAGGCACTGGTGGCTAAGTTCGTACGCCCTCTCGTTCAGGGAACCTGCCAGGTGTTGAACCACCCCAACGTTCCAGCCACATCCAAAGGTGAAAAGCCTCTTGACATAGTTGCCACAACCCCACCCACCCTGTTGTTGCAGTACCACATGGCGGTGGTGTCCGTGAACACCTGCACTACTCTTCGTTTGACAGAGGGAAGGAATGCCGTCAGTGCAAGACGAATCGCACAGAGCTCCAGAATGTTGATGTGGAGCCTGGACTCCTCCAGAGACCAGAGGCCTCTGGATCTCCGCCTCCCCCATGTGGCCGCCCCATCCCAGAAGTGACGCATCCGTCACTACTATAAACTCTGGTTGGGAAAGGGAGAGGGATCTATCTCTGACCCAATCCTGGTCCGTGAGCCACCACTGCAACTGACTTGCAGTCCCCTCCAAGATCTGGACGACATCAGAAAGATTCCCCTGATGCTGTGCCCACTGGAACTTCAGGTCCCACTGCAGAGCCCGCATATGTCATCTGGCATGATCCACCAGCAGGATGCAGGAGGCCATGAGGCCCAGCAGCCTCAGGGCCATTCTCATCAAAATCCAGGTTAGAGGCTGAAACATTAGTATCATAGCCCAAATATCCCGGACTCGCTGCTCGGGAGGATAGACCCGAAACTGCCCTGTGTCCAGAACTACTCCGATGAAAAAGATCTTCTGAGAGGGAATCAGGTGCAACTTTGGCATGTTGATAGTGAACCCTAGCGTATGCAGGAGGTCTGCCGTAGTCTGGAGATGGAAGACGATAGCCTGGGACGAACCCGCTTTCAACAGTCAGTCGCTGAGATAGGGGAAGACTGGAAACCCTGATCTGCACAAATGAGCTGCAACCACCGCCATTACGTACGTGAACACCCGAGGGGAGCTGGTAAGTCAAAAGGGGAGCATGGCAAACTGAAAATGCTTGTGGCCTACTGTGAACCGTAGGTAACGCCGGTGGGCAGGCAAGACGAGGATGTGAAAGTAATCGTCCTGCAAATCCAAAGCTACCATCCAGTCTCCAGGGTCGAGGGCACCCGCTGGCCCCCAGACCCATGACGCTGGATCCAACGTCCCCTGCCACACAGTGGCTGGCTAGCTTGACTAGCCCTGTGGCTATGGGTGGAATGTGGTGGGGCACCCCTTCCGTAGCCACGAAGGGAGAAGTGGCGGCAAGGCTCAAGGATCTGGCCGTAGCCCTAGAGTCCTTGAAACGCTTGAGCGCGTTGTCCGCTTTGTCACCAAAAAGGCGACTGCCACCAAAAGGCATGTCCAAAAGGGTAGATTGGACATCCCCAGAGAAGCCAGATGTTCTCAGCCAGGTGTAGCACCTCAGGGCGATGTAGAACCCGTTCTACCCAGCTAGCTGGCAGTATTCAGCCCACACCGGATGGTGAACTTTGCTGCGTCTCGAGTGTATAACGGCCCAAGAGACAGTCCTAAGCTTCTTCCCAAGGTGGTCCAGCTTCTTGGATTCCCTATCTGGGGGAGCAGTAGGGAGAGCGCCTTTTGAGGCTGAGGCTTGAATCACCAAGCTCTCAGGGGTAGGGTGTTGGGAGACGAAAAGTGGGTCGCCAGTGGCATCAGGCAATCATCCTTTCCACAGGACCCCCTGTGCTGGGCTTGGACCAAGTGCACAGAATGATGTCGGTGAGGGCTTCATTAAAAGGCAGCAGTGGCTCCAAAGAGGCTGGTGCCAGTTGAAGCACCTCAGTCAGGAGGTTAGTCCTGACAACCTCCGTAGGAAGCTCGAGGTTCAAGGCCTCAGCTGTACTACGCAACACCACAGAGTAGGAAGCTCCCTCCTCCGTAGCCACGTTAGGGGGGAAAGCATACCAAGGTCTGGGGAGGTATCCAAGCCACTGGCATCACCCAACTCCGGATGTACCATGTTACAACGCATACCGTTACAACTACCTACTATTACAACGCGACCATTGCAACGCATACCATTACAACGCATAGCGCTTTGAGGTGCTGGATAGTGGTAAGTATAATTTACTATTCTAACTCCAGTCCCCGTGGACCCTAGGGAAGGTGTTGGATAGTAAATTATTCTTATTCCCTATCCTAGAGCGCCCCCCAGCGCAATGCGTTGTAATGGTATGCGTTGTAAAAGTCGCGTTGTAATGGTAGTGCGGAGTAACGAATGCGTTGTAACAGGTGTATACCCCCAACTCCTCTCTCCAGTCCGGTTCCTCAAGTTTATCTGCTAGAGGGTCAATAGACCCCTCTGAGTCCTCCTCATCCTCCTTTGGCTGCCACTCGGGGCGATAGGGAACGCCAGCAATGAACAGTAGGAAAAAAGTACCCTCCGGTGCCGGTACAGATGTCATAGGACATTGGTCCACTGCCTTGTCCACATCAGGGACGAGGCTGTGGTCGACACTGGTCGGGGGAACAGCCAGCTTCGGGGTCGTCGTCACCGGGATTGGCACCGGGGAAGGTACCGTGAGGTCGACCTGCACCGATCTGGATCCAGACCTGGATCCATGGGGTCCCTGCAGCGCTGGGACCGAAGCCACCGGCATCGAAGGCCCAGGGCCCCCAGCCGAATCGCGGGGCCTGAAGGTATTCCGGCAGAATTGGGCTGCCCAGAGATGCTGTGAAGCACTTCGTAAAAAGCTCGAAGCTGGGTCGGGGACGCTCCGGCTACGGGAAAGGCAGGGAAGCGCGGAGCTGTCTCAGCGGGCTCCGTGGAAGGAGCAAGAGAGCAACGACGTGCGTGCAACCGACACTCCGGGTCCCACATCGCATTGGCCGATGGATGGGGCGAAGAGCGAAGAGCAACAATGCGTCTTCGCCTACTTCTTCTGCTTCGACTTACCCGAGGAATGCGAAGACTTCAATGCAGAGTAGTGATGACTCCGTGAACGGTCCCGCAACCTTCCCCTAGACTGGGACCTCCAGTGGAGCTGACCAGACTGCTGGGCCTCCAAAAGCTTTTGGTATGGCTCCCGCAAAGACTTCAGGTTCAGGGCCCGGCTGTCGGAGCACGACTTTGTGTCGCGGTCGCGCTCCAGGCGCCAAAGACACAAGAGATGCGGATCGGTGACTGACATCAACTTGTGAAAGAAGTCACAAGGATTGAAACTGGGCCGATGGCTGGACATCCCTCGTGTACCATGAGTCGTAAGGCTCAAAAGACGTCGACAAAAAATCAGAAAAGGTTAGTCAAAAAGCGACTAAGGGGCACGCTCCTAAAAAAATGGCTCTGGATCCAGTCCGACGCCTGGGGGTAATTCTAAGTTAAGGAATCTATAACTAAGGGACTTTTTCAGATGGATACTTCTACCTACAGATTCCTCACCTGAAGGATTGATTCCCAAACAGTATCCCAGTTAGGAGGAGGGCTGATGGATGGTTAAATGAATAAGTCCTGGGGGACAGATCTGAGAAAGTGGTCATAACGATGCAGTTTGGAATCCAGACAGTATCGCTTAGAAAAAGTGCGTAGGAATGTCCACGTAGCTACCTTACAGATTTCTGTAACTATAACCCCTCTGACATGGACCGTAGCTGTCGATTTGGCCCGGGTTGAATGAGCCATAGATTACTTCTGGGGTTCTTTCTTAGCCAAGGCGTAGTAGGTCTTGATGAAGAGAATAATCCATCTAGGCTGTGTCCTTTTCTGTACCGTTTTGCCTTCCATAGAACTTTAATGCCTAATGAGGAGCTGGTGCTGCAGTTCTATGCCTTTAGTGCAGTCTAGATGAAAACTGACCATCAACTTAGAATCCAATCAATGAGGGCACTTGTACCCCTGGGGGACACTTTCCCCCAGCCCATCCTTAGGTGGGCTAGGGAAAAGAAGATCAGTAGGGTGATGAACTGGTCTAAGTGAAAGGGAGTTGCCACTTTAGGCAGCAAGGCAGCCCTGGATCGCAGCACCAATTTGTCAGGGAAAAATGAGGTGAATGGCAGACAGGAGCTTAATGTTAGTAACTCACTGACTCATCTTGTTGAGGCAATTTCCACCAAAACATTGTTTTGAGAGTTAACATTCGCAATTTGCAATTGTGAATGGGCTGAGACGGAGACCATATCAAAAATGTCAAAACAAGTTAAGGTCCCCCTGGCACACAATAAAGGGTACAGGTTAGTCAATCCTTCCAGAAAACACATCATAATAGGGTATGTAAACAGGGAAGTCTAGTTTGGGAGAAAGAGCTATATCAACAATGCAGTTGCATACCCTTTTACAGTGCCTATCACACACAGACAGCTCTAACTGTAGAGGGTTTACGTTGTTGTCCGCGCACTATGAGACAAAGCTCTTCCATCTCCAAGAGTAAACAGATTTTGTGAAGGAGCGACAAGCTGACAGGATTATGTGGACCACCTTCGGTGGCAGCTGAAAAGAGCTTAGCTGTCCCCGAACAATCTCCAGGCATGAAGGTGTAGAACTCAGAGAATGGGGTGCACCACTATTCACCCCGACTGGGAGGGAAGGTCCGGACTGAATGACAGCTTGAGTGGGAAGCCACACACTTCATGGCCAGTCTAGGGCAAAAATTACTTCGGCCTGGTCTTGGGGAATTTTCCTGAGTATTCGAGGCATCAAGGGTATGAGGGGAAACATGTAGTGCAGCTGAAAGCTTCACCTCAACTGAAATGTATCTTCTAAGGCTTCAGTGAGAGCACAGAACTGCTGCCAATGATTATCTCAGAGGAGGTGAACAAATCCACTTCAGGAGTGCCCCATTGGGCGAAGATGTCCTAGGCTACCTCCAGTAGGATTCTCCACTCATCATGACCAGTAAGATGAGGCTGTTGGCTTTGATATTCAATGAACACACCAGGTGATTGGCTGTTAACCAGTTCCCTTAATAATGCCCTCAAAAGCACCTCTTCAATGCTTCTAGGCAAAAAAGTTGACACCATACTCCCCCTTGCTTGTTTTCGTATCATATAGTAGTTGAATTGTCTGTCAAGATCTGAATGGACCCGACTTGGATGGAGGGGGGATAGCCTTAAGTATCAGCCGAATTGTCCCCAGTTCTAGTAGGTTGATGTGAAGGTATCTGGTCCTCTAGAGACCAAAAGCCTTGGATCTCTAGGTCCTCCAGACCTAGGGTGAAGGCGATCGTCACTACAACGGACATGATCGGAGGGGAAATGAAAGCCATCCCACGATGCAGGTTTACCTCACTGCCTCACCAACCCAAATCTGTTACAGTGCTCTGGGGGATTACAATAAAGTCTGACAGGTTTCTACAGTGCTGGAAACACTGTCTGTAGAGGCACCACCCTCATATGCAAATGTGAATCTAGGATAATGGAAAAAGCCAGCAGACTTAGCAGGTGTAGGACCTTCCGGACTAGGTCTCCCATGCCCTCCAGAAAGGATGGGACCATCTCCTGGATGTCGACAATTCTCAGATGTGGAGGGAAGGCATGGAGGAGGGTAGTGTATGGGACTGATCCTATGAACTGAAGGAGTTGAGAGGGCTCCATATGAGCTTTGTGCCTGTTGAATGAAAAGCCAAAGGTGAATAGTAACAAGATTGTCAACTGCAGATGATGCGTCAGCACCTCCGATTAACCAACTTTGATCAACCAGTCATCCAGATAGGGGAAGATTGGGATACCTGACCTTTTGAGATGGGAGACAACAACAGCATCACCTTGGTGAAGATTCGAGGTGCCGATGTCAAACCAAATGGGAAGGCTGCAAACTGGTAGTGTGTAGAACCCACCACTAAACTCAAGTACTTCCAATGGGACTGTAGGGCCGGAATGTGGAAGTAAGAGTCTTGAAGGTCAAGTGACACCATCCAGTCTCCAGCTTCCAATGCCAATAACACCTGAGCTAGGGTCAGCATCTTGAACTTCTCCTTCCTAGAATAAAAAGTAAGGTCCCTGGGGTCCACGATCCGACGTAGACCACCATCCTTCAGGACAAGGAAACATTGGGAGTCGTATCCTTGCCTAATCTCCTGATAACTGCTCCATTGAGGAGGAATGCTACCACTTCTTGTTGCAGGATGGAAAGATGGTCTGGGGAAAGGGAAAAGCATGAGGGAGAAACGGTGTGGAGGCTAAAGGAAGGGAAAGAATACCCCTCTATCTATGATCTAAGGACCCACCGGTCCGCAGGACTTGACTTCCATGCCGGCAGAAGGAGCCCTCCACCCCCACCACCACCACAGGCACGAAGTAGGCTTAGACCAGAAAACTAGACTTGCTTTGCCGATGGTGCATGTGAGAAAGAGGAGGAGGAGAAAGATGAAGAAAAAGAGGCCTGCTGTAGGGATGTGCAGCACATATCTCTTGTTCTACCCTTGTATGGTTTGACCAGCTGCTGTGTCTGGAGCTGAAAGCACTGATATTGATGGAAGGTGAACCCTCTCAAGAACACTCAAAAACGCAGAAACTAGCAATAGTCTATGGTAGGCTGAGGCTGTTCGAGTCCCAAGAACAGGGCTGTAAAAGTACTCACCTTGAAGCATTCCAAACCGGAATCAGCTTTGTCCCCAACAGGCGTGGTCTATCGGAGAGGTCTATCATATTGGTTTGCATTACTGAGAAGAAGCCGTAGGTTCAAAGACAGCTGTGTCGTTCTAGAGAGACGAGGTACCTATGGCATGTGCCACTGAGTCAACAGAGTCTAGGCTGGTTTTATAATGTGGCGTATTACTAGTTGCCCGACTCTCACAACCTCTTGGAAGTGGGTCATCATGTCCTCTGGGACGAGAGGGATAATTAGGTGGGCCATGACCCATGAAGCATTGGTTTACAGCACCAAAAGACAAGTGGCATTGAGGGATATGAGTGCAAGACTGCCTGCTGAAAAGGTTTTCTTTCCCCTCACTTCCTGACATTTTGACTCCCTTTCTGCATGGGCGAAGGGCAGGTGCCAGCCCACTGTCCAGATGAGCAGGATTTATGAATGACCAAGCTTTCTAGTTACAGGTGGGAAGAGATAAGAGGTGGATTATCTGGTGCATGACAGTAATGTTGTGCCACTAGTCTGCTGATCGCTGTACTCTGAGATGAACTTCTTCCAGGCTGCCATGACTTGTTCCAGCAAAGCCTCTTTGACGGCAATAGGGGCTCTAACGTTGGTGTGGTTGGAAGGAGAACCTTGGTAAGAACATTAATTTTTACTTTCACCAGGAGCTGCAGGGCCAGCACTCAGCAGCTTTATTAATTACTGAGTGGAATGACATCTCTTCTGGTGTGGTGGGATCCTATAGGGTGCCCCTTCTCCATCCATTTCTGGGGAGGTGTCCAGTTTAATGGGCGATGAGAGGCTTGCCTGTTTGCAGTTTTGAGCTCTTTCATCATCATCGTACGCATAAAAGTTCAAGGGATGAGAGTCTAATGAAACAGGTTGTGAATCCTGAGCCTGTACTCTTCCTTTTCGAAGAGTTTTCGGCGTCTCTTCTGGACCAGTTTTGAGGTACAATCCCAGGAAAAGAATGTGGTACCACCAGAAGATCTGTGTCAAGTGTAAGATGTGGCTCCTGTGGCGGAGTCAGCAATGACACGGTGGTGTGCAGCAGAGCACCAGACAGAAAGAAAGAGGAGCCAATGCTGGTTCCAAAGGAGTGGAGTATACAGGCATCAGAGTCCGGGCCATTAGCATAACCATGAGCAGGTTGCAAGGAGTCTGGGTGCACCAGATGGCGTTGTGGTCCAAGCAAAAATGGCATACATGGCGTTAAGGGATGTCCCCAGGTCCGAGCTTGGCGTCAGGTACTCTTCGTAAGATTGTGCCCGTGCCAGGAAATTCTGCACTGATGGAACCAAAGGTGGAGCAGGAGCTGATCGGGGTGGTTCTGGGGCCAGGTCTGGTGGAGACGCTGGTGCGTGGCCACTCTGCAAAGAATCTGCTAGCTCCACGATGACCACCTCCAACTCAGAGGATGAATATCCTGTAGGAGAGGGACTGCACGTTAGTGTTTACCATACAAGTGCTTCTTATGTTTCTTGAGCTTTCTCTGTTTGTCCAAAGAATTTGACGACAGTGACCTGGAGCACGGCCTCGATCGACAACAGCTGCACCTGTCGTCACGGGCATGGGCCATGAACAGTTTGGCCTCGTGCTATTTGATGGCCTTTAGGTGCATACTGAGGCAGAACTCACAGGACAAGGAGCCATGGTCTGAACTACAGAAACAAAGACAAATGGAATGGCATCAGTAATTGATATCTGTCGCTCACAATACCTGCATGGCTTAAAGCCGGAGCACTTCAGAGGAGGAGACATTGCACTGCACTAGGTTATATTTTTGTGAGGAAAACTCACAACTCTCAGGACAGAGTGAGCTCTAAATCCGCTTCGAAGGAGTGGAATAAAGGGAATGGGGGTTGTTAAGCTAGGATGGGCACTATAGTTTTGGTGATGCCACCCAGCGTCACTTTCAATGTTGAAACAAAACCAGTGCCCCCACCTGCAACTTTGGGGTTTCCGGATCCAGTCTCATGCCTGGGATTATTTTACAGGAGAGGGATCTGCAGGTGGAAATATCCATCAGAATGGATATGCATTTTTGAGTTTCCTTGCAATTTTACGGAAAATCTTGTTTATTAATTTTACAAGTACAACTACTGAGCCCTCTCTACCACATCAGACATGCTCTAAGCAGGCATTTTTTTTTTATGGAAGCTTAATCAAATAAGCCCACCAAATAAGTGTCTAACCTGTAACAGACCATCAGACTGAGGTATACAGGAGTTTTACCTTGTACTACAATGGTTTAACAAATAAAAGGCAAGAGTTCGGACTCTACAAAACCCAGTCCCCATTCCGTATCACCCACACTGATTCTAATAACCCAGAGACAAATACAATGCCAGTGGCAATTTAGATAAGGGAGGGGTAGTCTGGAGGATTCCCTACGAGAGCTACAGGTAGGTCCAGTACACTTTCTTCCAGGAAAATAAAACATCACTAACATACTAGAAGGCGGTGAAAAACTATTTCATACCAGACAAAACTACTCTGATGAAGCACAAAAGAAGGATAATGAGAGAGAACTCTTAGATCAATAATAACCAAAGTATGCAGGAGATCGTATTGACTTTAACAGAAACATGCAACCAAGGAAGGAAGGAGAAGCAAAATCTGAAATGAGGAGGAAATACTGCTATCTAACCACCCGGCAGGAGAGACAATAAATCAGGGATAGATAAAAGAGGACTTTGCCATCAAAGAGGCAGTCCGGTATGTAACTGAGGGTTTACAAGGAAAGGACCAAAGATGCTAGACAAGCATCCACAACAAAGTAGATGCCAAGAGCGCCCTCTAAAATGTGTTGGTCATTGTCCTGTAGGTGGATGAATAATCATCAGTAAAATACAAGCCCAGGATCTGACCTTGGTATGGTAAAAAAACGAAACTACAGTAGCCTGACTGAACCACAATGAATGATGTTGGTACACCTGACCAAGTACTTTGTAATAGAGGCACCACACTTTTGAGATGCAAATGTTTGGACATAACATTAGGAAAAGAGTAAATAAATGTTGTTGACTTTCTCATTGACAACTCAAATAGAAAAGGGAGCTTTCGAAAGCACAAGTGCTTCCTTAAGAAGAACACCTTCGCACATCAGCATGCACTAAGGAATACTACCAAACTCCCTTCATATGCTCTCAAAAACTAAATATTCTCTGCAGTTTATTGCACAATTTTTTTTAAAACTTCTTTGACCACACATTCTCTATATATTGAACATATGAGTTCACGTATTTTAGCCATTGCCTCACAAAGTAATGCTTTTGCAGCTAAGTTTTCTCCAAGGATTAATTAGAAGAGGTCATGTGAGCATCCTGGGATCATCATGAAGAAAGTGCAGTGCAGTGGTTAAGACAATGAGTTTGACGATCATTGCTGTAAGTTCAAATTTCAATCCTCGCTGTTTTAGTGTGATACTCTCCAGCTCAACCTCATGAATCTACTAAACCTTACATTTGAAGTTCATTTAGTGTAGCAAGTGAGTTTTGTATTGTGTACACAGTTGTAAGTTCCGTGGTTCATCAAACCTTCTAACAAATCTTTTGGAGGTGTTCAACCGAACATTTAATTTTATAGAGCACAAACATTCAACCAGAGAGTACTGCACAACATAAGTAATGTAACAATGCACAACATAATAAATGAGTTACATGAACAAACAAAAAAACTAGACACAGAAAAAGTAACAATGCTCTTGCTATACTTCTGCCCTCATGTACTCTGCTACCATGCCCCTTACCTGTACCACTTCCAAAAGATGAGTTAACCAAGGTTCACTAACCTCTGAGAAGAGTAATCAGGGAAACCAAACGGTGCTCTTCAACCAGCTGATGTAATTTATCGTTCAGGTAGCAGTCAGTGTAAGTCTCTAGGGTATTCTTGAAAAGGATCCGACCTCCCATCATGAGGTGATGCACCCAGTCTGGTATGCGAAACACTACTCGACCTGAAAATTGCAATGCACCTTCGGGTCATTCAGGACATCTTTTTAAGTCAATACTATGAAGTAGGGATTATAAAACAAGCAACGATTCAAACATACTGCTGTTGATCAGAAGCAACTTTGTGTGTGGAGTTTGCCTCTGCACATGATTCAGTAAGCTTCCCTACACAAAAGCAATTTGTTAGAAAAAAGGACAAATGAAGGTTCGAGATGGGCTCAAAGTAAGTAAAACTAAAACATCTTTGTTTTGAAATGAACTCTGATCTCTACATTTCTAGATGTCGCAGCTTGGCATAGTTAGAGACAAGGCTGGCAGTCTTGACAAAGACAGGAACTAGGACAGGAGTGTGACCTCCTAACTGAAGTGCAACAGAAGCGACCATAAATCTACTGGGTTTCCTACTAAGCACTTCACAGAGCTCAACCATAAGGCATGCAGAGGAGGAAGTACATGAGGAGGTGAAATTAAATCAGCCAATGTGACAATGAACAATGTAACCTTTATTTTGTCTCACATTCCTCTGCTATTTCTCTCACATATTGTAGTAAGCACAAGTGGATTCCTTACCCACATACATCAAGTAGTCGTAAACTCCCTCTACTGTGACCATCTCCAGGAAGTAGTTCTGAATGTGCTTCCTTTCTGCATTCTCGGAGCGGCTCGCATTATTTTTGTAGAGGTCATTAAATAACTGCAATACATAACAGTTACACTAGTTTAAGTAAAACAAAATACAGGGAAATGGGTGATAAGAAGAGTCGAAAAGAGATAACCAGCATGTGTTCAGCTTATATACTAAGGGAATGCAGTATTCACAATTACTGAGCCATCAAATGCTTGTGGCCACATCTTTCCTACCAAGGGAATATAAAACAATAATGGCATCAAGCATGAATGCTTGATAAATACTGTAGAAAATACATAAGCAGTTAAATGATTGCAGGAAGTGATACTCAATAATCAGCCATGCTATTTTACTTTGTCTTCTTTTCAAACCTGATGATACACTTGCTAAGTGGTTAGTGAGGAAGGAAAGAGTGTTACTCTTTCACATTCTAAGGAACTGTAAAGCATGAAAGGGGGCCGGCTAATGAAAAGTAACAAAAAAGCAATGAGATGTAAGTCTGGAGAATAGGAAAAGACCAAAAGGGCATTGTCAAGGTGGATTCCCGATATCAAAGTCTGCTGCTACTCCCATTCAAATTAACCCCTTATTTTGGAAGCAGGTTTTGATTTAAAAAAAGGTTCTTGTGGAAAACTACATCAAAATGGTCTTGAGCAATAAAAAAAAAAAAAGGTTTGGTGGAATTTAGCCAGTAGTGCTCAAGAAAAAAAGTCATTCTACTGGACATCTCACTGCATAGTTTCTTCTCTCATAAACAAAAGGCAATCAGAGCTCTGGCAGAGTTAGTGAAGGCTAGTTGTACTTTGAACCAAGCTGTACCCGGCTGATGAGCCCATAACTGGTCGAAACCATTTCAGAGTTCCTTGTGTTTCGGTTCAGGGAGGACCTGGTTTGACAGTTCGGGCTGGACCGTTTCGATTGGAACAGGGTTAAGACTGATTTGCATATAGCTGGATCCAAACTGGGGTGACATGGTGTGCAAAATAATGAGGGATTGTGATGCGGCCCGACTAATTACCAGGGGCTGGAATTAACTCCTGCATTCTATCTATCACTTTTTTGTCTACTTTAGTTGTACTTGGGCAGAAATCCACTTGGTGTCCCTGAAGACAATGTATATCCCTGGAAGGGACAACATTCAGGCGGACAGGCCCAGTCACAACTTACCAAACTCGATATCATATCAGCTAAGTCCAGTGGTTTCGCATACAATAATGGAGTTGTTGAAATCTATGGTTGGATTAATTTCCATTGCTAAACAATGCCCTACTTTACCACTTTTGCTCAGACAAATGATACCTAAACGTTTGGGCAATAGCTGAGCTGATGATTCCTTGGCTGAGCAAAATACTGTATGCCTTTCATCCAATACTTATCCTTAGAAGGATACTACAGAAAACTAAAAGGCAGAGGGTGGAGTTGATGCAGACTGTGGTTTTTCCTGCTCAAACAGTTTACAGAAGGGGTGTAACACAGGCCCCTGCATCCCCAGTGTTGCACGTAGCCCTAACCCTTTGCAAGCCTCCCAACCATTCAATCCACATTCAGCCCAAGGTGAATGAATATCTGTGAGATAAGGGAGATTCTGGGGCCTCTCTTCCTTGTAAGCAGGGGGGGCCATCATATTGCAAGCCTCCCAACCATTCAATCCACATTCAGCCCAAGGTGAATGAATATCTGTGAGATAAGAGAGATTCTGGGGCCTCTCTTCCTTGTAAGGAGGGGGGGCCATCATATTGAGTTACTCTACTGACTTACCGTTAAACAATACTTGTATCTTCCTAGATTCATTCGCTTCTTCGATTTCCAGTGCTATCACAGAAACAACTCGTGAGTTTACATCTCATGGCATTCAAAGGGAGAGACCTGCCCTGCAAAACGTGAAGTGTTCTAGGGAGGCGGCACTAAATATGATCCTCAGGTCCTATTCCAAGCATTGGCTTCATTTTGAAAATAGTGTCAGGCTAAAGGTTGGGAAGCTACGTCATGTGATCAGTTCCAAATCTTGGATTGTTTGACAGACTGATTTTTATTAAGATTGGCATAATTCCCCTTGCTGGCACATTGGACACCAATTAAGAGTCTTTAGAGAGGAGGCTTCTGATAGTTCCAAAGTATTTTCAATAGCATTAAAACTTTTGAAAAGTTTCAGATTAAAGAAACCGGTAATTCCTGCTTTGTTTGCAAATTGGGATTTATAAGTAGTCTTGAATGGCTTGCAAGGGGTAATATTTGAGTCTGTACATTACTTCTTGGTTATCGCCAAATGTGGCTTTTCTGGTTATAGCATCTGTCAGAAGGCTAGGGGAACTGGTTATTCTGACAATAAAGTATCCTCACCTTAAATTCCTATCGGATAGTGTAGTGCTTGGACCAGATCCCAAGTTTAGGCTAAAGGTCCCGAAAAAATAGAATTTTTTACACAAGAGCTAATAGTTCTGGTTCCTGGTAAAGATTTGTCTAGTTCAACTCCAGTTAAATTAGATATTAAAATGGCAATACTGGTTTATTTCCAAATAGAAAAGGAGTTTAGGGATTGAAAGTGTTGGTTTGTCTTGCATGGGGTAGTAAACCGAAGACAAGAGATATCAACAGAAACCCTGAGTAGATGGGTCAAGGATGCCAATTCCTGAGCATATTTTGGTCTGCGGGATCTGATGTTCCTAAAGAAGTTTTGCTACAAGGACCAATTCATGGGCTGAGGCAGCTAGTGTTTTGTTATAAGAAATATGTAGGGCAGTGACCTGGTCCAATCCAAATACATTTGCGACTCATTACGGATTGGACCTACATTTAGATGTATGCATTCATTTTTCATCTGATGTTCTCAAGTCTGTAATATCATATAAAACTAATAAACTATACAGTCTATTATTAGTCTTGGTGCCTGGTTATTAGCTCTTGTATGACATGGTAGAGTAATGACTGGGACAAGGAGCACTAACAAAGGGGTAATGATTCCATTACTTACTAACATGAGTAATAGTACGACTTGTCCTACTCCAGGACCCACCGTCATTCCCAAGCTGATGTAGCACCCACAATACAAGCTGCTTTTTAAAGTGCAGTTTGCCATTAGGAGAGGAGGGTCTTTTATAATATGGTCCTAAACATTGTAAAAGGACTAAAAGAAGCTTTATGACTCAAGTGCTTGTAAAAGGGACTATTTGGGGCAGGGCCACCTCGCACTGTGGTGACAGGGATGAGGTGCCCTGTGACTCAGGTTAATGAAGATTACAGGTAAGTAATGGAATCATTGCCTGCACTGACACTGAACCCTTGACAGGAACTACTAGACATTTCTGAGACTAAGAAACAGCCCACTATATTATAACATTTCCTTTGTGAATAAGGTTCTGATTATCGTTTGCTAAGAAACAAGAGGCTGGGGGAGTCTGGGTTTTGTACGTAGGTGTGTGGTCTGTGAACAATTCAGGTTTTTTGCAATGTGCTTCCAGAAGCTGAGCACAATCTTACCATGGAGCAAAATTAATTCAAAATGAAAATATGTTTTCGTAATAAAAATTGCCAAGTCAATTATACAAAACATGTCTCCTGCTGAGATAAAAGGACAACATGGCAGTAACCACTACGCTAGGCAATTGCTTCCTGGAAGCAGTCCCAAAAATCATTTACTAGCTGAATCTGTGAAACAAGCGGGCGATGCATCTGTATGTTTATATATTTGTGTGCTCTATGAACGATTTGTGTGTGTGTTGTTTTACAGAGTGTTTGTATAAGTAAAGCACAATCTTCCCAAGGAGAGACGTTAATTCAAAACGAAATGCTTTTATTCGTAATATAAATGGTCAAGTCAGTTTCACAATTCATGTCCTCTCCTGGGTCTCTAACACCATAATCTAGTCCTTCCAATGTACTCTTGTTACTCTCAGGCAAGGCTGGAATGACCGATGTGCTATATATAGCAGCTGCTTTCTAAAAAGGGTCAAGGAAATTATTTACTAACTAGAGCTGTGTTCAGCAGGCATACACTTCAAAGTTAGTTCCAACTGTGTGGCAAAAAGAGGGAAGCAAGATGTTGAATTAAAGCACTGCACAGCGACAGATGATGTAAAAAGCTATTCCCAGTCTGTGAGCCGATATTGTTTCACAACAACTTCAGTGTGAAGAGTCAGCCAGCGCTTGCTCTCTGGTGGGCAAAAGAGACAGTACAAGAGGGCAGAAGCAAGCAATTGTTAGCAGCGTGTTGCTAACTGCAGACCTACCCTCCACCCAAAAACACAAGCATTGGCGAAGCCAATACTTCTAAAGTTTACCGCCTGTGTCCTGGCTTTGTCAATGTTTGTTTTGTCACGTTTTGTGCAAAATGTTGTTGGGAAAGGTGAACAGGCCAATAAATTGAGACAACAACTGGTCCAAAGCCCATCTATGCACGTATGTACTTATTTGTATTAATTATTTTTCCGAAAACATATGTCTAGCGACACAATCTAAACTGTCTGCAAGACCTAAAAACGAAAAGAAGTAACATGAGGAGATGTGTTAGCATAAGTGAAGATGCATAAGATACAAATAATAACAGTGAATGTAAACGGTCTATAAGAGCTTAGGAAGTGTGATATGATCATGATCTTTCTGGAAGAGAAAAGCATAAATCATTCTGTTGCAAGAAACCAACCTTACCACAACTATTAGGGAGTTATAAGCCACATATTCCTAGGTGCAAGACATCAGATGCTCAAATATGTAAACAGATGTCTGCGGGGTCTGGTTCTTTCGTTGAAACATAGATCCCTAACCATTAAAAATAGGGGAAAGATATCATCTAGGCTTCCACTAGAGAAGCTACTCAGGAATTGAGCAGAATTTTTGTTTGGCCCTGTGGTGACAGTGTAGCAAAGCAGGTTTCTGTTGCAGTAACCCCCCCACACTTTTTGCCAGACTACTGATGTACTTTTCCTTGATGTGCCCTGGGTCCTTGCCAATCAGGATCCCAGTGAGGTTCCGTGAGAATCGTAACAACGTTTTGGCTCGTTCGGATATGGACGAGTTTGGTATCTACGAACCGCAAATGACGAGTTTAGTAGGTGTACGCGTTTTCGCTACTCTACTTTGCAGGGTTCGTCTTATTCGTGGGTTTCTCCATCTGAACCCTCGGGTTCCATTTTAGATACGGCATCCATTTTGTTTCTTGCCCTCACGTAGCCGGCGAACGGACAATGTCCGCTTCATGACCCTGGGTTTCCCAAGCTCTTGCGGAAGATGCACATCTCTTTGAGTGTGTCTTTATGACTAGGGGGTTGACACGGCAAAGGCAGATGGCCCCGCTCGAGGCTCATCTTGCCGTGCCGGTCTATTGTTTCAGCCTTACATGCATTAGGCTCGAATCCTTTGATCCTGCGATCACGCTTCCGATATTGCCCCTACACTCTTTTCAATCTGTTGTCTGTCTTTGTCTTCCTTGCACCTGTTTCTGTCTCTTCTCTTAGCTCGTTTACAGCCAGAATGGAATGTGCCTAATGGTGAGATAACGTGCTTTTACAGTGGGGAACCGGCAATGCTACTGTAATTATGTTCCGGGCTTCTGAAAACATGAATGCAATCCTTTTGAAGTTTACTGTGGGAACTGAGTTGTAACCTTTTGTTCGCTATGTTGTGTAATGACGAAAATGTGTATAAAAGGAGCGATCCACTTTTGCAATTCGAAGCAGACTCTCAGAACCTACACTCTGTTGTACTTCTAGCGATCTCTGTATCCCTGCAGTAAATAAACGCTGATCTTTGACGCCGAAGGAAGTGTCCCGTGTCTCTGTGATTTGTACGCCGGAACAGGTAACCCACGAAGGTTTCAGGTGTTGTCCCCTGGCACCGCTGGGCCTTAGAATAGCCCAGTCCTTCACCAGGGCCTGTGTTCTTCCCCCAAAAACGAACCCAATTGGTATCTCTGGCCACTGGTCAGCCCCTGGTAAGTGGTACCACAGGTACCCAGGGCACTGTGACCAGGGAATACCTCTAAGGGCTGCAGCACTTATTGTGCCACCCTTAGAGGCCCTGTACCATGACACTCACACTGCCTTGGCAGGCTGCATGTCTTGGTGCAAAACAAAGTGAAGAGTCGACATGGCACACATCCTTGTGTGCCATGCCCACAAAACACTGCCCTGGCATACATCAGTCACCCCTCTAGCTGGGTGCCCTATGCCAGTGGTGAGGGCACAGGTGCATGAGCCCTGTACCCCTACAGTACCCAGGTCCATTCCTGGGCACTGTAAGTGTACTGCTGCCATTAAGAGTATATGGTGCTGGGAGTTTGTCATTATGAACTCCACAGCACCATAATGGCTGCACTGAAGACTAGGAAGTTTGGTATCAAACTTCTCAGCGCATTAAACCCACACTGATGCCAGGGTGGGATTTCATGTAAAATGCACAACAGAGGGCATCTTAGAGATGCCCCCTGAAACTCGACCAACTTCTAGCGGCCTGACTGAGTGGCTGCCTAGGTTGCCACCACCAGACATGTTTCGGACCCCTGGGTCGAGAGCTTGCTGCTCTCGGGGGCCTGAAACAATGCACATCCTGCCGCCTGTGTGAGCCTCTCCAGACCATTTGCTGCTTTCAGCAACTGGCCCCCACTGGTTCTTCCCCTCACTTTGGGCGGGAGAACTGGTGGGAAAACAAGTGAGGAAGAGAGGCGTGCCCACCTCTGCCCACTCCACCCCTAAGGCGTGGAGGCGTGATGAAGCACAACCTCGAGTCCCCGCCATCTTGAGGATGGGGGACCCAGCCAACCAGGGACAGGCTCCTGCCCCCCTCCCACTGGAGAGTGGCAGAATAGGGGGTGTACCCACCCCAGGGAAGGGACCCATTGGTCCCTGCCCTTGACCTACCTGTAACACCCATAAATTTAGTATTTAGGGGCACCCTGAACCTTCCTTCCCTAGATCCAGCAACGACAAGAAAAGAAGGACGAGAAGCCATGCAGAGCTAACAAGAGGACGACGCCCACTGACTTGGCCCCAGCCCTACACGCCTGTCTCCCCTCGAACCTGCTCCTGCGAAATCCCAGCGTGTCCAGTGGCCAGCAACCTCACAAACCCCAGAGGACCTGCCTGCATTCACTTCCCAAGCTGTGTTTGAGTGAACACACACCACAAGGAGGTCCCTCTGGCGATCTTGACCCAAGATCCGGCAACCCCTGACCTGCCTCAAGCCTCCAGACGACGCCTGCAGCCTCAATCCAGAGGGCCCCCCCTACCGCGACCAGAGCGGGTAAGAAAATCTGACATC
The DNA here is from genome assembly GCF_964263255.1 of Lissotriton vulgaris. Classification (NCBI taxonomy): domain Eukaryota; kingdom Metazoa; phylum Chordata; class Amphibia; order Caudata; family Salamandridae; genus Lissotriton; species Lissotriton vulgaris. The sequence goes on from NC_141694.1 coordinate 583,048,034, forward strand.
CAAAGGCACCCTTGCATCGAACGCCCCACAGCCTTGTGTGCCCAACCCAGAGGTGCCTAACCATCCCTCTACATCCCAACTTACCCCTTGAAGTGTTGGTCACTCCTGGAAGATCCTCGTCCCCGAGCCTGCAGTGTTTCTTTGTCCCAGAGAATTCCCATTGAAATCAACAGGGCACCCGACCTCAAAACAGCACCCTGCACCCCGTTGCCCTAGCGCTGCTGAGGGTGCCACTTTGGTGCTAACTTGGTCCTCAACTTGCCCTGAGCTTAACTATATGAGCTTTGCTCCCACAACCCTGTGGCCTGCTTGCCAGCCGCCACCGACCGGAGTCCCCCTATCCCCAGTTGATAACATTGAGCCTCAACACTCTGCACCCGGCCGCCCGAGTGCCGCTGATGTCTAACCACAGAACCCTAACTCAAAAGACCGATTACTTACCTTGAAACTGATAACTCATTTTTCCTAATAGGATAACATTGACACTTTTTCTCCCAAAAAGTTTGTAAGTGTCGACTTTTGAAAACTGCAAATATTCCTTAAAAATCAGCCGAATAACCAAAACGCATGTTCTCAACTGTTTTCAGGAATATGAAAAAGTAATGGTAACCTAAATTACCTGCTAAGTGAATTTCCTCCCATAGGTTAACATTGGTGATTCTTTGTGAAAAAGTTTGTCAAGTTTTGAAATACAATAATATTCTTTAAAAATCGTACTTTTAGCCAAAACGATTTACTCACCTGTTTTCAGGCAATGTCCCAGGACTGAATCCAGGATCCAGTCCTGTGTTAGCAAAAGTAATATGAAAAGTAATTAACTGCATTTTACTTAAAAAGCCCATTCAATTAAATGTACTATACCTGCAATGTGTCACAAACTGCTTTCTTAAAACTATAATAAACTATATAATAAAAACCAGTACAAGTTACACTGCTATTTTGAACTGCGTTCATACAAGTAATTTACTACTGAAAAGTATTTTTAGGCTTACCTGCACCAGGCTTGCTTGTTTCTAGAAATAAAACAACAGTATATTTTTTTATACAAAACAATTGGCCTAGAGTTCAGTTCTTAAAGTGTGTGAGACCATTTGCTGACTGAGTGTGTACATCAAATGCTTTACACTGTCCTCTGATACTGCTTGACTGCTCGACCAAGCTACCACTTTAGAGAGTAAAGTTCTCTCTAACTTTAGCCTCTTCCAAACCTCTGGAGACCCTTGGACTCTATAGACACTATACCTCACTTTGGTGCAGTATATATAGAGCCAGTTTCTTACAGACAGTCACTTAACCTCTCTGCCACCGACCCAGCAGAGGATTCAGAAACGGACTTATACTGAGTAAATAATATAAAAAGTCACTTCAAACTTAAAAAAAAAAATAATATAAAAAGTCCAAAAATATTAAAATCAGAGAAGGCAGCAATAGACACCTGGTTTAAGCAAAAGGATGCAATATTAACAAAGATGCATATAGTCCTAAATTCTAACCTTTGGCACACTCACAGCTATTCGGCGCACCCATTATAACTAACTCTAAAAAAAAATTCACAAACTTGTAGAAGATGCAAAGCCTCATGCATCAGATCAGGGTTTGCCTGGGAAGCTGGATACTCATATTATAGGAATGTCGAACTATACCCCTTTTGTGAGTCTATTCATACACTGGTAGAAAGGCTGTCTTGAATTTGCAGAATTATTGCCCACCTGTGGCTCTACTAGGTAGACTGCAGGTGCTACCAAGAGTAGCCAGGACAGAGAGTGTGATTTATTTTGAATTGTTACTGGCTCATTCATTGATGGTTCAAAGATGGAATTTAGTGGAAACCCAACATTCTTGGAATGGGTATACAAAATGGAAATAAAAATGTGCATAAAATGCTGCTATTCACTATGCCTGGACGGTAAATTCTGTTACGCGGAGAAAGCAGAATTGCCAAAAATTCCACGAATCCGCAGCTTCGCAGAATTATTTGCTTGTTCGCGCTTTTAAAATGCGTGTTTGCAAGATATTTCCCCTGAGCACACAAACAGTGTTCGCGAAGAGGAAAAAAGCATTGAAAATGGGCGGAACATGCAATTCCGCATGTTCGTGGAACGCTGCGTGCTCGCAGAGATTTTGGACTGTTTCGCAAATACTGGATCCCTCTTTGTCATTCCCTTCCTCTCTTTCTTCCTTCTAGCTCCTGCTCTGAACTTATCAAACTGATATGACTTTCTCATGTTCCTGTTCTGACTTTCTTCCTCTCTCTGCCTACCCTTCTCCTTCCATCCCTTCTGTTTTTGCGATTGTCTCGTCTGCTTCCTTTCGCAACTCTCCTCTCTCCGAAGCTCTTTTCCTCCCTTGCCTTCATTCCCCTTCTACTGTTTTATGACTCGCCTCCATGAGCTTCCCCATTTTCTCTTAAAATTCTCATCCCACTCTTCATTTATTTTTTCCTTCTTTCTCTTTGCTATTGTTGTCTTTGCTCCTCACTTTCACCATCTCTTCCTGCCTTCTCTCCTTCCACCTCTATATATAAACATCTGTTCCTTTGAATCTTTGAATCCAGGCTTCAACCAAGTTCAAGTTCAAGTTCGGCACCAGCCACAAGCAGTCTATTGTTAACAGGTACAGCACATGCAGAAGGTGCTCCAGTGTGAGAGCTGCCAGTGATGGTAACTGTTGAGGTGCTAAGAAGTTCATGCATACCTTCAGCAGTGACCACTGACGGGGTTCATATGGAGGTCTAAATGGTTCAAAGAAGATAAGCATGTCTCTGAAAAATTAGACAGTTAAAAAGTCGCTCTTGAGCTTAAACGGGGAAAAGTGTCCTCAGCTGCACTATATCAGGACGGTGAATTGTTTGAATAATGGCCACATACAACGTCAAGTAACTTCAGATGAGCTAGGTTTCATTGCCAACACAAAAGAGAAACATTTCAGAAACTTGATGTGCTTCCAACATTTTATTTGATCCACCATAGTCTCATTCCTAACCATCAATGGAGTGTTTTTCACAACATGTTCCCAGACTCCAATACCACAGGGATGCTAGCATAGTTCTACGCAAAACAATTGCCAGTTTCCAGAGCCAATGAATCGCTCATAAAGTACTCTGACGTAAAGTTAACGTTTTTCTTTAACACTGTTGCTCAGACATACCTTCTTATTGTTTTCAGACGTTGGACTGACAATGGTCAGCTCTGGTCTACTTGGCTTGGGTTTTGGGGACTCGCAAGAACTAATAAAGTTCATGATGAATAATTCCAAATGTTGTCCTTTCTGTAAGTAAATAGATTGGAGAAATTTGTTATAGAGATGGCTCAAAATAATTATTCAAATATACATCTGTCCAGTTGTTCGGTCCTGGAAAAGACCCACTTTAAATCTGTTCCACATCACAAAACACACAATAATGATGAATGTAGTCTATGGGAAAACCTAAAACTAAGAATATTCAAGATTAAATGGCAAAGAAACCGTGCAGAAAAGGGTGTAGACTATAAAGGAGCATATGGCACTGAGGGTTGCACTAGGAGGCTTATTTATTGCAATACTGATTACAGTTAAGCAATAAAAGAATTACAAAACACAAAGCACATGCTCCAGTATATAAATGCATTTAAACCAAGGTGTATTGGCATACCAGCTAAAGGAAGAATTATTCTGCAGAACAGTACTTGAAGTGTTATTATTACAAATCAGTACAAAAAGTAGATTAACAAACGCTATGCGTTCTCCATGTAAAATGACACTTGACAAATAAAGCACAAAGAAGAAAAGTGTGGGTCTAGGATGGAACACAGTGTGCCATTAAAACCTAATAGCCTGAGGGACATTTACAATCTCTCAGAGATATCAACTGTTCTCAAAGCAGACACGAAACTATAAATGTCATAGGGCAGCAGAAACCTCACATCACTGTGAAGTGTCCTGGAAACCTGTTCGATCAAGAAGCCCCTTTGAGAGTCCTGTCTAAGGCAGGTGGATGAGTTTTCACGCCAGTGGTAACAAAACAGTGAGGCATTCGTGTGACATCTCAGGTGAATTTTAGGAGTGCAAGAACAATTGTTAAAACAATGTATTTGTGCATATCTAGGTAACTCATCACGGTGTTTGTATAAAAGTATGACAATGCAATGGAATTTCTGAAATACTTGAATGTACATATTCATCAGAGAATTTGAAGCATCAATTTATGAACTTAGAAAAATAACTTATTGTAAAGGTGGCATCGAAAATCTCAAACAATCGCCATAGAACTCAGAATGGAAAGGATACAATTGAAGACAAATACATGAATGAACAACTACTCTTTGAAGCAAAAGGGCTGCATTTGAGCAACGGAGGTCCGCACGTGCATACTGATCATGAGCAAAATGAGTATATGTAACAGTGCCAGGGGATATGAAGAGAGACTACGCACTCCCTCGTAGGCTGGTCCTGGTGGAACACTGCGGATAGGGGAAAAATATGTCCCATGCCCACATTTTGTACATCATCGTTCAAGAATGACATTAGCACTGGTGTCCATCAGTTAAAAGAATCACATTTTTATACTGGACCGTTTAAGGTCTATGCAGGTAAACGTGCTTCCTGAATGACTGACATTTGGAGAGTGCAGACAACCTGACTGGGTCACAAAAACGTGGGTGCAAATCTGAAATTTGCATGTGGAAACTTAACAGCCCCTGTTTGCTTCATGGGAGGAGCCATGCATAGCGCTCCACTGCCTTTTGATTAGGTTTGCACTATAGAAATATCATATACATACATACATTCATGGGAGCCAACAAATAGTGAAGAAGCGATCTTGAGCCCTGTTGAACTGGTATGTATGGACAGACAGGCTCCAGAGCATTCACGCTGTCGCACAAGTTACTACTTGTGTTACAATATATCTGTAAGAAACATTAGTTAGTGAAAGTTTCCTTACCTAAGAATATCCCCAGACGTCAGACTGGATCCAGAAAGCTTTTGTCAGCAGTACCCCTGCGCATCAATAGGCATCGTCGTAAGACTCTGCGTGCATCGTTGGAGTCGTATTCACCGAGATGATGTCACTGGAGCTACTTAGATGCGCCCACCTGCGCTGACGTCAGTTCTGTACACAGTTCCGTACACAACTTTCCGCGACAGGAACGCAGAGCCATGTAAGATACTGACCACTGGTGCATAGAAACTAGGCCCGAAAGGATTACCTTAACCCCAGTAATCAGTTTGCAGAACGGGGAGGATGGGTAGGGCGGTAAGGAATCTATCACTAACTAATGTCTCTTACAGATATATCGTTACACAAATAGTAAACTTGTGCATCTGAAAGACACATTAGTGATAGATTTCTTACCTAAAAATATAGATACCCCAGCAATACTAACCCCAGTGGTGGGTCTGCGAAAAAAGATTACACCAGAAAGTCACGGAGAACGGAACGGCCAAAGAAGCCGTCCCTCCGGACATGGCTGTCAAGGCAATAATGCTTTGTAAAGGTGTGCAGTGAAGCCCACGTGGCAGCCTGACAGATATCGTGCAGGGGGACACCACGTCCCAATGCCGTAGTGGCTGCTGTTGCCCTGGTAGAATGGGCGCGCAGCCCCACCGGAGGTTCTTTTTTAGCCATAGAATAACAGGCCTTGATAGGCAAGACGACCAGCGGGAGATAGTCCTCTTGTGAACCGCCCGGCCTTTCTTGGCGCCTGCGTAGCCAACAAAGAGCTGGTCATCCACCCGGAATGCTTGTGTGGAATTCAGGTAAAAGGAGAGCGTACGTTTTGGGTCCAGATGCTGGAGCCTCTCTTCCTCTTTGCAAGGATGCGGAGGCGGAAAGTAAGTGGGCAAGGTGATGGTCTGCCCGATGTGGAAGGCAGTGACGGCAGTGACAACCTCTGGCAAGAAGGAAGGACGAGTTCGAAGCACAACCTTGTTCGGATGAACCGACAGAAAAGGAGGCTTACAGGAAATAGCCTGAAGCACACTCACTCTCCTGGCAGAGGTGATAGCCACCAGGAAGGCAGTTTTCGAAGATGTAAGGAACAATTGTGAAGCGGCTCAAAGGGAGCGCACATGAGATAGGTCAAAACAAGATTCAAGTCCCACTGAGGCATTATGAAAGGAACAGGAGGGAACATATGCGTAATGATTTTTAAGAATCTCTGTATAACAGGGGACTTGAAAAGAGAAGGCTGATCTGGAAGCCTCAGAAAGGCTGAAATGGCCGAAAGGTAGCCCTTGATAGTGGCCAGAGCAGAGCCCTGCCGGGCCAGAGAAAGAAGGAACAAAAGGACCTCAGAAAGAGGGACAAAAAGGGGATCCACAGTCTTGGCTGTGCACCATGCCACAAATTTGTTCCACCTGCAGGCATATACTGATTCAGTGGAGGGACGCCTGGCTGCCAGAATGACATCACAGACTTCGGGAGGCAAGTCAAATGGAATCAACTGTCGCCGCGCAATCTCCATGCATGTAGGTGGAAGCTGGGCAGGCTCGGGTGGAGAACCGTCCCCTTCTGCTGCGACAGAAGATCCTCCCGCAGAGGCAGTTGGATCAGGGGATCCAGGCTCATACTGAGTAGCTCGGGATACCAAACTCTTCGAGCCCAGTTCGGCGCTACAAGGATGACTTGGGTCCGGTCGCATCTGATCTTCTTCAGAACTCTGGGCAGAAGTGGTATAGGTGGAAAGACATACAACAGACCGTAACTCCACTCACGACGAAAAGCGTTGCCGAGCGAGTGCCGCCTTGGAAATTCCAACGCGCAGAACTGATGACATTGCGCGTTCTCTTCGGTGGCGAATAGATCTAACCAAGGCTCTCCCCACTGTTGAAAGAGACCTTGCGCCACCTCCACGTGAAGACGCCATTCGTGATCCATCAGACAACGGCGGCTGAGTTCGTCCGCCCTGGCGTTCAAAGAACCTGCCAGGTGTTGAACTGTCAAGAAAATACCTTGATGTTCCAGCCATGTCCAGAGCCGTAGAGCCTCTTGACATAGGGTCCACGACCCCACACGCCCTGTTTGTTGCAATACCACATGGCAGTGGTGTTGTCCGTGAACACCCGCACTACCTTCCCCCTGACAGAGAGGAGGAATGCCTTCAGTGCAGAAGAATCGCCCGAAGCTCCAGAAGGTTGATATGGAGCCGGGAATCCGCTGGAGACCAGAGGCCTCTGATCTCCGCCTCTCCCATGTGGCCGCCCCATCCCTGGAGGGACACATTTGTCACCACTGTGTGCTCCGGTTGGGGAAGGGAGAGGGATCTGTCGCTGACCCAATGCTGATCCGTGAGCCACCACTGCCATTGTTGTGCAGCGCCCTCCGGGATCTGGACGTAATCTGACAGGTTTCCCTGATGCTGCGCCTACTGGAACTTCAGGTCCCACTGCAGAGCCCGCATATGCCACCTGGCAAGGGTGGTCAGCACGATGCATGAGGCCATGAGTCCCAGCAGCCTCAAGGTCTTCCTGACTGAAACCCAGGACAAGGGCTGAAAGATCTGAATCATAGCCTGAATGTCCTGGACTCGCTGTTCGGGAGGATAAACCCGAAACTGCGCCATGTCCCGAACCGCTCAGATGAAGAGGAGCTTCTGAGAGAAAACCAGGTGCGACTTCGGCACGTTGATAGAAAATCCCAGCAAATGCAGGAGGTCGACCGTAGTTGGAGGTGAGAGACAAATGTCTGAGGTGAGCTCGCCTTGAACAACCAGTCGTCAAGATAGGGGAAGACTGAAACCCCTAATCTGCGCAGATAAGTTGCGACCACCACCATCACCTTCGTGAACACCCGAGGGGCGCGGGTAAGGCCAAAGGGGAGTACGGTGAACTGAAAATGCTCCTGGCCCACCGTGAATCGTAGGTAACGCCGATGGGCCGGCAGGACGGTAATATGAAAATAAGCACCCTGCAGGTCCAGTGCCACCATCCAGTCTTGTGAGTCGAGAGCAGACAAGACCTGAGCCAGAGTGAGCATCTTGAACTTCTCCTTCCGGAGGAAGTGATTGAAGTTCCGAAGGTCTAAGATGGGACGTAGACCCTTGCCCTTCTTTTGAACCAAGAATTAGTGGGAGTAACAACCACAACCTACTTCCGGCGTCGGAACGCGCTCAATGGCCTCCTAGGCCAAGAGGGCCACGACTTCCTGTTGGAGAAGTGCCAAATGATCCCTCGACATGCGGTCGAACTGCGGTGGCATGGTTGGGGGGGGTTAGACTCGAAGGGGAGGGGGTAGCCCGTTCGAACAATCACCAGAACCCACCTGTCTGATGTAATGGTGCGCCAGTGGGGGAGGTGATGACTAATCCTGCCCCCCACTGGCGTCTGGTGGGCCTAAAACACCGGACTAGGAAGGTGTGGAGGCACTGGCAGCAGGGGTGTTGGTGGACTGACCCGCACACTGGCCTCGTGACCCGCCTCTGCGAGCCCCACATCCGCAGCTGCGCTGGGACTGTTGCTGTGCAGGCTTGTTCTGAAAGGAACGTGTTTGCACGCCTCTTCCGGAGCTTCGAAAGGAACGAAAGTTGGAAGTGGAAGGCGTATGTGCGGCCGAAAGACCTAAGGACTTGGCCGTGGCCCGAGAGTACTTAAAACGCTCCAATGTGGAATCCCCTTTATCACCAAAGAGGCGGGTGCCATCGAAGTGCATGTCCATCAAAGTATTCTGAACATCTGCAGAAAAGCCAGTCGTTCTCAACCAGGCATGATGACTTAGCCGCACCGCTGTGGAAATCGCCCTACCCAGCGAATCAGCGATATCAAGCCCACAATGTATAGTGAACTTGGCCGCATCTCTCCCCTATATAAGAGCTCGGGAGAGAACTGTCCGAGCCTCCTCAGGACACTGAGGTAGCACCTGCTCAACTGCATCCCATACAGAATGGGAATAGCTGCCTAAGAGACAGGCAGTGTTCACAGACCGCAGTCCAGAACTTGTGGAAGAATAAATCTTCTTGCCAAACTGCTCCAATTTCTTGGATTCCTTGTCTGGTGGAACAGAAGGAAACACACTTGGGGACGTGGAGGCCTGAACCACCAAACTTTCAGGTGTGGGGTGCTGGGTGAGGAAGGCAGGGTCGGCCGGAGCCAGGCGATGATGTCGACCCACACCCTTATCCACAGGGACCAAGTCCCCAAAAGCACATCAGAAAGTGCCTCATTAAACGGCAACAGCGGTTCTGTAGAAGATGAAGCTGGCCGAAGCACTTCAGTCAGTAGGTTGGTCCTGACAGCCACTGTAGGGAGCTCAAGGTCAAGAGCTTCGGCCACCCTACGTAGCACCCTGGAAAAGGAACCACTCTCCTCCATAGTAGCTGAAAGAGATGGTGAACCAGGCGCCGGAGTGTAATCCGGGCCATCGCCTTCCGCCTCCTCATCCCAGTCGGGGACGGACTCACACTGTGCTGCGAGAGGGTCTTCAAACCCTTTCCAATCCTCCCCTTCCTGCACGAGGGGACGAGGACGTGGGTGAACAAAAGGGTAAAAGTCCCCCATTGGCTTTGGTTTCGGCGCCGGAAGACATCCCTCCTGCACCGTGCCGACGTCGGAAAAGAAGTCGACGCCGGTGTCGGTCGTTGTTTACTTTGATGTCAGTGGGGGCCGTACGGGTCCACGGGCAAGAACGGGGAGCCCTGGCCAGAGCCATGGAGGCCTCTGGGTGTCAACGATGTCAGGGCCGGAGCCGGCGATGTCGAGGAACGCAGAACTGTGGGGCCTGCGGGCCGAAGATACGTGCAATTGCAGACACAAACTCTTGCAGCTTGGCTGGAGTCGCCAATGGACCCGGAAAAGTTGGGTAAGCCAACGGTAACTGCTCAAGCTCAGTCGGAGCCACAGGGACCTCGACCTCCCACAAGACCGGGACCTGGAACGACGTGGGGCTGACTCCTGAGCCTCCAGCAACTTTCGGGACCGCTCCTGCAAAGTTTTCGGGGCCATGGCTCGGCAATGGTAACACGACTCGGTGTCATGGTCACGCCCCAGACAGAAGAGACACTCACAGTGCGGGTCCGTCAGCGACATTGTGCGTGGACAGGCCTTGCAAAGCTTGAAACCGGGCATCCCTATGCACCAGGAGTAAGTTTACTCACAATTTAATCAAACAAACACTTTAGTCACCAAGTTGGCGGGGTACCGCTCTCTCCGGATCTACGCTTGCTGTCGCAGAAAAAGAAAGAACTGACGTCATTGCGCGTGGGCGCGTCTAAGTAGCTCCAGTGACATCATCTCGGCGAATACAATGCCAACGACGCACGCGGAGCCGTAAGACGACGCCTATCGACGCGCAGGAGTACTACTAACGAAAGCTTTCCGGATCCTGTCTGACGTCTGGGGATATTCTAAGGTAAGGAATCTATCACTAACGTGTCTCTTTCAGATATACCGGTTTCCCCAGTTTTCATCATGCAGATCCCTTTTATGAATTGGTAATGTAGGGAAAATGCCTATTGATAAAGCAAGACTGTAGTTTTGTAAATTCCCCCTGATCTGTATTATAACAAACTTAGGCAAAACTATAGCGACAAAGCAAAATGAGTTTGATACGCATTTAAGGACTGTTTAAAAAAATACACCCAGAAACACTACATCAACAAAGTATGAATTAAACTTGAAATAACCACCTTAGCTTCAAAACTATCCATGTCAAACCTATTAAAGTGGCTTATAGAACTGTACAATGAGCATATACAATAGGCATGCACAGAGATATAACAACTGTAAACAGGCATTGGCAAAGCCAAGAGGTTGGGTTTGCATTTTGAGTCCTAAACAAAACATTTAAATAAAATAAAAAAGCTTGGTGCGGTGAAAATACAAAATAAGTGATCACATTCGGAATGTAATATTTCTATGCGATAAGGAATTTAATGTGTGATGATTCAGCATACTTTTAATATGTAAAATAGTCCCTCATGAATTACAGCGCATGCACTAACTAGAAGGTGAAATGTTATACAAAACAGCCAAAAGCATGAGGTGAGAAAGATCCTTTATTGAGGAAAATCCCACTCCATGAATTGGTAACAATAGGCACTGCATCTGAGCTGTCGAAGTCAGACCTAAAAAAACACATTAACCTCCCAAACTGATGTAGAAAAACTTAAGCTAATAAAATACAATTTCCATTCTCTCAAGACAACTGTAAATGAGAGAAATTTAAAGACATAACATTGGTTACTGTTTTTACCACAGAAAGTATCAGATGCAGAGTGAACCATATCAAACACTTCCAGGAAGAAAAAAATAAGGCAGAAGAATATTTTATCTTTAAAAAAAACACAATAAAAAAAACAAGCATTGACATAGTCAAAACGTCTCGCCTTTGTGTCCTTATAAGTGTTTAGCCATCCATCACATTTTCTTGGTGCTGATCCGGCAGGGATTGAAGAGATGTACAATTACTACACACGGGGCAATGCAGTCTGATTCAGGAATACATGCTTGCCTCAGAAAACATTAATGGACCCATTCCGAGGTGTTTTAACGCACATACAGTAAGACAAGTGCCTCGATGAAAGTCAACAAAAGACGCACAATTGATGGACGGAATGCAGAACAAATCGAAACATTCGCCCCCCCCCCCCCCAGTAAAGAGATCTGGGATAAATCCTTCATTCTTTTGCTCACCTTGCCGCCCCAGTTTAGACCTGGCCATATGAAAATCAGTCTTGACCCTGTGCCTAATTATTAAACCCAATATTTCTTGAATTATCTACAAGAGGTCAACACAAATTACTTCTTAACTTTGCAAATTATGGTAAATATGCAAAATAAAACCAAACGAAATAGTGCCTCATGGATCTAAGCAAAGACAAGATGGAAGCAACTGGCAAAAAACACTTTGCCACTCCAACTTCTGAAGAAATCTTTGCTACAGAAAAAATACTTAAATTGATTTAAACAAAACTTAGCATGAAAGTACAACTTTACTTAAGGAGTGTCTTCGCTTGGTTTTAGTGTAAATCCATTTGAGATGCTTGTGTTACAAAAATATTGGGTGGGTTTGAAAGCGTTAAAAGTTTTTCATGCCTGCTACTATGTGGTTGTAGTTAGGTCAGAGTTTGCATAGGAAGAGCTTTTTCTGTTTTGCCAATAACATGGACATTTTTGCACTGATCTGTCACGCAGGGACCAAGAAAAAAGTGAAGTAGTGGGTTCCAAAATGTCTATTTCCTGTGGTAATTTAGATAGAAACTTTGCTCTGCGATAAAGGTAAAAATGGCAGAATCAAATTCGAAAGAAAGAAAGAAAGTTAGAAATTTAATCAGCAAGCATGCTTTTTGAGGTTTGGTGGTAAACTATTCTGCCATTTTAAAGGAATTTGCATTTAAAGAGTTGCTGGGGTTGGGCATAAAAAGTGAGATATTGCTGGACTGTTGGAGCCATTGGAGACCCAAGATCCCGAATATAACAATGAAGAAAATAAGTTACATACGTGTAACTACGGTTATCCAGTATTGATATCTTTCATAGATTCACATGCCTGAATCATTCGTCGAGATGGGAGTCCCACGGTAAAATATTCAAGCAGTGCCTTAAATACTCCATAGACTATATTGGTCGAAGGCCATCTAAACATTAGCCTATCTATGTCTATTTTTTTAAAACCGACCAAATGTTGGCATCCAGCCAATCAGCTGTTAGCACCCTCTAGAAGATTCTCAGCACAGGCAAATTCTCTTCAGATTTTCTAAGCATAAGTGGGAAGTAAGGATCCCAAAATTAATGAGAACTGCCTCCATGGGGAGGAGGGTGGGTTACATGTGAATACTACAGTACCGTAGCTACAGGTAAGTAACTTATTTTCTTATCCAGTATTGGGGTATCTGTCATAGATTCACATGCCTGAATCAGAATAGCAAGCAGTGCACAAAAGTGCTTCAATTTTTATGTTTCAATTCTAAATTCTACTGCTGGGTGTAGTCCAAGGTTGTGGGTGTAAGGCTATGCGTAGTTGACCGTACGAGTCAAAGGCATGTATGAGGATGAAATTGAATAGATTCAATGATTTAGTATTTGAATTGGAACTAGGTTGTTGTCTATTTGGTTGAGGAATGCTGGATAAAGTCTGGGAGGTATTTCATCTTAGAGACATGCTGGTGGGTGAAGAAGTGATGCTGCAAGGGTGTACTAGAACCTGGTGCAAGGAGATGAGCCCCTCCGCTGGCTGATTGGGTTTTTAGACAGACTTCCTTTTGTCTCTCCTTTTTGTCTCTTCCCTTATCCTCCCTTTCTCACCTCCCCTGCCCTCTCCACTACTTTTCTCTCTCCTCTCCTAATGTACTGCCTATTTTTTTTATTTATTGTGTAATTGTTGATCTTTTTCTGTTACATTGTTGATTCTCATGTAAAGCGCTCTGATACCTTTGGGTCTAGCCAGCGCTATATAAAACTCTTTAAATAAATAAATACCATAAACTGTACTGTCGTTAACGGAAGGTAGAAGACATGTAACTTTAAACTCCCAATGATATAGACATATATCAGTAACATTTCTAATAATTATCCACTATCCTGTATAAAATGTACGCACTAAAACGTTCTAGCAGAATAACATTTTAACACCACTAAGGCAGAGGTAAATCTTCAAAGATACACAACAATTCACATAGTAATAAAATTAGTCAAATACAGTTACATAATCGTTTGTCTATACATCTTCAGACATACCTCTACCTTGATTTAAATAAAGAAAGAGTTCCTCTTATTTCAAACAACGAGGCTGAATTTAACTGAAGAGATGACACAGTACCACTTGGCCAACAGCTGCATCCACTCATTGCATAGATTGCAGACAGTAATTTTTCATAAAAGTGTGGACATTCTTCCATGTCGCAGCACAGCATATCTTGTCCAATGTCAATCCAGCAAAAAAAGCTGCTGATGTAGAAACTGTTCTTGTGGAGTGTGCTTTAGTCCTTTTTGTCAGAGGTTTGTTAGTCTTTTCGTGACAGAACTGGAGCGAGGAAGAGACCCACCTGGCGACCTTGGCCTTAGTTATTGCTGTTCCTTGTTTATTTGTCTATAAGCGACCAGGAGCTGAACTGTTTTCCTTATCTCCTTTGCCGTGCCTAGGTAGAATGTTAAGCATCTCTTAATATCAAACGCAAGTAACGCCCGTTCTGCTGGACTAGATGGGTTCAGAAAGAAAGATTGTAACATCACCGGCTCGTTGAGGTGACACTGTGTTGGTACCTTTAGAATAAAAGTCAGGTTCGTCCATAGAGTTACATAGTTTTCAGTGAAATGTAGAAAAGGTTCCTGGACTATAAAGGCGTGTATTTTGCTAACTCTCCTTGCAGATGTAAGAGCTATTAAGAGGGATACCTTCCATGTGAGAAACGTAAGCTCTGCTTTGTGAATTGGTTCAAACGGTTGTCTCATCAACTGCGCCAGGACCAAATTAAGCGCCGATTCTGGAGGAGGTGCACGCACCGGGGGAAATGCTCGGAAAAGACCTTTCATGGCTGCTATATAAGACTTGATGCACAGAGGGAATGAGCTGGATGAGATTTCCTGTAACAGGAAATTGCAGCCGGGTGTACGTTCACTGAAGAGAAAGTGAGACCTGATTTAGCCAGAGAGCGGAGATACAGCAAAATCTGCTCAGCAGGAGAATGAAGTGGGTGAACGTTATTTTGTTCGCCCCAGAAACAGAACAGAAACAGACAACAGACTTCCGATGTCACCTTGGTTAGTGCCCTGGGAATTAACAGAATAGGGGAAAAGCGTAGGCATCTATTCCGGACCATCGCATTAAAAGGGCATTCCCCTTGACCCTAGTAGAGGGAATCTGCTGGCATAGTACTGGCATTTGGTCCATCGCTGGTTTCCCCATTTTCGAAATCCTTTGTCCAGCTGGGACTGTTCGAGCTCCCACTCGTGACAACTGGTCTGAGACCTGCTTAATGTGTCTGCTAGGGTATTGTGCAGACCTCTGACATGCTTGACCTTTAACGAGATCCCATGGTGTATCATCCATTCCCATAATTCCTGCTCTTCGAGATAGCCTATTGGATCTTGTTCGTCTTTATTTGTTGACATGGTACATACTGGTAGTATTGTCCGTACGAACCAACACAGAGGAGCCTGCTATTCTCGGCAGGAAAGCTTGAAGGGATAGGAATATGGCTTTGAGTTCTAAACTGATAAGGTGCTTATTTCGCTGCGCCAACCCTTTTTCCCCAAACTTGCAAGTCCTGTAGATGACCTCCCCAGCCCTCCATGGAGGCGTCAGTTGTTAAAATGAAATCTGGGGTGCTCTGTAGGAAAGTAAGGCCCTGTACGAGATTTGTTGCCAGAAACCACCACTGTAATGCTCTTACCATCCGTGCTGTGATTTGAATTACATCTTCGAAGGATCCTGAAGCTTGTTGCCACGGTTTTTGCAGTTCTGCTTGAAGAGACCTCATCTTCAGCCTGGCTAGAGGCACCAGATTTATCGCTGAAGAGCACATCCCCAGGAGGGACTTGTAAATCCGCACAGAAACTGACTCTTTTTTTAATATGGTCTTTGCAAGCATTTGCAGACGTAGCCGTCTTTCCTGAGATAAGAACGCTTTGCACTGGATGGTGTCTATGGATGCTATCAGAAAAGATATTACTTGAGCTGGAGGTAACACCGATTTTTCCTTGTTTAGGGTGAGCCCAAACGTACTGAACATATGAAGGCAAGTTATCGTTGCCCGATTGGCCTCCAACGTACTGAACATATGAAGGCAAGTTTTCGTTGCCAGATCGACCTTCTGCGCCATTGCTGCTTTGAGCAGCCAATCGTCGAAGTGCGGAAATACTTGAAATCCCTGAGACCGCAGGGTCACCGCTACTGGTGCCAGGCATTTGGTGTAGATCCGTGGCTTTGATTTGAGGCGAATGGGAGCACTTTGAATTGATAGTGGGTACCAGCCACCGTGAATCTTAAGAATTTCTGATATTTCGGATGGTTTGGGATATGAAAATATGCGTCTTCCATGTCGAGCAAAGTCATGAAATCTTCTTTGTTTAAGCAGCCCAGGATATCGGAGAGCGTTACCATCCTGAAGGTGTTTCTTGAGAAACTTGTTGAGATTCCTTAAGTCCAGAATCGGTCTACATTCCCCTGTATTCTTTTTTATTAGGGAAAACAGAGAATAAAAACCTTTTCCCTTTTTGAGCAAATGGTACTTTCTCTTTCGCTTCTTTGACAAGCATGGTCAAGACTTCCTTTTGTGATAAGTAAAGACGAGGGGAGGGGGACCCATTGGTGGAATGGTTGGTAGCTACTGAAGTAATTATAGAGTGTGACTGTTGGTGACAAGGTCCAACACCCAGCGATCTGATGTTATTTCGCGCCACCGTTGTACATGACTGGAAATTTTCACACTCACGTGCAGGAAGGGAAGAGGAGCTGGTACCCTGACATGATCAGTGTTTTCTGCCTGAATCACGGCCTTGTTGGGGAGTTCGCTTGCAGCCTCCCTGGTGAGAGAAACCAGCTATAGATGGTTGGCGATAAGATGGAGAGTTATAAGATTGCCGATAATGAGATTGATATGGCTGATATTGTTGAGCCCTCTGGTATCCTCCTTTGTAAGTGGTGAATCCTCGCTTTCTAGCACTTCTGAATGTACTGCAGAGCGCCCAACGACTCTGCGGTGTATGTATCATTTTTAATTGCCAATGTTGCTTCAACTATGTGTTTTCCAAAGAGTGATCCATCATCAAAAGCCATACCTAAAACCTTTGCTTGTACCTCAGGTCTAAAGGTGGTTGCTTTTAACCATCCTTGACATTGAAGCGTAGCGGCTCTTGCTAGCTGTCTACAACCAGTATTGACTATGTTGAGGGCACAGTCAATTGTCTCGGAAGCTGCACGCTCACCTTCAGCAGTATCTTGCGTGCTTCTTGTCTGTTTTCTTCAGGAATTAGGTCTATTAGCCATGCCTTGTCAGACCACATCTGGCGATCATAGCGGCCGTTAATGGCTAGAGCATTCGCTGTTCTTATTGTCACAGCTGCCATTGAAGAAAATATTTTACCTAGAATGTCCATTCTGCGCCCTTCCTTATCCGGGGAGTAGCAATCGGGGTAGCAGGGTTCTTAGATAGCCTATGTGTACCCTGAGAGATGATCGAATCTGGCTTAGGATGTCCAATAAGGCAAGATGGAGAGTTATCCGGAGCCCTAGACGTCTTCTCCATAAGAGGCAGTACTGGTAGTATGGACGCTGGTGTTTTCATTAGCCTGATGCCCTCCTGCCAGATATGGTCAATAATAGGTATGGAGTGTACTCATTTCTTTCTGTCTTCCTTGTAGTCATATAGGAAACTTTCAGTTTGCTTTACTGCAATAGGCAAATGAAACCTGCTGGCTGCCCTCTGTATTAAGTTATGAAACCCCCCGATATCTTCCAGGGGAAAGTCTGACGGTAGGTGTGAAGGAGAGGGTGGTGTTGGAATAACGTAGTCATCCCAATGGTCAGGAGCAGATACTGGATCTGGCAGCTCACCTTCCTCTATATCTTCTAATGAGGAGGAATTGTTCTGTGCTCCAGGGTCGACTCCTCCTGGGCCCAGCATATTCATAGGTGTACTCGGAGGTTGAGGACCTGGTGTAACTGAATTTTCCACTTGAGATACCCGTTTCTCTGATTGATGTTGCTGCGGAAGCAACCTTTGTCTATAATCCACCAACATGGCTTGCAGATCCTCAATCAACGATGGTGGCAGATGTGCCATGTCCCTGGGGCATGGTTCTGGTTAAAAGTTATAATGATACTATGACGTGGACCCATATACCCTTGCTTGTAATATTGCACCTCTTCCTGATAATCTTCATCCTTCTCGTCATCCTCTTGACAGTTCACATGGATCTCAGATGGGCTGTGAGCGACCCCATAGAGGCCATCATCATCATCATCCTCTTCTTCTACATCACCGTCCAACAGATGCGACGGAAGCAAAGGTGATAATTTGCTATACTCCTGCATGGACGACTGTAAGATTGTCTTGGGTACTCTGATGACCTGAGTAATCCTCTTCGACTGAGTTGACGACGGTGCAGAAACTATGGGGAAGAAACGCGTTACTTACCTGTAACAGCAGTTATCCAGTATTGGTGTCTTTCATAGATTCACATGCCTGAATCATTCCCCGTCATCGAGACGGGAGCCTCCGGTACATAGAAAAGTAATGTCCTATAGACATACATAGAGAAAAAGAGTAGTCAGCAATACATTATGCACATTTCTGATGTAATCATGCTATAGAGTCATTTTAGATAATACACATATTACCATGCGACTTTGAAACATTAGCATACATCAATATATCATAACAGCTAGAGATGTGCATACCAGGATGGCGGGATGTTGGAAGGCTCACCTCACTGGAATAGATGGCGAAGCACCGCCTGGCCCACTGCTGCATCCTTCATAAGTTCAGCATCCAGGCAGTAGTGTCTGGAGAAGGTGTGCGGTGACTTCCACGTCGCCGCTCTACATATGTCCAAAATCGGGACTCCAGCGAACAGCGCTGCTGATGTGGACATCGCTCTGGTGGAATGCGCTTTAACATTAGCACTCAAAGGCCGTCCGGCCCTGTCATTGCAGAATGCTATTGCTGAGGAGATCCACCTTGAGATGCTCTGTTTCGTTAGAGGCATACCGATCCTTGGCCTACTGTAGGCCACAAATAGCTGTGATGACTTCCTGAAGCTCTTTGTCTTGTCTATGTAAAACTTTAGACACCTTTTGAGGTCCAAGGAGTGTAGCGTCCTTTCTGCTGCGGTGGTAGGGTTTGCAAAGAAGGAACGTAGAACCATCGGTTCATTAAGGTGAAAGTCTGAAGGCACTTTCGGTATGAACTTGGGATTTGTCCTCAGCACCACCCTGTCCTGTTTGAACTGCATGAAGGGTTCCTGAATGGATAGAGCCTGTAGCTCGCTGACTCTCCTGGCAGATGTTAGAGCGAGCAGCAGAGCCGTCTTCCATGAGATGTACTTGATGGATGCTCGATGAATGGGCTCAAAAGGGTGCTTCATGAGTTGGTTGAGGACTAAATTGAGGTGCCATGTCGATGGGACCCTTCTAGGTCTTGGGAAGGATCTATATAGTCCCTTTAGGAACTGCTTGATAAGTCTATTGGACCAAAGAGACGGTCCCTTGTAAGTCCTGGTGAATCGTGAAATGGCCGCCAAATGCACCTTTATGGATGCGTGCGCCAATCCTGACTGTGCCAAGTGCAGAAGATATGGCAATATCTGTTCGGGTGTGATATGGAGTGGTCTCAGGCCTTTCTCTAAACACCATATGCAGAATCGTTTCCATTTTAGAGAGTACATTTTGTTGGTACTGTCCGCTCTTGCTTTTGCCAGCACGTCCCTGCATTCCTGCGGGATGTTTAGATGACAGAACTCTCTGTGCTCAGGAGCCAGGCCGATAACCTGAGCGATTGCAGGTTCAGGTGTTGCACCTGCCCGTTGGACATTGTCAGCAGGTTCGGGTGCTGCTTCAGACGAATTGGTGTCCTGATGGAGAGGCGATGAAGATCCGAGAACCAGTGCTGCCTCGGCCAGAACGGGGCAATTAGGATCAGGGTACAAGGCTCCGCCTTCATCTTCCTGAGAACCCTGGGAATCATCGGAAATGGTGGAAAAGCGTACGCAAATACGCTGAACCAACCGATGGAAAAAGCATTTCCGAGTGACCTTGGTTGGGGACGCCAGCTTGCGTAGTTTGGGCATTTGGCGTTCTCCTTGGTGGCAAACAGGTCGATTCCTGGGACTCCCCATTCTGAGAATATGTGATCCAGTGTACTCTTGTCGAGCTCCCATTCGTGGGAGAGGGATTTCTGTCTGCCTAGGGCGTCCGCAATGGTGTTGTCCTTGCCCGGGACATAGTCCACCCTGAGCGTGATCCCATGGAGTACAAGCCAGTTCCAGACCTTTTGCGATTCGCGTGATAGAGTGAGCGAACGCGTTCCTCCCTGTTTGTTGAGATGGTGCATCGTCGTGGTGTTGTCCGTTCTGACGATCGCCTGGGAGTTCTGGATGCGTGGTAAAAAGGCTTGTAGTGCCAGATACACAGCCCTCAGTTCCAGAAGATTGATATGGAGTTGCTACTCCTGATTTGTCCATTTGCCGCTTATTTGGAGGTCCTGGAGGACAGCTCCCCAGCCTTCCAGGGATGCATCCGTGGTGATCACCAGAGGTGCTGCTGGAAGTAGGAATGGCAGTCCTATAGACAAATTCTTGTGATTTCTCCACCATTCCAGGCTCTTGGATATTTGTGGTGTTATCTTCACAATGTCTTCGAAAGAACCTGTACTCTGTGTCCATTGGTTCGTGAGGGCTTCTTGCAATGGGCGCATCCTGAGTCTGCAGTGAGGGATGAGGAGTATACAAGAAGACATCATTCCTAGGAGTGATTTGTAGGTTCGAACTCTTAGGGACTTCTTTGATGCCACAGCCGTGGCCAGAGATATTATTTTGTTTTTCCTTTCCTTTGAAGGAAATGCCCTTGCGCATTCCGTGTTCAAGGTCGCCCCGAGGAAGGTGATGTTTCTTGTTGGGGTCATGCAGGATTTCTCGTGATTGAGAGTCAATCCTAGCTGCTGAAAGAGATTGGTGCAGGCGTTGGAGGATTCGGTCGCGCCTGCAGCTGAAGGTGCCTTTACCAGCCAGTCGTCGAGGTAGGGGAAGTCTTGGTGACCCATTTGACGCAGGAAAGCTGCCACAGGTGAAAGGCACTTGGTGAAAATCTGCGGTGCGGATTTGAGGCCAAACTGTAGGACTTTGAATTAGTAGTGCTGTCCTACCACCTCGAATCTCAGGAATTTTCTGTGCCCCTTGAGTATCGGGATGTGGTAGTAGGCTTCCTGGAGATCCAAAGATGTCATAAAATCTCCTTTTTCCAGTATGCCTAGTATTTCTTGGATCGTCACCATCCTGAACGACTGACTCTTCAGGAAAGAGTTGAGTGCCCTGAGGTCTAGTATGGACCTCCACTTTATCTCCTTCTTGCGTATAAGAAAGAAGCGGGAATAGAATCCTTTCCCTCTTTGAGACGATGGAACTCGCTCGATCGCTCCTTTCTTCAACATCGCAGATATTTCCTGGAGCAGCAGGCGTAGATGTTTGTGCGGAAGCCTGCGGGGAGGGGTTGCAGGTGGGATGGTGGTGAATTTCAGGGAATGGCCGAATCTTATTAATTGGAGTACCCACCGATCTGTGGTGATGAGATGCCAATTGTCTAGGAAATGGGTCAATTTTCCTCCAATCTTTAATGAGGGATATAGTTGCAAAGTACCAAGTGCTCTTAGCAGTATCAGTGTCTTTCTTGATTGCTTGGAGCGCCTCGTCAATCTTGTCCCCGAAAAGGTGTTGGCCGTCGAAGGGCATGTCCAGCACCTTCGTCTGCACCTCTTGTCTGAATGATGTTGCCTTAAGACATCCATGACGGCGCAGGACTGCTGCCCCAGCTAGTTGTCGAAAGCCCGTCATGGCTACATCTATGGCACAATCAATGATCTCAGCTGCCGAGGTTTGACCCTCCGTAAGCAGTGCCTTGACCTCCTCCTGAGCTGTGTCTGGCAGTTCCGCTATATATGGGACTATATCTTCCCAAAGCTGGTGGTTATAACGCCTCAACAGGGCTATGGAGTTGGCCACATTGATGGTTATGGCCGATGTCGTTGTAAACCTTTTACCGATTGTGTCCAACTTCCTGCCTTCCTTGTCCGGTGGGGCTGACAGAGGAGAGGAAGGGTTGCGAGAATTCTTTTGGGCCGCCTGGGTTACGACCGAATCCGGTTTCGGGTGCCCATTAAGGCAAGCTGGCGCTGTGGTTGGAGCCTTGTATTTTTTATCCAGGCGTGGAACAACCGCAGGTACAGAGGCCGGCGTCAGCATCAGTTTCTTTCCCTGGTCCCAGAGAAAGTCTATTATTGGGATAGACTTCGTTGTCTTCTTTGTTTGCTACTTGAAGTCTGGTTTTCTTGGACTTCCCCTTCTTCCATTTCTTCAGCCTCCTCATCTGATGATTCTATCACCTGAGGTGGCACTTTCTCATGGCGGACCTGAGTAGTTGGCATGTCTGTTTTGGGGCTGCCGCTGGTGTATTTGTAGCAGGCGTCGGGCCCCCTGTCTCAGTTGCCGGTGTTTCCGGGAAACGCTGTTTGTAGTCCTTGATAAGGTATTTAAGTTCATTTACAATTGAAACGGGAAGGCATACCATCGGGGTGACCTCTGTGCGAACATGAGCTTGGAAAGAGTGTTCCTGGTAGCTCATCTCATCCTGTTCTTCGTCCGTGCTCTGACATTTCACGTGAAGGTCTGAAAGGGAAGTAGCCTGATCCAGAAGTTCTTCTTCAGATTCCTCACTCTGGAGAATGTCCGTAGGCAAATGACTTTGCACCTTACTTGGTGACGTTGTTTCTGGTGTAATCTGCTTCTTGGTCAGTTTGCCAGACACAGAACCTTTTGCAGGAGCCCCTGCCGTCGTCTCTGGTGTTGTCGACGGTGGTAGGGTCAAAGACGACGTTTCTATCAGCTTGGATTTCTTCCATGGCTCAGTAATGACCAATGCCGACGACGGTTCCCCCGTCGACGGTACCCTCGTCGACGGCATGACCTTCGTCGACGGTGCCTCCGTAGACGATATTTTCTTCGTCGACGATGCCTTCGTCGACGATGCGCTCGTCGACGATGCGCTCGTCGACCGTGATTTGGTCGTCGACGTCTTCGTCGTCGACGTCTTCGTGGTCAACACTCCCGTCGACGGGGGGCTCTTCATCGTCGATGTCGTCGTCGACGGGGCAATCTTCGTCGTCGACGAGGTTTTGGACGTCGACGATGGCTTCAGCAGTATTATAGATGGAATAGGTTTACCTGCTGACGACGATGAAGGAGTGGTCGTCGTCGATGAGAAAACCGTCGTCGTCGACACAGTCGTCGTCGCTGTGGAGACGTAAACTGGCGCCACAACTCTTTTTTGTGCCGAGGAGGATGTCGCAAGTTTGCTGGACGACTGCGTAGGCTTCTTAAAAGCCTGAGAATCCTTTTCAGACACTGAAGATTTTGTTGATCTTGCCTCTGAAGACTTCTTTTGTGCCTTCATAGGAGGAGTGTGAGGGGCCAGGGGACGCCACCCTTGGCCTCTTCAGGGAGACTTCTGAGGTCATTGAAAAGCTTCACTCTGAGGATTCCACATTTTCCCTCTTTTTAAGCCTGTCCAGCCAGATGAGCAGGCGACCTTCTCTGTCCCTCAAGGTCTTGTTAGGGAAAGACGTACATATCTTACAGTCTTTAGGTATGTGGTCAGGATAAAGGCAATATAAGCATAGGTCATGCTTGTCTTCAACATGTAGCCTTTTCTTCCCACATGAAGAGCAGGCCATGAAAAGGGCTTTCTTCTGGGATTCAGACATGCCAGAATTTTGAAGAAATAAATCACTTACTGCAGTGATAAGTGGCTTGAAGTAATCCTGTTCGAGATTTTGAAGAAAGAACTCACTTTTAAAAGTGAACAGCTTGGTTTTGAAGAGATCCTGAGGAGAACTCAGGCTGGAGACTCCCTAGCACAACGTGCGGTAGAAAATCTGAGAGACTGAGGCTCCTGTCAGGAAGGTTCTAGAGGGAGGTGATAGCTGATTGGCTGGCTCTAAGAGTTTGGTCCTTTTTACATAAGGACAAGGATAGGCTACTAAGGTGAGGCCCGTAGGCCTATTTTTCTCTATGTATATCTATAGGACATTACTTTTTTATGTACCGGAGGCTCCCGTTCCGACGACGTGGAATGATTCAGGCATGTGAATCTATGAAAGACACCCCTAATACTGGATAAGGGCAATTCCATCGACATGGAAAGTGTCTTCGTCGACGGACCACCAGTGGATGGGTCAGTCGTCATCGGGATTTTCTTCGATGGCATTGTAGTCGACGAAGGGGCGTCGACGGTCCTCGATGATGATGGCGTCGAACAACAGAAGCCGGCTACAGGGAAAGGGGTTATCTTCCTCTTGCTGGAAGCAACTCAGGGTGTTGGCCCTGGCCCAAACAGCGAGCTTCAAAAGCAAAGCCACCTTTGGTGGACAAATGTCGTTCCCACATGAAGGGTTGCCCCTTTTTTCAAGTAGACAGGCTGGCAGCGGGAACAGAAAGAGGAGACCAGTTCCAAAACCGGTTTTCTAGTGGGCGGATAGCCTTCTTGTAGCCAGAACTTTAGGGTGGGCTACCAAGCCCCGAACATCCAAAAAATGTCGACATCTTGGAAGTGGGCAGAATAGTGCACTCTGGAATTGCTAGATGCCACACATTACCGGAAGTCATCACAGGGATGGAGGAATCCTGGTAGCCCATTGGCTCGTGACTACTTCATCCACCCAGGGCACTTTTGGGGCATAAATAAGGCACCCTGAACCTCAGATCATTTTGGAACTAGAGGGGGCCATGCCCCCTTCCGAGGCCACGCCCCCCCACCAACCTTTACTTAAGACGCCGATCTAGGGCGCCAGGTAATTGATTGTTTGTTGTGCTCCTGAGGCGGAAGCCGGGAGCGAGGCAGCGATTTTTAAACATTTTTGTGTCACAGTATAACTTGTGTTTTTAATACACTCACGCTCTTGGGGAATTCAGCGGTACAAAGCAGCCGATCCATTGCTGTAGCGACACCGCCCCAGATCACTGTTTGGCGCCAGCGCGCTAAAACCGGAGGCCACGCCCCCTTCCGAGGCCACGCCCCCCCCCACCAACCTTTACTTAAGACGCCGATCTAGGGCGCCAGGTAATTGATTGTTTGTTGTGCTCCTGAGGCGGAAGCCGGGAGCGAGGCAGCGCTTTTTAAAATGTTTTGTGTCACAGTATAACTTGTGTTTTTAATACACTCATGCTCTTGGGGAATTCAGCGGTACAAAGCAGCCGATCCATTGCTGTAGCGACACCGCCCCAGAACACTGTTTGGCACTAAAACCGGAGGCCACGCCCCCTTCCGAGGACACGCCCCCACGGGCTCCACCAGAAGCAGCATAAATCACGTGCATGTTCCGGACGCCCAGAGGACGAGCGCAGCGGGCGGGACGTTTGCGCGCCGAAGGCACGCCTAAGGCAAGCCCGTCTGCGCCCGTCCGCGACCGCACGAGACCAGAGGCCATCCCCCCTGCCATTTTATCAAGCCAAACCATTGCCTATAGCTCTCACTCCCTTCGGCAATTATATCAGCCTTCTGAGCCATCCTGCCTACACACATGGGATCCGTCAATAAAACATCCCGCATGCAGCAACTGCGGCTTCTGTTTTTCCCCTCGCCCCCCTATGAAACCAAAAACATTCTCTATGCTCCTGCTCAACTGCCGTTCACTTCCCAAACATTCTATGGCAATCCACCTAATGCTACCATGGTCTGACCATTTTCTTATCCCCTTCACCTGGACCCCCCCCCCCCCCCCCATCTCCCCCCTCCAAAGCTCCCGACAACTCTGCTGTAACGGAATTGGCAAAAAATCCCTCTATCCGAATGGCAAACTACTTTACAAAGTAAATCCTCCAACGCATTGAATCCTATTCAGGGGAACGATAACTACAACAGGTGGATTACCAACTCTTTAAACCTGGTACTCCCTATGAAAAGTCTCCGTCCCAAGCGGGGCAACCCCTACAGCCCCATGGTACACAGACGACCTACGGAAGGCCAAACGCGCCTGCAAGCAAATGGAAAGCAAATGGCGCCTTGACTACTGCTCAGCAGACAAAGTCAGTTACAGAGCAGCTATTAAAAATTATAAAGCAGACATCCGACGAGCTCAGGCCACTTTTTATGAACAAAAAATTGACAATGCTGCGTCCAAACCTAAGGAGATTTACCGTATAGCCAAATCCCTCCTGCGACTCCCTGAGACTTCTAAAGTCCACAATAACACCCAGACCCACTGCGAGGAAACTGCGGAATTCTTTCATCACAAAATTGAATTGATCAACTCCTCCTTCCCTCACACAGCCACCACGCCTAGAGACCCCACTAACACTGACCCTTTAGTAGCCCCATCCAGCGTTCTCAACAACTTCCCAGCTTTGGACAAAACCAAACTGGAAAAATACATGAGAATGGTCAAATCTGGATCCCCGACCGACCCAGCTCCTCCTAGGGCTCTCACCCAAATAACTAGCCAGATATCACCTACCATTCAAGACCTGCTCAACTCCTCCCTTGACACAGGCATTGTCCCACCCTTATGGAATAAAGCTATGGTCAAAGCGCTACTAAAGAAACCTACCCTCGACCATTCTAACCCCTCTAACTACCGGCCTATATCCCTTCTACCCTGGCTCAGTAAAATTCTGGAAAAACATGTCAATTCAGTCCTGACAGACTTTCTAGAATCCAATAACAAACTGGACCCCACCCAGACTGGCTTCAGACCCCGTCATGGAACTGAGACTGCCCTGATTGCAGTGACGGAGGAGGCAAGAAGGATCTTGGACGGTGGCGGTTCTACGGCCATAGTCCTACTTGACCTGAGTGCGGCCTTCGACACCGTAAATCACAGCATCCTACTTCATCGCCTCAGTATGACCGGAGTGTCAGGCATAGCACTTACCTGGTTAGAATAATTCCTCTCAGACAGATCCTTCCAGGTATTCGAAAAGGAGTTTACCTCCTCTAGTAAACCTCTTAACTGTGGAGTACCTCAGGGCTCCTCCCTGAGTCCTACCCTTTTTAATGTTTACCTTAGCCCCCTAGCTGATGTCGTCCGCCCTTTCGGGGTAAAAATTGTCACCTACGCGGACGACACTCAGCTGGTGGTAGCTCTGGACCCTTCTCTCAACCCCAACCACAGCTTACACAATTGCCTGAAAGCTGTGGCGTCCTGGATGTCGGCCTCCCATCTAAAACTTAACGGAGACAAAACAGAGGTGATGCTCCTTGGAAATAACATCCCGAAATCCATTGACACCATCTGGCCCCTCTGTATAGGCAGCCCCCCACAACCTAAGGATCAAATTAAGAGCCTTGGGATCTGGCTCGACCACAATCTCACCTTCAACTACCAAGCCACCAAACTAGCCGCGATCTGTTTTGGACTGATGAGATTGCTCCGCAAGATTCTTCCCCTTCTCCCGTTTCACTCCAGACGGATCATGGTCCAAGGACTAATCCTGTCGCTCCTCGACTGCGGTAACGCTCTATATCTAGGCGCTCCACAGTCCACACTGTCCAAACTACAAGTCATTCAAAACTGTGCGGCAAGAATCCTCTTGAACCTTCCTCGCCGATCCCCAGTTACAGCCAGATTGAAGGACCTTCACTGGCTCCCTGTGAAAGCCAGAGTAGAATTCAAGAGCATGTGCGTTGCACACCGATCCTACTGGGGAACAGACCCCACCATAAATCACCGCTTGGTGGAAGCCTACTGTCTTTCCCGAGCCCTCAGATCCGCGACCTCCTACCTAACCTCCGTACCCCGCATCAGAAGAGCCAGATGTGGAGGCCGCTCGCTTGCCTACAACCTAGCCAGGATCTGGAATTCTCTTCCCCTCGCAATTAGGTCAGAACCCAACCTGCTCACCTTTCGAAAACTCTTAAAAACTTGGCTCTTCAATAAATCCCACACTTAACCTGTTCCTCTGCCTCCCGCACTCCCATCCCTATAGCACAACCCTTCAGTCTGCCTACAGCGCTGGGACGCCTCCGGGTAGCCATCGCGCTTTACAAATCCTCATTCCATTCCATTCCATTCCAAGGAAGGAAAGCCCTACTGACCCCTGGGCTTGATAAAGAGAGCCTGCGCTGTCTGCTGGATTACACCAGACGCACCTAGCGAAGAGAGGACTCAGGCTGTGGCATTTGGCTTGAGGGAAAGTAATGCCTAAGCCCCAGACCAAAGAAGTCAATCCAAGTGTCAGACAGCTGACCCCTGGAACTATTACCAGGGTCATGAAAGCTGAAGTAGTCCAACTTGGCAAGTCAGTAGCCATTTATGGAGAACCGCAGCTGGGCACACCAAGACACTGATTCTCGATGGCCAAAAGTTGCACCAGGGTCTACAGGACCAGGGAGAGTCGTACGAGTCCTGAATGGCCGCCGAACGGTGCACTTGTGTCAACCAAGGTATACCACTGGACCCGCTGTGAATGGAGACCGGTAGCCCAGCAGAACCTAGCCATCTACTGGCTCAAAGAGGATTTTGAGGGACCCAGACATCTGTGGCAAAAGTCACCCCACCTGACCCATGGACCGAGATGTAACTGCAAGGACACCCCCATCGACTGTACAGCACCCAGAGCATCTTTAAACATCCTCCATCTCCTGAATCCCCAGAATCAGGAACATTCCATTAAAGTCTATGGCGGTCGTGATGTAAAGTTCAGAACTGGACTGAAGAACGCTTTGGTGTCCAGATAACTATTCAAATACTCCATAGTGGCCCTCTGACCTTCTCCCTGCTGGATATGTTTGCACTAGTCAGGCAAGATTAGCCAAACCCAACTCTTTCAAACTTTTCAAAAATGTCCAAACTTTATAGTTACCAATGCTTGTTTGTGGTTGTGACTAAAAGTACTGAAATGTACCATTCCTTGAAAACTCTATGTCTCCAGAACCTTCTGATGGATTTTGTACATCTTGGACTCTAAAAAGTCCTTAAAATATTATCTATTTTGATAAATCTGAGTCTGGCTTCTTTAATGTTGTATGACCTTATTTTGTTGTTTGATACTTCTAAATGCTGTACACTAGTTCCTTTGTGTAAGCCTTGCGCTCGAAGCCACAGCTACCCAGGGTTTAGCTAAAGGTTTTGCAAACTAGCCTGACTGGACCCAAGATCGTTTTGCGAGTGTATAGGATGGACTGTTCACGAATAATGAGCATATTTCAATAAACAAAATCCTACCTACCCCCGTATACTCCAGCCTAACTCCCCCCAAGCGGTTTAAGGCTTGGAGTGGCATAGATCAGGCTCGTTTTAAACAGCATCTAATGGACACCCAACCTGAAGATGTTCCTGACCCAGAACTGGCCTCTACAAAGTATACAGAATGGCTCCAAAATGCTTTCAATAGACTAGTACCATTCAAAACAGCCTCCAAAAACAGAACGGCTCCCTCTTTAGTTCTCTGAGGCATTGAAAATGGAGAAACAACGCTGTAGGAAACAAGAAAGGCGATGGCACCAAGAATATGACAATCAGAAGAAATCTTGCTATACGGTGGCATTGACAAAATATAAACATCTTATAACAACAGAAAAAAGCAACTACAATACCAAAAAAATAGAAACAGCACAAGACTCCTCTAAACAGCTATATCAGGTAGTTTCGAAGCTGGCAGGGCCAGCGGTCAACTCCACTAACTGGGCATCTCAATCACTCTGCGATTTGTTAGCCAGCTATTTTCAAGACAAGGGGGGCAAATCTATTCCAACTTCACTGCCTCCGCAAAGGCGGGAATCAGTTGGCTGTTAATAGCAAGAGTGGAGACAACTCCAACTTTATGTCAGTTTCAGTGGAACAGATCTCGAATCTGGCTAACACGGTCAAATCAGGCTCCCAGTCTAATCCATGCCCCCCTTCAGTCCTAAATTTGATCCTTGACCTACTAGGTTCCAACCTAGCGAGTATCTGTAATTCTATGTACTGTTCAGGCACCTATCCCTCACTATGGAAAAAGGCCATTATCCTTCTACTATTAAAAAAAAAACAATCTTGATCCAGGAGAGACCAAAAATTATCGGCCAATTGTGCGTCTCTCTTTTCCAGCTAAACTTATTGAAAAGGCCATGAATACTCAGTTGGCGCAATTTATTGAGGAAAACAAGCTGTTAGATGACACGAAGTTTGACTTCAGGAAAGGCCATAGCACTGAAACTGCACTCATTAAAGCGTTGGATGAAATTAGGTTTGTGCTTGATAGAGGAGGTGACTCAGCACTGGATCCATCGGCAGCCTTTGATACGGTTGATCACGCTATGCTGATCAATTGTGTCTCTGCCATTGGCATTGGCCACAAGGTTAAAGCCCTTCTGTCCTCTTTTTTTATCTAATCGTACCCAGCCAGTTAATCCGGGTGACTTCAATTCACCAGTTTTTTCACTCCCATGTGGTGTTCCGCAAGGATCGTCGCTAAGTCTAACTCTGTTCAACATGTACGAGACGGACTTAGCATGAGTAATCAAATCTTTCGGGATGTGGTCTCACATCATATGAAGAAGATACACAACTGGTGCTTGCCGTACATAAGAATGGAGACGCAATTTCGGCTAGTTTACATGATGGTATGTTGGCCATTAGTACCTGGATGTCTAATCACTGTCTTAAATTGAACTCAGCCGGGTCAGAGCTAATGGTCCTCGGAAATCTTGCCACGGGATGGTCTCCGACCTGGTGGCTAACTGAGCTGGGATTACCACCTATCCCCATCAAGAAAGCTAGAAACTTGGGTGTAATTTTTGATGATAGACTATCCTTCATACATCATGTCAACACAGTGGTTTCCTCGTCCTTTTATCAGCTAAAGATGATCAAGAAATTGTTATCTTTCATCCCAGTCAGCCCCAGGAGAACTTTAATCTGTGCTTTGGTCCTATGTCCAAGGTTGACTACTGCAATAGCCTGTTAATCAATGCCCAAGAAAGGGTGCTGGGTAGGCTGCAGTGGGTACAGAAGGCAGCCGCTATGAAGCTAACAGGTACCCCGAAGTTTAAACCCATCTCCAATGTGGTGCGACAGCTTCACTGGCTGACTGTAAAAAGCACAACAAAGTTTAAGGCTCTCTGCATTGCCTATATCGCAATTCACAATACAGGACCAGAATTCTTGAAGAAAGCTTTCTTGGCTTATGCACCCAATAGATCTCTTCGCTCAACAGATGCCAACCTTCTGATCGTCGAAGAAAGTCCACTGGGGTGACAGAAGCTTCCTAGTGGCTACATATATATTGTGGAACCCTCTCCCCCTGCAGATTAAGGCCAGTCCCACACTGCTATCATTCAGAAAACAAATAAAAACGTGGCTCTTCAAGCAATAGGCTTTATCCCCCTTTCTGCTTATCCTTCCAGTACATAGCGCCGAGACACCTACGGGTATTTGCACGCTTTATAAATTGTTAAAATAAATAAATAAATAAATATTACATGGTCGCACAACCATACCATATAATACACCCCAGTCCTCACAAGGACTGCCTCTGTGTCCTGTAATTGTGGCTGCAATGTTTCTGTTGGTGGCCTACCAATCAGATTCCTAGGTACCGCAGGACCGTACCTAATCAGCAGACCGGGAAAAAGCCCTATTTACCAATCAGACTGATCTATTTTTTATTTACGGTACCACTGTTCAAGTGGGACCAACCATCCACGTAGCACGAACATTTGGACCTTAAAAGTAGCTGAACAGATTTACACTAAATCACAAAAAGCACACTTCCTGAGTAACGATCTAGCCTTTTGCCAGATCTTGTATAATTCTGTTCTACCATTGTTTTTTAAAAGACCTATGCCAAAACTTTCCAGAAAGGAGATGAGGTGGATAAAGGATTTTTGGGCGAATTTTATGTAGTTTCGTCAAACTGTGCAAAGGGTATTAGTAAAACAATAAACAATGTTCCTAAGGAAACTCAGACCTAACTACATTCTGACTGAAAAAAAACAAAAGGTTAAAGTGACTTTATAGTTGGATGAAAATGTCAGTGACAACATAACGTTTTAACTTTAAAAACAAAACACTGAAATACACTGGTTATACTTATGTATATTCAAAAGAAACGGGTTTGAAAATAAGATTTGACAGAACCTGGGAGCACTGAATTAATTAGACTCTGAAATGTGCAAACTGCTATATATAAATTAAGTGTGAAAATACTCAACGTAAAATGATGTCACAATAAGTTGTATATTTCAGATGTTAAGACCGATGTACGAATGCTAATGTATTTTATCTGAAGCTCACTAAATAAAATAAAATCAAAAACAATATTCAATGTCATCCTATGAAGATTATTCCAGTTTATTCCTTTGGCATCTTGAACTAGTTATTGCTGCAACTGGTTTTAGTTAGTTGGACGCATTGCCACACACTTCAGAAAACAGTCGAGCCTTAATTGGATCTAGTACAAACAAACTACAAACAGACGGCTGGAAACTCCTGCATGAAGCACATTTTGTTTAAAATAGTGCGGTATTCCCTACAAGAATTTTAACTGAGGGGACTTCATAACTACTGGACAAGCGAAGCAACAGAAAAGAAATATCCAAACAGTGCACAAATCAATCCATGAGGCATTTCAGCATATCTACTGACCTCTTTCATTAGCTTTCCTGGAACAGACTTTATCATTTTCCCTGCAATTGAGAAAAAGAGACACATATTTATAGACAGCCAGATGCAGAAAACACACCTCAAGTCAAAGTCCATAATCACAACACTATACACGTTTGTCATTATTTCAATAGCAAGAATTTACATTAGACGATACCTGTATAATTTAAAGCACCAAACGGTGAGTGACGACCTACTGGTGGGTCGGCAAAGTCCAGGCAATAAATAAAGATGCCTTTAAATTCTGTATTTATTGTGTCAAACGTCAGGCTATGTCTTGTGCTTCTTATTTTTTAACAGAGGGCTGTTTTTTAGGAACTACTCTCACTTTGTAGTCAGAGAATGAAAAGTAAAGTGAATTATGTGACATTCCTCCCGGGGTACAGGGAGCGAGTGTGAAAGGAAAACGAATGTAATACTTGTAAATTAACTGTGCACATTCAACAGTTCGGAAAGCAAAATGAAGCACATTTTTGTTTGTAATCCGGAAGTGTGATGGAAACAAATATTTTATTAGCATTAGAACAAATTAAGACATTTTACTTGGTGATGCTCAAATAATACATATTCACTGAAACACGGTTTCCACACAGTATCATTTGTGTGCACTACTGTTTTAACAGTAAAACTGTACGCCTGTGCAAATGTAGAGACCATTTCAATAGAAAATTTGCTTTCTGCAAATGATAATGCGCTACCACACATTGCTTTATTAGATTAAAAAATGGCCCACCTCATGCCTATTAAAGCTCGTCATAATAAAAAGTGGGTCGTGGTTCCAAAAAGTTTGGGAAGCATTGATTTAAAGGGCTTGAGGCTTGGATAACTTTGCCACACAGTGAAGTTTTTCTGTCATGAAAAACACATTCTTTTTTTTTTTTTGTAAAATTTTTATTTTGCAATACACAGAGAAAAAACAGTAAACAAAGGTACCGCATCGGGTGCATAGATGATCCCACACAGTGGGAAGCAATAAAGCAAGACGAGGCAATAATGCAATGCAAGAGAAGCAAGTAGAGTCCAAGCTCCAGCATCTGCAGGAGGGACGTAGTCTCTTAAGTAACCCCAATGCGGGGAATACTTCTGGTCCAGCCGGTAGAAATTCCAAAGTCCCAAAGCCGTGTAACTAAGCCTCGTCCCAGCGGCACAAATGTCCCAACAGCGGAACCTAAACTCAACTTCCCTCCCACCTCCCCCCCCCCTTCCCACCCGTGACGGTGCCTCATTCACCCCTCACTCATGCAACACTCATACTTAGAACTGAAACAAATGTAGGGTCCTCAACTATGCCGGGCACACTGCCGAGGGTAAACCAGCAGAAAGGAAGGACACCAGGGGACCCCATATGTGCTTAAAGTTTTTGTAGTTGCCTAGGAAGATGTCCGCCATTCTCTCAAGACTCAGGAGCCTCCACAGCCTAGCGTGCCAAAGTGAGATCGCCGGTGCCTCCTTGCGTTTCCAGGCCGCCGCCAGTGTGAGCTTGGCAGCGCCAAGGCAAAGCCATAGAATCTTCTTGTCCGCGCGAGTCTGATGCTCGAGGCCAGGATCCCTCAGGCCCAGGAGTACGAAAGCCAAAGAATTATCGATGGGATACTGCAAAATATCTTTGATATGGGATAAAATCTCGTCCCAAAAGGGTTTGATGATCGGGCAATCCCACCAAATATGGCGGAAGTCCCCCAGTAGCCCACACCCCCTCCAACATCTATCCGAAACGGCCGGGTAGATACGTCGAAGTCGGGCGGGGACCATATACCATTGCGTGAGTGTCTTCAAATGAGCCTCCCGCAGGAGAATTGAGTGGTTAAATTGCGTCATGTCCTTCCACAACGCCGTCCATTCTCCGTCGGTAATGTCCCTCCCCACCATCTCCTCCCATTGTTCCATGTAGCGCGGTCTAGGGGAAAGGGCTGATCGAAGCAACAAACGGTATAGAAAGGAGATAGCCCCCTTCATGGTAGATGTTTTCAGCAGAAAGGCCTCAAATTCAGAAGGAGGCCTCGTGGCAGCCTCCCGAACTCCCGGCGATGTGGCCCAGTGGAGCAGCTGTAAATGCCTATATTTTTCGGTTGGCAGCACTTGGTAATCTCGCATGCAATTCTCAAATGTCAGGGGTTCAGAGCCGTGGAACAGATGGAGCAGTGCTCGGCACCCCCCCTCCCTCCATGCGTCAAAGGGGCCCTCGGCTAGTGCCGGCGGGAACGCCGGATTAAGGTGTAACGGAGTGAATGGAGACGGAAAGGTCGTCCATCGCTCGTCCCCCGCCAGGGAGTCCCATACTTTCAGTGTGGTCCCTGTGGGCGTACTAATGTACGCGTTCACCGGGCGATCGCGCCTGGGTTTCCAGGCCAGATCCCAAATGGACCGGCCAGTCACGCTCCGGTCCATATGCAACCAATGTTTGTCGGAAAATTGCTGTGACCATTCTACCATGACTCTCAGTTGGGCAGCTTTATAGTAGAGATGTAGATCGGGGAGGCCGACCCCCCCGTCATCTCGCAGCCGTCGCAAGAGTGTAAACGACAGCCGAGCCCGACCTCCCTGCCAGATAAATTTCAAGATCAATGTCCGGAGCTGTCTAAAAAATGAAGTGCTCAATGGAATCGGTAGGCCCTGAAAAAGATACAAGTATTTGGGGAGAAGGACCATTTTAATGGCATGTACCCTACCGAGCCACGACAGGAATTTGGGCTTCCACTTCTCCAGTTCAGCCCGCGTCTTGGCCAGCAGGGGTGGGAAGTTGGCTGCAAATAAGCCCCCCACCGTAGGAGTGAGGTGGATTCCTAAGTAAAGTATCGAGCCCGAGGCCCAGGCCAGTGGCGTCGATGTTTTAACCTGGGCAACGTCGGCTTGTGATAAGGTTAAATTCAGGACGTAAGATTTGCCGTAGTTCACCTTAAAGCCGGCCACTCCCTCGAAGGCCAGCAATATATCCCGTACGCATGGGAGAGAATTAGCGGGGTCAGCCACCGATAGTAGAACATCATCTGCAAAGAGAGAGATCTTGTGCTGCTCCCCAGTGAATGGAATGCCCTTCACCCCCTCATGCTCCCGGACCGCCATCGCCAAGGGTTCAATGCTGAGCGCAAACAATAAGGGAGAGAGGGGGCATCCCTGTCTGGTACCTCGTGAGTGCTGGAAGAATGCCGACAGGTGTCCGTTCACCGCCACCCTCGATCGGGGGCTACAGAAATTAGCCCTCACCATAGTGAGGAATCTGTCGGAGAACCCAAACGCCTGCATCGTGTGAAAGAGAAAGCTCCAGTCGACACGATCGAAGGCCTTCTCCGCATCCAGGCCCACCAATACCGCAGGAATGCGGAACCTGTTCGCCTTCTCGATGAGATGAATCACCCTGCGCGTATTGTCGTGCGTCTGGCGGCCTTTGATAAATCCGGACTGATCCGGATGAACAATCGCCGGTAACAAGTCCTGAAGACGACTTGCTAGGATCGCTGAATACAACTTCGCGTCGATATTAAGTAAGGCTATGGGGCGAAAGGATGAACAGAGCTCAGGATCCTTCCCCGGCTTCGGCAGGACCGTTATCACCGCCTCCGCCAAAGTCCCGGCATTCACTCCGGACGCAGCCATGTCGTTGAAGAGGGCCACTAAAAAATCACACACCTCAGTCGCGAAGGTTTTATAGAAGACAGCAGTGTACCCATCCGGGCCGGGGGCTTTATGCAATTTCAGCTTTTGGATGGCTGAGAGGACTTCCTCCCTCGTGATCGGAGCCTCTAACAAATCATTCCACACCCTGGAGACTTGCGGAAGCGGTAAGCGCTGCAAGAACTCCCGCTGTGCTGTCGCATCCAGCTCCTCGCCCTTATACAGATCGGCATAAAAGCGGCCAAATATGTCCGCCTTCGCCCCGTCACTATGACAAAGAGCACCTGTGGAGTCTCTGATCCCCCCTATGTATTCTCGTTCCCTCTTGTCCCGCAATTGCCGGGCTAAGTGTCTGCCAACCTTGTTGCCACTAGAGTACGAATGCCGCCCTAGGCGCAAGAGAGTAAGTTCGGCCCTATTCGCATAATGTGCCTTGAGTTTGCCCCTAACCGCCGTAAGTGGACGTAGGGTCACCCTCGAGGGATTGAGCTTATGAGCCCTCTCGAGTTCAAGCACCTCGGCTTCCAGTGCGTCCCGTTCCTTTCTACGCAGGGTATTAAGTTGTGAATTGAGGCCCAAGCATGTTCCCCTGATCGTCGCCTTAAAGGCGTCCCACGTAGTCGTCAGAGAGGTATCCGACGGTGGATTGCAGTCGAAAAATTCGCGGATGGCCAGGCGCAAGGCCTGGTTAGAAACCTCGTCCCTAACCACCGACGCCGGGAAGTACCACTTTCGGTTCGCGGTGTCGGGTGGCGACCAACGAAGAGTGAGCACCAAGAGACCGTGGTCCGACACCGAGATCGGGAGAATGGCGGCATCCAGTATGTTCCCCCGTAGAGACTGGCTAAGAAAAATGTAATCCAAGCGGGAGTAAGAGTGGTGTACGTGTGAAAAGAATGTGTAGTCTTTCATGGAAGGGTGGAAAAAGCGCCATCCGTCTGCTAGACCCAACTCCCCCACCCCCTGCTGCGTGGCCTCCGAAAAGACCCCCGTGTCCGCCCTACGACCCCCTGAGCTATCGAGGTCCCTGTCCCACACCAGATTAAAGTCTCCCAGCACGAATAAGTGTCCCCCCGCAAAGTCCCCAATCTTCACCAGCAATTCTTGCAAATACTTGTTCTGACCCGCATTGGGCATATACACCACCACAAACGTACACAGCCTGCCCTGAATGTGCCCCTTAACCATCAGCCAACGGCCCTCCTTGTCGTGTCGGACCTCTACCGGTTGAAACTGCAACGAAGCTCTGAACAGAAGCGCCACCCCCCGGTGCTTCGTAGCTGCGGAGGACCTGTACACAATGGGGTATGCCCTATGGCGGAGCCTCAACTCATCCTTCCGAGCCAAGTGGGTTTCTTGCAGTCCAACCACATCAAGTTGATGATCCATCACATACTTCAGTACTCTCTGCCGTTTCTGTGGCGAATTCAAGCCCTTAACATTCCACGTCCCTATACTAAGCGGCATGACGGAAATACACCCCAAAAGTCGCTCTCAGTGTGCCAAGTGCCATCCATCCCTCGTTCAGCCCCGCCCTCAGGCAACAGACACCTAGCAGTTTCCCGATCATTCGCAGCACAATAGTTCCAACAGTAGAGTACGCACTTAGCCGCAGACACACCACAAACATCCCCTTCAGCCCCCCGTCACGGGTCCCCCCCCATCGACCCCAACAACCCCCAGTCCAACCCCACCCCAACAGACAAGTAAACCAAGCATAGCGCAAGTCATGGAGCCTCCCCGCCCCCGAACCCCCATCCTCCCCAACACCAAACCTTACCCATAAGGAAGGGAACAACAAACAACAGGATTGGAAATCATAAAGGAGAAACAGAATACTCATCAAGTCCAGTAGTCCAAGGTTCCGGAGAGGTCTTCCCAACTGGAAGCGGAGCAGGGGTGCCAAAGGATCAACCCCTTCGGCCATGGTCCGGGGTGTCTCCCCAAAAAGTACATCCATACCCCAGACCGAACTCCGAAGTCCCTCCGGCGCCGAACCTGGTCAAGTCAAATCCGTGGTGGATCACGCCGCTCCAGAGCCGAGTTGCGAATCCGCCAGCATGGCTGAGGCCACCGAGGCCACTGCGTCGACCCTTTCCTGCTGACTAGAAGCGCGGTCCGGCCGCCGCCGGTCTGGGGAGGCTCCCACCCTATGCCAAGAGGACGAGCGATGACGTCTCCGAGTCGGCGAAGCAGTCGCTCCCTGTGAAGGAGGGTCATCCTGGAGACCCAAGAGGTCCTTTGCTACCTGCAGAGTGTTAATCTGTGCCAGCCGATTCTGCCATCGGAAAATGATCCTGAAGGGGTGGCCCCACGAATAGGAGATGTTGCGTTCTCTCAAGAAGGAAGTCACCGGGCGGAACTCCCTCCTCTTCCGCAGGGTGGAGGCTGCCAAGTCCTGGTACAGCTGAGGGGCATGGCCCCTGAATTGCAAAGACGAGATGGCCCTGGCCTTGCGGAGAATACGTTCCTTGAGTTGGAAGTCATGAACACAGACGAGGATGTCAGGAGGGGGACCCCCACCGCGCCTAGGCAGACCAACTCTGTGTACTCTGTCCATCTCGATCTCCGTCACCTCCTCCTCATCCAAAATCTGTAAAAACAAGTCCCGGACGTAGCCACGCAGGTCTCCCGCCTCGCCATCCCATGGCACCGCCCGGATGCGGATGTTGTTCCTCCTGGAACGATTTTCCAAGTCCTCCGTATGCAACTGCAGGTCCAGATTCTGTTCGGTGAGGCGGACGATATCTTGTTGCAGCAGGTGCACATCGTTAGCCATGCTCAGATCATGGTCTTCCAGGGTCGCCACTCTCTCGCCAATGCCGTCCACGTCCCTGCGCACTTCCCTCAGGTCAGAAGCCAATTGAGCCCGGAGCTCAGAAATATCCTCCTTGATGGATGCAAACAGTTCGGTCATGAAGGCCTTAGTAGCTGGCGCCTCGTCGTCCGATACCTTCTGCGAGCTACTGGCCCCCGGGGATGCCGGCTGCTGAGAGGACTTGGAGGCACCCTCCTTACCCTGACGACCCCCCTTTCGCGACACGTTGGCCATCTCGGCTGGTGGCACGCAGACCGGGAGGTCAGACCACCCCAATCCGACAGGTAGCAGACGCTATGGGAGCCTGTGGGGCCCGCGAGCCGCAACGCTTCCCTCCAGGCAGCTCAAACGGTGCCCCCTCACTGTCCAGGGCTCAACGGAAGGCAGATCCAAGGCAGGCGGCCCACACGTGGGGGGGTAGGGGTCCCCACAACTAACTGCGCGTGATTAGGAGGTAGGGCTAGGTAGGGCAATGCAGGCACCCTCCACTCCGCAATCAGCGCCGTCCACGTCGTGGCCTCCAGGAAGGGAACTATAATGGGACCGCGTCAGGCTCTGATGTACCCAGACGTTCCCAAGTGCAAGAGTGCAGCAGTCCGGCCCCAGCAATCCGTCCCCCTGGCGGGGTCTGCGGTCCAGACGGCCCTCCACCACCTACACTGGGCCGTGGATCTCGATGCAGGTCGCCGTGGCACCACGCGGCAAATTCAAACGGCCAGCCAGCCCACGGCTATCCGCCAAGAGTAGCGCCGCAGCTGTTGTATGTAGCGCCAGGTCCCGTCGTCCCAGGCAGTATGGCCGCTCCCGCCCTTCCTGGGGAGGCACTCACCCCGCCGACACCGCTGCTGGGCCCCGTCCTCGTCCCTGCACCGCTCGTTCCACCAGCAGTAATGGGCCCGTGTAGCTCCACTCCTCTCCGCCGGCCCCGCACTGCGCCACCCGCCGGTGGCCTGCCGTGTCCGGATGCTCCGCGGCGCTCTCACCGCACCTCCTCTGTCCTGCCGCCGGAGTCACCGCTACTTCCCGGCTGTCCTCGCCGTCCCCTGCGACAAGGCTCCAAAGCCCAGGCACGTTTCCCTGCCGGCAGGAGCTCCGCTCCCACCGCCGGCAGGCGCTGGATGTGTTCCGGCGGCGCCTCGCCAAGCACCGCGAGTGCCGCAGTCACCAAGCCGGCTCCCCGATCACGGGAGGCCGGTGCTTCTTAGGCCCCAAAGGCTAGGGATCCCGGTAGGCGTTCCCAGCGTCACACCGCTCCTCTAGCGGCACCGCCGCACTCCGCTGTGCTGGGGGCCCTTCCGCCACCCTTCAGGACCCGGGCAGCTACACCAGGATCGTGCTGTAAGTAGCTTTGTTCGGTTCGGCGCCGGAGAGACCCGAGAAAGCGTCTTACTCGGACGCCATCTTGGCCACCAAAAACACATTCTTAATTCTGATCTGCAATGTGAAGTTTTGGCAGGAATGAGATTTCTGAGCTCTTCTGGGTTTGCACAAATATGTTACTCCTCTAATACATGAAATGCATAGAACATATTTCACAGATGCCCACCCAGGCCATAGCTAGATGAATATTTATAGTTTTTAGCTGATTAGGACAGCATCTGTTTCTCAGTGTACGCGTACAGCATTTAAAATGTGTACTCTGGTGTAGTTATCTTTGTTAGACTTTTAACGGAACACACTTGCTTCATACCTACATAGGGTTAATATCTAGGCACCTAAAGAGTGTATTTCGAAAACTGTTGTGTTTGTAGAAGCCTCATTTATTTGTACATATATTTCAGATAGCCACCTGCTCTAAGGTTCTCTGTTTTACGTGATTTCAAACTTACAGCTGTTATTGAAAACAATCACTGGCAAAGCCAATAGGTCTTGCCTATGCGAGAACTGTTGCCTTTCCCAATTAGAATGCTAATCAATGTGAAGCAATTAGTACTTGGTCTATTCTCCACACGAAAGAAGTGGAAGTGCACCCTGCACTCCTTGGCCAATTGTGAGTCAGCAAATAAGAGTGACAACCAAGAGTAAGCAGTGGGTGGGCTCCAAGCCTCTGGTAGAAAACAATCTTTTTCGCAACTGAGAGTGCATGCGCTGTGGCAGGCTTGACCTAAACAAGCACTGGCGTTGCCAATAGGTCTCGCAGTAGGAACGTTGGAGCTATTGGTTTTGTAAATGACAAAGCCCTTTATGTTTTTAAAATGAAAATAAAAATAAAAGGCATTGTTATTTGCAATAGTAATAGCTCCAACTTTCCTACTGCGAGACCTATTGGCAACGCCAGTGCTTGTTATGCAATGCTATGTTTTGCTATGCTTTGCAATGCTATGTTTTATGTATGCTACATTTTGTTGTGTTTTGTTATGTTATGCTATGTTTTGTTGTTTTGCTATGCTATGTTTTGTTATGCTATGTTTTGTTTTGCTAGGTTTGTTGTGTTTTGTTATGCTATGCTGTTTTGTTATACTATGCTATATTTTGTTTTGCTATGCTTTGTTATGTTATGCTATGCTTTGTTTTGTTATGCTATGTTTTGTTGTGTTTTGTTATGTTATGCTATGCTTTGTTGTGTTTTGCTATGCTATGTTTTGTTTTGCTAGCCTATGCTTTGTTTTGGTATGCTATGTTTTGCTATCCTATGCTTTTTTTTGTTATGCTATGCTATGCTGTGTTTTGTTATGCTGTGCTATGTTTTGTTATGATATGCTTGTGAGGGTGTGTGAGTGTGTTTGAGGGTGAGTAGGGTGAGGGGGTGTGAGGGTGAGGGGGTGTGAGGGTGAGGGGGTGTAAGGGTGAGGGGGTGTAAGGGTGAGGGGGTTTAAGGGTGAGGGGGTGTAAGGGTGTGTGAGGGTGAGGGTGTGTGTGGGTGAGGGTGTGTGAGTGTGAGGGTGTGTGAGGATGAGGGGGTGAGGGGGTGTGAGGTTGGGGGAGGGGGTGAGGG
This sequence comes from Lissotriton vulgaris, assembly GCF_964263255.1. NCBI lineage: Eukaryota > Metazoa > Chordata > Amphibia > Caudata > Salamandridae > Lissotriton > Lissotriton vulgaris. The sequence goes on from NC_141694.1 coordinate 583,089,657, forward strand.
TTTGTGAGTGAGAGTGAGGGGTGTGAGGGTGAGGGGGTGTGAGGGTGAGAGGGTGCGGGGTGTGAGGGTGAGTGAGGGTGTGTGATAGTGAGGGTGAGGGGGGTGAGGGTGAGGGGGTGTGAGGGTGATGATGAGGGGTGTGAGGGTGAGTGAGAGTGAGGTGGTGTGAGGGTGAGGAGGTGTGTGAGTGGTGAGGGGGGTGAGGGGCTGTGAGGGGGTGAGGGTGAGTGATGGTGAGAGGGTGTTGAGGGTATGAGGGTGAGGGGATGAGGGTGTGAGGGTGAGTTAGGGGGTGTGAGGGTGAGTGAGGGGGTGTGAGGGTGAGGAGGTGTGTGAGGATGAGGGGGTGAGAGGGTGTGAGGGTGAGTGTTACTATGCTAGATGGGGGCATTTGTGCATGTTACCTGCAAACATAGAAAGTCCTCCTGGGTATAAACGGGAGCCAGGCACGTACAGTGAATGAATGATTGAATTAATAAATACATGTTTTTGTTTCAATTAATGCAAATTGTTATGAAAGCCGTACACAATGTATCCAGTTGGGAATGTTATTAGTTCATAGTTAAAACACCAAAATGTCATTTCATTTGGATGATATCGAAATACTATGATTCAACTAGAAATAATAAAACCATTAAGAATTGATATATGGACACAATCTTTAACTTTCCGACTGCCTTTAGACCAGTAGTGGGTCTTTGCTTATGATTCCATGAATTTGTCGTGCAAATGTTGCTAACCGTGCCAGTTCCGCTGGGGTCTCCAAATAGAGTGTTGTATCATTTTTTTAAATCACAATGCACCCTTTGGCCAGGCCTGCTCCACAATACAGAACATTCTTGATAAAGGCCTAGATTAGGACACGGCCGGTGAGCCTTTACGTGTTCCATGTTTCAGATGCGGGCTTCCAAAAACTAAAAAATATATAATTCGTAATCGTGCACGTTGCTTAATTTATGCTAATTATGTTTTCTTGTAATTTCTCGATAAGTCATGTAATTATTCATCTTTGGTTGGACACTTTCGAAGTACGCAATTGTAACAAAAACATATGTCAACCTGGCACTCAACTTTGCTAAATATAAGGTGGACAGCCTGAGAGGGCGCTTTAGTTTAGTTGGCGCTTAAACACTTTATATATTTATGGCCTTTTTAAAAGCGCCAGAAGTGTGATCCCTCCCCTCCACCTCCCACTCCACCCACCCGCAAAGTCAACACGCTACGCAATAAATAGCAGACTCTAATGCACTGGATTTCTTGCTACAAAAAAACATCGCTCTGAAGCTACTTTTCGGTTTTCTGTTCCATGCACTACAAAATCCTAATTAAGAAATAAACACAGATAAGAACTATTCAAAGCTTAGAAAGTGGTAATTTAAAAACTGGGATGCAATCTTTAATGTTTCATTAAACAAAATTGATATAATCTGCAGTTTATAAATGGCAAAAAAGTGCAACTTTTACTGAAAACGGAATGTCCGTTGACATCTAAGTTCAAAATAGACGCATGCAGCCCATTCAGAAAATGTATTGTAGGAGATAAATCATGCCGAAAAAAATCAAGCCAGGCGAAGGAAGAGCTTCTAGTGATAAATAAAGCAGGGTATTTAATAAAGAAACATTTAAGTAGCATGCAAATCGTTTGAAATAGACTTGCTCGTTACTGTAACAAACAAGGCCGGGAAACTGAAAGTACGGCCGGCCTGCGGCCGGCCATGACTAATTAGGGGAGGAGAAGCCCTTTGATGTGCTGGCCTGGCCATCTAAGTTCAAAATAGACGCATGCAACCCATTCAGAAAATGTATCGTAGGAGATAAATCATGCCAAAAAAAATCAAGCCCAGTGAAGGAAGAGCTTCTAGTGATAAATAAAGCAGGGTATTTAATAAAGAAACATTTAAGTAGCATGCAAAGCGTTTGAAATAGACTTGCTCGTTACTGTTACAAACAAGGCCGGGAAACTGAAAGTGCGGCCGGCTATGACTAATTAGGGGAAGGAGAAGCCCTTTGATGTGCTGGCCTGGCCATCTAAGTTCAAAATAGACGCATGCAACCCATTCAGAAAATGTATCGTAGGAGATAAATCATGCCGAAAAAAATCAAGCCCAGCGAAGGAAGAGCTTCTAGTGATAAATAAAGCAGGGTATTTAATAAAGAAACATTTAAGTAGCATGCAAAGCGTTTGAAATAGACTTGCTCGTTACGGTTACAAACAAGGCCGGGAAACTGAAAGTACGGCCGGCCTGCGGCCGGCCATGAATAATTAGGGGAGGAGAAGCTCTTTGATGTGCTGGGCTGGCCCTGAATGCGCGTGCTTGTTTGCTCACGTGATTCACGTGAACTTCATGAAAACCGCGGGGCTGAAAGCCCTTGGTTTGAGGATGATTTTGGCCACTTGAATTCTCGTTCCCTCAATGCGCTTGCGCGTATTGTAGGTCACGAGACCTAAAAAGACATATGAGGTCATTTTACCCAGCTAAAGAGGTTTCCTTAATTGGGAGAAAATAAGTGTACCATTCACAGTGCTGCTTCTCTTCTTGGCAAATGCACAATATGCTTCTGACGATTTCTATGTGGTCACTGCTTATGTTATTTGTAGAGCGCAACACTCATCCCGAGGGATGTCAAGGCGCTGATACCAGTACTGATAAATCTGCAGCTGAGGCTAGAAGGCTGATGCTTAAGGTTTAGGGAATAAATATGTTTTTAATTTTTTCCGGAACTGAAGGTAGTTGGCAGTAAGTCTTAATTCCTGAGGAAGCTCGTTCCATTTCTTGGCTGCCAGATAGGAAAACGAGCGACCTCCTGTCCTTGCTTTGTTAATGTGTCTGGTTCTGGCAAGAGCTGATTGGAGCGATCGCAAGTTTCTCGTGGGAACATAAAATTCGATCCTCTCCTGGAGTAATTTAGGACCTGTTTTATAGAGAGCTCTATGAGTATGACTGAGCAGTTTGAAGACTGCTCTCTGGCGCATCGGCAGCCAGTGCAGTTCCCCCAAACAATCTGAGGCGGAGTCAAACTTTCCTTTATTACAGACAAGTTTTGCTGCTGCATTCTGCAGTACTTGTAGGCGTGTGAATAGATGCTCATTCATGCCTACAAATAGGGCGTTGCCATAGTCCATAAGACTGACCAGCAGAGCTTGTGTAACCGAGCGTCTGCAATCCAGTAGTATCCATGGGAACAGTCTAGCTAGAAGCTTTAGAATGGCAAAACCTTTGCCATAGAGGGAACGTACATGAACCTTCATGGACAGGGCGTCGTCCATGATGATCCCCAGGTTTTTAGCGTGCTGTTTTGGGATAGTGGCCTTGCCTAAGGTGGGCGGCCACCAGGAGGCGTCCCACACTAATTTGGCACCGCCGAACAATAGGATTTCAGATTTGCCGGCGTTCAGCTTCAGGCAGTGTGAGTGCATCCACTTGGCCATTTCGGAAAGTAAGTTGTGCAGTTTAGATTTGGTAGTGTCTGGTTTTTCAACCAGGGCCACCATTAGCTGTGTGTCATCCGCATAAGAGCAGATGCCAATGCCCCACTTCCCACCAATTTTAGCTAGAGATGACATATAGACATTAAAAAGGGTCGGGCTTAACGAGGCCCCTTGGGGGACACCGCAACCTATGGGGCTGGGTTTGGAATGAAATTGGCCCATATGCACTGCTTGTGTACGATTGCTCAGGAATGAATGTAGCCAGCTTACGGCAGTGGAGTGAACACCTTTTTCATAGAGAATGTTCAGTAGGCAGTTGTGGGAGACCGTGTCGAATGCCGCTGACAGGTCCAACAGTATCAGGGCCACCGCCCCACCTTGGTCGGTGCATGATCTGACACTGTCCGACACAGTCAGCAGCGTTGCCTCCGTGCTGTTATTGGTTCTGAAGCCTGTCTGAGAGGGATCAAGGAGGTGATTTGTTTCCAGATACTTAGTCAGCTGGCCATTTACCAATTTCTCCAATACCTTAGAAAGGTAGGGGAGCTGGGAAATGGGGCGGTAATTTTCGGGGTTGAGGACGTCTGTCCCAGCTTTTTTTAGGAGGGGGATCACTGAGGCGTGCTTCCATTAATCCGGGAAGATGGCAGTTCTTAGAGATTTGTTAAAAAGTTGGGTAATCAAAGGGCAAAGCTTAGAGGCAATCTTTGAGAAAACAAAATGGGGACAGGGGTCCAACGGGGATCCTGATTTTACTGTGCTCATAGCTCTTAGGACCTCATCCATGCAGACTCCTCAAAACGTATACTACCGAAGTTTTATTTGACACCATTGACACCCATCAGTATTGTCTTGAATGAGAAGGACTCTTCTGCATCTGGGGGAAGACCTTTGAGCAAAAAAAGAAACTTGACCGAGGCAAACTATTTTTTCGCAGATGTAGGCAGAAAGTGAAACTGTTGTTCTAGAAGGACTGGGCACCTGGACAGTGTCTGATTCACAGCGATAATTTGATTCTACAGAATGGTATTATCTGTCCCTTAAATTCCAAACAAATATAGGTAGTGATGTTCACCATGTTTGCATGAGGGGATGAATAACAAAGTTATTAGTGTGTGTTAGCTATGTCTTAAGAGTATAAACAGCATGCTCCTCCACATAGTCTATCACCACCAGTTTCTACCAAATAGCTTGTGTCCTTTCTCATTTTCAGCATTCTGCAAATATCCCTTGCATTACATATAGGAGCTAGAAGTTCATCAATTGATGGGATCAGAGCATACACGTTTATCTGAAGGCTTTTCGTGAGTCCATCAGGTAGATTTGTCTGTATCCACCTCTTGGACTGCAAGTGATTGTAAATTTGGAAATATATCTGCCCAGACCCATGCAGAATGTGAAATGTACTTTAAAGTGGAACTTACTACTAACAGGGCAAGGGAACTAAATGTGCTTTGTTACTGCTGAATAACAATGGTATTTGGTCGAAGTGATAGGAACCTAATAAACTTGAGGATAAGGGTACTCCTTACACCATATCCGACAGTGCTATATTAAATATGTACAGTATAGAGACTATACATGAATATAATACTTACATTTAAAGATGGAGATGGGGCATGGTTGTTGGTGCACTATTCTGTACATCATGGAAGAGAATTTGTTCCAATAGAGAATTCAAAAATAAGCCCATTTGGCCCCATAAAAAGTGTCTTTTTTTAATTTAAAGGTAAGCTATGAACTAATCTTGGGAAAACGGAGAAGGCACAAAGGACAATATGGGGACATTATAAAGCAATGTGTAGTATGATAATGCAGGCACTATACACCAACATGTTCACTTTTCTCTAGCTATTTTTTCCTTTGCTGGTTTTGACTCACCTAAATAAAGATGAAGAATAATCTGACACAGTAATATCAGGCGAATTAAATAAAAAGTACCAACTCTAATAGGCTGAAGGTTGAATTACAAATATGGTATATGTTCAATAATGCAAAGAGTGTGAGGGATAGAACACCTGCTTGCCACATTCGCTGCTCATCCATGTTTAGGATTCAAATGTATAGGAAAGCAGAAAAACCTGCAGATGCTTATGTATGGGTTAGGGGAGACTACCTTTAACGCAGGAGTTTCACTGCAGTAGGTTTACAACGCGGGTTTTACAACGCAAGTTGATTCAATGACATGCGCTGGAGGGCGCTGCAAGCTAAGGAATAGTACGATTTACTATCCAACACCTTCCCTACTGTACGTAGACTGGTGTTGGAATAGTAAATCGTACTATCCCTTAGTCCAGCGCAGTCGTTGATACGACTTGCATTAAAAAACCTGCATTGTAAGATACCGCGATCAACATGATTGCGTTCTATCATCATACATTCATGGGTTAGGCAGTGTAGCAGCCAGCCCAGAACAGCACGCCTCAGTGCCAAGCTTCACATGCCCCTGTTAGAGCTGCAAATCCAATGGGTTGTGCTCAGTGCCTGTGTGCAAACTAAAACCAAAATCTAATGAAAATAATTAAACAATGCAAACCTCGGGAGGGCGAGCGACCACAGCCTTCACACAAAGAGCTGGGAAAAATACCTGTTGTCAATTGCACCTATGCCACAACAGAGATCCGCCTCCATATTTACTAATTGCTAATTATTTGTTTTAACAACTGTATTTACATTTTTTATAGTATAAAGCACAGAAGCAGGAGGCAAAAGACGATAAGCAATCCCATGAGTGACATTCAAAAGCGACAAATGTGGTTAAGTGCAAAGTAGGAGCAATATCTTGATCCCTTTAAAGCGACACTGCCCTTCGTTCCGGGGATCCAATAATCTGCCCTGCCCAACACCCCTCCCCCAATTCGGTTCATGAAGTAGTAGCAATATCAACATCATTGTGGCTACTAGGGAATACATCACAGATGAGAGCGACGCAATGTGTCAGCCATAACAGCCGCATTCCCTACCAGCACCTGTGATCTCTTCATTTGTGTAACAAACATGATCCAAATCCTTTTGAACGTATATACTTGGTCGTGGATAGTCACTAATATCTTTTCAGTTGCATAAATAGACCATATTTTCCCCCCACTACTGATTAATTAAAGGATAGGGTGGCCAGAGTTTCAAAAGGACAGGCCAAACATAGAAGTAGGACTAAAGGAAACAACAAAAAAATGAAATGGCATATAAGAAACAAAACACAGAGTTTGGTGGTGGTGATATTCAAACAAACTGAAAACTGTTCTAAAGGTTGCAGTTTAAAGCCATTTTTCCATACTAAAGCTCTGCTATTTTCGCAGATGTACCAGAACATAGAATTAAGCTACATTTGCTTATAGAGTGCTTAGCATCTTGCTACTTATTGTGATCCTGGTGTACTCAGCATAACGATAGCCAGTATAGAATTATTCTGAAGGATTTAAGCTCTTGTTCATTTTACAAGAAGACTTAATTTTTAAAGCATCAGCTATGGCCTATGGTAGTGTGGCATGACCTCTATACCCCCAGTACCTTTCTTTTCTCCCCTAAGAGCAAGAACTGAGGCTCCAGCTGATCTCCTCCTGCATTGCCTGAAAAAAGGGATTGAAAAAGGGGAGATGAGTTAGCCTAACGTCTAGGACGGTCGACTTCGAATCTGGGGAACTGGGTTAGAGTCTCGACAATGACGCTGAACATCCTGTGATTCTGGGCAAATCACTTAATCTCCCCGTGCCTAACACAAAAAATGAATATGTAATGCAACTGGTGCTATGTAAAGCGCTCTTATACCCGTAGACACCTTTTTGCGTTTCGTGCAAATGAATAGTTTGGCCTCTTTTCCAAAATGCCAACCAGGTTTCCTCTGATATCTTCATTTATAAGTTCCTTTCCCAGCTCGTCTCGTTGGATGATGGCCCGAGATCCTGGATGTATCTACATAACCAGGTTTGTGCTCTCTCCCTCCTTGACAAGCCCTTGACCCGCCTATTTCCAATCCTGTAGAGGGTCAGGGTTAGTCTAAACTCATCTCTGCCCTTTAAACTCAGTTTATCCTAATCTCTTCCATCGCTACTAAAGAAGTTGGCCAGGAGAGGTGACTGGGACTAGTGCCATACATGGTAGCCCAAACAGCCATACACCCTGTTACTACACTGCATGTAAGTGGACTCAACTACATAATTTGTAGAATAAACCGAGCACACAAATGTATGATAAAATGGGCTTACTGTATCAGTCGGCAGAAAAGTCGAATAGCAAGGTGCATGAAGTGTAGCAACACTATTTTTCAATCAAATCATCAAAAGTTTTCTGACTGGCACAACAGCGTCAGCTGTCCATCAGATCTTTTGAAATTGATATAAGTAAGTAATGCATAAAGAGGGTCTGCCTTCTTCAGCCACTACTCTGGCAGTGTCATTCACATCTTGGATCAGTCAACTTGAAAGCTTTTGGTGACTGGGGTTCAGTCATTATGAAAGGGCAAGAACACTAAGGCAGATTCGTCCATTGCAATGCTTGATGCACACTGTACTTCGGCGCAGATCCACCATCACAGAGTCAAGTGTTCAGCAAGGAAGCCATCTCGAAACGAAGGCTTTCCCCACTAAAAACAATACATTCCTTGTGATAAACCAATCCTTACTTGAAATCTGACTTATGGCGTTGCCGGCTAGGAGTACAGGATGGTGCATTCGCACAGCCGATTCCTGATCTGCCTCATACATCCTACAAATCAGGAAGTGTGGGGAGCTACGGTTCACAAAGGCCTCACAAGCAACGACCCATCAATGAACAGGAGTGGATCTGAGACTTAGCTCCTACAGAGCGCTGAGTAATGCAAATAGGGGAGTCACAGGTGTACAATGAAACACTCTTCTGGTGAGATGTGCTGTGTGAGCACCAGGGAGAACAGGAGAAAGCTAAGATCTGACAGGTAGTGAGAGAGGGCTGGATGCCCGTGTCCATGGGCCTGTCGGAGACTGCAGGAAGTGACCTATTTAGAAGTTCCCACAGGTAGGAAGCTAAGTGATGGCCTGCTTTCATTCAACTGCTGAAGTCATGGGAGGGGACTGAGTGCAGCGCCAGGCTCTCATTGTGTCATGAGGTAACCAATGACAGACTTTGCCTGGCCCATACAGTGGTGTAAATTGGTGTACAGTGACATGCTTTCAGAGTCCTCTGGAGTCCTTTCCAAAGGCAGGATCCTGTTGTCCCGCTGAGACATGTGCAGGCCATGCTCTGGTAGAATGTGTTGTATTCATAAGACTCACGGTCTCTGTGGCAGCTTTTGATTAGTCCATAAAATGATTACAATAACTGGCTTTGTCTTTATTTGACTGGGCGCAAGGACAGACTCACACTTTCTCACATAGTGAGGTGCAGTTTAACCCAGTAGCCTTGTCTACGTGCAGTTGTAAATGTTATACTCTAGAACAACGACTAGTGTGCAGTGCCAGAATGTGCAGTGAAGCGAGTGATAGGCTATCGCTGGTTTTTAGCATTATGCTGAATGGCAGTCTGTAATCTTAGCCTCATTCAGTGAATGGGTAGTTTTTAAGGTAGCGCCTCCCTGAATCTGCTCGCCTTGGTATCACTGTGACAGCTTCCAAGAGAACACACAAAATGACCTGGGATCTTCCTGTAGGCTCAGATTCTGGCAAGTGAGTCTGGACAGTTCTGGGAGTTCCCAGCAGTGGGAATGAGGGTTTGAGTGGCTTTGGCAGTAAAGCATCCCCACACACACACTTCATTCAAGTTCCAAGGAAGGATGAGTGCCAATGAGGGAACAAAGGCGAGCCAGCAGTGAGCGGCAGCGAGTGATGACATCGGTGAATGCCAGAGAGTGGGGTAACAGGATGAGACCTACAGTACCTGCAGGATAGACGACTAAGAGGGGTAGAAGGATTTCAGGAGGCTGGGTAGAAGGTACTTCTGTGGTACTGTGCAACTAACAAAGAGTACGGAGACTTTCATGTCAGGCAGCCTTTTCATTATCTCTACAAATGTTGTTCCTTTCCCCTCAGCACAAATCAAACTCATTCATCCACCCAGCCTGTCCACTCACTCACCCCGCTGTATCCTCAAACATAAATTCATTGATCCGCTCACAAAATCTCGTGCCCATCTATTTGCTCAATGGCTCGCGCTTTACATCCACTCGCCCACTCCATCCAATCAATAACTCACTCCATTCAGTTTCTGAGTCACGGACCCTACCCATTCACTCACCCCATCATCCACTAGTTCCCTCATCCATGCACTTACTGTCTCCACACACTCTTCTGTCCATCTACTCAACCATCCACACACTTCCTCACATGATCACTTACTGACTCGATAATCCATTCAATAAATCAACTCACTCTGCCATCTATTTATTCATATATTCAGTCACCAAACTAACCACACATCAATTCCCTCATCCATCCATCCGTCTAGTCATCTACACATCCATCCATTAATCCATGCACTGACTCATAGTCATCCACCGATTCATCCAGTAAAGCATCCATCGCATCTCAACTTCCCTCACTTCCCCATTCACTAGCTACTCATCCATCCACCAATTAGCTCAACCACTCACGCAGAACCTTACTTCTAATCAAAATCATTTAACTTGTTTTAAAACTTCAGACATATTGCCAATGCTTATTCACTTTGTACGAGATGTTTATGAAAGCATGTTGCTGACACTATTTTTAGCCTGAGCGTCTCATCACATTTCAAAGAAAAAGGCCAGTAAATGTAGCTTAGAAATGTGGTTTCCTAACGTTCCTTTAGAAAACAGCTATTTAAAAACACATCTCCGGGAAGTTAAATTTGCAACACACTTTTTGTTTGGGGGGGATTTCATTTGCTGATACAGTGGCAGCATTCGGCCCGATCGCTTTGTCTAGCTTCCACTTAGCTCTTGCCAGTTTCGAATTTATTTTTAGATTCCTAAAAATATAGAGATCGTTTTTGAGCAATTAACTAGCCTCGTTTGCGTCTCTTCTTAAAAACTATAAAGCATTGAGTGTTCCTCTATTCATTGATAACATCTTCCAAATAAATATAATTGGCAGTGCTTTCGTTCATGCGTGACTGGTTTACAACTCTGCCTTGAAGAAAAGACGAGAATTAATGACTATTCCACCTTTCCAGCTGGAGACGATACATTTCCACTTAATTATCGTGCAGTGGAAGTTGTTAGCTGAAAAGTTTGTCTCCTCGAAAACTGCTCACCCGTACCACGTGTGGCTTAACGGCTAGAGCGGCCGACTTTGAAGATGGGGAACCAGGTTCGAGTCTGACGGGAGGTTCAAGCGTCCCGGGCAAGTCCCTAAATCTCCCACGCCTAAAAACAAATGTGTCCGTCTGAAATGCAACTGGTGCAATGGGTCTACTGCCTCACTGTTTCCATGTTTTCTCTCACCTACTTTTTTTTTCTTCCTTTGTCTACTAATATCTATGTAAAGCGCTCTGATACCCTCCGGGGTCATGTTCGCGCTATACAAAACTTTTCGAAAAAAAAAATAAATAAATATAAATCCCAAACTTGAAATAATTAAGCTGCTAGGTGTGGAACCATCACTAAGAGGCCTTTTCTTTGGGTCCTGGGGCAGTCAGAGGTTACACGGTCGTGTCCAATGACTTTACTGCTGTTTACCACGGATGCTTCTGGACCACAACACCGGTGAACTCTAACTGGACAGCACATTACCGATTTCGCACTCAAGGGTTACTACAAGAGGGAGTTAGGAGCTCAACACAAGAGAATAAATAGCGCTCTGTAACAACTACACCCAGTCATTATTCTACGGGTTCCAGTTTACTAAAGAGATCTTCTGAAGTATTTGGGTCATATTTGTCAAGTGACTGGCAGGAATAACGCTAAGGATACTGGCATCCAATTCTATTATAATGTGTCAGCTGGTAATCAAAGGTTGGTTAAAAAGAAAAACTGTCTATGTCAAATATATAGTGTAGGAGGCTGGCTTAGTATTTAGTGCACACTTATTTAAGAGAAGCTACCTGCACTAATCCAGACAACCCTAATGGTGATTTTAGTGGTCTTAGATAACCAAGAAAAGCTCTCTAAGTGGTAGCTGTGGAGAGCAGCCTTCGGCTTAGTCCAGAAGGAGTGTTAAGTAGCTTGTTTTACCAGAACTAATGATATAGAGTAGGTTAATCGAAAAAGAACCACACATAGTTATTTATCAAACACACTCAATAACACATTGGTATAGCTCCTACCCGAAGATATAAACACAAAACACACAATATTTCCAAAGGCGAACAGGTAAGTATCCCAAATACCAGTGGTCTCCAGGGGAGACCAAACCATATACTAATAAAGTGGAATGCGAAATGTGACCGAAGTTGAGACTGGACCCAGAACACTTAGAAGCGATTGGGACACAAGAAACCACTCGAAGTAAGTACCCAGGAACCCCACAGAGGCTGGTTGCAGAGTGGAAACGCAGCTGCGTACTCAATGCAAGTCAATGGGAAAGTCGCTGTTTCAGTTTTCAAGAAGGACTCTTCCCAGAGGACCCGGAAGAAACGCCGTAGAAGATGGAAGGTTGGAGAGTCACCCCATCCATGGATACATACACCAGGGAAGCCAGGTTCGAAGTGATGTCGGAAACCTCTGTAGACCACAATGGAGGAATTCAGTGAAGGCAAATAAGGTGAAAGAGTCCAGTGGAATCCAAAGGTGGATTCTTGAAGAGGAGTACCTGCAAGCAGAGGGGACAGAGTCTATGCCACTTGGGAGTGACCAGGAGGAACGGAAGACCAATGACCACCTATGACAGAAGATGCAAGAGTGTAGACGGTGACCGTGTCGCTGTAGCTGTGAGGACCAGGCGACACTGTGGAAGACCATGAGCCGTTCACGAGCTGTCCAACGTCAGAAGTCGAGAACCAGGGGGTCGGTGTCCAGCGGGGCACCAAAAAGCCTTGGCAGCAGCAACAGACGTGGAAAACGAAGAAGGTGCAGGGTCGGGATCAGCATGGTCTAAGGGACTTACCAAGTGCAGGAGAGTTAGAACAGGCCCGAGCAAACAGGGGAGCCCACAGGAGCCAAAGAAGACACTCAAGAGGATCCACAGGCCAAAGGCACAGGAGTCACAAGAGGACCTCCAGCAGCTCACCAAAGATGCAGAACCACGGTGCAGAGGTTGCGGTGAGGATGAAGATCTTGGCAGGAAGAGATTCTGGAGGCTGGAGCTTCTTGGAGCCGAAGATCTCTTGAGAAGAGAGTCAACAAGCCCTGGCAACAGCAAGTCAACGCGGTGCAAAGGGTTGCTGTTCCAGCGGGTCCGACGATGGATAGTGGACTCAAACTTGCTGAGAGGACAGTGCAAGCCTCGAGGGAGCTGCAGAACCACCACCTGTGTTGCTGGGCCTTTCTAACACGGTCCCCACTGGAGGGGAATGATACTATATCAATGGCACTACAATTCTCAACATGCAGGAAGAATTACAAGTTTTGCAGAGTTCCCTGAGCACAAAAATATGTGAGTATATCTGTTTGGTTTACAGATGATATCAATTCAAACAATGAAAGTCCATATCGATGTATCCAAGTTTGAAAAAAGTCCTTATTTTATTTCTCTTCCAGATGATCACGAAGACTTGTAGATACAGCAGTACAGTCCTGATATAATTTACAACAGCCAAACGCCAACACGTGTTTCGTCAAGGGGCATCACCCAATGACTTCCTCAGGGCAAAAGAATGATATCACTTGCAGATGTAAGAACGGCTGAGTATCAGGAAATTCTATAGAGCAATCCACCTTTGAATGGTATCGTAATTTTATTCCTCACTAGTGTCTTCAACCGTATAACAATCTCATTATGAAAACGATAGGCAAAATAAGCCTGTAAATCTTGAGACCATCAAGTATGTCTCGGGCTCCCGTATACGATCTATATCATTTGGACGGCGTGCAACACGCCGTCCAAATGATATAGATCATATACGGGATCTATATCATTTGGACGGCGTGCAACACGCCGTCCAAATGATATAGATCGTATACGGGAGCCCGAGACATACTTGATGGTCTCAAGATTTACAGGCTTATTTTGCCTATCGTTTTCATAATGAGATTGTTATACGGTTGAAGACACTAGTGAGGAATAAAATTACGATACCATTCAAAGGTGGATTGCTCTATAGAATTTCCTGATACTCAGCCGTTCTTACATCTGCAAGTGATATCATTCTTTTGCCCTGAGGAAGTCATTGGGTGATGCCCCTTGACGAAACACGTGTTGGCGTTTGGCTGTTGTAAATTATATCAGGACTGTACTGCTGTATCTACAAGTCTTCGTGATCATCTGGAAGAGAAATAAAATAAGGACTTTTTTCAAACTTGGATACATGGATATGGACTTTCATTGTTTGAATTAATATCATCTGTAAACCAAACAGATATACTCACATATTTTTGTGCTCAGGGAACTCTGCAAAACTTGTTATTGTGACAATAATTACGGTTGTAATTTACTGTCTCTTGACAGCGGTGGGTGGTAGCTGTCTGTGGTTCCCTTGATGCCCCATTTTGAGATAGTAAGCTGTAAACTTATTGCTGCATAGGCTATGCGCTGATAATACCTCACTACCTATCCTTCGAAGTATGCAGGAAGAATTAGTCTCACCTGAGAGCAGCATGCATACGGGATATACAATGTGTTGTGCGCAGCCATGAACTGTCAGCTTCTCTATGATTAAGGGGCTGTGGCCCCGAAACACGTCGGGGATTTTAATTCAGAATGAATATGCCAGTTTTGTGAAATAAAGTTTTTGTTGAACTATGCCCTGTGGAATGGCATCCTCAAGCTCAGGGCATTTTTGGAAACACATGTATAAGATAGGGAATGTAGACTAGACAGGACTACATATAGCAAAAACGTGTACTAGATGGGTGACTGCACTAATTTATAACTTGGGACAAGTTGGCCCAAACACACAGCCTGGAGCATGGATAGGTATACCGCACCACAACGTGGAATATGGATAGGTATTGACTGTATTGGAGTAATAAAATCATGTTTACACTAGACACTGTTCTTACTCTAAAGGAAGAACTTACAAGCAAAAAGCATCTGATGAATGTAAACTGTAAATCGTGAACTACAGCAACAATCCAAAGTGCTTAAGACCCTCAAAACTCTGATGCACTAAGAAATACTTAGGATACAAAGAAAGTGAAACATAATGCACAAAAGCCACTGGTTTGGAAAAAAAACATAGATGCGTGGAAGTGCAACAGAACCTTGTGAACGGCTATCACAAGACGAAAATAGAGCTCTTAGTTCACTACAATAGTTCTCAGAAGAACATAAGGCGAAATCCGAGAAGGGCACAGTGGTATAACAGAAAAAAACTACAGTTAAGAAGGAGTAGTTTCTGTCCTGTAACTCCAGTTCTGTAGTAGGGGTATCTCTGATATAGTCATAATCTAGTGAATAGTCCCGACCATGTGCGTGGACCCCGGAGCAATCAAAAATAATCTCTTAAAGTGTCGAAAAAATGCAGAACTGCACAGACACTTAAGAGAGAATTTAAAGACATATAATGCAGCCTATAACAGGCTACACTGTCCAGTACTTCAACTAGAAATTCCACCAAAAATCCACAAACAGCAAAGCCTGTCCAGATTTCCCTTGCCTTCAGCAAAAACCCTCTGGAATGATAGAGAGGAAGACATGGACAGACAAGCCCCATAGGCTGCCATTATGTGGCTCAAAACAGGATACTGTGCCTTTAAGAGAACTTTCCAGAACTTCACAGTATCCCAGAATGCACTGCAGGTCCCTCTTACTTTCAGTTCTTTTTGAAGGCGTAACACGCCAGACCTGTAGCATTCCTTACATGAATACCTCTCCACCGGGCAGGAGGGCGGGCGCTTATGACTATAACAGAGATACCCCTACTACAGAACTGGAGTTACAGGACAGAAACTACTCCTTCTGTAGTAGGGGATCTCTGTGTATAGTCATAATCTAGTGAATAGAATGGCAAGCCCACCCCCACACCAAAGCGGCGGTGGAAAAAGAAATCAACACCACTATTGTGCGAACAAATTCCGCAGCGATGCCTGTCCAACCTGAGCGTCTGCCCTGGCATCAGTGTCCAGACAGTAATGCTTAGCAAAAGTATGAACCGACTTCCAAGTGGCGGGCTTGCAAATTTCTGCAATCGGCACATTACGGAGCAAGGCTGTCGTGGCAGCTTTGCCCCTGGTGGAATGAGCCTTAGGCTTACCTCCAAAGGTCTTATTAGCTTTCTGGTAACACAGTTGTATGCAGGACACAATGCACCTAGAGATGGACTGTTTAGAGGTCGCAAGACGCGTCCTGACTGATCCATAATTGACAAACAATTGGTCTGACCTACGAATACCTTTGGTCTTATCCAGATTATTATTATTATTATTATTATTATATAAAATGTATACCGCGCGCAGTTACCCAGGGGCATCCCTCCTAACATCCAAGGAATGTAAGGACCTTTCCGCTGGAGATGAAGGGTTCTGAAAAAACGTAGGCAAAGTTATAGTCTGGTTGACATGAAAATCAGAAATAACCTTGGAAAGAAATTTAGGGTGAGTACGCATAACAACCTTAGCAGCATGAAATACAGTATAAGGCTCTTGGCAGCACAACGCCTGAATTTCATTCACCCTGCGGGCCGATGTAATGGCCACGAGGAACACCGACTTCCAGGACAGGTGCTGCAACGAAGCCTTATGAATGGGTTCAAAAGGCTCCTTCATCAATCTGGACAGCACCACATTCAATTCCCATGAAGGCGAAGGAAGCCTGACAGGAGGGAACACTTTCTTCAAGCCTTCCAAAAAATATCTGACCACAGGGATCTGGAAGAAGGAAGTCTGTGAAGGGCTTTTCCTGTAGGCAGTCAATGCAGCGAGATGAACCTTAATGGAATGAACATTAAGGCCAGACCGCGCCAAATGTAGAAGCTAAGGAAGGATGACATCTTCCTTGCACGTTGTTGGGTCAAAGTTCTTGGACACACACCAGATACAAAACCTCTTCCACTTGTAAGCATAAGAGGTCCGAGTGGAAGGTCGCTTAGACTCCTTCAGTATGTCCATGCAATCTTCGGGCAGATTCAAATGGCCATATTGCACTATCTCAGGAGCCATGCCGCCAAACTCAAAGACGAGAGGTTGGGGTGCAACATCTGCCCCCCGAACTTCGTGAGAAGGTCCGGCCTGCACGGCAGCCGTATGTGCGGAAGGAGAGACCGGTGAAGAAGGTCCATGAACCACCATTGCCTGGGCAATTCCGGGGCAATCAGGATCATCCGTGCCCTGGACTGGGACAGCTTGATGAGGACCGCTGGAATCAGGGGAATGGGTGGAAAAGGGTACACAAAGCTGTTCGACCAGTTGATCCAGAGTGCATTACCCAGCGTCCCTTGCTGGTAGTACCTGGAGGCGAAGTCTCGGCATTTGTTGTTTTCGGTGTTGGTGAACAGATCTACGTCTGGAGTCCCCCACCTTTCGAAGACTTCTCCTAGCACGTCGTCGTTTATGACCCATTCGTGGTTTTCCTGAATCAGTCTGCTCAGTGCGTCTGCCTGAACATTCTGCACACCTGGTAGATGGGTAGCCGTTATCGTCAGTCCTCTGGCCCGAAGCCAGTGCCAGATCGTCTGCGCCTCCCGAGACAGGGTGCGCGATCTCGAGCCCCCTTGCTTGTTGAGGTAATACATCGTGGTCGTATTGTCCATCTGTACAAGCAGAGAGGTGGTCTGGAAGGACGGATGAAAAGCCTTCAGTGCCAAGTGAACAGCTCTGAGTTCCAGGAAATTAATGTGATACGTGGACTCCATCGGAGACCACGTGCCTTGAATCTGTAAGTATCCCGAATGCGCTCCCCAGCCGTGGAGAGAAGCATCCGTCACGATAGTCTGAGTGGGGATGTCCTTGTGGAAGGGAACCCCTCTGAGGAGATTCTCCGCTGAACACCACCACTTCAGAGACTGACGAGCATGCAGAGACAGTCGTATCTTGTCGTCCCAAGATCCTCTCCTCTGGTCCCATTGGTCCTCCAAGCACTCCTGCAGGGGTCTCATGTGTAGTCGTGCATGAGGAGTGAGGAAGATTCAAGAGGCCATCGACCCCAGTAGAGAAGACACCGTCCTCACTGTTGTAGATGGAGAGGTCATAAGAGCCTGAGCCTTCCGAAGGATCGATCGCAGTCGCTCCTCCGAAGGAGACACGCTTGCTGACAGCATGTTGATGGTGGCTCCCAAGTACTGAATGCACTGGACCGGGATCAGGACAGACTTGGACATGTTGATGTGCAACCCCAACTTGTTCAAGAGAACGCACGTCTTCTGGAAGTGTACTTGGGCTTCCGAGAAGGAGGATGCCTTGATCAACCAATCGTCCAGGTACGGGTAGACAAACACCTTGTTCTTCCTGAGGTGTGCCGCTACCACTGCCATGCACTTCGAGAATGTTCTGGGCGCAGACTTCAGCCCGAATAGCAGCACTGTGTACTGGTAATGGTTGGCGCCGACTTGAAATCGCAGAAACTTCCTGTGTTTGCACGCGATGGGCACGTGGAAGTACGCATCCTGTAGGTCTATGGCACAAAGCCAGTCCCCCTGTTGCAACTGAGGAAAAATCTGATGCAACAACAGCATGCGAAACTTTTCTCTGCGAATCCACTTGTTTGCCTGCCGCAAGTCCAGAATGGGCCTGAACTCGTTCTTGTCCTTCTTGCGCACCAGGAAGAACCGGGAGTACAGACCTCTTCCTCTTTGAGACAGAGGTACGTCTTCTATCGCCCTTTTCCTTAACAGGATATCGGCCTCCGCCTGGAGCTCGCACAGTTGATTCTGCGAGCTGACCGGAGGGATCGCTGGAGGAGGGCTGATGAACCGAAGACTGTATCCATTGCAAACAATATTCAGCACCCACTTGTCCTGAGTGATTTTTCTCCACTCTGCCAGAAAAAATTGAACGCTTCCCCCCCACCGGAGCGGGTAACGGATGAAGGAGAAGTAACTGCTCAGGGTCGAGACCCGGCCGGGCCCTTGTTCGCGGTAGAGGACTGCTGTCCCCCTCTACCCTTCTGTAGTTTCTGGAAGGGTCTCCGGAACTGCTGCTGTTGTTGCTGCTGCTGTCCCGAAGACTGCCCCCGTCCTCTTCCTTGTGCACCGTAGCGCCCTGTAGGATTTCTTCTCTTTGGGCTTCTCCAAGCCCACAGCCGTAAGGGTCTCCGCCTCTGCCTGCATGCAGGCCATCTCATCATCTGCGTGTTTTCCGAACAAAGTATCCCCGGAAAAAGGCAGGTTGGCCACCCGCTGCTGGGCCTCCGGCTTGAGCGACGTGAGCCGGAGCCAGGCATGTCGTCGCTGATTGATTCCATGGCAGTAACCATGGGCAGCCAACAAGGAGACATCCGCAGCTGCGCTGATGACTTGATTGGACACCAGCATCCCTTCCTTGAGGATCTCTTGGAAGTCCTCCCTCTTGTCTCTCTGTAGCAGTTCCACGAACTGTTGCAGGGGGTCACACAGAGCCCAGTCATATCGTCCCAGCAGAGCTGTATTGCTGGACGCCTTCATGGCTGTGGATGCGGTCCCACACGCCTTCCTTCCAGCTGAGTCGATCCATCGACTCTCTTTATCTGGCGGCACGGTGGAGGACGGGGAGGTAGAGTGTAGCTTCCTGGCCGCCGTCACTATCACCGAATCCGGTATCGGATCAACTCTCAGAAAGGCAGGGTCCGAATCCGGGGCCCTGTACTTCTTTAGAAGTAGGGAGGGAGTGGCCTTCACCACCGCCGGTGTGAGGAACAGCTCCTCTGCGGGTTCCTTCAATCCAGGTACTAGCAGAAGCAAAGGGCGAGACAGATGCCTCTTGTGGAGCGTCTCGAATATCACTGACGTCGAAGGTGAAGGAGCCGTCACAGCGATACCCAACTTCGCAGCCCCCCTCAGGAGGACCTCCTGGAAAGTGGCAATGTCATCCACTGGAGAAACCCTAGTCTCTGGGGAGTCCGATAAGGTCGGGGAGTAGGAACGGGTCCTGGTAGAATCCGTGCGGGACCTCGACCCCCGCCTCCTATGGCGATGCCTTGATCTGGTGGAGGATCTATGACGACTCCTCGATCTTCCTCTCCGTCGGGAGCGTGAACGTGACCTCCTCGGCCGAGGGCGGTCAACCGGGTCCACCGGAGCGGGTGACTTGGGCTAGGACGGAGCCTTCGGTTTAGGCGTACCCTTGGGAGGCGTAGGAAGAATAGGCAGCGAAGTCGACCTCTGTGGAATTGGAGGCAGCTTCACTGGCAACCCTGGTCCAGGATGCGGTGGAGGCAACGGAGGAGGAGTAGGAGTCCTCGGGGGGAGGCCCCTCGGTAACGGAGGAGGGGGAGTCACCTTCCCCGACGGGGTATACAACTCTGAGTACACCGAGCCCGGCGAACCTCCATCTTTACCAGCCTGGGACGTTGGCGAACTTCCCACACCGTCAGGCCTTTTTCGGCCTCTCTTTGACGTCGAGGAACGGCGACCAGACGGCGAGCGCCGGCCTCCTGACGTCGAGCGCCTCTTCTTCGGCGACAAACGCTTTCGCCTCGACGGCGATCTTCTACGCCTCGACGCCGATCGTCGGCGCCTCGACGGCGATCGTCGGCGCCTCGACGGAAATCAACGGCGCCTCAACGGCGATCTTCCATGCCTCGACGGCGATCTGGACTTTGACGGCGACATGGGCCTCGACGTCGACACGTGCTTCGACGGCGACTTGTGCCTCGATGGCGACCTGTGCCTTGACGGCGACCTTGACGACGAGGACTCCCTCAATGGCGAACGGCGGTGTCGTCTCGACGGCGAGCGCCGACGCCGGGCCTGTCGACGTCGAAAGATCGACGCCGACGAAACAGTCACCGGGGACTTCGATGGTCTAGTAACATCCCTCAATGCCGAGCGTCGACGTCGTTTAGTCTCCGACAATGGGGAGCAGACCGTAGTCATCCCTCTCGATGCCGTAGTGGGCGCAAAAGACCCAGGTGGAGAATGGTGGCGTTTGCTGGCCCTCCTGCCCCTGGGGAGCCCCCCAGAGGCCTCAGCATGGGCAGAAGAAGCCCCTCCAGACCCACCTTGTGCCTTCAATCTTCTTTCCTCGAGGCCCTGAAGTCTGATCTTCTTCCTGTCTTTCAGGGTCCTGCCAGATAAGCCTTGACATATCACACACTCCTCAGGGATATGTGAAGAAGGAAGGTAGAGGATACACACCTCATGGGGATCCGATTTGGCCTTCTTCCTGGAGCACTCCGGGCATTTACTGAATAAAGCAGGCATATTCGACAAAAAACAGAGTGCAAGAACCAAGGAGAAAGGCACCAAAGTACAATAAAGCACTTAACTTGAGAAAAGCAGTGAATAAATCACCAAAAACCCTTAAAAAGGGAGAGCTCAATGCTCCAGGGTCCTGCTTGCAAGAGCCGGAAAAAAGAACTGAAAGTAAAAGGGACCTGCAGTGCATTCTGGGATACTGTGAAGTTCTGGAAAGTTCTCTTAACGGCACAGTATCCTGTTTTGAGCCACATAATGGCAGGCTATGGGGCTTGTCTGTCCATGTCTTCCTCTCTATCATTCCAGAGGGTTTTTGCTGAAGGCAAGGGAAATCTAGACAGGCTTTGCTGTTTGTGGATTTTTGGTGGAATTTCTAGTTGAAGTACTGGACAGTGTAGCCTGTTATAGGCTGCATTATATGTCTTTAAATTCTCTCTTAAGTGTCTGTACAGTTCTGCATTTTTTCGATACTTTAAGAGATTATTTTTGATTGCTCCGGGGTCCACGCATATGGGCGGGACTATTCACTAGATTATGACTATACACAGAGATCCCCTACTACAGAAATACACTACCAAGGTAGTATTCCTGAAGAGCTATACAATAGCAAACCAGTATTCCACATAGAGTAGTTCATACACCAACAAAAGGGGTAGAGTCTCTGGAGAATAGCTCTTTATCAGAGATAATGGAAAAGAATAACACCAGCTACCGAGCTGAAAACACTGTTGAGAATTACAGAGTCATACCCGGAGAGTAATAGTAGACTATAAGCCAGAAATAGTGCTTATACTTCAACACTACCAATGCAATGAATATATAACACAGAGACCACAGCCGCAGACATCATAGAACAAATTAAACAAGACTAGAAGAGGTCCAATCACAAGCTGCCAGCCATGAGGCGCTGGACTTCAGAATCAGCATGGCTATCGACTAAATTGAGGCCATCAAAAGGTAAGTCCCTTAGACTCTCCCAAACATTCTCGGGGAAACTAGAATCACGCAGCCAAGCATGCCTCCTTAGAGCTACTGATCTAGCCATAGCCCTACCTACAGAACCCGTAGTGTCCATCGCCAACCTGATAGTGAACTTAGCCAGTTCACAACCATCCTGTACCAGCTGAAAGAGTTCAGCTCTAATTTCTTCTGGAAGAGAAGTAAGTAGTCGTTCGACAGAATCCCATAGAGCAAAAGAAGCCCTTTCAAACGCACAGGATGTGTTCAAAGATCTTAGGGCCGAACTAGAAGAGGCAATCAAATTTCGCCCACGATATCTCCAACCACCGAGACTCCCTGCTCAGTGGAAGCAAGGGAGGAGGTTCCAAATTCAGCGTAGCCGAAGCTGCCAGCACAAAAAGCAATCCAGCCCAAGGGTGCCGAGAAAGAAAATCAGGGTAATCTGGAGCAGGTTAATGATGGTAGGCAATAGCACGCTCAACAGAGACGCCTGATTTTGGTTTGGCCCATGTCCCAAAAAGAATGTCGAATAGCGACTCTCCAAAAAGAAGCAATGGCTCGATCCCAGTGCCTCCTTGATGGAGCAGATCCAATAAGGGATCAGAGGACAGTGTCACCACAAGAAGCTGCAGCTTTAAAATGTCAGCAGCCCGTTTAATGACCCCAGGAAAAGCTGCAGTAGCCTATGTTACTATTTTAAGAGGTGAAAGTAAATTGTAAGTAGATGACGTTTGAAGAATTTCGTCCCCACCAAAAACCAAAGAACCTCCTGCATGCGGCTGGCCAAGAGCACCCAAACGCTCAATGCTACCAGCTTCCGCAGGCTCATCCTGCAATACTGGGGGAAAGGCAACCAAAGGAGTCTCATCCTCAATTTGTAGAGGAGATGGAGCAGAAGCCTCAGTGTCGTAATTGGCATGGCCGTGTTAGCGATTAGCTGAAACTACACGTTTTTCCTCCTTAACTTGGCTATATACGGAAACGCCATTTTGAATGTTGTGGCGGCCATCTTAGACCATAAGGGGCCTCGTGGCTAGCATGCCCTTTAGTCCGTTGTCCGTACCACTGACCACTTCAGTCTGCCCAGCAACAGGCTATTTTTAGTACTGGTCAAGCTCGCACATGCGCAGTCCCCACTGACCAGTTACCCTTCAGGAATGTGCGCCAAACTGACCAGCGGAGTTGTGCTCCCTCCAATGAGCTGGCTGTGTTCCAAAACATGACCATATATGTACATAATGTGTTGTAACTTGTGCCGCCTATCTTTTTATTACCTCAAAACTGTATAAAAGACGGGGTCACACCGGTGTTCGGTGTGATACCTCTTGCATTACCGAAGGGTGCTGTATGAGTGTACCACCACCCCATGGGGTCTTAATAAACTTGTTCTTTGACTTTTACAGTTTCCGTGCCAACAGTTCTTGAGTGTAAGTGGGTTATCTACGGAGCATGTAGGACTTGGGAACCCTGATTACTTCAAATTGGCGACCACGAAGGGACTCATCGGCGACTCGGATGCCCGAAGGAGAGGTCGTGACGAAGGCTTGGAAACTCGCCATGGACGCGTGCTGCCACTGAGTGATCCGAGTCTTGGCACCCACGGTGTTTCTTCCTTTCCTTCTGATCTGACCTTCCAGGTGGCGCCGGTCTCCGACTGAGTTTTTGATCGTCTGCGTTGCTGGGAAAGTGCCGTTTGGCTGATTTGATCACAGAACCTTGGCAGTTGGAATCTGGGCATTTGAGATTTTGGGTAAGATTTGTGTTCGGTAAGGTAGTCTTCGGACGCTTACCGAAGTTCTATGATTTGTGTTCGGTGAGGTAGTCTTCGGACGCTTACTGAAGTTCTATGATTTGTGACCGGTAAGGTAGTCCTCGGACGCTTGCCGGAGTCCTATGACCTATGACTTTGATTTGAGTTAGCTAACGTTTGTGAATTTGTGAACTTTGAATTTATATGTGTAGTGCACTTCACATAGGCAGGCATGTAGAGATGTTTCTCTAAACCTTGTTTTTTTTTTTTTCCTCTGAACGGCACATTTGTGTGAAGTACTGTAAGTGCCATTTTATACGGTGTCACGCTTTCGTGATACTTTTTTTGAACATGCCTGTTTTAAGCACACTCCGAGGGATGTGCTGTTTTGGAAATGGTACCACAATTAGGTTAGCAGAAGCACAGCCGGCTCCCCCAGAAGGTACACCGAACAGGGATATGTACATTAAATTTGGCCTTCCCCCTATAATGTACAGCAAATTATGGCATAAATATACAAAATCCGATCCTGAATTGCAATGGCCTCTACATGGGTCGTTCGATTTACGTAAAGTGCAGTTTGTGGAACAATGTTTGTTTCAACGCAGGTCTAGACAAAATATGTTTGATTGTGTGCGAATGTGGGAGAAAGCGGTGCGTGAACGAATGAAGCGTGAAGTTGCCTTGGCGGACAAAGAGCAGCGCAAGGCTGCTCGGGATAAGGCTTTACAGCTTGAGGAAAAAGAGGCTCAGGAGAAGAAAGAGAGGGAGGAACGGGAACGTAAATTGCAAACGACTGGTCAATTTCCTATCCGTCGACCGCTTTATCCTGTCCTTAATAATGAAATTGATGATTTTTCATTACTAGATCGGTCACCGCCTCCGTATGTTTCGCCTACGGCTCCAGACGCAGATTCGGAAGATGATGGACAGGATAAGCTGGAAAAGAAGGGGGTATCTGCTCTCAGGTTTACTGCGGAGAGGTCCGCACATTTACGTAGTTGGGCTCGTAAAGTGAATAAGAACTGTGTTTCTCAGTCTGAGGTGATTGCGGAAAGGAGTAGTTGGACGGATCAGGA
The DNA here is from genome assembly GCF_964263255.1 of Lissotriton vulgaris. NCBI lineage: Eukaryota > Metazoa > Chordata > Amphibia > Caudata > Salamandridae > Lissotriton > Lissotriton vulgaris. Next base: position 583,114,189 of record NC_141694.1, read on the forward strand.
ATTGTTGTATTTTCTGTCTACTTTGGCGGATGAAGTTGTTGCCGCGTATCGTCAACTTTCAGATACATTAGAATCTAAAGCTGTGTCAGTTCATCGTGAGAATTTGGATAAAGGTTTATTTGCTCTTACAGATGTTGATGACCTTTTCAAGCAACTGGTCCAGCTGCGAGATGAGACCACCAGTTTGCGGGAGGAGCGGAGAAGGAGACAAAAGGAGTCCGGGTCGGAGTCTAACGTGCAGACTAAGGAGTGTTCCCTCCGGGGTTCAGATAAGAGTTCTGCATTGCATGTTATGCCTATGCGTGAAGACGCGCCCTTGTATGTTCCACCTAAAGGGGAAGGTACAGATGATGATAAATTGTCGAAGGATGCGAAAGGATATTTTATATATAACTGGGTATATACGCCTTGGAATAGAGCAGATGTTATGGCATTGAAAAATTCTCTACCTGATCTTCGGAAAAATCCGGCGGCATTTTATGAAGGGGTGGAAGGGGCTATTTCGTCTTGTGTGATGACTCTTGTTGACATAGATTTGTTTTTTGGGTTAATTCTTCCACCTGATATGTGGAGGCAAATTCGTAAAAATAATGATGAAACAATACTTGGGGGGACATGGAAAGAAATAAATGCTGCCGATTTAGATAGGGAACCGGCATGTAAGCCTTGTCAGTTGATTCTAGACCTTCCGGCGGCTATTTTGATTAAATTAAAGACGCTTGTTCCTTCCAAAAAGATCGATTGGACTATGTTAGCTTCGTGCAAACAAAAGCCCGATGAGACGGTTTCTGACTTCTTTACACGCTTCGAGGAGGCGTTTCATGATTATAGTGGTCAATCTTTAACAGATGATACGGGTAGGCATTTGTTCGTGGATAAGTATGTGGCTAATCTCCTCCCGGAGATTGCAAAACGATTGAAATCGAGTGAAAGTTCCTGGGCCACGGCGACCCCTGCGTCTTTGTTAACTATGGCTCAGTATTATGAGCAGCAGGAGTTGGAGGCTAAAGAAAGTGTTGACAAAAAGGCGAAGGAATTGAAAACGAAGGTGATGTTGGCGCAGGTTCGGGGAACACAGGGCAGAGGGAATGATAGAGGTAGACGAGGTGGGGGGAATACGTCGTATGGTCGTACGGATATAGCGGAGGATCAGTGTGCCTACTGTAAGGAGTTTGGGCATTGGGCTGATGATTGTCCGGTACTTCGTGAGCAGCGTAGTCAGCGTGGTCGAGGAGGTGGTAGGTCGAGAGGAGGTTATACGGGAGCGAGAGGTGGCGGAAGTGATCGTGGAAGGGTTGAGGACAGGGGCCGTGGCCAGGATGAACGAAACACGTTTGATAGACGGAATCAATATCAGATTTCGGAGGGTGAGGATGTGGAGCACCAGGATTATGTGCATGCATAGGACTGCGTAGGATGGGGTAAGGAATCAGTTGAAGTGCCGGTAGATCAGCAGGGTCCATACGTAACTGCGGGTATTCTGGGTTCTACTGATCATTTTCTAGTCGACACAGGGGCTACTCGTAGCGCTTTGTCGAAAAACTTGGTTCCGAGGGCTCCCCTGTCTGGCGAAATGATAACATGTGTAGGGTTCGATGGCACACCCTCTCCTAGCCCATTGTCAAAGCCCCTTGCACTATGTCTTGATAAATTTTTCAGTTTTGGTCAATTTTTGTTATCGCCCCATACACCAGACAATATTCTGGGCATTGATTTGCTTAAATATTTTCGAGCAACGATACGGTGCGCTCCTGAGGGAGTGCGGGTTATCCTGAATGACAATTATCCTGACTCGGATAGGTTTTGCACTATATTAGACATTCCAGCCTTGGCTTCTCTACCGCACACGTTATGGGCAACCTCAGATACGGATGTGGGAGAGATGCGTATTCCACCTATTCACATTACTGTTAAGGAGGGGGTCTCTCTACCACGAGTGCCACAGTATAAGATTTCGAGAGAAGGTGAAATTGCCTTGACACACATTGTTCAGGATTTGATCATTGCAGGAGTGGTAGAAGAGGTTCCCTATAATGTCTGTAACAGTCCGATTCTTCCGATCCTTAAGAGAGATACTGACGACAAAGTCTATCGGTTTATTATTGACTTGAGAGAGATTAACAAAATTGTCATTCCCAAATACCCGGTGGTGTCCGACATTACGACCCTGCTTACATTGGTGCCACCAACGGCCACGACCTTTAGTGTAATTGATTTAAAAAACACGTTCTTTTCCATCCCTGTCCATCCTGATAGCAGATATTTGTTTGGCTTCACGTTAAATAATAAATCGTATAGATTTTGTCGTGTTCCCCAAGGTTACACTGAGAGCCCGAGTATATACAGCCAGGCTTTGAAAAGACAGCTTGATTCCTTTGGGTTACAGCCTGGCGTTGTCCTCATCCAGTACGTGGATGACCTTCTGCTTGCTGCAGACTCTTATGCACAATGTGAAGAAAGTACAATTGCGTTGCTTTCCTTTTTGGCACAGAACAATCATAAGGTTTCGAAGAAAAAGCTCCAATACTGTAGACCCAAGGTGACCTACCTCGGTCATCTTTTGTCTAAGGAGGGGCGTGCATTAACATCTGATCGAATTCAAGCAATTTTAGACACACCAGTCCCCCGCACACAGAGAGATGTACGTGCCTTTATAGGATTAACGTCCTTTTGTAGACAGTGGATCATGGGGTTTTCACACATTATAAAACCTTTGTTAGCGTTACTGTCCAAAGCTACACCAATGCCCCTTCAATGGACAGATGAATGTCAGAATGCTTTTGAACAATTGAGACAGGCTCTTTGTTCTGCACCCGTGTTAGGTACACCAGATTATACAAAACTTTTCACATTATACGTGCACGAGAACGATGGGTGTGCGTTGTCAGTGTTAGTGCAAGCACACGGGGATAAGCAGAGACCATGTGCGTATTTCTCTGCCATTCTTGATCCTGTAGCACGAGGGTTGCCTGGGTGTTTTCGAGCAGTGGCAGCAACAGCAGTAGCCATACGACAGAGTGAGGGAATTGTGTTATCACACAAACTGTTGGTGTTAGTTCCCCATGCAGTGGATGCTCTGTTAAATCAAACAAAGACCCAATATCTTACGAGTGCACGGCTAACAGGATATGAGCTTACACTTTTGGCGCCACATATCACACTGAAAAGATGCGCTACCCTGAACCCTGCCACTTTATTGCCCTATCCGGTCGAGGAGGGTCAGGAAGAAAAACATCATGACTGTGTTTTCCTGACCGAGGAACAGACAAAGGGTTGTGTCGACTTACAGGATATGCCACTTCCAGATGTGGATGGGGAACTGTGGGTTGATGGATCGTGTTTGAGGCTGCCAGATGGTACGACTTCCGCAGCCTATGCGATCACGACACTTAAGACAGTGGTAGAAACAGCACGAATACCACAGAAATCGGCTCAGGCAGCAGAGCTGATAGCTTTAACAAGAGCCTGCGAATTGAGTGCTGGCCTATGTGTGAACATATACACAGACAGCCGGTACGCCTTCGGAGTAGCACATGACTTTGGGCTACTCTGGAGAGAGCGTGGGTTTTTGACTTCTCACGGAGTACATATCATGCATGGAGAACTGGTGCGTGATCTCTTAAACGCGTTGCTTTGCCCAAAGAAAGTAGCGATAATAAAATGTAGCGCCCATAAAAAGATCACTGATAAAGTGGGCCAAGGAAACGCCTTTGCAGACAGTATAGCGAGACAAACGGCTATGTCTCGGACTGACTCCCCCATGTATGTCACACAATCACAGGCTGAGCGATGGAGTGATGCTAGAGCAGAAATTTTGGATATTCAGAAATCAGCCACTGAATCAGAACTTGCGGCATGGGCAGCAGATGGGGTACTAGATGATGAGGGTTGTTGGAGAAGTAAGGACATGGAAAAATGGAAATTGCCTGCAGCTTACTTGCAGGCGATGGTTCAGATGACACATGGATTGGCACGTGCCGGAGCCCTTGCAATCACTCGACTGTTAACACGAGTTTGGGAACATCCCGAGATTGCTAATACTGCTAAGAGAGTAGTGCAGACCTGCCTGGTGTGTTTACAACACAATCCCGGGAAGGGGACCCATACTCCGGAAGGAGGGTTCGTTCCACCCTCTGCACCATTTGAGGTACTCCAAATGGATTATATCCAACTCGAGCGCTGCAACAACCTGAAGTACGTCCTAGTGGTGGTATGTGCCTTTAGCAAATGGGTTGAGGCCTTCCCCACGAGAGACAATACAGCCCTAACAACGGCTAAGGTGTTGCTTAAGGAATTCTTTCCTCGCTTTGGAGTTTGCAAATTTTTGTGGAGCGATAATGGGCCTCATTTTGTTGGGAAGATTGTGGAGTATGTACTGAAGGGGTTAGGGATTCAGCAGAAGTTCCACGCTGTCTTCCACCCTCAGTCGGCAGGTCTGGTTGAGCGGTACAATGCTACGTTAAAACTCAAATTGGCCAAAATTGTGGCATCCACGTCGTTGAAGTGGCCTGACGCTTTGCCACTAGCGCTGCTCTCTCTTAGATCAGTACCCCATTCACGAACTGGCCTCACACCATATGAGATGGTGTTTGGTCGCCCTATGAATATCTGGGGGGTGCCCAAGCCGCGATTAATACATGATGTGCCCTGTGTTATGATGAACGACTATTTGGCCCGATTAACAAATGATTTGCTTTCCATTCATCAACAGGTTCGAGAAGCGCTCCCAGACAACTCTACTGGAGAGGGCCACGATCTTCGCCCCGGCGACCATGTGATGATCCGGTCGTTTGAGAGAGCGAGCAGTTTGGAGCCAAGGTGGAAGGGCCCCAAACAGGTCCTCCTGGCGACCCGGACCGCTGTACGAGTGACCAACAGGAAGCAGTGGGTGCACTCGACACAATGCCGTCGGGTCTCTCCTAATCTGGTGAATCCTGCTGTGTTGACTGACTACAAAGAGATTCTGGAGAAAGAAAAGAGCCCAGCTGTGACGTCGGCCGAAGTAGAGGGAGCCTTCCCGGAGCACGCCGTTGCTGGACGAGAGCACTACAACCTGCGTCCTCGATAAGAAGATTTTTGGTTTTTTGTACGTGACTGGTTGGTTACCGCTCCAGGTTTGTGAAACGGAGACCGGGAATTCCAAGGGGGGGGGATCAGTTCTGCCAGTGTAGCGACACCCGTCTTGGCCCGGAGAAGAAAACAACGGCTACCTCGGAGTTCAGCACCGTATTTTTCTTTTTTAGGTGTACACGTATGTGTATTTGAGACTTTTGTGACCAATTCGAACTATTGAGACTTTGTAAGAACTTTTCCTGAACTATGGCATCATCAGCATCACGAGATAAGCGAATATTAGGTGCCATTCTCTTTGTCTTGACTATTGTGGTGATAGCTGTAATAGCCTGGGTAGTTGAACTTGTGATACCTGCACGTGAACATTTGCTGCCGACTACCCCGGCTCCATCTGAACATTTTCACTTTACATTACCCTACCATGAAGAACGACATCGGCAAACTTATCTGAATAACAGTTTCATTCAGATTCTTCATCACACGCATAATATGACCGATACTTCCAATTGTTGGGTGTGTGGGATGTTACCGGGGCACCAGAAGAGAGGGGGCATCCCACTCATTCCACTCCCGTTCTCGCATAATGGATCTTGCAACGCCTGGTACACCCTCCTCTTTACTCTGAGATGGCCAACAAAAGGGGGGGTGCTTTTCCGTCTGAATAAAATATGTTCTCATGACAAGGATGGGTTTCCAAGGGCTGAGGGTACTCGATTCGAATGGGAAGAGTACAGGCCCGACAATGTATCTGCCCCACGTGTGTACAGCAATCAACGAAATATCAATGTATCTAGCTCACATGTCATTAATGTCATTGCTACTAAAGCCGATTTGTGTATAAGAAATAAAGGTTCGATTGCGGTAGGGAAAAGTGAATGCAACACCACACTTACTTTTGATAGCCCGAATGGCATCTCGTTTGTAGCATCTCGAAACACGTATTTCATTTGTGGAACGAAGGGTTATCATCAGCTTCCCTTGGGATGGCTGGGCACGTGTTATGTATCGTTTGTGCTACCTCCTGTATTCATTGCCCCACCAATGTATCACAATGACTACGTCTTGTATCACGATTTTGTCCTGAATAGAGTCAAGCGGACTGTTGTTCTGGATGACATAGACCAGACTGATACTGCCTTACAACAGTATGTGGACTTCAATTTGGGACTGTTTTCCTTCGTGGGGGCCGCATTAAACAGTCGGAAAATAAGACGATTGACACGTGTTGTCGAGGCTGTAGCGAATGATACTGCCATTGCTCTAGGAAATATTACTGAGGAACTCCAGATTTCTAGAATAGTTACGCTCCAAAATAGGATGGTGTTGGATGTAGTTCTAGCTGACCGTGGGGGGGCATGCAGAATTATCGGAAGTAGCTGCTGTGTATACATACCTGACAATTCTCCATCTGTTTATGATGCCATATCAAAGCTCCATAAAATAGCCGCTGAGATACACCCGGACAATGGAACTTGGACACTTTCAGGATGGTTCTGGTCAATGCTTACTGCCTGGGGCTGGAAACTGTTAACGATTCTATGTATAATTGTGGGGGTATTGTTTTTTGTATGCTTATGTATCCAATGTGGCCCAGCCCTATGTTCTATGTGTCTATCAGTTTGTATACCATCAAAACAAGCTCTTGCCCATGACAAAATGATGCTTCATAAAGAAGTGACACAAATAATGTTAATAGACATCGAGGACGAACATCCTGATTATGTTCACTATGAGGTAGATTCAGCTAAACGCTAAAAGGGTCGTCTGTCGTAATTGGCATGGCCGTGTTAGCGATTAGCTGAAACTACACGTTTTTCCTCCTTAACTTGGCTATATACGGAAACGCCATTTTGAATGTTGTGGCGGCCATCTTAGACCATAAGGGGCCTCGTGGCTAGCATGCCCTTTAGTCCGTTGTCCGTACCACTGACCACTTCAGTCTGCCCAGCAACAGGCTATTTTTAGTACTGGTCAAGCTCGCACATGCGCAGTCCCCACTGACCAGTTACCCTTCAGGAATGTGCGCCAAACTGACCAGCGGAGTTGTGCCCCCTCCAATGAGCTGGCTGTGTTCCAAAACATGACCATATATGTACATAATGTGTTGTAACTTGTGCCGCCTATCTTTTTATTACCTCAAAACTGTATAAAAGACGGGGTCACACCGGTGTTCGGTGTGATACCTCTTGCATTACCGAAGGGTGCTGTATGAGTATACCACCACCCCATGGGGTCTTAATAAACTTGTTCTTTGACTTTTACAGTTTCCGTGCCAACAGTTCTTGAGTGTATGTGGGTTATCTACGGAGCATGTAGGCCTTGGGAACCCTGATTACTTCATCAGTAGCAAGAAAAGGCCTCTCCGGTGCCGACTGACGTCGAGACAGCGTTGTATTAACGACCACCACTAGGGGTGCCTCCATTGTCGAACGGTGTCCAGATGGCATCGTATCGACGTCCACCACTAAAAGTATCGTCAGTATTGTACAGTGTCGAGGCGGTGCCAAATCACCCTCTGCCGATGCCACTGACGCCATAGCATGAATCCGCAATGGGCTGTTTGCCGATGTCGTAGCGACGTCTAGTTACGGAGAAGAGAATCCTCGATCGGCGCAGAGGGCAATCCCGCCGATGAACATCCACTCAGAGTCCCCTCCACCTCTTTGGGAGCAGTGTAAAGCCTGAAAATACACTTCCATTTGGGCCCTAGTCGCCCCCTCACCAACTAGGGGTAGCCTCCTGTGCAAAAGCCTCTGGCAGGGACCGGGAGGAACTGGCACCAGTGTCACTACTTCGCAAGGCAGAGGGCCTTCGTGACCCCTGTTGGTGGGCATTACAAGATTTCATTGAACGAAGTAGACGGAAATGGCTTCTCAACGAGCAACGTCCATTGGAACTGCTTCTCGACCTGCTTCGAGCAGGATCCTCAGAACGGGAGGGAGATTTGCACCGCTTTGATGCCGAACGAGACAGCCAGGCCAATAGCAACTTCACTTCTCAGAGTCGTGGTGCTCTCCCAAGCACCACATACAAATATATTTGGATCCGTCGCCAACATATGCCATGTACAGGTCTTGCACGTATTAAAGCCTGAAGGCATTGGTACCCTGTTCCAGACGCCAAAAGCGTTGAGTAGGCCAAAACAAAAAGAGGCATGAGGAACCACTTCTCCAGGATCCGCATTACAGTGCAGAAAAGAAGAAAACTGACGTCCGCGTGCCATAAGGGACTTTTATGGCTCCACTGATGTCATATCCGCTGAAAAATCTGCGGATCCCGACTGGTGCCTGGGGGAAATTCGAAGTTAAGGAATCTGTGGCCAGATGTCGATCAGATTGGACCCACTTGTGGGACACCCCCGCGCCGCACGGCCACCAGCTGCTGCGTGTGCCCCTTGCCTGCCCTCTGCCTCGCTGCTGCCTCGTTTGCCGGTTGCCGGCTGCCTCCGCTGCGGGGATTGTTTTTGCCTTGTTTTGTCGATAATTTGTGCCTGTTTTGTTTAATTTCATTTTGCCCTTGTTTTGTCGATAATTTGTGCCTGTTTTGTTTAATTTCATTTTGCCCGTGTTTTGGTTTTCCTTCCTTGTTGTCCGCCTACCTCGCCGCCCTCCGCCCTCCCTTCCCGCCACCGCCGCTTTTCCCCGCCCCTTTTTCTATTCTGTACCCTCCCCGCTCCCGCCTCCCAGCTGCTCCGCCCACCCGCGCACTTGGCCTTAAATGGCGACCGTGCGACGCAGGTGAGTGTGACCCACTTGTGGGACACCCCCGCGCCGCACTGCCACCAGCTGCTGCGTGTGCCCCTTGCCTGCCCTCTGCCTCGCTGCTGCCTCGTTTGCCGGTTGCCGGCTGCCTCCGCTGCGGGGATTGTTTTTGCCTTGTTTTGTCGATAATTTGTGCCTGTTTTGTTTAATTTCATTTTGCCCTTGTTTTGTCGATAATTTGTGCCTGTTTTGTTTAATTTCATTTTGCCCGTGTTTTGGTTTTCCTTCCTTGTTGTCCGCCTACCTCGCCGCCCTCCGCCCTCCCTTCCCGCCACCGCCGCTTTTCCCCGCCCCTTTTTCTATTCTGTACCCTCCCCGCTCCCGCCTCCCAGCTGCTCCGCCCACCCGCGCACTTCGCCTTAAATGGCGACCGTGCGAACGCGCAGCGGTCACGCGCAGCGGGCGCGCCGATTGTGCGCCGAAGGCGTGCCAAAGGTAAGCCCGTCTACGCCAGTCCGCGCCTGGACCGCGCCCAGTGCCAGGACCCCTGGCCACGAAGACCCCGACCGACCCGCCTGACGTACTCCGCCGCCACCCTCACCGCTCTCAACACCGGCCGACTCCCAGAATGCCATCAAGCCACTCCACGACGTACCCACGGACCTTTCAGCTGCCACGCCTGCAAGTTCACCTGCATCCGGACCAGCCTCGCACCAGCACCCGCCAAGTCGAACACCAGCAGCACCCACCTCAAGTGCATCCTGCTCAACACCCGCTCCGTCCACAGACACGCCATCGAACTCTGGAACCTCCTAGACGCCACAGCCCCTGACGTTGCCTTCCTCACGGAGACCTGGATGAACGCCTCTTCAGCTCCCGACATCGCCATCGCTATCCCAGAGGGCTACAAGATCGTCCGGAGGGACCGAAACGCCAACCAGATGGGAGGAGGCATCGCCATCGTCCACAGGAGCACCATCCGTCTCACGACCAGCACCGAAAACACCCTGACCAGCGCCGAACACCTGCATTTCCAGATCCACACTAACCCGAACACCACCCTCAGAGGCACCCTGATCTACCGACCCCCTGGACCACGCACGCAATTCAGCGAGGACATCGCCGACTTCGTCAGCCCGCATGCCCTCCCCTCCGCTGACTACATCCTCCTGGGAGACCTCAACTTCCATCTGGAGAACAACAACGACCGCAACACCAGCACCCTGCTCGACAACCTCGCCAACCTGGGACTCAAGCAACTGGTGTCCACCCCCACCCACCTCGCCGGACACACACTCGACGCAGTCTTCTCTTCCAGCACAGACATCGACTTCAGCCACGCCACAGAGCTTCAATGGACGGACCACAGCTGCGTCCACTTCACCTTCAAGAGAACGACGACCCACCAACACCAGCAACAGGCCGCCAGCAGAAGCTGGAACAAGATCACAGCAGACCAGCTCGCCACCTCCCTGAGCCAGCACCCTCCTGCCAGCTCAGCGAACCCCAGCCAGGCCGCCGACGCCCTCACGAAGTGGATCAGCAACTGCGCGGACGAACTCGCCCCACTGAGGACCCCGCCTAGCAGACCCGGCAGCAAGAAGGCCCCATGGTTCACCGACGAACTCAAGAGCTCCAAGAAGAACTGCCGAGCCCTCGAGAAAGTCTGGAGAAGGGAACCGACACCGGACAACAGGACCTCCTTCAAACTTGCCACCCGGAAACACCACCAGCTGATCCGCGCCGCCAAGAAAACAGCATTCAAGGACCGGTTGGACAACAACGCACACAACTGCAAGGAACTCTTCAACATCGTGAAAGAGCTTTCCAACCCCAGCGCAGGAAACAACGACATCACCCCATCGCAAGACCTCTGCAACTCCCTCGCTTCATACTTCCGCAACAAGATCGCGGACATACACAACAGCTTCAACAACCAACCAACGCACACCATGACCGAGCAACCACCCCCCACCACCACCCTCCACGCCTGGACCCCGATCAGCACCGAAGACACCATCCGCACGATGAACTCCATCCACTCCGGATCACCGACCGACCCCTGCCCTCACCACGTCTTCAACAAGGCCGACGCTGTCATCGCACCCCACCTGCGAGACATCATCAACACATCCTTCGACACCACCATCTTCCCTGAGAGCTGGAAACACGCCGAACTCAGCGCTCTACTCAAGAAACCAACAGCGGACCCCACCGACCTCAAGAATTACCGCCCCATCTCGCTCCTCCCGTTTCCAGCCAAAGTCATCGAGAAGACCGTCAACAAGCAGATGGCCGCCTTCCTCGAGACGAACGGATCCCTCTACCCCTCACAGTCCGGCTTCCGAGCCAACCACAGCACCGAGACCGCCCTCATCGCCGCCACCGATGACATCCGAGCCCTGATGGACAATGGAGAAACAGCGGCCCTCATCCTCCTAGACCTCTCCGCGGCATTCGACACGGTCTGCCACCGCACCCTAGTACGGCGCCTCAGCAACATCCAAATCCAGGACAAGGCGCTGGAATGGATCATCTCCTTCCTCGACAGAAGAACACAGAGAGTCCGCCTACCACCGTACAAGTCAGAGGCCTCCGAAGTCATCTGCGGCGTCCCCCAAGGATCATCTCTGAGCCCCACCCTCTTCAACGTCTACATGAGCCCCCTCGCGGCCATCGTACGCAAACACAACCTCAGCATAATCTCCTACGCCGACGACACCCAGCTGATCCTCTCCCTGACCAACGACCCCACCGCCGCCAGAGCCAACCTGCACGAAGGGATGAAAGAGGTAGCCGAGTGGATGACGACCAGCCGCCTAAAACTGAACTCGGACAAGACGGAGGTCCTCATCCTGGGCTCCTCACCCTCCGCCTGGGACGACTCCTGGTGGCCTCCCGCCCTGGGCACCGCACCCAAACCGACAGACCATGCACGCAACCTGGGCTTCATCCTGGACCCCTCCCTCTCCATGACCAGGCAAGTCAACAACGTCTCCTCGGCGTGCTTCAACATCCTACGCATGCTACGGAAGATCTTCTGGTGGATCCCCACCGAGACCAGGAAGACCGTCACCCAGGCCCTCGTCACCAGCCGATTGGACTACGGCAACGCCCTCTACGCCGGTACCACCGCCAAGCTCCAGAAGAGACTCCAGCGGATCCAGAACGCCTCAGCCAGACTCATCCTCGACATCCCACGAACCAGCCACATCTCCGGACATCTGAGAGACCTTCACTGGCTCCCCGTCAACAAAAGAATCACCTTCCGCCTCCTCGCCCACGCACACAAAGCCCTACACGACCAAGGCCCGAGCTACCTCAACAGCCGAGTCAACTTCTACGCTCCCAAACGCCACCTCCGATCAGCCAACCACGCCCTCGCCGCCGTCCCCCGCATCCGAAAAGCGACTACAGGAGGAAGGTCCTTCTCCTACCTGGCCGCCAAGACCTGGAACTCCCTCCCGACCGACCTGCGCCTGACCCAAGACCACCTCTCCTTCAGGAAGAAGCTGAAGACCTGGCTGTTCGAGCAGTAGCGGCACCCCCCCCCCCCCCCCCCCCAGCGCCTTGAGACCCTACGGGTATGTAGCGCGCTTTATAAGTGTCACTGATTGATTGATTGATTGATTGGACCATTTTTCTTGAAACTAAGAGCAATAGAAAATAGAGGGTTGGCTCTAACTATATGGTATATCAACAAGACTTGATACTTCATAGGCGCACGTATGCTGGACCTATAAGCAATCCTGGCCCCACCTTCTTTGTGATATATCCAACTATATGGTCCCAAAGGTGCCTTACATTCAAGCGCCTATATCAAAGGATCTACCAGTTGCTTTCACATTTTTCCAGTGGTCGGGGCACTTACACAGACTAGAGTGACCTATTTCAGTCACAAGTGAAATCAGCGGCCACTGATTACATTTAGACTTCGGCACAATTTCAATGTGCCACATCTCCGGAACCATAATAGTTAGAACTTTAGCTCAAATGTTTTTGAAATCAGGACAACCTACTGCAGTCAGCATAACTGGATCCAAAAATAGGAGAGTTAAGACCGGCAGTCTCCTGGTCCATTGAGGCTGAAACTAGGTGAATTTAGGCACCCTGTAAGCATGGAGTCGATCAAGATGATGCAGTTGAACCAATCTTTATCTGAGGTCAGAGGAGAATCTCCTCTACCCAGGAATTATTTCTTCTTTCTTCCTAAGCAGCTGGGCTGGTATACCCTCGTGGCTCCTGGGTAGTCTTGGTCCATTAGGCTGGCTCACGCAGGCCCATCGGGTAAGTCAGGTCTTGTGGCAGTCTTCATTCAGAATTAGATAACCCTTCTTAGCATGTGCAATCAAACTCCTCGATAAGCAGGTGAATTCTTGTTCATCTCCCCAGGTCATAGCAAGACAACTTTAAAGGCTTACTTAGAGCTCAGGCTGATCAGCGGGTGGCAACCCTGTAGACATTCTATCTCAGATACTTTTAGTCTTCTTTCTTACAATTGTGCATAGGTCTTGTTAGTGCCAAGGCAGCAATGAACCAAGTACTGGCAGCAGAGGCCAACAGTGATGCTGTTCCTGGCAGATACTCTATCTAGCTGTAGATTCCTTATATACCCTGGTGCCAAACTGGATCCAGAACGGTTTAGCAGCAGTGCTTCTGGGTGCCCATTGGTAATGCAGTGTGGCTCTGCAGTGACTCTTTTCTGCTCCCATAGTGACAGAGCGGGGTCACATATATAGGCGCCACCACTGAGTGCTGACATCAGTTTCTTTTTTGGCTCTGTCCTGCACCCTTAACCTAGAGCACAACACTAATCAGAGATACACCAGTGTGAAGATGTCTAATTTGGAATCTTTTTAGATAGAAATAGACCATTACACAGAATGAGAAAGCCGGAGAGAAGTGCAGAATCTACAGTAAGATGGAGTATAAAATCCGCTAGAAAACTAGAATCACTGAAGGTAACTTCGAATGGATTCTCATTAATTCCATACCTTTTGAATAGATACAAAAGCAACACCACTCTAGGTGGAGGGTCTGTGGAATGGGCTCAGATCAAAACGTCATGCAGAACCAAACGGACATGGTTGGCAATGCAATAGTGTTCTGTGACGTGTGCCTTGATGCCATGTTCAGTGCCTTCCGAATGGCTTGCAACACCAAGAGAATGATGTGGAGTCAGGTTTCTACCGTGTGGTTCTGAAAATTCTGAACCTGTGTTTAAAATATCATGATTCTGTTATGAATTTGGTATCAGTGAACCGCAAATGACGAATGCGGTATGCATGAGTATTTTCATCATGTTACACCAATGGATTCACTGTACATTTGAAGGTTTTGTATTGAACACTTGGGTTCCATCTTGTGAATAGCAGCCATGTTATGCATTGCCCTTACAGTAGGCTCTCACCATGGCAGAACAAGCATTTAAAGGACATAACCTTAGCATGGGTTTGTGCTGACTTCTGCATGACCTGACGACAGCTGACCCTGTTGCTTGAGGCTAACCTCGCCAAGCCAGTTCCTTCTTCAGCAGCTGGCGCAATAAAGATCAAAGAGCAGGACGTGTCCAACTTTATGGCCCACCATTCCCACTCCTCTATTTCCTTCCCATCTGTTTCTGCCTTTCCTTTAAGACATGTTCATCGATCTGAGTTGAAGGTTTTATGATGGGTTTGTCCGGCCTGATTGAACAGGAAACCAAGCATGTGTGCGATCCTTTTTTTAGCCTGGACTTATCTTGAAAGTGGTGCTTTGTGTGCACGTCCTGGGAATCTCCAACATAATGCACTTCAAAGCAGGAATGTGTGCTTAGGGCACAATATTCTGTATAAAAGGCCTGTGCGGAGGCCATGCAGACAGACTCCCTCATCCAGTTGCTTTATGTGTGACTGGGCGACAGAGCCTCACAATTAATTATAATAAAGATGTTTTTTCATATTTCAGATTCTGTGTTGATTTCTTTGCCACTTTTGAATGGACTACTTATTGGTAAGACCCCTGAGAAGGAGTATTGTAAATATTTGTTTCTTCAGTTGGCGCCCAACGTTGGGCTCATCATGAAGTGACTACCTGGAGGAGAAATTTTGTCAGAGAACAGAATTCTGCTGGGGAAGGCAAGACAGAAATCTACTAAAAGAGGTACTCTGTGCACGGAGGTTCTGGGGGATTATCTGTCTTAGCGGCCCAGTATATTTTTGATTTTTCTGACTTAAAACTCTCCAAAAGATGTCACTCCTGACTGAGCAACCCTTTTTGGCGTAAGTTTTTTTAAAGAGACTGTTAGTGCAGTTAGAACTTGGCAGTTAGAATTTGGACAACTATTTGTTTGGTACAGCTTTGATAAGTATTTGTGGGTCGCTCCCAGTTAGCTTTGTGGTTCCGTTTTAGGAACATTTGTTTCAAATTTGAAAACTTGGCATTTATTTGACATTTGCTTTGTACTTTGAAACTTGGCTTTTGTTGTTGAAACTTGGTTGTTTGATTTAAGTGGGTCGCTCCCAGTCCTTTGTAGTTCTTTGTTTGGTTCTTTGTATTATTTGAAGATTGCAATTTTCAATAACCGAGGGTTTGCATATTTGCAAATGTATCGATGGAGATAACCCCTTGAAGTTTGAAGCTGGATTAGTGAGCTATACGATGCCTGATCTTAGCAAATTTGGAGCATTGTATTGGCCAACTTTGTATATGCTTGAATTAGCCGGTTTATCTAAATAGGTTAGATTTACAAACATATTTCTTCCTTGGTGATTTTGTATCCCCAGGGAATTAAAATATGACATAATACATAACAAGGATCCTTTGCTCTGTGCAATTTTATGAATGGATATGCAAAACGATTTTTGGTGTTCGCCAGCTACAGCTAGTGAATTGAGTGTATTTTTGGTTTTTACACTGTTGAGCAGTGTTTCTTGTAAATATGACTTACAGCTACGTATTGTCCGGACTCTCCTGTTTTCATCCTGAGTGTTGATTTGTGGGTTTAAATGTGTGTTTGAATGCGTGGTTAAAATGTGTGTTTACATGTCTATTTTGTTTGTGAGTTTTGTTGTAAATTGCGACGGCGCTATTTACAAGAAATGGTTAGAGAGCGCTGTATTGTGTGTCCTAAATGTTTTCAACACTTTCTGTTTATGTCTGAAATGAGCTCAATGTGTGTGGTTCACATTTAATGGATATAAATAAGGCCCCAGCCAAAAACGAAATTACATGTTTTTGCAGAAATAAATACATTTACAGCGTTTTCACTTAAATGCACTGTATTAAATGTTCACAGGCAAAACGTTTTTAGCTGCAGTATATTTGATAGGAATGTTTCTTCAGCCAGCATTTTTTTACAGTTAAACACGGGTGGAATTTTGCATGACGGCCCTTTTACATAAAAGAGGCCCAAAAAGTGACGCAGAATGTGACGCTTTTTAGGTTAGGCATATGCGCTCAGGTTTGTGAGTTAATGCATCTAAATAATAGGCAAGGGATGCAGCGGGCTCTTATATGTAAAACAATTACAAACAGAGATAATTGGGTTTTATTAGAAGACAAAAATTATTAATTATGGAAAAATAATTAATAAAAATTAGTGCTACCAAAATCGTTTTTTAATATTTATAAAGCTTAACACTCATACTATGACCTCTTAGCATTAAAATGTGATTTACGTTATGTTGCATCACTAAAATGACAAGAATTCATGTGTATAAATTTGCTTGCCATAGGCGCAAGCAAGCTCATTTTTATAACGTATAAATTATTATTTTCAAATACCTGACTCATGGATTATGTAATAGACTTTCTAGTAATCCATATTCTGCAAGAAGATTGTAGGATATTCATTTTTTAATGCCCAAAATCAGAAAGTCGATTTTGAGTAAATTCACTGTTTAAACTGCATTTTGCTTTCCTTCAGAGTACTCTTTAAAGTGTCTCAGCCTTAAGCAAATGCATGCATTTAGGTTTTGATATAAGCTTGTGCTTTCTTCTGATTCAGTGGGTTAATGTGCCAGTACACAGGCTTGTTTTAATATAAGGATTGGAGGTTCTACCTTCAAGCTAGGCTTATGGAAAGTTTGCTTATTTAACACTGATGACGTGTGTGCCATAGGATTGCAACAAGCATTTACTCTAAAAAAACTGGTCTGTGTGTCTTTAGGTTTTCAGAAATATTGACAGTGAATGTAGTTTAATGATATGGGAATTGAGATAATTTTGGCGCCTAAAAAAAAAGGAAAATTATTTTACAAAATAGATTGCATTCTTGCAGGATTAAATAGAGCCTACTGGCTTTGTCAGTTCCACTGTGGCAGAGGCCGGGGGCCGGGAGAATTTGCAAAGGCTGGCTCAGCGTGCTGAGACTCTCTCTTTTAAGTGTTTCCCCATAAATTATGGAGAAGGCCCCTCGTGTGTTGACATTTACAGCCTCTTAATTAGGTCTTTGTTTCCAAGGAATGCAGAATGACCTCTCTGAACGGGCTGCTAAGGGTGAGGTTTCTGGTTTCTCCGTGGAAACATCAATAACATGAAGGAACTTGATTTAAACGGGGAGATGAAAAGGGGTTTCTTTAAACATCGTGTTAAATGCTTGGCAAAAATGATACATTTGTGTTTCCACGCTAAGAAAAATAATGTTTGCTAGCTGCGTTTATTTTACAGAAAATTAAGTGTTGCATTAAGTCTTAGATAGAAAATAACGTGCAGCCCTTTTCCAAATTTTGAAGGTTATAGATTACAGGCCTACGTACAATACAGATTTGCTCATTAACAGTTAAGTAATAAACAGTTATTTTTTTGTGTATGTTACAATGTTTTTTGTGTTGTGTATTTTTCTGTTTTTGCCAACAGATTATTCATGGATTATTCTAAGGAAGAGAAGACACGTGAGTTTGGCTAATTGACAAAAGATGTGTTTTTGCGTCATTTCTTTAACAGGAAAAAAATGTACATGTTTCTGTTTGAGGTATTTACAGCTGTCGTGACATATTATATTTGACAATGGACCTACAACTGCGTTGTGCTCACTGTCAAACAGGGTATAGAGTTTGTATGGAGTTTAGACCTGAAAATTTAGACAGGCCCAAATATTGCATTTTTAGCTGCAAATTAACAGTGCATAAAGTACATATGCCATGGTGCTGCATTTTTGTATGCCTTGCTATATGTCGTTACTATATGCCATGGTGCTGCATTTTTTGTATGTTTTGTTTTATGTTGTTACCATTACAAGTTCTCCTGTGTTGTGGAGGGGTCCGTATGACGATACGTACAATTGCACAAAACAGTTGGATGAATTTGGTATAATGATAAATTTCACAGATATGGTTTGCATACTGTGAGGAAGAATGGCAGCACTTTTCCCAGTGCATGCCTACATTTGGCTATATTGATAAGAAAACTAAACAAATATAACAGGTTCAAAGTGTATCACCTGATGTTACTTACTGCACATTCCCTTAAAGGAATAGGTAGCCCTAAATTGTTATGTATCCTTGATTGGACCTAAGGATAGAATTATAGATCTGTGACTCAAGGTGACCTAATTTTTATATTGCGTTATTTAATCATGTTTTGTTTCCCAAATAGCATATGGCTTTGTCCCTTGAAAGGAAGCCAGGTTTCATTTTCCTCTCCCTGAAGAGAGAACAGGAACATAGAATTAGAATTTGTGTAACTTTGGTCTTTTGTGTATTCCCCGTTCTCTTGGTGCTGTGTCACATGCCTGAGGCACCCAAGCAAACTCTTGTTCTTCCTATAGATTTTTCTTTTGTTGTTCCGCCCCTGACCAATGTCGCATTATGCTTAGTTATTAGGCATTTTAGTTGTGTCCTAATTCCATTTCCCCTTTTCCCATATTCCTTTCACCAGTCAGCCCATTTATTATTATGGGTGTATTGTTTATGTGCACACTTCTAGACTGTAGTTATGTATTACGGACCACCCATGTTATGTAAAATGTTTTTTCAGACTGACTGTCAAGGTAGTGATAGGCTGGTTCCAATGTCTATTTTTAATTTTTCAGTTCTCTTGTGTTCCTGCTGCTTTAATTTTTTGGTGGGATTAGATGTGTTCTAAACATGCAAATACCAGGACTTTCTAGTGTTTGTTCTTTGTCTTCACATTTCATCATTAGCCTTTGTATTGCATAGTGCACTTAATGCACATTCTTTAAGGGACTTTTCTTCATGTCCTTGATAATCGGAATCATGTTATTTTTCTATTCGAGATGTTCTAGATAAGGAATTTAGGAACACCTAGGCTTAGTCATTGAGGGAACACATGTATTTACCCCATTAGACAATGCCACTGTGTGAGGAAATTCATTTGGATAGAATTCCTGTGTAGCTATAGATGACAGAGAATAATGAAAAGAACATAACTGAAGATTCTAAAGATACTGTTTTGCCCTTTTGCCTTTGCTCTTGTATTTTATGCCAATGGCACATTGTCACTCCATTGCAGATTACAGGCCACATGCTTACCAGTCCCCTTGTTAAAACACATGAACTGCTTTTTTGTGCTTGATTTGGAGGAAACTAACAATTGTGTTACATTCCCTGCATCACTAGGCTCTGCTAGACCTTCCAGAGTTAAAGGAAGAGTGATTCCCTGTAGACCTGTGATCAACACTAAGCTCACTCCCCATCAGTGACCGCTCTAAGATGAATAGATTTCCTGGCTCTACAATTCTTGCAACAAGAAAGTCGCGAAGCTTAACAGCGATCATCAGCGCAACATCAGTGGTACCTCCAAAGCAAGGCATCTGATTTGCAAAAGGCGTTGCAGAAGAAAGGAGGAGCTGATTCTTTTATTTGTTGTTTGGGCTCTGTACCTGTTATGTGCTGGAAACCTCTGTCAGTGTACATTCCCTTGAGCCCTTGGCCCGAGTTTTGGCCACATTCACACCTCTTTTGCTTTGCACCAGCGGAACGGCAGTGCACCCAAGCATCCACGTTAGGAAAAAGGCACTACATTTTGGTGCCCATGAGCTTGAGCGTCCTCTGACACTAAATGATGAGTGTTGGAGTCTGAAAATGCTGCTGATCTTGCTAAGTAGTGCTTGGATCTGCTTGAGATGCTTTGTGCCCTTGATCAATGAACAGCACATCATTTGTAGTGTCTGCCACAAAGAAGAGACACTGGTGCATTGTTTTGAGACATTGAGACTTTCAAGTGAGCTGTGAGTGTTTTGCCCGGAGAGCACTCCAACTAAACAGTATTGTTTTCTCATGAAAAGCCTGACTTGAAGAGGTCCAACGCGAAGAAAACACTGGAAGCGGATTTGATGGATAATAGAAGCCTGCCAGGAGAGGCTTTGATGGACTTTGGGTATTTTCTGTGAGCTTGTATAGACTTGAAGTTTGGAAACTAATTTTTGCTGCTTTGCTGGCATTGTTTTAAAGTACTATTCTGTTTAGTAAAAGCAGAATAAAGTCCACTCTCTGTGGAACAGTATCCCTTTTCATCTGAGAGCATTGATCAGGAACACCATTGTTTCACTTAAACATATAATGAATTACTGAAATGCATAGGAAGCTAAATAAAATGTTATTAGATAATTCTAGGATTTGCTTTCTGCTTAGGATTGTGCAAGTATTTTGCATTTGACTTTTGTTTTTCTTTTTCTCTTGCTTTTTCTGAAATTGTATTATGGTTTTTTGTTAAAATTTTTGATTGGTTACCATTTGCCAGTTGCAGGGTCACGTAGGAGTACAAACGGTTCAGTTTGTGACCTGAGTAGTGGCAGTACGCCTGCAGGACTTGCAGTGTCCCTATGACCTGCTAATAATCACAGCTGAAGTACTCTACCAAGATTGCGTGAGCGACATTAGAAAATGGAGATTGTATTGAGGAATGACGATAAAAAGCAAGAGATGAAAAACAGACATTATAGAATATTGTTCTCTAAGTGCGGTATAGCTCTATCTATTTTAATACTTTTATGTATTTTATTGGCTACTATATTTTGGTTTGTTTCTTCTACACAATTGACGTCTGCACCAACTTCCCAACATACTCTTTCTTTTTCTACTGTTTCTTCACATGAGTTTCATATTTTACCTGAACATGAACTGGTTAGGTCAGAGTTTACTGATAATTCCTTTTGTACAGTTTCTACATCAACACCAGCTAGTGATGAATATAGACATGGACTCAGATTTAGCATGAGTATAGGTTATTGCCTATGTAAGGGCAAAAGGATGCTCTGTGGTTCTGAAAATTCTGAACCTGTGTTTAAAATATCATGATTCTGTTATGAATTTGGTATCAGTGAACCGCAAATGACGAATGCGGTATGCATGAGTATTTTCATCATGTTACACCAATGGATTCACTGTACATTTGAAGGTTTTGTATTGAACACTTGGGTTCCATCTTGTGAATAGCAGCCATGTTATGCATTGCCCTTACAGTAGGCTCTCACCATGGCAGAACAAGCATTTAAAGGACATAACCTTAGCATGGGTTTGTGCTGACTTCTGCATGACCTGACAACAGCTGACCCTGTTGCTTGAGGCTAACCTCGCCAAGCCAGTTCCTTCTTCAGCAGCTGGCGCAATAAAGGTCAAAGAGCAGGACGTGTCCAACTTTATGGCCCACCATTCCCACTCCTCTATTTCCTTCCCATCTGTTTCTGCCTTTCCTTTAAGACATGTTCATCGATCTGAGTTGAAGGTTTTATGATGGGTTTGTCCGGCCTGATTGAACAGGAAACCAAGCATGTGTGCGATCCTTTTTTTAGCCTGGACTTATCTTGAAAGTGGTGCTTTGTGTGCACGTCCTGGGAATCTCCAACATAATGCACTTCAAAGCAGGAATGTGTGCTTAGGGCACAATATTCTGTATAAAAGGCCTGTGCGGAGGCCATGCAGACAGACTCCCTCATCCAGTTGCTTTATGTGTGACTGGGCGACAGAGCCTCACAATTAATTATAATAAAGATGTCTTTTCATATTTCAGATTCTGTGTTGATTTCTTTGCCACTTTTGAATGGACTACTTATTGGTAAGACCCCTGAGAAGGAGTATTGTAAATATTTGTTTCTTCAACCGGACAACCAGAGTTCACTGATATCAACCTTCCCAACCAAACAATCATGCATTCATCACTGCTGTCAAATCTGAGTGGGATAGGGAGAGGGGTTTGCTGCTGGTTCAATTGCGGTCAAGCTGACACCACTGCAGATCTGCTACAGACTCCTCTGAAACTTCAATTGAATCTGGCAAGCTTCCTTGGTGCCCTGTCCACTAAAACTTTGTATTCCACTGTGGGGCCCACATATATCACCTGGCCCAGACAGTGAGCAGGATGCTTAGAGGCCAAGAATCCTCACAACCACCATCACTAAGACCCAGGACCAAGGCTGAACCCTCAGGATCACAGCTGTATGTCCTGGATTTATCAGGACAGAGGGAAGTCCCTAAACTACGCCGTATCCAAGAAAACTCCTATGAAAGGAAGTCTCTGCGAAGGAGTCAGGTGTGACTTCAGCATGTTGATTTTGAACATTAGCTATGTCCAGAGATTCTCTGTCGTCTGGAGGTGGTCTACGGACAACTTTGGTGAGCCTGCTTTCAACAGCCAGTCATAGAGATAGGATAATCCTACCAACATCACTTTGAGAACTACAGAGGGTTGCTGGTAAGGCCAAAGGGAGCACAGCAACATGAAAATGACCCACATGGAACATTTGTGGGACTGCAAGAATGGTACATAAAAGTATGTGTCTTGCAGAGCCGAGGCTACCATTATTTTATTTATTTATTTCAAAGGTTTTGTATAGCGCAAACATGACCCCGGAGGGTATCAGAGCGCTTTACATAGATATAAGTAGAGAGAGGAAGAAAAAAAAAAGTAGGAGAGAGAAAACATGGAAACAGTGAGGCAGTAGACAACAGGGTAGGGCAGAGATTGGGGTGGGGAAAGGAAGGTAGAAGGGATCTGGCGAAAACAAGGGCAATATACATCAAGAACAAACCGTATACATCAAGAACAAACC
The DNA here is from genome assembly GCF_964263255.1 of Lissotriton vulgaris. Taxonomy (NCBI): domain Eukaryota; kingdom Metazoa; phylum Chordata; class Amphibia; order Caudata; family Salamandridae; genus Lissotriton; species Lissotriton vulgaris. Next base: position 583,136,953 of record NC_141694.1, read on the forward strand.
GTACACAATCAGTAACTTAAGCGAGGCACTAGGATCAAAGCATCATGTTCAGGGCATAGATCAAATGTCACCCGGATCCAGGACAAACAGAATCTGGGACAGTGTGAGCATTTTGAATTTGTTCCTCCGCAGGACAGCGTTCAGAGGACAAAGATTTAAAATAGGACAAAGGCGTCTTTCGTTTTTCAGCAAGACGAAATAGTATGAGTAACAACCAGTCTTGCTTTCAGAGGCTGTTACCCTCTCAATGGGCCCTTTAAACAACAGGGCTTGCAGATCTTGCAACAAAATGGCCAGGTGCTCCTCAGAAAGCAGCTCTGATGTGGAGAGAAGATGCAGCGGACTGTGAATGTAAGAAAGAGCATAGCCAGGCTGAATGAACCGAAGGGTCCATCGGTTGGATGTGAGAGTTTGACACTATTGGAGGAAATGACTGATCAAGTCAAAAAATCAGGGTCACCTTGTGCCGGTCTGGGGCATCTGGCTACCTGCTTGTGCACCAGTGGGCAAGAACATGACTTACACCAGTTGCCATTAATGTGTCAGTTAGGGCTTCACTTAATGATAGTAAGGGCTCAGATGAGGCCTGCCCCGGCTGCCAAACTGCTGTGCGCACATTCGTTTTAACTTTCAGAGAAGGGAGGAGGACATGTAATCACCAGAGCAAAGTATGCTCTTTTTTTCTGTTTGCGGCTCGAGAGAAATGAACCCAGTAGCAGTGGAAGAATTGAGCTCATTGGCCTCTTGTAGGCACATGTATAGGTTGTTGTCATCATAATATGGAGGAATATCATCCTCATCATCTCAATTCTCATCCACGGGAGCACTGCTGTTAAAGCTTCCAGGATCCAGTCTGGTGCCTGTGGATATTCAGAAATTGTAATTGCATTGCATTTTCGCTTACTACCCCCTGATTTGTCGTTGAAGCTCTCTACACCGGGCAGCAGGCCACTCATTACCTAAAGTTAATCGTTAGTCCTGTATTATTGGTTATTGTAAACAACTGGGATTAGTGTTGTGTGCCCAAACAAACCATTACATGCATTCTCTCCAATTTCATGTGGTGATTAAATAAATAGGATTTGTGATAAATAGCGGGGTGTTACACAAGCAAATGGTTAGTAGGATTGATGGATCAGCTAGAGGACGGTGTGTATTGTTAGGTTGCAGGGATGTGACTTTTAGAAGAGAATGTGTGATCTTGTAAATGAGCTATTGGCAGTTTGCAGAAATACAGTATTAGAGATTAAGATGAACATGAATGTTACAGTAAGCTGTGCTCAGGTTGAGGGATCAAGCAGATGATGGAGTGAAAGGAGAGAGCCATTAGAAAGAAAAAAGAAAAAAAGGAGCTGCGACAGTCTGAAGTAAAAGTCAGTTTTTCATCCCAGTATTTGGGGTTATAGAGATTTTTGTGATAGCATGCAACTTAGGGATGTAAGGCAGTAAAAAGAAACATTGTGTGCTCATGAAGATAGTGCTATAGGTCAATTGATGAGCTGAAGTGTTGAAAGTACAATGTAATGACTGGGTGGATATGTAGAGATAGAGAGCTCCAGGCTGCGCTTATAAGCTAAAGTAACCTTAATATCATAGCAATGTAGGAAAATATATAGGTAACAAATGCAATCAATGAAAATGCTGGAGCCGATGTCTGGTGATGGACATCCTCATGTCTGGCTCTCAGAATTAATTACAAAAGCAAGTGGGATCCATTTGGATGTATCTGGTTTGGCATGGTACAAGATGAAGGGCGGGTATCACTTCCATGGATAGGGGTAGTGTATTGCCCGCATCTCTGTGGTTGGAGGGTGGAAATCCAGACACTGAGGTGTGGCAGATGGTGACCCTCCCTTTAGAAAGACATTGGTCTCGGTTAGATAATAGAAGTGAGGGTGGAAATATAGATTCGGTGGTGTATGGTGAAGGGGCCAGTTGGGCTGATGCAGAAACACCATACCACTTTGTGCCTCTATCGAAGGTGCTCTAGGACGGAGACTACCCTGCTGTGAGGGGGATCATTACACAAAGGCTGTGCCTCGAAAGCAGCCTGGACAGGACATTCGAGAAGGAGAACCATGCCGAACTGGTTCTGAAGCATGAGACCGTGGATGATGCACTTGCCGAGTGAGTGAAGTAAAATGTTTGTTTTCAACACATACAGACAAATATTGAAACAGCAACATAGAAGACAGTCAGTGCCACACCATGCTCTGTAAACCATGACAAATTCTACGCTGAATACCAATAAATGCGAACCCAGAACTATCACATTCCTTTGTGGTGACCTCTCACCACAGAAATGAATACCTGAGAGAAATCCACCCACCCTCAAAGAAAAGTAGATCCCTCAAAGAAAAGCAGATCTCACAAAAAAGAGCACTAGTAGCACTAGTCCCAGAGGAAAATCCTACCACGCGGGAACAAACACTGAATCCAACGGGTAAATGACTTCTGCAGGGAGATTACTCACATGCTAAGCCGTGCAAAAAGTTAAATGCACTAACAACTGGGCAGAAAAATCCACTCAAATGTGAACTCTCATTATATACACCGCCTTTTTACTTTTTCCCTTTAGAGCAGTTTGGAAGGGGGGTTCGAGTACACAAAATCACACTTCTAAGACCTTGAATGTACATATGACAATGAAGGATGCCAACAATTTCGTTAAAAGTCCAGTAAACAAAGCCCTCGGCGTGCCCCCGTACAAAAGAGATATGTTTGCCAGTGCAGCACAAAAGGCAATAATCTGCCTAGGCATATGTAACCAGTGGCAATGCATAAATAAGGCTTATGTAAGCACCACAGAAGAAGGACTCTGCTAAGGCCTGTAGTATTCCGGCACCCCAAAACACCACTACTGTAAAGACGAAATCGGAGTTCTAATAGTTAGCTGCCAATAATGCAACACCTATTTGGAGACCCTATGTCAGCAGTGGGCACCGGAGCAGAAGCTTTTTGTTGAGGCGTATTGTGCCATCACTGGCCGGGCAATACTCTCCACTCAATACTCATGTGTAGTATAGAAGGATAAAACAGACGGGTAAAACGTGAGCGAAGAACAGTCTGACCATGGTCCGCAAGGCTGGTAGTGAAACTAGAGTTATGAAATGGCCCATTTTCTAGTCGCTGTCCACCAGGAGTCAATCACTGCCAAGTGATGCATTCCATTCTGAGCTGTTGCCAAATATTCGTAGGTGTGGGCAGTGGTTGGAAAATTTTTACTGAGCTGCTGATGTAAACATATCAAACTCTGATAAGTTCCCGAGCCCCCGAGGTGGAAAAGCAGTTTTATTTTACAATACTAACCCACTGGTTTGTTTCTGAAACCAATGTGCTGCATCGTTTAACTGCACGCAGGAGAAATTCGCAAAGGAAATATGGGATTGCGCTGTTTTTCGGGTCAACAAAACACCTCCTTCCATGCTACTACTCTCTGTTAAAAATCCTGTGATGTCTAATCTTAAAAACATGCATTAACAAACACTCTGCTAGCAATGAGATCCAAATAAGATCTAGTTCTTATCTGATGTGAGCTTGAGAAGTCGAATTGTGAAGTCCAAATGTTGTTTAAAAGGGTTCGTAAAATAGCATACCACATGTTTAGTTGTCCACCCGCGGTACTATTTCTGTAAAGAAGCACGGGGCATTAGTTGTTTGTACAAACCCTTAATAATAGAATTAACTAAGACCCCACAAAGTTGCTTTTACGGTTTGTTAGACAGTACACACAGATGCTGCTGTTTTTATTTCCGCCCAGCTGAATGTGACTACCAATTTTAACAGAGTGATTACAACACCTAAATAAATGTATATGTTTGTAAACAAAATTGAATCGATCCCTACATTTCTTTTACTCTTACCAAAGATAAGATTAAAATCTTGTTACATTTACCATTATTTTCTGCACTATACCTTCAGGTCTCTTTAATACGTTTGGGAGTCCTATCTGAGTTCGGGGCATAATAAATGCCATCTGCATATATTACACAGCGCCCTCACTATCCAAACCATTTGGAAGTAAAGCAACGCAGTTTGTTCCCTGCTAGATGAAAACAAGCATTGCCAACGGTCAATGGGTTTGATGTTCTGACCCCAAGGCGTATTTATGTACTTTAGAGCGAACGCTAAAAAAAGCATCTGGAAAAAAGAAACACCACCAAAAATAAAGCAACCCTAGTCTCTGTAGCATCCATTTTCAGGTGTTTTTGACAGCACTCACGCCCCAGTGCTGCCTGGCATCACACAGACAGTAAATGCAGACAGAAGGACACACCTAAACAGCCAGCGGAAAAAACAGGATACCAAAGGAAGATAGACTCTGAATTATGTTCTAAATATGTACAGACTTCAATCATGTGGTCTTTGTGTACCCCTATTTGCACGTTGCCACTTTTTAAGACTGATTTTTCTAAAGTATATAACACATATTCGACAGCTAAGGCTCGTCAATGTTTATTTGCCTCCCCCTAACCCCTCCCCAGATGGTCTGAGTTGAACATTTTAACTTCTTTAGATCTTTTTTAATTCTTTGTAGTGTTTGTTAGTTGCAATTATTTTTGCATACATGCATGCGTGTTCTGCACTCTGCTGTGAATTTCATTATTCATGTATCCCACTCAAATGTTTTAGTCTACATGCCCTATTTGCACTTCATAAGCTGTTATTTTAAGCCTGTTTCTTTGATCATTGTTGTAATAATGTTCGTGTCATGTTTTTATGGCTCTAATCTGCACTTTTTATGTGGACCTCCATCAGAGTTCTAAAACAAAGAAACAAACTGTAACCGGTGACACCAAACTAGTTTTGTCAAGTCAATGGTCTGAATGCAAAAGAAGCCAATGGCTGAATCAGGCTACACTAAAGGCCCTTCATTAAGTATAGAATGCACCTCACTATCATTGAACTAGATAATCTCAAGTAAATATTTATTTATTTATTTATTTATTTTATTTTATTAAATAACTAGTCAAACGACTTCTGTAAGAACCTGTATACCTCCCAAGTGAATCCATTTTTTCAGAAGAGAGCAACCTTGTACAACAACCTATTTATAGGTATAATTCGCAAAAAAGAACAGCTCTTTCTGCATGGGATCATCCCATGTACACTAATAGTGTATGTCTGTACAGAAGACATGTCCTATTAAATCCCAACTTGTAATTTTCTAGGTTTTAAACAGACAGGGAAAATGAAGTACAGGTTACAGGATATTGGTACTGTGGTTTACTCAGGCTTGTGGTGGGCTCTGTTGGTTCCACATTCATAATGATACAAAATACCACCCGGTCTAACACTATTTTTGCCAGTTGGTCCTGAAGCTTTCACGGAACGGGAGGACAATTGAGGAATCTGCAGTTACAAGTATCTATCAGAATAGGACTTATATACATTCTGGTAGCCAAGATGGGATCCTAGAGAAAACCAGGTCTGCAGCATTCAAAAGCTGGGGGCCTTCTTCATGGGGAAGTATCTTCTTGTAGCCGAACCGAAATCACATGCATTTCTATCCACTCTATACAGTTAAAATGCAATGGGTATTCATCTCCATCTAGAGGTTAGCTTCAGGTACTGCTGCCAAAAGATAAGCTAATATAAAACACACACCCACATAAGTGTAAGACCACTGAAATTCCCTAAAATACTTCTAATTCTATTACAACCGCATAGAGTGAAAATAAAACAGGCTTAAATGTACTGCAGCTCTGCTTTGTAGTAAGTCAAGCACCACTTTGTGCCAAGAACAGCTACTATAAAATACTCCCACAGAAATCCAATGAGGCCGACTATAACATTAACAACTTACAGTAAATAATGTAATGAAAATGTAATATCATATTATATTATCATGCTGGGCAAGTAATAGGGATAATCTGTCCAGCGTAAAGATGACAGCTGCCCAGTATTTTCAGAAGTATAAAGAACAAACATTTTTATATATACATTTCTTAATGGAGGAAGCACCCCAAAATAATTCTTCAAATGCAGGTTCTTTGACTACTAAATCTCATATGTACTATTCATATACATAAATTGTATGAATAAAATATGCCTATCACAAAAACATGATAACAGACATGTATTATTTATAATTTTATAAATTCACACATTGCAATGTTAAATAAAAGTGATTGTCATCATTATTTTAATAAAGCATAATAAAAAAAATATCAAAATGTCTGAGTCTTTCTTTTAATTTTTGTCAGGCTATAAAGTGCAGCCGTAGATCCCGCCACAAGAGTCTTGCATTTCAGCTGAAGAGAAAACAGCACTAGCTCACGCTGCTTTAAAGGAGCAGTGAGGGGGCGTGGCCAAGATGGCGGGCTGAGAGGACGCACTTGCCGAGAGCTCCCGAGCCCCTGGAAACCCTGCACCGCTCACAGCCGCTGATCTCCCCCAGATCGGGCGGCTACCACACCTGATGATCCCCGTGGTGGTGCAGAGCAGTCGGTGAGCCCCAGTTGTCCCGCCGCGGCGGTGGTTCCGCTCGGGCGCCGGCCGAGGCGGTGCCCGCTGAGAGACCTACGGGAGGCCCGAGAGCCGCGAGCCCTTAAAGCTTTGTGTTCTGGCGAGGTGATCCAGTGACTGCGAGTGGCCTGCCGGCGTACCCGTGACGCGGCGCCTGGGTGGGTGCCGAAGCGGCCTTCGTCGACGGAGCGGAGCTGAATAGACGGTGGCCGCGAGGCGTAGCCGGCCTACGACAACTACGCAAGACCGGGGCCTGAGAAGGCCTACCCCACGTGGCTGCTCCGGTCCCCCCCCTGGCCGCAACGGAGTGAGGTCGTGCTTCCAGCGTGCTTGCACATCACGGCGAGCCGGCCCTGGTTGCCTCGCGCCCTGCGAGCCTGCCCTTTGACTGTACGCCCTGCATGTGGACCCGTGACGGGGGTCAGCCTCGATTCCTGGGCGTTGGCCCCATTGCCTGTAACGGGCGGCCATTTTGAAGAACTCGGAGCAGCCGCCCGGCCTCGAACGGGGCCTCTGGACTGCAGTGCTTTCTTACTAGCGACTGAGGGACCGGCCAGCTTCTGCTGCTCAACTGCCCCGGCCTGTGGCGCCTACTCGCCGAGCTGTGGACGTCGGTGATTCCCGCCTCTCCAAGATGTCGAATGCCAGGGGGCAGAGGAGAGGCGATCGGACTTTGCCGGACATGTTGGGACGCGGTGCCCTGCGCAACGGCGGGGCCCCACCTGCCCCGAGCCCCCCGGCCAACTCCAGGGGCACTGACGGCGGAGAGCCCCCAGTGACCCGGTCGTTCCTGGAGTCCCTGTTTAGCTCCTTGAGGGAGGATTTTCAGACTTTGAAGCAGGGGGTGGCCGGAGAGGTCCTGGAAGTCCGAAGAGAAGTGGACTCCCTGGGGGAGCGAGTTAACACTGTGGAGGCGGCTGGTCATTCTAGGGACGAGGAGATCACCCACTTGCAGCAAGAGGTCCTACGGCTGCGGGAACAACAGATCGAGTTACAGGCCCACGCCGAGGACCTTGAAAACCGGTCCAGGCGGAACAACATCAGGGTCCGGGGTGTTCCGTCCAACGAAGAGGGTGAGGACGTGGCCACCTACCTGGGAGCCCTATTCCGCGAAATCCTGGGGGAGTCTGAGGACTTCCAAATACGTATCGACAGGGCGCACAGGGTTGGCCGTCCTCGCAGGGCCTCGGCGCCCCCCCCGGACATATTGGCCTTTTTGCCGGACTTCCCCTTGAAGGAGCGGATTCTCCGCGAGGGGCAGCGGCAGCAGCCTTTCCGCTTCAGAGATCACCTGGTGGCTCTATATCAGGACTTATCCACGATCACGTTACAGAAGAGGAAAACATTTAAGATTGCCACGGACTTCCTTAGGGAGCACGAAACGCAGTATTCGTGGGGGCACCCCTTCCGATTGATTTTCCGGTGGAATGGAACATTGCATCAGCTTCGGTCCCTCCAGGATGTCTGCGGAGTATTGGGGATCATGGCTTCGGACACGGACACCCCGGCCCCACGCCGCAGGCGGAGCACTCGAGAAGGCTGGCAACAGGTCGGAGAGAGGCGATCCCCACCGCCTGCGAGGCCCGACTCGCCCACGATTCGAGCGGACATGTTGAGCGCCATCCAGGAGGCCTCCAGGGCGATGACGAACGGCGATGTGGCCATGACGGCCTGAACTTACTCCGGGGGGAGTCTACATTAGCTTTTCATCATTGCAGGTGCGGGGGTTCTAGGGGTAGGGGGGGGCGGGGGTGCTGGTGGTGGTGGCTGGACGTCCACTTGATCGACTTTCCACGGCCTTGTCCGATAAGGACCGGACTGGGACAATGACGCTTTTGAATGGCTTGGGGAGCGGGGGGAGGAAGGGGAGTTGCCGGGGGAAGTTTCGAGTTTGGGGGTTCGCTGGGGGGAGGGGGGTTGGGGGGAGTGTGGGGCTGGGTGTGCGGGGTTCTGGGGGGAGGGGGGGGGATAGGGGGGGGGGGTCCACACAGTTGGGGTGTTTTGGGGTTCGGGGACTGTACTGTGCCGTTGGGAGGTTTGCTTTCGCTGTGAGATGATGTTTCTTGCTGTGGCCTTTGAGTTTTGCCCGGTGGGCCTTGCCCGCCTTCAGGTGCGTTTCTGGTGTTCCCCTCCGTGATGGCCCTTAAAGTTGTTACTCTGAATGTGAAGGGGCTGAATAATCCGGTTAAACAGCGGGCTGTCCTGTCCCTGTTAGAGAACTCCCAGGCCGACATCTGCCTACTGCAGGAGACCCACCTGCTGGCCAAGGACTGTTCCAGAATGCGCACCCCTAAGTTCCCTACGCAACTCTTTTCTTCCAGTGCCTCTAAAACAGCAGGTGTGGCGCTTCTGTTCTCAAGAGGGTTCAAGGGGGAGGTCTTGCAGAAGGTAGCGGAGCAGAAGGGGAGACTCCTGGCATATAGGATCAAGGTGGGGGGCTTGGTGTTTACTGTAGGCTCCATATACGGCCCCAATGACCGTCAGGACCAATTTCTGCACAGGGCGCTGGAAGACGTGGCATCCACTCCTGACAGGCACATTGCACTGGGGGGGGACTTGAATGTGGTTTTTGATGCGACTCTGGACAGGTCTGTGCAGCGGCGCCACCAGTTGGGAGAGCTTTCGGGCTCTGTTCGTACCCAACTGGAGGAGCTCGATATGCACGACATGTGGTGCCGCCTCCACCCCGCGACTCGCGCATACTCCTATTTCTCCCATGCCCACAAGTCCTACGCGAGGCTGGATCATCTTCTAGTGACGTGCCCGATGATCGAACTGGCCTCGAATGCCGACATGGGGGTCCTCTCTTTCTCCGACCATGCACCGGTGGAGGGCACCTTCCGTCTACCTCCAGTGGCTCGCCCGAGGGGGGTCTGGCGTCTTAGGGATACGTTACTGCACAGGCGATCGACGGTGCAACAGATCCGTGCGGCCATAGCGGACTTTCAGTGTGTAAACGACAACGGCGACACTACCCGCGCGACGCAATGGGCTGCCCTGAAAGCTGTGCTCTGTGGCGAATTTATCGCTATCTCCTCGGCGGAGAACAAAGATCGCCAGCTCAAAAGGGACGAGCTCACTCGACAGGTGCGGGAGCTGGAACAGGTACATCACAGAACGGGCGCCCCCCGAGTCTGGAGGCAATTGAAGGCCGCCAGGAAACTCCTGTCCGCTCTTGACACAGATAGAGCGGAGTATGCGGTGCTTCGCCTGAAGCACAAGTATTACACCGGTGGGGACAGGTGCGGCCGGCTCCTGGCGCACAAGCTCAGGGTGCAACACCAACAGCACCGGGTGAAGGAGTTAGTTACCCCTACCGGGGGGTCGGTCACGGAGGACGGGCAGATCGCGGAAGTTTTCCGCAACTACTACGCTGACCTCTACGCAGGCGAGGCCCCCTCCGCACGGGCTGAAACGGACTATCTAGACTCGGTGTCGCTCCCGTCGCTGACGCCGGATCAGGCCCAATACCTGGAGCGGGAGATCCGGATTGAGGAGGTGGTTACGGCGATCTCCCGGCTCAAGACTGGTAAGGCCCCGGGACCAGATGGTTTTATCCCTCTCTTCTACAAGACCTTCTGCCAGGAGCTCGCGCCTCTTTTGACGCGTCTTTTTAATACATTCTCGGAGCCGGGGGCCATTCCCCCTGAATTTCTTCAGGCTACGGTCTCTGTGATCCCGAAACCGGGCAAGGATCGGACTTGCTTGCGGGTCCTACCGCCCAATTTCACTTTTGAACACAGACCTGAAGGTTTTCACTAGCATTCTGGCGGCACGTCTGGCGCTTCATCTCCCGGGCATGGTCGACTCGGATCAGGCCGGCTTTGTACCAGGCAGGCAGACTGTGGACAACACGAAAAGAGTGACTCATATCCTTGAGAAGGCCTCGAGGATTCCCGGGGAAAGCATGCTCCTCTCCATTGACGCGGAAAAGGCGTTTGACAGGGTGCACTGGCCTTATTTGGAGAAGGTCCTGAGCAAGTTTGGGGTCGGCGAGAAGTTCCGGCACCTGGTTTTCAACTGCAACCGTTTCCCATCTGCGGTAGTCCGGGTGAACGGGGGCAGCTCTCGGCACTTTCCAATAGAGCGTGGTACAAGACAGGGGTGCCCACTGTCCCCTCTGCTCTTCGCTCTCTATATGGAGCCGTTCGCCCAAAGGGTCCGCCAGAACCCCGACATCATAGGAGTCCGGATGGGAGAGTTCCATCATGCTCTCAGCCTCTATGCGGACGATGTAATACTGACACTCGACGACCCGCAGAGGTCCCTGCCTGCATGTATCGCAGAACTGGACCTCTTTGCTACGGTGGCGGGCTTCAAAGTGAACCTTGGGAAGTCTGCGGCCCTTGATATCTCGCTGACTAGCGCCACCAGGGCTGACCTGCAGAGGCTTTTCCCCTTGAGCTGGTCTGGGGACCGGATTCTGTATTTGGGGATCCTTTTGGCACCCTCACTCCCCGCGATGGTCACAGCCAACTATACGGCTTTGAGTGCAAAGATCAAGGAGGAATTGGCCCGCTGGGACAGGGGCACGTTGTCGCTGTTGGGCAGGGTGGCCGCAGTGAAGATGACCCTCCTACCACAGGTCCTGTACCTGTTCAGGGCGCTCCCGCTACAGCCCCCCAAAGGATGGCTCACAGAGACTCAGTCGGCCATCGCACGTTTTGTGTGGCAGGGCCGTAGGCCTAGGATCAAACGGACCATAGCTACACTGGCGCCGGAGTCTGGTGGACTTGGGATACCGGACCTGCAGAAGTATTTTCAGGCCGCCCAGTTGCGCTACTTGGTGGAGTGGAGCCGGTGGGAATCGGATAAACACTGGCTGTTTCAGGACCAGGCGGTAGCAGGCAGAACGCTACAAGAGGTGCCTTTCCTGAGGAGGGCCCATCGGCCCCCTAACCTTTATGCCTCCTTTGTGACGCGGGTCCCGCTTCGTGTGTGGGACTCTGTGGCTACCAAGCACGAACTCACTACCTTTCCCTCTCCCTTCACTCCACTGATTGGTAACCCGGACTTTGGCCCGGGTATGGAGCCTGGAGCCTATGATCACTGGCGGGCGGCCTGATGTTTCACTTTATATCATCTATATGGCCCAGAGGGTGTCGTTCCCTTCCAGGACTTGCGTCGGGATTATGGCCTCCCCGAGACGGAACGCATGCGGTATATGCAGGCACGTCACTGGTACCTACAGCCTCAAGTGCGCGCGACGGCAGACCGGACGATCACGGCGTATGAGCGCTGGCAAGTGACTCGCTCGTCGGACGCCAAGCTCATCTCCGACTTGTATAAGATGCTGCAACCCCCCCCCTCTCACATCTACAACCCGGGTAGGGAGCGGTGGGAACGGAAGCTTGGTCGAGTGCTGAGCCATACTGAATGGGACCACATCTCCTACCGAGCGCGCCACTCCGCCTATCACACCGGGCTCACAGAGACCTTCACCAAAATCACAACCTACTGGTATCGCACTCCTGAGAAATGACATGAAATGGACCGCTCAATACCTGGGACATGCTGGCGCAACTGTGGTCAGACTGGCACACTTACTCATATATTGTGGGACTGTCCCCTTCTGGCTCCTTACTGGGAGGAGGTCCTTAATGAGGTTGACAAATGCTTTGGAATAGAACTACCCCGCCTCCCTGCCTATGTCCTACTGGGTTTGCCGAATGGATTGATGTACCCTCTCAGATCTAAAAGGGGTAGACAGACAGCGATAGCTTTGGGGTCAGCAGTACAGAACATACTCATTCACTGGCGCTCCACCACGCTCCCCACTGTTGTCGGCTGGCTGCACAGATTGTGGCATGTCCTTGGCATGGAGAAGCTGTCCCTAGTGGTGGCGGGGGACGAAGACACTTTCGAGGAGCTGTGGGCACCCTTCCATAATTTGTTATGCTCAGAATTCAAAGAAATCACTTGCCCTAGGTATCTTAGACTGTTGTGGCTGACACCGCCGCCAGATCCGCCTGTTTAATCGTCCCACGCTGGCACCTGGTGGGGGGGGTAGACGATAGGTTGCCACAGGGGAAGAGCGAGTGGTTGACGGCACAGTACAGGGGGTGGGGGAGGGGGTTTGGGGGTTGGGGGGGTAGTTGGCTGGGTGGGGGGAGGGGCAGGGTTGTTCCCCCTTTTTCCTTTTTCCTTTTTTCCCCCTTTTGTTTTCACCCACAGGTGCGCGAGCTGTGAGATCCAGGCACGACTGTGCCCACCGCGCTGGAAGGACTGCCTTTATGTATCTATTGTACCATGCGCACTGATTCTGAGGGGCACCTGTGGTTCTATGTTTGTTTCGTTGTTTCCTTCCTCACCCTGCTTCAATAAAATACTTTAAACCTAAAGGAGCAGTGAATAATAATGTAGTAGCTCCTGCCACTCACTTGTTACTTCTTCTGTTTATCTTTTTTTAAACTTTTAATCTTTTTTGAACGCCTCGGTGGCCGCCCTAGGGGCGCCATGCAATTTTTGAATGTTTGGGACCGTGGGGGAAGGGGGGGGGGGGGGGGGGGCTAGTATGTCTTGTAGCCCACAGCAGCTCACCAGCAGCAACCATATCGGTGCTAGTGTGAAACAGCAATTGTTTTGGTACGTAGGTAACACGGTGTCCACCTACAATGCAGCCATCATTGAGAGCTGCAGGGAGAGCTCCAAGGCCCTCGTTGGCTTCCCACCAGCAACCCTGAAGTAGGCGGCAATTGTTTTTGGTAGGTGGATGCCTTAGTGCCAACTCACAGCTCGCACAATGTCCCAGTGATCATATCAGAGTAATACTTGCCAGTCTCGCTGCGTCAATGCAACTTCCCATACCCTCTTCACAGAGTATACAGTACACCACAGGACATACTTGCCAAAAGGGTTTGAAAGAAAAAGGGTAAATGACAAAGCTTCAGCAGGTCGCTCACTGCGAGTGATTATTACACAGCACGTCACTGTCCAAAATTTAAGAGTGAATGATTAGGAATAATACTTACCAAGGTTAACATCTGGTAGCATTTTATCCAGAAACTGGGTCTCCAGACTGTTGGGAGAAAGGAAGTCTGCCAAAAGCTGACTGTTACTCAGCTCTGGGTGCTGAACAAGATTCTGAATGGAAAACATGCAATTATTAGTTAAACCACTCATACAAACTAATGCAACACATTTACTGCTACTCCAAAATAAACAAGTATAATACATGAAGTTCAACTATACTTTGCTCTAATTAAATATTGAGTATTTTTGGTTCTAACTAGGAGTGTATATATTATACACGTTTGTGTGTGTGTGTATACTGAGAGAGACAGAGAGAACATGTCAACTGTTCTTTAGCATAATCAAGTGACTTTCCTTAAAAATATCCCTTTTTTAAATAGTCTATCACTAACTTGCAATATGCATGATAAAGACGTTTTCTCTTCACCTTACATACAAATAGCACTCTTACATTTTGCGAAAATACCACTATGATTAAAGGAATACTTCACATTTGTGACAGACCAAAAAATATTTCAACAAAGTAGGCACCATTCTAGTCCAATTCAAAGTACTGTGCACACCAATGCAGTCCATTACAACAATGTGGAAAAAGGAGCTGATGGGGAGTAGTGCAACAATGAGAAGTAAGTGTGGGACTGTAGCTCCTACCAGCAATAAATAAAGGAGGAGTGCAGTGTATCCTGGGGGGTCAGACAGAGGAAAGGCTGTTGGAAAAGACTGGTCACACATGCCTAGAATCATCTGTTATTCAACTGAAATGGCTTTTTCTTGTACGGTGGCCAGGTGGTGAAGGCGGATGGTCCACATTGAATACCAAGCTGAAAAGAGCAGGCAGGCAGAAAAGCAAAAACTGCACTTCGTGCATCTGTGTTACTGTTCAAGTATTTTAGAACTCACCTGCAGGTACTCTTGAAATTCTTCCCGTTTGGATTTTAAGAATTCATAATTCTTTGGTCCAATAATCCTCTTTGATGGTAGCTGAGCGTCAGGGAATGTTCCTGATGGTAGACCATGGGCACAAAGTAAGAGCATGGAATATAATTTAAAAAAACGACACAAGCTTACAATTTTGTATTAAATCAGCAGCACCAAGCTTGAAGAGATTTTCAGCAGTTGTTAATGCCTTGAAACTGCTAAATAATTTTATATAAAGTGCATACAAATAGGTCTAGGGAGAGCTCACCATGGAATTCTGTTAGTTTGGACTCGAGAACGTAGAATTCAAGGTATCTTCTATAAACCGACCAATGCTCAGGTGCGTGCCCATCTAAAAAGGTAAAAGCAGAATTAAATATTATTTTCTCATCTGTTTAAAACTAATTTAAATAGTACAAAGACACATGTATGTCAAGTCATAATTTTCTGAAGCTGAATTTACATTTAACAATACTGGTTATGCCTAGGCAAGAGTGCCAGGGGGATTTAATGAGCGTGGAATTTGCCATTGAGTTGAATCTTAGCAAATAGTCAAACACAAACTAAAGTGGCCAATGCAGGATGAGTTCGGCCAGTGCAAACTGTGTAATTTGGAACGGTGAAGCTATATTGAACATATTAAGGTAGTTACTGTGTTTTCTTCATATGAATGAGCAAAAGATTATAGGCTTTGGCAGCTAGCCGAGAAGTTAGGACGTGCGTAAATCTTGGTATTTTTAAAAGATGACGTGGGCGGTCTATAGAGATTTTAGAAGATGTAAGACCTTGCGCTTATTTTGAAGAAAGAGCGCCCTGCAACCAGTAGATTTCACTTCTGAACTGGTATCTAGAGCAGAGACTGAGTCGTTGGAGACAAGCCCTGCTTCTGAGACGCAACAGGCTTCTAGTAGAAGCAATTGGGAGAGAGTACTTTTTAATTTTCAATTTGTAGTAGGTGAAAGCATTTAGCCATTATAAGCAACACCTGAATTAACATGTATGTATAACTTAAAGTCTAATCATTAATGTCATTTTGAATGTTGATTTTACACGTGGAAGGATGAAAGGCCAGCACAAGCAGCATCTGTTTGTTTAGCATGTTATGCTTCTTTTTCTTCTCCCTACAGATGCTGTGTTTTTCCAGATGCCTTTTCATTAGCTAGTAAATAGGCATGAGTTATGTATTAGACAACTGATAGTGAGGTTTCCATCGGGAGAGGGAGAAGAAGCCAGGATGGAAGATTTCAGGGAAGAGCCGAATGTACCTAACAGTTTGTCTGGTGCAACAACTCAAGGACTTAGCCATGCATGGGTCATTGTTTAGACATGAGAAAATGAGGCCGCATACCACTCCCAGAGTTTGGAGAGCACCGATTGGTTTACGAGAGTGGGAACTAGCTGACATTTAGCAATTAGTGATTTCGTTGAAATATAATTGTATATGTTCATTAGACCAGTAAAAACATCATCATGTTTGCGGGATTCCCCTATTCCCTGACTCTTGTGAGCTAGAAAGATGCTCGCTGACTGAGAACATCCTTCAGAAATCTACAGATCTCTACAATTTGAGCGCAAAAGCTTCATGCATGAGGATACCTATTCTCTCATCAGAAGATCTATTCATATTCTCTCAACAGAAACCTTTATTTGTTTTTCTGGAGCTGACAACTTATCGATTCGCATAACTAAAGGCTCTTTTTCAATTAATCCTTCCCAATTTAGATTAGGGGTTTTACTTTACAGAACACACTTTCTGGGTATTCTGTATTCTATATATTATTTTGGTTCCACTAATGTTTTATCTCATAGTAAAATGTCTTCTTGACAATTTAAATTTAGAACAATACTACTTACAATTTAATTCTCCGATTATCAATTACTTTAATCTGACTAAAATCCGTTAATAAAACCCTTAAATCTCACTTCAATTCTCTTACTCATTTTCTGTAAAACTCCATTGGCCTTCACTGTTTATGGTAATGCATCTAAATGATCGCTCCTAGATCCCTCTAATTGTCGATGAAAAAAGGTTCATACGACCAGTGTCGGGGGTTGGATGACTATTATACCAGATGTTTGAGATTTAAAACTCCCAACTCTGTCACATTCAAGGGTCTATTTTTAGGTCTGTCACATTATACAATGTTGGAACAGTCCACTTCAAAAAGACAAAAGCAGAGACATGCTCGCCAGCCGCGGTCCGTGCAGGTAACAGCGGTGGGCCGGGTAAGGGGCGGATTTCAAGGGACGATGCCATTCCTTGAAATCCCTACTAGCTCGGCCCCACCGCTGTTTCCTGCACGGACCGCGGCTGGTGCTCTCCCATGGTAGGGATTGATTAGGAAAGGAAGCCTCTCCTTAGTGTCATCAGGTTAAAAAATCACATCTAAACTATGGTCAACATGAAGGTGCACAGGCAATTTGGCATTCGAAATAATGCTTTGGGATTCCGCCTTTGGAACGTGTGACGAGTATGTTACTTTGTCTTCTGTAATATATTGATGGGCCAGGTAATTACAGAATCTCCTACTACTATGATCTCCATTTTGTAAGGGTTCAGTATTAAATTGTCCAGGCCCAGCGTGTGGCCTTGAGACCCCCACAGGTGATTTGCCGCGCTTCATAAATCCTGATTGATTAATTGCCTTTGGCCCGCAGTAGATAGGTTGTGATTCTATTGAACTGACAGAAATGTAGATGTGGCTCAATAAAGTAATTACTACTGCTGTGGAGGATTATTTCTCCTAGAGACCAAATCGAATAAGTAGGCTGCAAAGTTCCGAATCTTATTGAACATTTTCCAGCATTCTTTCCGGATTGCTGCAGAAATCTCAGTCTTTAAAGAAAAAGATAATTTTGTCTTTTATTGCAAAATATACTTTAGAGCCTGGATCTTTACAGGAAGCACACAGGCAAATTTTCGAGGGAAAACACACAGAGGTAAGCTGTTTATATCCTCATTTTTGGGGTCTTGTCTGCAGTTTTAGCTGCCTGTTGTCAAAAGACGATTGTATTCATTGTACTCAGACTGGCCTTTGGGTTAACTTGACTGTTGCTCATGATTTCTTGGTTTATAGTTTATCTTACCTCCATGTTGGCCTTACAGTGTTTGACTGGATGACTTGTAGCCTTCCACTGCTAAACTCAGGAATTTGCAACGATGCTGGAGGCACTATTTTCTCTCCCACTCATTCTCCCTGCTTTCTCAGCTGACCTCCTCCCCATTTGTCATCTCTGTTACTTTTTTATTAAAATATCCGCTTTTCTTAGCACCTGCTCCTTCCCCAGTGCTCCCCCTGTCTCTTGCCACAAATACAGAGGCAGGAGCGTTAATATCTTTCACTGATTTAAAAAACGTTTTAAGACAGCAGCATGCGGAAATATTTTGGAATGGTCATTTTTATTAAAAATTAAATACATTTCAAGAGGACTACCTGTGCGTGCATATGGCGCCTGTCCAATGGTTGGTCAAACAAGGACCTTTAAAGCTTTAGGTTTGAGTAGATGTTTACTGTATGACACTAAAGAGCGGATCTTCAGCAGATCTCCTAGAATTAGCCCCATAATTTGCATTTTTAGTACAGTAGAAGGTTTAGGATAATATCTCTCTTTAATTCAGTTCTCTGTTTTTGCTTCATCAAACTCCACAAGAACTTTCAAGGCAGGAGTTAGTCTTCCTGGAGAATGAAGAAAGTGTGCCCATCAGGACCAAGTCTCCGGCTGCAGTAGTTTCCTGTTGAGTGTTTTCTCTCACCCGTATCAAACCTGCTTTTGGCTGCAAAGAGTACCCCTTGGGCTGGCTCCAGATTATGATTGAACAGGAAACATGGTGAAACTCTCCCTTCCTGCATCCCTTTCTCTTGAACAGACGTTGCCCTTTTACTAGATTGCATTATCCCTGCATCCCTAAAAAATACACATAGGCTTGTCTTTCCTTCCTCACGGAAAAAAGTCATGATTGTGTTAATGTCCTTGTGGGTTCCCAGGTTTTGCTGGAAGACTTGCAGGTTTTGTTTGGGCTCCTACCAAACACAAACCAGCATTTGCAAAGCAATAGGTCTCGCCTTTCGAGAATTTGACCTATTGCCATTGTGAATGACAATGTATTTTATTTATGTATTTTGAAAACATGCAAGCGATGCCTAAACACACACTTTGTGCTTATAATCCTTGCTGATGAACAGCAAGGCTGACAGTAAAAGAGGCACTTTTACTGCCAGCCTTGCTTCTCATAAGCAACAACTATAAGTACAAAGTACAAACACAATTAATCACTTTGAAATGTGACAAAATAATTATTATATTAATTCCAGATTAGGTTGTACTTTATGTTGAGCTGATGTAGGGAAATGTATAGAAGTTCTAATATAAAGGAGATGTGGTACGTGCAGTGCAGCAAGCTACGCCTAGATGTACCTAGTGAGCAAGGCACCAGCACTGTTTTTCTAGGTGCAGTACGACAAGCTACGCCTAGATGTCCCTAGTGAGCATCATAAACTTTGAAGATACGGTAAATCCACCCTACCCATTGCCTGCAAGACAGTACCACGAGTACATTCAAATGGCTATGTTCATGTATACAATTATTAGCTTTGAAATGTGACAAATTAATTATATTAATTCCAGATTATGTTGTACTCTATGTGAAGCTGATGAAGGGAAATTTATAGAAGGTCTAATATAATCTAATATAAATGTGAGATGTGTCAGCGAGTAAAGTAATCACTGCCAATCTACTTTAGGACTCAGTGAGTGTCCTCTCTGAAGGCCTTTAAAAAAGTAGTGCCTCGAGGCTGTAATTAAAACCTAGGGCGTAACACATTTAACAGGGGTTGTCCTCATGGGAGGTTCCAAGGAGAGACAAGACGGTACGAAGGAGGAACTACTAAGTCTAATGACCAATGAAAAGCCACCATTTACAAAGGACAGGGACAGGATCCATTTAAAAAGATGGGTGAGAAGTAAGTGGAGCTTTATCCACATATCCGTATTACAGCATGTCTCGAAGAGACAGCGCAAGTGCTGCCTAGGCGAGACCTACAAATACTACCCTATCTACTGCAGGAGCCCAACCTATAGGTTTTGGTGCTTTCCCTTTAGCAGCAATACTAGCACATTTACACACTTGGCGTAGTACTCTCCAGCTTTGGGAAAAAGTAGTAACATCAGTGTTTAGTATGTGATGATGGGAGCTCGTCCCACTTATACAGTTGCCCACTGGAGTGACCTGACGATCCCTAGACTGTGTGTGGCCTATTTCTCCCTCAGTACTGTTGTCGTGTCTTGGCCAATGGACCCCCATTTTCACCATGTCACAGCAGCAATGCATGCACATGGTGGCCAGTTTGGAATGGGTTTCCATAAAGCATAACAAAAATGTTACAATGCATTTCGTTAAGAGCATTGGCAAAGCCAACAGCTCTGCTTTCTGGTGTAACATGCAAGACTTATTCGTGTCTCCAGGACATCGTTTTTTCTGGTTATCAGCAACGCTCTAAAAAATATAAATATATATTGATATTATTTTATTAGTATATGTCAATGCTTACTCGTTTGGTAAACATCGCACCTTGCTGATTGGCAGACCTACTGTGTTTCAAGATCATGTACAGAGAATCACCAACATCAGATGCAGAGCCATCACTGGTTTTGATATTCATTTATTTATCTAAAGCAAATATACAAACAACAATCACTAGCTGCACTTAAAAGCAAGCACTGACAAATTAAATATTTATATTTATATTTTTGCTATCCTTTTAAATAATTAAATGTGAAAAGCCGGACAGTATACCTATTAGTAGGGTGATGTAGAGACGGATGAATTCATAAGGGACAGTTTATACAGGATAACTAATTCATTTAAAGAGGAGTATGGCAGTATATATATATATATATATATATATATATATATATATATATATATATATATATATATATATATATATATATATATATATATATATATACATATATACATACACACACACACACACATATAGTTGTGCTTGCAACCAAGGATTCTTGGCTTTTTTTTGTTTAAAGTGCTAGTGGAGTGACATGAGGACTAATTGAGGGTTCGTGGTTTTTGTTTTAAGGGCTGGTGGAGTGATGTGGTGTCAATGGCGCGTCCTTAGTTTTCAGGTTCATCAGCTAGTGAGATTATTTTTAGAGAATTGCATGCTTTTTATTTTTAATCTGTAGTTAGAACATAGTTGGCAGCTGTGGTACTTGTGTTTAGTTTTAAAATACATGACTAGGAATGTTATAGGTTTTTCTTTTGTGGTTCAAGCTGTCCGGCCCGAAAAGAATACTGCACATTCTCGTTTTTTTATCTTGTAGGCAACTAGAGGCAATCAAGAGTTCTCGATTACTGCTTTGCATTTTGTAGAGGGACTACTAAATTGCAATTCTTTGTTGGAAGAGGGAAGGCTGGACAAATAATGTATGAAAGATTTTGGGCTACCGTCTTTTCTACAGACATTCTAGTTTTTTTAAAACATTTACATTTATCAAATTATTTCCTGATCTATTCAATTAGACTTTTATTTTGATTGCCCCGGTGGAAAACCTGGTGCTCACTAAAGGAAAGAGGAAGTTGAGACCATGAATTGTACACAAGTACGTGAAACTTTATTATGGCCATTAAATCTTTCCCCTTCTGAACTGAGTACTTGGTGAGTGAAGTGGTTGATGAGATGAGGGAAATTAGACACTAAGTCTATCACAAAGCGGAGGGTGCACGCTCCAATCCCAGGTAGGGTAAGAGGAATTTGATGCTTACATAAGTGGTGGTTCTCAAACAATTGAGGGCCTTTCATTTCATTAATGAAATGCAAGTTTTTTGATCACGTTACTTACCTTTGGTAATGCTTTCTCTGGTACAGAGTCTAACCGCCAACTCATGACCTTAGAATATCCCCCAGGTATCAGACTGGATCCCGAAAAACCTGATCAATACCTTTATGCGCAAGTAGGTGCCATCAATAGGCACCATGTTGCATGCGTTGCAAGTGACATCACAATGCCTATGTAGACACCACTCAGGCACATTGACATGACTTTCTTTTGTGACTTTTTGGGCCTCAAAAACAAAGCCCACATAAAAACCAATGTTACTTTTTTACTAGTGTGCAGTGTCTAATTAGATCTTTTGGGTAAAGATCCCAATTCGCAGAGAGGGGAGGATCAGTAAAAAATCTGTGGTTAGATAGAGTCTCTATCAGAAAAAGGATTACTGAAAGTAGCTTGTTCTTCTGATAGAGACTTCTAACAGCAGATTCCTCACCTTAGAATAAATACCCAAGCAATACCTCCCTAGATGTGGGTCTGCAAACTGTTTTAGACTGGAATGTGTTGGAGGACCGAACAGGCAAAATGGCCATCACGTCGAACCGGACTGTCCAAGCAGTAGTGCTTTGTAAACATATGAAGAGATGGCCATGTAGTAGCTTGGCTGATGTTCAGGATAGGTACCTCAGAAGCGAATGCAGTAGTGGCGGCTCTGGGCCCTGTTGCAGTGACCCCTCAGGGGGTTGTTTCTTCAAGAGTGCATTGCCGATTCTTATGCAGAGTACTATACATCTGGAGATGGTTAATTTCTACACAACTTTGAGCCTCTTCACTCCGGTGAACCCAATGAAGAGCTGATCATCCACCTGATGATCTTTGGTTCGATTACTATTGTATTACTAAGCTTTTTTAGTGTCCAAACAATGAAGTCTCTCCACCTCCTTGGACAGATGAGGTGGAGCGTAGAAAGCAGGCAGAGTGATCTGTCGTATGAGAAAGGGAGTGACGGGCGTGGCTAAGCGCGCAACGGGAATGGCCGCCTTTGGGTAGAGCTCCCCTTCCCGGCGCATTTATCCGGGGATCCACCGCTCGCAGCCGGCCGAAAACCGCCGGCGCTGCAGAGGGACGTCTCCCTGCAACACCCTGCCGATTTTGATAGAGATCGGTGCACACACGGAGCACCGGGGATTCCGCGGCACAGAGGCCGCACACGTAGCACCCAACCTGGGGAGGCGCTCAGGAAAGTCAGAGGCTTCGACGAACGCGGAAGGCCTGAGGCTGCGGCCTACGCACGAGGCGGCCACACGGAGCTGTGGAGTGGAGACGGCGCCCGGGATCCGACCTAACCCGACTGGGGGGCCCACACATCATGTGCTAGCTGCCTCGATACCCGACCGGACAACAGGCTGAGAGTAGCTGGAAGGAGCTGGCCTGACCGACACGAGCCGGAGGTAGGAAGGGGAAGGCTTCTCCACCAGTTGCGGGGGCCTACCTATACCCTCCGGGGAGGCCGGGGACCTTACACCTCCACTCGGCGACCCATGGGACAGGAGCAGCACGGCCACGAGTGGCGGGTGGCGCGCGACTAGGTGGCGGACACGGCTGGCCCTGACGACGCAACTACGAAGCACCCTGTATAGCTCCACCTGCAACATAGATCAATCGCCTACAGACGAAACGCGGCGGGGACACACAGGCGCCTTCGGCTGAGGAAACACGGCTCCCACAGCGCCACCCGCACCACATAGGCGGCGCAGTGGCCCGCACGACCCACCGTTGCACCTGACTCACCACGGGGAAGCACGCGCCGGCCCCACGCCACATGCAGACGGAGACGCGGCGGCCTAGCTGACACCGGATGCTGTGAGCCGCTGCCACGAGGACACGGACACGGACGCCTGCCCACACACAGGCTGTGAACACTGGGAGATAATCTGTTGCCCCGCCACTCGGCAAATACATGCATCGGCTGGCCCTCTGGAGGTGGACCACGCCACTGAAGCGGGAGTAGCACCGTGGTACAGATGTCTAACGGGCCTAGAACACGAACTCAAAGGGCAAAATGGACAAGTCCGGGAAAGGCAACGACCCAGACCAAACAGCGGCGAAGCTAGACACCATGCTGGCAGCAATGGAGAGGCTGGAAGAATCCATACAACTGACCCGCACCTCCCTGGCCACCAAAATTGATAGCATGGTCATAGACCTGACGCACCTAAGGGCGGACCATAAGAAACTGGCGGAGCACACCACGACTCTGGAAGACAGTATGCAGGCACTTCAACCTCAGGCCAACCAGTCACACAAGCAAATACAGGACTTATTGAACAGGGTGGAATTCCTGGAGGACAGAGCCGAGGATGCGGAAGGCAGGACACGCAGAAATAACGTGCGCTTGGTCGGGGTCCCGGAGAAATGGGAGGGGAGATCCCCAGAGGAACACATGGAACAGTGGCTGAAGGACATACTGCCGGAGGGATCTCTCTCCCCGCACTTCGTAATAGAACGAGCTCACAGAGTCCCTACCAAACCTCTAGCAACAGGCTCCAACCCGAGGCCCATGCTGCTCCGCGTAATGAACTACCGAGACAGGGACTCCATTCTACGTGAAACGCGAAAACTCCAAGAGATCCGGATTGAAAATGTGTCAGTAATGTTCTTCCCGGACTACACCATACAGGTACAGCGGCAAAGACATTCCTTCATGGCGGTGAAAAAGCGCCTGAGGCAGTTAGGCCTGCAATACTCTCTGCTGTTTCCTGCGAAACTGAGGGTCGTGGCCGGAGAACTAACTCATTTCTTCACGGACCCCACGGATGTGGAATCATGGCTGGACAGTGGAGTAGATACAGACCCCAGAAAGACTGCGGGACCTGCGCCCCGGCGACAATCCGGAGGCAACAG
This sequence comes from Lissotriton vulgaris, assembly GCF_964263255.1. NCBI lineage: Eukaryota > Metazoa > Chordata > Amphibia > Caudata > Salamandridae > Lissotriton > Lissotriton vulgaris. Next base: position 583,161,007 of record NC_141694.1, read on the forward strand.
AAGAAGACGTGGACCCCGCCAGAGGTCGCGGGCTGGGGCGAGTACCGAGACAAGAACTTTCCCCCCGGCGGACGCCGCGTAACAGGAGAAACAAGATGCCCTCCGCCTAGTGATGGAACTCAGCAGATCCCCTGCGCAGAGCGACGTGGCGGGCGGCGGCACGCAGGAATTTCCCAGCGACGACGAAGCCATTTATGGTGTACCGGACTCCCCAGCATCGGAAGAACGACCGGATGTCACTCCCCAAACGGCGGACTACATCAGCTAACCACACAACGTGCTTGGCAATCTTCAGTGACATTTGCCCAACACCACCACAACGGCTCTGGAGCAACACACTACCGGGACCGAAGCGCAGCGACTGCTGGGAGCGCACGCAGCAGCGATAAGCCCCCTTAACCCTGAAGGTCGGACGAGCGGCGAACACACACCAGGAGCCTCCCCGATGGGCAAGAGGCCATTAACCGGCACTGGGTGCCCGCCTTCGGCCGGGGTGCAGCTGCAGAGACACTTCGCCTGGTAGCCGTTCGATTGGGACACGTAAAGTATAATGTTTAATGCATGTACAAATGGGACTCCCTGTATGCAAGGGCGGTATAGACTGGCACATTATTCCCGGGAAGGCAGTGGGCCTTCATGCAATAACTTTACTGACTTGAAACAACTGATCAAGTGCGCATAGCACAACCACCCCCTTAGACTTAAATTTGGTTGCTCTTCTAGAGAGTATGGACGGGAGTACGTTTCGCATCCGACCTTTTGGTATTTTGACTGTTCATAATGTTCATTGGCTCGTTGTTCCTTTAGCCATGTTCCCTTCCCCCCTCTGGTCTCAGCGAAGTGGTGTGCCAACTTAAGTGTCTGTTTGATTGCAGGAATATTTGCTCGATGGCAAGCGCGGGTTGCGCGAGGGGGTGGTGGGCGGCCTGGGAGGGAGATGCTATTAAACAAATGTAATGTCGGCCATTAAGATTTGTATGTGGAATGTGAGGGGTATACATACACCGTCCTGACGTTACCAAATCTACTCGTACCTCAAACGCCACCACATACACATCCCCCTCCTGCAAGAAACACACCTTAGCGCCACGGAGACGCCCACGCTACGCCGCAGATGGCGCGGGCAATTATATGCTACAGGTTTCTCGTCTTATGCTAAGGGGACATTGGTGTGGGTCAGGCCGGGCACTCCGTGGACCACACTGGACGTACACATAGATCCCGGGGGGAGATACGTAGTAGTCCACAGCAGATTAGACTGTATACATCCAACACAGGACTGTCGAATTTCCTTGCCCAATTGTAACACACGTTGGCCCCCTGGCATGGTGTCCCCTGGGTGCTCGGAGGGGACTACAACAGCTCATTGGACCTCGCCCTGGACCGCTCCCACCCTCCACCACCCAACTCACAGGCACAAAACACTACGAACACACTCCAGGCATGGTCCACACAATGGGATCTACATGACGCGTGGCGCACTCGCAACCCGCGCTCCAGAGTCTACTCATATTATTCGGGAGCACACGCCCTACATGTACGCTTACATAGGTACATGGTCACCAGTGAGATCCTGCCACACGTCACAGACACCATCTATATGGGCCGCACACACTCTGATCACAACCCACATCTATTAGATCTGTTATGGGAGTAACCGCTGGCCCCGATACCAACATTGAGGTTACAGCCCGACCTATTACTGGACGGCCCATTTCGAGCCTCTATAAGCGCACAAACTGCACAATATTTTGACGACAACTCTGGCACGGCATCAACACCTCAGATTGAATGGGACGCTTTTAAAGTGGTCCTCAGGGGACAATGTCTAGGCACAAAGGCCCATTCCCCGCGACAATTAGAAGCTGACCTCAGACGCTTATAATCGAGCTTGCTACAAGCGGAACAGGCAGCAGCTACGGGCGCAGACACTGACTTATTAGAGGCGCGGGCGGAACATGACAGACTGATTGACAGGTTGAAAAATATGAATTACACGGCCCACTCAGCTCGCACACATCACACTGGAGACAAACCTGGTAAGCTACTGGTCTGGTTGATACAGCGTGAGGAGTGCACAATGCCTGCGACGGCGATACAACCTGTAGTCGGCCCGAAGGTGTACACCCAGACGAAAATCCACGAGGCCTTCGTGGCGCATTATGGGGAGCTATATGAGTCCCGCCTTCTAACGACACAACCCACCATAGATGCGTATTTAGACGACGTTGCGCTGCCAACCCTAACAGATGACCAATGAGAGGACCTGGGGTCGCCGTTGGCAGCGGACGAGCTACGTGAGGCCATCTTTGCCCTCTCGAATGGCAAAGCCCCCGGCCCGATGGGCTGCCTGCGGAATATTATAAAGCCTGTTCCGATATCCTGATCCCGGAGCTCCTCAGGGTATACGCAGCGGCAGTGGAAGACTCGGCCTTGCCCCTGTCGATGAATGAGGCGACCCTTGTGTCCCTTCTTAAACCGGGTCGAGATGGCACGCTCCTGGGTTCGTATAGACCTCTAGCGCTGCTGAACACAGATTATAAGATACTGGCGTCGACCCTGGCCCGTTGCCTGGCAGCCTTAGTGCCCGCCTTAATACACGGTGACCAGAACGGCTTCATGCCCACTAGATGCACCTCCCACAACATACGGAGACTCTTCCGGGTGCAAACATATGCAACACGGGATTGGCCGATATCGGGTTGCCTGGTTCTGGATCTAGAGAAGGCCCTACCTGCTGTCAGTATTGCGCAAGTTCGAGTTAGGGGATGACTACATTGAACTGGTGGGACTGCTGTACAGACACCCCGTAGTGAAAGTCCGCACGGGTAAGCTGCTATCCGACGCCATCAGGGTACGTCGCGGCACCAGACAGGGCTGCCAACTGTCCCCACTTCTCTTTTCGCTCGCGATAGAACCCCTTGCTGAGATATTGCGCAACAGGGGCGCACACTGGGGCATCCCACTAGCGGACGGCGTGCACATTGTCTCGTATGCGGACGACTTGTTCTTGTATGTCAGGGACCTCACCCGCATACCGACGGAACTCTCATAAATCTTCTGGTCCTTCGAGACCATGTCAGGCCTTAAAGTGAACTGCGCCAAATCTGGGGCGTATTCCTTCAATCCCGACATTCCAGATCCTGACATTAGGATTAATGGCGAACGATTGCCATGGCATCAAACCACATTCAGGTACCTGGGAATATATATTTACAGAACATCCCCGGATATTCTGGACGGTAACCTAACACGCGCCATAACATCCATAAGGTCCCAAATTGCCTTCTGGAAGACCCTACCACTCAATGTTCCGAGCAGAGTAACGTTGACGAAAATGATTGTCCTACCCAGACTCCTATACTACTTCGCCAACATCCCGGTATACGTGCAGGTCCGCACCTTCAGAGACCTGGCATCCATGATCAGGGACCTGATATGGAACACTGGGAGACGTGGAGTGGCCCTACAAAAACTGTACGCGCCAGTCAGTGATGGCGGCCTCGCAGTACCGAACTTAGAACTCTACTATCTAGCTGCACAGCTACAATGGGTGACTGCTTGGCTTGCGGGAAAGAACCTGGAGGAAACAGCCACAGCAACAGATGTGCTGTCCTCCGCACAGATACATGCCTTATTCCACCCCCTGGCACACTCGAGGAAATCGTCACAACCACATGTAGAAGTTGCGGCGAGATGCTACACCAGAAGCTTACGGCTCACGAAACACACCAAGGATATATGCCCCAGCACTCCCACTCCTAGGCACCACAAAGACCACTTCCGTTGTCACGGAAGCGGCACTGGAACACTGGACACGCACAGGAGTGGACACCATGGCGGACTTGTACGCCGAGGGTACCCTAATACCTTTCGGGACATTGGCCAATGACACGGGTCTCCCAGCGGGACAGTTCCTACAGCACGCCTCAATAATCATGGCATACACGCAACGGTGGGGTAACATCACTGAGGAATTACCTACGCATCAACTGATACAACACCTACATGTCATGGGAAACAGCACACATGTCGTACACTGGCTGACTCAGGCGCTTTTGTCGCACACGCAACATACTCTACAGCCACTACGTGATAAATGGGCACTTGACAGGGGTCGAGACTGGACAGATAAGGAGTGGACAATGGTACTCATGGGCCCCAGAAACATTCCCCGCAACGCGCGCTTCAAACTGATTCAGTTCTACATACTACATAGGGCGTACCTCTCACCTGACAAAATTAACCAGTACTTCCCGGGCGCCGCAGCTAGCTGCCCCAGATGTGCACTGGTGGGAGCAGACTTGTTACATATGCTGTGGCAATGCCCACAGATTCAGGCATACTGGCAGGCTGTGCTACAGATTCTAGAAAGATGCACAGCCATGCCGATATCACACACATGGGAGGCATGCCTTCTAGGCCTATACAAGCGGACCAAACAAAATAAAGTACCTTCTCGTTTCTGGGACCTCGGCCTCCTCACGGCCAAAAGGCTGATCACGAAACACTGGAAGCGGGCCACTCCACCCCTGACGGAACACTGGAGTACCTCCCTAGACAACTGGGCGAAAGCGGAAAGCAACACCTTACACAGTGAGGAAACGGCGGGACTGAGACAGTTCCCAATCGCGACGCTGTGGGATGCGACGCTAAGCTCCTTTCACAAAGAATGGCAACTAGTAAGGAACCCCCCAAATGATTCCCCCTCTAGGAGAGACCAAGAGGAACTGGGCGGAGCAGAGGATACATAGGCCACAACCCTGGCACCACCGACAGGAGCATACACGATCACCCCGAAGACACAGTCGAAGCACTAGCTGCCGACATCCCACACTGACCGCCTTGGTGATGTCCCACCCAACACTTTCCACACGCCTGACACCCACCCCCGCCGACCCATTACCCTCCCTAACACAGGACCCACGCCCACAACCATGATTTAATAGCATCCACGAGCCCCCTATGCATCGATGCACCCTCCACCCGACACACGCACCACATTTTCAAATTCGATGACCATAACCCCCCTTTTCTTTATTCCCCTAGTTTTTTATCTCCTTCATTGTTTATCTTGTTATGCCATCTCCTTTGTTGCGCCAGCACGGCTGGGACATTTGTAATGAACCACTGACATGATGTATGAAGCAGTGCACTGCTATATATTGTGATGTGCCCCGCGACCATGACAGACATCCCTGAGATGTGGAAATGAGTAAGATGTATCTTTTAAGTGTTCTTTTCTCCTGTGCATTCAATAAAGGATATTTAAAAAAAAAATGAGAAAGGGAGTGACCACCTTACGAAGTAAAGAGGCATGAGTATGAAGGATCAGTTTGTCAGGGAAGAAGTTGGTGTATGGAGGGTGGACCGACACAGTCTGAAGCCCACTGACCCTCCTGACTGATGTAGTGGCCACCAGAAACACTGTTTTTATAGTCAAGAGCCGCAAAGAGCAGCTATACAGGTGCTCAAAGGGAGAAAAATAAGGACCAAATTAGGATCCTATTGGGGCATCACAAAAGGAGTAGGTGGGAGCAAATGTTGTAAACCTTTCAGAAACCCAGTCTCAACGGGTGATTTAAACAGGGAGAGTTGGTTCGGCAGTTGCAAAAAAGCAGAAATGGCTGACCAGTAACCTTTATTGGTGCCCAGAGCAAGCCTTACTGGGTTACAGAAAGGACAACCAACAAAACGTCCAAAAGGTGTGCAGAAAGGGAGTCCACATGGCGTGAAGAACACCAAGCCATAACCTTATCCCAAAGGCAGGCGTAGACAGTTTTAATGAACGGACGCCTGATTGCTAAGTTAACATCAAAAACTTCAGGAGGGAGATCAAGAACCCTTAACTGTTGCCGCTCAAGCTCCATGAGTGAAGGTAGAGCATTAGCAGGTTCTGGTGTAGACAGGAGATCCTCCAAAAGGGGCAGCCTGACCGGAGGACAGTTGCTCATGCTCAGGAGCTCTGGATACCATACTCTCTTGTGCCCAATCGGGAGCCACAAGTAGGACTTGGGCCGGGTTGGTCCTGAATTTCTTGCGAACTTTGAGCAGGAGTGGTATCTGCAGACAGGAGTTCCAAGTTCCATTTCAGATAGAAAGTATCTCAGAGTGAATGCAGCTTTGGAAACTCCAGCGCAGCACAGATGTGTTGACATTATGCTTTCTCGAAGGTGGTGAACAGATCAAGTCAAGGTTCTTCCCAGTCTCAGAAGAAACCGCGCACCTCCTGTGGATGTAGAACTCATTTGTGATCTGCGAGGCATCAACAGCAAAGTTCGACTGGCCTGGCACTCAGAGATCCAGCCAGGTGCTGTGCAACCAAGAAAATGTACTGATGTTTTAGCCATGTCCAGAGGCGTAGAGACTCCTGGCACAGGGACCATGACCTCACCCCACCCAACTTGTTGCAGGACCACATGGGGGTGGCGTTGTCCATGAACACTTGTAGCAGCATTCCTGGGATGGGAGGAAGAAGACTTTTAATGCCAAGCCAATAGCCCACAAGTTGATGTTGGAGCTGAAATTCCTACGGAGATCAGAGTCTTCTGATCTTCACCTCTCCTAGATGGCCACCTCAACCCAAGAGGGATGCATCTTTCACCACTGTGAGCTCTGGGTGGGGAGGGTCTGTCATTGACTCAATCATGATTCGTCAGCCACCACTGGAGATATTTTGCAGTTGCCTCTGATATCTGGGCAGGTTAGAAAGATTTGATTGATGCTGCCCCCATTGGAGGGTATGTCAATTTGTCATGATTGGATATCCCCTGAGAACCCAGTGGATCATAACCAAGCGTGGCAACGCAGCTCCAGGGTAGAAGCCATGGGTCTACCCAGGGAGTAAGTGGTGGCCAATCCACATCAGATGGCAAACTTTGCTGTATCCCTGCTGTCCACCAACACTTGAGTGAGGATGGTGCAGACTTTCGCAGGCAGCATGGGAAGCAGGAGCGCAACTGAATCCCACAATTTGTGGGAATAGTGGCCCAAGAGGCATGCAGTGACTACCGACTACAGGGAAGCGCTGATGCAAAAAAATATGCGCTTACTAAAAGTTGTCCAGCCTCTTGGATTACCTATACGGTGGTATGGTAGGAAACACGCCTGAGGCCTGTACAACCAGGCTTTCAGTGAGAGGTACTGGGAGAAAAAGGCTTAATCTCCTGGGGTAGGACAATGGTGTTGAGCAATCATGTAATCCACAGGAGCCCCTGCGCAAGGTTTGGCCAAGGCACCCAGGAGAATGTCAGGGAAGGCTTTTGCTGAAGGTGGGGCACGGGTTGAGCCAAACCTGCTCCTCTGTAAAGTACCTATGTCACTGACAGCCGGAGGCCACAGACCTCTGCTGCCCTGCGCATCATGGAGGCAAAAGTTGAACCTTCCTCCTTAGCTTGACCCAAAGAAGAACCATGCCAGAGTGTTGGGAGGCATCCAAGCCAATGGTGTCAGTCATTTCCTCATACACATTTTCCTCACAAGCGTCCTCTAGGGAACCATACACTTCCCTTTCATCCTCCTCCTTCAGGAATGTTATTGTATGGAAAATCCAGGTAATAGTAGGGTCTGGACAGTGCCAGCAGTGACATTGGGGCGGAATCAGTGAAAACAACCAGCTTGTGATCGTACGGCGTTGGTGGGAATGGAGCTGGATGGGACAGAGTGGGATAGATAGGGGCACCCTATGGCAGTGTCAGTCCAGATCTGTGGCCAGAGGGCCTGCTGGTGTCAAGGGTAAACCCGCTGAGAGTGACCCAGCAAGGGCACCTCTTGCTCAGCAGGGCTGGAAGGCACACCAGAGGGTATTGGTGGCCCAAAGATCGCATGCATGCTGTTGTAAATCTCTTTAAGTTGGACAGGTGACGCTCCAGTACAGGAAAACAACAGATAGTGCAGAGCGGGCCCTGACGCCAGCTCCACAGATGGAGTGCTGGAGCAGGGCCTAGAAACAAGATGTCGAGAAGGTGAAATTGAAGAATGCTTCAACTTATTCTTCTTGTGCTTTCTCAACTTACCTATCTTCAAAGAGGTCTTGGAAAGGAAAGAAGACTGAACACGGGAATGGCCCAGCGATCTACCATGGGAGTGACACTGAGATTTCATCTTCCACTTGCGATTGATGCAGGCCTTGGGGTCATGTCCCGATCCCAGGCACTAGAGATAAACCAGGTGCGGATCGGACACAGACATCTGCCTGTGGCAATTTCTGCAAAGCTTAAACCCTGAAGGTTTTGCACGAGACATGATGACACAGCAAACTGTTGGTCAACAAATGACCGAGGTAGCTCTCCGAATCCTCACTATTGGCTTGGAAGGAAAGGAACTGAGGTCTGCATGCTGGGCTGGCATCTATATAGGCACTGCAATGTCACTTCTGACACAGACAATGCGGACGCGGAGCTGATGGACTGCACCTACCATCACGTAGAGGTACTGCTCAAGATTTTCCTGATACAGTCTGACACCAAGGGAATATTCTAAGGAGAAAATTCTGCAGTTATAATTCGCTATCAGAATATGAAAATTCAACATACTCTCAAGGCATTGTGACATTTAATGAAACCAATTTAAAAAGCTTAGTCTGGGGGTGTGGCCTAGCTAAGGAATGGAATGGATGTGAGTGAGGGTCTTGAGCTCTGCTCCAGCTTTGTAAATCAAGAGTCACAAGTCTTGTCCACACCGCTGTCTTTAGTGGAGACTGATAAATTTGGAGCCATTGAGGACCTGGCAGAAGTGCAGCAAACTTAATGGGTGCATCGCTGATGGCGATATTAGAGCCCGGTATGGCCAATTCTAAAGACCTAATCAGACACCATTTTGTGAATGTTCCTGTGGCCCGGTGAAAGGAGATGGACAAGGCTACGAACAGAATGAATTTCTCATCTAAGAAGGCTGTGATAGTATTGTATGGGTCACCCTTATGTTTCTCGGACTGATAGAGTCCCCAGCAACCCTGACTATGAAGCAGAGGGAGCAGGGGAGTTGCTCCTGTGAGCAAGCAACTTGAGCAAGAGCCACACAAGGCAGCCATGCCAAGTAGAGTTACCACAGCCAGACTGGAGCTCGGGGAACAGAAACAGAGCTGAGAAGCAACCTGACAGTGAGCCCTCCTCAACCACTTGCTCACATGATCAAAAAGGAACCATCTCAAGGAGATGGTTCTCTGTGGGCTGCCCCCCATCCCCATGGTGGGAGCCCTCTCAGAACTCAAGAGACCCCCACTGTCACTGCAGCGGTTTGGGAGATGCAACTGGGTCCCCACTACTAAGCTTTCTCATAGTACCTGATCTGGGGCTTAAAAGGTAAATCCACAAACACTAGAAGAAAGATACCATTGTGCCTGAATGCCAATAGACCATAAGCATGAACTGTGGACGAGGGGGTCTTACTTTTTCCTATTAATTCGCTGAACTCCAGCATGGTTATTTTGGGGGTGATTCAGCCCCCCCCACCCATCCCTCCATCCCCTACTTCCAGTATCTGTGGCATGGGTATGAAATTGAGGAAGCAGATTGTGTAAGTTATACTATTAGTAAAGAGCATTGACCAAAATAAACAAGCTCGTCGACAGAATATGGCTTTTTACACCCATCCAAGATTAGTGGCAAGGATACGTAGAATCTGTCAAGCAGAAAGATAGGAGGCAGGAATCATCTTCTATGAAGTGCCTCACGAAATAGAAAAAAAAAGTTCCCAGAGAGTTCCTCATGAAATTGAGATAGAGGATTGTGTAAGTTATACTATTAGTAAAGAGCATTACCCAGAATAAACAGGCTTGTTGACGGAACATGTTTTTTTAAAGGCGGAAAGACATGCTGGGCAGCCTACATTAAGTAAAGCCAGCAAACAGAAAGAAAGAAAATGTGAGTTACAAAACACAAAGACAATGGTAAGTATTGGGCGGAATGCATTCCCAGAGAAGCTTCCAACATGTCACCACTATGTCTTTGCAACCAGACAGCTCCTACTATCTGGTAGGCTTCACCCTAAAAAAACAGTGAGCATTGGCCAGGAGTATGTACCAGAGAACGTGGCAGGTGATGGTGTGCTGCAGGAATCTTGAAAAAGGGATGTGAATTACCTTGAAAGAAACCAAGTGCACCTAAAGAATATGTCCTTGTACATTACCATTTGATTCCAGAATGGCTCTTCTAGTCCATGGCCGATGTGGCGATTTAATGTGTTGGGCAAACCATCCGGAAGCTGGGGGCATTGAGGCGCTTTTAAATCTGTGCGCTGTATCCACCAGACCCATCACTCTGTCCCATGGGTCATTGTAATCCCATGTTCAGCAGCATATCAGGCAGAGACAGATGCAGTAAGCAGAGCCGGATGTGCTGGGGCTAAGTGCAGGCCAGCCAGTAAGGACTGCTTGGCAATCCTACCAGTTTTGGCGGTAGACTATTGCTTTCTCAGCAGGTGATGGAGCAAGGATTTGCACGTTACGCGACTTGCTTGAATTCAAGAACCTCGCATAATCAATAACGTTATTAATCAATCTGTTCTGTTATTAATATTGCACTTTACACAACACGCGGGTGTCCCAGAGATGCTTGCCTATGTGTTTTCTAATCCTAACAAAGCTTGCACATTGACTGGTCGCTGCTAAGCGGGATATCAGTCTGCGCATGCGTCGGTCAATGACCCATGTGATGTGACGCACTCGTAGTTCTGGAGGGATTTCTTGCTCATGCGCATTATTGCAAACATGGGCGCTTTGTTTTTTACATGCATCTTGCTTGCTACGGCTGCTATTGCACAAATGTCTATTTCTGCATAACTTCTAATGCTATAGATATTATAAAGTAAGGGGTGCAGTGAAGCTAATCATGGTATACAGTGTATTCATTTTTTCTGTGATTCGAATTTGTTTTCGCTTACTTTTCATGTACCGCGCAAATGTGGGCCTGGGAGTAGGGAGCCTCTCCATCTTAGAAGTCTGAGTGGAACTGACCACGTGACAAGAGAACCAAGTCTTGCATCAGTGGAACCCAGCCAACTGGCTGCTGAAGCTGAGACGCTCCTGGGAACCTGCACTCTGACCCAGCGAGAAGAAGCTGAAATGCACCTGAAAATGATACAAATTTGTTAGTCCACTGTGTGTCCTATTGTTCTCTTTTACACGTATGCCATGGGAACTGGAATGTAAGGGGTGGGTACGAAAAATAAATATTAATTGTGGGAACACAAAATTCTAGGTGGTGACAATGACCTAACCACCTCTCTTGTTCAATCCAAAGTTGGGGATCCTGTCATTTGCAACATTTGTGGGTGGTCCACTGACCCGAAAACCGTATAGCTAGTCTAGGTTTAGCTAGAGAAATTGTCCGACTTGTCCGAGTAGCTGACCTGTCACCGACCCTACGAACTCTATAGGTGATTGATACAGAGAGCTGCGGAGCACTCTGTCCGTAAATTTCCACAAACTCACAGGGGTGGAATATTCTTAAGTGCTGGCGAAGCACTTTGCTGGGAGATTCGACAACCCAATCGGGGTTATTGGCAGATTCCGTGCAGAGAGGGAGTAGCGCAGGCGTTGCATCCGAAGCTGCAGGTGTTGGTCGTACCCTTTGATGAGCCCAGTCCTGATCCAAATCCTGAGGGGTATCCTGTCCTGACTGTCCATGAGCTGTCCCTGCTCGCCTACTGGCATCCTAAGTCCTTGAGGGTCCTTCTCCTCGTTTTTCCCAAACTGACCCGTGGCCAGGGTTAGTCCTCATTTCCGTCCTAGGTAAATATATATCTGTGGGTGTTCGTCTATCTATTCTCTTCTCTTCTTATTTTTCTCTTTAATAAAGCAATCTTGCCGATGTTATTTTCCTGTTTGATTTCATGTAAAGTAATATACTAGTATGTTCCACATTTTCCCATCCTTTAGAGAATAAGCATTTGTTGGAATAGAAACTAATAGGAGTGACTTTATCCCTTAGACCCATAGCATATTAGAGATCACCTGGATTAGTATGTTCCCTTTCTTTACCCGCATTTAGTATTACTGAAAAGTCTAATAGTACATAATAGCATGTTCCCTATTTCCTAACTTTAGATCCTTGTAGATCTCGAATGCTACTTGTTATAATACATAGTTATACTTTGCTGTTAATCTTAATCATTGATAGCCTAATCTGTGTAAACCTTAGTCTCATGGCATATGAAGAATAATTTTGATGATTAGATAAAACCTTTAAAAACTTCCTGTGTTTGTGGTTATTTTGAAAAAGTTACAATACTATTCTAATGTATAAAATATCATGTTTAGAATTATCTGCTTAGCCCTGCTAGCTCCTGATCTGTCGTGATCAGAGGTACCTGTGATAGGGATTGGTAAGTCTGGTACAGAAATATATAGGAAAGGAGAAAACACAATTGCTGATCAGCAGCGTGTAGGTTACCTGGTTTTTAAAAGATATATATGAAACGCGTCATGGGCCCAAGAGTGTACGTTTGGTAAAATAAAGAGTCGGATGACCTGCGCGCTCTATCACAGGCATATCTATTCTTAATCAGTGGGAGGTAAAGCAAAGCATGTGGGCTACACCAGCATGTACAACATTTTGAATTTACAACCCATTTTTTTTTATTTCTGATCTGGTCTCTTTAATTTTACTTGAATATTTATCACACTGCAGCCTTCTGTCTTGGGCTACACATGCTGTTAAATGCCCATCTTCCATTTTAAGCCTTTGTCTAATGGGTCAGGCCTATAAATCAGGATTGACAAGACTAGCATAGCTCTCAACAACAGGCTATACTGTACCCTCTTTAAAACACTCGGGTCGAATATTGGTTTTGCTTGGTTACAAGGTTTTTGATGAGGTGATAGTTTATTCCAAGGTGCCTAAAATACCATAAACACATCTGGCAATTTACAACAGAACAGAAGACATTCAGTGTGAGTGATTAGGCCATCCCGCCAACGTTTCAGCAGGGCTAACTTCACTTTGCTATCTTCCACCTTGCCTTCTTTTTTACCAGGATTCAAAGGTTTCTCTGGAACAATCTTATTATTTAAGGTAAGTTACAACTCACGAGTTGTTAACATGCTGCTTACATTGCTTTGCTCTACTCTTTTAGCAAATTCTCCCTTTGAAGTGTCTACTCTTTTGGTTTCAATGATTCTACATTTAATTAAAGCTAGTCACTATAATCAAGAAGATGATAGAAACATGGTCAACAATCACTAATAAATCCGTCTCTAAAATGCACATAGACAGAGAACTGAAACGCCCCATCTTCCATGCTCAGTCTGTTGGCCACAATCTGACACTCCCTCAGCTCCTGGACACTGCTGGACATTGCTTTATCTGCTGCTACCATGTGCCTCTGCTGACCAGGGTGTAAGCAAAGCCCAAGTTCCAGGGGGCAACTCGCGCAAAGGTGTGCACAACTTTCAAACAATATATCAACAGTTCTGACAATATTTCATAACACGATTATTGTTTAATGCATCGCTTCAATTTCAACCAGTGATACACATTTTTTGCATGTGTGCTCTTTGCATCAATGAGCACAAATCAAAAACAAATTACGCACAAATTGTATTTTCAAAACATTTTAATACAGCAGGTTCCTCAATTCTGAAAAACACAGTCAAAATGTGTGCCCAATGCATTTCGGGACCCAAGTCCCCTTGTCCGGGGCAAATCTTATATAACAGAAAAATCTCATGTACATATAAGGTTGAAAAAAACATATCAACTTATACTTTAAGGCACCTTGTGTTCATTAGTGTACCCTAAGCTGATATAGAAATGTGACTATGTATCCATGTGGGATGAGAAATGCAGGTTAAATAAGAAGAATTGTGTACATGGTTCCAACACCCTCCAACTATACACTCACTACACTGTGCTGCCATTATCTCTCCTCTACGCAGACCAACATAAGTGTGATCAGAATTCCATAAGTGTGCTCAAAATTCCATGCCATGACCAATCTGGTTAAGTCCTTTAATTGTTAACCCTGCGTGCTCAACAGCAAGCAATCGTGCAACGTGAGAACCGCGTGCCGATGATAACACCAAAGTCCATTACTGGCTAACCATACTTACTGCGGCTACTCGAATATGTACCTGCTTGCAGCCACGATCAGAGTATATAATCGAAATAAGTTGCAGAAATCCAGGGGTGCAGTGCAGTTCATGACGGTCTGATGTCGCAGAGTTTGTCACTTCAAGAAAACGTTGTTTTTTGTATAGCGCTTTACACCGCCATAAGAACGCTGACAGCGCTAAGGGGAACAAGCATACGGGAATGAAAGCTGAGTCTTCTTGTCAGAGTTGCCGACTTTAGAAGTCGGGAGACCTAGGTTCTAGTCTCAGCATCGGTTCAAAGTTCCGTGCTTCTGTAAAATCACTTAATATCAACGTGCCCAAAAGATTTTTCTTTAAAACAAACAAAGTGTGAGTCCTTGTGTAAAGTGACTTGTGCTCATGTAACACGGCCCAATACTTTAGGGTCGAATTTGCACTACATTCGAAAAACAAGCACCCGCGGGCCCGCTCGGGCTTCAGTGTGCAGGGTAGTGCCTGCAGACTTTCTTATCTTTAGGGGGAGGGGCATCAGTTTCAAATTTGCATGGTAGCGCGAAGGCCATGCTAATTAGAAACAGATGGCCCCCTTTAAAGATAAGAAAGTGGTTCACGACAGCCGTGAAGCAGACACGCCTGTCCGAATAGGCCGTCTGAGAAGGAGAAAGGGCAGCAAAAAAAAAAAAACATTTCCAATAGCAGGCCATCGTTTAGTATAAACAGTGACGCAAGCCAATGGAAATGAGGGGCAGGGCTTCGAGCCCCCTTCTAAAATCTCCTCTATAACTATAGCTCTCGCTCAGCGATCAGCTCATGCGCTGCAACGCTAAACGAGACCTAAAAACTGGTAACTTTAAAAGCCATCTTGGAGTGTGTGTGTACTGTCTAGATCCGTGGTACTCCTAGTGCGGCCCAGCAGGCCTTCCTTGCGGCCCTCGGACCTTGCAGGTAATGTACCCATGGCTCCCAGAGAGATAGAACGTGCAGAGAGACGGACAGTGGAGATAGAGTGGAAAGAGAGTAAAGAGAGAGACTGATTGACCGAGAGAGACTGACTGACACAGAGAGAGAGAGACTGACCGAGAGAGACTGACTGACCGAGAGAGACTGACTGACCAAGAGAAACTGACTGACCGAGACAGAGCGACTGAGACTGGCTCTGAGAGCGACTGAGACTGGCTCAGAGAGAGACTGACAGAGAGAGACTTGTCAGTCAGTCTCTCTCTGTCAGTCTCTCACTGAGCCAGAGAGAGAGAGAGAGAGAGAGAGAGAGAGAGAGAGAGAGAGAGAGAGAGCGAGAGCAAGAGGGAGAGAGAGAGACTGAGACTGACAGAGAGAGAGAGAGAGAGAGAAAGAGAGAGAAAGGGGGAGAGAGAGGGGGAGAGAGAGAAAGTGGAGAGAGAGAGTGGAGATGGGCAGTCGAGAGAGAGTGGAAAGAGAGTAGAGAGAGAGACTGACTGAGAGACTGACTGACAGAGAGACTGACTGACTGACTGAATAAGAGAAAGAGACTGACTGATGACAGAGAGACTGACTGTGATGGAATTGGGGTCAAAGTGTGTATGAAGCTATGCAATGCCTACTGAGATTGCTATTGTCTGCTAATAAAAATGTATCATCAGGAGGGGGCTTGGAAAAGAATTGATCTAAGATGGCCGCATAAAGTGAGGCTCTGATACCCGTCTCTTCTCCTCGTCTAGCCTGACTCATAATCCGTCCTGTCTGACGACGGCCCCGTGTGGCGGAAAAGTAGCGGTCATCAACCCGCTTACCCCGGCTCGCCTCCCACATCGGAAACGGAAGCTACAGGCCTCGGAGAGGGGAGGCCTGCACACAAGACAAAGGCCGGGACCCACAGTACCAGGGGAGGCCGGGGGAGAGACCTGATCGCCTAGACGACTTCGCGCTGTGGCACCGGATCCCATGGGCGCCGCCGCGGACTGAACAGAGCTGCGCTGCAGGGCAGAGACCGGGGTCAGTCCAGCTTAACGGAGACCGGAGGCCCACAAAACGGAATTTGGCTGAGGCAGGAGGGGCACAGTTATGGACGCCAGCATAGTGCATAGCAGCCGCGAATCTGCAAATGGCGGCAGTGTGCTCATAAACCTTGACATGCTCCACTCCACTACCCCTTATCTGTGGTTGCTTTTGCCGACTTCACTGGCCAGGCTTGACCTCACAGAACCCGCCTGCTACCCTAAAGCGGTATAGAGCGGTACCCCAGAAGTCCAGGGGGAGACGTGAAAAGGTGGATGGCCTCATGTAATGCACTCAGGGATTAACATAGTTCAGCACCGGTAAAGTGGAAGAGGACCTCCCAGGTGGCCTAATGGGGGCGCGCACTATAGAAGATAAAACCCTCAGGATCTGTCATGACCGAGACGACCAGGCTCCCGGCGCCGCTTCTGCCACGGAGGACTCTACTCAGGGGCGCCTTGAATTGGTGTTGGGTCCCCAGGTATCCAGACCCGAACTTTGGTGCCTTGACCGGAGGGCCCATCTGTTGTGAGCTGAGAGAGGCTGCACATCCGCTTGCCCTGAGTGCCCCGGGCCAGTTGGGAGCAGATACTTGGCGACAAAATGGAGCGTAATAAAGGCTCGGGCCCGAGGGACAAAACAGACACAGACTAACAAACTGGACCGATACACGGTATCAAAAGAAGTGCAGCAGAACCTGTTGTTTAAAGACGCCACCCGGGGAGGAGGAACAGGAACTCTCGCTGAAGGATGTTATGGAAGCTATTACTGGAGTCAAAACCTCGCTGGAGCACAAAATGGACACTATGGCGATTGACGTTAACCTTATCAGGGCCGATCTGGCGAAATTCAATGAAAAGGTCAAACAGGTAGAAATAACGGCCTCCAGTCTTGTTGGTGATGTCACACAGCTGCAAGGGGAAGTCAGGGAGCTCCAAGACTCTCGCAAACTCAAGGACTTCAAGTTGGACGACTACAAAGACCATCTCTGGCGCAACAACCTACGCATTCTGGGCATTCCGGAAAAATCGGAGGGGCAATCCCCTGATCTTTTTGTTGAAGACCTCATTCTCAAACATCTAAAGCCCAAAGTCCTCAGTAAATTCTTTGACATCAAACGAGCTCACAGGGTCCTGGGCGGCCGTCCCAAACCGGGTGCTCCCCGCGGCCCATGCTGGCTCGGGTCTTGAACTTTAGGGATAGAGATGTTATCCTCCAGAATTCTAGAGCAGGGGCTCCCCTTCGTTACGAAAATGCTGACATCTGGGGACCTCAGAGAGAGGGGGCTGAAATACTCGATGCTGTTCCCGGCATGCCTCCGGGTCAAGGCGGAGGGCAGTGCATGTTTCTTCGAACACCCGGAAGCAGTGGCGGAATGGATTGACAATCGTGGAATGAGGAGCCCGAACGACCGCTGTGGCAGGGAGTGTGTGGAAAATTGACCCGCTTGAGAGAGAGACTTGGCTGGCAGCGCCATTTGAACTGAGTAATTGGGGCCTGGAGTGGGGTGAGCCTGAGAGGGTGGTTTATTGCTTTGGATTGGCGGGGCCTGTCGACTTATAAGGTTCAGAGTTACTTGCTTTCATGGGGACCTACATGTGACATGGATGGGGGTAGGGACACGGAGCACTTTAATTCCCATCGTTTCTTAAACTTTGAGTTCTTCACGAGGGCAACAGGCACTCTGCAAGTTTTCAATGGGCAGTTTTAGGCCTAGAGTGCAGGGCAGAGGGGTGGAGGGTTGTTGGGAGGTGGTGTTTTGTTATGTTTTTATTGTATTTATCATGTCAGCAACGTCTATTGTAATTTTTGAAGGGGAAGTAGGCACACGTACTGCACTCTCTGTAAAGGAGGCGAAGAGATTCCTCACTCTGCCATGGCTGCACGAGGGGACGGTGGGATTAAATTGTTAAGCTGGAATGTCAATCGGTTGGGGGACAAGATAAAGCGTAGTGTTGCCCTCCAATACATCAAGCGTCATGCCCCGGATGTTATTTTGCTTCAGGAAACGCATCTTATTGGAAATGCATGCAAGGCTCTGCATCGAGGGGGTTACGTATTGATGGCACATGCAGGATTTACCTCTGGCTCATGAGGGGTGGGTGTGTCAAACAAACAAGGGAACCCATAAGGTATCACATAGGGACCTTGGGCATTAAGTATTATAAAGAACAGTGGTCCCTATAACAAGAGTTATTGTGAGCAATGATCATACACTAAATAGGTTGTATGTCTTCTGTCCATCCGGACAGGTTTTTATTTTGAGTCAGAAAGATAATTTTGATTATTAAAAAATGTCAAGCGGGCACAGCCGTGACCTTCAACATTTACAGGACAACAACAAAAAGGACAGAAATGGAAAAAGCAAAAATTTGTCTGTACATTAGCTTTTCAATGGGACAGACATCGAATTTTAGACCGCACCATTGCAATTATCCATATTACATACACTATTTGCATATGGGGTTTATGTGTCGACGTTTCGATGCCTATTAGAATGAGGGCATCATCAT
This sequence comes from Lissotriton vulgaris, assembly GCF_964263255.1. NCBI lineage: Eukaryota > Metazoa > Chordata > Amphibia > Caudata > Salamandridae > Lissotriton > Lissotriton vulgaris. Next base: position 583,179,526 of record NC_141694.1, read on the forward strand.
CAGGACATTGGATGACATTATTGTTGTCTTAAATATTAGAACCATATCAATTGGCCTTTCCATCACATTTACATCATCAACATTATTTACAAATGGGAAGAAAAGAAAGGGGAAAAAAGGTAAAAAGAAATAGCATAAATAACAGGCATATAGTTTAAATCCTCATTGGTTCTTTTGATCAACTCCATTGGGTGAAAGGTGGCATGCATAAAAAGGGCATTTGTCTGTGCGTGAATGGGCGAGAACTTGATTAAATCAGCTTTGTTATGGCTGTGAGCTGGTGGTCCGAGTGCCGCAGTGAGGTTGTTTGTTGGTGATTTAAGTGCAACATCAACGGCGAGCATTGAGTGAGGACGGCGAGTGAGCGGGGATCGACAAGTTTTAATTGTGGCTATACAAATAACATGCTTTTAAAATACAGCTGGATTCACCTATAGATTTAGAACAGCCGGCGAACCTATGTTTCCGTAGTTAGCCTGGCGTTGTGCGCAGAGTGATCTGTCAAAAAAAAGACTATCGGTTAAAGGGAAGGAGGCGGGTGGTGACTGTGAGCAGTGGCCCGTGGTGGATGAGCTATTTACCTGCAGCTTCGCGGTTCGTTATATGAAACACGCGTCGGTTTAGTCACAGCATTATATGCGGGGAACCGCCGGGATCTACTGTGGTCACCTGGCGGTATGTGCAGAAAGATCTGTCGAGAAATTAACTACTAATTAGAGAAATGAGTCAGGCAGTGGCTGCGGACAGTGACCTGTGGTGGTTAAACTGTTTACCTGCAGTTTGGCGGTTCGTTAAATAAAGAGCGAGCCGGTTTTATCACAGCATAATTTGAGGGATCCGCCGAAAGGCACAATGGCTCTCTGTAAGTTGGACAAAAAGATGCCACAGAGATTACATAGTATACGCTGCAGTTTTGGCGTTACCAGGGGTTGAGGACTAGTACTTACTTCGGGATAACTTGGAGGCAGCCGCGGGTCTGGCGATCTGGTGCTCGACAACGGTGCACGTGAAAGTGATTTTTAAAGGAAGGGGAGGAGTGATAGTGAACATCGTAGAAGGACTATCGTGAGTTGAACGAGAGGGGATTTTTGGCGGCCATTTTACAGTGGTGACAAGTGCTTAAGTGTCATGCATATGAGCATGTTAAAACATTACATGAACACAGTCATTTCAAGGAGGCCATTTTACAGTGGTAACAATCGTGAGTTGAACGAGAGTGGATTTTTGGCGGCCATTTTACAGTGGTGACTAGTGCTCGAGTGTCATGAATAATGAGCATGTTAAAACATTACAAGAACACAGTCATTTCAAGGAGGCCATTTTACAGTGGTAACAACTGCTCAGGTGTCATGCTTATGAGCATGTTAAAACGGTACAGCACAGTAATTTCTAGGTGGAATCATTTCAGCAGAATCAGAGGAGGGATGTCCAGTCTTCTAGTCGGTTTAACCCAATCCGAATACTGTTAGTGCGTAGGATCCAATGTAACTCTTCTTTGTTTAGTAGCTGAGTCATGTTTGCTCCTCTTGGTGGTGGTTTGATGACTGTAATTACTGTCCAAAGAAAATCCTTCTCAGTATGTCCTTTTGCGGTAAAATGTTCCACCAATGGGGCATTAGCTGTTTGGCATTTTATCCTGCTTTTATGTTGTCCAATCCTTATCTTTATTTTCTGGCTGGTTTGTCCTATATAAATGAGCTTACATGGACACAGAATAGCATACACCAAGTTCGCAGAATTACAATTAGAAAAATAATTCCTGTCAAATTTTATGTCACCAAATTCAAACGTTTTTCCCTCTATGGTAGTGTCACAGCATATGCACCCACCACACTTAACATGGCCTAGAACCGGTGGTAGACCCCAGGCATCAGTTATGGTTGTTTTTTGTGTTTTTGAAGGGAGGGCTGCTCTAACGAGATGATCTTTTACATTTTTGGACCGTTTGAAAGCGAACATTGGTTTCTCCAGTGTCAAAAGGCCTGTATTAATAACTGGCCAGTGTTTGAGTATGCTTTTCCTGATAGCATTGGACGCCGGTGAGAATGTAGTCACACAGATGAGTTTATCTTGTGCATTTTTTTCTTTTGGTTCTAGAAGATTCTCTCTTGGGCAGTACCAAGCTCTTTTTAGGGAATTGCGTACCAATTTCCGTGGATAACCTCTATTTCTCAATTTTCTGCTGAGTATTTTTGCCTCAGCAAAATAGTCGTCCTTAAAGTAGCAATTGCGCCTAATGCGGAGGAATTGGGAAAAAGGTAGAGAATCGCGTAGGGCCCTTGGGTGATGGCTGTTATATTCGAGCAAGGTGTTGCGCTCAGTTGGCTTACGATGTAGTGTGGTTGTAAGCCGGCCTTCTGTATGTCTTATTTGAAGGTCAAGGAAAGGAATGGAGTCCTTGCTTGTGGACAGAGTATAGCTGAGTCCACCGCTGTTGTTATTAAGCCAGTGTTGGAAGCCTGTAAGGTTTTCAGGGGAGTCATTCCATAGTAGGAAAATATCATCGATATATCTTTTCCACAAGGCGATGCCATTGTGGAAAGGATTCGATGTATGAAGGATGTTGTTGGTCTCTAGATGGTCCATGTACAGAATAGCCAGGTTGGGAGCAAAAATTGCTCCCATGGATGTCCCTTTAACTTGGCCATAAAATTGTCCCTCAAAAAGGAAAAAGTTTTTTGAGAGACAAATTTCTAATAGTTCCAGAATAAACAGGGAGGGTACATTGTGAGGTCGTTCTCTTGACTCAAGGACCTTCTCTATTACACGTAGAGATTCAAATTGTGGGATATTCGTGTACAAAGATTCCACATCCAGCGTACACATAGTGCTGGATGTGGGATCAAAGGGATAGTCCTCTATGAAATTAATCATAGCCATACTATCCCTAATGTAACAAATGGTTCCGGGGACAAAAGGTTTGATGAAGAAATCTATGTAGTGGCCTAGTGGCTCAAGGATAGAGCCACAGCCTGAAACTATTGGCCGGCCAGGGGGTAATTGGGGATTTTTATGAATCTTAGGCAGACAGTAAATTACAGGGGTCCGAGGTGATTTTGTGTTCAGGAAGTCATACTCTTTTTTGGATAGAAAGCCTGAGTCCAGAGCCTTGTTTGTGACAGTTGTGATCATTTCTTGGATCTCGGAGGTAGGGTTGCGCGGGAGTTTGCAGTAGTGTTCATGGTTACTGAGTTGGCGGAACACTTCATTTTTGTAGGCTTCGGTGTCCTGAATCACTATCCCACCACCCTTATCTAACTCACGATTGTTACCACTGTAAAATGGCCTCCTTGAAATGACTGTGTTCATGTAATGTTTTAACATGCTCATATGCATGACACTTAAGCACTTGTCACCACTGTAAAATGGCCGCCAAAAATCCCCTCTCGTTCAACTCACGATAGTCCTTCTACGATGTTCACTATCACTCCTCCCCTTCCTTTAAAAATCACTTTCACGTGCACCGTTGTCGAGCACCAGATCGCCAGACCCGCGGCTGCCTCCAAGTTATCCCGAAGTAAGTACTAGTCCTCAACCCCTGGTAACGCCAAAACTGCAGCGTATACTATGTAATCTCTGTGGCATCTTTTTGTCCAACTTACAGAGAGCCATTGTGCCTTTCGGCGGATCCCTCAAATTATGCTGTGATAAAACCGGCTCGCTCTTTATTTAACGAACCGCCAAACTGCAGGTAAACAGTTTAACCACCACAGGTCACTGTCCGCAGCCACTGCCTGACTCATTTCTCTAATTAGTAGTTAATTTCTCGACAGATCTTTCTGCACATACCGCCAGGTGACCACAGTAGATCCCGGCGGTTCCCCGCATATAATGCTGTGACTAAACCGACGCGTGTTTCATATAACGAACCGCGAAGCTGCAGGTAAATAGCTCATCCACCACGGGCCACTGCTCACAGTCACCACCCGCCTCCTTCCCTTTAACCGATAGTCTTTTTTTTGACAGATCACTCTGCGCACAACGCCAGGCTAACTACGGAAACATAGGTTCGCCGGCTGTTCTAAATCTATAGGTGAATCCAGCTGTATTTTAAAAGCATGTTATTTGTATAGCCACAATTAAAACTTGTCGATCCCCGCTCACTCGCCGTCCTCACTCAATGCTCGCCGTTGATGTTGCACTTAAATCACCAACAAACAACCTCACTGCGGCACTCGGACCACCAGCTCACAGCCATAACAAAGCTGATTTAATCAAGTTCTCGCCCATTCACGCACAGACAAATGCCCTTTTTATGCATGCCACCTTTCACCCAATGGAGTTGATCAAAAGAACCAATGAGGATTTAAACTATATGCCTGTTATTTATGCTATTTCTTTTTACCTTTTTTCCCCTTTCTTTTCTTCCCATTTGTAAATAATGTTGATGATGTAAATGTGATGGAAAGGCCAATTGATATGGTTCTAATATTTAAGACAACAATAATGTCATCCAATGTCCTGATGATGATGCCCTCATTCTAATAGGCATCGAAACGTCGACACATAAACCCCATATGCAAATAGTGTATGTAATATGGATAATTGCAATGGTGCGGTCTAAAATTCGATGTCTGTCCCATTGAAAAGCTAATGTACAGACAAATTTTTGCTTTTTCCATTTCTGTCCTTTTTGTTGTTGTCCTGTAAATGTTGAAGGTCACGGCTGTGCCCGCTTGACATTTTTTAATAATCAAAATTATCTTTCTGACTCAAAATAAAAACCTGTCCGGATGGACAGAAGACATACAACCTATTTAGTGTATGATCATTGCTCACAATAACTCTTGTTATAGGGACCACTGTTCTTTATAATACTTAATGCCCAAGGTCCCTATGTGATACCTTATGGGTTCCCTTGTTTGTTTGACACATGAGTAGCGCAATCGACTGATTGCAAGGGATTTTGCCAAAATCCAGGCCCCTTTTTTTCAAGTGGGCTCACCTTGTCCTATACTTTTCTCTCTAAAATCCTTCTTCCCAATTTTTTCCCCTCTCCTATTTTACCCCTCTCCTTTAATTTTTTGCTCCCTACCAGGCATGTCTGATCCTCACCCTCCCATGTACAATTTAGAGTATATGAACAAAATTTTAGGGGGGCCCTCTCTTCTCTCAGACCCAACCGAAACTCCATCTGTCTCAAGTATTTCTCAAACAGATGACCTTGAAAAATTAAAGAAAAAGGAAGTTCGCCTATTACTTATGATCAGATTATTAACTGATTATTTAAAATCTAACATTATTCCATTAGGCCTACAAGTACGTAACGTACCAGGGGTGTTCACTACTAACCCAAAATACCTTAACGGATTCAGCTATATAAGCACTACATGCTCCCGGCACTGGATGGTGCTTGGGATTGATATTGCAACAGAAGAACTGCAGAAATTAAGCACTGAAATAACTGAATTAGAGAAGCAAATTTCTGATAACAATACTAACACAGAAACAAGTAAACTCCTTGAAAAAATAAATAAAACAGTAGAGGAGTTTCATAAATTTGAACTTAATAAGAAACAAATCAAAGTAAAAAAGGATATCAAAAACTATAGCCAAGAACGTGCATACCCATATCTCAACAAGGACTATTATATTAACCGCCCCTATAACGGCCCACAACAACAGAGACCGTGGGGCAGGTTTAATAGACGTCAACAATACGTGGGCTTCACTGACAGCTCAGCTGACTCATCTGGCAACTCAGATCATAACGAAAGCCCAGGCCCTTCCAACAAAGATTTTTTAGAAGAAGGCCGGGGCCGAGGCAAAGGAAAAACATGGCCCAAACCTCCGAACCCCCCCGGCGAACGGTCAACACGCCGCCAGCACTACCGGTGGTAGTTGTATCAGATAACAATACCAGTAACTCCTCTGAGAATATTTTGGAAACAGGTCTCCTTCCAATCTTCAACCTCACAGACCATATCTTGTCTAGCAATGAAATATCCCTCTTAAGTAAGGGCTTATCCTTTGTCCCGACAACACGGCCCAACTTTCAAGAAGTCCAGATTGAACTTCTGAGATTCTTCAGAAAAGTACGGCTAAAAGGCTTTTTCTCTCTCAATCCCTCCATTCCCAAAAACTGCAATACCCCTTTCAGACCACCCTCAAAATTTTCCCCTACAGCAGGTATGATCCCAGCTGAGATCCCCACATTCGAAAAAATGGTCCTAAAGGACTTATCGGTTCTTGCAGAAAAAAGGTCCTTCATTCCCTACAATATTACTCTGGAAGAAAAAAATGCGATCTCCTCCCTCAAAAACAACCAATCCCTTATAATCAAACCTGCAGATAAGGGTGGTGGGATAGTGATTCAGGACACCGAAGCCTACAAAAATGAAGTGTTCCGCCAACTCAGTAACCATGAACACTACTGCAAACTCCCGCGCAACCCTACCTCCGAGATCCAAGAAATGATCACAACTGTCACAAACAAGGCTCTGGACTCAGGCTTTCTATCCAAAAAAGAGTATGACTTCCTGAACACAAAATCACCTCGGACCCCTGTAATTTACTGTCTGCCTAAGATTCATAAAAATCCCCAATTACCCCCTGGCCGGCCAATAGTTTCAGGCTGTGGCTCTATCCTTGAGCCACTAGGCCACTACATAGATTTCTTCATCAAACCTTTTGTCCCCGGAACCATTTGTTACATTAGGGATAGTATGGCTATGATTAATTTCATAGAGGACTATCCCTTTGATCCCACATCCAGCACTATGTGTACGCTGGATGTGGAATCTTTGTACACGAATATCCCACAATTTGAATCTCTACGTGTAATAGAGAAGGTCCTTGAGTCAAGAGAACGACCTCACAATGTACCCTCCCTGTTTATTCTGGAACTATTAGAAATTTGTCTCACAAAAAACTTTTTCCTTTTTGAGGGACAATTTTATGGCCAAGTTAAAGGGACATCCATGGGAGCAATTTTTGCTCCCAACCTGGCTATTCTGTACATGGACCATCTAGAGACCAACAACATCCTTCATACATCGAATCCTTTCCACAATGGCATCGCCTTGTGGAAAAGATATATCGATGATATTTTCCTACTATGGAATGACTCCCCTGAAAACCTTACAGGCTTCCAACACTGGCTTAATAACAACAGCGGTGGACTCAGCTATACTCTGTCCACAAGCAAGGACTCCATTCCTTTCCTTGACCTTCAAATAAGACATACAGAAGGCCGGCTTACAACCACACTACATCGTAAGCCAACTGAGCGCAACACCTTGCTCGAATATAACAGCCATCACCCAAGGGCCCTACGCGATTCTCTACCTTTTTCCCAATTCCTCCGCATTAGGCGCAATTGCTACTTTAAGGACGACTATTTTGCTGAGGCAAAAATACTCAGCAGAAAATTGAGAAATAGAGGTTATCCACGGAAATTGGTACGCAATTCCCTAAAAAGAGCTTGGTACTGCCCAAGAGAGAATCTTCTAGAACCAAAAGAAAAAAATGCACAAGATAAACTCATCTGTGTGACTACATTCTCACCGGCGTCCAATGCTATCAGGAAAAGCATACTCAAACACTGGCCAGTTATTAATACAGGCCTTTTGACACTGGAGAAACCAATGTTCGCTTTCAAACGGTCCAAAAATGTAAAAGATCATCTCGTTAGAGCAGCCCTCCCTTCAAAAACACAAAAAACAACCATAACTGATGCCTGGGGTCTACCACCGGTTCTAGGCCATGTTAAGTGTGGTGGGTGCATATGCTGTGACACTACCATAGAGGGAAAAACGTTTGAATTTGGTGACATAAAATTTGACAGGAATTATTTTTCTAATTGTAATTCTGCGAACTTGGTGTATGCTATTCTGTGTCCATGTAAGCTCATTTATATAGGACAAACCAGCCAGAAAATAAAGATAAGGATTGGACAACATAAAAGCAGGATAAAATGCCAAACAGCTAATGCCCCATTGGTGGAACATTTTACCGCAAAAGGACATACTGAGAAGGATTTTCTTTGGACAGTAATTACAGTCATCAAACCACCACCAAGAGGAGCAAACATGACTCAGCTACTAAACAAAGAAGAGTTACATTGGATCCTACGCACTAACAGTATTCGGATTGGGTTAAACCGACTAGAAGACTGGACATCCCTCCTCTGATTCTGCTGAAATGATTCCACCTAGAAATTACTGTGCTGTACCGTTTTAACATGCTCATAAGCATGACACCTGAGCAGTTGTTACCACTGTAAAATGGCCTCCTTGAAATGACTGTGTTCTTGTAATGTTTTAACATGCTCATTATTCATGACACTCGAGCACTAGTCACCACTGTAAAATGGCCGCCAAAAATCCACTCTCGTTCAACTCACGATTGTTACCACTGTAAAATGGCCTCCTTGAAATGACTGTGTTCATGTAATGTTTTAACATGCTCATATGCATGACACTTAAGCACTTGTCACCACTGTAAAATGGCCGCCAAAAATCCCCTCTCGTTCAACTCACGATAGTCCTTCTACGATGTTCACTATCACTCCTCCCCTTCCTTTAAAAATCACTTTCACGTGCACCGTTGTCGAGCACCAGATCGCCAGACCCGCGGCTGCCTCCAAGTTATCCCGAAGTAAGTACTAGTCCTCAACCCCTGGTAACGCCAAAACTGCAGCGTATACTATGTAATCTCTGTGGCATCTTTTTGTCCAACTTACAGAGAGCCATTGTGCCTTTCGGCGGATCCCTCAAATTATGCTGTGATAAAACCGGCTCGCTCTTTATTTAACGAACCGCCAAACTGCAGGTAAACAGTTTAACCACCACAGGTCACTGTCCGCAGCCACTGCCTGACTCATTTCTCTAATTAGTAGTTAATTTCTCGACAGATCTTTCTGCACATACCGCCAGGTGACCACAGTAGATCCCGGCGGTTCCCCGCATATAATGCTGTGACTAAACCGACGCGTGTTTCATATAACGAACCGCGAAGCTGCAGGTAAATAGCTCATCCACCACGGGCCACTGCTCACAGTCACCACCCGCCTCCTTCCCTTTAACCGATAGTCTTTTTTTTGACAGATCACTCTGCGCACAACGCCAGGCTAACTACGGAAACATAGGTTCGCCGGCTGTTCTAAATCTATAGGTGAATCCAGCTGTATTTTAAAAGCATGTTATTTGTATAGCCACAATTAAAACTTGTCGATCCCCGCTCACTCGCCGTCCTCACTCAATGCTCGCCGTTGATGTTGCACTTAAATCACCAACAAACAACCTCACTGCGGCACTCGGACCACCAGCTCACAGCCATAACAAAGCTGATTTAATCAAGTTCTCGCCCATTCACGCACAGACAAATGCCCTTTTTATGCATGCCACCTTTCACCCAATGGAGTTGATCAAAAGAACCAATGAGGATTTAAACTATATGCCTGTTATTTCTTTTTACCTTTTTTCCCCTTTCTTTTCTTCCCATTTGTAAATAATGTTGATGATGTAAATGTGATGGAAAGGCCAATTGATATGGTTCTAATATTTAAGACAACAATAATGTCATCCAATGTCCTGATGATGATGCCCTCATTCTAATAGGCATCGAAACGTCGACACATAAACCCCATATGCAAATAGTGTATGTAATATGGATAATTGCAATGGTGCGGTCTAAAATTCGATGTCTGTCCCATTGAAAAGCTAATGTACAGACAAATTTTTGCTTTTTCCATTTCTGTCCTTTTTGTTGTTGTCCTGTAAATGTTGAAGGTCACGGCTGTGCCCGCTTGACATTTTTTAATAATCAAAATTATCTTTCTGACTCAAAATAAAAACCTGTCCGGATGGACAGAAGACATACAACCTATTTAGTGTATGATCATTGCTCACAATAACTCTTGTTATAGGGACCACTGTTCTTTATAAATCATGAGGGGTGGGTATCATGATGAGGAAATCTTTTCCCCTTGTGGTACAGGCAACCTGGACAGACGATCGAGGACAATACATTGGGGTTTCGGGTACATGGGAAGGACAGCCCATCACACTTTCGGTTTATGTGCCCCCCGGCTTACAAGCTACAACCTTTAGGGACCTAAGGGCGATACTGTTAGCTATCCCAGAGGGTGTTAATATTGGGAGGAGACCTGAACTCAGTTGTCTCAGGTACACTAGATTGCCACCCCCCGTGCAGTTAGCTCCCCGACTTCCTTGAGACAATGGGATTGATAGATGGTTGGCGGTCCTATCACCCAAACACAGCGCAGCACACCTTTGACTCCGGGGCTCATGGAAGCCTATCACGTATAGATTATTTTCTCATCCCCGCGTCCCAAATTGCCCACATTCATGAGATTAAACATCTTGCTAGAGGCATCTCTGACCATTCGCCAGTTTGGCTCCACATAGTCCCCAGCTATAGACAGGTGGGACGGCTGGCCCTCATCAACGTGTGGTATTTCCAAGATCCTAAAATCCGCAAGGAACTCCTCGCGGCAATAGATAACTACTTTATTGACAATGAGGGCTCAGTGGAATCCCCACAGACTCTGTGGGGGGCCTTTAACATTGTGATCCAGGGTCAGGCCCTCTCTTCAATCTCGGGAAAGAAGAAAGAGCACCGGAGGGAAATGGAGGCCATCGAGACGGAGATTAGCCAAATGGAGGCTGACCTGATACCTGACACCACACCCAATAAACTTCACCATCTCAAACTCAAACAGCAGGAATTTAGAGTGTTGGCGACTAACCAGGCTAAAGCCCTGGGGAGAGGAGCGCATGGGCGGTTGTACAGGACGGGAAACTACTAGCGTGGTTATATAAGAAAGAGTGGGCCCGCTGGCTAGTGCCCGAGCTCCATGGGCAGGGTGGTGGGTCCCTCACTGATCCCCAGGACATTGTGGACATGTTTGCAGCTCACTTCGGTACTGTCTACTCCTCAGTGACTCACTATTCTATGAAGGACTCCCGCCAGATGTTAGTTGACATAACGTTGCCCAGGCTTTTTGTTACTGACCGCGACTTCCTAGATAGCGCTATATCTAATGAAGAAAAAGCAACAGCAATCAGGTCCCTCAAATCAGGTAAAGCCACAGGCCCTAATGGATTACCTATCAAACTCTACAAACTTAAACCAGACATGCGTGCCCCATTTCTTAAAGAATATGTACGAGGAGGCCTGAGTCAAGGGGTACCTACCGATAGACCAGAGAACGGCAACCATAACCATTCACAAGGAAGGGAAGCCCAAAACTGAGTGTGGGTCGTACCGGCCGATATCCCTTTTATTGTTTTTTTAATTTCTTTTTATTAATGCACACAAAAAGAAATCATAAACACATACAATAAATACACTGGGTTGTATTATAATTCACTTTGCATACAGAAACGTCCTCCTGATCAAAGATGTATAGCTATGATAACAACAAATGGTTTCAGGGATCTTCCGACCGGGTCAGGTCATCTGGCAACTCTGGAGGAGCACATATATCGCCCTTATACTGATTCCATGGCCCCCAGATTTTGCCCCATTTTTTGGGTCTCCCTCTGGCCACATACACCGCCCGTTCCCTAAACATACACCAATCCAAATCTTCCATCCATTTCCCTATCGTAAGGGGTTGGGTCGCCCCCCACAGTTGAGCGATATTACGCTTAGCCACCCCGCATGCCAATGTGGCCCACATCTTTCCATGGGAGGAGGTCAGATGGCTCCCAGACATTCAGGAGGCACCTCCGCGCCTCCAACTCAAAACTCACCCCCCACACCTCCTGTAACTTGGCATGAATAGCGGACCAATACCCTCTCAGAAGAGCATAGTCCCACAGGATATGGAAAAATGTTCCAGCCTCCCCACATCCTCTCTTACACACGTCACTCTCCGCCAAGCCCATTCGCACCATCCGTGGGCCAGTAACATAGCAGCGATGAAGGATGTTTAATTGGACCAGCATGAAGTCTCATTGGAATTGCAACGACCCTTGGTGAGGCTACCACCTCCCTCCGGTCCTCATCCTCAAGGATCAATCCATCAGCAGTCCATTGGTCTCTAAGAACCACTAGGGGATCCTCCGTATGATTAACAAGTTTTTTATAAATCAAGGAGATCGTTTTTGTCGGCAGATGCCCGTCCAACACTCGATCCTCTAAGGGGGATGCCTCCGGGAGCGTCGCGTCCCCGGGAATCCCGGCCCTCAACGCGTGCCTAATCTGGAGGTAGCGAAACTTCTCCCTCCCTTGCAGTTGAAATCGTTCCTGCAACGTCTCAAATGGTATGACCCCATCCCCCCGATATCCCTTTTAAATGAGGAGCCCAAGATTCTAGCTAAATTGCTGGCTAACCGGCTGATCACAGTGATCGAGGCATTGGTCCATCCGGACCAATCGGGGTTTATTCCACTGCACTTAACTTGTGTAGGGTGCATGGCGTTCTGGGCAAAACAGCCTCCATACTGGAGCCAGCTATTATAGTCTCCCTCTATGCCACCATGGCATTCAACACCATTGAATGGGCGTATCTTTGGGCGGTGCTAGAGAAGATGGGGTTTGGCCCGAAATATATTCAATGGGTACAACTTTTATATGCTCAGCCTCTTGCCCAAGTGGTAGTTAATAACAAGAAGTCTGCAACGTTTGAGTTGAGTCAAGGGACCTGGCAGGGATGTCCATTGTCCTCCCTACTGTTTGCTCTGGCGCTGGAACCGCTGGTGGCCTGGATACGCAGAGACTCAATGATTCGAGGCATGCGCTGGTCTCCGGAATGAGAAAACCGTATCTCTCTTACGCAGACAATATTCTGCTTTATCTGACATATCCGAGACGATCCTTGCTTGTGGTCTTCGATATCCTCACTGTTTTCTGTAGATCTGGATATTAACCGGATACTCTATTAACTGCTATTTGTGGTGGCGGGAGAGCCGCCGGTCCCACCGCAGGGGTGTCCAATACAGATATGCACTGAGGGCTTCAAGTACCTGGGAATCTTTCTTTACCTGAACCCTTCACTTCGTTATAACCAGAACCTACATCCCCCTTTAATTAGGATGTTAAAAGACATAAATAACTGGAAGTCACTTCCTCTTTCCCTACTGGGAAAGGCGGCCCTTTTTAAAATGATGTCCCTACCCCTGTTTTTATATGTACTGCAGAATTCCTTAGATCCGGTCCCGGCCTCCTACTTCAGGGAGGTGGAAGGCCTCCAGCGAGATTTGTTATGAAATGGAAAACCAAGTATCGCTCTTGGCAAACTCTCCCTGAATTGGTATGATGGGGGTATCACCCTCCCCGACATTAAAAAGTATTACTGGGCGGCTCACTTGGCCTCCATCAACCACCGTACCTACGCCCGACCAGAAGATCCAGACTATAACATGGATAGATGGCTTCTCCCTGGTGGGAAATACAATAAGCCCTTTATTCCAAACCACAACGCTTTCCACTTACGGGCCCCACCAAGCACTCAGTACATGTCTGGCACACAGTCTGCGGTCCTAAACCAGGCCCTTAGAGGCTAACACTTGCTACACCGCTTTGGGACTCGGAACAGCTGGGTAGTTTGTGGAAAAGCAAGGGGTTTGACAAATGGGACATAATAGGCCTCTTGTGCGTAGGGGTCGGTGGGACAAGTCGGATATTAAAGCATTCTCTGCACTGCAACAGCAATTTGATTTGGCCGACTCAGAACTTTTCCGCTACACACAGGTTAGGCACGCCTTGCGCTCCCCACTTGCAGCGTGGTACTACCCCTCCCGAATCCTCCCACTGGAAGATAGAGTACTAGATGGCCACATCCCAGATAGGACTATCTCGTTGAAATATAAAAAGCTTATAAATAACATGCCAGACCCTCTTCACCTTCTTCGAGAAAAATTGTCCACAGATGGTATCGAGATGGATGACTAGGAATGGCAGGACGCCGTTTCCTCGCCCAGAGTCATGCCAATATCTGCTCGCCTCCGATTAGTCCAACTTAAAGTCCTTCATAGGGTTTATGTGACAAGACCTCAGTTGGTACGGATGGGGAGATTGGACGGGGGTGATTGCAGACGGGGGTGTGGTCACGTGGGTACCTTTATGCATATAATTTGGGAATGCGTGTTTATACAACCTTATTGGAGCCTCATACACGACACCATTAATGCAGTCTTGTCCACACATCTTCGCCTGGAAGCCTGTAGATGCCTAAGAAATATATGGAAGCCGACAGACCTAAATGATTACACAACACAATGGGTTACTTTGGGGCTTATGATTGCCAAGAGAAATATTGCCCAGCGGTGGGGAGCACCGCTCCCACTTTCAGTAAGAGACTGGGAGAAAGACTTGGATTGGTCAATGTTTCGGGAAAAAACAGTATATGTGGCACGAAGAAGTGGACTCGAGAATGGGGTTTGTGGAATACCTATCGGGGGATATATGTCAACCTCCCCTTGCCACAAGCAACGAAGACCCCCCTTCACTCTAGACTTCCCAAGCTATATTCTGTAAGGTTTATATTGCCTATTGTTAACGTGTCGCCGGATTTGTTACTTCCTCTGAAATGTAATTGATATGCTGATATTTTTTAATATAAAGTATTTAAAAAAATGTATTATCAAAATGTGCTCTTAGTAGTTACATCTGCTTTTGAAATACAGCATTGTTGCATTGTCTAATGTTTTGAAACAGGTTTGATTTTTTTATTCTAGCCCTGCCCCTCCATTGACCCCGCATGCCACTGACCCCACCCTTACTGGTGCTGCCATTGGCAACAAACCACACTGTAACTTTGGCCCTGACAGAAAGTTAGCGAGTACCCATGGTCTAGAGGATATGATAACAGTGGCACTATGAGTAGCATATACATCACACCATCCCAGTGAGGATGTTGACAGTATAAAATGTCATCCGAGATAACTTACACATAACAGAACTGACAAGATCTAAGGTAAGTAACTACGAGTCGGAAACAGAGATAAGCACCATGCTAATGCATATGAATATGCGACTAAACATCACGATCAATGAGCAGCTCAAGGCTACACGTTTAAAAAGAACATCGAACCAGCACACGCCCGGAAAAAAACGATCTCATCAAGAAATCTAACTTGAACTGTTTCAATCATCTGTGCATATCAAGAGACTACCTACAACACCGATGATGTGTGCGTAAATCAGTGTGTTCAAAGAATGGAGTTGTAAGTGGATATTACTGTGACATTATTGATGTTAAAAACAACATTGTATTGGAAATCGTTGTGTGTGATCACAAGGATGTAAACAACTGATGTATGGTTGCATTCAGATTGATTGGAGGCTGAGCATTTATGTCATGATGTTGTGTTGGTGATGCATTGTCTGATGAACATTATGTCCCATATCTGATTTACCATTAGAGGAATGCGGAATCTGATCTTTTTATGTGTTGATTGTATGTGCTTTTATGGAACTTTCACAAGAAACATCCCCTCTCTAATTAATCATGGAGTCCTATGCAATTCATTGTATCCAATTTCTTAATCCAAGATACTTCACATTGTAGCAATCGTTTTGATTATCTATGCCCGGAATATTTAGAAATGTCTCAATAATCTTAAACTTCATCTGTGCGATAGAGTGTCCATATTCAATCCAATGAGCAGCAAGGCTAGCGTTGACATTATTGCTGAGTCTGCTCTTGGGTTCTGTTAGTCTGGTCTTGATTTTCCTTTCAGGTTTACCTACATACAACAATCCACAAGGGCATTAGATGGCGTAAATAAAGTTGTTGAAGTTGCAACCAGCTGAATGGGTCAAACTTATTTTTTCTCTGGTCCGTGGATGTTCTAAGATGTTGCAGATTGTTACAGTGAACACATTCAAACACCTTTTGGCTCCTGTTTTTTTGTGATCAATGGTAGGGGTCTTCGTCGTTAAATGTAAAAGAAATTTTGTCAATCTGGTGTATGCATACATTGATTTCTGGTCGAAGAGACTGTGAAAATCTGGTTCTTGCTGAAATAGTTCCCAATGATTGTTGATAATGTTTTTGATATTGTTGGATTTAGTTGAAAATTTAGACACAAACACCATCCTGTTTGTAGATTGTTTTGGTTTGTTCTGAATTAATTGGTCACGTTCATTGAATAATGCTCGACGTTCATGTTCCTCTAACAGTTGCATGTGGTTTCCTCTGTTCTTGAATCTCTCTTTTTGCTCTGCCAATGTAGTTTTGCTAGTAGTGATGTCAGAAGATATTCTCCTTGTTCTTAGGAATTGCGAGTAAGGCAAATTTAGAACTAGACTGGATGGATAGAAACTTTGAAATAAAGAATTGTTCCTTTCCGTGGACTTCTAATAAACCTTTGTTTTAATGCCATCTTCTGACAATTCAATCCACATGTCGAGAAACGCCAAGCTTGTCTTACTGGTGGTATGGGTAAATTGTATCCTCAGGTTCTTTGAGTTCAACGTCTTGATATTTCCCAGTAAGATGACCTTGGTGTTCTTCCATATCATAAAACTATCATCTATGTAGCGACAAAAGAATAACAAATTGCCTGTCCACTGTGAATTCGATAAAACATGCTGTTGTTCAAATTTCGCCATAAATGTACTGGCATATGCTGGTGCATCTGCAAAACTGCTGACCAGCGTGACACCTCATGCAATACAGAACTGTTGGGAGGCAATAGACCCTTATTTAAAGAAAGCCAAACTATCCGCTCCTCGCTTGGTCGCCTCATCAGTGTCCGATCAGCCAATATGGGGTTGAAGATTTCAAATTAGCCAGAGGTAGCCATATTGGGACGTTATGGTAGTGTCTCACCAGCATAGGCACAAGAAAAATGTGCGGTCTCCGTAGCTTCAAACTCCTACATTGAGAAAAAACAAACTGACTGATTTGGTCGTTTCCATGTCAATGGTCTGTGTATATTCCCATGTCAGCTGCACAAGTGATGAGGCATAATGAAGGCTCCATGGATTGCTTATCTTCGAAGGCATGTACCGGCCGGGTAAGCCATGTTGCCGAAGAGAGTGGTGGTGTGCTGGCTAATCCAGGATAAGTGGAGGAGTGTGCTTCCAACAACAACAAATACATGATTGTGCACTACACTTCCGGGTGGAGTGAAGAGACTCGACCCCACAGCAAGCCCCAAGGCCCATCCATCATGTTAAATGGGGAATGAGTAGCAGCAGTGAGGAAACAGCAATACAGAGTTTCCGGGCTAAAGAAATTGACTGGCAGAGCAGAATATTGTAGCGAAACGAAGATCTGAAGGAGAAGGGGATGAGAGGTGGCGGTGGAAGAAAACAGAGAAGGTAAACTAGTTGAAATAGGAGAAACTGGAGATGAACGAGAAAACAGGTGGGCAGCTGTCTACATCCAGCCTTCTTTTTACGATTCAGTAGCACCTTGAAGAGAGGCGCTGCTTCCCCAGTGACCATCGTCTCAGGAGGAGCTCGTGGTATAAGGCAAGTATTTAGATATTTGTGGGCTAAGTTTTACTAGGTTAAACTAAACAAGTGCAGGCTTTAGTCACCAATCAAAAAACAGGCAATTGATAAGACCCACCTACACTTTTTTTTTACAAATACTGGAGGGGGTATTAGAGTCTTGTAAATCAAAAAGGGGGGAGAAAGATGTCGGGTTACAGAGGACTCAGCATCCTTTATTCAATCGAAAAATCTCATCTCATCGGAGCTGCGGGCAGGCAAAATGTGTATAGCAAAGGATTAGCTTTGAAAACTGTGTGACTACAAGCATCCCTTCGCCCGTTGAGCTCATGGGGTCAAATTTCGACGAAAAAATATTTTAATGAACAAATACCGATGAGTGTCGTATTATATGTATGTTTCCCATAATATTTATTAAGAAGACCTACGTGGTGTCACTAAAAAGGAGTGGTCCTAGGGATCATTGGTATGGTCCTGAAGAAAAGTCTTGGGGCAATGGCTAGAAACATGTTGACCTTGAGGTACACACACACACTCAGACGTGTGCTTCTCCTTTTCCCATTTTTACCAATACCAGCAAGAGGATTGAATAAATATTTAGTTCCTACATAGCCAGGTATTTTTTAACTGGAGAGTAGACCCTCCCACTCTTTTACCATCATTTGCTTTATAGTATCCATCTCACAAAGTGCTTCCATGTCTTCGTCAGGGTCGCAGCACGCCAAGCAGCGGGACAGGAAGAACCCTATGATGAAGTATGCCACCGTGGGACATCTTGGTGGGTGAGGGTTATTTTAAGAAAACTTTCTGTTTTCCTAAACTATAAAGAATAATGGGAAGATAGCCAATTCCAGCAAAGTGGGACTCTTCTGGGTTTTTCAGTATTAGGTTCTCACCTGATGTCCAGAGCCGGTGACAGAAACACCTACACCTATTCTTGGTACTAGTGGACTGAATATAACCTCCATTTGTTTAACCGTGAATGCTGAAGAGCTCCCCAACATGAGAGCGTTAAACAATTGGATTTAGCCCCGATAGTATTTGATTCTACTTTACTTCCTAAAACAATAAACTTATTTCACAACACTTAAACTGGACATTGTTCCTTCTTGGCCCACTACAGGGCACATTTAATTTTTGCTTCCTTCGAATATCCAGCCACTGGAGGACATGCTGCCCCAGCCACGAACAGCGCCGCATACCAAGAATGGGAGTCTACTTGGGCAATAGGATAAGTTACTATATTCAACCCTCCCCTATCAGAAGGCATGTTGGAGAGGTGGCTAAGCTGCAAGACAAAAAGGTGAAGACATGAGGCCTATTCTACACCTTTTATTAGGACTGCCATCAGACTTTGAAAGCTAGGGTGCAGGTGTGTGTGTGTACTCATATTTCCTCATCAGACTTCAACGAGAGGGAAAGGCAGTACAAGGAGGAAAGGAAAGATAGGAGAGCAGTGACATAGGGGAAGCAAGCATTGGAAAAGCCAATAGATCTCAGCAATTCGAGAGCTAATGGTGTTGACAATGCTCTTTAGTCATGTTGAATAGCACGGCTGCTGTTCAGCCTGGCTGAGAATCATGGAAAGAAGCACTATGAAGAAGCCAGCGCTGTATGCATCATAGCCGTTTTCTGACTGGCTGGACACAACGGGGGAAAAGTCAAGCAACACAACACAGTAGGGGATGAAAGACTGTTGTGGAGAAGTTAAAAAACAAAACAATGGGGAGAGGTTCAAGCAACACAACAGCAGCATCCAGGAAGAAACAAAGGCAGTACTGCTCTCTGACCACCAGTCTAGGTTTCCTGCGTGCTGTAGGCAGTCACCAGCACAGTCCTTAGTTAAAGCAAGCCTGGTCACTGAGCTGTGTCAGGCTGACACAGGTCTACCTGCTACCCTCTATTAGTGTCTCCTCTGCTTTTCTGCTCGTTCTTCTGCCCTCTGCTTTGCCTTTTTCTGCTAGTTTTTCTTCCCTCTGTTCTGCCTTTTTATGCTAATTTTGCCTTTTCTGCTAGTTTTTCCGCCCTTTGTTTTGCCCTCTTCTGCCTTTTCTACTAGTTTTTCACCAGTTTTGCCTTTTCTGCTTGTTTTTCGGCACTCTGTTTTGCTTTTTCTGCTCATTTTTCAGCTCTCTGTTTTGCCTTTTCTGCTTGTCTTTCTGCCATCCGTTTTTCTACCCTGTGGTTTGCCCTCTTCGGCTCATTTTTCTGCCATGTGTTCGGCCTTCCCTGCTAATTTTTCTGCCCTCTGTTTTGCCTTTCTCTGCTTGTTTCTTCCCTTTTCCCGCCGTTTTCTCTAGATTTGGCTTATCGCCGGAGACCTCACACCCCTGCGCCCAGATATTCCCAGGGGTGACAGTGCCAAGCTCTACAAATGCTGATTGATTGAGAATTTTCCCTCCTTCCACAGCGCCCGTGTTGGAACCTGCCGACATACGACATACACACCTCAGTAGCCCCAACTCACTCGCCTGAGCTAAAATGAGCTGTGCCATTACGAAGGTACATTATAGCACTGCAATGAGAAGTATGAATTAAAAGTGTTAGTTTTGTCCCACTGGTATTCTGAACTTATATTTGAAAGTGCTTTCATACACAAAGCAGAAAAATAGTTTAGGTGAAATTAAATATTTACACACAAGCACACAATTTAAATGGGGATTTTTATCAGGAAGGAAATGGGTATCCATTTGTCTTTCCTTATGTTAAGGCTTTCTTTTTATCTGTTTGTTCATTTGTATGTAGTTTTTAAATACAGAAAACTCAACTGAAGGCCGAGCACTTTACATGAGCACTAGTTACATTAGACAACGATGTTTATAGGCACGGGGAGATTAAGTGATGTGCCCAGAGTCACAGGATGTTGAGCCGATGCCAAGGTGGTTGGTGGGGATAGGTAGACATGGGCACAAAGTGGATCATATTTCAGCAAATGAAGAAATTCCATGGGTAGACCAATACATTTTATGTGACCTCAAGGGACCTCTGGGATCATCTGTTTTCATTCACAGTTGAAGTTGTTGAGGCCAGTTTTGGCATGTTAAACCCAGCATAATGGAGCAAATAAACACGCACAAAAATGAAAGCAATTCAGGAGCTGCTGCTCATTGCTGTACACAAAGGAGCCACCATCCAACCAGCACTCGCTCCACTCTTCTCTCGGTCTGAAAGGGGATGCTTGCAAAACACACCAAGGATACCTCAAGTAAAAAAAACAAATGAAAATCATAAAGCATGATGGCACCAAGCAGCTCTCGACAAGAGAGCTGGGGCACAAGGGGGTTTGAGAAGGGGAGCGTGGGGGAGTTTACGAAACAAGCATTTGCAATGCTGAGCTATTGGTCTTGTAAATGACTATTTTTTTATTAATGTGTTTTTGAAAATAGCTAAATTAATAGCTTTGTCATTTACAATGCCAATAGTTATAACTTTCGCAAATATGACACCTATAGCATTTGTAATGCAACATGTTTTGTATTTACGTGACTTGGATGTATTGTTATTACAAATAACAATGGCTTTTCATTTTTTTTAATAATTAATACTAAAATAAAAGTGATTGTAATTTATAAATGGCAATAGCTTAAACTTTTGTAAATAACTTTTGTGAAGATTATGTTCAGTGTATTTTATTGACGAAAATCCAAGAACAGAAGTGAAATATTAACATCTTTTAGTGACATTTGTAATAAAGCTTGAAACATTGAGAGACCATATTTGAACCAGTGTCCTATGTTGGTCGTGTTCCGAATAAGGGAGGACCAGGCCTGGCAGCTCGGGCTAATCAGTTCCTAGTGGAGCACGGTCAAGACAAATTTACATATGGCAGGGTCCAAAACAAAGTGGTACAACGGGCAAAAAAACATGGACTGGGATTCGGCCCGAGTGTTTGGCAGTGGCGGAGATTAAATGTAAGCATTCCATCCATAACCTTGTTGTTGTACTTGACTTTATTTTTAAGAATAGAGAAAATCAAGTTAATGGTGCGAGCCGAATAATCATAGTCTATAATATGTAAATTAAGTTCAACACACTTGAGACACGCAAGATCATGCACAGCACGTCTGCTTACATTACACTATATGCAGGGCCAGTGGAATCATGCAGTTCACTTTATTTTCTGCATCATAATGGATTTGCCGCATTTACCACATAATCAGCATAATTTGCAGATGTTAACAAAAACATGTTTCTGATTCAAAAAGATCAAAAGCGACTAAAATTGCTACTGCGCGTGATGCAGCACAGTGGCAGGCCACCTTCAGTTTCTGATGGCTGAATTTAGGCGTTCAATGTGAGGCGTAACCTTTGCTCATACAGTGGTAACGTGTAAAAAAGGAAACGACAAAAGAGAAGTAATACTGCTTCAAAAGGTGTTGCGTTATTCGCATGTTCCTGCCGCATACATTAAGAACTCCTGCTACATTATTTGATCCGCCCGTGCCGCATACTTCCAAAGACCCTGACTGTGTACACGGTGCTCGCAGGGCTGTGCAGTGCACAGCTTCTAGTACAGAAAAGGTGTGGCAGGGCTTGCTTCCCGGGTGGAATTACGGATGGGACGGCCCCCTCTAGCAGCCCTAAAATAGCAGTCAGTCTTTACACTACCAGGATCCTGCGACATTCCTGGAATTCCAGAGCAGAGGTGGTGGAGGGGGGTAGGACGGCACAGACTTGCAACTGGAAATCCGAGCACGTCGGACATTTACAACCCCATAATTGAAACACTTCCTACTCTACTTGCCACCCAAAACAATCCCCCACTGACCTGTGTGGCCGTGGACGTCCTGCTCTCCTCGCCCACTCTCAGATCGAGGTAAAGTCATATCCGGGGGTACATTTATCATAGCGTTGTAGCGTGGGGCAAGGTTGGCGCGGCACTAAAGTTAGATTTATCATGCCACCTCTTTGGGCGGCTCGCGCTTACCTGCGGTCTCATGGCGGCCACACCCCCTCCCTCCTCCTACAATGCGGCCGTCGCGGGAAGGCGGCGGGACCTCGCCACTGCCAGCACCCAACTCTTCAATGAGACCACATATGTGCCAATGGACTCAATGACCCACGGACACAACAAACTGAGCCACATATGTGCCCATGGGCACAACAAACTGAGTGGCATCTGTGCCCACAAACATAACTAACTGAATCACATCTGTTCTCACGAAAACACCAGAAGAGACAAACTGAGTCACAGGGGTTCCCATTGACGCAACAAACGGAGCGCATGTAAAGTCTAAAGTAACGTACGCAATGTTATCTTGGTCTTTCATGCAGCTATGGAGGAGGTCAGATGTCAACATCATAGCCTTCTAAATGAGCGCACCTCTACAGATTTAGAAGGATTTATTAACATTACATATGGCAGGACCTCCACCATCAATACCCCGCCTGGAACTGACCTACTGCGCTGCTTGAAACAACAAGCAAACTCACCGCCGCAGCCCGGCTTCAACAGGAAGCCAGGCAACCTTTGTTGGGACGGGGGCGGGGCCGGACACGCGACCGGAGCTTCCCAGGAGGCAGGCTGCAGTGGCTGGCGCATGGCTCCGGTGCAGAGAGAGGAGAGCCCTGCGTGCAGCCGGCGTCCGCCCGGGAAGCCAAGGAGCGGAGTGCCGGTGCCCGTTGACGTCGGAGTGATCAGCCCCGGAGCGGGACCTGACTGGGCACGTTGTCTCCCCGGAAGAGTCCTGCGGAGTAGAAGTCCCGGTGAGTGGGGCTCCGTGCTTGCGTGTCTGTGTGTATGCAGGGGGCATGGGGGGCGGCAGCGTGCGTATGTGTGTGTGTGTGTGTGTGTGTGTGTGTGCTTGCATGCAGATGGGTGGGGGCTGGCTGTGTCTGTGTGTGAGCAGGGGCTGTGAGTTACTCTGCGCAAGCGTGGCTCAGACGCGCGCTCCCGCGGTCAAAACTGAGACTGCAAAAGCGCGCGTCTGAGTCGTGTCCACATTCCTAAATACGGGCCACATTAGGTCTGAATCAGAAACTCTCAATGCTCACGCATTGAGAGTAGGTCTGCTCGACCTAAAAAAAGGGAGTGGGTGGGTGGGGGGTAATGGATTGTTAAAAAGGGGAAAAACACAAGCACTCATGTGGAGTGCTGAACACAAAAATGTAGCTCCAAGAACGGGAGCAGTGGATGGACACAAATACCTTGTCTAAGCTCCAGAAGAGGGGCAAACACAAGGAGAGGACATGACGTAGGCATGCCTTCACAAACCAGAACAAAGAAAATGAGATTGATGCTGCAGCAAACCAATTAAAATAGTGGGCAGCCTGTAAGCCCACTGTGTGTAAACAAAATGTCTTGAAGACAAGACTGTGCATGTGCAGCCTAGCCGAGACCTAAAAATAAGGATGAAAACAATTCTGTATGATTGCGATAAAGAGACAGAAAGTGTAGGGTGGTGGAAGAAAGGGGCACAAGGTGGAAATAATGACTAAGCAGCCTTGATATTCAGCAAGCATGAAATTCGACAGCACCAGCGGGTGAGCTCCTGGGACTTTGAATTAAGCAATTAAGTTTTTGTCAAATAGGTCTACTTAACAGGTCTCTCAGTTTCACATTTTCAGGTTTATTGAGCAAAAAATATTTCTTTGATATATCTGAATACTTGAAGGAAGAAGACATTGAGAAACAATGAACAAGCAAGGCCTTTTAAGGTTGTTGCTTGGGCTAAGATGTAGTGAGCCTAGGTACCAATATAGGACATCTCAATTTTGTTGTATACTTCTGGGGTGGACAGAGATGTGACAATAAAACATATAATTCCTGCACAAAGACACAAGTATGTCTATGTTGGCACTATGCAAACAACAAAACCTTTAATTGCAATAAACACATTTGTTAATGTTAGAAAGTGGGTGAATGTAGGAATTTCTGTAAAAATGCCATCCTGGAAAGATATTTTGGAGCTTGCAGGTTGCCACCAATGCCCCTGTTTCAACCTCACATCTGATGAACTCCACTCGTCCCACCACTCAGAAAAGTTAAGGGCAGAGAGCATAAGCCAGGTTGTGCTTTATATATTTAGTGTGCATGCAGACAGATTGTTATGTTATGTTATTTTTTGTCTTTTATAGCGCTCGGCTACTCAGAAGAGTGTCCCGGCGCTTTATGGACAACCAAGAAAGACAAACACAACACAGCAAGATAAAAGAAAACAGGGTCAACAAAGCATTAAAAGAAGCTAGGAGGCAAAGAGCCAGGTTTTCAAACCCTTCCTAAAAGCCAGCAGATTAGAGGTACTGCGTAACGTCAGGGGCAAAGTGTTCCAAAGTTGAGGGGCCCGAAGCATAAATGAGCGACCTCCAATACGTGCCCTCCTCACACGCGGAACAATGGCAAGAAACTTCGACTCTGACCTCAAAGATCGAGCAGGACGATAGGAAGCTAACCTCTTCTGAAGGTATTTCGCCCCTGAGGCATAAAAGGCTTTGTGAGCGAGGGTTAGAGCCTTAAAAACTATCCGCTGTCGGATAGGCAGCCAATGAAGCGACTGCAGCAGGCCAGAGACTCTGACTCGCCTCTGCAAGCCAAAAATGGCACGTGCTGCAGCGTTCTGGACCACCTGCATCCGTTGCAGGAGATATTCGGGCAGGCCGAGATATAGGACATTGGAGTAATCCAGTCTTGACCCGATCAGGGCCTGAACCGTAATCCTCCTATGGTCCTCGGAGAGCAACGGAAAAAACTTCCTAAGCAGGCGGAGAAGCCCAAAGCAGGTGCCAGTGAGGGTAAGGATCTGAGATCTCAAAGTCAGACCGTTGTCAATTTTAACCCCCAGATTCTTAGCTAACTGAGACGACCGCCCCGGGGGAGACATGTCGGCCGGCCACCATACCTGCCAGTCCGGATCGGATTGACAACCGAAGAAGAGCACCTCCGATTTGTCTGAGTTGCACTTGAGGCTGTTCAGTTGGAGCCATTTAAACACAGCCCCAAGGCACTCACGGATGCTCTCTCCATCAAAATCCTCTCCTTTCCGGGAGGTGAAGAGCAGCTGGGTGTCATCTGCGTAGGACACGATCTGGGCCCCGAAGGACTCGGCCAGAGGTGCCAGAGGGGTCATAAAGATATTGAAGAGAGTCGGGCTCAATACAGAGCCCTGTGGGACTCCGACTCCCAGTGACGGCATCTCGGCCGAGCTAGAAGAGGCCCAGACCGTCTGTCGGCGGCCGGTCAAAAAAGATGTAAACCAGCTGAGCACCGTCCCCCTCAGACCGATCTCAAGAAGTCTGACGAGCAGATCCTCATGGGGGTCGGTGTCGAAAGCCGCCGACAGATCCAGCATGATCAGCATGGCTCTACCACCCAGGTCTAGCGTCTCCTTGATGGCCTCAGACACCTCCAGCAGCGCCGTCTCGGTACTAAGATTGGGACGAAAGCCCGATTGAGTGGAATGGAGGAGATCGTGGGACTCCAAAAAATTGGAAAGCACGTTATGCACGTGCTTCTCCACGGTCTTGGCCAGGGCGGGAAGAAGAGAAATAGGCCTATAATTGGCCAAAACCTCGGGGGCCAAGCCGGGCTTCTTAATAAGGGGGATAACCATTGCTTGTTTCCAAGCCACAGGGACCACTCCCTGGCTCATCGAGAGATTCAGAAGTGGATTTACGACTGCCGCCATCTTCGCCGAAAATTTGGCCGGGCATGGATCGAGCGGCGATCCGGATTTGAGATTGGCGAGAAGTGTCAGGGACGCAGCAGTTGAAATAGGCGGGAAGTCAGATAAGACTGGCCCTACAGACGCCGATGGGGTTAGACCATCCTTAGAACAAAGGAAGGCACCAGCCGGTCGCGGCGGAAAGGAATCTTGTATCAGCTTGATCTTGGTCGTAAAAAAGCATGCAAGATCCGATGCCCACGACTCTGTCGGAGCAATCTGGGCCGCATTCGACCGTGGGGCAGTGAATTCCCTAACGATCGAGAAGATCTCCTTGCAGGAGTTTGCAGCATCTTCAATCCTCCTCGCAAAGTAGCTCTTCTTCTCCAGGAAAATGTCACGATGGTAAGCTTTAACCATGGTTCTGTATTCGAGTCTGGCGGCTGGATTATACTGCGCTCGCCATGCTCTTTCTGCCACCTTGCACTGCCTGCGGGAGGCAATCAGCGCACCCGTGAACCAAGGTGCAGAGACCCGTTTAGGCAGTGAGTGGGGGGTCCTCAAAGGGGCCAGGTCGTTTAACCTCTCCACGAACCAGGCTTGCAAGGACTCCAGGTCCCTCTCCAAAACCCCTATAAGAGGACAGGGATGTTCACACAGTGCCTGCGACAACATTTCAGGGGTCACCCGGTGAAATGCCCTTGACGCAGGTCCCAACTGCCTGGGGGCACTGCTCGGGGATTTCTTCCTAGCCGGTTTATGAAAATTAATCAGACGACGGTCAGTCCATAGAACCGGCAGAAGTGCCGTCACCTCTATAGGGGAGGAAGAAAAGACCTGGTCCAAAATATGGCCTTTGTCATGCGTTGGTTCAGAGAGGAAGGGAACTAGTCCCAGAGGAGCCGTGATATCAAATAATTTGATCACGTCAGAGTCCAGCGCATCGTCCATGTGAAAGTTAAAGTCACCGGCCAGGATGCAGTGGTCCGCTCTCAAGCACAACACTGGCATAGCAGACTGGAGCTCTTCGGAATGTACCCGCTGGACCAGGGGGTCTGTATACTAACAGTCCTTTCACTGACTGATGGGGCGCTAAGGATAGAGAAAATGCAAGGGATTCAGACCCTTTGATAGCCTCAATAGGAATGATAGAACATCCAACGGAATTCCTCACCACGAGTGCTATCCTGCCGCCCCTTCCTTCCAATCTATCCTGCCTATAGATGCTGTAATCTGGCGGGATCGCAGAAGCGATATCAGGGTTGGAGGAAACTCCCAGCCAAGTCTCTGTAAGCATCAGGCACATCGTTTTTCCGTGGACAAGAGGTCAAAGATCTCCTGAGCGTGACTGCGCACTGACCTGGTGTTTAATAGCATACAAAGATGCTTCTCAGAAGCCACCTCCCGATGAGGAGGTGTCCGCGAAACAATACCAGGCGACCAGCCGCATCCCGGGCATCTACACTTGCCCCTATAGCGACCAGGAAATACCTTTAAACAACCAGGCGATACCTTCTGTAAGGACCGCAAATGCGCAGAGGTATAACAGACCATAATAGCTCGGAAAGAAAAGAATTAAAATAAAATAAAACAAGCGACCAGGAACAGTCCTCCCGCCACTCCGACCGCCTCCGGGACGCTGACGGGCGCAGACGGGCAGGACTCTGGCACGACTCAGGCGCGGCCGCTACGCGTCTCCGCTACGCGGGGAAGCGAGCTTTAAATAGTAGTCCCTGTGGACATCCGGAGCACTACACTGCTCACTAATGCACTTCCTGGCATTCACCCCACTCCAAGATGGCGCCCGTTCCTAGCCCACCACCCGGAACCGGGAACCGGACCCGACAAATGCGGTGAAAAACTATTAAAGTGCAGATAAGGGGCCCTAGAAGCTGTCCGCTTAAAAACAGGTTTTAATAAACCTAAAATAAATAAAATAGAAAAACGGGAGGCTTTAAAAAGAGTAGACCGATCAAACAGCACGCAGCGTGATTGCAGTCTTCAGGTGTCTTCAGGTGTTATTAAAAGGGAAATTCCCTCGAGTGCTCGCCTTAAATAGTAGTCCCTGTGGACATCCGGAGCACTACACTGCTCACTAATGCACTTCCTGGCATTCACCCCACTCCAAGATGGCGCCCGCTCCTAGCCCACCACCCGGAACCGGGAACCGGACCCGCCAAATGCGGTGGAAAACTATTAAAGTGCAGGTAAGGGGCCCTAGAAGCTGTCCGCTTAAAAACAGGGTTTAATAAACCTAAAATAAATAAAATAGAAAAACGGGAGGCTTTAAAAAGAGTAGCGCGATCAAACAGCGCCCAGCGTGATTGCAGTCTTCAGGTGTCTTCAGGTGTTATCAAAAATCACAAATGAGCTCATTATACACTGATGATGCTTTGATCTATCTGCGCCAGCCTGTATATTCAGTCCTCATCATGCTAGCTGTAAATGCTGTAAAAAATTATAATTCCTGCTACAGGGAAACGATTTGCAGGTGTGCAAAAAAAACTGCAAAGGTGCAATTGGAAGGGAGGCTGGGTTCGAACTAGAGCAAGGAAGCCACCAACACGCTCAGTTGTCATTGCAAAAAAGATAATATTTTCCAATATTAGTAACAATACCTCATGATCACTGCATATTTTAAAGGACAGGAGGACTGCATTGATACTATATTCCAAGTGGAATGTTCCCTAATGATGCTTTTAGACAATGCAGAACTTTCAGCCAAGCAAAATTGACAAAGCAATCTTGTTCTGAGAATGGTGCAAGCTGAAACCTCTCAGTGGAAATCAATGTAATCTTCAGTGTTACTTTGGGCAGCAGAGGGTGTCACATGATTGGAATAATCTCACACCTAGACTGATTTTGCTGTGTATAATCCCAGTAGAGACATCATCAAGGAAGGCTATTCACTTGGTGGAAGACTGAAGTGGTACCAGACCCAGAGTCTCTGAGATGGGAACCCCTTACATGTGACTCATGGGAACATTCTTGATAGCTCTCAACTACACATGTGTTTCTAAAACTACAAGGCATGTACATTATATTGCACAATATATGGGAAGAAAACCAGTGATTCTATTTTCACAGTATATGTTTAAGTTTTTTGCAATTTTTGGGTGTACTCAGACCAATGGATATGTTACGTTTAGAGGTAAATGTATTTCTGAGATATGCATTAATATAAAGCAGTTATGACCTACTCACCCGCAACCCGGTCATTCCTCTCCACATCAATGCAAAACACAGGGATTTTTTCCTTTCGGTCATCGAAGAAGTCAACATATGGAATACTTATTTTCCATGCTGAAAGATTACGGGGAGTGTTGGGTGTAGTAGCAATGTCAGCATCCTCAGGAGAATCATCTTCCAGAACTACTATTCCTTCTTCGATCTGCAAAGCATTAACCATAACTTTCTTAACTTTGATAAAAGGTACTTTTTGCAAGCTTTTATCAAGCATCCCTAGATTTTCTGGTCGCTAAACCAACATTCTCATTTACCAAAGAAGTAGAATCCCTCCCAAACTATCTAGAATTCTTTCGTAGCACCTCTTCACCACAGACATTTTTTTATACAGGCATGCCACAGAGAACCAAGAGTAGTTCTTGACATCAACTCTTCCTAGATTGGTTTATGCTTCTCGAACCATTCAAAGGGCCCTCAAAGCTCAACTTTTCTCTACTTACCCCAACTGGCTGCCTGCTCTTCACTTTCTCCCTTCCAACAGGACCCGCTGACTTATCATTGTCACTTTCCTTCCTACTTTGATGTGAAGAACCCACCTGCCCAAGTTGGCAGAATATTAAAATACCATAAGTACATCCAATGATTTATCCCCATTTCATTAACATGGTTGAGTGGGAGAAAACATGCTGGAACATCAAACCCGAGTGCTTTCTAGCAGGGGGCTACATTTCGACAATTGTACAGATCACACCTCAGGATTAGGAATGTTTCTTCCACTTTAAGAAAGAGCAAACACTACCACAGCTTGAGGAACAAGTGATACTGATCCCTTGGCAGAACTACAAAATGGAGGACTGATAGTTGAAGTTATAATGTTCTGCTCCCTCTCATGAGATACTGTTTATGTATTTTAACAAACACATGAGATTGTAAATGTGCACACCACTTGCAGAAAGACGTGTGTAGTGTATGTGTGAGGCAATCAGAAGCTGGAAAGGAACGTGGGAAGGTTCTGTGGACATTAAGAGAGCAGATCTAGGATGTGAGCTGCTGTAAGTAATGATGTGGAGCCAAAGCAGGCAAAATAAACAGTCTATGAAATACCTATCGGACTTTAGGATGAAGATCAATCGCAGCGAGTAGTGTTGAAGTTCCTTCTCTTTCAGCAGCAATCAACATTTTTTGCAGCTAGTTTGATTCTTAGACATTAAGAAGCTTTGATTAATAAAGGACCGGCAAAATACAATGTCTGGCACCGTCCAAGCAAAGTGTATTAGGCAGCGATGTCAATAGGAAACACAAAGGCCAATCCGGCAAGGACAGATGTTTAAGGGATACAGATGTTAACTCAAAAATGACCTTGTAAATTAGGACACTGATATTCTGATCACTGATGAGCATGCAATAAAGGATCCTATTGGATCTCCCTCTATCTATTCCAAGTACCAAGTTTGGTGTATGGATGGAGACCTCAGTAATTTGTGTAGAAGTTCAGAGTTGGCATAATGTAGTACAGAGTTTACCAGGGCTCCAACACTCATCACTTTGAATTGCATAAATACAAAACTCAGAGTTTTTTGAATGACTGTATATTGGAAAATGTATAATAATTTGATTTCAATATACCCTGGAGTGATTGTGACCTAATATATGCTTGGTTTGGACATTTCAAGACATATTCAATGTTATCATGTAGGTTGAAGATTGAGTTTTTTCGAGCAACTAACATTTTTTATAAGCTGGTTAGATATAGCTCAATTTAGCTCGAGTCAGTATTTCTCTCAAAAATGTTCAATATATGTCAGAAATGTTACATAAGGAACAAAGAGACCTGGTATCTGTCAGCAAAGGTTTCACAAAGTCTCTCTACTTGGTGAATCAGGTTCAGCAGAAGTCGCGCTAGAGGCTACTAGGATCCAGCTTCAGAACAGTTGGTCTCCCCAATAGTGAGCGGAACGACTGGTAAAGGGTTCCCTGCGCATTAAAATGCTTTCAAACACCTCTGCTTTTAACAATTGATTATTTTGTTTTTCAACTCTGCTTATTTGCACAAGAGCACGCATACCTGCACACTGCACTTTGCCTCCATTGTTAGTTACGCCTGGTAAAGGGTTCACTGCCGCATCAGAACGTCTTTGGCATTTGCTTTTTAAAACGGATTACTTCTTTCATTTTAAATTCTATTGCACTTTGCCCCCACTGCGTCTTCCCCGGTTCATCACGATTGTTCCTCTTGTGTGGAGGGAATTCGACGCAAACCGGAAGTGTCCACCTGCCGGCAGGAAGCACCAGTCTAGCTGACAAACCGGGATCATAAAAACATATGCCTGACTCAACATGCAGCAGACACGTGGCAAAGGCGTGCCTAAGGCAAGCCCATCTGCACCTGACCGGGCCCAGCGGCCAGAAACAATGCCCCCCACATCCCAGAAAGACCTCCACCTCTCACATACTCTCGAGATAAGCTTCTGATATTTGGCTGAGAAACAAAAATCTAACATATGCTGTATCAAAGCTTCCCCAGCAGTGGTTGAAGGACCTTTTTCCTGTCTCGACTACAAATGGTTGAGCCGAGATATTAACACCCAGACTACTGAGGTAGACACAAGCCAACATCATAAAAACCTGTCCTTAAAATGTATCTACTTAAATGCCAGATCTTTCCCCAAACATAGTATCAAGATTCAGGACACTCTAGATGACCTAAGTTCTGATCTCGCCTTTATCACCAAAACTTGGCTGGAGGCCAATAACTCCCCCAACATTGTTTCAGCCCTCCCACCTGGCTATAAAATATTAACAAATGATAGGAAAGGCAAGAGAAGTGGTGGTTTTGTCATTCTCTTGAAAGACCATCTCTCCTGCATTCCCTCCACAATCTCCAAAGTAGGCGCCCATGAGATCCTAGCTTTCTCAGTTTTGAAGGGTGCCCAAGTATTATTGGGAGGAACCGTCATCTACAACCCCACCGGCCATTATGCTGGATTAAGTACCAACCTACTTGTTCAACTTTCCCCCCTCTGCTTAAAACAATCAATTCCTAGTCATGGGCGATGTTAATCTCATCTTTGAAAATACCACTAACCCAGGTGTTAAACACTTGGAAAACGATATGTCCATTATGCAACTAACTCAGAGGATATCGGAACCAACCCATATGGCTGGACATACCTTGGACCTACTGCTCTCGAACAGAACATCTACTAACATTCATGAGATTAAACCACTTCAGTGCACAGATCACTCCTTAATCTCCTTTTCCCTAATGCTACCTATTAAGCCATATAAGGCTGAAATTACACATCAATCAGAGCTAAGACACACAAACCTAATTACTCAGGAAGCCTTTACTATGCATTTCACGCATCATGACCCAGACACACTCCACTCCTATTCTGATAGTACCTCAGCCACTCACTTGAAAACAAGAAATTGAGAAGTTGCTTGACAAATGTGCCCTCAAACTTAATAAGAAACCGGACACCAATTTCAGGACCGAAAGAAGGTATACTCCCAAACTAAAAACAAATAAACGAATATGCCGCACTTTGGAGCATAAATGGAGACTGTCAAAGGACAACACTGATAGACAAACCTTCTTTAGCTGAAGAAATAAATTACCATCACGCCATAAAAAACGCCAAAACAAACAACTATACAAAAAGGATTGAAGACAATGGCAGCTCGTCCAAGGAACTTTACAGAGTTATTCGCCAACTTTGTAAACCCACCAGCCTATCTCAAACCATGGCTCCCACAACAGAGAATTGTGAACTAATCAATAACTTTTTCACCGACAAGGTGACAAAAATGTACGCATCCTTCGACAATCCCCCCGATGACGATAATACTGACTGGGAAAACTCGGCCTCTCATCCCTCTGCACAAATTCATATTGACACTCTTACTACTTTTTCAGATGAAGAAGTGGCTAAAGCCATGATTGAGGTCAAAGCTGGATCTCCATTAGATCCCTGCCCTCATTTTATTTGTGCCAGACTAGCGTCAGTTCTATCCCCTCACATCACCAAAATAGTTAACTAATCTCTGGAGCAAGCTTCATTCCCAGACATATGGAAGAAAACAGTGGTATTTCCACATCTAAAAAAAGCTGGACTCAGAATATATGACCCAGCTAACTATTGTCCCATCTCTCAACTTCCCTATCTATCTAAAGTCTTGGCGCGTTTAGTAAATAAGCAACTTACCACCTTCCATGCATCTAACAATTTACTTGATCCCTCACAGACGGGCTTTAGAGCCAACAATAGTACCGAAGCCTCTCTATTGGCAGTGTCTGATAATATTAGATCACTAGTTGATCAAGGTTGAGCCGTACCACTGATCCTACTGGATCTTCCTGCGGCCTTCAACACTGTATCCCACACCAAACTACTCCAAATCCAGCATAAAAAAGGGAACAGTTCTAACGCCTTGTCATGGTTTGCCTCCTTTCAGAAAGATCTGACCCAAACAATTCATATGGGATCCTGCACTTCCACCTCAAAGAGCATTAAATTGGGAATCCCGCAGGAAGCTACCCTAAGCCCCACCCTGTTTAATGCATATGTTTAATCTCTGGTGGATATTAGTAGGAAATGGGGATTTGACATCTGCTCATACGCCGATTACACACAATTGGTGATTCCCCTGATAGACAGGCTGACCAACACCGAGACTAATAACAACCTATTGAAGTGTCTCACTGAACCCGCAGGTTGAATGTCCCAACACGGTCTACAACTAAATGCCGGGAAATCTGAAATCCTACTTTTCGGGGGTGCCCAGGGCATTTGGGAAATAGCTGGTGGCACCAGGCACTAGACACCGCCCCTGAACCCAAACGAGCGGCAAAAAATGGGCGCATCATTTTCGATACCACTATCTATGCAGGACCAAATACGCACGTTGTGCGGAAAAGCCTATTCTATACTGAAACTTTTTAGACTACTCTTCCCCTGGATCCCACAGAACTGCAGACAAATGATCATGCAGGCTCTGCTTATGAAGAGACTAAATTACAGCAAC
The DNA here is from genome assembly GCF_964263255.1 of Lissotriton vulgaris. Taxonomy (NCBI): domain Eukaryota; kingdom Metazoa; phylum Chordata; class Amphibia; order Caudata; family Salamandridae; genus Lissotriton; species Lissotriton vulgaris. The sequence goes on from NC_141694.1 coordinate 583,213,716, forward strand.
GCCCTTTAAGTTTGCATGGCAGACTACCTTTTCTCCAGACTTCAGGAGGTCCAGAGTGCCGCTGCCAAACTAGTATGTAATTAAAAAAAAAGGAAAATGCTACTTACCCGTATGCATCTGTTCTTGGCATGTAGAGCTGCAGAGTTACACACTATGCATAGATGGCCACCTAGTGTTGGGCCCGGATGTCCTGTGACATTGGACGCTGCTTGGGTGGTATGTTTGGGGAGGTAGATGTTAGTTCCAGACAATAACCTGATTGAATTATTTGGAGCACCCACGTGTCTGATGTGATGTTTTCCCAGGCTGGCAGGTACTGTTGGAGTCTTCCCCGACAGGAGTGGAATGGGGAAGGGGAAGGGAGTCATTGGGCAGGGGTAGAGGCAGAGCGTGAGTTGTTATTTTTGCCTCTGCCTTTGTTATTGTTACCCCTGTACCCACCCCTTTGGTAGCCTTTACTGTAGGTAGACTGTGTAGGGGCTTTGTATGAGGTAGAAGCTGTGTCTGAAGTATATCCCCTGGTGGCACCTCAATAGGATGAGCGACAAAATGAACGTCTGGGAGCCTGCGACTGCAGGGCTCCCATAGATTTGGCAGTGTCTGTATCTTTTTCATTTTCTCTAATGATACATCTACCTCGGGTCCAAATAGGTGTTGTTCGTCAAAGGGTTGGTTAAGAATGGCGCTTTGTACCTCAGGTTTGAACCCTGATATGCGTAGCCAGGCGTGTCTGCGTAGCAAAAAGCTGGCGTTAACTGCCCTAGAGGCTGTGACTGCTGCATCGAGGGCACACCTAATAGAGGTGTTTGTGATATTTTTCCCCTCTTGGATGAGCTTGTTTGCTCTATGTTTGTACTTGTCAGGGAGGTGCCTCATCAGTGACTCTAGCTCATCGTAATGTGCCCAGTCATATCTGGCTAGCAGTGTCTGTGTATTGGCGATACGCCACATGCTTGCTGCTTGAGACGCTGTTCTTTTGCCTGATGCGTCAAGTAGCTTAGATTCCTTATCTGGTGGTGCAGCCTCACCCGATGTTTGTGGGTTTGCTCTCTTGCGTGCGTGGGAAACTACAAGTGAGTCTATTGGTACTGGGCCTTTAATATATGCTGGGTCTGAAGGGGCAGCTTTATATTTTTTCTATATCCGAGGGTTAATGACCAGAGTTCTGACTGGGTCTTTGAAGACTTCAGGGGCATGCTTGATCACTCCTTTAAGCATGGGTAAAATGGATGAAGACCTTTGTGCATTATCGAATGTATCCATCAGGAAGTCTTCCTCAACAGGGTCTGTATAAAAGTCTACCCCATGATAATGTGCAGCCCTGTGAATTAATTAATTAAACCCTATAGTGTCTTCTGGTGGGGAAGGCCTTGAGGGGTATATGTCATCCTGAAGGACATTTGGGACATCTAGGGTGGTATAATTGTCCCACGGGTCTGAGGATCCTGTGGGTGTGGTTGGATACGGTAAGTTACCCCCCCATATCATCAGAGCTATCATCCCTATGTGGTGTGATAGGGGATGCTGGAGAATGCTGAGTTATAAGAGGTGGTGGTGATGGTACAGGTGAAAGAGAAGGGGAAGGCAGTCTTAAGGGAGAGGTAGCCATGTCCTTCTTCTTTGAATGCGGAGCTGGAGCTGGTGTGTCCAGTGGTCGCTTTTTTGGAGCCAAAACTAGGTGTCCAGTGATTGGGTCCTTAGCCAGAGTCTTTTGAGCGGGGTCTGGATAGGGTAAATCCACTGCAGGGGATTGATCTTTTGTGCCTGAGGAAGTCTTATGCACCGAGATGGCTTGTTTTGGTTTCTTGGCAATGTCTTTCACCGGGGAGGCAGCCGTCTTTTTCGGCTCCGAAGCTTTTTTCGGCTCCGAGTGTTTTTTCGGTTCCGGTATGGTTTTTGGATCAGACGACTTTTTCGGATCCGATGATTTTTTCGGTTCCGGTGGTGTTTTGGAATCCGAAGCGGCTTTGCTTGGTTCTGGCCTGAGTTTCGGTGCCGAAGGAGAAGTGCTGTGCTTCGGTGCCGATGGTTTGGATGTCGGGCTGCTGACTTTTTCAGTGCCGGTATGTGTGCGACTCGAGCTCAAGTTGCCAGAAGGCTAGGTTAGCTTCTTAGACGGGCCCGAAGGTGGGGCAGTAGAAGCAGTTTGACGGTGTGCACCTGAGCTGGATGGTGAGGGTATGACCGGGGCCTTCTGTGTCGAGGAGGGGTCAGGGTCGGCGATCTTACTTACAACTCGCTGCTCTGGAGTGATGTTCTCGACTTCGGAATCTTCTGCTTCGGAGCTGCTGTCGACGTCGTGCTGTTCTGGGACGTTGACGCCTTCCTCGAAGATGTCGTCCGGAATCAGAGCTGAAGATCTTTAAGCCATTGTTCACCTCGCTCTTCGGTCCCGGATAGTCTTTTTGGAGCGGAAAGAGGCACAAGCTGAGCAGTCTTTCGCCTCGTGCTCCGGAGAGAGACAGAAGTTACACACCTCATGAAGGTCGGTGTGGGGAAACTTCGACCCACATTGAGGACACTTCTTAAATGGCTTCATTTCCATGAGCTGGAGTCGAGGCCTAGGTAGGCTCAAAGGCCGTCGACGATGACCGGAATCAAGATCCTTGATGTTTGAAGAATAGCGTTGACTGGAAAGCGTTCTAAACTAAGTTTTTTAGTTTGGTGAGGATTGTGCGCCGAAGGAAATCGGTTCCAACATGGAGCGCTGGAAACACATCCGAGCCCGGTGGCGGAAAAAAACAATCTGGTGATGGAGCCAATGCCCATGCGCAGTATCATCCTAAGGAGGAGTCACCTATCCTGTGACTCCCAAAGACTTTTCTACAACAAAACAAACTGCAAACATCCGGGCCCAACACTAGGTAGCCATCTATGCATAGTGTGTAATCTGCAGCTCATATGTCTCGAACATACAGTTGAGCATCCTACTGCCTGAAGGCATTACATTGGCTACCAGTCCATCATAGAGCTAACTTCAAGCTCCTCTGTTTTGTGCACAGAACCTTACATAAAAAATGACCACACATCCTACAAGATAAATTACACTTTCACATTCCCTCGCGTAACCAGAGATCAAGCCACCAAGCCCTTGCCTCAGTCAACGTACAACCAAGGTCCGAATGGGCGACCGGTCCTTTTCCAAATCAGCCGCAGTCCTCTGGAACGGCCCGACACTCGACCTTCGCCTAACAGACTAATACCTTCTGTTCAGAAAAAAACTGAAAACAATCCTGTTTCCTAGACACTGATCCCACCATTGCTCATTGCTCAAATTGCAGTATACTCTAACCTGTCCTAGCGCCGCGATGTCCCTTGGGTCGATTGATGCGCTTTACAAATATTGTAAATATCAAATATATCAAATGTATCTTGTGAGTGGCTCAAGCTCCAACTACTGGCAAGTTTGTCACCCAGATTAAGTTAAGAGGTTCTAGCTGAAAGAAATGGTTCCATGACTGATTAGCTAATTGGGACATGTGGACCGCTCACTGGAAACATTATAGCAAAATATGATGGTCCCTGTATTAAAGCTACAGATTAGAACAGCAACAAGGACACGTTGCTTTGGTCAGGTGCTGTTAACTCTTCATCATGGATGAAGGGAAAAACAGGTCTGGTACAATGCTTAGAATCAACACCTTAACAGAAGGCCACCCAGAAGCATTAATATCTTCAGAAAGGAAAGAAACGTAACTCTGCACCACCACCTTCACCACAAGTTTGGATATTAAAATAAGATTGGCACTATATCTATAGATGGTAGGTAATCCTGGATGCAGTTAGAGTTTCTACAGCAGAGCTTTAATTACGGCATGTTTTGGTAATGTCAGAACTGAGTCTTCTTTAAATGAGGAACTGAAGATATAGGTGGGGGATATAAATTACTACATCAATCTCCAGTAGATTATCGATCTCCGCATGGACTTTGCGTCTGCTCCCACACAATTTCAAGGTACGATTTCCATCAGGTTTACCACTATCTTGACCACAACTACAGTGATCACAACCCCTACCCCATGCCCATAGATTTTTTTAATTCTATTTTCCTAATTATTTCTATTTTATTTGTAAACATATTTGCTAAACCTATATAACTAATTTGTGATGTATTCATGTAACAACCTGAACCTAAAATATATTTTATTATTATATATTTGTTTAATTTTTCAACCTTACTTACAATTTAAAATATGTAAATAATCTATCAATCTCGGGAAAACACTCTTACCACAAACCCCATATATTAAGTTTATTTGGCAGAAAACCTTTTAAAGACATGCCTGGACATGTATTAGAGTAACCAAGCAGGATGGACATTGTTACTGAATTACTCAGTTTGAGCTTACAAGCAAACAGTATATCCCCCACCTCACTGGATGCTTCATCTAAAAGGAAGGTGAGTGTATGATAGAAGGGGAAGGAGTGTGGTCAGCGATGTAAGTTACCTAACTCTAATAAACCACAGACTCATCACATTTAGAATAAGATAGAAACTGACTTGGTACCTTTTTAGAATATATACACATTCACTCCACAGAATGGAAAGGCGATGAGGAATTACCAGATAGCTAGAGTATCCACCAGATAGAGAATTATTGAAGGTATGTAACTTGCTCTTCTGATGGATACTTCTAACCAGACTCCTCACATTTAGGAAAGATACCCAATCAGTACAGTTCAAAAGCTGGAGGGTCTAAGGAGTACATTGAAACCAAAAAGTCCTGCAGACTGAGCGGGCTAAATGACCCTCTCTGTAGATCAAGTTATCAAGGCAGTACTGCTCGGTGAATGTGTGCAGCAATGCCCAAGTACTCCCCTTCTTAATGATGTTGCAGAGGCTTAGCTTTGATCAAATGGGTTTGTAAACCTTCAGGTAGCTCCTTCTTGTATAAAGGCCGGCTCCAACCCTACAGGGTTCCCCACCTCTTTGATAAGACGCTGGCTTGCCTCTCCCTTTAACCGTGCAGTCCAAGTGGCAGCAGCCGCCGCACCGTTATTTTCCAGCTCTGCTCCTCAACTGGGCAAGAGGTCAGACAACTCCGAGAGGCACAGCTTACTCTGCATCGAAACAAGGTACCGACACCACCTCTGTTGGCTTTGCCACAGCCGATCCTGCAGTGTCTCTTCACTCTCCTACTGGAGATCTGCAACACAGCACAGGTGACTTCTGCACAGGAAAGACAGCAAGACCAACCCAAACTCCTCTCTATCTTGCAGAGTCACCCAACTGACTCGACCTCCACTACGGCAAAGCAAGGGAGGAAGCCAGGGGTGCTGCAGATGAAGCCCTCAACAGCAGAATTGTTGCACGCAGACGTGCGCCAGCCTAGGATGGGGTTTTAGTGTAGAGCTCAGTGAGGAGCACCTGACACTTTTGCCATGCTTCTCGCCCGGTTGTTCCACTGTTGACGTGTTGAATTGTGATACATTTACAACTCATCTCCAATCATTAGACAAGGAGCCTTGAGATATAATCTGCTGACATGAGGCAAGCAGTTTGGTGTATTTTAAAAATTACTGCTGTACCTAGATGTCATTATTTTTCTCGATCTTCAGTCTGAGGAAGGAGAAAAGGCACTAGGGTAGATGGAATAACTAAGAAAAGTCTGACATTACTGTAAAGTATTGCAGCTCTGACGTAGTCTACATTCTTTGCTGGCAAAAAGCATAAGGAGAAAGCATCACAAGGTTCAGGATTAGGAGAGGTTGTGGGAATCAGCAGTCCTTTGTTTGACAGCTGTATAATTTCGGAGAAGCTGCTGTTTCCAAGTACTAAAGAAGTTGCTGAGCTGCTTTCTGCCTGAAGCAGAGGGGCATCTGAAGCCTTCCTCTTTGAGCCCAGTTATTCTGGCCTTTGGGTCTATAAGAGAGGCCTTAATGTTGCAGAGAAGCACCGAAAAGGAGGAAGCTTAAGCGGACTGTTACAACACTCCGTATATGATCTTTGGGATTCCGAGAAAATTATGGGTGAGGCTGGCTGCAGAATTAAGATGCTGGGGATCCTGATTTTTCTGTCTGAGGGATCAACATGCAAATCTCTTTTTGTCTCTGAGCCCCTATGTTGTAAAATTTTCCATATGGGGACACAAGTAGACCGTGACATTAGAGAAGTGACTATTTTGCATCTTAGCCCCCTACATGAATGGTGAGAGTGATAAGAGACCGTGGAGCAACTGCAATAGATCTTTCTTGAGGAGAGGCCCTCCTAATGAAAACTATGAAGGACTTGAAAGCCATCACTAGTAATATAATGTGGAGAAAATGACCTTGAAGTTTAATATCAGATTGCTGGTGAAGCAAGTGCCACTTGAGAAGAACTGGTTTGAGAGATAGATTGAAAAATTGGGGAAGCATGTTCACAGCAGGCCTTTTAAAGACTGGACCGTGTATGCCCATTGTGCAACTGTAATCACAGTTGGAAAAGCTTCAAGATTCTTCAAAGACCTCAAACCTGGGTGTTTTGGACTTCTTAATGATCCAGATGGACTGTGACCCTAAGTTAATAGTACACGAGTTAATGGCTTCCAAGGAGCTGCTTGAAAATCCCCCTGATGTCGCTGATTTTGTGATGGTACTACGAAAGCCTGTGAAAGGCCCAAGTGGATACTGCATGCTGGAAGACATGCTTCTAATCCAAGTGAGACACCCAGCTGAAAGGTTTTTAGTGCTGAGGGCTTTGACGCGAAGGAAGATGCAAACTGGAGTGCAACAGGATGTTGTTATTCCATCATTTCAGTGAACATGTGCAGACATTGAGGAAGGAGCTGCAAGTTCTTCTCCATTATGTTTTAGGTGTAGGATTCGTGGTGTTGATCTGGTACCTAGCCAGTCATTGCAGTATGAGATGGGTAGTTGCATATGTTCTTCAACACTGATGCTGCTAGGAGCTTCATGGCAGGTTTGTGCAATGGCTCTATTCCTGCTGTCTACTGCATGAGGTCAGTGACTTTTGCTGTTTTTCTTTCAAATCACCCATTGTGGGAACACCCTTATGCGTGTTTCAGTAAAATATAAGGTGATGCAGAACTTGGTTTCGGGTGGTAGGATTTTCACACGTGTGTCTTGAGACCTGGGCTTCTCCTTTTGTACCACTTCCTTCCTCTGCTTCATCAACTCAGACATCTCATTTTCTCTCAGGGATCTCAGAGTTAATATATATTTGCAATAAAGTTTTAAATATTTTGTTAAACTGTCACTGTGGGACCTCCACACTTATTGGTGTATACACAATTACTAGGTCCCCGCCTTTTTGCTGTTTGGACATTTGATGTATTGTGCTGATGTGATGTGACATTTTCAAATAGAGTAGACAGCGATTCTCTTGGGTGAAATAAGCTGCACTCTAGGAGAGCAGCCTTTTCTGATAAATTCGGGCTCTTAATGTTCGGCTACCTGTAGCTTTTAGTCCAAAGAATGTGCCACCCATTAGTAAGGTGCTATGGTAAAACAGGCATGAGGATATTAATCAGCCACAGACATGCAGAATCTCAATCATTGAAAGTAGTTGAAGAGAAAATGGGCAGACAAGAATTTCTCCATAAATCTATGGTTAAAGGATGTAGCAGAGGTTTTCCATTTTCAATTGTCTTTCCAGAGTAGATATAAATTGCTCACTATATAAGTGAATGGATGACAGATTATAGGTATCCAATCTGCGAACATTTCACTCAATATGTGCTTTATTTATAGTGGGAAAGGAAAGTTTGTACCCACAAACATCACAGACACCCTTCGCACAATGTACAAAAGGAATCAAGAGAACATAGTCAGATTCTTTACTCTGTGATATAGTGTCAGACAAGCTGTCTGTTCCAAGGGAGTTCTCAGAGTTCGATCTGAAATAGGTTACAGAATTTATAGATTGTTCTGTTTCTTTTTTCATCCTTTTGGTTTTTAGGTCTCAGCCTGCGATGGCTGCGCAGTCTCGCTGGCGAGATTTAATGAGATAGAGAGAATATCACTAACAAGGTTAAGCCCCGCCCCTCTTCTCCACTGGCTGGCATCCTAAACGGCGACCAGCCATTGGAGAAGAGGTCCTAGTGACGTTCTTCTTTCTCTTTAACCCCGTCCTTTTCAGATTGGGTTCCTTGACTTACTGCTGAAGTAAAAGGTTTCTTATCTTCTTTATGGGTCCAGATGGCCCCATGAAGAAGATAAAGAACCTTTTATGCCAGCAGGAAGTCCGGGCGCCCAGTCTGAAAAGGACGGGGCTTAGAGACAAAAGGCTGGCGAGCACTTGTTTTTGTTTATCCATTTCATGGCGAAGCAACTACCACTGACGTCTTGTTTTTTTTTATCTTACTCCATCATCTAGTTCGTGAATCACAATTTTATCTTGTTCCTTCGAAGACATGCGCCTGATTGGCTTCGCGCCATTTCTCCCTTCTTTAAAAAAACCCGATGTCTTGGCCTGTGTCGAGCTATATTTCGAGCCGGCGGTGAGATTGGGGAAAGGAGTGCACTCTTCTATATTTGAACGGTACCCGGGGGTGCTGACAGTGGCTCTGCCTTCCACGCCCCCTCCCCCGCCGGCTCCCAGCCGCTCCGATCCCTCTCAGGAGATGCTCTCTCCGGGTGACAGGCATCCTATTTGTGCCTTACCTTGTTAAATCTATTCCTGTCACAAGCCCGCCCGCCTCACCCTGACCCAGGCCGCGGCGCAGGCCTCGGGATGTCAGAGATCACTCTTCGAGGGCTCATTACCTGCACGTCACGGCGCTGTGGGACCGGAGCTGCGTAGACTCCATGTCATGGCGCAGACGGATTTCTGGAGTGCCTTGCTCTTCCCCCCGCACGATCCAAAGATCCGTCTGCTGCGTGGGCTTAACCCACTTGGCACCCGGTGCCTGTGCCTGGCAGTGATTGAGGTGGCTTGGAGGACTTGGGGCTGTTAGAGGGGCAGCTTTTCAATATTCAGCACTGATGAGAAAATGGCGCCAGGAGGAGGGCAGACTTGTCTTCTATGGCCCAGGTGAAGTGACGCAGGTGGTGTGAGAGTCCTCCTGAACCCCAAGTATAGCTGTGTTTTGTCTTTTCAATTAAGAGGCCTGGGAGCTTAATTTGTTTTCTTGGATTGGGGCCTATTCCACCTTGTTATGTCGTTGATTCGTTCCCCGATGCCTCTGCCCAGATATTTTAAAAGAGTGGATCAATGTGTCTGGTTTCCAAGTCCCTAGGGTACCACAAAATGGCCATGCACCCACACCACCATGTAGTGATGGGCCACCGGCCCTCTTGCCACCTGCTGTTACTGCACAGCCGCCACACCGCTTGGGTTTACCAATGTTTGTTGCGAGTTTCAGTGCCTGCACTGTTGAATGCTCCCTGCCTGAACGCCTAGTCTGCTTTACCAACATCTGCGCCCTACACTCTCACATCCCGTGCCTGCACTGTTGAATGCTCCCTGCCTAAACCCCTAGTCTGTACTAGGGAACACCTCCGTCCAACACTACTACACACCTGTGGCTGCACCAGATATCCCAGTCTTGTGCCAGGCCCCAACCTGCACGAACATCCTGTGCTACGTTATGTCACAACTCCTCAACCATACGGCAGGAATGGGCGGCAGAGCGCTCGGCTGCTGCAGCTGCACATCTGGGGGCTACACACACATACGTGTTGTCTCAGGGCGGGTGACCCCCACCCCTCCCCGCACGCTGGAGGTGTGTTTGCAGGATGGCCGGGCTTGTTACACGCATTACGGAGGCTCGGTAGCAGCTGTGGGCCCTGGCTACATTTGCTGCAAAGTTAAGCAGCTCTGCTCGTTTTATTTCTTCGCCATCTTTAAAGTGCCCCCGGGGGACCTTGACCGTGGCGTGTTTTGTGCAGTTATTGACTCGTGTGGGGTGATTTCTGTTCAAAGGTGTTGTAACTTTCCTGTACTGTTCCAGCTCTGTGAACTAGTCTAGTCTACATTATCAAAGGCAAATTTTTTCGAATCCTATTGACGAGTCATTCCGTCAATATGTACAATTGTATACGTGATACTCTTGCATTATTTGACATTTGCGCAGCTCGGTTACCGCTGAAATGTAAGCGGCCTCACATCACGCTTACTATTTTTTCATTTTGTGTAACACACCTCCAAGAATACGTGTACCCTTATATGTTGTATAAATACCCCTCTTATAGAGTGATTTGCCTTCTAAAACCAAGTAAAGGTTATAATGTCTGAATTAAGGTTTAATCTCGTGTGTGTAGCTCTGTGTGTGTGTGTGTGGCTCTGTGTGTGTGTGTGTGGCTCTGTGTGTGCGTGTGTGGCTCTTTGTGTGCGTGTGTGGCTCTTTGTGTGCGTGTGTGGCTGACTCTGTGTGTGTATGGCTGTGTGTGTGTGTGTGTGTGGCTGTGTGTGTGTGGCTGTGTGTGTGTGTGTGTGTGGTGCTGTGTGTGTGTGGCTCTGTGTGCGTCTGGCTCTGTGTGTGTGTGTCTGGCTCTGTGTGTGTGTGTGTGTGTCTGGCTCTGTGCGTGTGTGTGTGTCTCTGGCTCTGTGTGTGTGTGTCTCTGGCTGTGTGTGTGTGGCTCTGTGTGTGTGTGGCTCTGTGTGTATGTGGCTCTGTGTGTCTGTGGCTGTGTGGGTGTGTGTGTTTGTGGGTGTGTGTGTTTGTTTGTTGCTGTGTGTGTGTGTGTGGCTCTCTGTGTGTGTGTGGCTCTGTGTGTGTGTGGCTCTGTGTGTGTGTGGCTCTGTGTGTGTGTGGCTCTGTGTGTGTGTGTGTGTCTGGCTCTGTGCGTGTGTGTGTCTCTGGCTCTGTGTGTGTGTGTCTGGCTCTGTGTGTGTGTGTGTGGTGCTGTGTGTGGTTGGCTGGCTCTGTGTGTGTGTGTCTGGCTCTGTGTGTGTGTGTCAGGCTCTGTGCGTGTGTGTGTCTCTGGCTCTGTGTGTGTGTGTCTCTGGCTGTGTGTGTGGCTCTGTGTGTGTGTGGCTCTGTGTGTATGTGGCTCTGTGTGTCTGTGGCTGTGTGGGTGTGTGTGTTTGTGGGTGTGTGTGTTTGTTTGTTGCTGTGTGTGTGTGGCTCTCTGTGTGTGTGTGGCTCTGTGTGTGTGTGTGTGGCTCTGTGTGTGGCTCTGTGTGTGTGTGGCTCTGTGTGTGTGTGGCTCTGTGTGTGTGTGTGGCTCTCTGTGTGTATTTGTGTGCAAATGCAATAGGTCTCGCATTTGCAAAAGATTAAGCTATTGGCATTGTAAATGACAATGCCATTTATTTATCGGTTTTCAAAACCAACACATACATAAAATGTTTGTCATTTACAATGTCAATAGCTCTAACTTTTGCAAAGGCGAGACTGTTGCATTGTAAATGCTTGTTTGACCTTAGAATGAAGTTTAGTTTGCATTGGGCAAAAGTAAATGACAATATACAGCCCTGCAAGCACAGAATGAGCTGGCTTAGTTGGTTAAGAATTACCCAGGTGCACATGCACTCCTATCCGCCTTTCGCTTTCGCCCATATGTATGAAGGAGTAGTTTCTGTCCTGTAACTCCAGTTCTGTAGTAGGGGTATCTCTGTTATAGTCATAATCTAGTGAATAGTCCCGCCCATGTGCGTGGACCCCGGAGCAATCAAAAATAATCTCTTACGGTGTCAAAAAATGCAGAACTGCACAGACACTTAAGAGAGAATTAAAGACAGATAATGCAGCCTATAAAACCAGGCTACACTGTCCAGTACTTCAGCTAGAAATTCCACCAAAAATCCACAAACAGCAAAGTCTGTCCAGATTTCCCTTGCTTCCGCAGCAAAAACCCTCTGGAGGAGGAAGAGGAGGAAGATGCGAGCGAGCGGCGAAGAAGTGTCCTTGCTTCGCAGGACAAGAAGGAAAAGACAGAATCCTTTTCCTTCTCTCCCCCCCCTCCCCCGTTCCCGAATGGCCAAGCCTTACCTATAGGCCTTGGCATCTATAAAGCAAACAAGAGCCTCCAGGATGCTTTGTTTCCAAAATTAGCGATTTCCTAATTCCAAATTCGAGCCTGTAGGAAATAGAGCGTTACATACATTCCAATTTGCGATTCCCAAATAGCAATTTCTACTGATTCGCTATCTGGGAATCACAATTTTGGATTGCGTACATATGGGTCCTTGTCCTTTATGTGAGTATTTGTGCCGTTCTCTATGCTTTATCCAAATAATGTAATCCCAGCTGAAGGTTTAAATGTGGAGACAGATGGCATCGCTCAGATGTCAGGAAAAGACTCATCTTTAGGTTCCCTTATCAACTTTCCTTAAGTTATCTATGGCACAGACTTTGTCTCTATAGTACTCTGGAATCTTTCTGCATTGGTACAGGTGCCCGGTTGCATTTGTTCCAACCTGCTCTTTCAAAGTGAGCTTGCTCCCTTTCTCTGAAGGTCTTCTTACAGAACGTGCTTCCTGGGCTCTTCCAACTGATATATGAGATGAAGACTTCTTGGGTGGTTAAAGCTTTTTGAGCTGAGCCTAAGCAAATACTTAACTCCACTGTATTTGCCCTTTCAGATCCTCTAGGATACCACCTTTTGCTCCCCAATTCTCCCTTTGTCTATGTACTCTACTATCTCAGTTTTTTTTGCAGCACAGTTTTTTTCTAACCAGGCATTACTCCAGTACTTAATCTTCATGGTTTCTTTTTTTTTTTAAATAATTGCAGACTGTTTTTGGTTTCTGTCTTTCAAGATCTCCGAATCAGGACAGATCTTACTCCTTGAATATTTTCAATTTCTCTACCTTTGCACTGAGTTAGCAATCTTTCAGTTCAGTACAATCACTATTCAGTTTGATCTTCTCTTACAAACTGGACAAATCAGTGCCACATTGTACTGTATGCTGGATGGTTCGTATTTTCTCTCATTGAAATAATGTATGATTAATGTGCAGAAAGTTCCAGTTGGGCATGACTCCCCTTCCCTCTCGAAATACATCTGCCATCTTGCTTTGCCGTGTCCAGGGCCACACATTAGACCAGACTCTTCTTTTCCAGGTGAGGCTTAAATTCTGGTGGTTCCCTTTGGCCTTCATAATGCTGCTGGTTTGTTTCTTCACTGTGGCTTGGGCTGATACCATAGTCCAGACAGCCAGCTTTAAGGGAACATCTTTCCAGCTATTTTCCTTCATATTTTGTTTTTGTGTTTGATATTCACCGTTTGGGAGGAACTGGTCAGGATTTAAAAACTCAATTTATCTTTAGAGTTGCACAGCAAACGCTACAAGACATTTTTGCCAACTGGTTTATATTCTTCCTTCAACCGTAAAAGGCTCATGGTGGGTTCCATTGAGGGAAGACCTCATAAGAATGTTTTAGGTTTCCTTGGAAAGACAAAGATTCTACCTAGATATCTGCTCCTTCTATTTTCTAGGACAGTATGCTTACATAGGGATGACCAGGTGGCCACAGAATTAAAATATTTAATTCATTTTTTTTTTTTAAATATGAATGTATTTAGGTAGGTACAATCAAATCAATGCAACCATGAGAATAGTATAAAACCATAGATCTTGACAACGTACCTGCAATCAATCCAGCTGGAAAACAGTAACATAAATTAATCCAGCTTACTCATACAGAAAAAGGGGGTACGTTTTGCATAGGCTACTACTCTGTTGCATGATGGGAAAGGTAAATATTATTGTTTTGTAATTGAACACATACACCTAATCAAAGCAGCATTGCCTTCTCAGACAGTAAAGAGACGAGAAAATTCAGATTCTTGATTCAGGGGAATTGTTTTATCTTGACAAAGCACATATCTTTTAAAATCATAAAAATAGGTAGGCCAAACCTTTTCCATAGTACACAATGGCAGAAAGGAGCACAACAATGAATGAAGGAATAGATTTTAAAGTGTGCAGCTACTCCAAGGAGTGTCTGAGTGCTAAAGTTGGGGGAGAGGAGGTAGCGTAATGGGTATGGCGGTCGATCTCAAATCTGGGGAACCGGGTTCGAGCCTCGGCAATGACGCTCAACATCTTGTGATTCTAGGCAAATCACTTAATCTCCCCGTGCCTAACAAAAAAATGAACGTGTCACTGTGTAACGCAACCAGTACTCATGTAAAGCGCTCCGATACCTTCGGGTCAAGTTTGCGCTATATAAAACAAAAACAAAAAAAAGTTCAGAGAGCTAAGAAAAGGGCCACTGAGTTAAGACGTAAATAGGTGAGGCTTTAGGGAAGGCCAATACTAGTGGATCCTGCGCAGCACAAGAGTAAGTTGATCCCAAGCAGCCCCAGCTAATACAGAGAAGGAAGGACCTCCACATCTTCACTGGCAGAATCTAGGAAAAGAGAGAAGCATGGCGAGGTGGAAAGCAAGTCGCTCAGGGGCATGTGATTTTCTAGTCGCGAAATAAGATATTTTACACCTTGATGATGAAAAGCAGCATGGGAGATCATATGGCCCGCTCCTTTAATGGGCGCCAGTGTAATTTTTGAAGATGATGAGAAATAGGATCGGTATAGGTTTAAACGGGATGCTGCAATCATGCTCAATGATAATGTGTCCACTACATATTGAATCTGGTGTTGGGCACAATCTCTGAAATAGTTTCGATGTTCTTCAGTGGGGCAAAGAGAGAAAGCCGGTAAGGGATTGCATTCATAAGAAAGATCACAGAAAAGAAAGCAGCAATCTAGCTGCATGAAGAAATCAAGGTTAAGTTTTGCTATACAGGACTATAAATCTAGCATACAAGTACATTGCAATACAGAGACGGCAACTAAGCACATGGTCGATGACGCCGTCAACCATACCACAGTATTTAGCATACCTGACCATCAATCACTATTCAACACCCTCTTACTGTACCAACAGACACCAGTTCAGAAGATGAGTTCTTCAGCCAGAATAGGAAGCATCCCAGTGACCTGTGGCTAATCTAATAGGTTTCAGCGATCATCTTCAGCCTCTATGTGGAACAACTTGGAGAATTTCAACTGATAGTAGCACCAACTGTCTGAAAACCTGCCTCTCCATCGTTCAAAAAGGACTTTCAGCAATGATCCAGTTGGATAAACTCCAATTCGCCTGAGGTGTATGCAGAACAACTCTTCTATTTTGGTGAATTTACTTAAATACTGCAGCTTTTGATACTGTTACTCACCCTCTTCCCTACTGTAAGTATTTCAGAGCCTGTATGCTTTTCATACTACCCTTGAGAGATTCAACATAATCTTGCAATGATCTGAAGTGCAGCATACCACAAGTGCGGGTATTGGGTCCTTTACTCTTTACAATTAGTTCTTTGACTCAGTGTACTCTATGTTTCCAATAAATAAACACACAACATAATAAAAATACTTTCAACCTGAATAGATGCGCCATGTTGGGCTAATCCAGCAGGTAATCAGAGACTGTAAACAATCAATGCAATTGTTAGGGGTAATTTGGGCCTATCTAATAGAACAGGGACGTAGTGGAAAATAAGGCTAGAAAAGTATACATCATACTGAAAGAGTTATGCTAAGATGAAAATGTTTCCAGAGTAGGGGCATCTACCACTCCAAGCAACAGTCAGTCTACTTGGCTTGGGGGAAGATGGCGGCCGGCTGAAGACGCTGGTCGGGAGCTCCGTTAAAGCCTCCAGGTAAAACGCTGCTTACATGCTTTCCGACTACCAAAATCTTTAGCGCAAAAAAACCATTATTAATCTAATGCGTCTCTGAGCTCTACAGAGTCTTATGGGCTCGTAACATCAGAACAAACAGAGGATAAAACAAGAAAAAGTTTACACAGAACCCGTTACCCGCTACCCTGTTACCTGCTTCAAAGCGATTCAAAGTGTGCAGCCGAAGGCGGAGAGACGCGCTGTGTGTCAATTTCACAGTTCTTTCGAAGGGCTGAGCCGCGTGTGCGTTACCGAAAGAACCACATGACAGGCTGGATTACAACTTTGGTGCGGCAAAGCCCGGTCCCGGTTCAGGCAGTCCCGGGAGCCGATCCCTCAGGCGGGCTGTGGGAGAGGGCTCGGGAAGCGGCCAGGGAAGGTAGGAGGAAACTCCTCAAGATTGGTTTCTTCTTCCGGGGCAAGAGCGGAGGAGGCAGAGGCAGAGAACTCAATCGCACTGCACCAGTAAACCGCTACACAGACTGCATAGAGGGGACAAGAGCCAGAATAGAGCACAGAGTGGGAGGAATACGAGTTGACAAACAAGAACTTTCCTGTGTGGGGCATAGAGAGAGTTGGACACCTATCATTTGTGAAAACCTCATCCAATGGTCTGTACCTGGTGAGAAGTGTGGTAAAGGACACTGTGATAGTGAGAGTAAAACAAAGGTAAAAAGGTTAATAAATCCCTGCTGGATGAATGAAAAGAGAAATGGAAGTCTCTGTCCTATTGCAGTAGTAGAAAAAGGAGGATACAGTTGTACTGATACACGGGGGAACACGGAATTAGGAAAAGCAGGAGTAGCTGAACTAGAAAATCAAGAAAATACAGACCTACTAGTAAAAAGCACTGAAAATATTTACAATAATCACACTACTCAAACACTGGGAGAAAGTAAAAGTAGTAAAAACAAAAAAGAAAAAAACCTTTCCAACATCAATTATTTCACAAGATCTAGAACAAGGAGGGAACAAGGAGCTGGAACCCTTCTTCTTGTGCAAGAGGGATCAGAAGAGGGGGTAAGAAAATCAGCATATTGCCTCAGGAACCAAAGCTTAAGCAAACAGAGCCTATTACAGCCGATAAAGAAAAAGTGCATGACCCCCAGAAGCACAGAAAAATCCGTGAAAAATCCCCCACGTTTAGAGGAACTGACAGAGAGCATAAAAAGCAGAGGATCAAGGAAATCCAAAGACAAGAAAATAAAGATTACTCCTTCATTAAGGTCATACTTTAAAATACAACAAGTGGTACAAGTAAGAGGAAACCACGGTCGAGTAAATAATACGGCCGACTCAACAAATACAAAAAGTACACCGGATCCATCTCCTGTACAGTTTTCGAATATAACAGCAGGTAGTCAGAGCACCAGTCATATCTATGAAAAAGAAGTGGAAGAATCTGAAGACATGGAAACACTAACAGGAGGGAATATGCAGTCGGCGTCTCCTCCAGACCCATTTACAAGTGTGACTTCTCCAATGAAACAACCTTCATTACTAACCCTGTCATCACAACCAGATCCTTTAACCCAAGCAAGCACAAGCGCCACACCACAAATTGAAATCATAAATGATCAAGAGTCCCAAGAGACCCACGAAGATGAGCCTGAGCAAGAATATATAGACAAAGGTGAGACAGGAAACTTTCTAGAACTGTGCTTGGACAAAATGATGGAAAAAATAATGGGGGAAATGAGAGAAAAATTTGCAATCTCTGAAACAAACCAGAACAAAATACAAGAAGCTGTAGAAAGTTTAGACCAGAAAATAAATGACTTAGGGGTCAGAGTCACAGCAGTAGAGAACAAATTGGGCTCCCTAAGCAAAAGAGTGGACACAACCCAAAGAGAGATAAGACAGTTAAAGGATAACGATAAAATAGTCAAGGAGAAACTAGAATCTTTGGAAAACCAAGGAAGAAGAAATAATATTCGCGTTTTGAATGTCCCCGAGAACTCGGAAGGAGAAGATATCAAGGCCTATGTAATATCTCTACTAGAAGAATTCCTTCCTTGGACAAAAGACTGTGATTTAGCGGAGGACATCCAACGAGTCCATAGAGACCCTTTCAGGAAGAGTAAAGAGAAGAAAACCCCGAAGAAAATCTTGGTAAATTTCAGAACATACTCTCTGAAAGAAAAAATATTGAGTGAGGGTCTAAAAATTGGGAACTTCAATAAAATGAACTGGTCATTCCGCATCAGATCAGATATTTGTAAAATTACGCAAGACAGGCAATGGGAGCTGGGGCAATATATGCAGGAGCTAAAAACCCTCGGGGCAAGTGTACAACTAAAATTCCCCGCCTCCCTTAGAATAATGTGGCGAAATAAAATGCACAACCTAAGGGATCCAAAAGAGGTAGAAAAACTCATTCAGTTAATAAAAGACCAAATCGAAATTGACAAACTAAATAAGGAATAAGCTATTAAAAAACAAGAGCTGAAGGAACAAAACTTGATACACTATAAACAAGAATGAACTAAAAAGTTCTCAGAGACAAAGAACACTGATAACAGAACATACATTGGGAAAAGCAATCACTCACTTAAACCAAAAGAAGAAACTACCTGGAGAAACGGAGCACGAAACCGGGTGAAATAACACCTGAAAAAAGAAAAAGGAGGCTTCTCCGGGGAGGGAACCCAAAGTAACTCACAAAATGCAAGATTGTAAATACACACGGGTGGGGAGCAAAGTAGGGAAAAACGAAAAAATCCTCAAAACTGGAATATAAAAATATTGGCAAGGGAGTTAAGGGCTGCCTCAAAAGAAACAACAAATTAAAATGGTAAAAGAGAGATCAATAAAAATTCTAACATGGAATGTTAACGGGCTTAGAGCTCCTTCGAGAAGAAGAAGAATCATGGAATATCTGAAAGAAATAGAAAGTGAAATCATTATCCTTCAAGAAACTCATTTAACAAATGCAGAATGGTATCAATTAGCAAAAAACCTAAACTGGATTGGAGCAAGCATACATACAACTCAAGAGTGCAACACAAAGGGGGTAGTAATTATCATAAAGAAATCTCTCAACGCTAAAATAAAAGTCGACAAAGTAGACAGCAAAGGCAGATGAGCAATTGCCAAAGTCAGAATTGAAGAGCGCATTCTCACAATTGTGGGATACTATGGACCCAATAGGGACGATGCTGAGCCGCTCAAAAAACTATACTCTGAACTTATAACATACCCAGCCCCAATTATAATGGGAGGAGATTTCAATCTCATAGAAGATCCTAAAATAGATAGAATCCCACCAACAAAACAATGGAATCTACCGAAGATGAGGGAATGGCTAGGGATCTACAAAAAAGATTTAATGTTAGAAGACATGTGGAAATCAAAAGGTATAAAAAACTACCCATATACCTTCCACAACAAAAAATTAGGACATAAATCAAGAATAGACTTCTTTCTATTAAACAAAAATTTGCGAGATAAGGTTATAAGTATTGAACACTTACCCGCACACTTATCGGACCATTCGGCAGTCCAGTTAAATATAACACTTCCGCAACCTCATATGCCCAGCAGGTGGACTGTTGATCGCACAACTCTTAGGGACGAGCAATGTGTGGAGGAACTTATAACAACTACCCGACAATATTTTCAAGAAAATGTAGCTAGTACATCAAAAAGAATGACATGGGATGCTTACAAAGCGGTAATAAGAGGTAAACTGCTCAGCCTGGGTGCTTATAAACACAAAATAAAAAAACAGGATATTAAGAAGATGGAAACAGAAATTAAAGAAGATGAATTACACTTAGAATGTGATATAGCGCAAGAACAAAAGGAAAAACTGGAAGAAAAGCTTCGTAACTCAAAAGAGAATCTGACAATCTATCTAGAGAATATAGTCAAAGAGAAATGGGAGAACAGTAAATTAGCAAATCATGAGTATGGTGAAGGATGTGGAAAACTTCTAGCCTGGAAAATGAAAACAGATCAGTCCAGAAACAATATACTAAACATCTACAACCAAGATCAATCAACCATTTTCTCAGATGATGTCTCAACAAGGAAGGAATTCTCTAATTTTTTTACTTTAATATATAAGGAAGACACAAATCCAACAGATGAAGAAATTAAGAATTATCTCGAAAAGATCCAACTCCCGAGTCTGACAGAGGAAGAAGCGAAATTTGTGAACTCCGAAATAACATCGGAAGAAGTAAGGAGCGCCATAAGTCATCTAAAGAGAGGAAAAGCTGCAGGTCCAGATGCGTTGCCTAATGAATTTTATATCGCATTAAAAGAAACACTAATTGAACATCTAACTGAAAAGATGAATAAGATATACCTGGAACATGAAAAGATCCCAGATTCATGGAATGATGCGACGATAAGCATATTACTAAAACCAGGCAAAAATCCAAAGAACTGCGCATCATACAGGCCAATATCGCTCCTTAATTGCGATTATAAGCTTTTTATGAATATAATAGCGAAAAGGGTATCTAAGGTTATGGACAAATTAATTGATACGGACCAAAAGGGTTTTATAAAGGGCAGACAGATTCAGGAAATCACACATGAATTAATAGCAACAATCGACATAGCTGTATATGAAAAGCTTCCTCTTACAATTATCACATATGACGCTGCTAAAGCTTTCGACCGTGTCAACTGGGCTTTTCTAAATAAAATCATAGAGAAAAGTAAGCTTGGGATTAACTTTATCCATATGGTAAGTGAAATATATTCGAGACCAAGAGCGAAGGTAGCAGTTAATGGTAATCTTACGGATAATATTGAGATCCAGAGAGGCACACGGCAAGGATGTCCCTTATCTCCACTACTTTTTAATTTATATATTGAACCCCTGGCATGCTCTATCAGAAATCAAACTAATGTCACACCTTTTAGATACTCAAATTGGACAAGGAAAGTAGCGCTCTACGCTGATGACCTAATGGTGTTCACGGACAACTATAATTTTTCTAAACTGGCGATTGATGAGGAAATGAACAAATTCGGCAAAGTTTCAGGGTATCTGTTAAATATTGACAAAACGGAGGTAATGAGTTGGAACTCACAATTAAATTCACCTCTCTTGAAGGATAAAATGAAATACTTAGGAATCACCCTAACACAAGACCTTGGAAAACTAGCAGAAATAAATCTAAACCTAGTCACGAACTAAATGAAAAAGCTCCTTAAAATCTGGTCAGGCCTGCCGCTAAGCTTCTTAGGCAAATCCAATATAATTAAAATGTCAATAATTCCAAAATTCACTTACCTTTTTAATAACATTCCATTAGAATTTAAAAAGGAAGCCCTGAAAAAAATACAAGGAGAAATAGCTAGCTTTATTTGGTCATCAAAGAGCACAAGAATCTCATGGAATAAACTCAGGAGAAAGAAGGAACAAGGGGGTATAGCAAGCCCGGATATATATGAATATTACAGATCCTTCCAATTTAAAAACGTCAGAGTTTTACTAAAGGCACATCAAGCATATCCAATATACTTGCAACACTTAACAAATGGTGAAGATCATTTCCTTTTCAAGTTTGGTCATCCAAAATTTTTCAAAAAAGTTAAATTAAAGGTTTTGAATAATGCCGTTAAGATTTGGAATCAAATAAGATCTGTCACAAAGATTCCATATTACAGCAGTATGGCTCCAATATGGGACTCCCCAGGCACTCTGGACTTCTTAAAGGACTCTTTATCAAATCCACTTAGACAGGCTGGAATTGAAAAATGGGGACAACTTCTGTCTGGAAACTCCTTATTATCATGGGATCATTTGCAAATAATTACAGATCGGAAAATCTCAAAGTTTAAATATTATCAACTGAGCAGCTGGGTATGTACTATTCCGAAGGGAGCCTCAGATCCGGAGAACCTAGAATCAGAGATGATGAATGAAACGGCATTAAAAAAAGAAGTATCAAAATGGTATTGGGTACTAATTGAATCGGAAAAAGAAGATCTTACAATTGCTGAAAAAATGTGGAAGAAAGATTTACACAATGAAGATTCAGACCTTTGTCAAATCTGGAAAAAGTCTGTAGGAAAATGTTGGTTATGTGTAAAGGCCGCTCCATTAAAAAGGAACCACCTTTTCTCTATACATAGAGTGTACTGGACTCCTAAAAAATTATCAAAATTTAAAGGATCTACAGTAAAATCGTGCAGCAAATGCGGAGAGGAAAAAGTGGATGATATACATATGTTTGGTGGGTGCCCTTCGCTCAAACAATACTGGCAAGAAATTGGTAAGACTCTAACTGCAATACTGGGAACACCGATAACTGTAAGTATTATCTTAATTATTTTTGGGATACACTGTACCACTCAACCAAACCAGATAAAGTTTGATAAACATCAAGAAAACTTACTGTTTGTTATGATCCTTTTAGCACGTAGAGAGATATGTATTAATTGGACAAAACCAGTGCCACCAACACATGAAAGCTGGTTAAATGCTGTAATTAGAACTAGTAGTTTAGATAGAAAAGGGAAACAAACCAAAAAGATGAAATATTGGGAGATCCTGGAAAATTACATCGCATCTAGACAATAATTTATAACCTCTCCTTGTCAGAGGTTCCTTTGCCTCTTTTTTCTTTTTCTTTTTTCTTTTTTTTTTTTGATTCCAATGATTAAGCGGACAATAATTCCTGGCATGACTTGAAGTCTGTCAAACATCCGAAGGGTCAGAGATCTCCCGATACGAAGGAATTATTGAGTAAGATGGAGGTGTGCGGAGGAAAACTGATTAGATCAAGAAAGAGACATACCCCTTGTACCCCCGATAGACGATCAGGGGCAGTCTTTATGAAACATCTTGTTAGGATACTGTTGGCCTCCCAAACGCCTTTCTTTTTGCATAACCCGCAATATGAGGATTTTAAAAAAAGAAAAACAGTCAGTCTACTGTTTATGATTTCTTCAGTGTGTCAGGGACACTAGTAGGAAGTTTCTAACAATTAGGTAAAAGAATGAAACACCTGTAAGCCAGCCTATCACAATACTAAATAAATTAGGATAAGAAAGAAGACACTTAAAGGGAGTATAGTGAGTGATTGTTCAGCTACTTCTCAACTTTATTTCTGGTTACTTGGACTCAGAATAGTTAACCGCTGTCTGCAAAACTAAAATATGCTTCTATTGTGCTTACCTTTATCTGTAAAAGACCTAGCCGAGTCAACTGAGCTCTGCATTAGTTCCAAATTCACTCTTTTTTATAAAAACAAAATAAGGCTTCTTTCTAGCTGTATCCTTCTTCTGTACACCTAACAGTTTAGGGTAAAAACTGAGGTATTAGCATGCTAACCCTGCAGAAAATAGGCCCCCCAGCCCATGGAAATGTTGTAGATTTAAATTTCATTAAGTTCTTTAAAGAACATGCAATTACTTTTCATCTAAATCTCCAACATGGAGGAAGATGAACAGTTTTGAATTAGCTATCATTCTGAACACTATTTTATTTGCCCGAGACTGACAGATAAAAATGTGCATAGGTTGCTGACCAACGCAGCTCACTTTGTAAGTAGACAAAAAGAAGATACTAAAAGTAAAGCAAAGTAAATAACTTTAATCATCCAAACATTTGGGTCTGACTTAATATGGTAACTTTTAGTCGGCCCATTTAACAACATAGCACAAAAGGTGTGGAGAATAAATGAAGTGTTATTAGTGTGTCAAAACGCGTAGTAGTAACCGATTAATCAAGCCACTGAATAAGATGAACAGTGGGAATTTTTAAATGAATACTGTTGAACTATGAATATATGATCGGCACAGATTATTCACCCAGTTTCACATTTTGTATGCTCCAACACAAATGAACAACAAAGGCATCATAATGAATTATTTTAAAGCTCTCTCAAGAATTTATTTTTTTCATTCAATGTTCAATATTTGATAGTCAATTTTAAAACAGTATAACTGTGACTGAGTTTACATCATATGATAATCTGCAAAATATCACTAATGGATGATCTGAATCAAATATATGATATTGAATGTCATATCTGTTTGTATCACCTGACTGAGGTAAAACAAAAAAAAATACAGGAAAACAAACCTCAGACCTGAATGTGGTGAACACGGACATTTAATTGTCACAACATCCACGGAGATAAAAGCTATATGGTACTTGTTTCAGGCACCACCAACTGGGTATATATGCTGTGTTCATTACAAAAGATCATTAATTGTCACAGCCACAAGGTCAATTACAGCAATATTAGTTATTCTTCAATTCAACTTAAGCACACTCAGTGTTATGTGGAAAACATAAAATTGCACACTCAATTTTCATCCAAAAGCGAACTACTTGAACCCATGAATGAATATACTCTTGGTTTTGGGAAAATAAGTTGCACATTCAATAAGGAGACACACTTTTGAATTGAGAAACTGCTGTTTAACACAATCAGGGATAGAAAATGTATTTTGTAGTCAAACGTTTAAACATCAGAAAGGTAATACACACACTATCTTTTGGGGATTTTGAAACAATTAGCAACTTTTTCTTGAGTGCATACCTTAATCAAAACACTTTGCATAACTGGTGTCACACAGGCCATCTCTGCACCACACAGAAAGTTGATTAAGTATGTAATTTGATAACTAGCACAAGCAAGGTTCAAATCAAGACTGCAGCAACTAATTCAATGAGATAACCTACTATGGTGCTACTTTTAAAATGTTGTATTGGGTACTGGTCTTACCAGACCTTATAACACATTTCTCAGCCCAACGAAAGAACTGCACTGCACAGCTGCTTAAATAGAATTTTCTCCTTCGACCAATGTAATAGCTAACTCGAGAAAATAAATACAATACCCGAAGTAAAATAAAGTGCACCCCCCAGCTGCAGTCTGTAGGACACTTTAGTCTCATCTACTCTGAAATGGTTTAGATGACGAAAATCATTACTAGAATGTCTCTGCCTCGGATTTCCTTGTATTATATAGTTGAGTTTCTGGCAAAAGTATGTAAATATTACAACACCAATATCCCTGATATATTTAATTTGAGGGACAGCTATCAATCTGATAGTTAGAAGTAAAAATGTCTGGTCACTAATTTAACCTTTTCACTTAGCTGCATTACATACATAAGAAAACTGCTACTTGCACTATATTTATTTTTCAAGGAGAAGTTACTTGTCTAGTGCTCATTTCTGGTTATTTAATTTCTACCTTATCTACTTTGCTACAGCACCGTTACACAGCATAAAGCCACAGACCACACATTAAAGACTGACATTTCATGAGCAGGTACTCCTTCATTGCCTTCTCCAATGCATATCTCACACTGAATCCATATGCACTAGAATGTACAGCAAGTGAATAAGACTATTATATGCTCGCCTCTTTGGGTTTCACAAAATGAACATGACAAAACATGAAAATATTATCTCACGACTCACCATGTCATTTTCTGTTTCCGTCATACCATGGTTTGGTAGTATAGCACCCTCCATCGTTGTTGCACCTTTAAATACACCTTTGATTTTGTTTCCTATTTTGCTGATTCCAAATGATTCACCTCTTTTTTGTGTGCTCCTAGGATTTATATGTAAAAGAAAATATAATCACAAAGTAAAATGTGGCAATGGTTTAGAAAGCAGCTGTATGCAGGAAATAAATTATTAGGCCCGCTGATTTCCTACATCACATTACAGCGGGTTTTTATATATATTTTAGTTCCTTCATAGCTCAGTAAAAGGAGCTATAAACGTAACGTAATCCAAACTGAAGGAGACACTGTAAACTCAATGCTGGGCCAGTTTCTATGCAATGTTCTCATGAAGGAGAAAGGACACTAGATTTCCTTTTTCCAATGCTACTTGCCACATGTAATACCTGTACATTTCCTTAAAGCTGAGATGTCGCGCCCCGTTCTTTTTTCTATGACATGGCATCTTATGTTTCCCCCTCAAGGTTAACTCAATAATATGTGAGCCCAATGGAATCCATTGCCTATTTCACAAGACTACATTTACTAGATTCTAGCTCTTTTGAAAGAAAGTAAACCCAAAATCCACCCTCATTATCAATGGGGATGGTTACTGTCCCTTGATAATAGACTATGATGTGGCCGGAGTCATTGGCAGTGACATTATAGTACAAGAGCTCAAGCCCATTTTACATACAACCATGGCAGGGAGATTGACTACTGGCTCTGCCTGTTTAAGGTCTATTTAGTCCCACATAACTGGAACCCTTGACTACACTTGAATGGGATATGTATATATGTGTGTTTTTCACTGTGTTTGATAAAGCTGGTGGCTGTTCGCATGGATTCTGTGTGCACTGCTAGACAAAATGGTGTATTTTCCCTAAAGTCTGTTTCTATCCGTGTTGGACTTTATTGCAGGAATGCACATGTTGCCCAGAACCCATATTGCTTAGACTTCATTGGTTGGTGGTGGGGCTTCCCATCTCTTTCATTGGTAGTATACTTTCAATCCTGCTCAGTACAAATTCCCCAACTCCATTATCACATACAGTTGGATGAACGCTGTGAATGAACTAGTCCGGAGTCGAATCCACCCTGTGATTTTTACCAATTCTTACTGACCTGGTGATACATGCATGTAGAGCCCGCAATAGCTAGTCAAAGGGTCAAGATGCACTTCCCCTGATAGAAGATAATGTACATTTTTCAACAAAGCGGGACTTTGGTAGGCTCATGCTTCACACCTGTGTCCTCAAAGTTTGCTAAATAAAGGTCACCTTCAGTCAATGACAGGCATGACCCAAGCTCTGATTCCTGAACTCCTTGAAATTTCGACCAGAATGAGTATGAGGAGCTGAACTGCCCTGAGAGGAGAGGAGCAAACTAGCATCTATACCGGAAGCTTCCATGAGGAGGAAACATACAGGGGAAGTGTGCTTTTCATATGGCCAGACCAGCATGCTGCAGGATAATGCTGGGCATACTTACTGCTGCGACCAAGCTGATGTTTAAGAACTCATGGTCAATCAGAGGGGTGCTCTCCATTTGTTGAAGGAAGAACAGTGGTAGCAAGCTGCAAAGTTCAGCATTCAAAGAAGGGTAAATTTGTTTTTCTTCTTTGTCCAGATTTTGCGGGCTCTACGTGCAGGTAGCACCAGGTAGTCAGAACTGGTAAATAACAGTGTTAATTAGACTCAGGACTAGTTCACTTCCAGTGCTCAACCAACTGTATGGGGAAATTGAGTTGGGGGAGTTGCACTGAGCAGGGTTAAAAGTATACAACCAATGAAAGAAATAGGAACCCCCCCCCCCCCCCCCCCACCAATCAGTGAAGTCTACGCAATATGTATTCTGAACAACATGCATTCCTGAAGTAATGTCCACTATTGAAGGTGTGTAGAATAACCAATCGTGGCCAGGTCTCATGAACTGCTCTTTCCAAAATGGTAGTCTGTCAAAGGATTACAATAGGAGATTACCAAAATGAAGTCATAGCTTTTCCTGTAATGGCATATCCTGCTTTAATACTATGAGTGGAATATGCATTACAATGCATTTGTTCCCATACTTTTCATCACATTCACTACCACTTCCTACTATATTTGTCCCTGAATGTTGGTCCTTTCAGCATAGTCATTTTTAGACGTTCTACATTATGTTCTGGATTGACTTTTCTCCCTGGCCTAGGGTCAGGGAGAGATGGTCCTGTGCTCTTCTGAATTAATTGTCATATTCAACCAAAAGCTACACAATTGGAAAAGAGGATTTCATGCACTGATGTCTTTTTCCTCTTATTGGGGACCCTCTTAGGAAGATTGGTGACTCCTTTCACGTGAACTATTAAGTGTGGGATGGCACCCTGGCTATTGGGAGGGGTCGCTCTTTCAAAGACCTTCACAACATCTAATCCATGACACAGACTGGACCTACATATAGACCAACTGACTTACTGAGCTAAGGAAATGATACAGCAGTAGACAAATAAGCCAAGGAGCTAAACATTCACGCAGTCCAGTTGGCCTAGATACAAAGTAACAAGGTATTGCCTAGATGTGGATCTGCAAAGACGCTTTTTGCTTGAACTCTTTGGTAAGCCTGCACTGCGACCATCCAGTTTCTTTAGAATGCATTTATCAGCCACCCTCCCTACATATATTTCTGTTTTTTACAGTTCAAAAGATAAGGCAGTTTCAGGTTGTAGTTGAATAAATATAACTAGTTTTTGGGATTCTAATGGGAAGGAAATGAAGCCTTCAGGTTCCATCACATGGAGACCTCTGCCAATCGAAAATCTTGACCATGGCCTGCTTTTTTTAACCAGCCTCTCAAGTTTGATACCAATAAGAGACTTCACAGTGGGTGTTTATCCACTACAACATCTGCCCCCATTCAAAAAACGAGAAGAACCGCTGGGTCCTTATCTCGTTTCTACCTGGACCGGGTCTTGACTGAACAAAGGCTACTGATAACTGGCAGCGACTAGGACCTTGAGACCCTTGGTACCGTACAAATCTTAATATATTTTGACTTGTGTGTGCTTCTTATTTTTTGGGAGATGCGTGTTTGACTGAGAGGACCATTTTACTTGGAACTCAGCACCTGGGTCTACAGCTCAGTACGTTACACAGTTTGTAGGCGGGGAGCATTAAAACAGAAGGCTACAATATAATAGTCATTTGAATACATTGTATACCTTTAACTGTCACCACTGTCCCATTACGCGAGTCCTGGGATAGTCAAGACCTTATGAACACTTCCTCATGCAATACCTCTATGCTACTGCAACAATAATCAGATACCAACATATGCTTGTGCTTAGTACGAAGACTACATTAGGTTGGTTAGTCTTTCCTCAGCACCCAGGAAAGTACAAGTCATGCTGGACTCTGAATTGTAGGACTTGGCTTCAGATTCCAAGAAACTCTTGTCTTATGCCTACCTTTATCAGGTTTGTTCCACTCTTACTTATGTGACAAAAACTATGCTAAATGAAGAAAACACTAGTAAGTTATCAACAGATTTTCAAATTGCTGTTCTCCACACGAGTGGCCTCGAACTGCCCGGCCAGCTGTCTTCAGTCTTCCCTGGCTGTTCTTTTGGGTGGGTGTTTTTCAGTCAGGGTTCGAGACCAATGCCAGTACAAAAATATTCTAGACCAAAACATAAATAACTTTGCTCCTTGAACAAGAGTGATTAAGTTGCAGCCAATGTAAAGTTGTACAGTCAAAACCAGTCCACAGGTATGGGAAACCAGATACTCTAGAGTGCCATATCCCTCACCCACAGCCCAAAGAAGAATAAGAAATAGATGTTGTACAACAGTATTACACTTACTTCTCCAAAAGCACATCTTCTGATGTAGCTCACTGTTATCTTCTGTCCTTCATCTTTCTAATGCTCAGCTCAAAGATAAAGGGGTAACAGCCCTTTAAAGAAGCAACGGTGCCTTGGTGTTATACTAATTAATGCTCTTAAGAAATATGACCTCACACAAGATTAGCAAGGGCTCTAGTATTATTTGGGCTCAGCTGTTGCATCATCTATCGGTCAGCCCTCAAGAAAGACATTTTGGAACTATGGTGGCTACAAAATGAATCTGCAAGGCTCCGATTTAGTTCTTCATTTGATGCAGATGAGAGAATTTAAGTTACTCTGCATCACGTTCAAGGCATGGGACGACAGATTTCTGAAATAACTTCTGTCCTAATTTCTTTCCTATGAGGAAAATCCCAATTTGAGATCAAACAAGGCAATCTTAATTATGCAATCCATATTCAATAGTATCATCCATTAAGGATGATCAATAGAAATGTTGGGAGCACTAACCATGTCTGCTATCATTCAATACATTTCAATAGAAAGCTGAGAAACCAGCCTTTTCAAGGAGACTTTGCTTCCTCCATCAACCCACTGAGACATGTGGAATGCGGACTTAGAAATATGACCCCAATTTAATGTTCATGGGACTTCCATTCTACCTCAACCCTGAATACTGTCTCATTTGCAAAGATGATAGGTCCTTGTTCTTGACTGCTTCTCTCTGCAGTACCAAGACGTGACTTCCACCACAAGCCAGTGAGTTTTGCACTACAAACCACCATAATGATTGGGGTGTTTTGAAGCAGTATGTATGTGAATCAGAGTGCACTACATGAGGAATAATAACGGAGTAAGACTGTAGACTCTTTAAATTCCCCTCCATCATGGCTTATCTAAAAGGTAGTATCAAGTCGCTAGAAATAAATATCTCCAAACTAAGTAGCATGCAAAGTATTGATTTAAAAAATTGGCCACTGCTGAACGATGTTCCACTTCGATGAAATTGGGATGTATCTAGGTTTGTAAAGTAATTAATCAATATTTGTGACTCATTACAAATTGTGAAACTACCCAGGCACCCCTGGGAACAGTTTTGAAAAAGCTGCACACATAGCTACATCCAGATGAGGCCTACCACAGTTCTGGAAATGCTTCCAGGAGTCTGAAGTTAGTGGCTATTCAAAGATACTACTTACATCCTACAGTCCTACTTGTCTATCGACCAAGCATGAGTTGAAAAAGGTCTTTATCAGGAATCCTTTTTTATTTATTTTAAAGACACTGATCCACTCAATTATTGTCATGCTTCACCATCTGGTCTCATCCTAGTACCTATAAATCAGGATAGGCTCAACTGCGTTCCAGGAAGCACTTTAGGATATTACCTAACGGGTCTAATTATTCAAAGATACACCACAATAGCAAGCTATGAAAGGGAGTCACAACAAACGGACCAGAAAACACAACCGCTTTTGTTTACATCTAGGTTAAACTGCTAAAATAGTTTACAGAGAGCTTTGAATTTATTTTTGAAGAATGGAATGCAGTATGGAAAAGTTGTGCCATCACTAAAGGCTCATAGCACAACTTGTCACCACGATACGTTTTCACACCAATGTTGCGCCTTCATCAGTCACTGGAAGAATCTAGTCATGGAAGCGAACCCAAGTGGAAACAGCAATTTATAATAGCAAACAGGACTGTCATTCTAGCAGCCCTTTAACCTATTACAGCAGTCAGGTTCTTTGCCGGCAGTGCAAGTCAGGGACCAATTTTCCAGCAAATCTGCTTAATTGAGACCATTTTTCTAGCAGGGATATCAAAGAACTAGCTGGAGAACTTGGTACTGTTTAACATTGAGTTTATAGTGTCTCTTTGCTGCAGCAGATGGAACGCTAGAATAATCGGATTAAAAAAGTTAACATTAAGTAAGGGTGAAAATAATTTTAACACTAAACTAGCAAAGACAGTATTTAAAGATTTTGCGTCATATTCCTAAAATAAACAATTTCAACAACTATAGCATGCTCAAATTGAGGGAGAACACGGATGCAGTTGCATTTAAAAATGGGTTACAGTGCGTTAAAAAAATATGTTTTATCAGGTTGTGCCCAGAACAACAAACAACAGATTAGCAGGGAAACAATGATTGCAAATTCTTTAAAGCAATATTTCATGCATCCCCATAGCGGCGCGTGGCTTAAAACAGGGCCTAACTTACTGTACAGCTCCAGGGAGAGGCGGCATAATGCCGGATGGGGGTGTTGGGGCAGACTGAGTATGAGGGGAAATAGATGAAGATGATGATCCCTGGCGTGACAACCCAGCCTGCTCTATTGCGGTCAGTTCGATGCAGTGCGAACAATCTTGTTCAGAGCAAGAACAACTTATGTATACAGAAATGTAAAAAAAAATCCAAAAGGCAGCAATTGTAAGTGAAAAAAGACAGACAAACAGACATTAGGCATGATTAGGCATTCTTCTTCAATCTACAGCCATTAATGTATGGAATTGGTACATTTGGTGTTCAGCAGATCTCCCGGTCATGCTGTCGATACTGCCTTTAGGACCCTTCAACGTGAAAAACAAACAAGTTATTTTATGCCCTGCATGTTGTGTTTGTTTATTTTCCCTTCTTAACTTACACTTGGGAAAACAATTTATTTTTTAATAAATACATAAAAAATAAAAATCACATATCAAAAATGTTCCTTCACTCACTGCTAAATTAATAACAATAGTGGGTTTTGGCTACTATGATGAGGCTGACAATAATTAGATGCTAAATTGGACGGCAGAGACTCCCCCTCACTGACTTTACCCCTATAAGCGAACCTAAAACCATTTTTTCAGTCTACATATATGTACAATGATGTTCGTGTTTATGGGGACACCAAGAATGAATTAGGCATTAAAAGCCTACAGGAATTTGAGAAATCGATGCACCATAAATAGCTTCCAGGGGCCATTTTAAGATATCTTAAATGCTGCTTGTGTAACATGGAAGGGAGCAAATGCTGTTCGTTTAATTGATTTTTATTAAACAAATAGCAAAAATAGCAGCAGCTCAGTATGCTTTGTTTCTAAAGGTACATTCGTGGACTATGATGTATTTGCTAAAGTGCACATTGCTCATTTTAAATGATGCAATAGCAGGTCTTAGATGTGGTTTCAGAATCAATTTCTGCCATGTTTTACTCACTGTGTATAAATCTTTCTGTAATATGGACTGGAGTAAAAACTGTTTACTTCATTCTGTACAACAGAAGCAGCAAAAAAGTAGTACTTAGGTATTTACCCGTTTTTTTCTGCAATATTGTGAAGTACCCACTGCTTCGATAGTCTGGCATACAAAATATTATGCACCACATACATAGTCTTTCATTTTTGGTTTGGGAAAATTTACAAGCAACGGGCTAAGAGGAACTTGGATAACACCAGATAGGAGATGCTCACAGAATAGTTAGATATTTCTAGTGCATGATGTTATGCATCCAAACAATTTGTCCAGAGCAGAAATTCTTATTGCTGCAACTTTGCTCAAGTGTATTCGTGTTCTGTTTTGGGATATGTTTGGTCATAATGATTATCCAGTTCTTGTTACAGCGGGTTGCAGTTCACAGCACACAGTTAAGCTTTTATTACAAGCGCTGGCAAAGCCAGAAGGTTAAACCTCGTTGACTAACTGGCACAACCAAAGCTTTTTCCAACAAATGAAGAATCTTTAACCCGTGCCGTTTTTAACTTCAGGTCACAAATAATAGTTTCTTAACATAAGTATAACTATAACTGCTGAATTTCTATGGTTTTGTGTGGATAAAAAGCCAACCTAACTATAAAGTCCTTGCAAGGTTAGTTTTTTCCAGTGAATTTCTATGGTGTTTTTAAGGTAAAGTAATATATAATTACCGTATATTAATCGTTCAAGTTAGGTCAGACTTTCAATAGGAAGAGTGTTTTTTGTTTTGCTAATAACTTTGGGGCCATTTGACGACACTTCCCTAATATATGGGCACACACACCCCTGTTACTAATGCCTTAAGCACACATACATGCATTTTTACTAATACATTAAACAAGTCTATATATTCCTATATGTATGTGTGCAGACAAATACCTTATACACACAATGTATTAAAAAAAAAACCAAGTTTCTCTTTTTGGTTTTAATTTTTACATTTTTATTATAGAATTCTTATGGATTATCTAAGAAATAATATACTATATTAATATTATTATTAAAATACTCTTAATTAACATTATAATTTAAACTCAAACAACATTATTCAATTCATCTAGAAAGGCAGAGTTTCGGTTTTTAAAGGAATTAATTTTTGCAAAGTGTATTCCACATCATTTGATGGATCCTAAAGGCAGTACGTGGTTAAAACGTAAGTTAGTATGCTGTAGCGCCTTCTCGTGTGCAGACCAACACCACTGAAGCAGCTTGCACTGAAATATTTATCAACATGCTGGCTAAAGACTTACCGGAAATCATCCAAACTCAGGCTACTTCTGCAACAACAGGTATAAGGAATTACACTACAAGCCATGACATACAGGTGCACAATGACACAAATTATTTTAGACTTGTACAAACGTGTTCATACAATACCAACATAAAAGCCACGTCATCATGTGTAAAAATCGGTATGAGTAGCCACCGCAAGTGCCTGGAGTAGAACACCTACAGATGTAATCAATACCTGGGACAAAGTAACCTTAAGAGAGCCCTGGTGGTAATTCCAGTGAGCATGTTAAAAAGTTAATCTTTTTTTTGTATTTACTGCAGTTGAGAGCCTATAGTTATTTGAGGAGCTACAGAACTACAATGTAGAAAGTTCTATTTGTTTCTAGGCCAGTCTTGCAGGTAGCATTTGGTGCCCAATGTTTTGTGGTTTCAGCTGGTATTTTCTTTACTGCTATAACTTACTTTTGTTTAAAGCCTGTTGTCTAAAAACCTGTATGACATAATTGGATTTAGTAGGAACCAAGGACAATTGGCAGTAATTGTACTCGACCAAAGAAGAGTATTTGCGCTCCAAGAAGCAATAATAAATAACAGTTCATGAAGTAAATCATCTAGTGCGAGGCTATTTTATCGGGGTAGTGGGTAAAAGCAGAAGATATGCACTTACCTGGTGCTAACTACTTTTTAATAAATTGTTTCCTTTTTTATGCAATTGTCCAGCCATTGGAAAAGTGAGAAAACCACACTACAAAGATGGGAGATGGGGATATCTGTATTGCCGGATGGTAAGGCCACTCGCTGTCAGGTGGCACAGGCTGGCCCTAAAGCAATGTCCGGAGGTGATGGCCATGTGCTACAATGGGGAAAGGTCTCTGATTGGAACCTCCATGCATAATCGCCTGTGATAATCGCCTTGCATTCGGAGGAAACCGAACCATATCTAAAGAGGGTATTTGACACTTTCCACAACCAGCCCAAATTCAAGGTTAGGAATTATAAAATTAGTGGTAGATAAGTGTGCATATCCTAGACATAAACCATCATTTTTCTGATCAAAATCTGGGCAAAGTGTCAAGCAGGTGCAGGTGGGCTCCTGAGCCAGACTGGCATGAAGGAGGCCGAACCCTATCCACTTTAACAGAGTCAACAGATTAATCTTAGGGACATCACATGTCACCACCTTCCCTGGGCAAAAAGGCAGAAGAGGTAGCTTACCTGTTCATTCTTGAATTTCGTGTTGGAGATTCAGCTCCTCTCAACAGTTGTCTAAAATACTGAATAAAAAAAAGTTAATTTCTATCACTAGACTGTGCTTGATAATTCTCATTAGACAGTTGTGTCTAAATTGCATAATGATGCTACAGTCAGAATACTCACACTCCTGTCTTAAAAATGGCTTTTTTTCAAGAGTATAAAAGAGCAATAATGTGAGGGGCACCCCAAAATACTCAACTTTTAACAACTGGGGAAGAATTACATGTCAACAGTTTGTGTACACAGGAACAGAACCCCACTAGGCACAAATATGGGCTCCCGGACAAGTGCAATGTTCACTGTTAGTGACTTCAATGAGGATACCTCTGGAAGAGAACTAGAATTACAGGTAAGTAACTTATCTCCATTGGTTTCGGAATAGCGTGTTACTCACCTAAAAAAGCACTTTAATACCCCCATCAGGGGTAACAAGCGCTATATAAATGCAAACCTTTTTCCCCCTTTTATCCCACGGCTATCCTTCTAACTCGTAATAACTGACTAACCTATCCACCACTCAAATTACTTTCATATTTCACTATACTAATCCAACAATAATACTTTATGGGTTCCGGAGTACCATGCTACTAGCCGAAAAAGCGCTTTGATGCCTTGTCAGGGGTAGTAAGCGCTATATAAATGCAATTACAATACAATACAGTGCATGTCGACATAATACGGTGATCACCACACTGTGATAGACCTAGAAGTTAAGTGCAGATGTGTGAGGGTATGTTGCTGCATGTCCCACCTTTGGGGGCAGTAGGCAAGGAGTGAGGCGGGAGGGCATCAATGCCCCAGCGGGAGGGCATCAATGCCCCAGCAAAAGTTAAATTTTACTTGTTTGTCTTCCAAGTTACCCTGTGCAGCAATAGAAGCTCGCAAGCAATCAAATTCTTCGATATTCATCACTTATTCAACAGAGCTATAGGTAAAATTAAAGTCATGGTTAATGTCCTACTGAAAGGAGTGATGCAAAAACATCTTCTGGTTGAGCCAATGATTTTCTCACTTTGAGCGGGAATACAGGTGTGCTAAATCAACCGTGAAGAAAAATTTTACCACTTCAAACCTTATGAAACAATACCACAAAATCACAGCCAAAACAAAATAAATCTATGATGAAAAATTACTTTTGTCCTTAAGTATTCAAAATGGATTTCACCACTGTGATACATATCAACCAAAGAACCGCAAATATACACCAAAAATTTGTTTCACTTTTATTGTAAATAAAATTACTAAAATCAACAATGATACACAAAAGCCTTTTGTACCCAATCAATCCTGACTGGCCAACAGTCAATCCCAAAAGTCATACTCGTGCATGTCCTCTGCTACTACTACAATCTAAAGTTTTCGGTCTTTAAATAGGTCTTAACAACAAACACTCTAAAATTGCCCACAAACAAGATGCTCGTCTCGTGGCATTGCTCGCTAAACGAACAGCTTAAATTCCTATACATCCCAATGCGCTGAACTTTTGTCTTCTGAAAGTAGACCAACTCCCAGACTTTTAGCTCCCATGCTTTGCCTCCTTCTTTCTTCAATACCTCAAATGAAGTTCTTCACTTTCTGTCTCCTGCCTGGTCCTATGTGAAATGCCCTTAGGGTCGCTTTTCCATTTTCCTCTTTAATATCTTCTGAATTCTATAACACATCATCAGCAATAAATGCCATCTACACCATTCATACTACGTTAAGACTGAACTCTACCCCCAATTCACCAACCAACACAATCAGCAATTAAGCCCTGGGCATTTTCCAATCTCTAGCAAAGGTCAGACGCTCACAAACTTCAAACAAATTAACAACCCCAAATTGATAGATTTTGAACATTTAGCAAAACAGTGACTCTTACACCACCTTCTTTCCACCCCAATCAGGGAGTGGCTATTATACAAGGTCTTAAAGTCAAAATGTAAAGGCATTGGGTAAAGTGTATGAGGTGATGAGACATGCTCTAAATGTGGTGCCATGAACAACTCACAAGCTTACGCATGATGTACTGCAGAAAGTCTGGAAACAGGCACAGTTGCACATGCTAATACCTAATCATTGTTCTTATGTGTGATATTGTTCATATGAATTGTGGGTGTGGGAAAAGCTAGGTTTTTAATGCTCTCTGGATTTCAAGGTGGCTGTGAAGGAGTCTTATTCTTCTAAGAGCGGCGTTCTGTAAATTATACATTTGAACTGAGAAGGGAGTTTGCCACTGTGCACCACCCTTTGATTTTTGTTGACAATTTTAAGAGTAAACAGTGAGATGCAGAAGTACCCTGCTGATTTAAAGTGACCGTTTTTTGGGTGGTCACCCACAATTCTTAATTTCTTTTTAGACTCATATGTTAGTAATTTGAACTCTAGCACTGGTACACTTCTAACCAGTGCCCAGTGAATGTGCCCTGCATCTAAAACAAAGTCGAAATTGGCTTAAAACCCCATTTGGCATATTTAATTCTACTATAAGGCCATTGTGCATGCTGAAACCCCATACCTATGGCATGTAAAATTAAATATGTTGCGTTGTCTCTCATTACGCATACTATTGACAGTGAACGCCACATCATTCTCATTTTAGGATTTTGCAAGCTACACTGAGAATAGGTATAGCAGTATATACGAATGAAGAAAGTGTTTACCGATAAGGATATGTGTGCACACAACACATTGTTACTTTATGGACTAACACCGAGATAACAGAAATGGCGATGTTTGTTGTTGGGGTAATCATGGCAACTGGACATTTGCCATGACGCGAGACGTACACGCTACACAGCACGTTAGGAAGACGTTTACTTCTGTATTAATGAACACACGTTCACCATACCGGCACTCTCTCAGGAGGCTACTAGGAGTGCCCTATTGTTATTTATGGTGAGCGTTGATAAAATATATCTGATAAATCCAGCCACGTTCCTAACATGAGTTAAGGAGGTTTATTCTTTAAATACCGAGCCCGTTTTTTTCTGGGTATTTTTCAAGAGCGAGTTTTCTACACAGGTTTTTTTGAGAGCAAGTTCATTGCCTAGAATGGTAACTGTCGAGCAGGTGGGCAGTAATTTCTACCGGGTCTTCTACTCTCACACAAAGCTATCGATAGGTAACAGCTTAACACCCGTGAGATTAAAGGAGAGATAAAGGAGAATTTCTAGCCCTGTCCTAGTGACTGCTCTGCTTAAAACTCACACTTTAAAAATTCACACTTTAAGAAATTCATACTTTGATGATTTATATAATAGATCCACTATAGGCACACTAGACCGAGGTGACACATTGTTTTATTTTATTTACGCT
Organism: Lissotriton vulgaris; assembly: GCF_964263255.1. Classification (NCBI taxonomy): domain Eukaryota; kingdom Metazoa; phylum Chordata; class Amphibia; order Caudata; family Salamandridae; genus Lissotriton; species Lissotriton vulgaris. Next base: position 583,251,564 of record NC_141694.1, read on the forward strand.
AAAGGTGTTTGTAATGTGTTATTTTGCTTGACTGCACTTTTTCAAATTGAGCCTCTACAATCCAGTTTTTAACACCTACTAGAGAAACCGATGAGGTGAGAGACTCTGTAGAAGGTTGAGTTGGATTAGAACTTTTTTACGTTGAGGTAAGAAGTTCTTATTTGTTTGGGCACATATTGAACGGTGATGACATAGATGGGGGACTGGGCACCTCTATTTTGTAACATGTGTCCTTGTTTGTTTGTTTTACAGAGCCTCCTGACCACCGATACTGTTGGATGTTTGGTCAAGTATTGAGGTCTATATGCCACCTATGCATTATTATTACTATTTTTTTATACACTTTACTTAGCAGAGTGACTAAAGGTTACAGGTCCTGATGAATGCCCAGAACTGGATTGTCGTTAGGGCAGAAACATGTTGACCATTTGATAGGGTTTATTTCTACAACCCTATTTCTCACTTGCTTTTTAACCACTACCACACAGGAAGGAAGAATAACGTTGTTGCCCCTATGTAGGTAGTTTTTAATTCACAGCTTTATTTTGCACTCTGCCCCTCTTGGTCACTCCGAGTTGGTAGATCCAACAAGTGCTTTGCACTCCTGCTCCTTCCCTCTTGGGTAGGTCGTAGCCCACACGGGGTACCTTGCGATCCCCGTGCGTTGGATAAACCCAATGATGAAGCATGTCACCCTCAGGTGAGTGAGGGTTTTCGTCCACAACTCAGTTGTGCCCCATCCTTTTCACACTTCGTGCTACCATATACATTGTGTGTGTTCTATGATTATGGAAGTAATATAGGATAGAATCCATCTATTGAGTAGCATTGTCTTCCCTTAGACCCCCTTGTGTGTGATACATGTAAAATTAAATGTCACATGAACTGAAGAAAATCATTGTGCCATCCACTTTGTGACTCTTAAAACATGACACAGCCATCCACCGAGGCCTTGTCCCTTGCAGCCAGCAAACTCTTATGTTTGCAGACAGACCTGTAAAAATAAGCTTTTGTTTTACAAGTCTAAACACGGCTATTAAGTTGTAAAATAAGCTACTGCTAAAATTACTTTATTGCCCTTAAGGTAGGGTGTATACTGCCTAGAGGGGATACAGGTCTATATTAATGTTAATATTTATTTACAGTAAATAAATCATCAAAGACTATTTTCACTCTATTGGGTTTAGCTGCATGCTGAGGAAATACTGGCAAAGCAGATTAAATGTGTATTATCCAGTAGAAAACCGCCACAGAAAAAGTTCAAGAACTTTTCCTGTTTTTAAAAGTCCAATTTATTGGTAAGGGCAGATTTATTTTAAACTAGTTAGGAAATATAGCTTTCAGAAATGTTATATTTACTTGCCTGAGCCCCTCTATTTTAATTAGCCTTATTCTGCAGCTGCTGCCCTGTCTGTAATGAAACGTGAATTTATTTCAAGGAGCCACACAAAGACCACTTTGATTGACATGCCAACCTGAATGTTCAGGGATGGCCCATCTGAGCTCAGCAGAATATTCAGGGTGTGGGCTGCTGACACTCCGGTCTATCTCAATCCGGTTACTGAAGTACTTAGGTTTGTCTCGCTAGACGTCTGTCTTATTTAATGTTGTGAGTTCCAGTTCAGCTTCATACGGACAGTGCAAATGTATGGGGTAAATTACGTGTTTCAACATAAGTGGAAAACCTTCTTTTTTTTTAAACAAGGATCTGTCCAATAAGATATAATGATAAACTGATTACTACTAAATTAGCAGAGTGGTGGGACAGGATGAAAGCCAAACCCTTTCTTTGAGAGTGCATGAAAATAATCTAGATGTCACCCTCCCTAGGAGCAAAGTGGGTTCCACCCATACCCCTTAAGACTCTTCTCCAGAATTACAGAAAAGAAGAAATACAGATGAACAGCACTCTTTCCGGTCATTGGTCTGGACAGAGAGAATCTGTGCCAACACAATGTTTTGCGTAGCAGTACCCCTGCGCGTCGGTAGGCGTAGTCTGCGGATCCGCGTCCGTCGGTGTGATCGCCAGGATGACGTCGTCGGAGTACTTAGACGCCGTTCTCGCGCGCTGACGTCAGTTCTTGTACATAGCTTTCCGCGCCAGGAACGCAGAGCCATGCCAGAGACAGACACTGGTGCCATGAAACTAGGGCCCTCAAAGGGAAACACCTTAACCCTAGATGTCGGTTCGCAGAACGGGGAGGATAGGTGGGGCAGTAAGGAATCTAACACGGACTACTGTTTCTTACAGATATATCGTTACCGATGGTAAGTAATTTGTGCATCTGAAAGAAACAGGCTAGTGTTAAATTCCTTACCTTAGAATGGATACCACAGCAATACCAACCCCGGAGGTGGGTCTGTGAACCAAGATCACACCATAAAGTCCTGGAGAACAGAACAGCCGAAAAAGCCATCTCTCCGACTTGGCTGTCCAGGCAGTAGTGTCTAGCAAACGTGTGCAGCGAGGCCCATGTAGCTGCCTGACAGATGTCCTTCAAGGGGAATCCTCGACCCAGGGCAATTGTAGCCGCCGTGGCCCGAGTGGAATGGGCCCTCAGCCCAACAGGGGGCTCCTTTATAGCTAAGGAGTAACAGACCTTGATGCACAACACGACCCACAGAGAGATTGTTCGTTTGTGCACCGCCCGTCCCTTCCTCGCGCCCAAGTAACCAACAAAGAGCTTGTCGTCCTCCCGGAGCTGGCATGTGCGATCTAGGTAGAAGGAGAGCGCACGTTTTGGGTCCAGACGGTGGAGCCTCACTTCCTCCTTCGAAGGATGCGAAGGCGGAAAGAAGGTGGGCAAGTTGATGGACTGCCCGATGTGAAAGGCCGTAACCACCTTGGGCAGGAAAGAAGGACGAGTTTTTAAAACAACTTTGTCCGGATGGACAGAAAGGAAAGGAGGCTTAGAAGATAGAGCCTGGAGCTCACTCACTCAGAGGTGATGGCAACCAGGAATGCAGTCTTAAGAGTCAGAAGACGAAGAGGGCAATTGTGAAGTGGCTCGAAAGGAGCGCACATCAGGTAGGTTAGAACAAGGTTCAAGTCTCACTGAGGCATCACGAAAGGAACAGGAGGAAACATGTGCGTAATACCTTTCAAGAATCTATTTACAACAGGGGACTTGAAAAGAGAAGGCTGATCAGGAAGCCTCAAGAAGGCTGAAACGGCAGAGAGGTAGCCCTTAATAGTGCCCAAAACAGAGCCCTGCTGGGCAAGAGAAAGGAGGAAGAGGAGAACCTCAGAAAGGGAGGGTGGCAGAGAGTGGATCCACAGCCTTTGCTGTGCCCCATGCCACAAAATTTGTTCCACCTGCAGGCGTATACCGATTTTGTGGAGGGATGCCTGGCTACCAGAATCACATAAAAGACTTCAGGAGGCAAGTCAAATGGCCTCAACTGCCGCCGCTCAATCTCCACGCATGGAGGTGGAGGCTGGACAGGTTCGGGTGGAGGACCGTTCCCTGCTGCTGCGACAGAAGGTCCTCCTGAAGAAGCAGACGAATCGGGGGATCGACTGACATGCTGAGTAGCTCTGGATACCTGTATCTTCGTGCACAGTCCGGAGCCACAAGGATGACTTGGGCCCGGGCACGCCTAATCTTCTTCAGCACTCTGGGCAGAAGTGGTGTAGGCGGAAAGGCGTACAACAGACCGCAGCTCCACTCGCGACGAATAGCGTCTCCGAGCGAGTGCCGCCTTGGAAATTCCAACGCGCAGAACTGATGACATTGCGCGTTCTCTTCGGTGGCGAATAGATCTAACCAAGACTCCCCACTGCTGAAAAAGGCCTTGCGCCACATCCGAGTTCAGACGCCATTCGTGATCCATCATGCACCGGCGGCTGAATTCGTCCGCCCTGGCGTTCAGGGAACCTGTCAGGTTTTGAACCACCAGGGTGACGCCCTGGTGTTCCAGCCATTGCCAGAGGCGCAGAACCTCCTGACAAAGGGTCCACGACCCCACCCGCCCTGTTGTTTGCAGTACCACATGGCGGTGGTGTTGTCAGTGAAGACCTGCACTACACTTCCCCGGACAGAGGGAAGGAATGCCCTCAGTGCAAGCCGGATCGCACGCAGCTCCAGAAGGTTGATCTGGAGCCCAGACTCCGCCAGAGACCAGAGGCCTCTGATCTCCCTCTCTCCCATGTGGCCCCCCCATCCCAGGAGGGACGCATCTGTCACCACTACGTGCTCCGGTTGGGGTAGGGAGAGAGATCTGCCGCTGACCCAATCTCGGTTCGTGAGCCACCACTGCAACTGTCTTGCAGTGCCCTCCGAGATCCGGAAATGGTCAGACAGGTTGCCCTGATGCTGTGCCCACTGAAACTTCCAGTCCCACTGCAGAGCCCGCATCTGCCACAGGACCCGCAGAGTCAACCTGACCGAGACTCAGGATAAAGGATGAAAGACCGGAATCAGAGCCTGAATATCCCGAACCCGCTGTTCGGGGGGATAAACCCGAAACTGCGCTGAGTCCAGAACCACTCCGATGAAAAGGAGCTTCTGAGAGAGGCACAGGTCTGACTTCGGCAAGTTGATGGAGAACCCCAGCGAAAGCAGGAGGTCGGCCGTAGACTGGAGGAGGGAGACGACTGTCTGGGGCGAGCAGGCCTTCAACAACCAGTCGTCGAGATAGAGGAAGACTGAAACCCCTAATCTGCGCAGATGAGCTGCGACCACCACCATCACTTTCGTGAACACCCGTGGGGCGCAGGTAAGGCCGAAGGGGAGCACTGTAAACTGAAATTGCTCGTGGCCTACCGTGAACCGCAGGTAACGCAGGTGGGCCGGCAGTACCGGGATGTGAAAATGCGCATCCTGCAAGTCCAACGTTACCATCCAGTCTTCTGGGTCCAGGGCAGCTGAAACCTGAGTCAAAGTCAGCATCTTGAATTTCTCCTTCCGGAGGAAGCCATTGACGCTCCGTTGGTCCAAGTTAGGGCGTAGGCCTCCTTTGCCCTTCTTGGGTACCAGAAAGTAGTGGGAATAGCAACCGCGCCCTACTTCTGGCCCAGGAAATCGCTTGACGGCCCCCTTGGCCAAGAGGGCCGTAACGTCCTCCTGTAGAAGTTGCAAGTAATCCCCCGACATGCAGTGGTACTGCAGTGGCATGGCTGGAGGGGTCACCTCGAAGGGGAGGGAGTAGCAACTTCGGACGATTAGCAGCACCCACCTGTCCGATGTGATGGAGCGCCCGTGGAGGAGGTGATGGCGAACCCTGCCCCCCACTGGCATCGAATGGGCCTGAAAACTCGGACTAGGAGGATTTTGAGGAAGATGCTGCGGGGGCGGGTGTGGACTGCCCTTACTGGTGTCCCCCGGCACCGTCACGGCGGTTACCACATCCGCTCCCCGTTGAGGTTGGTTCTGCGGCCTGTGGCTAGCTGGACGTGTGGGGGCGGATGTTTGCTGGCGTTGGCAGAGGCCCAAGGACTTGGCCGTAGCACTGTCCTTGTCCTTGAAACGCTCCAGGGCACTGTCCGCGACAGCCATCAAAGGGCATGTCCATAAGGGTGGCTTGGACATCCCCCGAAAAATTGGCTGACCTCAGCCAGGCGTGGAGCAAACCGCCACCGTCGTCGCAATCGCCCTACCCAGCGAGTCCGTGGTATCAAGTCCACATCAAATGGAGTAGCGTGCTGCATCCCGTCCCTCTGCTAGGGCTACTAGGGCTTGGGTAAGCTTTGCCTGCGCCTCCACCGGCCACTGCGGCAGCACTTCCACAACCGTATCCCACAGTGAGTGGGTTTAACAGCCCAAAAGGCAGTAGGTGTTGTCAGCCCGCAACACTCAGTGAGGAGAACAGTTGCTTCCCAAACTGATCGTACCTTTTGGATTCCCGATCTGGAGGAGCGGTCGGGAATGCGGTTTGGGAGGTAGAGGCCTGGATCACCAGGCTCTCTGGGGTGTGGTGAACGGACAGGAAGCTGGGGTCGCCCAGAGCCGGGTGGTGGCGTCGGGCCACGTTCCGATCTACAGGGAGGCCTGTAGAGGGCTTGGACCAGACGCCCACCAGAATGTCAGTGAGGGCTTCGTTACACGGCAGGAGAGGCTCTGAGGAGCTTGCCTGCGGTTTGAGCACCTCAGTGAGGAGGTTAGTCCTCACGGCTGTGACAGGGAGCTCAAGAGCCAAGGCCTTGGCTGCCCTAGTCAACACCACACTGTAAGCAGCCCCTTGCTCCGAAGCCACGGTAGGAGGGAAGACCAATCCAGTGTCGGGCGAAGTGTCCAGACCACTGGCCTCCCCCAGCTCGTCTGCCCAGTCCTGGCTCAACTGGCACTGCAGTGCCAGAGGTTCCTCAGAACCCTCCCAGTCGCCATCGTCATCCATCTCCTGATAGTCCGGAGTAAATGATGCAGCAGGGTCGTCGGTGAAGGGCTCACCGATCGGCGTCAAAGATCCGCCCCCGGATCCGGACCGGGGCTGGGACCGGGGACGACGTCGTCGGGGGCGACACCCTTGGTGACGGAGCCAGTGGAGGGGTCGTAAGGTCACCCGGCGTCATTACGGATCCAGGCCTGGATCCGGAGGAACCCTGCGTCGTCGGGACCGGAGTTGTCGACGGCACCGGGGGCGAAGCATACGACGGTGCTGGTGCCGGAGCACCCGGCCCGCTTGGGCTCCCAGACGGACCCGCGGGTCCGAAGGCGCCTCGGCGGGTGCCGACGGAGGGAAGCACGACCTCATGGCCGCGAGGAAGGCGCTAATCTTCTCCAGCGTCGCATGCAGCCCAGGGACCGGTGGGTGTGGAGCTGGACGCAGCGCTTGCGGCTCCGGCAGAGCCGCGAGGGCGGTATCGCCCGAACACCCGGCTGTTCGCGCGAGCGCCAGGGGGAGTCGGAAGAGGGATGTCGCTTCTTCAACTTCTTGTGCCTCGACTTACCTGAAGACTTGGAGCCCGACGAGCGGTGTTGACTCGTTGACTGTGGCCCCGCGACCGGTCCCTCGACCTCCTCCTGGACCGGGACCCCGAGCGGCGCGGGACAACTGCCGGAGCTCGAGACGCTTACGGGACCGCTCCCACCTAGCCTTCCAGTTCAATGCCCGGCAGTCGGGGCACAACTTGTCGTCGTGGTCGGCCCCGAGACAGTACAGGCACCGACGGTGGGGGGTGGTCACCGACATAAAGCGGTAACATTCGTCGCAAGATTTGAACCCGAGCATCCCTATCGGCACCGCGAGTCGAGGAATCGACTCGAGAAGGATCCAAAAGAGATCAAAAAGTTTAGTCAAAAATTGACTTGGAGTACTGCTCTTCCCTGATCTGCGCTTGCTGGTGCGGAAAAAAGAAGAACTGACGTCAGCGCAAGAGGGCGGCGTCTAAGTACTCCGACGATGTCATCCCGGTGATCACGACGCTGTAGTGTAGTTCCTATATTCCCAATAGGCTCTGCGCATTGGAATAACAAACAGCAGTGTAGACGTAGGACTGAGGTCATCTAGGTCTCTACTGACTATGTTAGACTTAATTCGTTTCGCCAGCTGGCTCAGAGGTCACTAGAAACTTTCTTGAATGTTCAGGAAAGGGTTAACCGTCCTGATTTAGACAAGAAGGGATTAGTTTCTGACAACCGCATAAACATGACAACTTTGCTCCCTCAGAATAAAGAGTATCTCTAGAGTCGTGTGAAAACAATAGACAGCTATTTCACTCAGTCAATCGTGCATGCTTAATTTCACCAGAGTGCAGAGAAATAGAGAGACGGGCGTTTTCAATAAAAGGTGTTATTTTATTGAGCAGTCTTCTTTCTCATGCAAGAGAAATGAATTGCCACAATTGCAATACTTATCATAAAGTAAAGTGCGTACAGTAAAAGTAGTATTATGAAATAATACTGTAAAAGCATTGATATGGTTTCTTAGTCATATGATACTTTAAAATGTATAAAATATATACATACATAAAAACATTGACTAACAAACTCAACTGGTGCTTCTAAGATACGCCTACCCCGGTGTACCTAACCTAAGCCTAATACTTGGGAAGGAGTAAGTAAGTTGCAGTTTTAAGTTAAGTTAGGTTTTTGCCAAGTATTGTAATCAAGAATTCTCTCTAAGGTTTTACTTAGCTCCGTACCTTGGTTATAGAATGAAGGAGGTCTTTTATCTCGCTTCTCAGGACTCGATCTCCCAGCAACCCGCGAGGGTGACTTGGGAACACCGGAGCTGGATTTCTCGGCGTGAGAAAAGGCAGCTTCTCCAGCGCGTCAAAAGGGAGGGGCGGCTTCCTTCGGCTATCGCATCAACTGGGCTTCAGATAAGTAGATAGCCGCTCTGCTCCACACCACCGTGTGTTTGCTTAAGGCAACGTTGGTATATTTATACCTGAAAGGTGCCGGGTTTGACGTAAGGTTGGACATAAGACGTCACTAAGAACTAACAGTTCTTTCTGGACTCCAGGAGTTCTTGTGCAAATCAAAACAAAAACAGGGGAAATTCCCGGGCTGCTGGAGGCTTGGTTTGTTTAAAGAACGCGTTGTGCTTTCTAGGAGTCTATGGGAGTAGCCTTGCCGTGTTTTGGACTTCATGGGCTATTACTAAATATGGATATGATTCTTATGCCTTTATAAGGATACTATTTGTTATACCCACATAAGGGCATGAATCGGGAATATCGAATTAGGGTCCTAGATAGAAATACAACACCCACTCCACGAATTAATGTCCATCATTACTAAAAAAAATAAGCAATATTAAACATACAATGCATGTCTGTTTTCCAATCCACCCCAAAATACATAATTGCATTTGAAATGGTGTATGGTTTATACACGAAAATGAGTATTGGTACTGTACGTTTTTCAGGCAGGGTTATCATTCAGTTAAATGCATATACATATATATCAGCTGAATGAATTGTAAAAATTACACATGAAATGGCTCTGTATACAGAAAAGAAGGTTGAGACCATTTCATCACATATTTATACGATAATGTACATGTGCTAGAGGCAGAGATAAAATATTTTCTCTAATGTCTCTAAAAATAGAAGCTCTGTTCTCTAAGAATAGTTCTACTTTAAGCAAAGTACAATGTGCCGGAAAAAATGGTAAATATTTTTGACTTGAAAGAAAAATTATTTCGCTTTCAGGGGAAGAGAAAAAAAAATAGTTCCAAATGTTTTCAGTTGCTTTGTTTAACAGAACTGAAGGCCAAATTCAGAGTTCAGGGAACGCTGTGTGCTTGTTGTTTTTAAAAGTTATTCTGGTTGTTCAGGGGAGAACATCATATCAGACAGGCTTGCAAAAAAATGGTCTACAACATCAGGTGAAAGTTCAACCAAGTTTGAAAATACTGTAACTTTGCAGTTCTGTGCGTGATTGCTATCATCGATGTTTGGATCAGCAATGCTCACAGAAGGTTGTACCTGTTTGGTGCTGCTTTCCTCTTGTACTTCACCGCCACCTACTCGTAGTGGTGAAGTCTCAACGAATGCAGTCATCAGAATAGGTAGCCGCTGGGGACAACACGTTGCATGAGTAGTTACTGGACAAAGCAAAGTATAAATATCCATTGGTACTGCTGATGGTAGTGTAAGACAGACGTCCAACACGCATTCTTCTCCGCATAGCAGACATCGAAGCACAGGTAAGATGCAATCCTGCCAGATTGGTCTGAATGAAAGAAACCAAGTTGTACTCAGATCTCTTAGCCGGGCTAATCCGAGGAACTTAGTGATACGGTCTTGGTAGCGTATTGCTAGGATCATCTCTTCCATCGTTGCTGGAGTCTTGTTTGTGGCTTGGCTTGCCATATCGGAGCAGAAGGAACAAAAATAAAATTCCTGCTTCGAGTCCCAAAATAAAAGGTAGGCCGCCAAAGACAGAATGGACAAAATTCGGGAACATGCCCAGAACTGTTTCAAATGGTGTTAACAGTCCCGAAAAAATTGTCTTAAATAAATGTGCGATGCCACTGGTATCAGACATGTTTAAAATTTGACTTAACATTTCTACGAAATGCACGGGGCAATTTGTCGATAAAAGGGTATGTATCTCTGACGTTCTCCTTGCAACTTGCAGATCATACGTTTCTTTGGACGAGGTCAGCGGCACAGTTGTCTGTAAAAGAATAGACTTCATTCTGCTTAAAGTATCAATTCGAAAAGAAGAGATATTCACATAAGGCCATATTGCCGCCTCCATGTCTGGATTGCTGTTTGGATACAATACTTGCATACAGCAAACGACCCTGGAAGAAACGGTTACGAGATAGCATTCTCCTGGCACCATTCCACAACAGCTGTGGTCATTTATTAAAACGTAGCTACCGTTGGTAAGTTGTCTGAAGAATGGTTCTATCTGTGTTGCAGGAGTGCCTTGCAGGTGACATGAAAGGTTATTTGAAGACCCTTCGCAGGCTCCATGCAAGTTAATACCTTGGCACAGAAGTGTACCGCTTAGTGATTTTTTTACAATGATTACCACTACCTCCGTTCTCCGTGGAAATGCCTTCGCTAGAGGTGGGGGTGCCTCAAGGATCCATCCTGAGCCCCACCATATTTAACATTTATGTGGCCCCTTTGGCGAAGGTCGCGGAGGCATTTGGAGCCCGGGTCATCTCATACGCTGATGACACCCAGCTCCTGTTTACCTGCAGGAAGGGAGAGGCTTTTAATGGCGACAGAATCAGAGACTGCCTGAGTGCTGTTTTTGCATGGTTTCAGCACCAGAACCTGAAATGTAACTCGGATAAGTCCGAGTTGCTCTTTTTTGGCTGCGCTGAGGACCCTGGCTGGAAATCGTGGTGGCCTTCCGACATGTTCCCCCCTGAGAAACCATCTGCCCAAGTAAAAAATCTGGGTGTGGTATTTGACGACAGTCTTTCTTTTCGTCCCCACATCACGGGCCTGGCGGGGAAATGTTTCGGTATCTTGAAGATGGTGAGGAAATTTCTCCCACTGCTTTCCCTTCAATATCGCAAGAACATCGTGCAAGCACTTGTGGGTTCGCGTTTAGACTACGCTAACGCACTTTTCTCTGGTCTGCCTAAATATCTGGTATCCAGATTGCAAGTTGTCCAAAACTCGGCGGCCAGAGCCATCTTTGGCCTTCCACGGAGAGCCAGTACCTCTCTACTGCGCGGCAGGCTGCATTGGCTGTCTATCCCTAGCAGAATTAGTTTCAAGGTCCTCACGTTGGCGTTTAAAGCCCTCCACTGCATTGGCCCAGCTTACCTCAGGAAGCGGATTACTCTCTACGTTCCCCGGAGGAGTTTGAGATCTGCTGACCTGGCTAAAGTGGAGGTACCAGTGATCAAACGCGTGCGGATGGGAGGCCGGTCTTTCCAGTTTATGGCGGCCAGTTTGTGGAATGAGCTCCCTCTGTCACTCCGCAAGGCTAACAATCTTCTGGCCTTTAGAAAGGAGCTCAAGACGCTCCTCTTCTCCGCCTAACCAGTGGGCCTACAGTGTTTCTGCCGCTGGGTTTTTCTTGGTTGTGTTCAGGACTCTCTGCCAAAGCGCCGGGACACCCGATCTGGGTAGCCGTGCGCTCAAGAAATATAGTTCTAACATAACATAACAGCACTAAGGAATACCTCCTTTTTCCCTTCACTATAACATTTGTGTGTGTAAGGTAAATCCCAGGTTGATTTGATGTATCCTTTACCCAACCTTTCATACTGACCTGCTGGTATATATTCTTGGCAATATTTAAACTGGAAAGTTGTTATCGGAATTGTAATTGTTCCGTGTATTATCCTTTTAATGACCGGTCTCTCTGACATTGTCAATGGTAATCTCTCAAGTTTTTCAATGCTCAGAATCGTATAGTCTGCTCCTTTTTGTGCCAAACTGATTTGTTTATCAGTAAGGTTAAAGATAGAAAATAATGACGTTATGTTGATTACACGCCATGGCACGTAGCCTGAATGTAGGTTTTGCAACGTCCAGCCTAGCTGTACAATAGAACGCAATTGGGACTGACCATGTTGTAACATTAGCAAGTCTTGCTCTATTATATCAAAGGCAGATGATACAATACTGTCCAGTGAATATATTCTGGAAGACAGAGTCGTTAACCCATTGTCCACTACAGAAAGTGATTTTTCCAAATTTATACTATCAATTTCTCGTATTTTTTCTGCTGTTTCAATTTGCATTACTTTCCAAGCTTCGTTGTATGCAGCGTGTATACCGGCCGCAATGAAACATTGTTGGCGCTGTTTGCGAGGTACCAGTATGAAATCTCGCAAGTCAGCACCTTCTTTAAGTAAAGTCAATTGTTGCTTAATTTCAGCCAGTGTGGATTTCTGTAGCCACTCAAGGCATAATTTCCCTACACTGTATGTTGTAACAATCCCTGGATGTTGTCTCTGGGAATATCTTGGGTCTGGCCTGGTCAGTTTGAACCCCTGTCTTTTGTTCAGGAATCAATCTTGACAGTTATTTGTGTCTGTGGGCCAGATCAACCATTTTTTCCAATCAGGATTTGTTCTGTTTTGGTGAAAAATATGGGATACGTCTATTTCCACATCCGTAGTACTATTACTATCAGGTATGGGCTTCGGAATAGACGGTTTATTTAAGTCTTTTATCTTAGCTAAACCAAGACAAGTAGTTTGTTGAATGGTATCATTCAGGAATATTATTTGTTCTGGGATCATGCAGGCTCTAAATAATGATTCTAGACCTTGTACCTGCCAGTCATTTGTTCCCCAGATGGTTTTTGTTTCAATGTTATTTTTCCAAAATTCAAAACCAAATGTAGACTTTTTGTCATAAAATTTTTCAGAATAAATCAGTTTATTATTTGTCAACATTGTTTTCATTCCTGTCTTATTTAACATTTTAAAATAAAACGTTTCTGGATCACTGTTGTTAAATCCTGAGAAGTATGGAAATTTCTCATAAAATATCTTCGAGCTTCCTTTTGGTGGAGTTGGACAATGTTCCCATTGATTATAAGTAAAAACATTTCTAGGTTGTGCAGATTTATGCAAATAGTGATGACCATAGTGATTGTAACAGTATAATTCTTCATAATTTGATGAACCCTGTAAGTAATCATGTTCTGTAAATTTAGCTGACATTACTAAATAGGACATCATATTGTTAATATTTTCAAAGTCCCATTCATCAGAAAAAGAACTTGGTATCACAAAATCACTTAAGGAAACCTTAAACTGGTGTGGATACTTCAAGAGCTCACTCGGGCCATAAATTTCATATTCAGTTCTGTCCCATGCTATACCCCCAGGTATTGGATTGGCTGTGATGTTCACTGATGATAGTTCTCTTTTCTCGATGTGAGAGGATCTGTGAGATTTTAGGGACCAAGTTGATGATCTGACTTGCTGCGTCCATTGTACTATATTTTCCATCAATGAATTTACCCAAGTATAAAACCATGATGAGCCAAAGCAGGAGGAAAAGTACACCTAACAGTCCAAAATTCAATCCATGGTGAAATCAGATATGTTTCTTTTAGTTGGTGAAAAAGCTTGGTTATTTTTTCTTTGAAAGTTTTTGTTGCTGGCTTGTCTCCATGTTCACGTGATAAAATAGCCAGATGAAGTTCTGTCAATTGATGGGATTGCTTCCGGATTATCATTGATCTTTGCATTTTCTTTTGTTACATTTGCACAGTCTGAGGCTACATCGTTGTAGATTGATGTATCATCAGGAATTGTTGCAATTTGGGTTCCAAGAGGCACCAGTTCCATGGCTTTGTTGCATAGTCCGTTTTTATTTACTGCAGGTTTATCGAATGTGATTAGTCTCTCAGTTTGAACCTCTTGGATTGTAGCAAAGTTTGGTCTTCTGCTATTTCTTGGTAATCCACTGGGCCTGCTATTTATTATCGGCCAAATGTTTGTGGTTTCACCAGGTCGATGGAAACAGTTCTGTTTTCCTTTTTACAAGCAAGTGGCGGTAGTACTACTGATCTTGTTCCGCTGACAGCTAGGACAGGTACTGCTTTTCTGTAAGAAGGTCCAAATTCCTTCTTCACCGCAATCTTTTCTCTGACCAGATCCCCAATCTTTGGAATCCAGACAGGTCTTGCTGAGACAGGTGGTTCTTCAGTGGTTGTTGGCTTAAACTTTATGTTACTTATACTCTTTCTTGTTTCATTCAAGTCCTGTAAAATAGCCAAACGATCTTTGATATCAAAAGTTTTTTCTTCTACCACTGAAGTTCGACGATCCAGATCCTGGATAATCATTCTAGTACCAAACAAAAGTTCGTACGGACTGATACCTCCTAGAGAATTTCTTGGCATGTTATTAAGACTATGTTGGACACTTATTAGATGTTTGACCCACCCATCACCCGAACCTAATACCCTTGCTGTTATAGATTGCTTTATGTCACTTTTTTTCTTTCAACTACCGCATTTCCCTCAGGATGGAAGGGAGAAGAGTACTGCAATGCAATGCCCTTGCTGGTCATGACCTCTTAGTAAGCTCGAGAGCTAAAAGCAGGACCCTGGTCAGAATGTAGCATGCCAATTGCGTATGTGCCGATAAAGACTCGCAAATCTTTTATAACAGTTCTGGCGTCAGCCGAGCGCTGGGGCCACATCCAAATGAATCTCGTGCAGGAGTCCACTGCGACCATGATATATTTATGGTTGCCATCCCTTTGTAAGGGATCACAGTGGTCCAGGTAAACACACGATAATGGTTTATCTGAGATTAGAAGGGGCATCTGCGCTGGTCGTTTCACCGTTGATACTTTCATTCTTTGGCATATTTCACATTCTAGAACATAGTTCTTAGTTTGTTTTCTCATGCGTGGCCACCAATATCTCTGTTTTAATAACGCTGTTGTGGCGGAAATACCAGCATGTGCAGAAGCTAGCCCTTCGTGTGCCGCTAAAATAAGTCCTAATCTGTGTTCCATGTTTGGAATTGCCCTATCCCCCACTCCAGGGATTCGAGCAAATGGAACATTATTTGCATCAGTTATGTATGAGTATTTTACTGGAAAGCCTTTCAGGAGTGTTTTTTTATAATCTTTTACTGAAGCACTGACAGCTTGCATTATATCGCTGTCTATTTTTGTTTTTGACCGGGTGATAGCAGCTACGGAAGCCGTTTGCACAGCTGCCTTCGCGGCTTCATCAGCCAATGAATTCCCCGAAACGTGAACGCCATCACGTTAATGACTCAGTGTATTTATCACGTGAGTCTTTTGTAGTTCTTTCTGCAGAAGAACTACTTGTTCCCAAAGCGTTTTATGCTTTATTGTGGCGCCTGTGTCATCTTTGTAACCGTTTTTGCTCCATGTCTGCATGTCACTGTTGTATGACTTGACGCAGTAATGTGAATCTCACACTATTAGTGTGGGGAATTCGCGATCGGCATTTTCAAGCGCCATCTTTTTTTTTTTGGGGGGGAAAACCTTTATTGCAGCATTCATGAAATACAAGGATGGGCCTACAACCGCAGGGGCCGGCCGCTGAACCGTAGCAAACCTTGACGTTTCATAGCATTACACAGCTCTTCAGCCGACAACCCTGAGGTCCGGCATCGATTCAGGATGGATAGTGTATCAGGACTCATTGATAAAGCACAGGATATAGTAAAGGTCTTCTTTTTTTTTATATTGAAATGATCGGATCAGGTGCCATATATTCTAACAACAGGATACGGAGGGCAGACCAGGGAAACAGGATATATGTGTGGAAACAGCCATTTGTGGGTCTCTGGCGCGAATGCCTATATGTCATTATAAACAATAAAACAGTATACATGTTTGTGACCGCCAGTCCTCAGGGCCCGCCCGCCCAGTGAAACGAGTAACGAAAAAACATGCACACTAATTTCAGAACACAATGAAATCAGAAGAAAGCACAGACCATACCGATCCTAAGGAAATATGGGAAGGGAGAAAAAGGCCATAGAAAACAAAAAAGGAAAAATAAACCCCCCCCCCCCTCCAACCCCCCACCCTGCACCCCTGCCAATGGCTATAGTCTGACCCCACTAGCAGCGTGCCTGTCGCCCTATTAACCTAAACCCTAAAAGAAGGGGAAAGAAGAAGAATGGAGGAGGGCCTAATCATACGGTGTTCCCGGCCCCTTGGCTCCCCCGCCAAGACACAGACACCCCCTACAGCCAAGGACGGATGTGAAGCAACTCGTACGAAAATCAAGAGGGGGCATCGTGATACACCGTCTAGCTTCCATTATTAAACAGGTCCAAATCAAACTTCCATTACCAGTGTTCCAAGCCAGCTCAGTTCAGTTGATTCAACCTTGACCCTTTCGAAGCATCACACGAACCCTCCCAGGCAAAACCCCAGGGGACAAAAACAAGTCATAGATGAGAGGGAAAGCATCAAAAGTCAATCCATTACCCCCGGTGGCTAGTGACTCCAAGAGGTCTTCACGCGCGGAAAATTCCCCTCTCCAAGTTGGACTGTCCCGATAGTTCTTGCCCCGGAATCGTAGAACATCCAGAGAAGGGGGATACAGCCACAAGATGGGGGAAGAGTTTACAACACAGTTGTCCGGGGGGGGAACGCCTTCTAAGACCTCCGAAGTTGATGATGATGAAGGGCACTGTGACACACTTGTGGTCCAGAGGACAGCATTTTCCTGGGCGCCATCTGTTGAATCCGACATTAACACCACACTCGATCTTGCGCGGGGTCCTCGCCGGAAGCCAAAATGGCCGCGGCTTGAGGGGTTGTTGTTTGCTGGTTTGACCGTAAGGCAGGGTCCGGTACTTCGAACAGGATCCCAGTCAGACTGACATCCATTTTAGCCATTAACACAGTCGCTTGCGCGTGAAACGCCCAAATTTCTGATAATATCATTTCCAGCGTCGGCCCAGTCGCCGGTCGATCCACTATACCACATGCAGTCGCAGTCGCAATCGACTCCCCGGGTGACTCAGGCATTTTCGGGGGGGACAAGCAGGATACTGGGGGGGCAGGCGTAGACAGCGACCAGTGGTTATCCACAGCCGGGAGAACCCGGCGCAGCACCGCAGTCCGGGGTCCCGACCCACCGAACCCCGGCTAGAATCTATACCAGGTCCGCGGTACAGGGATCCCCACACCCAATCAGCAGCAGCAGGTCACTTCTTTCACAACGCTCGGCACGGAAAACAATTGTCACCAAATTCGGGCGTAACCAAAGTCTCCATGTCGGTAGACCGGACCCTGCCAGGGTCTCTCAGCCGATGTTGTTGAATTGCAACCCGGCCTTACAATTACTCGAGGTCCCGGCTTCACCGCTGGAACAGGCCACGATCTTCAACTCGACGTAAGTCCATGAAATCAAATGATAAAAGCTTGGGGATTTCACCACCGGAGCGAGGAACACTTCATCCAGGTGGAGGCTGGGTGTAGAATCAGGATATCGTACAGGATCTCGCGGCCTCAAGCGCCATCTTTAAAGATCTTATTTCAGCTCGCTGAGCTGAACAGTTTCTGAGTGATTCAGTTTTGGTAATTATCGGTTTGAATTTACGAGAGCGCCAGCGACCTTTAACAATTGCGCACGCTGCATTGTAGGATTTTTTCTCTACATCGTAATGGTGTGCAAATCTGTCCATATAGATTACACAGGTATATTGTTAGAGAGGTAGAATTTCGATTGGCAGAGGATATTCTTCTTCGTATTCTAGATCATCTAGTTTTTTCATTTTCGGGTCAAAATAGTATTTCATGTCTTCTGTAGCAAGAGAATTTTCCCATTGTATCCATTTTGGATCTAATGCCACTGCATTCAGATTGCGTGGACTTGTTAATGCCTCAAGGGCTGATTCTGCTGTATAAACAGTTATTCTCTTACCTTAGGCTAGGGCTCTTTCTCTTGCTACAGCAGTTTGAACCGCTGTCAAAAACATTTCTGTAGAGCTGAATTTCATTTCACCTTGAGTGTACACATGTGATTTGTAAGCTTTAGGTACCGTTTCTCCCTCAGAGGTCAGGTATGTGAATCCACATCTTCCTGGGATGACTCTGATTACAAGGTTGCGTATGTTTTCGCGTGTTTGCAGTTTTGTTTTAGTTAACATGTCTCTCTGTAATGATTTCAAAATTTCTGTGTGTTTTGGAGTCCAATGTATTGGTTTGAAATCAGGTTAGATGGGCAATTCTTGACTTTTTAAAGTTGAATTTGTAACCATCTGATACAAACCCAAGAATTATGGTGTTCACTCTTTTTAAGTGAGTCTCCAGGTCATCGTCTGTAAGATAGATGTCATCGACATATAATAATGCCTCATCATCATATATTTGTAGTAATTCTGTTACCCTTGCTGAGAATAATCCTGGGCGATTCTTGAATTCTTGAGTCGGCAAAATTGTTTTTGCGAACCAATTATTGAGAAAGCGGTCAAATACCTGCTTTCAGGTGCAATGTTTTGACAGAAGAATCCATTAGAGATATCTAATGTTGTTTTATATTTTTTGCGCACAATGTTGTTCATTAGTGCTGCACTGTGTGAATTTTGTACTGCAAAAGTTTTGCAGCAGGAGTTTAAATGTCTGTAGTCCAAAACTAGCCGATATGAATCGTCTGGCTTGGAGACAGGAAACAAAGGATTGTTCATTTGTGAGGTGCATGTTTCAATCACCCCTTGATATTCAAGTTGATCTAAGATCTCCCTGACTTGCTTTTTAGCTTCTTGTTTAACTGGGTTCTGACTTTGTGCAGTGGTTTGATTTTTTAACTGGATTTTGTGGTGAGGAGAGTCCTCATCCCATTCTACATGATTTTTGTATAATGCAGGGGCTTGGGCCACTGCCCATTTTCTTGCGAATGTGTATTTTTTATGAATTAGAATATGATTTGAGAAGGCAGGCATAATAATTTCTTCGCCATGAGGGCAGTCCCTGACAAACTCTGGTGGCCAGTCTTTTTCAGCTAACAGGATGTCATAGCCTTTAGAAAGATTCTCCCAAAAGAGACCTTTTATTTTCCTAGTTTTATCTCCCTCTATACGTAATGTTATTTCATATAGTTTATGGGGCACCCTAACTCGCGTGTCTGCAGTTTCCACCTGAATGTATTCAATCGTGTCCACTGTCTCCAGAAGATTCATCAGGATCTTGCGAGCTATGGTCCCTTCTGCTGCGCTGTCTAGCATTGTCTGGGCCCACTCTCCGTTTTTCAGTTGTGTCCTCAGAATCCTCGGCATGTTTAATTTTAATACTTGCTACCTTCTTTCTGGGAAATTGTGATTTTTTACTTTGATGAGCAGGTTCTTTGTCTTTGGACTTGACGTGCTCTTCCTTGTGTTCTGACCGTCCTCTTCTTTCCGATTTCTGTGAGGAAGTCTGAAAAGAGCGAGAGGGACGTGTATCAATATCTTGATATCTATCAGGTTTTTTCAATGTATCCCTATCTCTAAGATTGTATCTTTTCTCAGAGGGTTCCCTTTGGGGAGACTTGCCTCCTTGGCAAGGAGATCTTTCTCTCCGTTGAGGAGACCTTCCTCTGGACTGGAATCGTTTTTCCTTGGGAGTGGATTGTTTATTACCATCCCAACTCTTTTTTGGAGTATTTAGATTATTTTTAATAAATGTTTTTTCAGGATTTTCAGTTAATTGGTGTGTTATTGGTTTCCCACCCAAACTATCTCTTCCTAGCTCTTCATAGGATTTTTCTATGATTCTGGCAAGTTCAAATGGTTGGTCTGTTATATCGGTCTCCTTCAATTTCTGGCGGATTGCCACACATGCTGCTTCTCCTTTTATGTTGGCTAATAATATAGCCGAGACCTGCTTAAAGTCTTTTAGTAATTTCATACCCAGAGTTAAAGCGGGTTCTGGACCGTATTCTTTCTGAATTTGTGTTAGTACATCTGGTATGACCGCCATAGACGGACCACCATGTGTTTTTGTGTAGATGGAAGCAAAGACCGTGCCCCAAGTGTCACAGTCTTCCACATGTGGTGCGACCCCCATTGGGAGGCAGATAGTAAGAATTCTGTGTTTTTCATGAGCTGTAGTATTGGGAAATACTGCCTCTGAATTATTTTTTGAGCTACCCAGAATGGAATTTGTTCCCGTTTTATGGGTGTTTTACCAAGACATGATTGTATGTTCTGTGGTGTAATTTTGTTTGTATTCCCCTGATGAGTGGTCAGTTGTGGGATGTTAATTGCTGATTGGACTGTTAAAGTCCGCATGACATATTACACCAATTGTCTATGTATTTTAATTAAAAGTTTTAGCTGAGCTAAAAGTTCCCGGACCGACATTTTATTAATGTCTGGGTGTGGTGTGTAGCTGGCTAGAACCGGTCATGTGGCTCCTGGTCTACCTAGTGGACCGTGCCTGGTGATGTGATTTTGATGTTTTAAGGCGCCTTTAAACCAGAGCAGGTGCTCTTGGTAAGTTAGTGGGATTTCAACGTCCTCGAAAGGAGTGTATATATCCGGAGGTTCCTCTACTTTGTAATAGTGGAAATCTTTTGTCACAGCGTGTGCTGCTGGAAAATGTATCCATGAATAGAATACCTCTGTCTACCGATATTCATGTGCCTCTATCACGAATATGACCGTACCACCACTTGGTGATAGTCCATTCTCTATAAGTTTAAGAGTTATAGTTCTTCTTATATTGACCGGAATGATTATAGCACCCGGGTCATTTTCTTGGATGGTTGTGTCATCCGCTAAGAGTCGAGCTGCTAATGCTTCTCTATCTCTTTCTTCTTCACTTCCCCCATTTTACTGGAAGAAAGTTTTTTGTTGCAGAACAAGTTTCAAGGAAACAAAGATTAGGTGCACAATATTTTGGGTCACTGTATCCTTCAACGTTGACTGAACCAAAAACTAATACATAGGATTCTCATCCTACTAAGTTCCGGCGGATATTAACCTTTCACCCACTCCAGACGTCTATTGAAGTTTTTACGGGAGAAAGGGGTCTGTGTGAAAAGCACGACTGAGTGACTCTAGTGTCTTGCGTTAGATTATCGCCTTACCAAACGTTGGGCGCCATGTAGTGTAGTTCCTATATTCCCAATAAGCTCTGCGCATTGGAATACCATAAACAGCAGTGTAGACGTAGGACTGAGGTCATCTAGGTCTCTACTGACTATGTTAGACTTAATTCGTTTTGCCAGCTAGCTCAGAGGTCACTAGAAACTTTCTTGAATGTTCAGGAAAGGGTTAACCGTCCTGATTTAGACAAGAAGGGATTAGTTTCTGCCAACCGCATAAACATGACAACTTTGCTCCCTCAGAATAAAGAGTGTATCTCTAGAGTCGTGTGAAAACAATAGACAGCTATTTCACTTAGTCAATCGTGCATGCTTAATTTCACCAGAGTGCAGAGAAATCAGAGAGACGGGCGTTTTCAATAAAAGGTGTTATTTTATTGAGCAGTCTTCTTTCTCATGCAAGAGAAATGAATTGCCACAATTGCAATACTTATCATAAAGTAAAGTGCGTACAGTAAAAGTAGTATTATGAAATAATACTGTAAAAGCATTGATATGGTTTCTTAGCCATATGATACTTTAAAAATGGATAAAATATATACATACATAAAAACATTGACTAACAAACTCAACTGGTGCTTCTAAGATACGTCTACCCCAGTGTACCTGACCTAAGCCTAATACGTGGGAAGGAGTAAGTAAGTTGCAGTTTTAAGTTAAGTTAGGTTTTTGCCAAGTATCGGAATCAAGAATTCTCTTCACGGTTTTAATCAGCTCCATACCTTGGTTATAGAATGAAGGAGGTCTTGTATCTCGCTTCTCAGGACTCGATCTCCCAGCAACCCGCGAGGGTGACTTGGGAACACAGGAGCTGGATTTCTCGGCGTGAGAAAAGGCAGCTTCTCCAGTGCGTCAAAAGGGAGGGGCAGCTTCCTTCGGCTCTCGCATCAGCTGGGCTAAGGATAAGTAGATAGCTGCTCTGCTCCACACCACCGTGTGTTTGCTTAATGCAACTTTGGTATATTTATAACTGAAAGGTGTCGGGTTTGACGTAAGGTTGGACATAAGTCGTCACTAAGAACTAACAGTTCTTTCTGGACTCCAGGAGTTCTTGTGCAAATCAAAACAAAAGCAGGGGGAATTCCCGGGCTGCTGGAGGCTTGGTTTGTTTAAAGAACGCGTTGTGCTTTCTAGGAGTCTATGGGAGTAGCTTTGCCGTGTTTTGGACTGCATGGGCTATTACTAAATATGGATATGATTCTTATGCCTTTATAAGGATACTATTTGTTATAACCACATAAGGGCATGAATCGGGAATATCGAATTAGGGTTCTAGATAGAAATACAACAACGCCGACGACAGATGCAGAGCCGCAGACGACGCCTACTGACGAGCAGGGTTACTGCTACGCAAAACTTTCCGGATCCAGTCTGACGCCTGGGGATATTCTAAGGTAAGGAATCTAACACTAACCTGTTTCTTTCAGATAGTGCACCATAGAAATGGGAAAAAACTTGTGATTACGTTGCGCTTTTGGATAATGGGATGTACGAAGCGGTCTCCTCCTCCACAAAGCTACAGAAATCCTTGGGGACCTACAGCATATGTGTGACATTAAATGAGGAATCTCTGGGGATTTGGTGAGCTCCAGGGATAAGGCAGGGTGCAATTGTCAGCCCTAAAGTGCTGGGACCTGTAGCCATGCTTTTAGTCGGCCATGACAAGTACAAATCAGGCAGACATTACTGCCACCAAATTCTTCTTGGCAAGTTTGGCCAACCATTTGCAACGGGGACACATCCACCATCTAACTGACACTAAGCCTACCTCTCCTACTGCATTGTAACTGTTCGCTGGGAGGCAAGTGGCATTACCGTGGCAGGAAGAGATAATTACTCTTTCCAAGGATAAAATCACGTTTTTTGTGCTGCATTTAATGGCTTGGAAGCATACTACTTTTATAAATAGAAGTAATTGCATTGGGAGTCGTTACTGCTGTAAGCTATGCAATTTTTTATACACAATAATTTAAGCAAAAATGTATGTAAATGATCTGAATTGGAATGAATAGATTAATAGTTGGTACTAATATATCCATGATGTGCTGCTAATTTCAGGGTAATTCTACTACTGAAAATTCAACGCAATACCACTTAATTCGTTTTAACCATACAGAATGTTGCGTTTTTGTTAGGGATGATTTGTCACAATCCGTTACCTTGCAATTAATATTCAGCAGGCCTAAAAATGTAGCATTCATCCCTAGGGAAGCAAGATAGCTAAAGAAGCACCAGCATGAAGCATTGTGGATTCACAGCATACGCTGTGCAACAAATTAGGTTATGGAAGTCTCTGAATCAGCTTCAACTGCCTCCTTGAACTCGTTGTTTAGGTGCTGCTTTCTTTAATTATGTTTTTATTTGAGACAATTTACTTTTTGTTAAATCCAGCCGTACTCTGCAGTACGTTGAAATAGTGCTCATGCTACTATCCCGTAATGCTAGACCTGATACTTTATTGTACTACATATAGAAGTCTTGGGGGTTTTTATTCGTCTGTGGATCTCACGTATATTAGATTACTGTGCCCGTTGTGGGTGGAATTGCAAATGTAGTATCACTTTCTACTGTAAAAGAGAGAGGGAAGGAACGGTTCCTACACACAACAGCGGAGAGCAGGGGAGACTGTAAATGCGAAAATCGACAAAAAGCCATCTTATTACTTTAAAACATATCGCAATTTAAAGTGAATTGAACCATTTCACATCACCTTTTTGTTTAATACCCCAAAAAACACTGGCAATAGACCAGTTCATATGAAATCAAAATTAGTCCACAACTTCTTTGACTACGTAATGTTTTTAATTTATAGTACATTATATAAACTGAATATTGCGTCTCTTCCAGACGAGTACAAGTAGATAAGACAGCAATATTTAAACCCCACTTTTTTCTTCTTATTTGTAATTCTTTTTAGTTTTTGACATCATTACAAATTAACAAAATGCAACAAATGAGTAGACATTTTGAGCATTTACCCATACAAAACTGTCTAGTATGAGTTCCACAATTTAAACCTTAGTTTCAGCGACTACTAATTTTCACTTTGTATTTATAACTTTTGAATGTGCGAGATGAAGGTGCATGGACGCCCCCTTGGGTCATGTGTTGTTTATGCTTATTGTTTTGTGTCATGGGTGTTTATTTCTGCGATCAGGTTTACATTAGGACTATTGTTTGGTAGATTTAAGTCGTCAGATTAAGTGTGTTTTTTGGGACCAATAAACCCTAGCTTCTTTCTAATCAACACTGAAAATATTGAGCAGGATGTGTTCCGCAGTGAAAGAAAGCCTGCCCTCACCCTTTCAAGAAAAATACAGGATATTATTTGACAGGATTCGGGGAGCACCTTAAGCTAAACATGAGGCATTATGTTGAAGGGCAGTGCCAAAAGGGGTTGAGGTGAGGCAACTACTCATCCTACATCAATATCATTATTGTAGACAACCATGGGGAGTCTTTCATTGGCTACCACTGTTCCGTACCTTATGGGACAGGTAGGACACAGAATTCACAAATGGAGACACTGCTGCAGTGCATGTGATGCCAAATAAGAAAGACACAATAAAATATTAATTGGAAAATATTTGAGAGACCTATTACCAATACACTTGTTTATAATCTTCTCTACAAAAGAAGTAGTGCCCTGTTTTTCTTAACAAGTGCTTGTAGAAGTATTTGCGGTTTCCCATGCCTCATAAATTTCGGTTTTAAGACCGCGTATTTCCCTGTGATCTACCTTATCTGTTCCTCCGTCACCAGCACTACTTACCTCATCACTGTGACAGAACATGGGCGTGAAGACGTTCTCCAAGAGAGAAAGAACGTGCTCGTAGGCTTCAAAGAGGCACGGCATGGTCTGGAGCTTCACAACCTCGCTACAAGGACCATCTGAAACTGTAGGGGGGAGAAAGGATGTTACATTCTATTATTGTACACAGTAAGGTTTAACTCAAAACTGCAAGAGTTGTGCTGCCTCTCGTGCGAAGATCTGAAAATACAGACCTGATATTCCAAAACTGCCTAATACTGCACAGGAAGCGTTATAGGACTATAATCCCCATTTCAAACACACATTTATTTCACTCCAGCAACAATACGCAATTTATGCATGCACTATGTACACTTTCAAAACATGCATCTGTAATGGAGGAGGTGAGGCCATCAAATTACTACTTTGGCAACATTATGAGTTACAAAGTGAAGGGAAATCAAGAAAAGCATTTGTAAAACCAATACACCTGGTCTTTCTTTTATAATCGACAGCAAAGAGTTTCTCACACACATGGCTATAACATCCTTCCTCCAACACACCTAATGCACTTATCCAAACAAAAATATAACGGCAGTAATTGAAGCAGTGGTGGAGTTAGCTGTGGTTGTAGTGATAATTATAGTATTGCCAGTAATATCGGTGACAGCACTATTGGTAGTGCTGGTGGGAGCAAAAGGGGTGGTGGTGATTGTGATACTGGAATGGTTTCAGTGGTGCTGATGTGGTAATGATAATGGTAATGTGAGTGAAGATGATGGTAGTCTTAGGGGTGGTATTAGTGGTGATAGTTGTATAGCGTAAGTAGTTATGACCGCAAGGATATTGGAGGTGGTGCCAATAGTGGTTATGGTGTTGGATATGGTGAGGAGAGTGCGGATTGTGGCGGCAGTAGTCACAGCAGTGTATGCAACAAATGTCTAACACTCCTCCTTGATAAGCCTTCGGCTGCTCGACCATACTGCCACAAAAAGAGCACCTTGGGATCATTAAAACAAGCCCTCTCCAAAGCAAACCCAAATGAATTGCTATGTGAACCCAGTTTCCTCTAAGGTGTCTGGGTCTCATCCTTCCTGCTTCCGGAGTATAGGCAATACACTTCCATGCCTACTAAAACAACCCCTCCCCCATCCCATGTTCTGCACATGGACAGCGCAGAGCTTCCAAAATGGAACCCACAAGTCTCCATTACTCTGCTTTACTAATACTTACAATGTATGTACGGCACTGGCCATAAACACATACACGTACCACATACTCATAAGGGATACCTAGACGTTCTTCACAATCTACTTTTTTTGGTATATTATCTAAAGAGACAGATCCCTACAGTGCATAAATGAGAAGAAGCCCAGTGCCACAAAAACCTAAAACAAGCCAACTAAACTGGTCACCATAAAGTGCAAAAGTCCCATTGCAGTGCTGTTTCATTTTACGAAGGTAAAGTAATTTGTGATTGAATTTTATATTACACCTGGCGAACAGCAACACTCCTTAAAAACCATTTCAGAAAGTGTTTGTTTTCAAAGTGAAATAGACTTCAAAAACATCTTAGTCTATATACTGTATTCCATTACAAAACTGTAGCTGTGTTTCACTCTTTAAATCACCTATCATTTCTTACGTGCTTAAGCACTAGGTTAATTTACTATTTTAACTCGATTACAGGATTTATGTGGAAGTGAAAACTTGCGGTGAGATATTTATGTATAGTTGAGTGGTTGACTATTTCGTGTTTTCACATGCCACATTCTAGAATATGCAGTAGAACAGTATGTGTTGTGAAGGACTTGATTTGCTTTGCTACTTTTTACCCAATTGTCGAGTGACGCCCCTTGCTCACCTGCAGGAAGTCTTCAGGGGAGCATTGTGCCGATGTAATCATGTAGCGTGTGGCATGAAAAACTAGGGTCAGCTGCTCGATCTTGAAGACATTCACCACATCAGTTTGGGGAGGCTTCCTTTTTCGAGTGCCTCTCCAGGCTGTTCTGCGGACACAGCCTTTGTGTAGAGTGATACTCATTTAAAAAGGGTAGCCTCCAGCCTGGAGTACCCACAACAGAGACACATCTGCACCTGGATTACAACAGCCACACATACACAGATAAAGAAGAGGCAAAAGGCTGGTCTCACCTAAAGCATGCTTCTCACTTTGAACAATGGAGACTGCAGTACCACTCTTCACCCTCATCATCTACTGAGTATACTTATCAGCAGCAACTCTCAGCAAAAAAACTCAATTCAATTGGTATGTGAGCCCTGTCTCGTCTGTGGTGTCTGGGTCTCGTCGTTCCCGCTTCAGGAGTATCGACAATACACTTCCACACCTGCTAAAACAACCTTCCCCCCTCCCATGTTGTACACATGGACAGCGCAGGGCTACCGAAATGAAACAAAAAAGTCTCCATTACTCAGCTTAATTTATACTTACAATACATGTCCCGCACTGGCCATATACACAGACACTAACCACATAAACTTAGGATGCTAGCACTGTAGGAAGGTGGATATCTGACTAAGGTTACCCCCAAACTTTTTGCCTGGTGTTTAGCTGGTTTTTGACATAGTTGGCATGGGATCCTGCTATTCAGGGCCCCAGGCTGATTGCTCTCTCCTTAAAATGGACTCCATGTACCTTAGGTGCATACACAATTGGAACTGGTTCACCTTATTGGCCCCTGTAACAGTGTACCCTAGGTACCCAGGGCATAGGTGTTTCCAAGGCCTACCAGGGGCTGCAGCATGTATTGTGCCACCCCTGGCCTGGCCTCCATATTTGACACAACTGGCTGATCACTAAGCTGGGGTAAGTTGGTGTAATCACCTCTTACTTAGATATAGTATCCCTATATCTAACCTTAACTGGACACATATGTTCCTATCAGCCACTCCTATGGAAGGCCTCATCAATCCTGGAGGCAGAGTGCTTGGAAATATGTGAGATGGTGCTCTAGCATGAGCTGAGCCTGTCTGCAGCTGTTGGGAACCACTCCCTTAGCTGTTCCGGGATATTGCCATACCATATACTCTTAAGTGCATTATAATCCTCGCGGTTATTTGCTATCTTTGGTTTGGCTTTATCAAAACATGTCGAGTAAGGTGTCATACGAATTGGAATACTATCCCCTCGACAGTTCTGTCGACGGGGATAGCATTCCACCCTTCTAGAGGGACACAACATGTGTGTAGCCTTAACCCAGGTTAAAGTTAACCAGAGCCTCAGCATCACAAAATGGATGCTGCCACCACAGACACAAGTCTGACCTCCTGCTGCTGGGAGTCCTTCCAGCGAGGGATGCTTGGACAAAGGGTTTCCTGCCTTGGGAGGTGCGAGCACCACCCCAGACAGGGTTTTGTGTATTGGGTAGGACAGGGCTGAATAGATTGAGACATGCCCGGGGCACACAAGGTGTCCCCGTGCATAAGCCAGTCCAAACCGGTCCTGGGACTTTCCAGACCCAGGCCTGGCGAGGAGCTGGACAAAGGAAAGGGGGTGTACCCGCCCCCCCCTTCCTGGTCCCACCCAGAGGAGGGACCTAGTAGGTGATCCACCCCTCAGATTGGGAATAAGAGTGGGAGCAGTGCCATTGCACAGCAGATCATCCTGAAATCAACTTTAAACAAAGAAGAAGACTGGACTTCGACATTCTGCTGCACAGAAGACTGAAGAGAATCTCCCTTGTGGCCTAGGAGTGGCCCCCCTGTGAAAGCAGGTACCAACCAGCGAATCGATGTCTGCTTTGCCGCCGCCTCCCGCCGGAGCCCGAGCCCGAGCCCGAGCCCAGAGCCTGACAAGACCCAGACTCCCAGACTTCTCACAGTCCGATCCACAGTCCCTGCAAAGAAGGGACCCGTGGAGGCACCGAGAGACGTGGGACCGGACTTCTTGGAAGACACCCGAAGAGCTGACTGCGCAGCATCAGAGGCATCCTCGACGTTGTGCTTTGGGGACTGAGAACCCCCACCACCCAGCAGCCCTTGCACCGAAGATCAGCCCCCCAGCATCTCCACGATCTGCGTGGGGCCCTTTTGCATTGTGCCACTCGACGCGCCATCCCGGCCACTA
Source organism: Lissotriton vulgaris (assembly GCF_964263255.1). Lineage (NCBI taxonomy): Eukaryota > Metazoa > Chordata > Amphibia > Caudata > Salamandridae > Lissotriton > Lissotriton vulgaris. The sequence continues at coordinate 583,280,317 of NC_141694.1, forward strand.
GCCACGTGGTCAGCGGCCATCTTGGCGACGAAACCGAAGAACTACACTGGGGGTCTGGTTGCTCCAGACTTGCCCTAGCTCCTGTAAAAAGGAGCACCCGCTCTGACCTTGCTGGTCCGAGTGATAAGCCTTTTTCGACTCCTGCGTGGCTTGCATTAGCCAAGGTCTGTTTGCACCGATCAAGTTGCCGACACCGCCAACAGCGAGAAGCCTGCGTGGGACAGCTCGTGACCGACTCCTGGACATCCTCGACCCCCGGTGTCCACGTGGCTGCAGAGAGAAGCTACCCCTCAACGCCTGTTTGCACCCGACATCGCCTGGTTCCAATCTGGTTCCACGGTAGTCACTGGCTAGTGACTTTGAACATTGTCCCCTCTGCTTTCAGGTCTTCACAACTTCAGATCCACCCTTGGATCCACCGGAACTCTTCACATAGAGCCGCCTGCAGCATCTTCAGCTCCAAGCACCATCGACCAGCGTGACGAAACCCGACACTACTTCGACCCTATGCACCCGCTTCCTGTGGGTGAGGTAACTCAGCTCCGCCGGTGGGCCTACACTGGTACACATCTCTAGGGCCTGTGTCTCAAGTTTCAGCTTTCTAGGTCACTCGGAAGGTTCCGAACTAACTAACTTTGTACTTTTTACGCACCATAGACTTTGCATTGGTGAGTGCATGCACTTTAAACACTGCACCCGAGTCCTGCGGGCCTTTCCCGACATAGTCACTGCTAGTCCCGAACAGCTCCAGCGATTCCCAAGGCCCTAGGCCTGTTTCCTTTTAGATTGGTATCTCTTATACCACTTTCTTAGTATATGGTTTAGGTGGCCCCTAGGGCTCATCCATATTGTGCAACTTTTGTGTATTTTAAACTGTCTTGTGTTTAACGCTTGTGCTTCTGTGCTCATAAAGAGTCCAGGGGATACTTTTAGTTAATAAATCTATATATATTTTCAATATATATCTGTGTGGTGTCCTTTCATTTGGTATTCAAGGGGGTTGTGTATGGTAATACAGCTGGCTTCACATGCCTTTTAGAGTTTAGCCTAAGACTGCTTTGTCCACGTTACTACTAGGATAACTGGTCTATAAGGTTGACTTACAACCAATCATCATAAGGGTTGCTTGGCATGGTACAAAGTGATCACTAGAATTAGTGAGCATTATATACCAGGCCAACTTCTCACAAGCACCAGCTACCTTTCATATCTACAGTTCCTCTGCTGAACCATAGGAGCACCCTAGAGTAGGAGTAGGTAACAAAACAACGTAAAAAAAACTCTGTACACTGGTGAGATGCTCTTAGCCAGTGCCAAATAACACATTTTTAGTGAGTGAGTGAAATAACATTTAATACAGAATAATGAAGGAAGATCATTAAATGAGACTTATTCTTTTTTCAGTGCCACCTCCCCAATGCAGCATATAGACCCTGTACCAAGTTTGGGATAATCTAGTATATGTTTAAAATGGGCTTGTGCATAGCAGGCTTGGGCTATTAATATTTAAATGATCTGCACAACCATACTTGCTTGTTTAAGCTCTCTGCCCTGGACATGGAAAATATAAATATATATATAAATTCTTTCAACAGCTTACTTTCTTAGATTGCTTGCTATCTCAGAAGGCCTTCTTATACTATATTCCGAAAACTCTGCATGAAAAATTTACTTTGAATTACGTCCCATTAATTCCTCTTTTCTTTCTTCTAAGTGACCTTTTCCTTACCTTCCATCCTCTTGATTTCTTCTAGAGTATACCCTCTTCTCGCTCTCATGTCTGTCTGTTTTAATCTCTTATTGTAATTATGAAAATGGTTCACACTTCATTTCCAAAATTGCAACCACGCGTTCTTTAAAACTCAAACCCTACAACTTAGCAATATCTAACCTTAGTCAGCTAATCTGTTTATCTCACCCATCATTTGTCTGAAAACATATCGCCCCCACGAACGATCAACCGTAACTGGCATTAATTTCAATCTACCACAAAGAAACTAGAGGAAACGCAAATAATTTTTTTCCCCCTTGATATGACTATTCCCAATAACCAACATTAACAATAAACTTGGGTTCTGGAGTAGCATGCTACTCGTTGTAAAGCACTTCCACGTATGGTCAGGGGTAGTAAGTGATGTATACATGCAATTACAAGTAGGCCAGAGAATAGCTAAATCTCGGCTCAAAGACCCCCAAAAATACAATTCTGCCTAAAATATTCAGACACATGCAATGAATAGGCCAAAATCTATTAGGCAGAAGAGCAAAAGCCTGAACATCCTAGTGCTGTAAAGTCTGCATTCAGATGAGTCCGACCTGCATCCTATTTCCCCACCCCCTTCAGCTCAGCAACACATTGGCACCAAATGGCTCAAAACACTTGCCTAATGTCGTATGCATATGTCCCCTAACTGGTATGCATTTTATAGACCACTCACCAAGCCTGTGCCATTCCTCAGTTTGATCTACTCTTGTCTCAAACTGTATATCCCAAAAAGTAGTTGCAAATAGTAACTAGTCTTTAAGCAACAAAAAGTGTATTTTACAAACCGACGTATGCTCTAATAGTTCAGTTTGCAAAATAAGGATTTACAGTTATTAATATTGTAACCTAACTAATTAATATTCATTAGGTAGGTCACAAATTACAACTCACTCCAATTGAACACAATCACTGGGATGATGGGCTGCAACGGTCAACAGACCATCAAGCATATGATTTCCTTTATATAAAGAAAACCTTTTTTTTAGGGCAGCCTGATTTCCTTAAATGGGTTTCATTAAAAAAAAGAAAGTTGAAGTGAGAGTTGCCAGTGGTCTTCTTAAACATGTAACCGTATTCACAAAGTAGAGAAGGTTCCATAGGGGGCACCTTCCTCTCTGCGAATATGTTACCACCCCAAGGTGGGTATGTAACTTTTCAATAGTTTATGACTGGAATCCCAGTGGGAAACCATTAATACAGTTGATACCTATTCAATATTTTGAAGGGACGCTCAAAGCATGCCCTTTGCAAATACCAGTATCCAGCTGCAAACCCATTTTAGGAATCAATAGATCTTTACAAACTGCTGAAATGGGTTTCGTACTTGGCCACACTTTTTAGCAATCCAAACTTCAAAGTGTTTGCGACTGCAAAAAGTTTCATACATCTGGTCCACAGTTCTGTCTACATTTATGGTTTTTTGGGGAAGAGTGTGTGCAATATTACAGTGTTAAAAAAGTGACAGTGCATTAGCTAAAGTGACTTTATGGCAAAACACACAAAAAAACAAGACAAGTTCTTAAATACACATTTTGAAATACAAATCAAGTGTAAGTTTTGAAACCATAAGATGCAACTGGCGCATTCAACATCTGGAATAGCCCTTGTTGCTTAAATAAAAAGTCATTTTTTTTAGTTTATTTTTTTCATACAACAAGACATTGGTGACCATCAATTGAGAAACACGGACCTTGAAAAAGTCTGCTTCAGACGAAACATGCCACCTGAACATCATATGAACACTTGCTGAAAACTTGTAGTTCTCACAGTAATTTCGGTTGCATTGGTGAATTACTGGCATAAAACTCCAAGATGACATATGAGCTGTTAGACTGTTTGTTTGGCAAGTAGGAGCTATTACTTGTTCTAACAGATGTTAAGTGCACCACTCCTATCTAATGGTTGAATGTTGATCATAAACTAGTGGGGCTACGATATATTTAACACCCTTAAGGTAGCAGGGTGTTGAGTACTGTACAGGGTGCGGAGTACTGTAAGCAGCACACTCTAAAAATTGTTCATCACTCCAAGTAGATAATTGGACCTACTAACCATAAAAAGTTTTGTTCGAGAGACGAGCGATTTATATATTCCACTGCTACCTTTGTTTGCAAGTTAAATTTTGCCCTTGCATACGCACTTAACAAAAAATGTCTCAACTTACTTCTTTGAATTGCTTCCACAATGTAAGGGTCAAATCGAATTTTGTCAATGCTCGAATCCAGACAATATGTCTTGTATATTTTGTTCACCTCTTCGTGCAGAGACTTCATTTCCTCTTCCGTTAATTCGGGTCGCAAAATTCGGTCATTGAATTCCTCTGAAAAAATAAAGAGAAACTTTTATATTCAATTAAGCATGTGGCATACAAGCTCTAAGAGGTTGCAGGTGTTTTGGTTTACTCATTCCCAATTTAGACTTTCTATCAGAAATGTTGTACAAAGCTTTGATATATATGGCTCAAAAGAAAAGGAAAAGTACTTTAAGAATAAAGGATTAGAAGCTCTGGTGGGCTCTGGGAATGAAAGTTCCCTGAGAGAATAAGGGTACTTTCCACTGGGTGGAGTGACCGGAAGAAATATTGCACAATGTGTGCGGAGAGGAAAGTGGTGATCAAAATATGGATTAATTTGCGGAGAGAGCAGAGGGCAGCAGTGGGTGTTTAGTAATGGGAGAGCAGCATAAGTTTTGAAGAAATCTGAGAGAAAAGACTGAATTGAGTGGTCACTCAGGAGAGGACTAAGAGCATGACAGGATTAAGTTTATTTAGCCCCTAATTATCCCAGTTTCAATCTGTATATCTTTTGTTCGGTTCTTAAATGCAAATCCAAAAAAATAATAATAAGCAGCATCACCTGTTGCGAAGGTCTGCCTACTACAGGGCCTCTCAGGCCCGTTTGGTTATTTTGGGGAGAAAACCACCTCGTGTTTTCGGTGCTTTAGTATTTGATTGACAGAGGAGAGTTAAAAATGGCAACTAACGCATGCAAGCAGTACTTGTGCACATTGTGAAAGTGTTATTAAAACACACCACTGTTCTATGCATGGACAGGTGCAACATGTGAGAACTCGTGGCCCATTCCTGTGCAAGCAATATATGATTATCTCCTGATATGCGCTATTCATAAAGCATTCCCAAATCACACTTGGATCAATTTTAGCATTAGGAAATGATTTTAAATGACCTCATATATCCCCTGACAGTAACTACTGTAATTTACAACACCTAAATCGATACTGTATTTCAACCAACACAAAGTTCTACTTTTTTCCTTTAACTGTAGTCAGCCTTAAAGTTAAAATAGGCTACTGGTATTTAACTTGGGGGATAAATGTGCAAAATATTCGTTACAGCTAAACCAAATCTCAAAGAACGCACGCTTGCCACAAAGCATACCAATATAATGAAGGCTCGCTAACTTAATTTGTATATATTGTTCCTGCCCCCAGTGATTGGTTAAATTCGGAGAAGGACTCCGGAATGGTGGTGCTAAAGTTGTGAGGAAGGGAGTGTTACCTGTTTGGCACACCATCATTATCTACAGATACATCTTTCAGAGCGAATAATCCCTTGAAGGTTTCTCTCACAGAAAATATTACCTCTTGCAGATCTTACTCCCCAGCCAGTGTCTCTCCCTGGAAATGACACCCCATACACATCTTTATATCATGGTCCATCAACTTCTGCAGAGCACTTCCCTGTGGTGTGTTAACCCCAAAATGCCTGTTCAATGGAACATGACCCAATCCGGTCTCTGTAGGATTGGGTCATGCTGATAATTCCTCCAGGGCACGTGTTCTCATCTATTTGCAACAACACACATTACCCACTGCAGAACTCCCTCAAGCACATTAAAAGAGAACATTGTTTCCCACATGTCTCATCCTACTAACATTATTCCTTGAAAACATAATGGCCACTTTTTAATGCTTCCCCTAGAAGACATAATCCTCTACAACTCATTCTCTCAGGGCACACAGCAATCGTGCACATTTCACAGCATTTCTACATCTTGCATATCTCTGCCACAGGACATCTCACCACCTTGACAGGTCACATATGAGACCCTATTAACAAAAGACATCTAAGATGCTCCTCATCTCTCTCCAGAGAGGCACCTGTCGGTACCTGCAGATCTCTTCCTAGGGTAACTAGCACCCATATAGAGCTTCCAACAGATTTCACTGCAGATTGTTTCACCAAGGTTTTTTAAACAACATGCAGATGTTTATCCCTGGGCACATATGATCCCTCATGAATCTCCCTCAGGTCATTTCACCACAGTCAATATCTCCCACAAAGCACATTTTATTTCCTGCAGGTCTCCCATCATTGGCACATCGCCCGTCTTTAGCTCATTACATCCACCTCTGAAGATAGCTTTCTCCTAAGAATCGTATCCCTTATTTCTCTCCCAGTGCATATCCCTCTATCAGAGCGCTTTACCCCGTTCATGCCTCTATAGTGCATATCATCCTGCAGATCTCTATCCCATGGCACATCTGAGTCCTGCAAATCTCTTGCCGCAGAAACTTTACTTACCTACTTCGTATGTCTTAGATGACATTTTCTCATCTTTCAGTTCCAACTCAGATCATTTATTTCACCCTGGAGATCTTCCATCAAGAGTACGCTCTATGTATTGTAGATCTATCCCAGAGGGCATGAAGATCCCTCTCCCGGACTGCATCACCCCTGCAGGCTGACAGTTCTTATTAATTCAGGCTTTGTTGTCGCATTGTTTAACACCATGCCATTTAGTCAACTCTGCCTAGTGTGGCAACTCCTCTAAACTCATAGGGAAATTCAAAGACTATTGTAAGCCAGATTTCATAAATATGGTTTTCAATGGTAAGCAGGCTTCAAATAATGGACAAGAACATTAATAAACATGCGGTCTTACCCACTGAGAGGCAAAACTGTAAGACATGCACGGCTCCCTCCTGTTTCAGGAACTTCATGAATCGAAACAAAAGGTCCTGCTGCTCTCTGATCTCTTTGAGCTCCAGCTTCAGCACCTTGACAAAAGGTGCAATTACATGGTCACCACTATGGATTACTTAAGATTCAACATGTTCACTTCAAAGGCAGTTGCTTTTTTATCGATAGTACAAAAAAGGAGGCATATTTATGTATATATCTACTGAAGCTAAAATGTACCTGAAGGGAATAATTTCATTTTATTTACTTACCGACGGCTTTTTATTTTTTGGCTCGGCAAATTTCTGCAGGAACGGAATCAGGGGTGATGTTGGCTCAGAAGCCTTTTCAGGCTGCAAGAAGCACAAATGCTAAGTGAGACAGATGAACGATAAAATCAACAAAAATTAGATTTTTGTTATAGACCATCTACACCAAACACAACCTTGTCCCGGAGATCACAGTAAATAAGATCCCCCTACCCGCTGCCACTCTCAGCTCGTAGCGCAAACCCTGTTCAGTGAGAATATAACACTCACAACCACATCTTCCACTGCAGATCGTATGGTGCCCCATGGACTTTGAAGCCCCTTGGCATGTGTCAATTGAGAATCCCACCCCTGCCCACCAGTACAAGAAAACTCACCGGAGTATTGTCGATGAAGAGGAGCAGCAAGCGATTCACGGTGTCCTTCAAGGAAAAAAAAGAAGGAATATTGACATCAATGACCAAAGAAATCCCTAAACTCAAACTTCTAAATAAATTTGAAATGGGAATTCAACTCATGCAAGAGCACCTGAGTATGACTACATTAAGACCCAAGACGTTAGGTCTGTTGCACTTATTCTAAAAATGCCAGCATAAGAGCAGCAAGAAATAAATGAGAAACTCTCTTAAGATTGCGTTCTAAAATTGCAAAAAAACATGGAAGTAATGCTGCATCATGCTCACAAAGTATTTTAGCCCAGTTCAGAATCTCCTGCAATGAATCTTCAGGGTACTTTCCGTAGTTCTCCCGATGCAAGCAGCTGGGTAGGCAAGTAGTGTACAGTCCGCAACACATCTTGCTCTAACACTAGGTTTAAGGCACTTCCACACCTACTCTCTCACTGAAAAGGAGTTTTCTGAAAAGTAGCACTGTAGTCTGATCACTCACATCTAATACGAGTGCGAGGCCATCACTAATGTGATCAGAAAACAATTTGGTACGAAACAAACAAATAACCCATCACATTTCTGTGCTTCTACTGTCACGATACTGCATTTTTTGACAGGTGGGTTTGCTTGAGTTCCAGTATAAAGGGTTCCTAGCGTGTGGCAGTTTGGGTCGGACTTTCTACTGGAGCAAGACCAAGTCGCACTTGTATATGACTGGAGGCACAAGGTGTGCAAAAAAAATGCAACTGACAGGAATAATTAACAGTGGCTGAGCTTAATTCATGCATACTACCTATCACTTCAAAAAAGTTTCACCATCTAAATATATATATATATATATATATATATATATATATATATATATATATATATATATATATATATATATATATATATATATATATATATATATATATATATATATATATATATATATATATATATATATATATATTACTGCTCCAGGACACCAAAATGAAGTCACTCTTGGGCGGGTGCTGCACTGGGGCTACATGTAACGGAAATTGTCGCAGAAAACAGGATGCCTAGTCTTATGACCGCAAGTGCAGCGGTATGACTGATATTTTCTTTTCTCTATTATGAGCTTAGCGCACTCAGGACATTACTTTAGCCCACTGGGGCATTAGAGTAAACTTGTTGCTTCGCTAAATTGAATTGACAGTCCACCTTGCTGTTTTTCTGCCTAGCTGACACTCTACAAATGTTGAGTCCAGCTTTTCAATCCGCTCGATGAAGTCTGTAGTGTCTCTTATATACGATTTCACCTCTCACTGAAATATTGTCCTGGAAAAGAAAAATGAAGTCTGTAGTGTCTCTTGTATAGGATTTCACCTCTCACTGAAATCCTATATAAGAGACACTACAGACTTCATCGAGCGGATTGAGAAGCTGGACAGGCAACCTTCATATTGTTTAATCACACTTGACATAACCAGTCTCTATACATGCATTGACCATACTCAGGGCCTATACGCGGTCAATTATTTTCTTAAAAAACGATCATTAAAGCTGGCCATGCATAATGAGATGCTATTGGAACTTATTGAATTTTGTCTTAGGAATAATATTTTTCTTTTCCAGGACAATATTTTCAGACAAGTCTCTGGCACGGCGATGGGTTCCTGCTTCGCCCCCAGCTACGCCAATTTATTCGTGGGCTCGGGGGAGGAGCAGGTAGCCTGCGCCCCGGGGAATGAGAAATGGTCAGATAAAATCGTATCTTGGTATAGATACATAGACGACCTGTTTTTGGTCTGGAATGGTTCCATAGTGGAGGCCAAAAACTATGTGAGATTGCTGAATGATAACAGCTGTAACTTAAGGTTCACTGGCCAGGCAAGTTTGGTGGCAGCTAACTACCTGGATCTCAGGGTGGAGATATGCAATTGGAAAATCAAGACAGCACTCTATAGAAAACCCACTGCGGGAAATAGCACGCTGCATGCGTCCAGTAGTCATCCCTGTAGTCTAGTTAACAGCATCCCCTATAGGGAATTTCTTAGACTTAGACGCAACTGCTCAATGGATTATGACTTTGAGGAGGCAGCCAAAGATAGTACGAACAGATTTCTGGTGAGAGGCTACAAGGCCAATCTCCTTGAAAATGCACTCCATCGGGTCAAACAATTAACCAGGGAGTCATTGTTTAAAAAGAAAGAAAGATCCATTCAGGATGATGGGAGATTTAGGCTTATACCCACGTACTCTCGTGACTCTAATAGGCTCAGATCTTTGATGAAAAAACACTGACATGTCTTAAAGACTGATAATATCATTGGCTCGGATATTCCTTCCGCTCCTCTGATTACTTTTAGGAAAGCTAGGTCGCTTCGAGACCAGCTTGTACACAGTCATTTAGATCCAGTTGTGAGGAAAACAGGGTCGATAAAAGAGGCTAAAGGATACTTCCGCTGTGGAAGGTGCAAAGCTTGCGCCTTCAGCAGCCATATGCTGTCTTATGAGGTCAAGGGATGTAAAGGAGGTAGAAAAATGAACAAACTTATGTCCTGCCATACCAGCCATGCCATATACTGTTTGCGTTGTCCCTGCAGTCTTAACTACATAGGGAGCACTATTAATCCGGTCAAACTAAGAATCCTTGAGCACATGCTAGCAATCGCAAAAACGGATTTCTCCTATCCGGTCGCTCGACACTTTTCGATTAAGCACAAGAGCGATAGAAACCTTCTTCAATATTTTTAATAAGACCATGTACCTGAAAATCTGAGGGGAGGGGATAGAAAACAAAAACTTAGGAGATTGAATTCTCAATATATAGTGGATCTGCAAACGAAGGTTCCTGGAGGCCTTAACAGTGGGGAGGAGATGGCAGTACACCTGGGCTAGAGGAACTACAGTTAGAAGAATGTAAAAATGTATACCATGCAACTTGCTCTCACGTGTAATCTTTCATGGATTTTTTATACACTATTTTTTCATGTTCTTTCATGTTTTTCATAAACTTCGAATAGCTGAATGTACTAAAATACTTAGTCTGCAATATTTCAGGATAAGTTTCTGTATTGTATGAATCAAGTATGTTTCTATTTCTACTATCGGAGAACGGGGTATGGTGGGAGAGAGAGCTAAAATCATTGTGATGAAATTTTAAAATGAGATTGGAGAAGATAAATGTCCTGTTTTTTGACCAGCATACAATCAGTTTTTGATGAAGCTGTTTAAAATCTGGTGGAAGACCAGAACTAAATAATGCATCAATGGATGTAATTGTTTACAGGAGGGATGTAGCAACCCGGCTGGGTTGCCGTAGCCAATCCACGGCAAGATAGTAAACAATGACGATACCGTCTAGTTGTGCATATGTTTGACTGCAGATAGCTAATGAATTGCACTGTTGTTTATAAATGCTCACTTTGATGTAAATATCCTATTTACAAATGGCGCTCACCATTGTGTGACTTGCGCAAGTATCCCTCGTTTGTGTTGACTACCTGTACTTGGTCTTTTAAAAATGGCACCGTGCAGCGCGTTAATGTTTGACACAGAGGAAGGGAACTTTCCCGAAATGCGTCTGTCTTGGAAATGAAAACTTGCTTTTGCTGATATCCCGGGAGTGCTGCTTTTTCTTTTCAGAGGATTTGAAAAGATTGTGGAGCAAAAAAAAAAATATATATATATATATATATATATATATATATATATATATATATATATATATATATATATATATATCTCCAAAGATTCTCCCATCAGGAAAATACGTGAAACGACACACCAGGAGTTGCTGTGCAAGAAGGTTTATTGGCAGCAAAAACAAACAACGCGTTTCACCTCACGGCTTGTTCACGTTTGCTGTGAACTCCAAAACCTAGTCCTTTTACATTGTCAATTAGTTGCCACAATAGTAGGACTACTCGTGTGGTGGAGTGGGCATGTGAAAGCTGGAGTGAGCAAAACAGACATAAAAGGTGGTAACCCAGATTTAAAAGGAAGTACAAGAACTTCAAACGAAAGTGAGAACACTCTCTAGACTTTCGCACATATGGGAAGGTAGAGCGAGGTAGAAGAGAGGTCAAGGAGGTGCAACATCACTTTTTGGAGTTCCCTGATTGAGAAGAAGACAGAGCAACAGAAGAATTTCAAGAGAAATTGATTTTAGAGTCAATAAATCCAAAAGGTCTGGACTCACTTCTTCAGTTTGAAAGGACTCATAAGGTGGCAAGAAGGTCACATCTCTCTTAGGGCACCAGTGCAAGCGATTATAGTAAATATATGCAATTACCAAGACAGGGATTTAATGCAGCAAACGTAAGACCAAATATTCAGAATCTTCCTGGTCTTCACACGAAAATAGCAAAAGCTAAGGTAGTAATTTGAGGCTGTGAATCCAAAGTGAAGGGTCTCTCAGAGGAAGTGAAATATACCACTACTGCATGCAGCCAAACTAAGGGACACACATAATGACATTTCTTACTTCATTCAGACCCAGAGAAGTCCTGGGACTGCCACGAGCTTGGGGACAGGTCTGAGGGAATATCATTGAAGGGACGCTTGTGGAAATGGAAGAAACTTTAAGGGAACAAAAGAGTTGTGAGGAAAACAAGAGGCACTGGACAACACCGAGGTACCCCAGAACAGTAGCAGAGAAAGATGGAACGTTCACCAATTAGAACACTAACCAGAGACCTAATGTGAGCAAAAACTGTGAAAAGAGAGCAAAGGAGAAAGCCGAAAAAGGGCTGAAAAGGACTGGTAATGAGCAAAATATGCATATTAATGAGTTATATACCCTCATACAAAGATGGAAAATGAGCAAGATGCACACTCCAAACAATAGTTAATATGTGTATATGAATAAGGGAATGGCTGCCAGAACCTTCTGGCGTTGGAGTGACAGGAAATCCTTCATGCGGGTGGGGGGTGGCAGGGGCTTCAAGGGAACTTTTACTAAGACTGAAGGCAATGCGTTTGAGGTGTTCCAGAGTATTGAGCAAAGGGTGACCAAAGAATAAGTCAACACAGGAATGGGGCAGGGTACCCATACGGAGAATTGGGTGCAAGAGACTCAGAAATGCACACTACTCCTAGAGTGGAGAGTAGACAATAATATGGAGGGTTAGTGGGTAATCCACATAGATAGCACTAACCACGATACTGACTTGGAAAGTCAATGGGCCAGAGACACAAACATTGTGTGATAAGTAATGCTTAAAGAGAATAGGTTCCAATTTGATTCTCGCAACAGAGGCCACTCAAGCACTTGATGAAGGAGCAATCTGCGCCCAAAAATTCGATTTTTTTCAACGTCACTAACCCCAAATGGCAAGTATCTATGGCTTACCTAAGATCCATAAAAACCAACAGGATCCCCCCTTTGCCCCTCATCATTACCACCATAGGGTCTGTGACAGAACCTCTTTCTATACATGTGGACTCCGTTTTATGTCCAATAGTGCCTCGTATCACATCATATATCCAGGACACTAGAAATATCATTACATCTGTAGAGAATTTGAGGTACAAAGAACATAATCGGATTCTATTAACTCAAGACATAGAGGCACTTTACAGTAACATACCACAGGAAGTGGCCATTGTTACTGTAGATACATTCATACAGAAAAAGCTAAAGGAAGCCTCGAGAATACACATTCTTGATTGTTTAAGTATTGTTTTGACTGAAAACATATTTGAATTTGTGGGGGGACCTTTTTCTTCAGAAGAAAGGAATCAGCATGTAAGCATTCTGTGCAGTAAGCATAGCTAACATCGGTATGGGCCATTGTAGGGATAAGTTTATCTACAATGAACTTGCCCTCATTTTTTGAATCAGTGTTATCATGACCCCGATACACAAATGACATTTTATCTGGGAAGGGTAAGAGGAAACTCTTAAGGAGTTCCTAGAATGGATTAATCTATGCGACCACAATTTTAAGGTTTATGGCTAATAGGAGCCGACAAAAAGTGGAATATTTAGACATACAGATTAAACCTAAGGAAGGCAAACTTGAGGTAGACTTGTTTGTTAAACTTACTGCATGGAATACATTGTTCCATTTCAACAGTTACCACCCTATGAATTAAAAGAAAGGGGCCCCTTTTTTGCAAATCCTCAGACTGAGGTGTAATTGTAGTAATCTCCAAGACTTTGATGAGAAGGAAGTCACCATGCAGGAAACGTTTCTCAGGAGGATTTACCCCCAGGAGACTCATCACATAGTCCTACAAGAGGACAACATTTTACAATGAAGACCATCTCCTCTGGCACGATAAAATAAAAAGCTGCCCAAAGTTGGTATGCGTCACCAGACATTCAGGGGTGAATGAAAAAGTGCGCCAGCTGATTAATTCAAATTGGCATATTCTGAATACAAATGCAAACAGTTTCACCAGGATCCCCAAACCATTGTTTGCCCACCACCAAAATAAAAATATGATGGGCAAGCTAGTTAGATAACGGCTTAAAAACAGTACACTTTTGTGCAAAAAACTATAGATGGAAGAAATTCCATTAAAGGCAATTTCAAATGCGGCTAATGTATGGCCTGTGACAGCGCCATAGACATAGACACTTTCATACATAACAGATATACGATACTCCTACATACGATGACAAATTGCAAAACACAAAATGTAATATACTTATTGATATGTCCTTGTGGTCAGGGCTATGTTGATGAAACAGGTCAAAGTTTTCACACATGACTAACTGAACATAGACCAGCCATCAAAACATGAAAATGATGGCATCTACGTTCACCCCCTTTTCTGAATCATTTTTGTCCACCATAAGCGTGGAAGGGTATACTCAGTTGTGAGTCCCTAGCTCATTGCACTATCAGGATTCAAGCAAGCCGGGCCGAAGACGGCTGAAATGCCAGAAACCGGTCCCCAGTAGCTTGTTTCCTTCCCAGTATAAGAATTGGCTTGGTAGTTTGGTCTGCCCTGTTCCCATGATACACTGGGCCAGGGTCAGACTAATTTGCATATAGCCAAGTTCTGAGCTGGGATGGTGCAGTGAGCTAAAAAACGGTGATGGATAAAGCCCTGATCTTTGGACTGGGTAAGAGTGGTCTGCTTAATTCAGACAGTCTGTTCATCACCACCCCCTTTTCTGAATCATTTTTGTCCACCATAAGCGTGGAAGGGTATACTCAGATGTGAGTCCCTAGCTCATTGCACCATCAGGATTCAAGCAAGCCGGGCCGAAGACGGCTGAAATGCCAGAAACCGGTCCCCGGTAGCTTGTTTCCTTCCCAGTATAAGAATTGGCTTGGTAGTTTGGTCTGCCCTGTTCCCATGATGCACTGGGCCAGGGTCAGACTAATTTGCATATAGCCAAGTTCTGAGCTGGGATGGTGCAGTGAGCTAAAAAACGGTGATGTATAAAGCCCTGATCTTTGGACTGGGTAAGAGTGGTCTGCTTAATTCAGACACTCTGTTCATCACCACCCCCTTTTCTGAATCATTTTTGTCCACCATAAGCGTGGAAGGGTATACTCAGATGTGAGTCCCTAGCTCATTGCACCATCAGGATTCAAGCAAGCCGGGCCGAAGACGGCTGAAATGCCAGAAACCGGCCCCCGGTAGCTTGTTTCCTTCCCAGTATAAGAATTGGCTTGGTAGTTTGGTCTGCCCTGTTCCCATGATGCACTGGGCCAGGGTCAGACTAATTTGCATATAGCCAAGTTCTGAGCTGGGATGGTGCAGTGAGCTAAAAAACGGTGATGGATAAAGCCCTGATCTTTGGACTGGGTAAGAGTGGTCTGCTTAATTCAGACACTCTGTTCATCACCACCCCCTTTTCTGAGGCATCTACGTTCAAGCATTTTTGTGAGAAGGAACATCAACCTGAAAGTATGAAAAGGCTCATTTAGAAAAATATTTACAGAAGGAGGGAAAGATGTATCTAAAGTTAACAAAGTGAGGGAGGGTTTTTGGGATTTTTTCACTTCAAACTGAGCCCTGAAGGTTAAATAATGAGATCCCATGGGAGAATGATATTCATTATGGCTAGCGGCTCCCGTTTGCATTAGAGGTTTCTTCTTTTGCCCCTTAATTCTACTTTATTTGAAAGTTCAAAGCTTTCTCCACTTAGATCTCCTTTGACAAATATGGCTGTCATGTTGTTCCACCCTGATAGTAGTCCCCAAGTGTCTAGATTATTTTGCACTAGACTGTCTCCCCGTTCTCCAGGCTAGGAGGCTGCAGATCTCCCGGTTTATTATTATTTACGTTTTCTCCCGCTTTTGAAGACAGTGCTGGAGTTTGTCACGGTTTTCACCTTTTCAAAGATGGCCACCATGATGATAATATCTTTAGGAGTACAGCTAAGCAGCACTTGTACATCTATGGAGCTTATTGGCACATTGTTCCGGGTATTTCAGTGGGCTGGCCCATGGAGCCATGTCTGACAAAGCTGATCTCGGGGGCCCTGTATACAGCTTGCACACGAGGTAAGGAGCGTTTCCACGAGGTGAAGTGTTATAGGTGCAGCCTCTTTGGCTAAGCAAGTCTTAAGATGACTGTCTGCCCTTAGTAGTAATGGATTTAGACATGTGTATTCCTTGCCATTCATTTTTGGATATTGGTAATTGACCCACTCGATACGAGTGGAAGAAAAGGTTGTGCGCTGCTTGCCCTTTACACATTTATTATAGACACTTAGTTAGAGTAAGTATACATAGGCATATATCAGTGAACATTGGGAGATTGCAATTGCAGCGTGGATAAGTTTCAAGTTATGATTTTTTGTTCCTCACTTTGTGTTGGCCATTACAGAGTTGGTTAGCGAGTTTTTGGACCTGCCCCTGTAGTTTAATTATTACTGCACAGCATTAGGATTCCAGCGCAAGGGGCAGGATACTTGGAGGCTCCCCATATCTTGGCCGCACTAAATACTTACCCCTAGTCCACCGCCGGCTTAGGACTTTCTAGGACTGCCATAGCTCTGTGATGTGTATATGTTTTTACTAGATTGTTTGGAGATACCTATATGGAGGAGTTCATCCATCTAAAACTCGTCCCTTCTGCGTTTGAATTTAGAAAATTATGAGTGCTAAGCGTGGCATTAGCAATTCAGGTAGCGTCCATGGATTTTTTCTACGTCTTATAATTAGATTTCCTTCTTGTGCTTACCACTAAACACTACCCGCTTATTCTAGTGATCTAAGTCCACTGAACCATTAAGTCAGAATTTTGGGGAATTATTCTGGTTACAAATTTTGGGCACTTTCAGCAACAGATTAGCGGGTTGGATTTTATTCCCCATTAGTATGTATTACTTAACACCGGCTACCAACACTTGGTATGTGGGATCCTCACATAAATTGGCACTCAAGTCCCATTTTTTGTCTTTTAAGCACTTATTCTAGTGTCAGTTTATTTTTTGCTCTCCAGATGGTATTAGATGTATATGGTCATCATGACCAAGATCTTTTAATCTGAAACTTTTATCTGTTTATTTTGGTAGAGGAAACTCTGAGGCTGATCTGGGCCTTTGTATTGTGCATAAGTAATTAAATGTATATATTATTCCTTTGCGGTTCAGTGAGACCCTGTATTTATCCTTGCAGGTATCTGGACGTTTTGTGGGGTGTTACTTGTGGCATTCCTGAGAAAGTAGTGTAGTCGAAAGCAGAGTTGATGATTATTTATTAAGCCACAACAAGAAATAAAGAAAATAATAAAAAAAATAATTTGGAATAACTTAGAATATAATAACTGAATGGATAACAACTGAATGCCACACAAGAATATACGAGATATGATGATCCAATTAACAGCCTATGTATGCAACGCAAGATGTTACAAAACAGTTGTAATATTGTGATCTGCCATTCATGTCTATAGTAAGATTTGTGTAAAACAAGACCCATAAAGATTGACTAAAATCTGTTTATTATGAAGATATTTGTGTGATATTAGAGAGTGGTGTGACATGATTGAATGTGATCTGTTTGTGTATGAATGTGAGGATATGGTTTGTCCTGTTTTAACACTTTTTGCATTATTCTAGACACTTGCCTGTTCATGACATATGGCTTGGAGGACAACTTAGGGAATATTTTCCCTATTGTTGGTAAATAAATTGTGAAAAACATGAACTGATTGAATAAAGCTTTCTAGAACCTCAACACACTAGTCATGAGCCTTAGCACACTTATTCCACTCGTGGATGTATGGCACTACATTGAGAGGTTAGCGGGGGTTCTTCTTTGGCATATTATATTGTGTTCCCTGCCCCACTGACCTATTTATTGCAGGGGGTCCCTCATTTTTGAATTATGCAGGGAAACTAGAAGACAAGGACTCAATGTTACTTAGGGTCTACGGAAGAGCCATCAGGAAGTAAAATCTGGGAATGAGGTTTGGGGGTGGGCTTGGGGGGCTATGTTCTGAATCTACGAATCCACGAGTGGAAGGATAGGAAGGAATCACAGCTCGAGCCTCAAATAAAGGGGCGGGGAGGGTATAGCAAAGTTCACTCCCAATGAGGGATGTTTTTTCAGACATAGTAGCCTTGTGAGTGCAGAACCAACTGCTATTAGCATATCTGTGGGGTTGGGAGATAATACGGACAATAGAGCTCCCATAATCTAGAGGCCAACTCGTGTGTGGTATCCATCCTTGGCCAAGGAGCTAGGGAGTCATCCCAGGGTCCCTCCCCCAGGGTAGTCCAGAAACCACCCCAGTCTTCAGCAATCTGGTATTTACGGAGACCTTTCACCTCTTCCCTATGCAGGGCTTTACTTTCTGGTTGGGCCAAATGCTACTCCACAGTACGCCCGGACGTGGGCAAAGGAAGTTTTGCCGCTTTCCATTGCATAGTGATTGCCCTTTTGGCCAGGAGGATACCTAAATCGAGGTTATTTTCAGGTCATTTGAATAAGCCTAGAGAACATGCCTCCCAAGTCATCAATAAAGGCATGCCTGTGCAAGTTGCAAAAGCACAAAGAATATCCTTCCAAAAGCTAGACAGGAGTGGGCAGCTGCACAACATACAGTCCAGATTCGCAGGAGTAAATGAACAGCATGGATAGGAGGCCGAAGCACCCAGGAAAATTTGAATTAATCATAGCAGAGGAGAGATAGTCTATGACTTTTTTTTAATGTAATCAGTTTAAGCCATGCATTCAGTGTAGCAGAATGAGGATACTCAAGTACTCTATTCCACACCTGTTCATGGAATGCCCGATTTCAGCCTGCCAAGTGTCCCTTAAATGCTGAAGGGCGGTAGCCCGTTGGGACCATTACGCCTAGTATAGCCAACTGACACATCATTTACCTGTGCCCATTGTGTTTAGGGTGTGCGTAGGGCAATTACTTTGGAATCCTGAGTCCAGAACTGGCAACTTGGACCTAAGTGAATGTGTTATCAACTCCACAAGTAACCCTTGTGCATGGCCTTCAAAAAATCTGTGCAACACTCAAGACACATGAGATATCTGAATCAAAAGCTTGGACTAATATAATTTGAGATTCACGTGAGAGAAATTTTGTAACATAGTCTTTTGAGAGAAGAGCCCATGCGATATGGCTCATACGCTAAATATCTTTTTGGAACACGTTTTTCTATGTACAGCTTCTTTTCCAATTACAAAAGTTTGATTCTAACCTGAGTTGTACATTCGAGTTGCTGTTTGTTCCCTATAGGATTGGATTTGGACTTGGAGACACTAGCAGAAACAATTCAAAAGCATCCTACAATCTCCGGTATGGAACATTTTCTCAAGTGTTTTTATGTGCAGATAATTTCTTCTTAACTATGGCTATCCCCAGAGGTCCATTTAAGAAATGTTTTAAAAAATTAGGGAGTATTCTTGATATGATATAAAATCTTGATAAACCAATCAAGCACTTATTCAATTACAAAAAGTTAAATGTAACTTACCCTGTAAGCATGTAGTGCTATAGATCCACATGCTGAGCATACTCCTGCCATCTAGTGTTAGACTCAGATGTGTGCAAGTTATTTATCTTTTGAGAATTCTTCTGGAGTCATAAGGTAGTATGACTCCACCTCATGCTTGCATTGTGCATGGTCATTGGCTCAATTGTTAAGATAATTTTTCCCGCTCAATGGGCGAGGATGAGACTGGAGCAGAGCAACACCGGAAGGAGAGAGAAATAAAGGTGACCATGGAAGAGAAAAACAAAGTAATGGTAACTGCAACAGCCAGAGATGTCCGGGGAGGAGGGTGGGCGCATGTGAATCTACAGCACTACATGCCACAAACAGATGGTTACAAGGTAAGTAACATCTTCCGTTCGAGGCATGTGTGGCTGTAGATAATTATGCTGTGTATAGACTGCAAAGCAGTACTTCTCTAAGCACTGGCTAGCCTGGGAATGTTGCAGAAGACTGAGAAAGGGTACATAGTCCAGCCTAACCAACATTTGCTTTTTGGGAGACTTATACATGCACAAAGTAGTACTTAGTGAGCATTTATGGTGTAGACCTTAATGGAGGTTCTTCCAAAGTTAAGACCTGGAGCTCGCTAACACGTCTTAGTGATGTGATAGCGAATAGGAAAGCTACTTTACAAGAAATACATTTTAAGGGACCTGACAGGAAGGGCTTGAATAGGGGAGCCATAAGTCTCAGGAGGACAACATTAAGATTCCACACTAGGGCCAGAGGCACCCGAGGAGGAATTACTCTTCTGAGCCGCTACATAAAAACTTTAATGACAAGAATCCTAAAGAGCTATACATGTTGATTTTTTGGCGATATGCAATCACAGTGGCCAGGGGGGCGTGGCTAAGCACGCAATGGCGGAGGACGTGTTCGGGTAGAGCTCTGTGAAAAGCTCCCCTTCCCCGAGCCAGTTATCCGACATATTTGCATCAGAGCCGCCGGAAATTGCGGGCGGACACCCGCGGAGACCATCCTGGCAGCCAGGCCGACTTTTGTCCTGAGGCTCCGTCGGGCCGGACCCCGGCCTGTCCCACGGCCCTCCTGCGGACCTTGTGGCCACCTGATCGGCGGAGCGGTCACGAGAGACCGAGGTCTGTGCCGAGCGTCAAGGCCCCGGCCCACACTCCTGGAAGGCCGCCAGCGGACTGCCGCCGCACCAGCAACGACCGGCCTCACTGCCGCTGCCCCTGCCCCGGCCACCAACCCACGGCAGCCCAGCCTGGGAACACGACTTGCCCGGTGAGAAGGGGGAGAGGCGGGAGACCCCCTGGGACGCAGCCCGACACCAGGCGCTGCCCGGAGAGCTGCAGACTCACGGGCGGACACGAAGGGCCCAGGGAGGAGGGGCCACACACTGCACACCGCCGCGCCGGGCCCGCGCTCCCCGGGGTCCACCGGCAACCCGCTACCGCAAGGAAGGCGGCGATGACCCACCACCCGGCACTCGCGCCGCAAGACCGGTGGAGCTGCCACCGAGACGCATGAGAAGGCTGTAGAGCGCCAGCCGGGAGTCACAGGCAAAGGTGCAGACACAGAGAGACTGGGGCGGGAAACCACACGCAGCTCGCCGCCACGGACACCGGTCAGGCCCGCAACTGATAGCCGGTGGCACGGCGGACGTCGTCCCCCCCCCCCCCCCCCGCAGTGAAGACGTGCGCACAGGCATTTGCGAACTCCCCCCCCCCCCCCGCACAGGCACACGTGCAGGGAGGTAGGAGGGCCAGGAGGGAACGACCTACCTAGCGCGAGACACCTGGACCACTGGAGCGCCCGCTACCACGGAGGGGCGAAGTCCCGGCGGACCCCGCGAAAGCGCCGGCCGCGGAGGAATCAGGACCAGTGAACCCCCAACCTGGGCCGGGGGTGGTCCCCCAGAACGGCGGGGACGGTAAACCTGCTGGTCGTTCACCACCGCACATGTCAGGAGGAGTGCGGACCCGCACCGGGACTGGCGGGGCCCAGCAGAAGGGGAAGACGAACAAGCAGCTCGACAAAATGGCAGCTGAGCAACTGGCCACGAGACTTGACAGCGTGCTGGCGGCAGTCGAACGAATGGAGCAATCGCTCCAGCAGACCAGGACCTCCCTGGAGTCCAAGATAGACGGCGTGGCAGTGGACCTGACCCTCCTGAGAGACGATCACAGGAAGCTGTCCGACCGAACGAAAGCCCTGGAGGGCACAGTGAAAGAGATCGAGCCCAAACTCACCCAAACGGACAAGCACGTGCAGGATCTCCTGAACAGGGTAGAGTTTCTGGAAGACAGGGCCGAGGATGCGGAAGGGAGGGCGAGACGCAACAACATCAGGCTCGTGGGTGTCCCGGAAAAATGGGAAGGGAACCACCCTGCGCAACATGTGGAAGACTGGCTACGGACCCTGTTGCCAGAAGGCACGCTCTCGCCCCACTTTGTAGTAGAACGAGCGCACCGAGTACCGACCAGGCCCTACACGACCGGCACCAACCCAAGGCCACTACTCTTCAGGATACTGAACTACAGGGACCGGGACGCAGTGCTGCGGGAAGCAAGGAAAATGGGCGAAATCCGCATAGACAATGCGGTGATCATGTTTTTTCCCGACTACACCATCCAGGTGCAACGCCAGAGACATGACTTCCTGGAAGTCAAGAGGAGGCTGCGCACCGCAGGCCTCAAATACTCACTGCTCTTCCCCGCGAAGCTGAGAGTGGTGGCGGGGGACAACACGTACTTTTTCGGGACCCCCGGGGAGGTCAGCGAGTGGCTGGACGGAGGCACGGACACGGCGCCCAAGACCCATCGGGGGGGCGAGACAAGACCCAGGCGACGCGGCCCACGACACCGCCGGAGGCACGGAACACAACAGTCCCAACGGGCAGAGGGAGGATCACGACACTCTCCCCCGTTGGATCTAATGCTCCAGGAACAGAGGGACGCTCTACGGAAAGTTTCCCAGCTCAGCAACCCACCCTCCCAGGAATCACACCCCGAGGACGAGCAGCAGACAGCGCCCAGCGACGACGACGAAGCCATATACGGGATCCCGAACTCACAGATTTCTGTGGACCTGCCGGTGGTCACGCCGCAAACCTCGGACCTGATTCACTAGCCCCACCGGAGCAGTCTGGAACAAGGCCGCCCAGGGGAGGGGGATGCGGCGACGACCGGCGAGACGCTGAAGCACAGCTGGCGCCGGGTGCAACTGGGAATGCACTCCTCCACCCCACTTGCCTGCCGAATGGACAGCGGACCACAGACACAGTGAGTACTGCCTCAGCGGCGTTGAAGGCTGATGAGATTGATGATGGTGGGGTTGCCCCCTTGACCCGTGCTCATCCTTGGCCGGCTGCAGGTGTGGCCTAGGGGGGAGAGGCGCCTTCCCTGACTGGGGCCGAGGGCTCGCACGGACCTACGGCCCTCCCCCCCAAGAGAGACCGAGGCCCACACAGACGGGGCTCCTTGGGACCAGAGATACGTCATGTACCGGTCCGCAGCCGGTGGCCAGCAAATGGCCTGCACCCTGAGGCTCGGGGATGGAGCCGCAACTCCATTAACTGACTTAACTTCCTCTTAGCCTCAACCGTGCTTATGCGCACTGCCCCTTAGACTGAAACTGTTGTCCCTCTCAATTGAGATTATGGACGGTGGCCCGTTTCGCCACGGTCCCCTTGGTATTTCAGTGGGTTTTGCCCACAGTTGGTTAACGTTGATTATTGTTTTTCCCCCACCTAATGTCTTCCTGATTTATGCAAAGTGTACTACGAGGGGTGGAGATGGGCATGCTGAGGAGGGCAAGGGGAGGGCCTCTAGTGGGACGGCTGTTTGTCCGAGGGAGGGGGAGGAGAACGCACCGCTAGTATGACTTCGATTAAGATATGCACCTGGAACATCAGGGGAATGCACACACCTGCGCGCAGATACCAGATATATTCCTACTTGAAAAGGCAACATATACAAATCGCACTCCTGCAGGAGACACACCTATGTGGGGCGGAGGTGGCTGCACTGCGGCGCAGATGGAGGGGTCAGTTGTACGCCACGGAATACTCCTCGTTTGCCAGAGGGGCACTACTGTGGGTTAGGCCAGGCACCCCCTTCACAATGTCTGAGGTGCTCATTGACCAGGGGGGGAGATATGTACTGGTGAAGGGCCGGATGGACGGACAGCCAGTAGTCCTGGCGTCCGTTTACTCTCCAAACACAGACCAGGGAAGCTTCCTGACACACCTATCGGAAAAACTGGCGCCCTGGCACGGAGTCCCCTGGGTGCTGGGAGGTGATTACAATACAGTGCTAGATCCTGCGCTTGACCGCTCGACCCCGCCCAGGCCAGATGCCACTTCTTTGGGGGTTGCGCAGGCGTTCGCACGATGGGCGACACAGTGGGACCTCAGGGATGCATGGCGCGCACACAACCCGGACACCAGGGTATACTCATATTACTCGGGGGCACACACGCTACATGTCCGCCTGGACAGATTCATGGTGACAACGGAGATGCTACCGCACATTACTGAGTCACAATACCTAGGCCGGACACATTCAGACCACAACCCACACACGCTGACAATAGCATGGGAACGCCCACATCCACCCATACCCTCGTGGCGGCTACAACCCGCCCTACTGCTCGACGCACCCTTCAGGGACGCCCTACAGGCCCGGGTAGCGCAGTACTTCGCCGAAAACTCGGGCACGGCGTCCTCCCCAAGTGTGGAGTGGGACGCCTTCAAAGTGGTGATACGGGGGCATTGCTTAGGCACACAAGGGAGCATCCAGAAAAAGTTGGAGGCGGACCTAAGCAAGGTGGAGGCGGACCTGCTCCGCTGGGAGCGGGAGGCAGTGCTAGGAGCGAGTGACCGGCTACGGGAGGCCCGTGAGGAACACGCTGCGCTACTAGAGAGACTGAAACACGTCAACTTCGCGGCCCACTCAGCGCGGGTGCACCAACATGGCGACAAACCGGGGAGGCTGCTGGCTTGGCTGGTCAAACAGGAATCCCGCACGGAACCAGTGTCCGCCATTCGGACGACTGGAGGGGAGATTGTACACACACAAAGCAAGATCCACCAGGCGTTTGTGGGGCACTACCGGGCCCTGTACAAGTCACAGCTGAGGGTCTCAACGGCCACCATAGAGGGCTTCCTTGCTGACATCCAACTGCCTTCTCTGACGAACGCGCAGCAGGAGGACTTAGGGGGCCCATTCACCCAGGAGGAATTGCGAGAAGCCATCTTCGCAATGTCCAACGGCAAGTCCCCCGGCCCCGACGGCCTGCCCGCCGAGTTTTTCAAGGCCTGCTCGGACACACTGGTCCCGGAGATGCTCAAGCTCTACGCACACGCGATTGAGGACTCGGCGCTCCCGGACTCTCTCAATGAGGCAAACCTGGTTTCGCTGCTGAAGCCAGACAGAGACGGCACATGTATGGGGTCCTATAGGCCCCTGGCCATGCTGAACACGGACTACAAAGTGTTCACCTCCCTGCTGGCCCGCCGCCTGACCCTGGAGGTCCCGGCACTGGTGCATGCAGACCAAAACGGGTTCATGCCGGCGAGGAGCACTTCCCGTAACCTGCGGCGTCTCTTTCGGGTCCAGGAAGCGGCCACACTACATTGGCCGAGGTCGGGGTGTCTAGTATTAGACCTGGAGAAGGCCTTCGACTCGGTGGAGTGGCCGTACTTGGGAGCGGTGCTCAACAAGCTCGGTGTCGGGGATGCCTTCATGGATATGGTCGGACTGCTATACCAACGTCCGAACGTCCGTGTGAGGACGGGCAAGCTACTGTCGGAGACGGTGCGGGTGCGCAGGGGTACCAGACAAGGCTGCCCCCTGTCGCCCCTTCTCTTCTCCCTGGCGATCGAACCCCTGGCGGCCCTTCTGAGGGACAAGGGAGCGGAATGGGGGATCCCGCTGGCGGACGGAGTGCACACGGTCTCGCTCTACGCGGACGACCTGCTACTCTATGTGCGAGACCTCACGGCGGTGCCGGCAACACTGTCGGACATATTCCGGGCGTTTGAAGGGGTATCGGGCCTCAGAGTCAATTGGACTAAGTCCGGAGTATACGCCTTCAGCCCGGACCTGGAGGAATGTGAAGTGCACCTTGGTGGCGCCCAGCTCACCTGGTACCCGACCACGTTCAAGTACCTCGGGCTCCACATTTATAGAGACCCGCAGAATATACTGGAAGGCAACCTGGTACGCGCCGTGTCCTCGTTGAGGGCCCAGATGAACTTCTGGAGGACCCTGCCGTTGAATGTACCCAGCCGGATCGCTCTGTCTAAAATGATCGCGCTACCAAGACTACTCTATCACTTTGCGAACGTCCCGCTCTATGTCCCCACAAGGATCTTCCGCGAACTGGAGGTGATGCTCCGAGGCCTGATCTGGAACACGGGGCGCCCACGAGTGGCCCTGGCGAAGTTGTACTCCCCGACGGCGGAAGGGGGGCTGGCGGTCCCCAACATGGAGCTATACTACCTGGCAGCACAGCTGCAGTGGGTCACGTACTGGCTTAGCGATTCACACCTCGACGACACCGCCAATGCGGACCACCAGTGGACACACCCGCAGGTGTGCGCCCTGTTTCACCCACTGACCAAAGGGCCTCGCCCCCTGCCCTTGCACGTGGCCGTAGCCCGCAAGTGTTTCCTTCGCTGCCTGAAGTTGACAAAAGACGTCAAACCGTATGCCCCCGCCCTTCCCCTGCTGGGTACCCCCCGGAGGAATGGGATGGTGTCACCGCGTAGCATGGAGCCCTGGATGGCTGCCGGAGTGGAGACAATGGGGGACCTCTACGCGGAGGGGGGCCTGCTTCCTTTTGCGGAACTATCGGTGAGCACTGGCCTGCCAGCGGGGCAATTCCTGCTCCACGCGTCGGTGGTGAGGGCGTACACGGAGTCCTGGGGGGACATCCAGGAGGAACCACAACTTCATTACTTGATCCAGTACCTACATGTTATGGGCAGGGGATCACAAATTACACACTGGCTGGCACAGGCGCTCCTCATGCACACTCAGAGGTCCACACAACCGATCAGGGACAAGTGGGCGACCCATCGTGGGAGGGGGTGGACTGACAAAGAATGGAAACTGGTCCTAGCCAGCCCTGTGAACATCCCACGTAACTCCCGCTTCCGCACCATTCAACTGTACATACTACATCAGGCATATCTGTCACCAGATAGAATAAATAAGTATTTCGCGACAGACACCACAGCCTGTCCCAGGTGCGACCTGCTGGATGCCGACATCCTACACATGCTCTGGAGCTGCCCGACTCTGTCCACATACTGGGGGGAGGTGACATCGCTCCTGACGCACAGCACAGGCCCGGGGCTACCCAACACGTGGGAGGCATGCGTTCTCGGGCTATACAAGAGAACTAAACAAATTAAAACAATAGCCCGGTTCTGGGACCTAGGCCTCATCACAGCCAAGCGCCTACTCACCAAGCACTGGAAAAGTAGAGAACCACCAACCCCCACACACTGGTACACATCCTTTCTCAACTGGGCCAGAGCAGAGGGCACGGCGCTGCGAAGTGAAGAGATAGCGGGTTTGAGGCAGTTCCCGATCGCACAAGTATGGAATGATATCCTGGTGTCCCTGCGGGAGGAAGGCGTGGCCAGGGGGCTCACGCAGAGACAGCTGAGAAGGATAGGCGCCCCACGAGCGGCGACACCCTAGACAGGAACATGCGCCGCGTTGGGCCCCCCCCCCACCTCCATGTAGGCAGCACTGATTCCCCCCGACACACAAGCCACGACCAACGATCAGCCGCACACACACGAGGACCCTCCACCACACAACAGCCCGAACCCGGATCTTAGCAACTTTGCCCTGACCCAACCCCCACGAGTACACTTCCCCCCCCCTCCTGTCCGACCTCCCCCACGTAACCCCAAGTCAAAGATGTCGCACTCCTGTGCTTGCCAGATGCGTGAACACATACCGTCACACAGCGGCGGTTACGCGCCACTGACTGGACACTCGGCAAGGAACGCAGGAATGGGTGCCACCCACCGAACATGCAACAGGGGCGACACTTGCGTCTGCCACGCACACCGTGCACTGAACCGACGAACGGGGGGATACCACCGCCCACGGACCCTGTCCCACACCAGCTTCACGGCTATTCACACACGCGGGCCACAGACCCCACATTTCACTGCTGCGCCGCCGGCGCATGTCCAACATGTTGATGGGACGTTGGTGCCGTGCGCACGGACGCTGTGTGGCGCGGCACTGGCAACACAGACACGCTGGGACATACTGATATGATCACCCCTGTTTATGTTGAAAAGTTACTGGTTGAATTATAGTAAAATGTAAAATGAGACGTCAATTATGGAACAGATTGTGTGCGAAATGTGCAACGTATATATAATCCACCAGTGAAGAAGCACGCCGAAAAAAGAAGGAGAAGATGCATAATGCCTTCCTCTGTAACCCTATGCCTGTACAATTCACGGACTTCTTGCAGCCGGCCCGCAGGGTTGTAGGCTCTGCTATTTGTACTGCACTTTCCCTTTTACAATAATAAACGTCTTCAAAAAAAAAAAAAAAAAAAAAAAAAATGCAATCACAGTGGCCAGGTGTAGCCGAATAAAGTGACGGCTAGACATGTTTGGAGGTGCAGTTGGTAGCTAACAATGTTCTGAACTGTGCCTGCCAGGATATCAATGTGGTTTGGGAGGCAGTAGCAGACAAACCTTTTCAATTCAATTAAAAAAGTCTTTATTTTGATACATGATCGTGAAAGACATTTACATTTAAAACAAATATCACATAACATTCCATTCTCATTGTAATATAAAAATACCTCATATATACACCATAAATACTCCATCATAAAATACAATTGATTAATCTAAAACACAATAAAAGTACCAAAATCCCAGGCCTTAATACTGTAAGAACCAGAATTTGCTATAAAAACAGTATAAGAATATAGTTTTTTTTAGAGACCTAGTATTTCTACTGACAATTATGATTGACTCAACCTATAGGCACGGGTCATCCACATTCCATGTAAGAATTTGGCAACCGCAATTACAGATGATTCCTTACGATCTGTTTTTAATATCCTTAATGCTTCAGTGCCAGAATTGATCCCCATCATCATACAGATAGGCTACAACCATGTACGCCTCAATTTAATATATGAACCGGACAAACAAGTAGGATGTGAGCTATTGATTCTGACAGAGACGGGCAAAATGGGCATTCCTTACAAGTACCCGAACCCCATTTACCAGTGAATGAATTAATGGGGAGGGTACCCACCTTAAATTGGTGGTACCATTTCCTATCGCTGGGTACCGTAATGAGATCCCAATTCCCTTCATAGGCAGGAACGTGTTTGGTCTCCAAGAAGTCTCTTGACAAAGAGGGCCTAGTTAAGAGCGTAAAACGTTTCATGGTGACCAAATTCCAATACATCTCCTTCAGATCCTTTCGAGATGGGAACACATTATCAGCAGGATTTTGCCACAAAGAGTTAACGCCCATATCGTTATAAATGGCCCTTACCTGCCTTAACCATGATATTTTACCCCCACTGGCATCTCTAATCTCAAGTAAAGCTTGTGCGTACTGGACAAGCTCGGGAGTGACCCAGGGCCTCCTCCAGTAGGCTACAGGTCTATAACGTGCCACATCCTCAAGAAACTGGCATCCCAAATCATAATAGAAAGGTAATAATGGAGTAGATTGTGGAAGACCAATTATACCCCTCATAAATTTATTTTGAGAAATGGTTAAAGCAGCTAAATTACTAAAGCCCCATAATTCGGCCCCATACAGGATCGAAGCTGTGATTTTTGAATTATAGATTTTTAACACTGGGGCAATCGGCTTCATGTGGGAAAGGCGCTGTTCTTTTAACAAGGCACCAGATAGTTGTGAGTGTTTAAGTACCCGCTGGTCAATATGCGAGTTCCAATTTAATTTACAACCCAGCTTGATACCCAGGTATGTAAAAACTTCAGTCTGCTCAAGTATGGCATCGTTCATGGTGACGCTCCCTCTTACTGTCTTTTGTCTATGTAGCACCAAGAATTTGGTCTTATCCACATTGATTTTAAGACCATAATCCCAGCAGAACACTTCAAATCGCTCAATCGCCATTTGCAGACCTGGTTGCGTTTTGGAAATTAACAGAGTATCATCTGCAAACATTAACAGAGGGATCTTCCTTCCATCGAGAATAGGGGCATCAGTAGGATGATCTAAAAAGTATGGGGTCACCTTATTAATATACAGGGAAAGGAATATGCTACTTACCAGTATGCATCTGTTCTTGGCATAGAGGGCTGCAGAGTGGTACATTATGAATAGATCGCCATCTGGTGTTGGGCTCGGATGATTGCACTTTGTTTTTCTCTTGGAGAGTCTTTTGTATCTTGGTGACTCCTCCCTTGGTTGGTAGTGCGCATGGGCATCGGCTCCATCCTTAGATTGTTTTGCCATAGTAGGGTTAGATGGAGTAGTATAGTAGAATACAGATAAGAATGCCCATGTAAGTGTATCTAAATAAGATAATGTTGGAACAGACACAGGTTTCCGGGGAGGCTGGGAGGGCATGTTCCACTCTGCAGCCCTCTATGCCAAGAACAGATGCATACTGGTAAGTAGCATATTCCGTTCGAGGCATATGGGCTGCAGATGGTACATTATGAATAGACTATACAGCAGTTCTCTCCCTAGCGGTGGTCGCCCGTGTCTGTTGCAACTGTCTGAAACAAGGTTTTTAATACTGCTTGTCCCACTCTAGCTTGTTGTGTTGTGTGCACATCTACACAATAGTGTTTTGTGAAGGTGTGCGGTGTAACCCAGGTAGCTGCTTTGCATATGTCATCTAGTGGAATGTTTCCCAAAAATGCCATAGATGCTCCTAGTTTACGTGTAGAGTGAGCTCTAGGAGGAACAGTTAATGTTCTCTTTGCCTTTAAGTAGCATATTTGAATGCATTTTAAAATCCATCTGGCAATGCCCGCTTTGGAGATGGGATTGCCTTTATGTGTAGGAGAAAACGCAACAAATAGCTCTTTTGTCTTTCTGAAAGTTTGTGTTCTTTCTATATAGTACAATATGGCCCTTCTAACATCCAATGTATGTAGGGCTCTTTCTGCTACTGTTTGTGGTTTTGGAAAGAAAACCGGTAATTCCACTGACTGATTGATGTGGAATGCTGAAATTACCTTAGGTAAGAATTTTGGGTTTGTTCTAAGAACCACTTTATTTTGGTGTAACTGCATAAATGGTTCTTGAATCGTAAAAGCCTGCAGTTCACTTACTCTTCTAAGTGACGTGATAGCTATGAGGAAGGCCACCTTCCATGTGAGGAATTGTATTTCACACCTATGCATAGGTTCAAAGGGTGGCCCCATTAGTCTGGTAAGTACTATGTTGAGATTCCAGACTGGGGAAGGTGGTCTTCTTGGTGGAATGACTCTTTTGAGTCCTTCCATGAAAGCTTTAATTGCTGGTACTTTAAACAGTGAAAGATGTTGCCTGTTTTGTAGGTACGCCGCTATGGCTGCGAGATGAACTCTGATAGAGGTATATGCTAAGTTACATTGCTGCAAGTGTAGTAAATAGCAAATGATTTGTTTAGTGGATGCGTCCAGAGGGTTGATGTGCTTACTGTTACAGTGTATCGCAAACCTCTTCCATTTTGCTGCATAGCATGCTCTGGTGGTAGGACGTCTTGCTTGTTTAATGATTTCCATGCATTCTGGTGGTAAATCTAAATATCCAAACTCTATGACCTCAGGAGCCAGATCGCTAGGTTCAGTTGTTTGGGATCTGGGTGCATTATTTCTCCATGGTTCTGTGTAAGATGCATGGGTAATAATTTTAGCTTTTGATGTGGTACTTGTGAGAGTTGTAGCAGCGTGGTGAACCACGGCTGTCTTGCCCACGTGGGTGCCACTAGTATCATTGTCATTGAGTGTTGCTGCAGTTTCCGAACCAGTAACGGAATTAGTGGTAGAGGAGGGAACGCGTAAGCAAATTTGTTGGACCAATTTATCCATAGTGCATTGCCCTGGGACCGTTGGTGTGGGTACCTGGATGCGAAGTTTTTGCATTTTGCGTTCTGATGATTGGCAAACAGATCTATCTCTGGTTGCCCCCATTTTTGGAAGAATGGCTGCAGTATTTGGTTGTGCAGCTCCCATTCGTGTACTTGTTCTGACTGTCTGCTTAGAATGTCTGCTATCTGATTTTGAACTCCTGGTAGGTGTTCCGCTAACAGGTAGATCTTTTGAGGAATGGCCCATCTCCATATGTCCTGTACTAGTTTGGATAGTTGGAGAGAGTGTGCCCCCCCCTGTTTTTGAATATAATACATTGCAGTCATGTTGTCTGTTCTGATCAGGACTGCTTTGCCTGTTATTTGCATTTGGAAAGCTTTTAGTGCTAGAAATACTGCTAATAGTTCTAGGTAGTTGATGTGCAGTTTCTTTTGCTGCACACTCCACTTCCCCTGCACTGTGTATTTGTCCATATGCGCTCCCCATCCGGAGAGCGATGCGTCCGCTGTTATTATCACTTGTGGAATTGGCTCTAGGAACGACCGTTGTGGAACAGGAGCCCATATTACCATCGATGCCCAGGCTGCTGGCGCAAGACGCCTCTTAGTTCCCATTCTGAATAATTACCAAAATAAAGAGACGGGCGCTGGAAGCAGGAATCAAGAACAGAGTTTAATTCTCATGAGGAGAGCCTGTCATGTCAGACACGAAACAAGGTGCCATCGGGAGGTGCTCTAACAAGTGAGCTGAGACTCTGTCTTTTATACTTTACAAAACACTTGGCATTACAGTCACAGCATTGTGAAACAAAGAAAAGACCACCCCATAATCCTCGTGTCAATCCTACCCCACATGTGTTCACAATAGGGACCCTTGACCTGCTGATAAGAGAGGGGGCAATGACGCAGCTGAATGTTCCGCTGATTATTAGGATGTGTGCGCCTGATCGTAGCCCAGGGGGTGGGGAGGCCAGGATCAATAGTGGGTCCTTTGAAGAGGAGTGACTCCATACAATAAAGGGCAGTAAACAGTGTCTCCCGGCTTAGGCGATGGCCTCGGACATGTGTGGACAGTCCATCGCGGAGGGAGGGTTTGCTAACAGAGGGGTTATTCATGAAAGGAAAGGAGGTGTTGGTCAGGCGCGGCCGTGACTCCCAAGGACAGGGTCTTGCAGAGGAGGAAGGTTTATGACTTGTCCATGTGAGGGAGAAGGAGGGGGTCAGGGAGCGCGCAGGGTCAGAGTCGCACAGAGAGAGAGAGGTCTTATGACCCGTACATGAAAGAACAGGGGCAGTCAGATACAGCTGGGGGGCTATGTCAGCTGAGGCGAAGGATGCTTCTTCAAGAGGGAAATGGGGGGGGGTGCCTGGGTCAAGCAGGAGGGTTGCCTTTCATAGCAGGGTCGCGCAGAGTGCTGGGTTTCATGGTCTATGCATGTGAGAGTGGGAGGGGGGTGCTCAAATGCGCGCAGGAGGGAAGCCAGTGATTCTAATGAGTGGGCAAGAGGCCAAGGTGCCTAAAATGGCTGTCATGTACATATGGGCACGGGCTTTTACTGGCGGAGTGATACGGTCAATATTTCAGGGTATACGTGGTGCCTACAGGGAGGGGGACGGGAGAGGGCAAATGAACGCTGCTTATGTACATCAATTTTTCTATTTTCCACAGTCGCCCCTTTTTACATAACAGAGTTCATTTTTCTAA
The DNA here is from genome assembly GCF_964263255.1 of Lissotriton vulgaris. Taxonomy (NCBI): domain Eukaryota; kingdom Metazoa; phylum Chordata; class Amphibia; order Caudata; family Salamandridae; genus Lissotriton; species Lissotriton vulgaris. Next base: position 583,313,292 of record NC_141694.1, read on the forward strand.
TTGATGGGGGTATATATAAACAACAAAGTTCATTTTCCTATCCCTCCTAGTTAAGGGGCGTACATATAAACATGTGGTTGATGAAATAGCATTTGTCAATACTAACATATTGCACAAAAATCATGAACAGTTGATGTGATGGGCAGAATGCAGCACATAGGAAATTGCATTTGTCGAGTTCCTATCATTTCAAAAGCACTACATAGCATAAATGTTTCTGACTTAAAAATGTGACCAATGAACATTTTGACCAAGCAGTTGAGGGCGGAATCAGTTCAATATACAAAGTCTCTTTGTCACAGTGTCTTTCAGCAGTGAGCCATCACTGGTAGGCTCTAGTCCGTGTCCTTTCGTTGGCGCTGTTGAGCACCGGCGGTGGAGCTATAGGTCCAGCTCGGTTCTATCCTTACGCGTTGCAGGGTGCGGTCAGTCCTCTGCTGTTAGACCACAGTCCTGTTCCCTAAACAATCCGTTTAGCGGTGCCTTATGCTCGGCACCTATATTTCCGTGGCAACACCCTATTCCCACTTGAATGCAGTTCTTCCTTTTGGCAATAAGTCACGTGGAAAAGAGGGTGTGTGTGGTTCAAATAGTCGATAGGAGAGAGGGCGGAGTTGGGTCAGAGTTCCTGGGACACACAAAAGGGACCAAGGGAGCAAAGGATAACAAGCAGGCAGGCCCATCAATCGGGCCCAAAGAAGGGGGACGGAGACTCCAGGCACACGTGGGTTAGCAGGCGGAGGGCTTCAGGGCAGCCCGTCAAGTTTCATTTTCCACGTTTGGAATTGCTGTCTCGTCCCGTATCTAGTTGCTCTGCAGCTCCACCTTTGGTCGAGGTCACACGTGTCTCGAGACCTGCAGCCAGGCTGTACGTCACATCCGACCCTTCTCCTTCGGTGATCGTGAATCTTTGAATAGGTACAAAACAAGTTTTTAGAGAACTGGCAGAAGAAGACATCTATGCATGTGAATTCCTCCCTCAATCCTACGCATTTGGGAGATACGCTCATCGGTCACAGTCAGAGGTCTATTGCCAAGCAGTGCATATGTCGGCATTCCTACTGAGTTCATGCCAAGTTTATTCATCGTCCTATTTATAACTCAAGTGAGGATAAATAAGATTCCCATCAACTGTGCATTTCATCATATTCAACATTTCGGAGCATTTCCCTTCAAGGCTGGCTAACCTTTTCAAACAGGGCGGGGGTGCCATCATCGAGAGTCAGGTAAAACAGGGGTTTCTCGAGGGACGACAGTTACTCATGGTCATCATGTTTATATCCGGGACAGCAGCTGGGGTTTATCAAATGGGGCGGGGATGCTTCGGGCGCTCGCGCTTGGGTGCAAAAGGGGGTGGGGAAATCTGGGCATTGGGGGTCAATCTAGACGTTGGTGTTCGTCTCTGATGAACAGAAAAATAAGGTGCCATTGACATACAGTTCCCCTATAAACGGCCAAATTGGGGGACCTTAGTCGTCTTACCTGTCCTTTCCTTCTCAGCCAATTCGAGTTCATTCATTTTTGCAGAAAGGAGAGGTAGTAATATGGCGAGATACAATCATTTTAGTTTCGGTCAATTTCGCTGAACACCTTCGCGTTCAATAAGTATCCAATCAGGCTGGTGCCAGTGAGGCACGGTTTTACCATAAAAAGGAAGAGGAAATAGGGAGACTCTCAGCGAGTGAGAGTCGTCCGCAATCTAAACGAGCCATTTGGTACACGTATGACATGTAGAGAGAGAGAGAGAGAGAGAGAGAGAGAGAGAGAGAGAGAGAGAGAGAGGGAGAGAGAGAGATATAGAGATAGACAGACAGAGACAGAGACAGACAGATATCGGAAAAAGGGAGAAAGATAGAGAGAGAGAGACGTGTACAAAAATGGGTCATTTAGTGCGTTCACAACACAGAACAACAGGGGGTCAGGTGACGGAGAGACGCAACAGGGGGAGAACATAAACCCCTACAGTACATACACACACACTCAGACGAAGGAAGACAATACATGTATTACACATATATAAGACATTCACAACAAAACAGAAAACAATAGTTGGCCAACAAAATCCATATTATATTTTTTTTTTTATATCCTTCCTATCTTTACTATCCTATTTATCTACGTGCTTAGTTCTTTTTACCTTTCCCTCCCTTTCCCTCTCGCTTGTTATCTCTGCGAGCGTTCTCAATTGCCAATACTTACACCTCGGTTAGTCGATCAGAAATTAACCTGGTCGTGCTTTTTACCCATGGTTCGATCTTAAACCATTTTTCAGTTTTCTTCCTTTGGTGGGAAGTTCTCCAGGCTGAGGCAACGGCAAGTATTGATCGGGAGAACAGTCGGACAGCTTGGCTAGATCTATAAGAGTGTGAGAAGGGGGCAGTACATTTTGAACATCAGCAACATTTCTAACTTCCCAGACGGGTGGTGCCTTGGTAACCCTTACCCGTGCACCTTTCTTTTGTCCTTCCCCTACCTAGTCAAACGTTTAGTTACATTCTCTAACGTGTTATTTCGAGTCAATTTTCGTCATACAGTACCCGTCAAGTCTCTATGTCAGTCCATCCTCCCAGTCGCTATGTTCTAAGGAGGAACAGTCATGTTTAAGTCTACGTCTTTTAAAAACTTATCGTCATAAGGACTATGCACATATTCCCTCCTTCCCTTTTCGTCGGTGGTTCGACCATCGCTCTCCCACACTTCAGCCGACGTTCTGACGTGACCTGCAGAAGGGAGGAGAAAGAAGGGGTGGGGGCAGCATTCAAAGCACATCAGCATGCAGTAGTCCGAAAATGTTTTTACCTACCACATACTCGACCTATCTCCACGTACTGCATTTCTTTACCATCTCGGCGTTTAAGCCCAGAGGGACCAGTAATGTCAAATAGATAATCATTGACTATCCGCGTATCTACATGAGTTACTTGGTCGCAACCCCTTTTGCTGGGTGCAAGGGTGGCGGTCAGGTGGTATTTCTGTGGTGTCGTTTTAAGGGCGTCTAAAACACTTTTCCGGCTGCCTGTGACACATAATGTAGCTGCTAAATATCTGGTCCTTTTTAACCTTCAGCTTTCATCATACTTATTCTTCGCTCACAGTAGCAAAACATCCAAAACTCATTAATGCAACTGCTACAACTGTGCTTTCTTTGTCAAAATACTTTTAATAAAAAGTGTTGATGTATAAATACAGGCCTACAACCCAGTGGACCGGCCACGGAGCAGGTTGAAACTGTACATAAGAAGAACGAAGTTGGTGGCAGTTCATTGCATAAAGTGCAGCAGTGCAATAAAATCGTATTAAACTTCCCTACAGAGCAAGCATGATGCATGTCAAGAATTCAGTTTTTCAATTGATTCATTAATTCATTATCCAAATGCTCATTCACTGTCTAAATTACACCAATTCATTTTCCAAATCAAAATTAGTACCCACCCTAAGTCAGTTCATTGTCCAAACATATGATCAATATCTGTATTGCTTTCTTCTCTAAGCACATAATCACTATCCATCTTATCAACTTTCATTGTCCAAAAATGCACACGTATCTCAGAGCATCAAGATTCGAGCAATCCGGGTGAACAGGGAGTTTGAAAGTTTTGTTTCGTGTATCGGCGCCATTTTGGGCGAGGTCAGGCAGGTTCCAGCATAGTCAGAATGTCTCCAACGACTCGTGGTTGGACCAGAACCTTCCGTTGGTAGTTCAAAAAGCTTTGCGCAATGTGGTAACAGTCTAACAATATGGACCATCAATCAAAGAGTGGGGAGGGCGGCAGCAATTTTCCTACCGGGTCACTCTGGTGTTCCACCGGAACTGAACAAGTCTGTACCTTGGCTGTGTTTTAGCCATTTCCAAACTGAGGCTGGCGCCGGCAGGAGTGCGTCGATGTCGCAGATCCCAGTGAGGGGGACGGGGGCACCCATGCAGAGGGGCCGGGGGGCCCCCCGGCTCTCATAGAATCTTCAAAGTTGAGGAGAGAAGGCATGGGGCGTGCGCTCGTCCCGGGCAAAAAGACCGCTTTTCGATGTTGACCCTCTTTAAGTAAGAGCATTGGGGTGTCGCTGGAAGCCTCCACCTGGAGGGAGGTGGGGGAGGCTCGTTCGCGCCGCCTCCCCCTTCCAGCGACCCCGCGCCGTTCCCCGGCTCCACCGCTTCGGTATTGGCCGTGCCGGCTATTGAAGATGGGGGGGGGGTCGGTGGCTGAGGCAAGACATCCCCCCCTTGACATGTGGCGGGACTACCTGTAACTATCCAGGCGTTGCCGTGTGGCTGGACTACCTGTCACTCTCAGGCGTTGACATGTGGCGGGACTACCTGCAACTCTCAGGGTTGCCCGACCTCGCCTTGGCTCCGGTCCTCGTCGATGGCCAGATCAGGCAAGAGATGGGGTGGGGGGGGGTGGTCGGTGGCCGAGGCAAGACAGCCCCCCCCCCCGTGGCCTGCAGGGTAGCAGAAGAGGGAAAGGGGAGACCTCCATGATTCCTCGGGCCGTCCGCCCTACAGCCTCCCCTTTCGACTGCGGCCAGCCGAGCCCTGCATGCATCGAGGCCTCGCCTTCCGGATGGGCGTAACCGCGGACCTGTTGCACTTCGGGAGCTTCCGGAATGGGGGTAGGTACCTATTGATTTGTATCTATTTCATGTGACCGTTATTTGGGCGTGGTGGGCAATGAGGCAGACATGTTTGGGGCAGGAATAGGCAACGGAACCTAGCTACCTCGTGGCTGTCTTGGTGTCAAGCTTGTCTTCCCTCGCCATTTTTATGTTTCTGATTGCGGGTTATTTCTAACGTTTCTTATTTTATTTTTAGCGAAGTTGATGACTCATCAGTGGCCTACTGATTTCGCTCGACTCTTTTTCTTGTATTTTTATGCCATAACCTATTATAAGCTATAGCGACTAGTCCACACTTAATGAACATGTCCTTATTAGGTGTGCCCTCCAGTGGAGCTGGATGGTTCATCTCTAATAAGCGGTCCGGGCTAAACAGGCTACCAACCAGTGGGGAGAAGATAGGCATGACGGATTACAACGGGGACAAAAGTCTGCATTACCTATCTTATCACGGCGGGCAAAGACTAGGCAGAATATTTCTATTCTCCGTTGTTTGGCGGCGGTGAATACCTCAAAAGAACCAATACCGAACAATCGGTCAATCAAAACAATCAGTGGGGAGAATAAGTGGGCACGAAAAGTTATCGTTACCCACTCTTTCTCTACCTGCAAAGAGAGACCTTGTTCTTCCCTGTTTGCAGACAAAGAATCTCCAGACAATAATTCCACGAACGACAGTTCGGAAACAGTGGGGGAGGAAGATAGGCACGACGGATTACAACGGGGACAAAAGTCTGCGTTACCTATCCTTCACTGCTTGCAAAGGGAGAGCCTGTTGTTTCTCCGTTTGCAGACGGTGAATCTCCAGAGGGTTTCAACAAAGCGTAATACTAGTATTATCCAAAACAATCATTTCACAATTTGTCGCATTTACGCGACCTTACCCGGACCGGACCGTGTAGGCAGTTCTTCGCCTTCCTCCTTCCAGCGCCCGATCGTTCTCTTACTCCATGATTTTACCGCAGCAGTCCTGTGGGATTCCAGTCAGGACAGTAGGTCACTCGAGAGAGGTCCGTTCAGAATCGGTGAAGTTCATTCAATCGGCAGCCGGGCGAGGGCCCTCTCAAGGCAGGTATACTCCGATCATTTAGATGTTCACCTCATCGTCTGGATCTCTCTTACTGGACCTTATGTCACTGATGGACCCCGCGTTGGGACGCCAATTGTGGAACAGGAGCCCATATTACCATCGATGCCCAGGCTGCTGGCGCAAGACGCCTCTTAGTTCCCATTCTGAATAATTACCAAAATAAAGAGACGGGCGCTGGAAGCAGGAATCAAGAACAGAGTTTAATTCTCATGAGGAGAGCCTGTCATGTCAGACACGAAACAAGGTGCCATCGGGAGGTGCTCTAACAAGTGAGCTGAGACTCTGTCTTTTATACTTTACAAAACACTTGGCATTACAGTCACAGCATTGTGAAACAAAGAAAAGACCACCCCATAATCCTCGTGTCAATCCTACCCCACATGTGTTCACAATAGGGACCCTTGACCTGCTGATAAGAGAGGGGGCAATGACGCAGCTGAATGTTCCGCTGATTATTAGGATGTGTGCGCCTGATCGTAGCCCAGAGGGTGGGGAGGCCAGGATCAATAGTGGGTCCTTTGAAGAGGAGTGACTCCATACAATAAAGGGCAGTAAACAGTGTCTCCCGGCTTAGGCGATGGCCTCGGACATGTGTGGACAGTCCATCGCGGAGGGAGGGTTTGCTAACAGAGGGGTTATTCATGAAAGGAAAGGAGGTGTTGGTCAGGCGCGGCCGTGACTCCCAAGGACAGGGTCTTGCAGAGGAGGAAGGTTTATGACTTGTCCATGTGAGGGAGAAGGAGGGGGTAAGGGTGCGCGCAGGGTCAGAGTCGCACAGAGAGAGAGAGGTCTTATGACCCGTACATGAGAGAACAGGGGCAGTCAGATACAGCTGGGGGGCTATGTCAGCTGAGGCGAAGGATGCTTCTTCAAGAGGGAAATGGGGGGGGGTGCCTGGGTCAAGCAGGAGGGTTGCCTTTCATAGCAGGGTCGCGCAGAGTGCTGGGTTTCATGGTCTATGCATGTGAGAGTGGGAGGGGGGTGCTCAAATGCGCGCAGGAGGGAAGCCAGTGATTCTAATGAGTGGGCAAGAGGCCAAGGTGCCTAAAATGGCTGTCATGTACATATGGGCACGGGCTTTTACTGGCGGAGTGATACGGTCAGTATTTCAGGGTATACGTGGTGCCTACAGGGAGGGGGACGGGAGAGGGCAAATGAACGCTGCTTATGTACATCAATTTTTCTATTTTCCACACCGTCCCTTGGAAATGTTTTCTGTGTTCCACCACTTCAGAGAGCGATACGTCCGGTCGTTTACCAACACCAGATCTGTAATCTGACCTTGAGCCTGATTCCACTGTGTCGCTAGACACTCCTGTAGTGGGCGCATTAGTAGCCTGGCATGTGGTATTAGCAGTATGCAGGAGGACATCATGCCTAATAGTTGCATAAACACTCGTGCTGGTAGTGAGTGTTGTGGTTGAAATCTTTGTATTAACCCGACCATTGTCTGTATCCTGATTGGGTTGGGGTATGCTATTGCCTTTTCTGTGTCTATCGTAGCCCCCAGGTATTGCTGAATCTGGTTTGGTTGCAGGTGTGATTTCTTGTAGTTCACCGTAAACCCTAGGTGGTGCAGCAATTGAATTGTCTTCTGTGTGTTGTGAAGACATTCCTCTTTTGACTTGGCCTGTATTAGCCAGTCGTCCAAGTATGGGAAGACATGTATTTGTTGTCTTCTTAGGTGTGCTGCCACCACAGCTAGGCATTTTGTGAACACTCTCGGTGCTGTTGTGACACCGAACGGAAGGACTTTGAACTGATAGTGTTGTCCTTCTAAAACAAACCTTAGGTATTTTCTGTGGGCTTTGTGAATTGGGATATTCAAGTAAGCGTCTTTTAGATCCAGTGTAGAAAGAAAGTCCCCTTTCTTCAGTAAAGGGAGCACTTGTTGGAGCGTGACCATGTGGAAATGCTCCGAATTTATGTAAGCATTGAGAGGTCTGAGGTCTAATATTGGTCTTAGGGACCCGTCTTTTTTGGGGATTAGGAAGTATAGAGAGTATACTCCTGTTCCCTGTTGATCTTTTGGGACCTTCTCTATTGCATGCTTTTGTAGAAGTGCTTGTACTTCTTCTCTTAATAATGTCAGATGATCTTGACTCATTGGACGCTGTTTGGGGGGGATGTTTGGTGGGGTAGCTGTGAGTTCCAGGCAATAACCATGTTGGATAATTTGTCTCACCCACTTGTCTGATGTGATGTTTTCCCAGACAGGTAGGAACTGTGCTAGACGTCCCCCGACCGGTGTTATGTGGTCTGGGGGGAGTTCTATGAAGTCACTGTTTTGGGGTTGAGGCGTTGCGGTTGTTATTATTTCCGCGGCCTCTACCCTTGTTGTTGTTACCTCTGTAACTTCCTCTTGAATTACCTCTGGGTGATGTTGGTGTGAAAGAGGTGGATTGCTGATTTGTTCCTGTATTCTTTGAGCCCCCTCTATAGGTGGATCTACGAAAGGAACCTCTTTGTGTTGGCTGTTGCAATGCTCCCATTGACTTAGCCGTTTCTGTATCTTTTTTCATTTTCTCTAAGGTCTCATCTGTGCTTGAACCAAACAGTGTTTTTTGATCAAATGGTTTGTTCAGTAGTGCCGTTTGTACTTCCTGTTTGAATCCTGAGATTCTAAGCCATGCATGTCTCCTCAACATTACACTGGTGTTTATGGATCTTGCTGCAGTGTCTGCTGCGTCTAGGGCGCACTTAATGGAAGTATTAGTTATTATTTTACCTTCCTGTATTAACTGATCTGCCTTTTTCTGATGTTCTTTGGGGAGATGTGTGATGAGTTTTTCTAATTCATCATAATGTGCCCTGTCATAACGTGCGAGTAGTGCTTGTGTATTGGCTATACGCCAGCTATTTGCCGCCTGTGATGCTACTCTCTTGCCTGATGCATCTATTAATTTTGACTCTTTATCAGGTGGAGGAGCCTCTCCTGTAGATAATGAGTTTGCTCTTTTACGAGCGTTTGAGACCACCAGCGAGTCCAGGGGTACATGCCCTTTAATAAAGATTGGATCCTTTGGAGCCGCCTTATATTTTTTATCAATTCTTGGGTTTAACACCCTAGCCCTCACTGGGTCTTTGAATATTTCTTCTGTGTGACTGAGAAGACCCTTCAACATAGGAAGAGTACCTGATGTTCTTTGTGCATTTGGTAGCGTCTCTAACAGGAAATCCTCTATTTGGGGTTCTGTATGTATATCTACCTTATGATATTTTGCTGCCCTATTAATGAGCTGCGCAAACCCTGTGTTATCATCAGGTGGTGAAGGCTTTGAGGGATATAACTCTGGGTCGTTGTCTTCATCTGACCCTACGTCATAATTTTCCCATGGGTCATCCTCATCTGGGATGGTTTCGTCATCCCCTTGAGGTTCTCCCTCCCCTAGATCACTGTCTACATCAGACTGAGGTGTAGATGGTCTTGGTGTGGAAGGTGTAGGAATATTTGGCATAGTGTGAGGAATAGGAGAAGAGGGTGTGACTTTATGTCTAGGAGAAGTAGGAGGAGTTGTATTTGTCCCCAGTGTTCTCTTTTTTGAAGGGAGAGATTTATCTTCTGTCTGTTCATTCTTTCTCTTCTTCGTCACTACTTTGCCAGTTTGCGGATCGATAAACAAGATCTTTTGTTTGGGATCTGTCTGTTGCTCCTGAATCGGTACCAAAGGCCCTGGTTCCGAAAGGTGCTTATGTTTTCGATCGTCAGTGTTCGGTGCTTTCTGCACCGAGTGTCTACTCGATTCCGACTTCCTGGGTATCGAGTGAATCTTGGACGACGAACCATGTTTATGTTTCGACATGGAATGTTTCGATACCGAGCTTTCCCTTGTATGTAGCCTCGGTGTCGAAGTCGATGTCGCCCTTTTCTCGGATCCGACATGGTGGGAGTCCGAGTGTTTCGGTTTCAGTTTCGGTTTCGTTGCCGGGCCCGAGGGCGGGGCGTCGGAAACTTTTTTCTGCGGTTTGACCGGGCTCGAAGGCGGGGTCGTTACCGCACGGGGTCGGTTTTTCGGTAAGGGGACGTCGTCACTCACGGTTTGTTGCTCGTTGAGTTCTTCAACCTCCGACTGGTCCCCTTCCGACCCCGACTGATCCTCTTCTTCTTCCATTTGCTCGTCTCCGAACAGCTCCAGGATCGCCTCCGACTGCATTCTTGAAACCTCGTGTCTTCGAGCTCGACGATTTCTAATCGTTAGCTTGGAGGAGAATGCTGCGCAGGCTTCGCAGTCCCTGGATTCGTGTTCAGGCGATAGACAGAGGTTGCACACCTCGTGTAGGTCCTTGTGTGGGAACTTAGCACCACACGTTGGACATTTCTTGAATGGAGTCCTTTCCATGGACTCCGGGCTTGACTGCGTCGAGAAAGGTCTCCTGTTCTTCGACGTAGGTCTACGTTTTTTCTTCGATTTTGAATTTGCAACGCGTCGGAATGGAAATGAAACGCGTTCGATAACAATACCGTCGAATTGGAAAGGGAATACGCGCCGATAAATCACTTTTCTCTGAAGTTGATCTGGAGCGTCTCGATCCTCATCCGAACCCGATGGCGGAAAAAAACAATCTAAGGATGGAGCCGATGCCCATGCGCACTACCAACCAAGGGAGGAGTCACCAAGATACAAAAGACTCTCCAAGAGAAAAACAAAGTGCAATCATCCGAGCCCAACACCAGATGGCGATCCATTCATAATGTACCATCTGCAGCCCATATGCCTCGAACATAATGTTTGTTGGACCCGGCCCTTTGGGCAGGTTCACCCCTAGACTTTTTGCTTTTTCCTAGCCTGTTTCTGGAACCTGGTGTTGGTGATTCTAGGCCTCTGCGCACTTTTTTCACTGTGGTACAGTGTGAAGTGCTGGAGCTCTCTGTATGAAGGGTGAGTGACCTGCCCTCCCATAGGAATGAATGGGGAATATGTATGCCCATGGTAGTTCCTGTTGTGTGGGGAGTGCAGGGGTCGAGTTTGGTATGTATAAACTCGTGAGAATGAATGCTGCAAAATGATGTATGCGGCATGACTGTGCCTAGTCTGGAAGTACTACTTTTGGAAGTTGGTATATTTGTGTAAGTTGGTTCTGGCGTGTGATTGGCTGGTGAGTCTGCCCAGGAGTGCCTGGACCTGCTGGTGGATGGACTGTCCGGTTTGAGTAGGACAGGGTCTGCAGGGTCTGCAAGGCCCCAGAGGAGGGGGTCTGAGTCAGCCGTGGATGAAAGGCCCCTCTGCTGTCAGGGATGGGAGGAAAGAGCGTCTGGTGGTGCCGGGCCGTGCCTGTCGCCCACCCTGCTGGCTCTCCATCCTGACGGCCCACTGTCACCTCTGGCCCTGAAGCTGTCAGGAAGACGAAAGCCAGAAACATTCCAGTACTCGGGGCCCCTTGCACGAAGTACTTCAAAGGCATTCCTGTGTATAAGAAGGGGCTGTGTCTCCTTCCAACTGGTTCTTGTTCTTGCTCTTGTGGCTGACTTGGATCTACCAGGGGTGGGCGCTGCCCAGCCCCTGGATGCCTGGACTCCTGGGGGACCCCTCTGCCCTGCCTGGGCTGAAGGGGGGACTTTGCTTAGCCCCCTGGGACTCTCTGGGACCTTTGTGCAGCATGGTGGAGCTGCATTGCTGGAAGGACCTTGAAACTTTGTGTTCTAGCGCCTTGGAAGCGCTTTGGTGCTTGCAGCCCTGGAGGAGCGCTTTACTTTGATGATAGCGCTGGGGAGCGCTCTGCCTGCTGTCTAGCGCTTTGGAGCGCTTCATTTCCCCCAAGCGCTTGAGAGCGCTTTCTCTGGACTCTCTAGCGCTTAGGAGCGCCTTCCTGCTTGCTTATAGTGCTGGACGCGCTGAGGATTCTTGGCCGTGTCACCGTCGCAGCCCGGGGTCAGTAACCCCCGTGGAAGTGCCCTGAACCTCTCCGTGAAGCGCCATCCTGATCGGAGCTGAAACGGCGAAGAACGAAGCCGCCACGCTCCCATTGGTGGAGGGAGCCGAGCCCCCTCACTAACGCCGCGACGGGATTGGCCCGTGCGGCGCAGCGTCATCAGCGTGGTGGGCCGTGATTGGCCGAAGTAGCGGAGCGTCATCGCCTGACTGTCCCGGGAGCCGCTCTGTCATTGGCTGACTCCCGGGTACTGAAGGGGCTCGACCGGAGGGCCGCGACGCGATTGGCTGGGCCGCCCCTGAGGCCGGGGCACGAGGGAAGAAGGCGCGGGAGATGGCGGCCGTTCGTGGGGCTCCTCTCGGCGGAGGGAGCCCCGAGGAGACGAAGCGGCCGGTTGGCAGGGCTCCCGTGTACCGAGGGAGCCCTGCAGAGGGAGAGAAGCTCGACCGCCCCGCCGCGAATCCAGGCCGCGAGGCTCCGGCGCTGCAAAGGGAGCCCCGCCTGCTGCCGCCACAGAAGAAGATGCCGCCCGGAGGAGCCCAGCCTGCGGAAAGCCGGTGAGTGCAGAGCGGCCCCAGTTGGTATCGGACCACTCCTCCGGCAGGGGCGTTGCGTCCATAGAGCCTACAGAGGCTCCAGCAACTCTCTGGGGGCATTTTTGAGACGTTAGAGTCCCCCGTAGGGGACTCCACCGAGAGTGGGGCAGAAGAGAGGAGGGGCGCCGGGACACGTTGTCGGTGTCCGCCCCCCCCCAGTGGCGCGAGAGCGCGCCTGTTGCCAGTGTGAAGCCACGAGGGCTTCAAGGGCGGCCCCAGTTGACAGTGGGCCGCCCCAACGTGTCAGAGTCCGGTGAGGCTCCAGGGGGCATGTTGCTTTAGAGCCTGTGTGGCTCCAGCAGTGGCGCAGTTGGTGCCTAAGGGCCAGTGAGGGCCCTGGCGCAGTTTTATTGTTCTCCAGGTGCCCAGCACTTAGTGGGCACCTGCTACGTTTAGGCTTTTTGGTACTTTGAGACTGGCACTGCATGGCAGCGCACCCTGACACTGAGACTCAGGGCGTCTGAGCCCCAACAAGGCCATTGGCCTAGGGACTGCCACAGGTGGTGGCTTATGTGAGTTTGCCCAATGGTATGGTTATTGCTCCTCTGAATGTGATCTTTTGCATCATGTGTTATTCCTGCACCTCTGAAGGTTTTTAGGCCTCATGTGATTTTTGCGCTATGGTATTACTTTGACACCTCTGAATGTTTCATGCATTATGTGTCTTTCTCTTCTTGCGCTACACCTCTGAATGTTTAGTCATCATGTGTCTTCTTGCGCTGCACCCCTGAATGTATTTTGATTGCATCATGTGCTCTGTCCTTAACACCGCTGAATGTGTAGGTCTATACATCATGTGTTTTCTTTCTTTACCACTCCTCTGAATGTATATTCATGCATCATGGGTAATGTGTTCTGATTCATACCCCTAAGTGGATTTTATCCTTAGGTGGTTGTTCTTTCTAGTACAGGTGGTCCTAGTGAGGTCCTGGTTACCTGCGTGACATGCTCCTAAGGTGTTTAGGGTTGCGTAGTGTGTACTTACCTGTTCCCAGTAGTTACTGGATGTGATTCTTAACTGGTACTTTGTGCTACAGTGATTTTATATTCTTTTATTCTAAGTTCTGACAGTATTTTATTTCTAAAGGTGCTGATTATGACAGTGGCCTATGTGGCCCTGTCTTGTAAATAATCCCTTATGAATGTTGCTGTGCCAATGGGCACAATGTACATGTGTGATGTTTATCTGATATGTGTTTTTACAATACAAAAGTTATTTTTATAATAACCTTGTGTGGAGTCTCTTTTGTGGTGTACCTAGTATGTTGTTGCTATTGTGCGCTGACGCAAATGCTTTACACATTGCCTCCGAGTTTAGCCTAGACTGCTCGTGCCAAGCTACCAAGGGGGTGAGCAGGGGTTATCTTGGCCTGACTAGATTGGTGGTTTCTGCCTGGCTTTAGCGTCAGCCTTAGCCTACCAGAAATATCCACATTGATTTTAAGACCATAATCCCAGCAGAACACTTCAAATCGCTCAATCGCCATTTGCAGACCTGGTTGCGTTTTGGAAATTAACAGAGTATCATCTGCAAACATTAACAGAGGGATCTTCCTTCCATCGAGAATAGGGGCATCAGTAGGATGATCTAAAAAGTACGGGGTGACCTTATTAAGATACCAATGTTGGTGCCAGTACACCCTCTGGCGATTGGAAATCTGTCTGTCACTTGCCCTTGCAGACCCCAGCGAACTTGTGCAAAGTTTGCATCATGAAGTTTGATTAGAAAGGCCAGCAAGTCCAAAGGCATACCCTGATCTGCAAGGACACTCCACAGCTTAGCTCGTGGAACTAAGTCAAAAGCAGACTTGAGGTCTACGAATGCGGCATATATTCTACCACCTTTAAGTTCACCATGCGCTAGTGAATTAAAAACAAATCTTAAAACCTGGTCTACTGTGCTCTGGTGTGAGCGGAACCCAGCCTGTAAAGGTGAGAGGATGTCAAACTCATCGATCCTGCCCTGGATTCTGCTCAACACAAGCCTAGCTGTCACCTTCTGGATACAATCAATTAAACTAATAGGCCTGTAATTTCCAGGATCTGAGCGACCCCCCTTTTAAAAAAATCTGTATGATCTTCGCACCCAGCCATTATTCAGGAATGGGAGAACCACTTGCAATGGCATTCAATAAAAGCTTTATATAGGTTACCCACAAAGCCTTATTATACAAAAACAGGTCAGTCGGAACGCAATCAAACCCGGTTGCTCTACCCCTAGGAACAGTATTGAGTGCAGTGTCAACTTCCTGCTTCGTGAAATGCAAGGGGGTTTACCAACATGGCTAATCAGGGAACCATGAAGTAATTCACATTCTCGAGCGTCATTGGCGAACTGTGTCTAAAAGTATGAAACCCAAAGTTCGGGAGCTACATGGTTGGTTGGCGGTTGGCTGGGCTTTCCCTTGCCCCACTTAACCAAGTGCCAAAATTCTACCATGTTCCTATCTTTGCTAGCAAGGATCAACTCTTTCCAATATTGCTCGTCCCATTCCCGTTTTGCCTTATGTTGCACTGACTTGTACTCCACCCTCGCACTTTGAATCCTATCCCTGTTTTTAGATCTTATTGCCATTGCTAGTGATCTGTAGGCCACCCTACATTATTTCCCATACCATGAATCAACTGATGCCTTGGCATGATTTTTGGGGTTTTTGGATACTGTTTATAAAAAAAGCCCTTCAGCTTATTAAAAAGATCAGTATGATTGGAGGTAACATTGGACTTATTTTCTTATCGTGTGTAACAGTTTTGGATATCTATGGTCGCCTTTTTCACCAGTTGGTTAATAGCCTCTAACTGATCCTCTTTATTTAGTAAATTCGACCATTTTCCTCTCCTGGTATCATTACTTAAATGTAATTCTACATCTGCAGGAGAATCAACTGCAATGTTACTTCCTGCTAGGTTGAACAATAGTACCAGGGGGATATGATCACTTTCCATCCTTTCCAAAACAATCATATCTATTAGGCAAGGCCAGTATTCCTTGTTGAGGTGTATATAGTCTATATGACTACATCACAACCCACAATTATAAGTGGGGGAGCCATGCTTATCTGATTTCGCCCTCCCGTTAACCGCCCTTAATCCAAACTCCAAGCTAGCGGCTTTTAGCTGTAGAGCAGCTTCCGACCATTTCTTAATAGGCTTCAATGTTAATTGTGGGATGTCCCAATGCAAGTCCTCCTCCTGGCCTAGGTCTATATTGTTGATATCAAGTGGTTCGAAGGAACAGTTAAAGTCCCCGGCAACTATTATGTTTCCCCCTCCTTTATACTGGTTGAGATAGGAATCTAAAAGAGCGACTATACCTGAGGCTTTCCCTCCAGTAAGCCCTCTATCATAAACATTAAAAAGTATAAGGTCCTTGGCGTCAGGGACCTTTATCTTAATGATTAAAATATCATCACTATCAGTGTCCCGCTGCTGTACTTTATACCTATCATTCTGTCTCACCCAGATAGTTAATCCCCCTTCGGTCTCCCCTTTTGGCCAGCAATAGCAGGTTTATAAAAATTTTGATAACCTAGTCTGTACTCAGGTTCCACGGACCATGTTTCTTGGAAAACCAAAATTTCATTGGTATCGATCAGGGATAACCAATCTGAGGCCAATAATTTATTCTTCATGCCTGCAATATTCCAGGAGGTCAGGACAGGGTTCGGTAGCCCTATGCTGGATTTTTCACACGTGTATTGCAAATGCTACTTACCAGTATGCATCTGTTCTTGGCATGTAGGGCTGCTGACATTCATATCTGTGCATAGATCGCCACCTAGTGTTGGGTCCGGATGATTGCACATTGTTGTCCTGGAAGAGTCTTCGAAGTATCACGAGATAGGTGGCTCCTCCCCTGGACTACAGTGCGCATGGGCATCGCCTCCATCCCCAGATTGTTTTTAGCCATTGGCAGAGATGGAGTGAAGAATGTGAGTGATGACCATGCTATGAGCATATGTATATATAAATGAATACTGCAGCTGCTACAGGCGCCGGGGAGGAGGGTGGGCGATATGAATGTCAGCAGCCCTACATGCCAAGAACAGATGCATACTGGTAAGTAGCATTTGCAGTTCGAGGCATGTGGGCTGCTGAATTCATATCTGTGCATAGAATACATAGCAGTCCCTCCATTAGCGGCGGCCGCCCGTGCCAGCTGCAGCAATCTGAAAAAGTGTTCTTAGAACAGCCTGACCGACAGCTGCCTGCTGTTTGGAATGCACGTCTACACAGTAGTGTTTAGTGAAAGTATGTGTGGTAGACCATGTGGCTGCTCTACAGATATCTTCTAAGGGAATGTTACCTAGGAAAGCCATAGAGGCCCCCAACTTCCTGGTGGAGTGGGCCCTCGGTGGGATAGTGAGAGTGCGCTTAGCTTTAGCGTAACAGATCTGAATGCACTTTACTATCCACCTAGCGATCCCCGCTTTGGAGATAGCGTTTCCCTTGTGGTGTGTGGCAAAAGCAACAAAAAACTGCTTGGTTTTGCGAAAATCTTTTGTCCTGTCTACATAGTACATCAAGGCCCTCTTAACATCAAGGGTGTGGAGCATGCGCTCCGCCAGCGTCTCTGGGTTTTGGAAAAACACCGGCAATTCAATTGTCTGGTTCATGTGGAATTGTGATACCACTTTGGGTAGGAATTTAGGGTTAGTGCGGAGCACCACCCTGTTAGCATGTACCTGGAAGAAAGGTTCTTGGATGGTGAGCGCCTGCAGCTCGCTAACCCTCCGTAGCGATGTAATTGCTACTAAGAACGCAACCTTCCAAGTCAGAAACTGAAGCTCACAAGAGTGCAGTGGCTCAAAGGGAGGACCCATCAGCCTCGTAAGAACCACATTGAGGTTCCATTCTGGAGCTGGTGGGGTCCTTGGTGGAATGACCCTTTTGAGTCCTTCCAGAAAGGCCTTGATAGCAGGGACCTTAAAGAGTGACAGGTGTTGCCTATTCTGGAGGTATGCTGCCATAGCAGACAGGTGAATGCGGATGGAAGAGTACGCTAGATGGCATTGATACAGGTGGAAAAGGTAACAAATGATGTTTTGAATGGAAGCATCTAGCGGGTCAATATTGTGGTTAGCACAGTAGATGACAAACCTCTTCCATTTAGCCGCATAACAAGCTCTAGTAGTGGGCTTCCTTGCCTCCCGAATGATGTCCATGCAATCGGGAGGAAGATTGAGGTAGCCAAACTCTAGGACTTCAGGAGCCAGATCGCCAGGTTGAGCTGTTGCGGATCTGGGTGCTGAATGTCGCCATGGCTCTGCGTCAGAAGGCTGGGAGTGAGATGAAGCCTTTGATGCGGCACCACGGACAGTTCTAGAAACGTGGTGTACCATGGTTGGCGAGCCCACGTTGGAGCAACCAGGATGAGAGTCATCGAGTGCTGCCTGAGCTTGCGTGCCACCAGCGGTATCAGAGGTGCTGGGGGAAAAGCGTACGCAAATCTGCCTGACCAGTTCATCCACATCGCATTGCCCTGTGATTGCGGGTGTGGGAACCTGGCGGCGAAGCTTTGGCATTTTGCGATCTCCTTTGTGGCGAACAGGTCTATCTCTGGATGACCCCACCTTTGGAAGTACGGTTGGAGTACTGATGGATGTATCTCCCACTCGTGCATTTGATGGCTGTGCCTGCTGAGCAGGTCCGCCATCTGATTGTCCTTGCCCGGGAGATGCTCTGCCATGAGGAAGATGTTCCTCTGAATGGCCCACTTCCACATGCTCTGAGCCAGATGAGACAGCTGTGGAGAGTGTGTGCCTCCCTGCTTCTGAATGTAGTACATGGCTGTCATGTTGTCCGTCCGGATCAACACGACCTTGTTGCACAGATGTACTGTGAACGCCTTCAAGGCCATGAAGATCACCATCAGTTCCAAGACATTGATGTGCATCTTCCTTTGCTGTAGTGTCCAGAGTCCCTGCACCGTGTACTGGAGTACATGCGCTACCCATCCCTGGAGAGAGGCGTCCGTCGTCAGGATAATCTGTGGCACAGGCTCTTGGAATGGTCGGCCCTTGCAAAGGTTGTGTGGGTTCCACCAATGCAGAGAGTTGTATGCCCGACCGCTCACCAACACTAGGTCTGTCAGTTGCCCATGAGCCTGAGTCCATGGACGTGCAAGGCACTCCTGAAGCGGACGCATATGTAGTCTCGCGTGCGGGACAATGGAGATGCAGGAGGCCATCATGCCTATCAACTGCATGAACACCTTCGCTGGAAGCGAGTGTTGAGGTCTGAACCGCTGGATCAGCGCCTGGATACTGGCTATTCTCACTGAATTTGGCTGCGCAGTGGCTTCCAGAGTGTTTATTGTCGCGCCCAGATACTGTCGCACATGGGCGGGCTGGAGATGGGACTTTGGATAGTTCAGAGAGAATCCCAGATCGTGCAGGAGATGAATGGTGCGTGACACATGGTCGATGCACTGTCGTTCTGTCCTTGCCTGAATGAGCCAGTCGTCCAGGTAGGGAAAGACATGGACGTTCTGGCGACGGAGATGCGCCGCCACAGTCGCTAGGCACTTTGTAAATACCCTTGGTGCCGTGGTGACCCCGAACGGCAGAACCCTGAACTGGTAATGCTGGTCTAAAATCGTGAATCTGAGATACTTCCTGTGGGAAGGATGCAGGGGGATATGAAAATAGGCATCTTTCAGATCCAGCGTAGCCAGGAAGTCCCCCTGCCGAAGCAGGGGAAGCACCTGCTGCAACGTGAGCATATGGAAGTGCTCCGAGAGGATGTACCAGTTTAGGGGCCTGAGGTCCAGGATTGGCCTGAGGGATCCGTCCTTTTTGGGAATCAGAAAATACAGGGAGTAAACCCCTGTTCCCCGCTCTTGCAATGGAACGAGCTCTATCGCCCCTTTTTGCAGCATGACTAGAACTTCTTGCTGCAACAAGGTCAAGTGCTCGCCTGACATAGGACGGCTCCTTGGGGGTATGTCCGGTGGAATGGAAGTAAGCTCTAGACAGTACCCGTACTGGATAAGAGACCTCACCCACCTGTCCGTGGTGATGGACTTCCACGCCGGCAGGAACTGCTGGAGTCTCCCCCCGACCGGTGTTGTATGGTCGGGGGGCAGTGACAAGCCGTCACTGTTTGTTGGTGGTGGTGGACCTGGAGCTATTGTTTCCACGTCCCCTGCCCTTGACGTTATTGCCTCTGTAACCACCTCTACCCTTGTTGTTGTACGAGGTTTGGGTGTTACTCTTGTAATATTGTGTGAACTGGGATGCCTGTCCCCTCGAGGTGCCTCTGGAAGTTGAGCGGCGAAAGGAACCACTCCGAAACTGCTGACTTTGTAATGCCCCCATAGACTTGGCAGTCTCCGTATCTTTTTTCATTTTCTCCAGGGTGGCATCCACCTCAGGGCCAAACAGGTGGTCAGGATTCACTGTTTGATTCAGTATTGTAGTTTGGATGTCGGGTTTGAACCTTGAAATTCTAAGCCAGGCATGGCGTCTAAGCAACACACTGGTATTGATAGCCCTGGAGGCTGTTTCTGCCACATCCAGTGCACATTTGATGGATGCATTCGTAATGAGTTTTCCTTCCTGAATCAGCATCTCTCCTGCCTCCTTGTATTGGTCAGGCAAGTGTTGCAATGTGGCCTCTAAGGTGTCATAGTGGGCCCTATCATAACGTGCAAGTAGGGCTTGTGTGTTAGATATTCTCCAGATATTAGCTGCCTGCGCAGCAATCCGTTTGCCTGAGGCCTCAAAGATCTTGGACTCTTTGTCTGGGGGAGGAGCGTCACCAGTAGTTTGAGAGTTCGCCCTCTTCCGAGCGTTGGAAACAACCAAGGAGTCCAATGGCAAGTGTCCCTTGATATAAGACGGATCCGTGGGCGCTGCCTTATATTTCCTGTCGATGCGAGGGTTGACCACACGCGCCCGGGTGGGCTCCTTGAAGACCTCCGTTGCATGTTTAAGCACCCCTTTAAGCATCGGCAGCGTCTTGACTGACTTTTCAGCTACAGAGAAAGTGTCAAACAAGAAGTCCACATCCACGAGGTCCGAGTGCAGCTCGACGTCGTGGTTAGCCGCAGCTCTCTCGATCAGAGCGTTAAAGGCCGCTGAGTCCTCAGTCGGGGACGTTTTCGGCGCAAAAAGTTGCGCGTCCTGGCCCGACTGCGGGTCCTCCGGGTCGCCTCCGGCTGACCAAGGTTCGTGCTCCTCCTCCGGATCCGAGTACGCCGGATAGTTGTACTCGGCGTCTTCCTCGTCCGCATCGCCTGCGGCGGAATGCGTTGGCGAGTGACCAAGGGCTTGTGGGGACACAGGTTCCACCAGCGCCGAAGAGTCCGCAGAGTCCCTTTCGTTTTTGAGAGGGATCTTAAAATGTTCCAACGCCGGCTCCGTTGTGATCTTCCTCTTGAGGAGAGAGAGTTTCCCGGTGTTGGCGTCGATGATTACCTCACGACGTTCCTCTTCAGCAAGCGGTTGGAGCCGAAGCTTCGACACCACCAAGGCAGCTTTCGGTGCCAATACCTCCTTCGAGGGTCCGCCCTGTTTCGGCGCGAAGGCCTTCGGTGCCGACTTGGGAGGAAAGGTGAAACGGATAGGCGTTTGCTCCTTCGCAGGCTTAGGCGTGAGCTTAGGCGTCACAGCGCCCGAAGCGGGAACCACACTGTCCTTTCGTATCCGCTGCAGGGATTCCGCCACCTTCTTCGTCAAGGCCTGAGAGGGCTTGACCGGCTCGAGCGACTTCTCAGCATCGAGAGCCTGATCACCCGCAGGCACCTTCTTCGGGGCCGACGCCTCATGTCTATGTGCGTCGTCACCCTGACGCTTCTTCGGAGCCGTCTTCGGGTCCACAACCCCTTTCGGAGCCGACGCAGCCGCGTCGGACGATTTCGCCTTCGGCACCGACCCCGAGGGCTTCGGGTCGGCCATCTTGGCGTGGCTCTTCGAGTCGGCCATTTTGAGTTTCTTGGAAGTTGACGCCTCCAGAACCTTCTTCACCAGCGCAACTTTCACTTTCGGTTTCGCATCCGAGGGTGCGTGACCAGTTGGCTTCACTTTCGTTTTCTTCAACGTAAGTGGCGTCTCAGAAATGTCCGTGACCGGGCCCGGAGGCGGGGACGTAGGACTCATAATTAGATCTTGGGTAAGGCCCGAAGGCGATCCCTCGACCTGGGCCGTATGAAGGGGAATAACCCCTGAGTCTAGTTGGGGATGCTCCTCCTCCGAGCTATCTCCCATAGTGGCAAAAGCCTGATCGTCGTCCCCTACCTCGTCGGTGACCTCGTCAAAGTTTTCCTCACCCGCGTCGTAGGTCTCCCCCTCGGACGCGGGACTAGAGCCCGAACCTTGCCCGTCGTCTTCTCCCTCGACAGATTCTTGGAATATGTCGTCTGGTGGGGGCGCCGCAGTCGATAACTTAGCCTGGAGCCTATGGGCCCGACGAATCTTCAAAGTCTTCTTGCACCGGAATTTCGAACACGCCATGCAGCTGTCTTCGTGGTGATCCGGTGACAAGCATGTATTGCACACAGGGTGCACGTCGAGGTGTGAATATTTGGAGTTGCACACCGGGCACTTCTTAAACGGAGTTCGCTCCATAGCAAAAGTGTAGGCCCGTCCGCGCCGAAAGCACGTGGAAGGGCAGCAAGAGATCGGAGCTGAGAGTCAGAAAAGAAACTCGTACGCAACTATACCGACGCCCAGCCTAGAGACCTTTTGGTCTCGATTAGAAGTTGAACAACTATCGGTTCCGACAGAGGGAACCGAAACACATCCGAACCCAATGGCGGAAAAAAACAATCTGGGGATGGAGGCGATGCCCATGCGCACTGTAGTCCAGGGGAGGAGCCACCTATCTCGTGATACTTCGAAGACTCTTCCAGGACAACAATGTGCAATCATCCGGACCCAACACTAGGTGGCGATCTATGCACAGATATGAATTCAGCAGCCCACATGCCTCGAACGCCTTGTTATCCCCAGGTACCTCATGTGTATCAATTACATCAGGCCACTGACTAATTTCTTCATAAGGTATCCTAGTGGATCTATCGTCTTGCTCCAAAGTATTTGTTCGAATGTTTTGCCCTTCCGATGTAGTATTCATTACAATGGCGAGACCTCCTAGGTTCTTAAAATGTTGTTTGAGACCAAGCTCCCCCCTTGTCACTTTTAACTGGATCAACAGAGGTAGGATGTTTAGGTACGGGGCCCAGTCAATCATTTTCCTCCAAAGAACTTAATGCCTCATATCTGTTATAGGTAGGGATTACACAGTTAGTGGGACACAGCAAGTGTGCTGGTTTCCTATATGTAGCCCTTCTGTGATTTGAGTTTAATTGGTAAAAGTACCCCAGTGGAAGGACGTTAATGGCATTATTACATATTGCACAAGAAGCTTCCCGTTCGAGGATGCACCATACCATCCTCTGTGACCTGAAGCTCAAAACCACACTGTCCCCAGCCAATCCTTTTTCCGATTTACCAACCCAAGCAACCCTTCTAACCATCATAAATTCGTACAACAGATGATTTCCAAGCCCAGTTCTGAAATTTAGGAAGTGAAGAGCCTTGTTCTTAAGCGAGGACCAGTGTTCCTCCTCGCCTAAATTTAATCTCAGGACATTGGCAAATACTATAGTATGGGCAGTGGCCTCAGGCGGAAGATCGAGAAAGACATTCATCAGCTTGTCCCCTCCCTCTCTCTGTAATCTCGCTACTGGACTTTTCAGCCCTTCCTTACATATTTGTGGGCCATTAGATACTAATGTAGAAGGAACAGAAGGGTTCAGAGGGCATGCTATAGGGGGGTGGGAGGAGTATGGAGGAGCCACTGCTTGTCGTGGTAACCCAGAGGTGTTTCCCACCTTACTGGACCCTAAGGCCTCTGGGTAACTGCTCTCAGATTCAATAGATGGAGCTTTAGAAATGTGGTCCTCTATTTTGGTTAATCTGTGTTCTATTGTCGCTAATCTAAGCATAAGGAGGTCAATTAGGGCTACCAATTTAGCTTCCATCCGTGTAAGAAAAGAATCATGGCCCTCTGTAGAATCTGAGTGATATGACCCCGATAGAGTAGGATCTATGCTCGCTGAACCCACCCAGTGTATCTTGGATCAGCGAGAGGAACTAGAGCCTCTCCCTTCCCCATGACTGCGCTCTTATTCTTAGCCTGCTTTGATGCCTGATGGCTGCCTTTAGGGGCACTACGCGCTTTCCTTTTCTTTGCTTGGACATTGGTTCGTGGGGCTGCTGCTACCTTTTGCTGCCTGGTGACCACATTAATGCTAGTAACTATGGATAATGGAGATGAACTTTCCCCTATGCAGAGATGTGAAGAGACTGGCTGTGGGCATGTTGTCACTAATAAGGGTTGAGGACATAAAACTGGGGTGGCAGTTGGTTCTAATGAGAGAATTTGCCCGATAGAGGAACATAAGGGCTCCAGTGAGAGCCTCCTTTCCGTTAACTGGATCTCGTGCATTAGCACGGTTTCTGCCCGGCTGAGGAAGGCATCCAAGGTCCCTACCACTCCCACCCCTGCCCCCCCTTTACACGTGGACTTGCTCATACCCGACTATGTGACTGCAAATAGGTAAATAGCAAGGATAAGGTTCAACTTGTTATAGAAATACAATCCTTAAAACAGGTTAATACGCCCCCCTCAGCTCAGGTTCATTAACCCAGCTTACACAGTGTCCTGGACACAGAAGTTGGAGAGGTGGCCCAAACCGGCCTCTTACGGTCGCTGACGGGCGCGGATGGGCCTGCCCTTGGCCCAGGCAGCGCCCAGGCACGTCCGCGGGTGTCCCGCGCTGCGGAAGTCCAATTCGTTTTTAAGCGCCTCCAGGCACTTGAGTCTGACGCCGGTGGTGAGCACCAGCCGGGGATGCTGGGATTGGTAATCCCTATCGGGCCTCGTCTAGCTCAGCGGGAGGATCGACTGTGCAGGAGCGGCGTAAACAGTGTTGCAGTCCTCATGGACTGTTGGCGGGTAATTTCCCCAAAGAAAAGCAAGGCAACCAGCAGTGTTCCTGACAGGACCCACGCTACGGAAGTCCCAATTCGTTTTTGAGCGCCTCCAGGCGCTTGAGTGTCACGCCGGTGGTGGGTGCCGGCCGGGGAAGACGGGATTGGTAGTCCCGGTCGCGTCGCGTCTAGCTCAGCAGGAGGATCGACTCTGCAGGAGTGGCGTAAACAGCGTTGCAGTCCTCGTGGACTGTTGGAGGGTAAGTTCCCCAAAGAAAAGCAAGGCAACCAGCAGTGTTCCTGACAGGACCTAAAGAGCTATACATGTTGCCTTTTTTGGAGATATGCGATCACAGTGGCCAGGTGTAGCCGAATGAAGTGACAGCAGACAACATGTTTGGAAGTGCAGTTGGTAGCTAACAATGTTCTGAACTGTGGCTGCCAGGGGATCAATGTGGTTTGGGAGGCAGTAGCAGACAAACCTTTTCCATTTGGCAGCATACCAAGCACGAGCAGTTGGCCTGCTTGCTTCCTTAAGAATGTTCATTCATTCTAGATGTAGATTGAGACAACCAAATTCTAAGACTTCAGGAGCCAGATCGCAAGGTTGAGACTCAGGGGTTCAGGGAGCCTGAGTTCTCCACGGTTCTACGCGAGAAGGTCCGGACAGTTGAGATGCCTCTTGAACAGAACCACCAAAAGCACAAGGAGAGTGGTGAACCACGGTTATCTGGCTCACATTGCGGCCACTAGGGTAAGGGAGGTTTACCGTAGCATCTGAACCACGAATGGAATGAAAGGGAGAGGTGGAAAAGCGTAGGCAAATATCCCTGACCAGTTCATCCACAGTGCATTGCCCATGGACTGTGGATGTGAGGATCTGAGGGAGTTTGGGCATCTTGCGTTTTTTGCTGTGGCAAAGAGGTCCATGTCCCAAAACCCACATCCAAGTAGCAAAGGAGGACTGCTGGGTGGAGTTTTCACTTGTGGACTTGTTGCCGCATCCTACTGTGAAGGTCGGTAAAGTTGTTGTCCATTCCTGGGAGATATTCCGCCAACAGGTGGATCCTGTTGTGGAGTGCCCAGAGCCAGATGGACTGAGCTAAGAGCAACTGCCCCCTGGCTCTGAATGTAATACATGACTGTCATGTAGTCTGTCAATATGAGGACTAACTTGACCCATGTGGGGAAGGAAGGCCCGGAGAGATAGATGGACAGCTAGCAGCTCCAGACAGTTGATGTGGAGATTCCTGTGGATGGAACCCCAATGGTGCTGAATTGTCAGGTTTTGTAAGTGCGCCCCCAGCTCCTGAGGGATGCGTTGCAAAAAGTTATTGGGTGTTCCACCACTGCAGAGAGAGAGGAGTGTGGTGGCTAATCAACACTAGATCTTCTCTGTGACCCTCCTTTCAAGACCACTGATGTGCTAAGCATTCCTGCAGTGGGCGCATGTGCAATCTACAATGGGGTACTATGGCGATGCAGGAAGCCATGATGCCTAGGAAGCGCATGACTGTCCATACTGTGAACAGTTAGCTAAAAAAAAAGGCAGTACTGCTTGAAGGACTGGACTCTTGCCAGACTGAGATAGGCGCTGTCGACCTACACATTGAGGATGGCTCACAAATAGGGTTGAATTTGAAGGGGATGGAGATGAGATTATACAGAGATTGATTGTAAAGCCCAGTTTGTGCAGGAAGTCTACTGTGACTGGGTGTGTTCACAGCACTGCTGTTGAGTAGGAAGGAGAATACATAGATGTCCTATCATCGTAGGTGCACGGCTCCTACGACACAGCCATGAAGTCACCTTGTTGTAGCAGAAGTATGACATCCGGGAGAGTGACCATGTTGAAGTGCTCTGATAGGATGTACTCGTTTCAGGGCTCTGAAGTCCATAATGGGCCTGAGGGGCCCGTTCTTCTTGGGGATGGAGAAGTAGAGGGAATACACACCTGACCCTGTTGGTGTTGTAGCATGGGCTCTATGGCCCCTTTGAGGAGGAGTGCTAGGATCTCTTCCCTAAGCAGACATGAAAGGTTGCCAGACAAGGAAGAACATCTGAAGTCTTCCGCTGACAAGTGTTGTGTAATCGGGGAAAAGGAGTGCCAAGTCATTGTTTGGCTAGGGCGAACCCTTTGACAGAGCTACCTTTGCCTCCACCTTTGGCGCTATTTCCATGATAGGCACCCCTGAAGTATCGCCTTGTGGAAGTTGGTTGGTTGGGCGGCTGGTGTTGGAAGGACATGGAGGCATTCACTCGCTTATGAGCCTCTAGAGAATCTGATAAGAGTTGCCCCTCAACATAGATGGGGTCTCAAGGCAAGACTTTGAACTTTGTCAACCCGTGGGGTAATAACCTGGGCCTTGACCGGCTCCTTAAAAAAATCAGGAGCGGGCTTGACCATCCTCTGCAGCATGGATAGGTAGTGCCTGGAGTGATGAGCCGAAGAAACAGACTCAAAGAGGAAATCCTCCTCGATGGGGTCTTTATGCATCTGCACCTTGTGATATGCAGTAGCCCTACCTAGACCCTCATGGTAATAAGAGGTGTCTTCTGGCTAGCACCGACTTGTGCTTTCGAGGCCGACAGTTACGGGTCCGAGGGTTGAATAGGTGCCGATCCAAAAGTGGTCGGCGCAGAGAATATCCGCTTTAGAATTTTCTTTAGCGCCAAGTCGAAGCTGGGCTTGGTATCCAAAGCTGATGGTCGGTGCCAACACAGCCCAAATACAGTGGTGCCCCAAAAGCCTGCTTCTATGGGTCCAGAAAGGCTGAGTGAAGCTCGGAGCGGTGTCGAGGGAAAGGGGGAGCTGTACTCACAACCTATTGAGCCGGTGGGAGGTCTTCAATCTAGAGGTTAGATCAGGAACTGTCTTCGGGCAAGAAAATCATCTCATCAGCAACCGAAGGCTCTGGATGATGTTCTCCCTCGACGTTTTGGGTACCTTCACCACTTCTGTGCGACATCTCGAGTCGACAGGCCCGGTGGTCTCGAAGGTTCTCCTTCGACCAAAAATTCCTACATGCTTCGCAGGAGGCCTGGTCATGCTGGGTGAGAGGCAGATTACAGACTTTGTGGAGGTCAGCCCAGGGGTACTTGCAACAACACCACCAGCAGTATCAAAAGGGCATCCATTCCATCACAGGCGAGCCATTGTGAGAGCAGACCAAATAGGGTCAGTGTCAACCGGCGACCTGTCCCAGACGATAACTGGAAGCATTGACCCAATACGAGAGAAAAGGGGAAATGCGATTGCATACAATACCGACAGAAAAATAGGAACCATGAGACCTGAAAAGATCACTGCGATGGCACCGATCCAGAACACGGAAGCACAATTCCGAACCAGCAGGCAGAAAGAAAGAAAAAAGAATGTAACAATGGAGCCGATGACCATGCGCTTTGCAAGCAAGAGGTGAAGTCGCACTACCTCGTGACTCAAGAAGAATTCTTTGAAGAAAAACAATGTGCACAAATCCAAGCCAAACACTAGATAGCAGGAGTATGCACAGCATGTGTTTCTGCAGCTAAACATGCCTCAAACAAAATGTTTTATGGGATCATTGAATATGGTGAACTTTAAATGGTCCACGTAAATGATAAATATTACTGAGAGAAACCAAATAAGGATATAGGAAATGTGTTAATAAAGGCATATTTGGACTCAAGATGTAGTCCTAGTGTTAGACTGGTACAGCTACATGGCTGGATACTTCATTACTGCTGCAGCAACTATATATTCCCAAAGTTTCTTTGTGGTACTATTTTCTGTGCACTGAAACTGTGCATGTTTGATACTGTTCCTGGTCCATTACCAGTTCCTATAACTGCGTATTCTCGAAATCTGCTTTTCCGAAGCAATCTCTGCAAATTCCCTGCCCCTCCTTCCAGAAAATCTGCTAGTCCCACGATTTTAGATTTATGTTAACTGTGTTCCGTTAGCACACTTTTTTCATTTAGGTTTCCAGTGCATTCCCCTGCTGAATTTCCTGCAACATATACTGTGGTATTGTGAATACTCATGCAGGCACTTAGCCCTGTGAAGCTGTGCAGGTGGCCTGGAATGGGCTCTTTGGAATGGTGAGTGGAAGTGAGGTGGACCGTTGGACGGGGATGCAGAGTACAGTTATGAGCTGCTCTTCCTCGGTATGCGCAATACATCTGGAAGTAAACCATTTTATTTTAGTATTCATACCTTGTCCGGTTTCACTGTTTCATCAGTTACCATTAGGACTCAGCTTTGTTTCCCATTAGAGTTGGTCTCTTTGTAGTAGTGTGGCTCACTGGTTAGAGGCGGCAGACCCGAGAGCAGAGGACGGCCCGGGACCAGGGTTCGAATCCCGGCGCGGCAGGTTTCTGGACCAGGGTCAGCGGACTCGATGATTCTCTCGCCTCGGTGCCCACTCTGATCAGCGATCACACTCGGCAACTCTGGGCATTAGCTTGCCTCATCTTCACTAACGGCCCCACCAGACCGCCGGGGATGCCTGGTCTCACCCTGGAGATACCCATTAAGGGACCATCTCTCAGGGAAGCCAGGAAGGGTTTCGCAGCGGTCGAAGCGCCTTGGGACCCTCCGGGTAAGTAGTGCGCTATATAAATGCCTATACATTACATTACATTACATTACATTACATATATAGGTAAGTTATTTTCTGTACGTCTGCTACACAAATTGGTATTAAAGTACTTCTCAAAACACAAATGTGAAGACATAGGTGACCAAATATATACAAACTGAAGGAGGTAGTTGAGGGAACTGGAAGAAAGAGGAGGAAGAATGAGAAACAAAAAGGTGGGAAAGAGAGAGACTAGTTGTTCTGGTTCACAAAACCAGAAAGTCAGGGGAAAAGGTTGTGGAAGCAGACGGACAATCAGTACTTGCAGTTCACTGATCCGTCTCAGTAATGAGAACCAAAAAGGCCATCAATAAATTAAGAACAAGATTTAGGTTTCACTGGGGCATAACAAAGGGAGTTGGAAGATACAAATAGGTCAACCCTTTAGGGAACCTCATCACAATAGAGGGCTCCAACAGGGAAGGGAGGTCTTGAAGACAGAGGAATGCTGATGCCGCTGCCAAATAACCCTTGGCATTGTCCACCACACACCCTCTCGGAGCCAGGGAGAATGCAAACTTGAGGATTTCTGACAATCTAGAGTGCAAAAGATCGACATTGTTTTCTGTGTACAAGGAGACAAAATTGTTCCACCTCCCAGAATGAAGGCCAGTGAGGGGACAAAATGACAACCTCAGGCATAAGTTGAGGGACTGAATGTGGAAGTTCTGATTACTGGGGTGCACAACCACCATTCCTTCAATTAGGAGGGGAGATCCGCACTGAGAGAATGATGAAGCAGGAAACAAAGGAAGAGGTGCAGAGTGTCTGTGTACCACAAACCTCCCAGCCAACTTGTGGCGATAAGAATGACTTGGGCCCGGAGTTGGTGAATCATTCTCAGAACCCAATGAGTCAAAAGTATGGAGGAAATGCATAGTCAATTGGAAAAATACACTTCAACTGAAACACTCTCCCCCACCAAGTCTCCACATAACAGAAACTGGAGGGCACAGAACTGCTTGCACTGAGCTTTTTTCCAAGGAGTCCACCTGATGAGTGGCCCACAGGGCAAAGATGTCCAGTAGAACCTCCGGTAGAAGGCCTCCACTCATGATTGGTAAGGTAACGAGGGCTCAGGCTGTCAGTCCAGACTCTCAGAAATCCCACCAGGTGATTGGCTGTAAACTATATGCCTTGACAGTACTCCCAAGACAACATTCTCAAAGGCTCTGTCCCTTGCCTGCTTCCATACCACATTGCACTCACATTGTCTGTCAAGATCTC